>NC_057837.1:58987500-60237500 GCF_910594005.1 Cervus elaphus | reverse complement strand
CAGTTTCTTTCCTACCTCAGGGCCATTGCACTGCCTGTGCCTCCCACCTGGAAAGCTTACTCCTTGGGCATCTCAATCATTCATGTCACTTCCTCAGAGTCCCTTCTGGACTATACTTTCTAAAATAGGTGTCTCCTGCCAAAATATTTTTTATTTCAGCATTCCTTTGCAATGGTCATCAGAATTTGTAAGTATTTAGTTTTTTAAGTAAGTATTCAGTATTTAGTTTCACTGTCTCATGTATTGGACTGTGAGCACCAGGAGGGCAGGGACCATGGCTGTCGGTCAAGTTATAGTCCCAGTGGCTGGCACAGGTGGGCATTCAATGCCTGCTTGTGGAATGAAGGAAAGGGTGGGTGGGCAGTGAATGCTAGAGAATGGTAGCCATGATGGGTGATGACGACCATAGGTTACTTCTGTATTGTCTACGCTTCCGGATTCCTCTTGATTTAGTTCGTTTGTTCTGGTTACCTGATATTTTTGAAGTATCTCAAGTTTAAGAGCACATAAGCTGGTAGCTAAGAGCACAGATGATGGAGAACAGGGATTTAAATCCCAGCTGTGCGCCTTGCTGGTCGCTAGCCCTCAGCTTGGTCAGTATTGAGTGACATGCAGTGGAAGCGCTGGGCACAGGGCCCAGCCCACAGCAGTGCCTAAAGGATTGGCTGTGACCTGCTGCACGGCCGGCCCCTGCCGCCTGCCCCTGCCGCCTGCCCCCCGGAGTCCCCACCCATGGTCACACCACGCTCTGCCCACAGGTGTACCCGGCCTGCGAGAGCCTGGCGGTGCTGGAGCCCTACTGGAGGCTGCCCCATCAGGGCCACGTGGCCCGGCCGGTGGAGGTCCTGGCGGGCACGCAGCACCTCTACGCCTTCTTCCCGCGGCCACATGGGGACATGCACAGCCTGGTGCGCCGCCGGCGGCGCCTCCCGGAGCCCGAGGCCGCCGGGCTCTTCCGCCAGATGGCCGCCGCCCTGGCGCACTGCCACCAGCATGGGCTGGTCCTCCGCGACCTCAAGCTACGGCGCTTCGTCTTCACCGACCGGGAGAGGTGAGTGTGGCCGCCGAGGAGGCCCCTCGGTGTGGCCTTGACGGATGCTCTGGTCACGCTTAGATTGAGGTGATGCATTTTTTGGCAAGAATACCACAGAAGCCATGGGGCCTTCTCAGCCGGTTCTATCAGGAGATTCAGGCTGCTGAGGGGAACTACTGTGATGTTAACCTCGGTCTTTGGTTACAGGGGCTTCTGCCAAGTTGTCCACTGGAAGGCTCCTAATTTACCCTTCGTGTCCTTGGGTAATTCTTTGTCATTAATTTGTCATTAAAAACCTTGAGGGTTTTTAAGGCTTTATGTGTGAATATCCTGTTTCTGCTCAAACTTTTGCCCACTAATTTCACCTGCCATCCATTCTATAGCAGTTACTCTTATGATATTTGCCTAAGGGTGGTTTCTTTTTTAAAAAAAAATTTTTTTTATTTATCTGGCTGCACCTAGTCTTTGTTGCAACATGTGCGATCTAGTTCCCTGATCAGGGATTGCACTCTGGGCCCCCTGCATTGGGAGCGTGGAGTCTTAGCCACTAGACCACCAGGGAAGTCCCTGAAGGTGGTTTTTCCTTTTAAAGCTGGTATTTCCTTTTACCTTTTATACTACAATGACCATGCTTTAAGTAAGAAGTAGAATGTAAATTTTATGATGATTTTTAAGCTTTTCAAATAATTTCAAGCTTAGGGTGAGTACAACACCGCCAGACCTCCCAGAAGTGAGAAAAGTGCTTTCTTCCCTTTTCAAGGCAATAGTTTGAGAAGCACCATCAGTAAATGATAGATAATGGAATCATCCTGGGGTCAAATTCTGGCTCTGCTTCTTTAACCTGTAGTTTGGCCTTGAGCAATGGCTTCATCTGCCTGAACCTTGACTTCATTATCTATAAAATGGGCCAATAATGTTAACGTCTCCACCCACCCCCAATGCAGTGATTGACAGGACTGGTCAGCATTTTCAGACCGGCACCCAGGAAGTAGTGCCACAGGAATAAGATTAGTAGCAATGGCAATGCTATGCTTACTATTAAAGTAATCTAGAGCACTCTGTGGGAGTTATTTAAAGCAGAAGTTGCTCAGGTTGGTCCACACACTTTTTTTTTCTTTGCACCACATACCTGTTCATTTGTGAGGTTTTTTGTTTTGTTTTGTTTTTTGCTTGTTTCCTTTTTTTCTTTCTTTCTTTATTTTTAGTTGAGGGACAATTACAATACGGTGTTGGTTTCTGCCGTACACCAATATGGGTCACGTTCGTTTGTGTTTTTAATTGAAATTGGTTGCTAACTTTTTAAAACCTGGTTTTTTTTTTTCTTTAAAATATGATTTCTGAAAAACATAAATAAAATAAAATATGATTTCTGGGTTATTTTGTGGAAAAGGTGTACCATGGAGGCACCCTGGGAACCATATGACCAGCTTATAGCACTGGCCCTGGGCAGGAGAGAACCAAGGTTCCATCTCAGTCCTGCTCCCCTGGCTGCAAAATGGCATCTTCCTTACAGGCTGTATGAGGGTGAAATGAGGTGTGATAGATAGCTCAGGGCGAGGTACGCCATGGACACTCCCAAATATTAACTGTAGGTTTGTGCTGAGACAGTTGGCACAGTCCCCACTTCCTGTTTCTCATTTTGCTTCCTGCCTAGACCCCAAGTTTGCATCTGGCTTCAGAGAGTTTTAATGCCCTCAGCCCCTCAGCACAGCCCCACTTCCCCAGCCCCCAAGTCAAGATTCAGGCAGGTGAAGCCATCGCTCAAGGCCAAATTGCAAATTAACAAGTAGAACCTGAATTTGACCCCAGAGACATTTGGAAAAATGTGTTCCTCTCAGAGTCCTAGTTCAGATTTAATTGCTGTGTGACCTTGAGAAATGAATAAACCTCTCTGAGCCTAGACTTCTTCATCTGTAAAATGGGATCAGCCAAGCAGCCTCACAGGACTGACTCATGTCTGGCAAATGTCAGCTGGTACTGGGGAAATGGGGGCCACGCAGGGTGACAGTGTGGGGTGGCAGAAGAGGGGGTCCCACTAGCTGACTCCCTGTCTCTCTGCCTGTGTAGGACGAAACTGGTGCTGGAGAACCTGGAAGATGCCTGTGTGCTGACTGGGCCTGACGACTCCCTGTGGGACAAGCACGCATGCCCAGCCTATGTGGGCCCCGAGATCCTCAGTTCCCGGGCATCCTACTCAGGCAAGGCGGCAGATGTCTGGAGCCTGGGTGTGGCACTCTTTACCATGCTGGCCGGCCACTACCCCTTCCAGGACTCAGAGCCTGCCCTGCTCTTTGGCAAGATCCGCCGTGGCGCCTTTGCCCTGCCTGAGGGCCTCTCGGCCCCCGCCCGCTGCCTGGTCCGCTGTCTCCTCCGAAGGGAGCCAACTGAGCGGCTCACGGCCTCGGGTATCTTGCTGCACCCTTGGCTGCGGGAGAATGCCATCCCTGCAGCCCCACCTCGGTCCCTCCACTGTGAGGCTGACCAGGTGGTCCCTGAAGGGCCGGGGCTGGAGGGAACAGAGGAGGAGGGAGAAAGAGATGTGGGTCTCTATGGCTGATGTCACCTGACTGGACTCTCAGCTGCAGACAGTGGGTTGAGCCTAGGGTATCTCTAAGCTCTCTTCTGCCTCTTTGAGCTGAGCCAAACCTTAAGTGCCTTCTGGGAGGAAGAGAGGAGGAGGTGTGTGCAGAGCATGCTGGACACACACACCTGTGCAGACGAGCTCGTGCCCCACCGAGTCCTTCTCCGGAGCTCCCTCTGCCAAGCCCTGTTCCGGATGCTGGGAACACAGGAGTGAACGACAGAGACAAAGTCCTGCTCAGAGCGGACAATACTTTCCACGCCCATGAGTCAGTGTCTACACTGAGCACCCACAGTGCAGGGGCTGGCATCCACTCGTGCTGATGCCCAGGCACCTCTGACGTGGGACAGTCCCTGTCACAAACAACCCAGCTGCCTTTGTATCTCATGCCTTTTCAGGGGAATGGAAGCAAACCCGTGCCAAAGGCTCCAGGTCTCTCCCCTGTGATTCAGGACCCTAGAGCCCAGACCAGGCTGGGAATTGTGCTCCCAGCAGCTCTGTCCTCTTGGCCAAGGGCTTCTCCATCCAGGCTTGAGCCAAGGATTTGGGCTGGAAGATCAGGAGTGCAAACCATGAGGCTGGTCCTCATCTTACTGAAAGAGTAGTTTGGAGTGAGGGTCCAGGCCTGTCCACCTCCATGGACCAAGCACCAAGATCAGGCAAGTTCTGTCCCCTGGCCTCCTGGAAAGTCTCAGGTCCAGGGCCCTACATTAACAATATGGGTTCAGATGCCATGAGTGTATATTTTTTATCTTGCGGCTCATAAAGGAATTAGGAAATGCTGTCATCTCTCTTGGATATTTCGTCCATCTTCTTCTCTCCATCTCTTCTGAGTTTTCCGTGCCTCTGAAACCAGCCTCAGGGTGAAAGGTCAGAGGCCTTGTGTCTCAATCTCTGACTGGTTTGTGAGAATAGGAGACCCAATGGGTCTTCTCTCATTTACTCTGTTCTTTCTGGATGTTCCGATGTCTCAGGGTCCTGTTTGACTGCAAGTCACTGAAATCTTGAGTCAAAGTGGAAAGAAAGAAGGAGACGAACCAGGAAGTCAACAGGCAGAGAGGGGATGGGCTTCAGGGCTCATTTATTCATCTGGCTCAGTCGGTAAAGAATCTGCCTGCAATACAGGAGAACTGGGTTTGATCCCTTGGTCAGGAAGATTCCCTGGAGAAGGAAATGGCAACCTACTCCAGTACTCTTGCCTGGAAAATCCCATGGAAAGAGGAGCCTGGTGAGCTGTAGTCCATGGGGTCACAAGAGTCAGACACGACTTGATGACTAAACCACCACGGAGCTGTTAGGAAGGACCCTGGCTCCCTACGTTCATTCTGTCTTGGCTCTGTTGTCCCAGGTAACTGCTGGCACAGTGGCTACAACCATCTGTGGTGTCACCTAAGACAGACCCATGACCAGAGGAAGGAGGAGGGTGGTACCTGAAAACTCATTACTCTGGAGTCAGGCTGCCTGGAATTAAATCCCGGCTCCAACACTCACTAGCTATTCGACCCTTGGCAAGTTTCTTAACCACTCTATACCACAGAGACTTCATCTGTAAAATGAGAGATAATAGTACCTAACCCAAGAAAGTTGAATGGGTTATTTTATTTAAAGCACTTAGAATTAACAGTGCCTGGCATAACAAGTCCTCAATCAGAGTTAGGTGTTTCTCTCTATAACTTTTCCACGGGATGAGGAAAGCTTTCCTAGGAGCACTCTGAACAGATTTGCCCACATTCCTCATTGGCCAGACCTGGGCCATGTGCCTTCTCCTGACCAATCACCAGCAAGGGAAATGTAGTTATGTTAATTATCATGTCAATTCTCCAGCAGTTTCCCTGAGGCTCATGCTACATATAGGGAGTTGGGATGGTGGGGGAAAGATACCTGCACAAAATCAAATTCTGAGAGTGAGGAGGAGTGGGAAAAAGTGCAGAGGAAGAGAACTGCGGAAGCTCCCTCAATAGCCTGCTAACTGCAGACAGGTGAGGGAGGCTATTGTAGACTGCCCAGCCATCAGTTGACCCTCCAGCTGACTGAAAATGCAGAGTTCAGTTAGGTTGACCCAGACCAGAAAATTTCCCCAACTGACCCACAGGATCATGGGCTAAATAAAATGATGATTGTTTTAAGCCATTGAGTTTTAGTGTTTTGTTACACAGCAAACGCTAACTGATACAGACAGGGTCAAGTCAGCCTCCTCTCTGTGCACCCAGCATCACCCAGAAGAGGGTCCGGCTGTATCTAGGGTCGCATGGAGCTGCCTCCAACCTTTACCCTTCCATTCAGCCTCCAAAAGACCCTGCCCCAGCTCCATCACAAGCTGTGCCCAAGTAGCAAGGGCAAGAGGGGACAGTTCATATAAAGCGGGGGCTGCCAAATGGCAGGTCTTTATCTATATTACACAGAGACTCATCACCATCTCACATCAACCCTATGAAGCAAATGCTTTTGTCATTTCACTGACAAGAAAAATGAGGTTCAGAGAGAGCAGAAGATTCATCCAAAACCACACAACAGAGAAAAACTCACCTGGTTTTTGCCTTGAAGCAGGAGCTTTTGCCAAGTCCACTCTGAGGCAGCTGTATGAGAACTATCACATAAAAATGTAAATCCTCTCTCACCAAGCAATGCACATAGCCACACCCCTGGCTGCAACTAGTAGGGACTTTTGTGTTCTGTTTGTATTCTTTGGATGATCCCTGTGTAAGAGATTTATAATATCAAAGGTAATGCATGTGCGTTACTGGGAGGTAGGAACTGTTTGACATTTAATTGGGGATTTTCTCTGCAACTGGGAGCTAAACACAAAAGATCATACCGTGACCTGCCCAATTATTCATTCAACTAGCAATTAAACAACTATTCCTAATGCCAATTGTAGGGTAGGCCCCATGAGAGATGGATGCAACATGGTCCTGCCCTCATGGACTTCAGTCCAACAGAGGAGACAGATATTAAACAGGTAACCACACAAATGAAGAAGTTAATCATATCTGTGGTATGTTCTTTGTGGCAAAGACAGGCATCACCACTGTGTCCCATGCTCCCCTACATGCCCTGTCCTCCCTTTCAGTCAACGGGACAAGTTCTGACCACTAATGTGTGTGTAGAAGTGACATAAGGGGGTCACTTCTAGGCTGAATTGATTGAGAGCTGGTAGGCCTCCATACCAGTCTTTCCCTTCCACCTTGAGGCCTCGTGTTCCCTTAGCTATAAGATAGAGGAGATCCAACCGGTCCATCCTAAAGGAAATCAGTCCTGAATATTCATTGAAAGGACTGATGCTGAAATTGAAACTCCAATACTTTGGCCACCTGATGCGAAGAACTGACTCATTGGAAAAGACCCTGATGCTGGGAAAGATTGAAGGCAGGAGGAGAAGGGGACGACAGCGGATGAGATAGTTGGATGGCATCAGTGACTCAATGGACATGAATTTGAGTAAACTCCGGGAGTTGGCATGGACAGAGAGGCTTGGTGTGCTGTAGTCCATGCGGTCGCAGAGAGTTGGACACGACTGAGTGACTAAACTGAATTGAACTGAACCGAGAGGAGAACCACTGGATTCACACTGGATTTTACTGAGCAAGAAACGAAGCTTCCTGTGTTAAGTCTACAATTTGGAGTTTGTCTGTTGGGCAGTTAGTGTTAATTACCAAAAATAAGAAAAACTTGCTACAAGAGAAGGAAGGAGAATTCTCTTCCCCAGTAACTAGGCTGTATCAGTCTTTGCTGCTTTACAACTCCCCAAACGTCGTGGTTCGTGATTGTCTGGGTCAACAGACAATCAATGTGATGCTGGTCATTCCTGCAATTGCAGAGAGCGGACAGCTCCACAGGGCAGCTCAGCCTCACTCATTTGGCTCCAGGGAGGCTTGGCTGGGGAGGGTCATTCCTGCTCCATGTGCTCTCGGTGCTGGCTCCTTCATGTGGTGGTCTTGGGGTTTCAAAAAGCAACAAGGGGACTTCACTGGTGGCCCAGTGGTTAAGCATCTGCCTGCCAGTGCAGGGGGCACAGGTTCCATCCCTGGTCTGGGAAGGTCCCACATATCCAGGGGCAAATAAGCCCCTGTGCCACAACTACTAAGCCTGCTCTCTAGAGCCCTCGAGCTGCAACTACTGAAGCCTGTGTGCCTAGAGCCCATGCTCTGTGACGGGAGAAGCCACTGGAATGAGAAGCCCCTGCACCACAAAGAGTAGCTTCCTCCCTGCAAAAAAGTAGCCCCCGCTCGTCACAGAGAAAGCCCACGTGTAGCAATAAAGAACAGCCAAAGATAAATAAATATATAAATAATAATAATAATAACAATCTCCCTAGGTGATGCTGTTGAGCATCCCAGTTGGAGAACCCCTATGTTTGGAGAAAGCCTGCCTCCTCGGGGACTCAGAGAACTCATGTCAGCTCCTCTCTGTGTCTGTTTGTAAAATGGGTGTAACTTGGGCATAAATTCTACCTACCTGTGATGCTAGGATGGACTCACAGATGTGGGGAGCTTTACTGGGTCAAAATCTGAACCGCCACCTCAGTTGTACCAGCTTTCTAGGGAAAAAAGTGTAGCCCTATTCCGTCTTCTCTCCCTCTCCCCTCACCCTGTTTTGTGGTTCTTCACAGAACTTAGCACCACCTGGCAGGACATTCTCATCTGTTTGTCTGTGTGGGTTTCATAAGTCTAAGTATCTGCTTTGTTTATAATTGTCTCCCTAACTCCAATAACAGCTCCTGGCACATAGAGCCGCTCAATAAATGTTCGTGAGTAAATGTGGTTGCCGTGCAGGTCCTACATGCCCAGAGCAGAGCCAAGACACATATTAGCCATGGTTAATGTTTACTGAGCACATATGACATGTCAAGCATGGTTCTAAGTGCTTTACGCGCATTATCTCATTTGATATGTGATAGCCAGATGGCCCTCAGTGATCCGTAGCACCTGGTATCCATGGGTTTGTATAATTCCACCCTACCTTGAGCTGGGTGACAGTAAATAATAGGAAACTGAAAATAAAGAGTATGACTTTAAGGATAGACCATAAAATATATTATGGCTTCTATCTTGCTCTTCTGGATCATCTATTCTAGGAAAAGCCAAATGCCATGTTGCTAGGACACTCAAGTAGCCTATGGAGAGATACATGTGACAAGGAACTTATACATTCCGAAATAACCAGCACCAACCAAGTCTGTGAGTGGGCTTTAATTTTCCAGCCTCAGTCAGGCTTTCAGATAACTGAAGCCCCAGCCAACATCTTAACTATAACTTTTTAGAGACCTTGCACTAAAACCACCTAAGAAGCTGTTCCTGAAATCCTAACTCATAGGGACTCTGTGAGATCTTCATGTTTATTATTGACTAACCCAGTGGCTCAGATGGTAAAGAATCTGCCTGCTAAGGCAGGAGACCAGAGTTTGATCCTTGGTTCCGTAAGATTTCCCTGGAGAAGGGCATGGCAACCCACTCCAGGTTTCTTGCCTGGAGAATTCATGGACAGAGGAAACTGGTGGGCTACAGTTCATGGGGTCACAAAGAGTTGGACACGACTGAGTGATTAATGCACACATAGGACTGAACCCAGGCTTGCATGATACACAGAGTCTACCCACTGAGGTGAAGGATGTCTGAAATGAATGCCAACGCTTCCCTTGAAGGAACAAGGATAAGACCAGAACACTGAAAAAAAAAAATGTATCTGCCTCCAGTACAAATTTGTGCTGGCTGAGAGGAACATGAACCTAAGAAACCAGCAGGCTCAGAAGAAGAAAACAAGCCAACAGGAGTGAAAACCAGCAGAAACAGACACTCAGAGTTCAGACAGCAATACTATCAGAGACATACTATAACAGAGAAATATTTAGTGCACTTAAATCTATAACAAGCTTGAAACTATTTCTAAAGCATAAGAAGTTATATCAAGTAATGTAATGAATTTGAAAACCTAAATGGATTTGAACTTCTAAAATGAAAAATACAATAACCAAAATAAAACATTCAACAGATGGGTTAAACCACAGATTAGATGTGGCTACAAGGGAACTAGTGAGATAGAAAGCAGACATCAATCACAGATTTAAGAGACTCCATATGTTTTTACACACAGACACATCATAGTGAAAATGCACAACACCAAAGACAGAGATCTTAAAAGCAGTCAGAGGGAAAAGGAAAAAAACAGATTACTTTCAAAAGAACAGCAGTACAAAATGGATGAACCTCAAGAACATTATGCTAAATGGAAGAAATCAATCACAAAGAACCATATATTGTAAGATTAAATTTATATAAAGTGTCCAAAATAGGAAAATTTATAGAAACCAAAGGTAAACTAGCGCTGGGGGGTAAGAGAGTAGGAGATAGAGAGTGTCTGCTAATGGATACAAGGCTTCTTTGCAGGGGTAAAAATGTTAAAAAATGAGATTGTGGAGATAGTTGCACAACTCTGTACTAAAAACCATTAAATTGTACACTTTAAATGGGTGGATCTTATAGTGTATAATTTATTTCTCGGTAAAGCTACTTAAAGAAAGAACAGCAGTTAGACTGACAGGTGATGATGTCTCAACACCAACCATGGAAGTTGGAAGACAACAGAATGCTGTTTTCAAGGTGCCCAGCTAGAATTCTATATCCAGCAAAAATGTCTATCAAGAGTGAGGTGTTGGGCTTCCCTGGTGGTTCAGTGGTAAAGAATCAACCTGCCAATGCAGGAGACATTGTTTCAGTCCCTGATCCGGGAAGATCTCACATGGGGAGGAGCAACTAAGCCCATAGGTCACAACTATTAAGTCTGTGCTCTAGAGCATGGGAACCACAACTACTGAGTCTTTACACTGCAACTACTGAAGCCCACACATCCTAGAGTCTGCTCCATAACAAGAGAAGCCACTGCAGTGAGAAGCCCGTGCACCTCAACTAAAGAGTCACCCCCACTCACCACAAATAGAGAAAAGCCTGCATGGCAATGAAAACCCAGCACAGCCAATGAATAAATAAATAAAATTATTTTTAAAAAAGAGTGAGGTCTAAAAAAAGATTTTTCAAACAAAAACCAAGAAAGTTTGTCACCAGAAGACTAAACCCACAGGGAATTCTAAAACAGCAGTTCTCAAACTTGGCTTTTCATTAGGCTCACCAGAGAACATTAAAAGCTCCTGATGTCTGGACCCACCCCAGACATTCCGAATCAATTGATCTGAGATATTAATCTGGGCATAAGATTTTTAAAAGTTCCACAAGAGATTCAAACGTACAGTTCAGGCTGAGAACCTCTGTTTTTTGGGATCTATTTCAGGCAAAAAGAAAGTGATCTCAGAAGAAAGTCTGAGATTCCTTCACTCATTTAACATAATCCGTGGGCACCTATCAGGTGTTGGGGAACTGTGACTAGACACCAGGAACACAGCAATGAGCAAACAGACAAAGGTCCCCACCCTCTAAAAGAGGGGAACAGACAAAAAGAAAAACAAGATAAAGAAGTAAAATATGCTGTTAGATAGTAATAAATGCTTTGGGAAAAAATGAAGCCAGGAAGGAAAACATAAAATGCTGGATGTATGTGCATGTGTGTGAAATTTCAGATAGAGTGGACAGGAAAAGACTTTTGGTAAACGATATAAAGACTTTTGGCTAAAGACATAAAAGGGCAAGAACAAGCCATGAAGATATCTGGGCTATGGGAAGTGCAAAGGCCCTGAGATGGAAGGGTGTCTGCCTTGTTCCAGGATCTGGGGGCCAGCGGGTGGACTGAGCCAACGGAGAGTAGTCAGAGGAGGAGCCACAGCACTCTGCAGGTCTTGGGAGGACTTTCACTTTTACTTTGAGCAAGGTGAAACCCATGGGGAGTGTTCTGAGGAGTGGCACGGGTTGATTCTAACAGGGCCTACCAGCATCTGCGTGAAAGTGGACCTTAGTGACCAAAAGGGGAAACAAAGAGCGTAGTCAGGAGGCTGGAGGATGGTTCTGGAGGAAAAAGGATGGAGGTGGATTGGGATGGTGGGTGGAGGTGAGAGGTGACAGATTCTGGATCTATTCTGCAAGCGGATCCATAGGATCTGCCAATCCACGGGATGAGGGGCGGGAGAAAAGTTCAAGGGTGGGAAGACAGGAGGATGAGAAGAGCTTCCAGCCTGTGTCCTGCGAAAGCAAACTTCATTTAGTGGCCCAATTAAAAGGTGGAGAGTTAACCGCCGAGAGGCAGCGTCCGGCTGGCTAAGGGTGGGTTCCTTTTGCCCGACCTGCATTTAAATCCGGCTGCGTGGCCTCGGGCAGGTCAGAAACAGAGCCTCGGATTCTTCTGCCAAAGGAGTAGGGATCAGCATGCCCACCAGTGCTGGGGCTGCTGGACTGAGCAAGGGCGGTCTCCGCGCCGCGCCCCGCCCTCCCGGCCCAGTCCCCGCCCCGTGGCCCCGCCCCTCCCACAGCGCTGCTGGCTGGAACCAGCGGGTGAGTGAGGGTCACAGAATCCGGGTCTGGCCCGGGGCGGCGTGGGAACGCCCCGGACGGCGGGACAAGAGCGCCCTGGATTCCCGTGACCCGAGGCGGGGGCCGCCGCCGGGTGGTCGGGCGGGGGTGGCGGGGAGACCCGGATCCGGCGACAATCTTCAGCCCCACTTCCGGAGCCGCCACTTTCACTTTCTCTTCCGCTAAAGCTGCTGCGCTCCTTCTCATGACTGACAGGGGCCGCCGCGGGCGGGAGGGAGTTGGGCTGAAATCCCGCACCCCTGAGGGCGCTCCCGCTCCCAGCAGGGAGAAGGGCTCCGGCCCAGCGCCCTGGCTGTGCGGCGCCCCTCCTCCCCTTCCCCGCAGCCAGGCCTGTCCAGTTTCCTCTGTCGCCCAGAGCCGGCTTGTCTAGGCGCTCTCTCTCACCTCCCACCCGTTCCCCCTCGCAGGCCCCATCCCCGGTCCTCGGGTAATGTGATGCTACCCGATTGCCACCCGGGACCCTGAGGCACCGAGAAGGCTCGGGCCGCGCCAGAGGCCACCGGCTGGGGCTGAGTTTCTCGTGGTCTGCCCCTCCTCTAGCAGGTGACCGGGAGATAGCATTTCCCCGGAGCTGCAGCCCGCCCCCTCCGCGGGGGGATGGGCACAACCACGCCAGATGGACGAGAAGATCAAGAAAGGTGGGCACAGCCTGGGGGCGGCTGAGAAGCTTCGGGTGGGAGGTGGGCCTTGCCAGAACGCGGCCTCTCCTCCCAGAAGGGCCTGGGAGAGGGGTATTAACCTGTCCTCCTGCCCACTTGCCCCTCAGATTCCTCCCTTGCAGGCCGGTTGCTTCCAAGGGCATCTTGTCATTCTTTTATTTGATGCCCCTAAGGCCTCCCATAGGCCAGCTCTGCTGAGAAGAGGGTGTGGAGCTCCCAGAGGGCAAGAGACCACCCACGCTAGTGGGGGACCAGACCTCAATTGACCTGAATACCAGGGTCTTTGCCTTCCACCTCGTGCCTTCCACTCGGGTTGGAGAATTTAAGTTAGGTCATGTCACCAACCTGCTCACATACCCCTGTGTTTGTTCCTAGAACAGAAGCCTAGAGCAGTTGGGTAGCTCACATGCTTTCTGACTTTGCTCACTTCTGCTTTTGCTCATCTCTGCCTTCCCCCATCTGGCCCCTTGCTCATTCTGCTGGGGCTTCATCAGCTTCTCTGTTCTAATCCGACCATTTCTAGACCAAGGTCTTTCATTTTCTCTCCACTTGGAACACTTTTCCCCAACCAGGTCTTGACATTATCCAACATCTCCTGCTTCAGGTCTCAGCTTCAGTGTCACCTCCTCTTCTCTTTCCTGATCTCCTTATCCTGTTCATTTCCTTGCCAGCATGGATCACAGTCTGAATCTTTTTCTTTTGTTAAACTTATTAGTTTTCTTACTGGGCTGGGAAGTCCATGAGAAGAGGGCCCCTGTTTATCTTATTCCCTGCTGAAGCCCAGTTTCTGTGAGAGTGATTGGCACACAGTATGAGCTCAATCCTAAAGGAAGTCGACCCTGAATATTCATTGGAAGGACTGATGCTGAAGCTCCAATACTGTGGTCACCTGATGCAAAGAACCAATTCATTGGAAAAGACCCTGATGCTAAGGAGAGATTGAGGGCAGAAGGAGAAGGGGGCAACAGAGGATGAGATTGTTGGATGGTATCAATGGATATGAGTTTGAGCAAACTCCGGGAGATAGGCAAGGACAGGGGAGCCTGGTGTGCTGCAGTCCTTGGGGGTCACAAAGAGCTGGATACAGCTTAGTGACTAAATAGCAAGAGCTCACTAAATGTTTGTTGGATAAACAAGTGCAAGTATGGGGGACCTGGGAGTATGAAGGGGCAACAGAACCAAATGAGCAGGGGTGGGGAGTGTGAGACAAGGCCTCTCAGAGAAAAGGGACTTTTAAGCTGGATGCTGAAGGATGTGTAGGAGTTTACCAAGAAGACAGAGAGGAAGCAGCATATATAAAGAATCACCTCCTTCCTCACCCTCCTTCCCCACAAAGAAGAATAAACCCTGTGCTAACCTGCTTGCACTGTGGATTTCAGCTGAGGAGGTGGCCCAGAGACTCACACGAGCAGTGGCTGGTGGGGATGAACAGGTGGCTATGCAGTGTGCTATCTGGCTGGCAGAGCAGCGGGTGCCCCTGAATGTGCAACTGAAGCCTGAGGTCTCTCCGACACAGGATATCAGGTGAGGAGTGCATGGCTGACCAGGAAGCCCAGGGTTCAGAGCTTCCTGAACCCCAGTGGGCTGCAATATAGTGTTGGCCTGTAGAACAGTTAGAGCTTCCCTGCCGGCTCAGTCCGTAAAGAATCCGCCTGCAATGCGGGAGACCTGGGTTCGATCCCTGGGTTGGGAGGATCCCCTGGAGGAGGGCATGGCAACCCACTCCAGTATTCTTGCCTGGAGAGTCCCCGTGGACAGAGGAACCTGGCGGGCTGCAGTCCATGGGGTCACAAAGAGTCAGACATGACTGAGCAACTGAGCACATAGAACAGTTAAGTTATTCTTAATGGCAGCTTCTGGTGTCAAGAGCCCCAGCTTCAAACCCCAGCTCTGTCACAAATCAACTCTGCGATCTAAGGCAGATCATTTCACCTCTCAGAGTTTTTTTTTTTTTTAATTTAAAAAATGGAGCAGTAATAGTAGAACTGTTAATAGGGTTGTTAGGAGGTGTATTAGAATGATAGGTCTCATAGAACAGAAAAAAACATATTAACAGTGACATAAACAAGTTTGATGGTAGGCACTCCAGATGTGGAAGCTCTGCTCTCTCTAGTTCTCAGAGCTCCTGCTTCTTTTGTCTTCTTCTTAGGCCATTCATGACCTCCTTTCTCCGGTTCACCTTATGATCCAAAATGGTTCTTCCCGTTCCAGCCATTACATCATCACTCTTGTCAGTAGGAAGGAAGAAGGGCACACCCTCCCACTCTCCTCTTAAGAACACAGCTCACAAAGTTGCACACACTTCTTCCACTTAACTCCTGTGGCCAGAAATTTTTTGCACAGCCACACTCACCTTGAAGGAAGGCTGTCTGCCCCAGGAGACTTAAACTTGATGCTGAAATGCTCAGCACAGTGCCTGGCACATATTAAACACTCAAATGTTTTTTTCCTGCTGTGTAGTAAGACACTTTTACAGTTTCTAATTTTCACTATTGGATCCCATTTGATTTTTTATTGAGATATAATTGACAGACCCTATTCAGCAATTTAAAGTGAATAGTTCGAGGCTTTTAGTATGTTCACAGTTGTGTAACCATCACCATAACCAATTACAGAACATTTTCATCGTCCCATTGGGAAACCACATATCCATTAATAGACACTCCCTATCTCCCGACTTTTCTTTCCTCAACCCCTCAACCTTAGGCAACAACTAATTTACTTTCTATCTCCAGAAACTTGCCTACTCTGGGAATTTCATATGAATGAAATGGAATTATACACTATGTGGCCTTTTGTATCTGGGCTTCTTTCACTTAGCATCATGTTTTCTAGATTCATCCATGTTGTAGCATGTATCAAAACTTCATTCCTTTTTATGACTGAATAATAATCTATTGTCTGGGTATACTGTATTTTCTTTATTAATCAGTAGATGGACATTTGGGTTGTTTCCACTTTTTTGGCTAACGTGCACAATGCTGCTGTGAACATTTGTGTCCAAGTTTTTATATGGACATATTTTTTTCCCCAGTTTTATTGAGATATCATTGACGTACAAAACAGAGTTAGTTTAAGGTATTGTGACTTACAATAAGAAATGTATATTCTTCCTGTTCTTGGCACTGAGCTCCTAAAACCGTTGGTATTTCTTAAGTGATGAGAATGACGAAGGTGCATTTTGTTATGTTAGTGAGGTGACTCTTGGACTGCCCCTAAATTGCTTAAGGATGGAGGCTGGTCATAAGAGGAGCCAGCCCTGTGGTTAGAGAATTGGAATTTTCAGTCTCATCATCCTGATCTCCAGGGAGGGGAAGAGGGCTGAAGGTTGAATCATCAGTAGCCCATGGATTAATCAGTCATACCTATGTAATAAAGCCTCCATAAACACTCAAAAAGACAGGGTTTGGAATTTGGAGAGAATGATGCCCCTTCTCACATACCTTGCTCCATACATCTCTTCCATTTGGCTATTATACCCTTTCGTAATATAGTAAGTAAATATTTCTCTGAGTTCTGTGAGCTGTTCTAGCAAAATAATCAACCCATGGAGGAAGTTGTTGGAATCCCTAATCTATATCCAGTCAGTCAAAGAACCAATGACAACTTGGGGTTTCGATTGGTGTGTGAAGTGGTGGGAGCAGCCTTGTAGGAATGAGCCCACAACCTGTGAAAGCTGACACAGTCTCTGGGTAGAGAGGGCTAGAATCCAGTTGAATTGTAGGATGCCCTGCTGGTGTCTGAAAATTGCTTGGTATTGTGTGGGAAGCCTTCCCTCTCTTTCCCCTTCCACATGTTGGAAATTGAACCTTAGAACCATTTTAGGTGTATGACATATGGTTTAATATATATATATATATGTTGCACAATGATTACCACAGTAAGTTTAGTTAACATCCATTGCCTGACATAGTAACAAATTACTTTTTCTTGTGACAACTTTTAAGGTTTACTCTCTGAGCAGTTCTCAAATATATGATATTGTTAACTATAGTCACCATGCTGTACATCTCTGCTTTAGAACTTACTTATCTTAAAACAGGAAGTTTGTAGCTTTTGACCACCTTCACCCCTGCAACACCCCAATCAGTCTGTTCTGTTTCTCTGACATTGATTTTTTAAAACTCCATATATAAGTGGTATAATACAGAATTTGTCTTTCTCTGTCTGATTTATTTCACTTAGCACAATGTCCATGTTGTTGCAAATGGCAGAATTTCCTTCATTTTATGGCTGAATAATATTTCATTGTGTATATATATATGGAAATAACTGAAGTAACCATGAATAATAAAGAAACTGTGGTGTGTATATATACAGTGGACACCTATTTTCATTTCCCATTCTATGGATTGTCTTTTCACTGTATTGATAGTGTCCTTTGAAGCACACGTTTTCAATTTTGATGAAATACTGTTTATTTGTTTTCTCTTGTTGTTTGTGCTTTTGATGTCATCTAAGATACCTTTGCCTCATCCACAGTCATAAAGGTCTACCCTTATTTTTGTTTTTAAAGAGTTTTATAGTTTTAGCTCTTACCTTTACATCTTTGATCCCTGTTGAGTTAATTTTTGTTACACTGAGAGGCAGAGATCCAACTTCATTCTTTTGCTTGTGAATATCTAGTTGTCATAGCACTATTTGTTAAAAAGACTGTTTTGTCCCTGTTTAATATCTTGGCACCTTTGTTGAAAGTTATTTGACCGTAAGTCTGAAGTTTATTTCTGAAACCTAATTTCTAGTCTGTTGCTCTGTATGTCTGTCCTTATTCCAGTAAGACAGTTTTTATTATTATAGCTTTGTAGTAAGTTTTTAAAACAGAAGCATAAGTACTCCAACTTTGTTCTTCTCTTTCAAGATTTTTTTTTGGCTATTCTGGGTCCCTTGAATTTCCATATGAATCTTAGGGTTAGCGTGCTAATTCCTGCAAAAAACAGTGAGCTGGAATTTTGACAGGGATTGCATTGCATCTGTTGATCAATTGGCCATTTGATTTCAAATAAAATACTTGTATATCCATTTCTTGATATATGCACTTAAGATGGTATCTGTGTACACTCCTTGTTATGAAAAATGAGGAATTTAACATGCTCATCTCACTGTTCCCTTTTCCTAACTTCCTGGGTTTTGTTAGTACTGCAGTAGAAGTGCTCCCAGTTGACCTCCACTTGATTCCCCCAATTAAATGGCACTGTAGCTGCTGCTGTAAAACATACCGCCGCACACCGCTTGTTTATATCAGTTGTACTTGTTTCCATGGCATAATTTTTGCCCCCCATGGCATAATTTAATAGCTGTTGTATCAATCAATAAAACACGAGTGCTAAAAGAGAATTTTGTATATGAAAACTTAAGTTGATTGCCTTAGAAAGACAAAATAGAGATGCGGTACCCCAAAAAAAAAAAAAAAGGCTGTTCATTTTAGGGTGAGTGAATTGTAAAAAAAAAAAAAAAAAGAAAGTGGTAAAAATCCAAAAGGGCTCTCTGTACTCAGATGCTTTGAGAGTCTTAAGTTCTTGCTCCACTTTAAAGAAGCTGATACTAGAGATCAGAAACCATGTATAATGGGTATAGTTCATACAAAAAGAAAAAAAAAAAGTCACGGGAAACTCCAGTAGCAGATTTGTACTAAATAAAAAACAAAACCAGTGGCCTTTTTACCTAGCGATTGGCCATTGAATGTGCATTTGTATCCTTTAAGGTAAAATTAAGTGTTAAAGTCTGCAACTATGTCTGCATTTCTCTGCTGTAATGAATTTTCTGACTAACTAATCACTACTGATCTGGTGACAGCAGAAATGAGGGCTCCAACGGTACTTCTCTATTATTGGTGTTAAGGTTATAGATTTTATTTTATTTTTTAAATTGTATTTATTTATTGGGTCTTAGTTGTGACACATAGGATCTTTGGTCTTCACTGTGGCATGCAGAATTTTTTTTTAGTTATGGCATGTGAACTCTTAGTTGTGGCATGTGGGATCTAGTTCCCTGACCAGGGATCGAACCCGGGCCCTCTGCACTGGGAGCTCGGAGCCTTAGCCACTGGACAACCAGGGAAGTCTTGGTTATAGTTTTTAGATTTTGTTTTCTGAGTAAAATTAAGGCTTCTATGCTTTGCCTCTAGGTTGATACTAAAAATGTAAACCCAGTAAAATAGCATTTATAGTATTTTGATTATGGAAATATTACTCAGTGTAAAATAAGTAGTGCAATTGACACTGTATCTTTCATGTTTCAAAACCCTGTTGCTTGAAGAAGAATGTCTTGAAGGTTAAGATCTTTAAATTTCCTTTCCTTCTTTAAATTCCCTTTTAGTTTTCTATTCTGCATCAGACTCAGCTATTCTTGTTTCTTGTATTTCAAAAACTTTTCATATGGAGAAGTGGATGGTAAACTTTTGTTGTCTTTACGTGTCTAAAACTTGCTCCTTTCATTGATGGTTGGCTAGATGTTGAAAATCTTTATCCTGAGAAATTTTGAAGGTATTTTCTGGAGTATTTTAAAGCAAGTCTCAGTTGTTAGCTCATTCATAAGTCTTTAAAACTAATGACTTAAAAAATAACCTCAATACCATTATTACACCTAAAACATTAACAACTCCTTAAAATCCTCTAATACTCTATTTGTATTAAACTTGCCTTGATTATCTCATTAGTATTTTTTTATAGTTGGTTTGCTCTAATCAGGAGCCAAATGAGAATTGACACATAGCATTTCTTAATGTTGTCTAAGTCTTTTATTCACTTTCTCTATTTTTAGTGACATTAATTTTTTAGAAATCTGGCTTTTGATCTCCAGAATTCTCCCACATTCTGAGTTTACGAATTGTCTCCTTGGAGTGTCATTTGGTATCTCTCATTTTCCTTGTGAACCTGTAGATGGATCTGAAGGTCAGATGAGTCAGGAGTTACTGTTAGATTCCCAGCAACTCTTCTTCATTTTCTGATTGTTTCCTGCTGTTCTTGCTTTAAGGATACAGCGTTTTCCCAAGTTGCTCTGGAGGTTCTAAGTGGGCTTTTTTCTGTGTCCTGAAATCAGTTCTGTTTTTTCGTCTCAGCCCTCCATTTTCATGCCATTGGTCTTCCCAAAAAGTTTTCGCATCTTTGAGAAGGTTGGTGTTTAAAACCACTTTCTCTGAAATACTCCTGTTTGGATTTAAATCCTGCCTCTAACAGTTATTGTTTACTCAGCAGAGTCACTATAACCTCTCTGTGCTTCCTGTTTTTATCTGTAAAATAGGGGAGACAACAGTACGTGTCTCATGGGTTCATTGAGAGAATTGAGTTGATACATGTTAAGTGCTTTAAAGAGTCTTAGCATACAGTTAATAATAGCTGCTGTGGTTTGGTTAAGGAGCCAATAATAGCCAGTAATACAAGAGACTGAAGGGGCCAGCGCATTAAGGCCCTTGAAGCCACGGGAGTTTGGATTTTATTCTGAGAGCCGTGTGGAGCCATTGCAGGGCCTAAGCAGCGAGTTCTGATCCAGGAGGAAGCACAGGGGAGCGGGAATCCAGGAGCTAGCTGGTGGCTGAGGTTGGACCTTTGTCCAGAGCCCTTGCCCTCCCCGCAGGCTGTGGGTGAGCGTGGAGGATGCACAGATGCACACAGTCACTATCTGGCTCACGGTGCGGCCTGACATGACGGTGGGCTCCCTCAAGGACATGGTGAGTGAGGGGGTGAAAGGGAGGGTGGAGGGTCCCCTTTTGCCCCCACCTGTCTCTGCTCTGCTCCTCCCTCCCTACGCTTCCTGTCCATCCTCCCTGACAGGTGTTCCTAGACTATGGCTTCCCGCCAACCCTGCAGCAGTGGGTGTTTGGGCAGCGGTTGGCCCGGGACCAGGAGACTCTGCACTCCCATGGCGTGAGGCGGAATGGGGACAGCGCCTACCTCTACCTGCTGTCCGCCTGCAACACCTCGCTCAACCCTCAGGAGCTGCAGCGGGAGAGGCAGTTGCGGATGCTGGAAGGTAAGGCTCTGCTCCCTGGTGATGTGGACTCACCTGTGGGCGGAGGGCGGGAGGGAGCGAAGTGTAGAGCCCAGGGGCTTTCCATCAGGGACTTGACTGGAGGACCTTATCCATAGTGGGGAAGAGAGGACAAAGGACACCCCAGGAGGGAGCCATCTGGGGAACCCTTTAGAGAACAGCCAGTCTTGGGGAGAAGGGCTGAGTTCAGTCCCCGCCCTGGCATTTATCAACTCCTTGACCTAGGCAAGTTCCTTCCTATCTCTCCTTCTCAGTTGTCTAAATCGGTAAATTGGATGTAATAGCTAGTTTTTAAATTTTTTACTTCTTATTTTGAAATATTTCAGACCTACAGAAAAGTTGCAAAATTGTACAAAGAATTGTATAAGGAATTCCCATGTACCTTTCATGTGGATTCCCCAGATACTAATATTTTGACTGTATTTGGTTTATCGTTGTCTCCAGGTACAATTATTTATTTATGCATAAATAATTTTTGGAACTGTTCTGAGAGTAGGTTGCAGATACGATGTCCCTTTTCCCTAAATACTTCAGTTTGCATTTCCTTTATAAAAATTAAAAAGGTCATTTTCTTACATTTATTGTACAGTTAGCAAATTTAGGAAATTAACTTTGATATAGTAACACTATCTAATGTGCAGATCTTGCTCACATTTTACCAGTTATCTCACTCATGTCCTTTATAGTGAAAGACCTGGCTCTTGGCCTCGGTGTTTCTCAGTCTTTTTCAGTCTTTGATCTCTGGTCTCCCCTTGACTCTCCAGGCCAGTTTTGTTTTTAGCTTTTCTGTCCTATGTGCCCTCGGGAATGGATTCAGGTTCAGTATTTTGGCGGGGCCACTACAGAAGTGTTGTTTGTCCCTCTCGGTGCGGACACTTGTGTGGACACTTAGGCACACAGGAGATCTGTTTGCAAGCAGGGGTCTTAAGCCGGGTGGATCTAGGAGCAGTGGTGGGTGGAAGGAGGGGCTGTGACCCGTGGGAGCCAGGACACTCAGCCATGGCTGGGCCCACCTGGCAAGAGGGAGCTGGAATGTCCTTGGAGCAGAGAGAGAGGATAGAAGGGGGGTTTGCTGGCTGGCTCAGGGTGTGGATGAAATTGGCTACATGGATCTGCCACCCCTTGAACCCTTCTCCCCAGATCTGGGCTTCAAGGACCTCACGCTGCAGCCACGGGGCCCCCTGGACCCAGTTCCCCCAAAGCCTGGGGCCCCTCAAGAGCCGGGGCGGGGGCCGCCTGATGCAGCGCCAGAGCCCCCGCCGGTAAGCTGCCACACGTGCGCCCTATGCCCCACCCCCCATTTAGTCTCCCTGCCCTCACTGCCCCTCTGCCCCCAGGTGGGCTGGACGTGCCCCGGCTGCACCTTCATTAACAAGCCCACTAGGCCCGGCTGCGAGATGTGCTGCCGGGCGCGGCCCGAGGCCTACCAGGTACCCGCCTCGTACCAGCCAGACGAGGAGGAGCGAGCGCGCCTGGCCGGTGAGGAGGAGGCGCTGCGCCAGTACCAGCAGGTGGGCGCCGAAGTCCCCGGAAAGACTCCTGCAGCCTGGACGGGGGAGGCGTAGGCCAGAAAGGGAGACACGTCCACATTGCTCCTGACCCCGTTGCTGCCCCCTTGTGATCACACCGATGGTGGTGACCCTGCACTTGACTGTGACCGGCCTCTCCCTGAGGTCATTCACACTATCGCTGAGACCCTGCTTCCCGGCTGTGACGCAAATCCAGGCTTATTTGTGCTCCCCCCTCCCCCATCCCCGTGAGCTGTGGCACCACCGCTGGCTTTGACTTAACTTTCCCATCGTGCACTCAAGGGTACCTGGCTCTGACCCCAGCATCCTAGCCAAGACCCAGACCACGCCCCCGTTTCATCCCGCTGTGACCTAGGTATTGCTCCATTAGCTCTGACCTCATCCTGAATCCTACTATTCCTGACCCGCACCCCCCACCCCTTCCTTTCTGGCTGTGGCCCTCCTAGACTTCCTGAGAGCCTGGACCTAGCGCATCTCTGCCCACTTGGAGGCTGACCCGCCCCTGTTCTGCCCCTCCCACTGTCGTGTTAACACGCATAGATACATAACCCTGAGTGGTTTCCCATTCTGATCCAACGTCCCCATCCCGCCCTTGGACCCATTGCTGGCCATGACCACATTGTGGTCCCATTACAATCCTGGCCCAGACCCCGGCCTCTCTCCCGCCTGGCTCTGCTCCCTCGCTTTATCACCGCCCCCATCCCCCTGCCTTTCCCCCTGAAGCTACCCCTGCCCTGCTTCTTGGCAGAGATGGGAGCCCTGCTTCCCCTGACTCCCCACTCAGGCCCCGGCCCCATCGCCCCCTGACTTGACCCTAGGTTGTAGCCTTAAGCTGCACCTGCCTGGCCTGCCTCCTGCCCCACCCCTGTGTTTGGTCGCCTCGCTCCTGGTCCCACCCTTACCATCTCCAGCGCTTGCCCACTGCCTGGGCCATGCCCAGCCCCACCCTAACCCCAGGATCCTTCCATGAGCCCCCCTTTGCCTCCCATTGGGCGGTCTGAACCATCCTGCCCCCCGCCCCAGTCCTGCCGCCCCCCCCCCCCCGACCTGGTCCTGCCCACCCCCACCCGGTCCTGCCCCCTTCCTGGTCCTGCCCGCCCCTGAGACCCTGACCCGCCCCGCGGCCCCACCCCCGTGTGCCCAGCGGAAGCAGCAGCAGCAGGAAGGCAACTACCTGAAGCACGTGCAGCTGGATCAGCGGAGCCTGGTTCTGAACACCGAGCCCGCCGAGTGCCCGGTGTGCTACAGTGTCCTGGCGCCGGGTGAGGCCGTGGTGCTGCGCGAGTGTCTGCACACCTTCTGCAGGTGCGGGCCCGGCCCCAGCGATGTAGTACCCGGGGCTGGAAGCGGGTGGGGCCCAGGACTCTTCCAGCTGTTTGGGCATCCTCACAAACTTGGGAGGTAGGCACCATGTCCCCGTCTTGCAGAGGAGGGATGTGGGGCACAGAGAGGCTGCACAGCTCAGACCTTCTGGCGCCAGAGCCCGCACCCTCCCGCCCCAGCGCCGGGCCCATGCAAGGGCAGTGAGGCCCTTGCCTGACAGCCTGGGCCAGCCCCGCCCTGCCGCTTGCTGGCGGACAGTCTGCCGTCTGAGGCTCTCCTCCTGGCCCTGGCTGTGGAGCGCATGTCCTCCTTCACAGCACACATTTGATGAGCTGCCTTGGCTGCCAGGGACTGGGCTAGGCCTGGGAATCCCTGAATGCCCACAAAAGCTCGGTTTCTGCCTGCTGAAGCTTACCTTCCCATGGGCAGGCTGATGTTAATCAGATAATCACTGATATAATTGTAAATCATGTCATAAGTTAAGTGTCAGTGGCTTCTGATAAGCAGTGGAGGCCCTGCCCTAGAAGGGGTCAGGGAAACCCCTCGGGAAGCCAGGCTTAAGCAGACCAGGGGGTCCACGGTGGGTGCATGCCTGGCCTGCCTGCAGCAGGAAGGGGTCAGCGTGTCTGGAGCAGAGGGATGGAGCGGATAGGGCATAGGGGCAGAGAGGTATTAGGGAGGGTCAGTCCCCAGGGCTTTCAGGTTTGCTCTGGGTGGGGTCGGATGGGAGGTTGTGAGGAGGGACATGGCTGATCCAGGGAGTCCAGTGAAGAGGCTTCTGCAGTTCTGCAGGTGAGGGGTGAGGCAACCTTGGCTGGAGCAATATGGATAGCAATGAGGTGGACAGACATGGTGGGTTGATGGTAGGCACCAGAAGAAAGGAAGAAATTGGGGAGGAGCCAGCCCGAGGTCAGGCCTCACCATGTGAGGGCCGGAGTCCTGGGGGGTGGGGTTCAGATGACCCCTAACCCCACCCCTCCCCCCTCCTCCCCCCTCCCCCAGGGAGTGTCTGCAGGGCACCATCCGCAACAGCCAGGAGGCTGAGGTGTCCTGCCCCTTCATCGACAACACCTACTCATGCTCGGGCAAGCTGCTGGAGAGGGAGATCCGAGCGGTAAGGCCTGGGGGAGGAAGGGGCACCCCTCTGCCCCACCCCCACCCCCCCATCTCAGGGAACTGGGCCGGGAGCTGGCCAGTGGAAACGGGTTTGAAAGTCCCAGTCTTGGGTTCCAGGCATTTATCAAGAGCCTTCTCTGTGTGGGATGCTGGCGGCCCAAGTAGTGGGCAGGATAGAAATTGGGGGAAATAGCTAGTAAGGAAACCACCCTTGTGGGAAAAAGACAGCAGAGAAGTTAACAACAGTGGGGAGAGGACTTCTGGGGCCAGACGGCCCGGGTGACCTCAAGGGCAGATACACAGCCCCTCGGTGCTTCGGTTTGCTCACCTTGAAGTGATAGCAAGAGTGTTAATGGCTCAGTCGTGTCCGACTCTTTGCGACCCTGTGGGCTGTAGCTTGCCAGGCTTCTCTGTCTATGGCATTCCTTTTGGCCATGCTTCGTGGTTCCCAACCAGGGATCAAACCCTCACCCCCTCCATTGGCAGCACAGTCTTAACCACTGGACCGCCAGGGAAGGCACTAACCTGTTCTTTGGGTGGAGTTTGTAAACGCTGCTGTGTTGGACTTCATGGGTTGGGGCTTCCTGAGGGTGGCCAGAGGGCATGCACCAAGGTTTCTGAGTCTCAGGCACCAAGTTTGTGGTCTGCTGGCAGCTCCTGAGCCCCGAGGATTACCAGCGGTTTCTGGACCTGGGCATCTCCATTGCGGAAAACCGCAGTGCCTTCAGCTACCACTGCAAGACCCCGGACTGCAAAGGATGGTGCTTCTTTGAGGATGATGTCAATGAGTTCCCCTGCCCCGTGTGCTTCCATGTCAACTGCCTGCTTTGCAAGGTGGGGACAGGGACCCACCCCGCCCAGTCACTCTGGTCCTGCCAGGAGCTCATTGCAAGTCCAAACTTGTTATGGGAATAAGAGAAGGGAGCTGGTATACCAACCTGGTTCCCATGGCTTAGAGCTGTGTGTCAGTGGCCGGGTGTGGCTTGAGTCCTGACCTGAGCCTAACCCTTAGATTGAGCCCTGACCCTGGACTGAGCTCTAAATAACCCTGGCCCAAGACTGAGCCCCAGTCCTGCCCTCTGACTAATCCTGAGCCTAAGTCACAGACCAACCCCAGCCTTGGCCTCAGACTGTCAGCCTCTGTCCTGAATGAGCCCTGACCCCAAACCCAGACTGAGCCCTACCTGACCGTCACTTCAGGCCATCCCTGTCGTCATTCTCTCAACTGATGACCACTGTAGAGACTGGTCTTGAGGGAATAGACAGGGCCGAGCCTGGTCACAGCCCTGTAAGCTCACTCTCAGAGCATTACACCAGCAACCAGGGCAGAACTCAGCTGGGGACAAGGGGCTGTGCCCTGGGGGAGAGGTGCTTTAAGGGTTTCTGTACCTATCAGGACTTAAATAGGTATATATGATTATTATCATATGTGATGACCCTGGCTTCACCACCCTGGCCTCAGTGTCCTCTTCTGTAAAATGGGTATGTAGTTTACAAAGAAAGGCTCTGTCACTGACACCATCTAGGCATTACGTGCTTGTGTGGATGCCTGCTCTGGCCCTAACTCTCTGGGAACTTTCTCACCTCGAGCGCCTCATCTGCTCCAGGCTGTCCATGAGCAGATGAACTGCAAGGAGTACCAAGATGACCTGGCCCTGCGAGCTCAGAACGATATGGCTGCCCGGCAGACGACGGAGATGCTGAGAGTGAGGCTGGGTCAGGGCTGAGGGCCGAGGATCTGAGTTTTGGGGAGCGAGGGGGGCTTCTTAGCCAGGGCTGTGGTTCATGCAGCCCTGGAGGCTCTGAGCTCCTGCTGACATTTCCCCCACCCAGAGACAGGACTCAGGACACGTGGTCAGGTGGCGGGCAGCAGGGAGTGTCAGGGTGAAGGGAGGAGGCTGCAGACACAGGAGAGGAGGCTGCATGCAGCTGGGCCTGGGTAGAGCAGCATGGGAGAGTGAATCAGACTCCAGAGGGTGGCCGGTTTCTCCCTGCAGTGGGGCGGGGGCCAGGGAGCGGGCTGGGTCTGAGGTCAGCACCTTCTCTGCTCCAGACCATGCTGCAGCAGGGTGAAGCCATGCACTGCCCACAGTGCCAGATCGTGGTGCAGAAGAAGGACGGCTGCGACTGGATCCGGTGCACTGTCTGCCACACCGAGATCTGCTGGGTCACCAAGGGCCCCCGCTGGGGCCCCGGGGTGAGTGCCCTGAGGGCTCAGGAGTACTGGGGGAGGGTGCCCGAGAAGTCAGCCCACGGGCCAAGTCTAACCCCAGCGCCTGCATTTGTGAAGTTCATGAACTAAGCTTTTTGCATTTTTTAAAAATGCAAATCAGTGCAATGCATATCAATACCTATGGCTGATTCATGTTGATGTTTGGCAGAGACCAACACAATACTATAAAGCAATTATCTTTCAATTAAAAATAAATTTTTAAAAAAGAAAAAGAGGGAGGCTTGAAGCTAGAAAGCCTGGGTTCTAACTTTTCCGCAAACTAATTGTGTGTCTATTTTTGATTAAATGAGAATAATAAAAGAGAAATACAATTTAAAAAATGGTTGAACGTATTAAAAGGAGCATATTTTATGACATGTAAAAATTATATGAAACCCAAATTTTAGTGTCCATAAGTAAAGTTTTGTGGGAGCCCCGCACATTCGTTGGCATACTGTCTGTGGCTGTTTTTGCACTGCAAGGACAGAGCCCATCTGGCTGGCAAAGCCTCAGGTAACTGTCTGTCTGACCTTTTACAGAAATGTTTGCCCACCCCTGCCCTAGAGGGTGCATGTGGGAATCTGAAGTGGAGGAGTGGGTCCCTGGCTCTGGCACACACTGACTGTGTGGTTATGCTGTTACTCCCTTATCTGAGCCTCAGTTTCTCCTTCTGTAAAATGGGGATGATAGCAGAATCCATCTCAGGCTTCTTGTCAGAATCAAATGGAAAACATGCGGGAGCAGTGGTATCTGTCATTGTGAGGAGTGTTCCTGGAGTTGGGCTGGTGTTGTTCATGTCCAGGCAGACAGTAGACAGGTGGAGGTGGAAGGAGCACTCCCTCCTGCCGCCAGCGCGCTGACCCCCTCCAAATATGCAACAATTCATCAGGTCCTTTGCGGCTCTGGGTCTCGGGTTGGGTAGATAGAGACCACATAATTGAAGGTGCTGCGAGAGACCAGAAAGGCCTTGAGAGCTGCCTCCATCTGGTAGCTGAGGCTGAGGATCATTCTTAGCAGCAGAATGTGTCCCAGCCAAGGCCCAGGTGGGCGAGCGTGCTTCGTGGGTGCGATGGGGTGCCTGGGGTGGGGGAGGGCACTGCTCTCTTCTCTGCCCTGACCTCTTCTCTCCGCCGTCATCCCCTAGGGCCCAGGAGACACCAGCGGGGGCTGCCGCTGCCGCGTGAATGGGATTCCATGCCATCCCAGCTGTCAGAATTGCCACTAAGCTGAGGATGGCCTGGTCCCCCTGCTGACCCAGCCCCACACCTACAAGCTTCTGTGGGACAGACCTGGTGCTTTGGCTCTGATTTCTGGCCGGGAAGATGCCTTTGTGCTTGGTTGAGACAGGGGCCCTGAAGTGGCCAAGGCCCCTGAGCTGCGTGGATGGCCTTGTTTGCTGTGGGCATTGCAAGGGCCCTGCCTGAGCTGGCCGTTGTCCATGGCTGCATCTGCCCCAGTGCCTTTGTCCTTCCCCTGGGGCTTACCAGCCAGACCTTTCATCTCTCTGCGGCTCCCATCTGTCTGACCCAGCCTTAAACACAGCCCCAGCCAGAGGCCTTGCTGAATGGAGTCTGAGAGCCCCGGATGAGTCCATACATCCCTCGTCCACCACGCTCATCTGCTGAGCACTCAGCCTGCGGCCTCCCCCGTTGGCTTTCTTGGGGTGACTTTTCTCTGGCTTTGCTGTTGGAGGCCTGGGGGCCTCTTAGAATTGCTGCTAATTCTGCTTAGAGCCAGGAGGGAGACCTAGCATCCTGAAGACAGCCCAGCCAGTTCAGCTTCTGTACTTCCTCTTCGCTGCCTGTGTACACTGATTAAAATGGTTTCCCGGGAAGGCCTGAGTGTGATGTCATGAGAGAGAGCGGAGGGGTCCTGGGCTGGGACTCAGCACAGAGTCAGGCAGGGCCCCAGGCTCTCTGGGAATTGCAGTCAAAAGTTGATGCGTTGGCCCTGTCAGTGTAGAATGAGGGTGCGAACAGAGCACAGGGATCCTTGCTCCGGACTTGGCCCCCCTGCACCCACTTGAGGGTGGCATGCTCTGGGTCAACCTTGACCTGGACAGGTGGCTTGCACTGTGTTGAGAGTCTGCCAACTGGTGTCTGCAGGTGTGTGTGGGCTTCAGGCAGGGAGGGAGGGGCTGAGGCAGCAGCTGTAGGCTGGCAGGAAATTCTTGCTGTGAATTTCTAGCCTCTCAGTGGGCATCCACTGTCAGGGAACAGAGATATTTCAGGAAGAGGTGAACGTGCCGCTGCTGTGGGGTGATGCTGTGAGCATTTTTAACATCTGAGATAAGATGGCACATTGGTCCAGTGCTCTTTACTAGACCTATTCTGTGCTGGTCAGATGAATAAAATATGGTTCTGGGTGTTCATTCTGTAAGTTTTTACCTCCTACTCGGACCCCTCCTACTCCCCCCTGCCCCCAGTGAAGGCCAGCACACTGTCTGAACTGGGATGTGGAGCATGATTACAACAGGTGGAGGGCATCTTTGTGGCTCACAGTCCAGACTGCAGGAGTTTTGAAAGTGTTAGTCACTCAGTCGTGTCCAACTCTGCAACCCCATGGACTGTAGCCCTCTCTGTCCTCTGTCCAAGGGATTCTCCAGGCAGGAATACTGGAGTGGGTTGTCATTTCCTCCTCCAGGGGATCTTCCCAACCCAGGGTTCAAACCCGGGTCTCCCACATTATAGGCGTATTTACTGTCTGAGCCACCAGGAGTTGGGGGATGTCATTTGGAGGGAGAGGGAGGGGAAGGCTTATTCTAGACCCTAGAAAGGAATTGCCATTCTGTTCCTGGGTGCCAAGGTTCGAGAGAGTTGACCCCAGGCTCTGCGAGCAGAGAGGTGAGAGAATGTGAGCGCTTTCCTGCTCTGCATCGGCTCATGAAGCTTTCCCTCACTGAGAGTCAGAAGGAGTCAGGTAGAGCCACTGACCAGAGGAAACAGCAAGCTGAGCTGAGCTGGGCCCCAGGAGAGCACGGGACCCACCCAGACCAGGACCAAGTGCTTGCTCTCACCAGCTCCTCCAGCCTCCCTCTCCTGCCAGGGCCTGTCTTGGCCTTGGTGAACCGTAGAGGCCTGTTGTGGAGCAAAGTAGACCACTCTCGGTGCACAGGTACGAACTACTAAGCCCCAGGCTATAACCGGTCTACCTAGTCTTGTTTTATAAACTTGAATTGGTTGCTAGTATTTTTAAATTGAAGATGCTACATTAAAATCTAGATACCCAACTTCTCTTGAAAAACACTGAAGCTCGGTAATCTGGGTCCTCATTTCCACGTGGCAGGTCCAGATCACATGATGTTCCTGATCCAGCTCACTGCAGTCCTTCACTCCTAACGCTTGTCACACTACACTTCCCAGTGTCCTTGCACCATTCTTTTGAGACTGAGTACTAAGAAATGTTAATGAAACGTTTCTTTACCCATGGCTGTATCAAAAAAGAGAGGTCAAGAAGGAACTGGGAACTGCATGGGCCACATTCTTCACTTGGCCCACTCCATCTGCACCAAGGCAGGCAGTGGGTTTATGTCTGCTGCAGCCAAATGGGGGGCTCAGGAGGGCAAATGGGAGGCTGCAGGGCTGTCCCAGGGTTCTAGCTTCCGGCACCATACATCACATGCCAGAGGGTGAATAATCTAAAATGGGCAGGCTCACAGGTGCTCACCACTGCAGTCAAGTGGAGGTACCACCCTCTCCCAAGGAGTCACCCCAAACAGGGCCCTGGCACAAACTCTCCGGGGCGGACTTGAAACCAAACCCACAGGCTTTGGACTCAAGCCATCTACCTGAGGAAGCAGCAGGAGGTCCCGGATGTGCTTGTGTGACACAGTTTTTCTCTCCAAGGCCAGTGGAAGCACACTGCTCAGATAAAGGGCAGCTGCTGATGTGGGCAGGAAGTGGCGGATGGGCCCCACAGCCTGTGTCAGAGTAACACGTGTCTTCTAGCGTCTGGGGCTGCCATGAAAGCCACTCACTCAAAAAGCAGGAAGCTGGAGGCAAGCCCATAGCCTTGCCAACTCACAAAGGCTGCTTGACAGATTCCAACCATATGTTAAGTCTGGAGAAAAGGGCCTTTGAGAACTGGAAAAAAGCAGCAGGATCCACCAGCAGCAAACATGGAGGGGACAGTAGGGCAAATGGAAGAATGCAAGCCAGGCTGAGCCTCAGGCACCATCATCTGGTAGTTGTATTTGGTAGAAGCTTCTGGCCTATTCTTCAAACACCACTTAATCCAGGGATGAGCTCCCGGGGCGCAAGTGCAAGGCTGAATTAAGGTGTTTATTGATCCATATATGTTCACAGGTATGAAATCAAAATACTTGTACAACTTCAGTTTGTAAAACGTTTTCACAAATGTCAGTTCATTAAACCATCCATGGTGGGATGAGACTATCTCTATTTTACTGTCATTGACAAAGAGTTGAGATGTAGTGCCTTGGAGAAGCTCACATTGCCAACAAGGGACATGTTTGCCATCATGTCATCAGTCACTCTCTCCAAACTGAGTTTTGGTCATGGCCCATCCTCACCCTACAAACTGCCTACAGAGGGAGTCCCAGTTGCCTTCCACAGATCTCAAAACTCTCCTCCGCCTGAGCCCCAAGTCCTCTTTCACTGACAATGCACACTCCATCTCTGTACAAAACACCCACACTTTTTATTCAGCTGTTATTTTTAGTTTTCCCTTCAGCCTTGTGTGTTGTGCAGTATTTTCTTCTAACGCTCTCCCAACTGAGCTATTTCAGCAAGGCTTGTGCAGTACTTTCTGATATCACGCTTCTCCAATTCTCCAACAGCAACTGGGTGTCCAGTAATTCAATCCAATTCTGACACTAACTACCTGGGGAGTTAGCATCAGATGCCACAAGTTAAAGGGCTCAGTCCCACAAGGCTGTCCCATTTCAGATCCAGTTGCAAATGTGGTGCCCAGACCACCTACACTTCTGCCTGGTCAACTACAAGTTCACTAGTTTCTACAAAACCCTCTCAGGTTCAATAATTTGCTGGAAGTGCTCACAGAACTCAAGAAAACACTTCACTTACATGTACTGATTTACTGTAAAGGACACAACTCAGTAACAGCCAAATACAAGGGATGCATAGGGCAAGGAATGGTAGGAGGGCTGCGATATGCCCAAGCCTTCTTGGGCCATGTGATCCTCCCAGCTCTTTGATGTATTCGGCAATGCAGCAGCTCTCTGAATCTCTGAACCAAGAGTTTCTGCAGCACTCAATGACCAGCCTCTCCTCCCTTCCCAGGAGGTCAGTGGTGAGGCTCAAAATTCCCACTATGTAAATTGGTACAGCCACTGTGGAGAACAGTATGGAGGTTACTAAAAAACTAAAATGATCCTATAATGCCACTCCTGGGCATATGTCCAGGGAAAAACATGATCTGAAAGGAAATACACACCCCAGTGTTCACTGCAGCACTGTTACAACAGCCACGACATGGGCGCTACCTACACGTCTGCCGACAGAGGAATGGATAAAGATGTGGCACACGTACACAATGGAATACTTCTCATTAAAATAAGTGAAATAATGTCATTTGCAAAAACATGGGTGGACCTAGTCATACTGAGTGAAGCAATTCACACAGAGGAGAAATATGACATCCCTCGTATGTAGAATCTAAAAAAAAAAATGACATGAATAAACTTACTTAGAAAACAGAAACATACTCACAGACTTCATGAACCAGCTTATGGTTGCCAGGGTGGAGGGGTGGGGGTGGGGGAGGGGATAGATAGTGAGTTTGGGGTGAACAGGTACACACTACTACATTTAAAATGGATAACCAACAAGGCCCTACTGTATAGCACATAGAATTCTGCTCAATGTTATGTGGCAGGCTGGATGGGAGGAGTGTTTGGGGGAGAATGGGTACATGTATATGTATGGATGACAAATTTACCTGAAACTATGGATCACTGTTTACCTGAAACTATCACGTTGTTTGGTAATTGGCTATACTTCAATACACAATAAAAAGTTATAATAATTCCCCACTGTATAATCTTTCTGGTGTTCTGTCCCATCCTGAGGCTACTGAGGTGTCCAACCTTAACTCACCTCATTAATATCAACAGAGTTGGAATCAAAAGGAAATCGTGATGAACAACAAAAGACACCCCTATCACTCAGAAAATTCAAAGGCTTTTAGGGGAACTGGTGACAAAACCCAAATATTTATTATACCACACATACCTTTCCTTCAGTTTTCCATTTATCAAAATTCTCTTTAATCAACTATGAAACTGCCACTGAAAATACCTTGCTCCTTCAATGCGGCTCTCTGGTGAGCTCCCAGAGGCAGGGCGGTGGTCCTGGCCAGCCCCGTATCCTCCATGAGTCAAATCAAAGGACAGCATGGGCGGCTGGCCTGTGGTGGTGGGACACAGAGAGCCAACTGATGCCTGCTCAGCTTTCAGCCCCTATGTCTCCCTCTGGGGCAAGGAAACAGTAAACTCAGACAAGTGAGTTCTTGCCTCAGGTGAAAGAGAAACTGTTTCAAGTTCTCCAGGTAAGTCAAAGCCAACCAAGAGTCCACAGCTTAAGGCACAGCTCCAGGTCAGGGGTGGAGGGAGGGAGTATCCAGATGTCTAAAGCCAGAGCCACTCCAACAAGGGAAGAATGACAAGAGGGGTCAGTAATCACATATGGCTGTTTATTTCATACAGGGCTCTGTACAAATTATTTACACATATTCTTTACAGAATAGTAAACCACTTGAAGGTAAAAACTCTTTCTTCTCATTGGCAGGGGCTAATCCTGATGTCAGCAAAGCTATAAAATCATATGAACTTTCTCCTTTCTAGGCCACAGCAGAAGCAAATGCCACCTGTTTTCCTGGAATCCAAAAAACCGTGGCCTTGGGACTCTGATCACATGCACCTCCCCCCTTCCTCTTCCCCATCACTTCCCTTCAGTATTTACAGATAGACCCAAGATTTGTGGCAGGAGGGGCCAATGATGTACACTTGCAAAGATGATGATAAGACAAACTTGCTGTGGAAGACTGGGAATATCTGTCACATCATCTAGATCTTGGGAAAATTCCCGCTGTCTTGATAAATCTACCTTTTCCTAGATTAATCCATTCACATCACGCTAACCCCAGATGGGACTCCTGCTATGGAGAATGATCCGTTGTTTTTGGCTGTAAAGTGCTTAGTGTAACTCATGTAAGTAGATGCCTCTTCTAACCACTCTGCACACTGTGAGAATACGGGGAGGATGTGGAGGTCTGGTGTGGTGGGAGGGAGTGCTTCTGGCATGTTTAAGAAAATACCTGCCAAGAAAGAACAGTGCCCGAGACAGACCAGGAAAAGAAAAGTACATGGCTGCTTCTTACCATACACCCCAGTTCTTCAAAGCAGCAAAAGGCACTTTTTTCCAAGCCACAGTTAATCTAAAACAAACCTAGGTTTGCTTACACGAAAAGCCGTATCAGAAGAACTGAATATGCATCGTGTTCCCTAAGGCCTGGAGAGTCCTTAGGAAGCCTGGAGCAGTGGGGCTGGCTGTCCCAGGCTCCCACCACACGCTTCAGGCTGCAGTTCGTCCCTTTCTGGGTGCTGACAAGTTCCCAGTGACATTTCCAACCAGGAAGGAGAGACCAGCAGCTGAAGAGATAGGTCAAACGCAAAAGACAAAGCCAAGATCATGACTGGATGCTGATCTGGGGGGTAGAAGGGAGACTGAAGGAAAACATGAAGGAAGGAAGGGAAGCTGGACAGGAAGCGGGCACTGTGGAAGTATGGGGCTGTTTATAAACAGCAGCTCTGGCTGAAGTGAAATGTTAAATGCTTGAGTAGAAAGGAAACCTCAGGGTTTTAGAAGCTAATCCTTCTGATGAGAACTATTTTTTTCTTCCATGAAGGAACTATTATTTTAAAAGTGGTGGTACTTTACATGTTGGATGTGTGTAATTCTAAAAATAGTAGTAAATGTACATTTTTATAACCACTGCGTGGCTTGTGGAAGAGAGTAACAAGAAAAAAAAAAAAAAAAAAGGCAGGCAAAAACCGGCCTATGTCAGGGGTCCTAAAATTAACATTCCTTCCTGTCTGGAAATGCCCAAGTGATTTCTAGGCTGAAAATAGGTAGGATTTACCTACTAACCTAGTTCACATATGTCTCTTAGATTTCTGACCAGCTTGGAGCTGTTCTTAAAAGGGGCCAATCTTGCTCCCAGGCCAGCCTCCTCTGCCCCATCCCCTTCATTCCCAGGTCTGACTAAAGCAGCAGCTCCGTCCTTCTTTGTCCAGCTGAAGCAGACAGACTGGAGGAGCCGCCAGGAGGGCCTTCAGTGGTCCAGTTTACTTACGAGCAGCCAAGACATTCCCCAGTGACCAGGCCCAGTGGGTTCCAAAGGCAACCAGGAGCTGCAGAGACCCATTTCCTTCAGCATAAGAGGAGGCAGCAGAGAGCTCACTCAGGCCACGAGGGAGAGGAGTTCTGTGCTCAGGCCCCCGAGTGCCCAGCGTCATGCAGGCTCTGCTACTGGCCTCTGAAGCAAAGGCATCCATGGACAGGAGGGAAAGGGTGCAGGAATAGAAAATCCTTGACAGAAACCCTTTTAATAAAGGAAATTCCACCCCCTCCCAATCTGTCCATGGAAGGGTGAGACTGTGACGTCATGTAAGAGGAAGTATCTTCTCTGGCATTTAGGGAAACAGCTGCAGCTGGAACTTTGGGGCCCACTCCAAGGCACTTTTCACCACGGCTAGGGCGGCCGCTCCAAGCGCCACTGTCAGCCCCATCACCGCCAGCTTCACAAAGCGGTTGGTCCTTGGTTTGGTCAGGACATCTTTTGTTCGCTCATCAGGCCGCAGGAGTCCCCGAAACCGCTGTCGCAGTACCATGTCGGGCCTCTGCTGCGCGGATGCCAGCTCAAAGTCTTTGAACGTAGAGGCAGCCGTTCTGCAGAGGAGAAGGAGACAGAAGGGAATGGGATGAAAGAAGGGGAAAAAAAATGGACTAAATAGTCTTGAGGGCAGAGCCATCCACTGCTCAGAAAACTCTTCTTGATCAAGACCCATGAAGTTTCAAGTGGGGAGTCCACTGGCATAAGCGCAGGTCTCTGGAAAAACCACTCCCAGCCCTGTCCCTACCAGACACGCTCGCCCATCACTTCTGCTCACCAACAAACACCCCTGTGCAACCAGTGCCTCGGCCCCACTCACTTCTCGGCTTGCGGCTGGGCAGCTGCCTCTCGAGCAAGTTCAGACGGGGGAAACTGAACAAAGAGGTCTCCTGCTCTACTGATCAGTGTCTCGTAGGGCAGGTCCTGAGGGATCTGGGACAACAGGTGGTGGACCGAGGCCATGTCGCAGTCACAATCCAGGACTTCCTGCTCTCGATACAACACGATCTGTGGGGAGCAAGGCCTTGCGTCAGAGACCAAAACACACAAGGGCTTGGCCCTTTCATTTCATTCTCCTTAGAGGTAATATAAATTAGTACCAAACAGGGCTCACCCAAAATGTTCAGCAAATTCCTGTATCTATCTGGGAAGTGATGCTATACTTATCTGAGTGCTTTTCCCAATGGGCCAGCACTTCCTGCTAGAGGCAAACTTCCACACCATGACATGAAAGGCTGACAAAGGAAGGAGGTTTTTTTTTTTTTTTTGGAAGGAGGTTTTTTAGGAGGAAGGAAAGGAGAGAGATTACTGGAGATCCCTTGAGCTCTAGCACAGAAGAAATGGTTCAAAACAGCAGAAAGAATGGTCTTGCTTCCTTCAAAACACAATGAACACCACCTCCACCCTCACGTCTGATAGTTCAGGCCTCTCTAATAACTGGAGGCCCTCATCCCTGACTAAAAACTGTTTCAACTTTCCATTACAGTATCATGCCTCTTCTTAAACCTGGAGTTGGCCATTTGCACTAGCTCCAGAAGTTGTCAGCATAAACCCTGATAATTCACAATGCACATGAGCATTTTAAAGGTTAAGAAGAATCAAACAGTAAACAATCTAACAACTTTGTTTAACCAGCATTTCCCAAACTTATTTTTACACAGAATATTTTGACTCCCATGACTCTCCCAGTAACATTTCAAGAACAGTGTCCAGGATGCCAGCCCAGGAAGTGCTGTCTTTTTTATCTTCCCATAATCACCAGGTTTCCTTTTAGGGAAGATGATCAAGCTGGTCTGGGGGGCACACGCCAAACTGCTGGCTCATGGTCTGTACCTACCACAGCTGCAAAGTAAATGGGCATCAGTGGGTGGCAGGCCAGGAAGAAGTCGTATAACCGCACGACGTGCCTGAAGTCAGACAGGACGTGCCCGAACCAGGTGATGAGCCAGCTGAGCGCAAAGATGGTCCCCACCTCGGCGCTAGGAGCAAGGGAGTGCAGAGGTTAGGATCCCTGCTGAGTTATGCTGCCCCTCTCCCTGGGCCTTCTTTGTCCTCAGTGCTGTGTGAAGAAAGTAACTGGGGGACATGCTTTCTAGAAAATTCAGCTGCTGATAAATTCAGCATCTTCTCCTCACAAAATATTATAGAAAGTCCTTGCAATATACTCCACATCGTGGCATTAATACCACTGTCGGGTCCTGGTTGGCCTTGTCTCCTTGGGTGCTCTCATAATGGCCAAGAAATGTCAACTCCAGGAACAAGAATCAGCTGTTTTCAGAGAACTACACCATTTTCCTTCTGGGAAAGTCACACTCTTTTGGGGGGCACAGGCATCTATTCTTAGGCTTGAAAACATAACTATATTAATTGTATACTTAACATGAGATGACTGAAACACCTTAAGACACAGTCTTTTTTTTTTTAAAGAGAGGCAGGTATTGGCCAAGGACACACTTCCAACTAAACAGAAGAGAAAAATCATACAAGAATTATAAAGAAATATTTCTTCCCCTTGGTGTGTGGTAAATAAAACAACCTACAGATGGCCTTGGGTCCTATAGGACTCTATACTTCTGTTGTAGCAACAACCTCAAAGTCTACCCTGGCATACTTAGCTCGCCCACCTCTCTCCACTAAATGCAAACTCTTTAAGGGCATGGGCTGTGACATCTGCATTCCTTGAAGACCACAGCACGCAAAAGTGTTCTAAGACTGAGCACAGAACTGAATTATCTAGATTGCTGGTAACTGGAAAGGACAACTCAGAAGAACCTAACACTAATCAACATAAGATGATGACGCAATTAAGCTAGGCTTGTGAGGAATAAACAAAGGCTAGGAGAAAGCTGAAGAGGGGTGTCTCTGTGTGTGCATGTGTACACATAAATGTAGACACATATATACCTCTGCATGAAGTCATGGAGTTCTGGATTCACCTGGTCAATGATGGGCATCAGATAGTTTAATATATGCTTGGTATTGTCCATTGTTGGGTCCATGAAATCCCTAGGAGACATTTCAATGAGCTTGGTCAGACCAAACGCTTGGATCAGGGTTGGGGGCAGTTGGGAGGGGGTTCAACTCACTGAAAACACCAGCTAGAAAACGGGCTGAGGAGTTATCCCCGGGGGGAACTGTCTTCTGCCCTTTTGCTCGGATACCTGAGATGGTGGGTAGACAGCTTCTCTACCAGGGATGTTGCCAGCCTCTCGCCGAGCACCAGCAGAAACGTGACCACGATGTCGTGGTAGCCCTGGTAGTAGTGCAGCTGCGGGTTGCGCTCCAAGATGAGGAGGATGATGTCGATCAGCTCTTCCTGCAGCCCTTCTCTCTGTTCTTCTGGCATGCCTGGAGGAAGGAAGTGGAGGGGAGAAGCACTTGAACAAGGCAAGCAGTCTAGTAACATGGAGGTAAGGAAGACGGTCAGCTGCGGATATGCAGACAAACTGTTTAATAAAGTAAAACAACTTGGCAACACATTCATGATCCATACGCTGGTGATAGCCGTCTGGCCATGTAGGAAAGAGCCACAGACTTGGCAACATTACAGTCGGGGAACCCAGCCAACAACACCATCTTAACCAAGTCACCACAGGGTGTGATGCCAGCAGGGGGACTACTGGGCAGCATGTGCCTCTTGATGTGCTGGGGTGAAAAGAACTCAACATCGCTTCTGTGGAATTCCTATCAAGAGTGCATCACCTGAATCTTACAAGGAGGAAATAAAAACTGAGGGGGATTTTATAAAGTAACAGGCCTGTCATAAAATACAAAAGAACTAGTCCAGACTAAAGGAAGCTGAAGAGATATGAAGAGTGAATGGAAAATGTACATTTCCTATAAGGAACGTTATTGGAATAAATGGCAAAATATGAGTAAAATCTGTAGATTAGATAGTATTTTTTATTACTGATTTTAAGTGTGACTATGTAAAAAAGAATTGTGTTTTTAAAAAACACACAATGAAATATTTAGGGATAAGGGGGCACCATGTATGTAATTTATTCTTAATAGCTCAGAGGGAAAAAACATGTGTATGTATGGTGAAGGAGAGAGAGAAAACAATACTACAGCAAAATCTAGTCAAAGGTTGATGTATAAAGAAATCCGGGAAAAAGCTACCTGGGGAATTCTGTGTCCTATTTTTGCAGCCTTTTTGTAGGTGTAAAATTACATAAAAGCAAAAAATGTAAGAGATGTGTGCTCCCCTCAGAATCAAACTAAATACCACAGGAAGCACTGATCTTGACCCAGAGATGCAGCTGGAAACAGAGGAGCTGGTCTCGGGAGCTCTTTCAGTGCAGGCACCTAGTCTGGCAGCGGTCAGCGTGGCCCCTCAGCTCTTCTGGCTCTTACTATAAAAAAGCCAACCCTTGGCCTTATGACCTGTGTTAGGAGGATGGCACACAAGACAGCTTTCCCACACCATTAGGTTTTCCAGTCAAAAGCTGATCTTGTGAGAGAAAACAGCTAACGCAACAGCCCAGACTGAACTGAAAGAAAGGTTTTTAGGTGACAGTGATGCTCGTCTCTTGTGCACTTTTACCCATCCCTTCTCAAAAAGGCATATTGTAGAAGATAAAAAAGAAAATGGGAGTAAACCAAGTACTGTGGTCAGGTAAAGTAGAAGCAGTGAGAGAAAAAAGTAAGCCTTATTTGAAGTTTCGGTATAAAAGTGGTCAGCTAAGTTCAGAAGAACATGAATGTAAAAAGAATATGAAACCACATGGAAAGTTCTGTCTGGAAGAATAATATCCTGGACTGATGTCACATAAATGGAAGAGGAATAAAGGGCTCAGAAGGAAACCAGGTTACCTAGGGAAAAATATGAGATGCATCTGTCCTGTGTGGTCTCCTCAAGACCAGAGAACAGGAGAAGGGGACTGGACTGCAGGTGTATGTGTTTATCAAAACCAAGACGGCAAGCTACTGGCTACACAAGAATCATAAAAGACTTTCTGGGAACCAAGACTGTAAACAGGAGGGATGCCCTTTAATAAACAAAATCCAATGCCAGAGCATGGGCTCAGAAGAGTGAGGCAATGGGTTCTGAGACTCTTGTTCCCTCTAGCAACTGTCCTCTCTTCAATTCAAGGACTTAAGAGGTGCAGCTGCGAAAGGAAGAGAAACAGATGAGGTCCACTGCCCAGTTCCCTTCACTGTGAAAGTGGAGGCAACTGTCATTCTTAGTATTTCTGGGAATGGAGAGACAATTTCAGTAACAGACTCTTTAAACATGTAGTGACTGGCCTTCATTCTAGTCCAAGGCCCCAGTATATGTATATGCAAGATTGTTTGTTGTTGTTTAGTCTCTACGTTGTGCCCGACTCTTTTGTGACTCCAGGGACTGTAGCCCTCCAGGCTCCTCTCTCCATAGGATTTCCCAGGCAAGAATACTAGAGTGGGCTGCCATTTCCTCCTCTAAAGGATCTTCCAGACCCATGGACTAAACCTGAGTCTCCTGCAGTGGCAGGCAGATTCTTTACCACTGAGCCACCAGGGAAGCCCATAGGCAAGATACTGCTACTTATAAATGAAGGTATTAATAGCTCCTGTTAGTGACATTTCCAAACCTATCTGCTCTTTCAAGTCAGACTGATGGCTCTAGAAATCCCTATGAAGTCTCTTCTGTAGCTCTAATGGGCAGGGAGAAAACCCTCTTCTCTCATTTACCACCTCTAAGCCAAGAGAAATTATTTTGGGCTCAGGCCTTCACAGTGGGGGTCTGAATGGACTGAGTCAATGAAAGAATGACTCAGCAGACTGGGAGCATGACGGGTCCCTGAGGAGGGAGGGTCCTGGACTTGGTCACGTTCTGTGCTAGGACGTAAACATCTTGGGACGAGCAAACCCAACAGTGTAATGTAACTGAAACTGGACTGAAGCCACCCTACCAAACCTCCCCCTCCCCCCTCCAAAGACAGACAGAGCGTGTCTCACCAGGCGGGAACCGCCGTAAAGACCGCCGGACATCCAGGAGCACTTGTTGGTAGTCCTTGCTCATCTCTCGTAGGTTTTTTCCTATTGGAGAAGGAACACGTTATTGTAGGAATGCCTGGGAAGCCACAGCAAGAGCAACACATCCTGGCATGACACAAAAGGCCTGGAAGACACACTCAAGGCTTTTCCTTGAAGGGGATATGACTCAAGATACAACGTGTGGACAGGAACCCCTGGTTTAGTCCCAAACACGCTGTTTCATGCAAGTCATGATGACTGTGAGAGGAAGGAAGACAGATTATCCAGGAGCAACAGAGCAGCAGCGGAAAAGTCAGGAGGCCAGGACCCACTGTGAGTCACTGGGAACCACTCTGAATTTCAAAGTTCACATCTGTAAAATGGGGATTATTCCCTTCCATGTGTACCTCTCAGATTTCTGTTAAGCATCAAGTAAGATCATGAATGTGGAAATCACCGACTGCTGGAAAAACTCTAACATCTATAAAGTGTAGGGAAGATTGAGCTGTTCAGAAAGGAGTATTAAGATAAATGTATTTGGAGAAGAACCCAAGCTCTCTTAACCCTGAAATTCTAAAACTAAAACACTGGTAACAGGAGACAGTACTTGTGTTCAGTTGCTAAGCCCAACTGAAAGCAAGGAGGCAGACTCTAGCTGTTATATATGTAACAAGTGTACATTTCCTTCATAACAGAAATCAAAACTTACCAGAGGAGCCTGTAGAATACTTCCCCACACACAGACTTCATCTTAAAAAGATATGAGAAAATTTGGAATTTGACAGAACACCATCTCAGGATTTAGAGTGTGAATATGGCAATGTCTATTCCTTCCAACAAAAGATCACTGCTCTGAGGCAGCCCAGGTCCAAAGACAATAACAAGTGGCAACTTAAAACATCTACTTGGCTACACCATGAAACTGTGAACTTTTTATTGGTTGTGGCTGTTTTAATCATCTCTGGTACCTCTGGTACCTAATGGCACACACTGGGAGCACAACTGTGTGTGTGTGCTCAATCACTGCATCCCCATGGACTGTAGCAGAATTAGTACTTGCCAAATGAATGAAAGAATCCCCAACACCTGGACTGTTGCCAAACATAGTAGGAAAGCAATAAATGTAAACTCAATGAATGACAGAGTGGATTCAGAGTTTTCTGTACTTTCTTTCTTATTCTGCACTGTATTCTAGAAACTTTTTTTTTATCACATGGGTCTTGCAGATAAAGTACAGTTAGTTGTCCCTTGGTATTTGAGGGGGACTGGATCCAGGACCAAGGATAGCAAAATCCACTGATGCTCAAGTCCCATATATTAAACAGTTTAACATTTGCACATCCTGTTGTATACTTAAATCACCCCTAGATTACTTTCAAAACCTAATAGAAGGTAAATGCTATGTAAATAGCTGCCAGAGCACAACAAATCCAAATTTTGCTTTTGGGAAATTTCTGGAGGTTTCTTCCCCCCAGAATATATGTGCGTGTGCGTACGTGCCTTTTGGCCTTGCCAGGTGGAATGTAGGATCCTAGGTTTCTGACCAGGGACTGAATCCATGCCGCCAGCGTTGGGTGTGTGGAGTCTTAACCACAGGACCTCTGCGGAAGTCCTTCTAGAGTATTTCTGATACATGGTTGGTTGAATCCTTGAACTTGGAGGGCCAATTGAAACAGCTTTTCATAGAATTACAGAATTTCAGAATTCAAAATGTTCTCAGTATTTCCCTATAAAAAGTTTTTTGTTTTTAAGGACTATAAGAGGCATTATATCTCCGTAGAACCCCACGTTTCTCAAATGTCCATCTGTATCAGAATTATGTGGGATTTTTGCTAAAATACAGATTCTTGCTTCTAGGTGAATATAAACTGGAACATGCATTTTGTGTTTTGGCTGCACTGTGTGGTTTGTGGGATACTAGTTCCCGGATCAGGAATGGAACCCAGGCCCCTGGCAATGAAAGCAGGGACTCCTAACCACTTGACCATCAGGGAATTCCCAGAATATATATTTTTAATAAACTCCCCTAACTAGCCAATAATAGCTCCCTCCCTACCTAATAAAAGCTCATTCCATTTTTAATTAAAATTTTATTTTGCAGTTTGGTCTTATTTTCACAGTAGGCCCAAGCATATCCTAAAACGCTTCACGTGTTTACACGTCTACTCTTGGTTTGAAATGAGCATAAAAATTAAAGACCCTGGAATTCTTTTTTCCTTGCCTCCTAGACAAACTCCCAAGCACTTCTTCCCCTAACTACCTGATATAGGAGGTGGATCATTGGTGTTGACATTGAGGAGCTTGGGCCACACTTTCCGCCTGATCTCGTCGGTCAGGAGCCCTCCTTCACTGATCGCCATGCGTCTAAGGGCAGCCACATCAGTGGGCTCACTGTTCAGAGCCTGGTAGATCTCTGCCACTTTCTTTTTCCTTTTGGCATTAAAGTCTGCAAAACAGAACGGAAAAGGGCATTAGGCACATATTTACCGTGTGTACCTCTTCTGTTCAGGGCTCAGTCTCCTTACTTGGTTTGAAGTAAGGTAGATATATTTAAAGTCAATTTACTGATGAGCATGGGCTTCCGAGGTGGTGCCAGTGGTAAAGAACCTGCTTGCCGAAGCAAGAGACATAGGAGACATGGGTTTGATCCGTGGGCTGGGAAGATCCCCTGGAGAAGGAAATGGCAACCCGCTCTAGTACTCTTTTCTGAAAAATCTAATAGACAGAGGAGCCTAGAGGGCTACAGTCCACTGGATCTCAAAGAGACACGATTGAAGCGACTTAGTATGCATACACACACACTGATTAGCATATATGGTGTGTGAAACACTAAGGAGACATACCATATAAGTAACCAAAAAGGAATTATAGTAAATGCTCAGTACATTTAGGCATATCTAATAGCTACTGTTCATGTTTTCCTAAAGAATGCTGTGCTTCATTAATGCTAAACTTCAGAGCATTGTTGTTGTTAAGTCAACTCTGCGACCCTATGGACTGCAACATGCCAGGCCTCCCTGTTCCTCACTATCTCCTAGAGTTTGCCCAAGTTCATATCCATTGAATCGATGATGCAATCCAACCATCTCATCCTCTGTCACCCTCTTCTTTTGCCTTCAAACTTTCCCAACAGCAGAGTCTTTTCCAATGAGTCAGCTCTTTGCATCAGGTGGCCAAAGTATTGGAGCTTCAGCTTCAGCATCAGTCCTTCCAATGAGTATGCAGGGTTGATTTTCCTTTGGATTGACTGGTTTGATCTCCTTGCTGTACATGGGATCTCAAGAGGCTTCTCTAGCACCACTAGAGAAAGCATCAATTCTTCAACGCTCAGTCTTCTCTATGGTTCAACTCTCACATCCATACATGACCACATATCTCTTAATATAATAAATTTTCTCTGTTATTTACTTAGGAAAAATGTACATGCATGTCACCAAAATTCAGTATTACATTTTTAAACAAAACCACATGTGAAAAAAGCCTCTGGTTACATGCTAATACAATTGGAAAACATCAGAATCACATGGAGGTATTTTCAAAAGCAGAATGTCAAAGGGTATACTTGGGACTCCAGTGTAGCTAGCGGTAAAAGGGGCATGCTGTTTCTCAAGAACCACATTAATCACTGGTGATCAGGAAGTAATGTATTAAGCATCTTACATCCTCATGTGATAGTTTGTTATTTATACACAGGCATTTTGCTGTGTTTAAATTACTTTTTTAGGAGACTAGTTGAGAGTTTTTTGTGGTTAATGTGCATCATACTATAACTGGCTCTATTTAAAATAATGGGGTAACAGGCTCTCAGAATTTTCATGCAAAATGTTTACTTCTAGGAACAGCAAACACAAGAAAAGTTTAAACTATTCAACCCACTGAAGAGATGTCACATAGCAGTGCGCTGAAATCGTCTGAAAAAAGGTATGAGCAGACACCAAGAGCTCAGACAGCTATGGGTCAGGCTAATCTAAGAAAGTATTATGGAAAAGTGAAATTTAAAAAGAAAGGGGAGGATTCAGAGAGGAGAGGAGGAGACCAGAAGAAAGGCTTGAAGACAGAAACACAGGCCCTTTCATTAGGAAGTATTGATGTAGCATATACGAGGGGCAGGGCATTAGTGTTAATGTAAAGTAGAAGATAACACTGGAAGGTAGGTCAGGCCTTAGAAAGGACTAACATCAGAAGGTAAGTGAGGTTTTTAGGACAGACACTAAGCAGCCTTCCTCGTTATGCTCTATTCTGAGGCAACAGTATACAAACTGTTTCCATGACAAAGCTGCATATTGTTAACACAAATGAAAGGTGGTTCCAATAAGCCTGGTCACCTATCTATGAGAGAGAGCTGTGACATAAACCTTATAAACTCAGGCACCGACTGGTTTGGAGTTCCATGCAATTGGAGGTGCAGACAGGACAGGATGCTTTTTCACCCAGGTAAACCTGCTCTCCTGGCTAGACTGTTATTTTCCCTGGTGACCTAGTAGGTGAATCTGCTCCAGGCAGTCTGAGAGATTTCTGGTTTACATCTATATTTCTGGCATAATTAATTGTTCATAGCAAACCCCTCCTCCCACCTGCACTCCCCAAAATGTCCCAGGTTGATGCTAAATTCAATGGTTACTCTATCTAGAAATCAGGAAAAATCAAGTCCCAATTCCCAATCAATCAGCACAGCACCAACTGTAACAAAATGTTTATTTACAAGGTGCTTCAAGCTCTTGGCTTGGACATGTCTTACCATCTATCCATGCACCTACCTGTCCATTAATGTATCCATTCATTTAGCAACCCGTCATTTCATGAGCAACTACTCACAGTAAAGCGCCAGGCTGTGCTGCGCTATGCTTAGTCCCTCGGTCGTGTCTGACTCTTTGTGACCCCATGGAGGGTAGCCCGCCAGGCTCCTCAGTCCATGGGGAGTCTCCAGGCAGGCATACTGGAGTGGGTCGCCATGTCCTCCTCCAGGGGATCTTCCCAACCCAGGGATCGAATCCACGTCTCCCGCATTGCAGGCGGATTCTTTACTGAGCCACCAGGGAAGATCATGAATACTGCAGTGGATAAACTATCCCTTCTCTAGGGGATCTCCTTGACCCAGGAATTGAACCAGGATTTTCCGCATCGCAGGTAGAGACTTTACTGCTGAGCCACCTGGGAAGTCCATATAACAACATAGGATGAGACAAAATATGAGCAGCAATTGAATTTTTAGCAAAGAAGAAAATAAGATTAAAAAAATTTTTTTGAGTGTTCTTGTACTTTGTACTTTCTACACATCACAAATTAAGAACACTTAAATGGTAATACTGAATATTTTTTGAGGTATCTGATATTTAGAAACCCTATTAATCTATTTGCTAAGAGTTTGGAAATTTTTCCTCAATTATTTTTAGACATATGTCTACCCTGCCCCTTTTTCCACTTAAGCTATTCAGCAATCTGAGGGAAAGGAAAAGTGAAAGTGTCAGTCGCTCAGCTGTGTTCAAGTGTAACCCTATGGGCTGTAGCCCACCAGGCTCCTCTGTTCACAGGATTTTCCAAGCAAAAATACAGCAGTGAATTGCCATTTCCTTTTCCAGGCGGAAAGGAAAACCACTGCTTATATCTTGGGGGAATTAACACTGTTTGCAATCAAGGGGATTTTTAGTGTGTGTTAGTCGTTCAGTTGTGTCCAACTCCTCGCAACCCCATGGATTGTAGCCCAACAGGCCCCTCTGTCCATGGGATTCTCCAGGCAAGAATACTGGAGTGGGTAGCCATTTCCTTCTCCGGGGATCTTCCTGACTAGGGATCAAACCTGGGTCTCCTGAATTGCAAGAAAGTTCTTCATTGTCTATTTTAACTATTTCTGAACCCAAATCATTGCTCCAATACTTATTTCTCTCAAAATTCTGTTTGGATTCTATTTAAGTCCTACATTTCAAAATTTACTGCTGTCATCCTGATTCTGACGCTCTGTGGGAACTCAATACATATGGGCGGAATAGAATAAATAATTTAACATAGCTACTGTTCCTCTGGAAAAATTGGCCTATAGTAAATGGCATTATTTCCCCATATTACTATTAAGAATATCCTCACTATAGGAATTTCCCGGGTGGTCCAGTGGTTAAGAATCCACCTTCCAAAGAGGGAACACGGGTTTAACCCCTGGTCAGGGAACTATGAGCCCACATGTCATGGGCCAACTAAGCCTGTGTGCTGCAACCAGAGAAGCCTGCATGCCACAACAAAGAATTCGTGCTGCAATAAAGATATGACGCTGTCAAATAAATAAATAAATTTTTAAAATTAAAAGAAGACAATACTCATTGTATAACTCTAAATAGATTTATAGGCACTTTGGCCTTTTTCTAAATCTACTGGTGATTCCCAGGGTAGAATGCTGCTCAACTGTAGATTTTAGCTGTTGTCTGTTCAGACCCCAACATCACCTTTCTCAATCCCATATTTAAGTGATAAAATGTTAGTGGAAGATGAAGAAGGCACTCCTATGTGTGCACACACAAATATTTCATTGCACCTAATGTACAAGTTTTGATTGATATAAAAAGGTAGGAGAATATAGAAAAAAACTTAAATGATCTGGAGATGTATAAATTACATAGTGATAAGGTCAACTGTGAGACTACACAATGAGGTAGAAAAAGTTAATCGGAGTCTCAACCGAACAATTAATCTACGCATATCCTCTTTGCTATAGAAGGATAAAAGTCAGAGCTACTCTTGGGATGCATGGAAAAAGGTTAAAATAACTTTCCTCCTCCGGGGGATCTTCCCAATCCGGGGACTGAATCCGCATTTCCTGTGTCTCCTACATTGGCAGGTGGATTCTTCAGCAACTGTGCCACCTGGGAAGCCCAATGTCTAACTATCTATTTTAAGATAAATTTTACATATGGATTTTGGGGTAGGACACATTTCTGGACTTGAGAATGCTTTATTTGGCTTTGGGATAAAAGCCTACATTTCATCTACCGATTGTATGAAGTGAAGTCGCTCAGTCGTGTCCGACTCTTTGCCACCCCCATGGACTGTAGCCTACCAGGCTTCTCCGTCCATGGGATTCTCCAGGCAAGAATACTGGAGAGGGTTGCCATTTCCCTCTCCAGGGGATCTTCCCGACCCAGGGATCGAACCCGGGTCTCCCGCATTGCAGGCAGATGATTTAACCTCTGAGCCACCAAGGAAGCACAGATTGTATACATGTAAGTCAAATCCCCTTGAATCCTTTCTTCTCCAGTTTCGCTCTGCTTATAAGAGATGTACTATATATTCCAAAACTGGTATCTTCCAAACTCCTTTATAGTAAAGGTCTTGGCTTTCACAACCATGACAGAATGAAATGACTATCCTACAGCTGGCTGCAAAATATAAGGCACTGCTATAAATAAATCCCTGCTGTCTAAAAAGTAATTAATTCAACAGAGGAAAAAGGAATGATATTGGCACTACTTGACCAGCTCTCCATTAAAATGATCATTTAAATAAGGGGCACTGAAACAGTAGTTCTTAACAACTCTGATAAGGATGACTGAGTCTGTTATTGTCTCAAATCTCTCCCTACTCTGGCTATGGAAGTCAAGTAAAGATTTCTGTTTCCTCAGAGCAACAGGTATCTTCAAAAACATCTGGCTTGGGAAACTTAATATATAGTTAAGGACAATGGCAAAAAATGAGCACTAGCTACGCTTCCTCTAAAAGTTTTTCCACATCAGCAAAATATGTATCAGTGACTTAAATCAGGTAAATGATCTATACACTTAATATGCATCTTATGTGCAAGAATAAAATTCCATACTGATTATTTGGTTTAAGCTTGCATATCAAGAAAGCTTCACAGACTTTAAACAGAAGTTAAAATTAGCAACACATTGTTGCTGTTGTTTAGTTGCTTCAGTCATGTCTGACTCTTCTGCGACCCATGGACTGTAGCTCCCTAGGCTCCGCTGTCCATAGGATTTCTCAGGCAAGAATACTGGAGTGGGTTGACATGTCTTTCTCCAGGGAATCTTCCCCACCCAGGGATCGAACTTGTCTCTGGCATTCCAGGCGTATTCTATACCACTGAGCCACCAGGGAAGCTCCCCTAGGCCTTAATCAAAACGATGGAAGAGCCAGTCAGATAGAGAGCCTCCCAGATAGACAGACACCCCCAGCTCCACTCTTTGAACTCCTGATGTTGATGCTGGAAATTAACTTAAAAATTTATGCCTACAAAAAAAGAGAATTACAGTGGGAGAGGAAAACCTAACCTTATTCTGATAAAGTTTAAGTGTTAGTCTCTCAGTCATGTACAACTCTTTGTAACCCCACAGACCCTCCAGGGTCTTCCGTCCATGGAATTCTCCAGGCAAGCATACTGGAGTGGGTTGCCATCCCCTTCTCCAGGGGATTTTCCCAACCCAGGGATCGAACCTGAGTCTCCTGCATTACAAGTGTATTTTTTACCATCTGAGCCACCAAGGAAGCCCTATTCTGAGTAAGGTTCCCATCAAAAATAAACAAAAAAGAAACTGTTTTTGGAGGTCCCAATTAGTTTCAACAAACAGTATGCAAATTAGCAGAGATTCAACGACTACCTGAAAAATAAAGACAAGTACATATGAAGAATGATTGCTCTATCCACTCCCCAAAATGGAGAAAAAGAGAGTAAATCAATCCCATCATAACCTCTACAAAGGAGAGTTAACAGTATTAGTAACCTCTCCAACTCTCCAAGATCATGAAAACCAAAACACCAAAAATAAATAAATAAAACTCCTCTCATCTCTAAATTCCTCCCATTTATCCAGAGAAGCAAAATTCTGGACACTAGAGGATAAAGTCTTGCAACCTAGGCACAGTTGCACTCCAACAGGTCACAAGACCCATATGCCACTTGGGGCAATGACTATTATGCCATGAGGACAGATGTCATACAAACATCAGGAAAGGGTTACAAGGCCAAAGGGCCCAGAGGAGTAATATGAGGAGTGAGCTTCATTTCCATAGAGGACTGGAAGAGGAGAAAAAGGTAATAACAAAATGAACTCAGAGAAACAAAACTTGGGTTGCACTGGTGGTTAGTTCTGCTATGGGAATCATCCACCAGAGGATGGAAAAGTGGGAAAGTTACCTTACTCTTTCCCAGAGGGCAAAGAGATTATTTCACCTGGTACAGAGTAAACGTTAATAATTTTAACTGTCATGTATTAACCAGTCGGTAAAACATATTTGAAAACATAGTGCACAATGAAACTCTTTCATGGAAATTAGTTTAAGGCAGTATAAAAAATAGACTTGCTTTTTACACAATTCAATAACATTAAAATAGGCGGCACAGGATTGGGACAGAGAATAGATTGGTAGTTGGCAGGAGCTGTGGAGAATGGGGCCTGCGGAGGGATGGTCTTTCTTTTTGGCATTAGAAATGCCGTGGAATTAAGACAGTGCGATGGTTGTCCCACCTTGTAAAAATTACTAAGAACCACAGAACTGTACAATTTAAAGGGTGAATTTCACGGTAATTAAAAGAAATGTGTCCAGCGCGTCAATCCAGACGACGACGACCGATGAATGAAGTTTGGAAAACTAGCCTGACCACTAGGGAGGCGGCCCCCCGGAGCCTGCGGACGTGGCCGGACAGTCTCGGCCGGGAGCGAGGCTTGGCCTCGGGTCTCGGACGAGATGGGACGTGGGTCCCCGCCGTCCTTCCCACTAGGGGGCTCGGGTCTGCCGCCAGTGTTCCTCCGGTCCCCTCAGCATCCGCTGACACCCCCTCCTCCCCAATTCCAGGCTGTCTTCCCCTTCAGACGTGACACGGGCCTTCAGTCTTTTCCTTTTTCGCTGTCCCGACCCTGGCCGGCGGCCCTGGGCGCAGCCCGCGCGGTCGTCCCTGGCCCCCCGGCCTGCGGCCCCCTCCTCCCGCAGCTGTCCCCTGCCCCCCCGGGCCGCCCCTATCCCGCAGGCCGCTCCTCGGCGCCCTGGCCGGCTTCCGTACCTGTCTTTTCCGCGCCGCCGTCCCAGCGGCGGGAGGTGGGGCCGTCACCCTGGGCACTCCGGACGGCCATGTCCCGGGGGCCCGGGCTCGAGCCCGAGCCCCGGCTGGTGGCGGAGCAGACAGAAGACGCGGCTTCGGCCGCAGGTTCCAGCGCCTGCTCCGTGGAGCGAACTCGGCTTGGTCAGCCCGCGGCGCGCAGGCGTCCCCGCGCCGGCCCCGCCCCACGCCGGCACGTGACCACCCGCTACGCCGCGCGGGCGGCGGCGGGGCCGAGTTTGTCACTGGCGCGCAGGCGCCCTGAGGGGCGAGCGAAGAGCTCGGGGAGCGCGCCACGGAGAGTTTGTTCCAACTGAACTTATAGAGCGTAGCAGTCTTGAAGTAGTGTGTTCAGGAGCAGATTTTTATCATTTCTTTTGATTTTCTTTATCTGTAAAGTGATACGGATGATTATAGAAGTACTGGACTCACAAGAGTTCTTGGGAAAGTGTTTAGAACACTATCAAGAGTATAGACACTACTGGTGGCACTAGTGGTAAAAGAACCTGCCTGCCAATGCAGGAGACGTAAGAGCCGGGTTGGATCCCTGGGTTTCATGTCCATCCTGTGCAATGCAGGATCATGGTCCACCACCACATTGTCAGTCCTTTTTAAAAAGGTCCTCTGAGTAGTTTTCAGGAGCAGTAAAGACTGAAGTTAATCTGATTTTTAAAACTAATATTCAATTTACTAAAATTAGAAATCCTCAAACCTTGCTTTTCCTTGATTTCAACTGACAGTTTACAGTTCCATTCATTAATCTAGTACATTTAACAATCACTTCTTTGGTACTATGAATAAGACCGTATAGAGCCCTCGGAGGACAGACCCGGCCCCCCTCCTCCGCGCCGCCCTTCCCTGCACCCCTCCTCCATGTCCTCTGCTTGTGGCTTGTTGTAGAAAAACTTTAGCCTCCTAGGCCTTCCTCAAGTTCCAAGGGATAAATTTAATTAGAGAAGTGAGAAAAAAAATATAGACAGGAAGGAAAACAGTCAAACAAGTCAAAATAATAGTTTAGCCAAGGCCCTTTAAGTTCCTTTTCAGGGGCTGTAGATATACTGGGAGCCATATCCTTTGACTTGTTTGGCAGATCCTGAAACCCCCACCAGGAGAAAAAAGTTAACTATATGCTGCCCACAAGCATGTAGACCCCAGTCCAGTTGAAACCGGAAGGTTGATGATGTTGACTCCTGATTACTTCACCACTAAGGAGTAAGAAAAATGTCCAAGAGCTAATTGCACACCATACAACCCCTCCCTCACCAAGTCTTTGAAAACCTTTCCCTGAAAGCCATCAGGGAATCTGGGTCTTTTAAGCACCAGCTGTGTGGACTCTGTGTTGACACCCTGCAATAAATGTTGCACTTTTCTTCTCCACAACCCTGGGTCGGTAGGTTGGCTTTATTGTGCATGGGCCAGCAGAACCAAGTTTGGTTTGGTAACTACCATTAATAAAACTTCATCAATTAATTGCCTTTGAACATTTGCAACTGCATTTATAAATGTAATAATTCACTTTTTAAAGTACCACAAAAATATTTTCAGTGAGTTTAAAACATTTCTAATCTTTAAATCATAGTTGTGATTAAAAGATGTTTATTGCTTTGAAGAAAAAATTAGGTCAACCCAATCTGGGAGTAGCATGCTGAAGCAAGCAATTTGGGATGTTTCTTCCCTTCTCAGTTACTGTGCTGGCCAGTTGAGCCAGCTGGATTCCTGCTTGCAATAGTGATGAGATGTGACTGGCTCCCCCCTCCACCATCACAACTCTACGGCTAAATAGTGTGTGGTTATTGTGAAGTTTGGGCCAGCTCACATCCTCTGTAAAACAAGAAAGTGGCTGGCTCACCGGGAAAAGGGGGAGAGGGCCAACTACTGTCAAGTGCTCAAGAAGAAGGAACAAGGTGTCCCTTAGAGATAATCAGTTTCTGTCCCAGACTGGCACCCCATCTTCTGAATAGCACTTTTTTTTTTTTTTTGGCAGCTCCATGAAGCTAGCAGAATCTTAATTTCCCGAAGGGACTGAACCCCAGGCCCTCAGCAGTGAAAGCATGGAGTCCTAACCACAGCACTGACAGGGCATTCTTTTTTAATTCTTCCACTCATTCAATCAGTATCTATTGAGTCTTCCTTTATGAGAGCCCCTGCCCTAGCAGGTGGACATATAGCAGTAAATAATAGATACAAAAAAGAAATGAAGAGATGATTAAATATAATTTGCTTCTCTGACTGGCAAAATTTTACAGACTGATAATATCAAATGCTGGTGGGGCTGTGGAAAAAAGGGGCTTTTGAGCAGCACTTACAGTTGCAGTTCATCACCATGGAGTTCTAAATGAGAGGGTGAGCAAAGATGCTACTGATTTTGCCTCTTAATTTCCCATGTCCACTCTTTTTAGAGATTTAGGCGGCAGGTGAAAATTTTGAAGAAACCTTCCTGAGTCAATAGAAACTAGCCTATGATCTGAACACTGGTCATGCCCACTGCACTGTGGCTTGGGTGTGGAGCCCGCTGGGTCAGTCTGCCACTGACACTGGGAAACATTAATATCTTGGAAGACGCCCAGTGACAAACATGGAGATTACTGTTTGCTCAACAAACGCTCATGGTCCTCCCCCAGCTCATGCTAGGAGCCAACATAATGAAGCTTTAGTCTCTGTGCTCCAGGAAGCTCAGATTAGTAAGGGAGATGGATTTATCAAAGCGTGCCAAGTTTTAGGAAAGGAAGAAACTTAGAGGGTTATGCAAGCCCAAAGAACGGGATCAACCACACACAAGGGTAGAAGAGGGTGATGAAGGGAAGTTTCCTGGGGTAGTGATTTCTAAACTTATATAGAGCAAAGGGCAGCAGTAAGTCAGTTGATGTAGGGAAGACCATTCTAGTGGGAGAAAATAGCACAGGCATTATCTTGAAGCTATGAGGAAGCAAATTGTAGTCTAGAAACTACAAGTGGTTTAGTTTTCTTAAAGCACAGCAGGAAAGACAAAATGAACTTTGACACTAGTAAGGGCAGAGAAGTGTGCAGGGACAAGCCAGACAGAATCTCTTCAACCATACATATTCAGAGTTTGGACTGGATGGAGTCAGCAGGGTGAATTAAAGAATTTTTTTTTTTTTTTTAGCATTGAATGTGTTCTTTGATGTCATCTAGATTAATCTTTATCTCCAATAAGAATCACTTTCACTTTTCCATATAACAAAAGTTTATGGATGAAACCAGTGCTAGGCTATGAGACAGGCCATAGATTGAGTTGAGTTGTTCAACTTCTAATGGGAAAGAGACAAGTAACCAGGCAATTGAAAAGCCAAGTGAATAGAGCTCAGAAGAGGGCAACCTAGAAATCTGGGAGAACACAGAAAATCCCAGAAACCAAGACTCCTAACTGAGTAAAGGGCACAGGAGCACCCGTTAGGTCTGTGTGGTAGGCAGGATTCTAAGATGGTCCCCAAAATCCCCACTCCGTGGTGTACATGCCTGATGAATTCCCTCCCTTTGAGTGTGGGCAGGACTTGTGACCATAATAGGATCTCAGTCTCATGATTCAGTGATGTTATATGGCAAAGATGAAGGCATTCTGCAGAGGTAATGAAGGTCTTAGATCAGTTGATTCTGTAGTCAACTTAAAGATTGGCCTGGGTGGACCTAAGCAACTCATTTAAAAGAAAGTGCAGACCTTCCCTAGAGACGTTCAAAGTAGGGGATAGTCTCCTGTAGGCGTTTTATCAATTTGTGGTGTTTTCTTATAGAGCAAAGGGATGGACAATTTCACCACCCCCTCCCCCGCCCAAAAAAAAAAAAAAACCGCTCAGGCAAAAAGATACACTGGTTCACATTAAATGGAAAGTTGTTGCCCCTCTACATCTCCTGTCTCTCAGCTGCCCATCTCTTCATGTTGATTGCATTCTTCTACAGGTCCTGGGTTCATAACATGACTCTGGCAGCTCCAGGTTTCACATACTTCCTACATCTGACTCTATGAAATACAGCTGAATTGTCTTTGTTTCTGCATTTCCAAGAAAAGTTCCCAAACCCTGGTGCTGAGAGTGGGAAAGAGGTGGAGATTAATTTATGATTGCCCTAGGATTTACAATACACATCTTTAATTTACCAATTTGCCTTCAGATAATATCCTGCTTTCATGGGAATTATAAAGACCTCACAACAGTAGATTCCCATTTCCTCCCTTTTGTTCTTCATGCTGCTATCATATGCTTTTTAAATTCCTTATGTTGCTTATTAAATTCCTTCCTCTTTCCCTTCTACCCCAACCCTGCCTCAACTTACACTTGCAGGCAACTGCTTAAGCACATTCTGTCACTACATTAGCTTGCATTTTCTGGAATATTATATGGATGGAACCATATAGTATGTAGTCTTTTTGGTCTAGTATTCACTCAGCATAATATTCTAAGATTGATCCATGTTGTTGCATATATCAAGTTTATTACTTTTTATTGCTTAGTAGTTCATTATATACTGCAGTTCATTTATTCACATTTAAAAACTTTAACATGCTATAAATACACAATTCATTGTTAATATTTTTGCTTTAGATTAGGGGTTAGCAAAGGGTAACTCATACATGCCAAAATCAGCTCACTGACTGATTTTGTACAGTCCATGAGCTAAGAGTGGCTTTTACAATTTTAAATTATTGGCAAAAAAAAAATCCAAGTAGGATAATTTGCAGCACATAAAACTTATATGAAATGCAAATCTAAATCCATAAATAAAGTTTTACTGAAACACAACCACGCTTTACCTAGTGTCTAAGACTGCTTTCATGCTACAGCAGAGTGGTTGCAATAGAGATCATGTCATCAGCAAAACCTAAGTCATTTATTTGCTCCTTTACAGAAAGTTTGCCTACCTCCTACTTTAGATTTAAGGCAATTAAATCTTTTAAAAATTTACTTTCATCTATTCCATTTACAGTACTCTTTCATTGTGTAGGTCCAAGTTTCTGTCTGGCATCCTATTCCTTCTGTCTGAAGAACTTCCTTTAATATTCCTTTATTATTTCTTCCAGTAACATATTTCCTCAGTTTTTCCTTGTCTGAGAAAAGGCTTTATTTCCCCCCTCATTTCAAAAGATATTTTCAGTGGGCATAGGATTCTAGATTGAGTTTTTACTTTCAGTACTAAATTCACTCCATTGTCTTCTAGCTTGTATGGTTTCTGATAATTCTTAAGCTTCCTCTACATGCAATGTCCCATTTTTTTTCTCCCCTTTGGGTTGCCTTTAAGATTTTTTCTTAACCTTAAAAAAAAAATTTAAAGAATACTTTATTTTTGGCTGCACTGGGTCTTCATTGCTGTAGGTAGGCTTTCTCTTGTTGTGGCCAGTGGGGAGCTAATCTCTAGCTGCGGTACATGGGCTTCTCAGTGCCATGGTTTCTCTTGTTGCAAAGCAACGGCTCTAGGGCATGCAGACTTCAGTAGTTGTGGCACACCACCTTAGCTGGCATATGGAATCTTAGTTCCCAGATCAGGCATTAAACCTGTGTCCTCTGACATTGGCAGGCTGATTCTTAACCACTGGACCACCAGGGAAGTCCTTTTAGTATTTTGAATATGGTATGCCTAGTTGTGTGTGTATAAATTTGTTTCATGTTCTTAGAGCTTCTTGGATCTCTCTGTGGCTTGGTGTCTGTCCTTTGGCCTCTTGTGCCCCAAGCCATCCACCATAAGAACATGCCCTGGGTAGCTGCTGCAACTTCAGCATGGGACCCAGAAGGAGCTACATGGAGCCTGAAACCAAACACAGGAGCTCAGTTCAGTCCCATCAATCCTCAAGCTGAAGCTGAGCTGCTTGGCTGAACCCACTTTAGATCTGTTGAACTATAGTTGACCTAGAGATCTGTGTGAGGATAATGCAAGGACCAGAGAGCAAAAATAAAGCAAGAGAAAATTGATCTTTAATGACTGGTTAGAAACCTGGACAGCGATCCTGGAACCACAGCTTTGTAAAGCAGAAGCTATACTCTGTGAAGCAGAACCAAGCAACACACATGGATTCTGATGGCAAGTGCGGGCCTTGGCAGCTCGAACTTGCTAAGGCAGGGCCTCTGTCAACTCAGCTCCAAGTATCCCCTCCTCTGCAAAGGCTTTCTTGATCATTCTCCCCTCTTCAAGAGTTCAAGACTTCTTTCTTCCTAAGGAGTTTTTCTACAACATCGTATCACAAACTCACCCTTCAGAAGCAACTACAGCTAAACTTTGTTTTCTTCTAAACTCTTTTCCCAGAGGCAGCCTTTTCAAGTGCCAGAGGAGTCTTTGTTTTTACCTTCAAAGACACTGAGGTTGTCTTCTCTCTCCCTTGGGGCATTCAAATCCTAGCCCCTAGCCCACCTGTATCCAAGTCACACGTCCTGGGGCCCACTGTGACTTCAATACCCACTTACCTTCAGGATGAATTCTGTCTTTCTTTCTGCCATCTGGAAATTCCCACTTCTTTCTTTGAAACTGGCTATTTATTTTAAAGTAAATTAAGTTATATCAGCATCCTCACATATTTAGAGGTAAGTACCTATCTTTAGAGCAATCCACTATGCTGACTAGCAATATGATTTTTTTCTCCCTAGGGAACAATTTGTTTTCTGCTTTTCTGTTTGACAATAACACATTTCTCCATGGTTGTGCATCTCATCTCTCCCAATCTCCAGTGTTTAGCATGGGGCCAGGCTCACAGACATCAGCATATGTTTACTGAGGGGCATATTTTATAAAAAAATGAATTCTGTAAAGACCAGTCAAGATGAGTAGAAAAGTAACCCTGATTCTGGACTGAGGGGATGAAGTTGAGTGGGTGAGCAAGGAATTAGAATGAGTAAACAGCTATGAGAATTTAGGTTTCTTCATAGGAAGTTTACCACAGAATTCTCAGAACTGTTCAACAGAGAAGCAAATCCTCTCTTTCTAGATAAGTCTACAGATGTCTATCTATAGCTGAGACTCTGACTCATAGGATGAAATCAGGAAACCACTTGCCAGCTGCTGCTACTTTTCCTTTTTATCATAAGAGGAGCCAAGAAAATTCTGTCAAAGCAGGTGATGCAAGAGTGAAGCTGATTCAGAAATACCCAATCCCCTCAAGAACTTCTCCAAGAAAGGGATTGGCCATCCTGTAGTCTCCCATCTGGGGGTGTCTGGGGAAGAGCTTCTTACATCGAGGTCACTAAGAATCCCTGGTGATTATGACCACAGGGAGACAAATCCAGACTGTAATTTGCTGTAGTGCAAGAATATTTAGCTTTCAGTAGAGAAAAATTCAGAGACAAGAGTGGTAGGATCTTAGAGGCAAAGAGTGATGGGGGTGAGAACAGGCCAATGCTGGCCTTCATACAAATTAGAAACAACCTGCATCTGTTGAAAACCTGTCATATTTAGGGCATGGATTTTTTTTTCTTCTAGAACCAGATACTTAGAGCCTTCTGCTGCAAAATTATAGAAATAAATGCACAAGTCTACAGCACTGCACAGCTTATGTGGCATCTTTTCCTGCACATGCACATGACCTACACAATTACACACAATTCAGAGTGGAAATGAATCTCAGCCTAACTTGACTATGTGCCAGACACTGTGGCAAGCATTTGTATCTAACCTGAATAACCACTTTACAAAATAGATACCAAGACTTAAGTTTTACATATGAAAACAATATTAGAACCTCTGGGGCAGGGAGGAAGAGAAGAGGGGCAAAAGGGGCTTCATTTGTATTGGTAATACAGACTCGGGTGGGTTCATGGGTGTGTTACAATTCTTTACAACTTGGTACATCTAAAAAGTTTTACAATGATAATTTAAGTCATCTGTAAGGATTCAAGAGGTTAAACTACTGATCTAAAACTATACTCTTGTGTAGCGTAACTCTCAGCAGAACCAGAGCATGTGAAGTTCAACTAGGTTACTTCTTTGCAGTAGTTAAAATTTACCACAGAATCACAGTAAGGTTATAAAATCTAGAAAGCACTTGTCTACATTAAATTTGACTCCAGAATCAGACTACCCTGTGACACCCTCTGTATGTCTGTTCTACTTGGAGAACAGCCTGAATTTCACATTATTATATACAAATGGTGTAAAGCAGGGATATTGTGTGTGGCATCTAAGTCTCCTAAATTGGTCAGGATCATTGCTCAGCCTTCAGCCACTTAAGATTTCACCAAAGGCTCATTACATTACTAAATAAAGCAGCAAACATTAAATAAAAATTTTGTCGTGTTAATCCAGTCTGGCCTATATCTTGTAATTACAGCTGCAAACCTATGAACAAGGATCTTCTGACCTTAAGATCTTATCCAACAATACTTCCAATTAACTTATTATATGTGAGGGAGGAGGAAGGTGGAACTGGGAGTGTAGGATGGAATTACTATTTATTGAGCACCTACTAGGAACCTGGTAGGGCTTCCCCGGTGGTGCTAATGGTAAAGAATCTGCCTATTAATGCAGGACACTGCTAATGCAAGAAATGCAGGTTCAATCCCTAGTTCAGGAAGATCCCCTGGAGAAGATAACAGCAACCCAATGCAGTATTCTTGCCTGGAAAATTCTATGGACAAAGGAGCCTCCCAGGCTATATAGTCCATGGGGTCACGAAGAATTGGACACCACTAAGTATACACACACACAGTGCCAAGCATTTTCCCTGTGATACTCCACTGATCTTCAATTCTGAGGGATATTACCACATCCTCATAAAAGGCTTTTATGAGGATGCACAGATTCACAGATTAGTAAAACATACAAGGTCATCAGGGAGTTCGCATGCAGGGTGGGAGAGAGACAAAAATAACAAGTTCAGGTGTTACTAGGAAAAAGGGCACAGGGACAGAGATGGTAGTGGGGGAAGCAGAGAGAGGTGACTTTAAATATGGTGGAGATTAAGGTTTTTAGACCCATTTTTTAGAAGACAGAACTGGGGACAACTTTACTTCAAAGACTTCTGGTGACCATTTGTCAAGCAGGAAAAAATCCCAGGAAGAAAGCCTCTTTCGCATGCACGCTACTAATGATCAGCCACAGTCCTCAAAGCTGAGGCACAAGGGAGGGTGAAATTACCAGCAGGGACGTAGGCAAGGACTGAAAAGACGAAATAATTACTCAAACCCAACTCTAATCTCAGGGGAGAAATCTGCTAGTGGGAATGGTGACAGAACTAGGTATTTTTTCAAGAGATACTTATAACACACTTGACAACAGGTGAAACATGATGAAATTTAAAGACTGAGAGGAAATAAAAAAATTTTGAAATCTGTCAACCAATCCGCAATGTTCTCTACTATGTTAGGATTACAGTCATTGGCCACACCCTGAAGTTCTAATTTTACAAAGTATATTCCTCTGCCTCTAATAGGCCCACTCTAATAATTTAACCTTCCTATCTGTCTCATGGATAAAATAAGAGATAATGTCAGAAATTAACATTCAATTAACCTAGGCATTTCAGATACATGATATTATGCAATGGCTCCTTTTATCTAAACCATGTTTCTCAACTCCCAATATTAATAATATATGGATGCACTGAACATTTAAAGAAAACTAGGAATCTGGGATAACAGCATCTCCTGATTTCAACTTTATTTCTTTAAATGAGAAAGAATAAATGGCAATTCAAGTATATAATGTTGTAGAATATACTCATTTGACATCAGTAAGCAACTACGTGGATCATGACAAACTGTGGAAAACTCTTCAAGAGATGGGAATACCAGACCATCTTGCTCGTCTCCTAAGAAACCTGCACACGGGTCAAGAAGCAACAGTTAGAACTTTATATGGAACAGCTCACTGGTTCAAAATTGAGAAAGGAGTACAAGGCTGTTTATTGTCACCTTGTTTATTTAACTTATGATGCAGAGCACATCATGCAAGATGCCAGGCTGGATGAGTTAGTTACAAGCTGGACTCAAGATTGCCAGGAGAAGTATCAACAATCTCAGATATGCAGATAACAACACTTTAATTGCAGAAAGCAAAAAAGAACTATAAAGAGCCTCTTGATGAAGGTGAAAAGCTGGCTCAAAACTTAGTATTAAACTAAGATCACGGAATCCGGTTCCATCACTTCATGGCAAATGGAAAAAAGGTGGAAGCAGTGACATCTAAAATCACTGTGGATGGTGATTGCAGCCATGAAATTAGAAGATGCTTGCTTCTTGGCAGGAAAGCTATGACACACCTAGACAGTGTGTTAAAAAACAAAGACATCACTTTGCCGACAAAGGTCCATATAGTCAAGGCTATGACCTTTCCAGTAGTCCTATACAGATGTCACAGCTGGACCATAAAGAAGGCAGAGCACCAACGAATTGATGCTTTCAAATTGTGGTGCTGGAGAAGACTCTTGAGAGAGTCCCCTGGACAGCAAGGAGATCAAACCAGTTAATCCAAAGGAGAATCAATGATGAATACTTGGAAGGACTGATGCTGAGGCTCCACTACTTTGGTCACCTGATGCAAAGAGCCGACACACTGGAAAAGACCCTGATGCTGAGAAAGACTGAGGGCAGAAAAAGGGGGAGACAGAGAGTGAGATGGTTGGATGGCATCACCAATTCAATGGATATGAACTTGGGCAAACTCCAAGAGACGGCAAGGGACACGGAAGCCTAGTGTGCTGCAGTCCATGGGGTCACAGAGAGTCGGACACGACTTACCAAATGAACAACAAAAGCCAACTCTGTTTCACCTCTTTTACTGGCCTTTTCATAGTTTCTATTTAAGCTGCCAAATGTTACCATAAGCTCACCAGTGGACCTTTCATTCTAGGCCCCAAGACTGCAAATTGCCTCCCACACTGGGAGGTATCTCCAAGACTGATCTTCCACAGGGCTTACTGCCATTAACTAACACTGGTCTTTTCTGCTAACACACTGTCTCTATGGGCCTTTATGCACCAACTCAAACTTTCTAAAATCAGTGTCAGAGCTGAAAAGAAGCTCAGAAGACATCTCATCCAGTCTCCCCCTGACTGAACACACAGAGGTCCCAAGACAGCCAGAGGAGAAAGAGGTCATACTTTGAACTACCTGCTAAGTCAGGGCCAAGGACTAATCCTCCATATAAGGGGCCAGGGGAGTTAGGTTTAACAGGTGCCAGACACTTGATATTTACTCTCATTCAATCCCAAAGAAGCAGTGGCTCCATTTTGTGGATGATGAAACAGATCCAGAAGTAACTTGCCAAGTAGCCAAGTATGTAACAAGGGCAGGAATGAAACCAATCCTGTTTAGCAACATCATGCTCTCTTCATTGTATCCCTGTTAAAAACTCCTAGACTTCAGTGCTCCTCCACCAACCTTAATCCATCCCACATCACATTGCCATCAACCCAGTATTAAATTCAAAGCACATGAGAACTAAGGAATCTATAACACACGGTGTCGGCAGGAGAAGCATACTGCTCAGGCTGCAGGGACATTTCATTTGTTTAAATGTTTTTTATTAAAAAAAAAAAAAAAAAATTAAAGACCTTCATGGCACAACTTCTTCCCAGCACAATTTATGTTTTCGTTATACCAATTACAATACAATTACAACCAATAAATCATTGAGGTGGGGGGGGGAAACTTATGACTTCAAACTTAAAAGTGGGGGGAGGAGCACTTCAATGTTAAAAAAATACTTAAAAAAAAAAAAAACCTTTCAGAGTAACTGCCAACACATCTGAGACTGGCATTCCAAATCCTGCCATCTAATCAATGCAAACAGGTAGTGCTGAGAAATGAAGTGTCCCAATACAAGGTATACAGATGAGGTAATTTACAACAACACAGAAGTTGTTACTCTGTAAACCCTTGTCCCTCCCACCCACCCAATTGGGTCTTTTTTAAATTTTTCATGCTTCTGCAGTAACTCCTTAAGTAGCATTTTTAAAACTTCTATTTCTTTTAAAAGGCTCTTGGGTAGCATTTCAGAGTCCTCTGCATTCACCTTCAGCTTCCTTCAAGGTCTGATGCATGTTAGGAGGTCCAGATATTTGCAGCTTCCCACATCAGCCTCAGCTACACCTAGGTTGTTCTCTGAGCTACAAGGATGTGATGTAAAATCTTGATTTACAACCCTCCTCCCCACCTCAGAAGTAAGAATTTATTAGTCCTGTTCAAATCATAATCCAGTGCAAATGAAATCACAGACTGCATCTCTGGCACATCTGGTGCTTTGAGCTTCTGCACAGATTCAACATGGTAACCCCCTACAGCATTCTAGGGCAAAAAAGGGTCAAGAACAATAAATATCCACTGTATGTGGCCACAAAGAAGAAAATCACCCTGCCACACAGTCAGAATGTTTTCCCTATGGTGGAGAAACATAAAAGAAGGCTTTAGCTTTCTCTAAAGTTTACCATTATATTTACTAAAGCCACCACCTTGATAAAGTTACTAGAGCCAAGATGGGTTACAAAGTTAGATAAGTTCATTAAATTCAACTCCTCAAACAATTATGTTTACCTCTGCTGCCCGGGTGAGAAAAATTTGTAAATCTATAAAGGTAGGAGAATGGGGAACTAAGACTTCAGGTCTTAAAATATGTTGGAAGAATTTTTCCTAGTCCCCACAAGCAGCTACTGTAATGGAATAATAGGAGATAATACAGAGCTGATGGTTTTGCTATTGTGCTTAAAAAACTAGGCTTCCTCAGTGAAGCACCTGATAAACTTAGGTGGTTGGATTACAGTGGAAAATCCACTTTACACACACACAAACACACAAAAACTGGCAACTTTTCCCATCCCCAATCCCTGCACTGCTGAGACACAAAATGATTTTATGGCAAAGGATCCTTAATCCCCAGAGACACTTTGGCTTGTGGTGCTTTTTTAAGGCCTCTCTGCCCTGCCCGGTACCATGGGTTGAACGAGGGGTGTATAAAAATGGGGGCCTTGGGAAGCCTCCATGGTACAGGGCTGCAGGCCCTTCAGATGTGAACGTGAGACACCCACCCAGCGAGACCTTTACACAGGGAACTTAAATCTAACCTTGATAAATAAAACCAAACGTTTATTTACACCAAAGAATTCCAACACTGGATCTTTCACATATGAAGGACAAAGTATTATATATATACACACAGCAAGGGGTGGCAGGGCTGTAACAAGAGAGTTTAGTTTTCCCACAATTACAGGTCTACCATTTCAGTTTCACTGGAGATAGTGGCTCTGCTCCTACCACTCAGATACATTTATAAACCTGAGGGGCAGGTCTTCTCATTGGATGACATATGAGGGAAGGGGAAGGTAGGAGGAAATAAAGGTAGAAAGCTGAAAATAAACTTCAGTGGCCACATCTCTCATTAGCTCTTAAAGAGTTGCTAGCATGAAACCTACATAGACAATGTTTTTTTCCTTTTGTAAAAAGCAATAAGTTATGCCCAATAACTAACTGAATTCAAAAGGGCCAAGTCAAAGAAAACTGAAAAAGATTTTACCTTCCCCCTCCTACCAGCTATAGAGCATGTTGGGAGATGAAAGGGCAGAGGACCAAGGTAAGGAGTCTGGGAGGGATGGTATTAAAGTTTTAAACTAAACAAACTAAATTATAAATGAGCTGGATTTAGGTTAGGTCAATAAGACATGATTCAAACTGCAAGGAAGTTTTCAGGACCTGTCTGCACTTTGGGTAGATTTTCAGCATCTCAATGTAACTAAGACATATTTCCACTAGATTCACCAGGATAACCCCACTGAAGCACTTTTAGAGTAAAGTGATGTAAGTGACTAGCAGTGCACTGCTTTTATAGGTTGGGTCCTCCCTTCCTCCTTCCTTCCCACCTCCCTTGAAGAAGCTACATTTTTGTAATCTCTGGAGAAGAGTGTGAAGTACAACCCCCCCAGAGTGTGGGATGGTAGGGGAGCAATGGTGAGCATGGGAAGAAATCTCCACCCAAACACAGCAGCTGGAATTGAGGCTGGTTTATCTTTGATCTTTAGTGACGAGAAATTGAATTTGGAAGGGGAGAAAAAAATTTGTCCGTGAAATAGTCCACCTGCAGATAATTTTTCAGGGAATCCCCTGAGTTATGAAAAGTTCGAGTTAAAAAAAAAAAAAAAAAGAAAGAAAAAAGAAAAAAAAGAAAATCAGCCTATTATAATTTTTTTTTTATGACTGAACTACTATAAATCCACAAGCAACGGTTCAGACACGGTGCTTCTGAAGTATTTCACCCCTCCCCGCCAGGCGCAAGCTGCATCAAGGGAGAGAGTGGACTCCCCAACCTCTGCTCAGGCATCAGGAGACAGAAGGGGCCGTTACTGCTGAGCGCCGGCGGCAGCTGGAACAGGCATCCCAAGGGGGTTGGCAGCAGCAATCACTGGTGAGCCTGCCAGAGGTCCAAGGGGTGAAGGGGTTGGCACTGAAGAAATCCCTGAAAGAAAACAGCTGACAGTGAGCTAGAAGCACCAACCACAGAACTCTTAAGTCACCAGTTTTTCAAAGCACCTATTTCAAAAGTGACACAATAAATACTCTCTTTATTGAATGCCTCGCCTTAATTTTTACAAATTAATTTCAAATTAAATCCTCACAAATTAAAATTTAAGTTCCAACAAATTTAGAAGACAGAGAAGGAAATCTAAGTTTGGCGAGTTTGAGCAGTTTGTCCAAGGTGCAAAGCTAAGTAGCAGGTATGTATGCCTGGATTCCAACCCAAGACTGTCTAAGATAACACAGTCCAACCAAACCTTCTGCTCTGTAACCTGTACTAACATGACAGTCACTAGCCACATGTGACTACTGAGCATTTGCAATGTGTAACTAAACTAAGCAACTGATTTTACAATTGTATTTGACTTCAGTGAATTTAAATAGCCACATGTGGCTAGTCACCACAAACTGAACAGCAGAAGGCTAGAGTCAAAGTTCATGTGCTCGTGGCCACTGTGCCTAGAGTCAGCCGGTGCAGAGAGGATCATTTCTCATCTCTAAGTTAAAATAGTGTTTTAGGATTTATTTCCACTTACTTTCTTGATCATATTACCTGTTACATTGCCCTCAGTCAGCTAGTTCTTCAAATTTTCAAAATAGTATATATATTTTCTGAATATATAATATGGTTACATGACTCAAGTAACTGCAAAGAGGATACAGTGAGAATTCTCCCTTATCCTATAACTTGGCCAACTTACAGCACTATTTTTGGGAGTGTATCCTTCCAGAAATATTTTATGGATATACTTGAATTTTATAAAAATATGCATATAAGAATCACATATAAGAACTTGATTCTATGTTTTTGCCCATTCCTAGTCTTGAGCATGGTTCTGCATCTGGCTTCTTTTCACCTCACATTACTATCTTTGAGTTGAAGCTACAAAAGAACACAAAACACTTGTTCTTTTCTCAGAGTATATAGTACTCTGCTGAAAGGATGCCCCATAATTCATCTTATCAATTCCTTATTCTACAAGGAGCTGTTTTTAATGTTCTCTGATTACAAATATGGCTAGAATGAGTAACCTTGGGTATGTATCATTTTGTACACTTGCATGATACCCAGAGGTTGAACACTAGAAGGCAGCTAGTTCTTAAAAAAAAAAAAAAAAGAAATTGAGACAACAGCAATTTTTTGAGGGTGTCGGAATAGGTGCTCTCACAAGAGTATCCATGTGGGTGCTGCCCATGTATATAATTCTTAGGGGACAGGCCTATGATTTCTTTTGGGTAACTGTGGTTTCTTCTCGGTAAAAACTCACTCTAAATCATAATGACTCAACAACAACAACAATAAAAAGTAATTGCACACAAACCATTGTAATTTACTAGGCACCCTGTAGCTGCTCTGGAAAAAAGAACCATTCTTATACACATATGTACCCATGTACAAACCCCATCTCTACTCTCCCTCATTTTCTTATGTGATGAGGACATCATCACCTACTGCCACTCTAACCTGTGAGATGAAAGGATCTCTTTTCATTCTTAATGGCTTGTTGAGACTGTCAAGTCCCAAACAATTTTTGTGATTCTGGCCTCAAAGAGACTGTTAATACTCTAACTCATCGATGCCCAATCTTTCTGGCACCAGGAACTGATTTCACAAGCTAATTTTTCCATGGACTGGGGTTGTGGGGAATGGTTTCTGGATGATTCAAACACATTACATTTATTGTGTGCTTTATTTCTAATCTAATGCCACTGCTGATCTGACAGGAGGTACTGTTCTGTGGCCCAGAGGTTGGGGGACACTTGCTCTAACTACTAAGGGATAAGAGGTTTCAAAAGCATCCTGAAATCTGGTGGAGAGAGCCACACAAGTCAGTATGTTAATAAGGTAATCATTATAAAGGAGAGCCATAGAAATCAGGCCACAAAGAAGGAGCAAAATTAAGAATGACAATTGACTTCTATATATACATTTAACAAAAAAAAGAAATTTACCAATGACACTGACCTGACATCATATTGGCGCTGCTGACAGGCGTACTGCCCCCTGGCATGCTAGATGAGCCCATTCGAGCCTGGTCCTTCACAACAGTGTCTAGAAAAAGAGACAAAAATGTTAGGTTCTGTTATGAACTAATGGTCTAGGGTCTTATAGCAGCCATCCTGATTCTTTACATTTTATTTAGACTCTGTATTATTCCCCTAATAAAAGAATTGAGGTGTCAACTACCTTCACTATGAAATCAACAAGTAATATAAAATAGAACTATTTTTGCTTGAAACTGTGACAAAGGCCAACTGTTAAACTAAATGGTATGAAAATGAAGTAATCATAGTAGAGCTAATTTCTAAAAAAAAAAAAAAAAAAAAAAAAAAAAGTATTTACTTTTGGACATGCTGCATGGCATGTGGGATCTTAGTTCCCCAACCAAGGATTGAACTTGTGCCCCCTGTGGTGGAAGCACAGAGTCTTAACCACTGGATTGACAGGGAAGTCCCAGTAGAGCTAATTTAAGACAAAAACAATCCTGTTATAGTTTAACGAGACAATACAATCTACCCTACCTATCAGTATTATATTATGAGAATGAATGAGTTTTGCTGCAGTTGGTCAAGCATGGTGCCAAATGGGCCAAAACTACAGGTCTGATCAAGTTACTGCTATGACCACAGACTTCACTCTCCATCTCGATCAGCCTGTCAGTCAGCTTCAAGTACAGGAGACTGAGCAAGAATATAATTGATTCACTAAAATACCATCCCACCACTCCCCAAGGAACAACCTGACACTGAAGCTAACATTACAGTGAGGATGCAGTGGAGTTAGCTAAGTGGCATTTTCACTCAAGACAGCAGAGTTAGCTATATTCACAAACCTAGATCAAGGTGTTCATATAATTAGACTTTCAAGCCTCTCTGGCTCTCTCCAATGAATGATTAATAGGACAGACATAGGGCCGTATGTTCTAATCCAACCACTCCAAACTAGCGACGAGAACTGTTGCCCACACAATAAGAAAAGAAGTTTATTTAGGGATGACATGTGTCAGGTATTCTGTTAGACAAGAATCCCCTCAACAATTCTGCAAGACAACTGCCATCATTATCCGCACTGAAGAGACCAAGGCTCACTGTGGGTGAAGTAACTTTGCAGCAAGCTAAGTAAGGGAGGCTGGGATTCCAATTGTGTTCTAGGGGTCCGGAGCTTTCTTCACAGCATGTATTCTCCCTTGCTCTGTACAGTCTGCTGGGCAGGCCTGCAAGGCTCTGTGGACTGAACAGCTGGACTCACAGAAATAGGGGTGCTCCATGGCCTCTCTTGCAGTGAGCCGTGACTGGTGGTCATATCGCAGCAGCTTGTCCAGGAAATCCAAGGCCTCAGGACTGACAAGGTGCTGGTTTTCACTGTGGACAAAGCGTTCCCATCGCTTACGGGAATGTCTGCAGAGCCAAAAGGGAGAATGAGAAATGGACCCAGAGGGAGAGAAGCCCAACATTTCAATCCTACATTTTCCTTAGTGGCTAGCATTCCAGCCAATCACAAAGAGAGGTCAAAACTCAAGACTTAACTGGAGAGACTGGAAATGGCAGTGTTGCAGAAAAGAGAAATCTGGGTCCCCACAATTTTATGAAACACAATTCAGGTTATAGAAGGCTGGGCTGGTTGGCCTCCTCCCCACCCCTACCCATATTCCTGGCATCTCTACCACTTGGCCTCCAAAAGCCTTTGTAACAAGAAAGCCTACCTCTTCGTTAAGTGGTAAGTGAATTAGGATTGGGTCTAGTCACTACTTTTAGAGTATTGTCTGTAAATCAGTTTGAAACATGCACTTTCTATGATTATTTCTTTCTCTTAGAGGGGTTTTTGTCATCTACAGAAGCAAGATAAATCTAGATTTTGATTTCTGACTCAACTACAACCCTTCTATTAGACTCTACAAGGTCAGGGATCCTCTGCCTACAACCTCCACACTCAGACTCCTGTTAGTGAATCTGGGAAAATGGCCATTCAATCCAAAGCTTTCATCACAGGCTTGCCTATGCAGCATACTGTAGCAGTGGACCACAGATACTTTGCAGGCAAACAGAACATTAACTATTTTGGGAATCCAAAGTATCATTTTACATCCAAAGTGCTTATGGCACAGATGCATAATTTTGTTTTATGACTTACCTGCCCAAGATATCGTTGAAACGTGGATCTAATTCAATGTTGTATTTGTCAATATAGTCATATAAATCTTCTGTCCCCAGAACCTTGGCTATCCTCACCAACTAGGATTGAAAGAAGACAAAACCCACACCAAAAACACATTACATGATTAAATCAACAATTAACCATGATCGAGTTAACAGAATGGGACCATCATGGCTACAGGTATGAATGCTACACCCATTTACTTCAAATTTCCTTGCACAGCATGAATGGATTTCCACACAACATTCACATTGTTGGATGTGAACATATCCAACAATGTGAACATATTAAAAAGAAAAAACAAACTATTTTATAACCTGGTTCCTTCCCTCTGGTGAAGTCTCATCCCTCCCCCCTGACCCCAACAACCTAGCTGAAGATGTTACTTCCTTTGGAAAGTTCTATATACACTTCTTCAGACCACTCTCTCCCATTATAACTGCCTTTGTGTATCTTATCTACACTTTCACTGACATTTATGACTATAACTTATTTTCTTATACATTTGGTTCTCTTACTAGGTAAGACTGTGAAAAACCTTTTGCGGGACAGGGGGCTATTTTTTTCTATATTCCTCAAACCTGTGTGGCACCTAACAAAAAGCTGCTGATTTTAACTGAATTCACCCAATATTCTTCAACTCATATGAAGAGTAGTCATCTTCATATGAATTGTAATATGTAAGTCATAGGTAAGTATGACTTCATAAAGTCATATTTACATAACATTCTTGGAATGATAAAATTGCAGAAATGGAGATTACAACATAGTAGCGTGAAGGCCGGGGGGAAGCTGGTGTGACTACAAAAGGGCAAATAAAGGATTCCTGAGGTGACAGGGATGTTCTGGTATTCTGGTTGTATTGACATTAATATCCTGGTTGTGATCCTGTACATAGTTGGCAAAAAGTTCTATTTGGGGGAAACTGGGTAAAAGATATACTATATCTCTCTGTATTAATTATGGTAACTTCACGTGAATTTGCTTCCCTGGTGGCTCAGCTGGTAAAGAATCCGCCTACAATGTGGAAGACCTGGGTTGGGAAGATTCCCTGGAGAAGGGAAAGGCTACCTGCTCCAGTATTCTGGCCTGGAGAATTCTATGGTCCAGGCAGTCACAAAGAGTCGGATACAAGTCAGTGACTTTCACTTTCACATCAATTTACATTATCTCAAATTAAATCACTGTGCTCAAACAAAGCAACAGTACCTCCCACAAGACCCTGGAATCATTAAGTGAACAAGCCATTAACTGAAAACTATTTTGGAGTTTTACACTCAGAGATTCTAATTTATTAATAGCTCTCAGGTAGGGGTTAGGCATTTGTATTTTAGCAAGATTCATTGCAGTTTCTAAGGAGTAAGCAGATCTGGCCATTGTGAGGGTACATCAATAAATTTCCCAACAGGAACAACATAATATTACCTGATCATAATTGTCATGTCCATGGAAAAATGGTTCCTTCCGGAAGATCATACTTGCCAGCATACAACCCAAGCTCCACATATCCAAACTATAATCGTACATCTGCATTAAAGAAAATGTTGTCATCACACGTCAAATGACAAGATGAATCTTGTCACTTCAAATAAAAAGCTCTTTTTTAAAAATAGAAAAACAAACAAATCCCACTCCATTGACTTTAAGGTCCAAATATCAGTATCTTTATATTCTTTTCAGTCTTTTCTTCTTTGCATTTCCACATATACTTCCTAACCCTCTCCTTTGAAACCTGTACCTACTATTTTGAATTCCTTTCTTCACTTACATAAGAATACCCAATTGTTAGCTTATGGAAACCTTTTAATATGTACCATTGTTTTATAGCATTGACTGTTTCAGAATTTAATCTTTAGTGTACCCTATAGTAGAATAGTGTTTTTCACCATTATAAATAATGCTGTAAAAAATATTTTTATGTATAAAATGCTCTTTGAATTCAGGGCTATACCAGAAAAGAAATTTCTAGGACAGAGCCTGAACTTTCAATTCTAAAAGCTCTGGAATTTCTGATTACAAGTGTCTTTCTTTTCAGTTAGGATCAAATGCAGATTTATATTCTACTGACACTGTGACAATACACACAAAAGTTGTGGTAGATGAACTGAAGAGATTCATATTTTACACTCCTATAAAAGGGACAGTCATGGATGTGCAAAAATGGCCCATTCCAAATGCAAAAGAACATTTTTAAAAAATCACATGCAAAACAAACATAGGACAAAAATTTTATCTGCCCTTCTCTTCTCACCTGATAGTCTACAAGTAGCTCAGGACCTTTGAAATATCGGGAAGCAACTCGGACATTATATTCTTGGCCAGGATGGTAAAACTCAGCCAAACCCCAGTCTATTAGCCGTAGCTGAAGGGAAAAAAAAGATAATAAATAAGTGTGTCTTTTAAGATACCCCCACAGTGCCATTAGAGTACTCTTTTTTTTTTTTTGGCCACATTGTGTGGCCTGTGGGATTTTTAGTTCCCCGACCAGGGATTGAACCTGGGCCCTTGGCAGTTAAGAATTCCCAAAACTACTCTTTTTAACATACAATTATTTTGTGTTTCTGCAAATTTCAACTACTCCTCTGACTAAAATGTCTCTACTATTCAATCTAGACTCCTGTTCTGGTGAACATCTCTTCTGAGTTAACTCCTTCAGCGAAATCTTTTCTAATTACGTAAATAGAAGCAACTACTGTCTTTGAATTGCCTCACCCACCAACCTCAGATAAATTTCTTTAATAGAACCTACAACTCTTTACTGAATATTTGCTTTCTACTTTTTTAAAAAATATGGACTGTAAGATCCTTGAGGGTAGGGACTGTTTTATTCACCTTTGCTAATTTTTATAATTCAACATAATGCTCAGTACACAGGAGAAAAATAAAAATACAGCTCTTACCAAAATAGTATTGGGTTGGTCAAAAAGTTCCCTCGGTTTTTAAGTAAAAATAAAAGACACATTTTTCATTTTCACCAAGATCTTTATTGAACAACGTATTACCGTTTTGTTCTACTACATCCTGCCATTTTCCAGGCAATTTCACAATTCCATTTTCCCAACACTTTCTGAGTAAAGAACTGTTCCAGGTGCCTTTACAGTCTTACAGGAAACTGTAAGTTTTTTCCACTAAGATAATTTCATAAAGACCAAAATAAACAGACATCCGAAGGTACAATGTCTGGTGAATATGGCAGATGAATCAGAACTTCCCAGCCAAGGTGCTAAACAGTTTTTGCCTGGCCATCAAAGAAACATGCGGTCTTGTGTCATCCTGGTGGAGGTTATGCATTTTCTGTTGACCAATTCTGGAGCGCTGCTTTCAGTTGGTCCAACTGGGAGCTGCACTTGTTGGGATTAATCATTTAGTTTTCCAGAAGGAACTCATTATAGAGGACTCTCTTTCAACCCCACCACATATACAACATCACCTGCTTTGGATGAAGATCAGCTTTTCGTGTGGTTGATGGGTGGTTCATTTCGCTTGTCCCAAGATCTCTTCCATTCCACATTACCGTACAGTATTCACTTTCATCATCCGTCACAATTTGTTTTAAAAATGAACAATTTTGTTACGTTTAAGTATAGAGAATCACATGTGGAAATACGGTCAAGAAGGGTTTTTTACACTTAACTTTTGTAGAACCCAAACATCAAAGTGGTTAACATAACCAAGCTGGTGCAAAGGATTTTCAACGCTTGATCTGGATATTTTGAGTATGTTGACTATCTCTTGCGTGGTATGTAACATTGATTTTTTTCAATCAATGTCTCGATTTGATTGCTATCAACTTCAATTGGTCTACCTGACCAAACAGCATCATCCAGCAGGAAGTCTCCAGTACAAAAGTTTGCAAACCACTTCTGACACAATCAGTCACAGTACCTTCTCCACACACTGCACCAATCTTTTTTTTGCATTTCAGTTGCGTTTTCACCTCTCTTGAAACAATAAAACATAATATGCTGAAAATGTTGCTTTTTTTCTTCCATCTTCAACATTAAAATGGCTTCACAAAAATTCACCAATTTGGCTAAGTTTTTAAAAAATGCACACTGATAACAATATAATCCAACAAAATTATTTCTAATGAAGTTAAAGACAACTAAGTGCTACTAGAGTCATCGTATGGAGAAATAAACAAACTTTTTGGCCACCCCAATAGTAGCAAGGACAAGAGGCAACCTTATTTGACCTTCATGCAAAGCATGACCATATAACTTGTGTGAGCAGAAGGGCCTGAGTAATGCCTGACTGCTCCAGCACTGTCTCCAAAACTTCAGTTAATTAGGTTCACTGTATTCTTTTAGAAAACAAAGGGAAATATAACAAAAAATATGAAAATGTAGCTTTTTAATAGTCTTTCTCTTCAACATCTTAATATCAGTGCTCCAGAGTTATTCCTGAGTTTCCTGTCTTATCAGTTAAGTATTCCCAGATGACTATTTCTGGTCTTGTGGCTTCACACAGCATCTCTGCTATTCCCACCTATATTTAGCCCACACCTCTCACCAGCCATCTCTCTCTGATCACCTGAAAGACATCTCAGAATTAAAACTCTGATTATTCACTGCAAAACTTGTTTTTCCTATGGAATCCTCCTCCTCCTCTGTTATATTAAATGTAATTCCATTTATTCTGTCATTCAGGTTAAAAACTTTTCACCCTGGACTCTTCTCTCCCTCTACCCCGCATCTAATCTGTCAGCATATCCTGATGGTTCTATCAGATTCTGACCCTATCATCACATCCACTGCCACCGCCCTGGTCCATGCTATCACCAGTCTCTGATTTACTGCAATAGCTGCTTTTCTTAACTGGTCTACCTTTCACTTTTACCCTCGATTCTCCCCACAGGAACCAAAATGATCCTCTTAAAAAATATTGTAAAATGGTTATAAATTCATAGGAATCTGGAGGTGTTCTGTGTACCCTTCACCCAGTTTCCCCTCATGGTAACATCTTATGTCACTATAGTACAATATTAAAGCCAGGAAACTGACACAATTCAGAGACCTTTCTTTTCAACAGTTTTACATGTGTGTATAGTTCTACACAATTTTATCACATATGCAGATTCATACAGCTAGATTCATACCTAGTCCATGATTAGATAAAGAGCATCACAACAGTTATCCTTTATGCTACTCCTTCCTCTCACTTTCTAAGCCCTGGCAACCCTTCCGTGCTCTAACTCTGTCATCGTGAGAATTATAGAAATGGAACCATCAGTTTAAGTTTCTGAATTGCTTTTTTCACTCAGCATGAGACTTATCCAAGTTGTTGTATCATCAATAGTTCTTACTAATCAGTAATGATACTACAATGGTATAGATACATCAGAGTTTAAAGAATCATTTAACCAACTGAAAGTTTCTCTATGGATCTCAGTCTGTTTCTCCGGGATAAATGTCACTGCTGGGTTGTTTGGTAGGCATATGGTTAGTTTTTAAAGAAACTGACAAACTATAAAACAATATAGACTGACATTCTCCAAAATGAGTGTGCCACCTAACATTCTTACCAGCAATGTGTGAGAGATTGAGCTACTCCACATTCCTGTCTATATTTGGAATTCTTTTTTAAAACTTTTAGCTGTACTAATAGATGTGTAGTAAATTTTTAAATACAGAAGGGAGAACTTATCAACCCTCTGCTCAAACCCTGCAAAAACTTCTGTATCTTCAGAGAAAAGGCCTGACAGTGATCTTCAAGGTTTTACAAGATATGGTTCTATTTATCTCTCTCGATCTCATTTCCTTCTTCTCTTCCTCGTGTTCATTCTATCCTAGCTCTACCCTTGCGCTGTTTTAATATGCCAGGCACATTCTTGTCTCAGGGTTTTTGCATCTGCTATACTCTCTTCTCAAACCACACAGCTAATTCAAGTGTTCTACAAAATGTCACTTTCCTAACAAAATCTTTTCCTTGTCACCCTGTTTAAAATTGAAACACCCTCTGACACTCCCCACTCCTGTTTTATTTTTCTTCCATACAACTTTTAACTCTGTATGCCACCAGTCTCCCTCAAGTGCAAGCTTCTATGGACAAGAATTTTCTGTTTTACACATACACCCCAGCCTCTAGAATAGTCCCCATTACACATAGTGTATAAATGTGTAACAGGATATTAACTGAATGAATAAATCACCTATATCTCCAAAGCCTGCAACAGAAAGCCATCACTGCATACAAAAGGTGGGCTTGGGTCACCTTAAAAAACAGAAATGTTATACTGCAACTAATACTTATGACACCTGCAGCAGCAGTTTCTGAATATTTCATCCACTTTACAACTGTACACACTTAATCCTCATAATAACCTAGTGGCATGTACAACAAATATTATTACTTGTATACCCCCATAAGAAAAAAAGGCAGATGAGAAAAAGCATTTCCCAAGAGAGTAGTTTTTCAATAAATAAGACTAAAACCCAAACTAATGTTTTACCCACAACACTAATCTCTTTTATTTTTGATAGGAATATGAATGAAGTTTTAAACATTGTGATTTTTAAAAAATTTTTTTATTCTAGTTGATTTACAATGTTGTGTTAATTTCTGCTATACATAAAAGTGATTCAGTTATACATATATATACATTCTTTTCCATATTCTTCTCCATATGGTTTATCACAGGATATTGAATATAGCTCCCTGTGCTATAAAATAGGACCCTGTTGTTCATCCATTCTATATATGTTTTGCATCTGCTAATTCCATACTCCCAGCACCACCCCCGCCAACACACCTTCACTTTGGTATCCAGTCTGTGAGTCTGTTTCACAGATAAGTTCATTTGTGCCATATTTTAGATTCCACACTGATTTGTTCATTCATTCATTTGTCAAACATTTATCAAGTACCTAATAGGTACCACAGACTATGACAGATGCTAGGGATAAAATGTTGAAAGACGGGTTGTTAACTTTCTTGTGCTGATAAATAAGACTTGTCCTTCTATCACTTTACCTTTCTGTGCTCATGATCAATCATGACATTATGGGGCTTGACATCTCTGTGCATAATCCCCATGCTGTGGCAGTAATCCAGAGCCTGTGGGAGGAACATGTGAAAAAGGGAAGAGTTAGCTTGTATAAGACTTTTTTTTAGTTGAAGTCTTTTACTTTCTCTTCCAGTTTTCCTTCAAGCCTCCAACACTCCTGAGAGTCAAGGTTAGGACAATCACTTCCACAGGTATTTTTCAGAGACTTGTGCAAACCCACGGACTCTAAATTCCCAAGACCTGTTCCTGCAGAAGTATTTCAACATCTTTTTTGTTAAAAACTCAAAGTGTATACCAACTACTTCACTTCTAATTTCTCCCTCTTACCGAGAGCCTGGATTATTTTCACAAACATGAGCCCCTCAAAGGAAGAAACCTGACCTGTACTACAAACCTCTTATTCAAAGAATAGTAAATCTCTAGTAGCTAAGAGTCTACAACAGAGGTCGGCAAACCACAATGGTCCCATGGGCCAAATATGACCTGTGGTTTGTTTTTGTGAATGTTTTATTGGAATGTTTTTATAAATTGTTTTATTGTTTTTAATAGCCACAACTATTTGCTTGCATGTTGCCTGTGGCTGCTTTCATGCTACAACAGCAGAGCTGAGTAGTGTGACCAAGACCCTCTGACCCACAAAGCCCCAAATTTTTAAACCATTTGGCCTTGTAAAGAAGTTTGCAAACTCCTGATTTATGACATCAAATCCAATTTGAAAACCAAGTCCAATTTCAAACTAGTGAGAGGCATAACTTCTGGAGTTTGCTAATCCAGGCCTTCAAGCCAGCTGAAGCCACTGGTCAAATTTTTGTCCTTTCTGAAGGGCAACCTGGGTTCCTATGATACCCAGGGTTAGGCAAGCATATCCTTAACTTTGTGAAGTCCTGCGTGCCACAAGACTGCATGAGCCAATGAAAGATAGAATAGTTCTGCTGGCACAGTTTCTCTAGGGTACTTCTATAGTTCAAATGTAGACTTTATGTCAACCCTCATTTAGTAAGGCACTAGCCAACTCTTAGCAATTTTCTTACCTATAAAGCTGATCTTTTGAGTACTGGAAGCAATATATTTGGTGATCCTACTTTAGAAATCAAAGCTCATTCTAAATCAGCAACTTCTAAGCAGAGATTCACATAATCCTTAGGACAACGGCTCTTTGAGGGTTAAGTCAAAGTTTACTGTTTTATTTGCCCAATTTTAAGTGAAATAAAGTACATCAGAAGCCAGTACAACAGGAATTATTTTTGATAGAGATTACAAATGTTTGTTAAGGAGTCTTTTAACCTTTCTTCTAAATACCCTTTCCAAAGCATTATAAATTATATTCCTACTAGACCCTATCTTTCAATCAGTATAAGAGTTCTGATGCTATTAGTTTATTAAGTATTTACAGAAACAGACTCCCCCACCCCAACAAATTTTACAAAGTCAACCCACTGGCTTTTCTACAGTCATTTGGATTATTTAACAAAGGGGAGATCAATCCAAAGATATTTAGTATTCAAGAATCCCTTACCTTCAGAATCTCATACATGTAAAATCGAATATCATAGTCTGTTAACGTCTGGTACAATTGCTGTTGAAGACAAATGCAACATTTGAGCCATGAAATAGTACTGAAAAGAAGGCAACTTCTCTTCCTCATTTGTAGTAATTCAAATCAAGACTTGGCTCATGTACCACTGTTCTAAGACCTGTCTGTTTACCAGTCTCTACTTCTCCAACAATACATTAACTTTAAAGAGATACTGTGGGTTTTCAACTCTATATGTAAAAGTGAAGAACTACTTAAGCTCATATTGTTCAAACTATAATCTACTTTTGGAAGCATACCAATTGATATTTGCAACATGCGCTGATACACATTTTCGGCTTAGTTTGTTTTTCATTTACCTCCAGATCCTCTCATAAAAGGAATGTGGGCAAATATATCACCTCCTTAGTAGGGAATTAACCCACCTTTGGCCTACACAGTCATAGCCACTACAGATCACCAGTGGGTATGCAGATGGCTTGTTGCCAAACACATCAGGACAATTTAACAGAATATTTCTGCCCCAATTTGAAAGTAAACTTTTCTTCCTTGTTTTCCTCCTCTCAGCATAAGAATTCAATCATTTATTGACATCCAACATTCTTAATACTGGACTTGTGCAAACACAAATCAAGTATTTCTGCAAGTTAAAATCCAAGGGAGTGCCCACGTTCTTCTACTGTACTGGAATTGAGAACTGTTTGAATTTGGCTGGAGGTCAGAGATACCTATTTCAGGAGTTTGTGTTTTAGCAGAATTTACTACCACCCTTTCTTTCCCATCCATCTCTTTTTAAGATCAAGAGCCCAAAGTTTCTGAGGAATTCTAAGGTACAGCAAGCAGTCCTTGCTTTTATATATATAATATATTCCTTCTTGAACTTTGTCGTTTTTAAAGCAAAATGCTCTAAGGCCAGATCCTGATTAAACATGAGCTGTTGCTTTCATTAAGTTTGACATCAGTGGTAACTGTCAAATGAATGGTAAACTGTCAAATGGTGACAAACCTACGCACTGGTCATTAAAGAGCATTAAACAAATAAAAGAGCAAAATACAAGATGTGGAAAGTGGGCACTATACAACAGTATGTATATCTTTAAATTAATACTATCAGGATGAAAAGCTCTTCTAACAGGAACATCCCTAAAAGGTTTTTTATATGGCCTAAAACCCAGCTTGAAATGGTTGGTTATACATTATACCTTGAAGTCTGTGTTGTTTACGTGTTCAAAAACCAAGGCGGGAGTTCGTGACTAGGGGAAAGAAAAAGAAAACACACATTAGCAATAGACCTGGCAGCTTTAGTGGGCACAATGTTTGTGGACACTACGTGGTGCATTTGGCAGTCCTCGCCTCAGTAGCAGGAAACCCTCTATTGCTACAAGCCCTCCCCACTCTGATTATCACCACACTTAGGTCACTTTGGGGATGGATTTCAAACAGAAGACATGGAGCTGAAGTCTCACCAGGCTCTAGGCAGCCCGACAATGCGCCCATCGCCCATCGGCATCGGACCTGAGTTTGCAAAATGGATTAACACATTTCAGTTTCCAGTGCTATCAGTCTCTTAGCCTAGAAGAATAAGAAATAGTCTGTGGGTGGAGGTCTCTTTGAAAGAAAGACCCGAACTAGTCAAATGGTATAACTGATTAAGCACTTTTAAAGCAGGACTTAATGGCAGAGGGAAGAACAGAAAGAGGCCAGTTGTGCTCAAGGCCACCTCAGCCCTTGTGGGCCTTACTAGTGCCTACTATACTCACCACAGGGTCTTTTACAATGTCTGCCAGTGTGATGATGTTGGGACCGCCTCGCAAATTCTCCAAAATCTTTATTTCACGCTTGATTTTCTTCTTCTTTACTGGCTGAAAGGGTAGAAGTACAAAATTTAAAAAAAATTATTTCAGGATATTTCAACAGGTAGTATAATACACAAATGGTTTGCTTATGAACTCCTTGAAGGAAGGACATGTGTCAGACATCTCTCTGAAGTCCCCTCTCCTCGTCCTGTGCCAGGTACTCGGCAGCTACTTAGCAATACTGAACTGAGAGAAAATACAGATTTCTACTCCAAACAGCAGAACCCTGCAGAATTGGCATTTAATTCTGATGATCAGTCTTAATGTGTTAACATTAGAATGAAACATGGGGCTGTTTCCATTCCTTCCTCTAAGTCTTATTAACACCCTACAGAAATGAAGGAAATCAGGACCAGTAGCAAAGATGGCCAAACTATCTTTGTGCAGTATAACCTTTTGGGTTAAAAGTGGGCCTGGGAGTCAGACTGCCTAATGTGAATCCTACTTTCATTACCTGCTAGCTGTGTGCTTATGAGCAAGTTATATAACCTCTCTAAACCTTTCATTACAGGTAAAACGATCAATAAGAATACTTATAAAATTATTGCAAGACTCAAATGAGACATCTAAAAAGATCTCAGAATATGGCTGAGACATAATATCTGTTAAGCCTTATAACCAATGTATCTTTCATATTCCTTTGTCTTCACCCATCATTTCCACATCTGTTTTAGTACAGAAATAGCTTTCATTTTTCTGAGAAGGGCTGTGGTCCAAATGCACCTCCTCTGCAAAGTCTTCTTTCTAAACAGTCTAAAACAGTGCTGGTCCAAAGAAATACAATGCAAGCCACATGTGTATTTTATTTTTCAATCTATTTTGGCCATGCCATGAGACTTGCAGGATCTTAGTTTCCTGACCAAGAAATGAACTCTGAGGCCATGGCAGTGAATGGACAAAGTCTGAACCACTGGACTGCCAGGGATTTCCTCACGTGTCTATTTAAAATATTCTAGCACCCACATTTTTTTTGTTATGTTACACATAGTTTTATTCAACTGGGTCAAGCAGCCATTATATTGGAATAGAAATGCTGAAAAGGAAGACTGTTCAGAGGTGGTATTGCTGTCAGTTAGCACCCACATTTAATATTTTAGGGCTAACAAAAAAAAATCCAAAATCTTATAATTTCAATATGTAAATCAATATAAAAAATTACTAATGAACAATTTTATATTCTTTTGTTGGTACTAAGCCTTTAAAACTACTGTATTTTATCCTTACAGCATATCTCAATTTGGATCAGCCATATTTCAAATGTTCAGTGTGACCTGTGTCTGCCACAATGGACCATGTGAGTCTTTCCTATCAGTTTTGGTCACCTCAGACTACTGACACACAGTATACACGTCTTAGAAATTATTGTAAGCATATAACATCTCTTCCTTAACAAGACTACTGGTCACTAAACTTTGATGATCAACCTGGATTTTTTAATATACAAACTGTACAGACCCACTGAATCAGAATCTTGAGAAGAAAGATGGAGATCTATTTTTAGACATTTCGCCAGTTGATGATTTAGGTCTAGGAACTACTAAACAATACTGCAGACTTTTTAAACCTTGAATCCTAAGCACATGGTACAGCAGAAAGGAGAAAGTTTTGGAAACCGACTGTCCTGAAAACCTGGCTTTGTAGCTGTGCAACTTTGGCAAAGACACTTTAAGTGTTTCTGAACTTTACACCTGCCTTGCAGAATTGTGATATAAAACCACAGCTAGAAAAGGGCCCAACGTGGGGACTTCTCTGGTAGTTCAGTGGCAGAGAAGTCGCCTGTCAATGCAGGGGACACAGGTTCAATCCCTTGCCTGGGGAGATTCCACATGCTGCAGAGCTGCTAAGCATGCATGCCGCAACTCCTGAAGTCCGTGTGCCCTAGAGCCCGTGCTCTGCAACAAGATAAGCCACTGCACACACAACTAGAGAGTAACCCCCGGCTGCCATAATTAGACAAAGTCCATACACACCAATGAGGACCTCGGGTGGACAAAAAATAAAAAAAAAGTCCAATGCAAAGTAGGCATTCAATAAATGAAAGCTATTTGATTATACTAACAGTGAATTCCATTTTTAATTCAATCCATGGCTTCAGCCTTGCTTCTATTAGAATTCAGTATACTGGGTGGGAAACTTAGCCAATCATAAGTTTTCTTTTTGCTTCAACTATATCTTTCTCATCTGCTAGAGTATCTAGGAGATGTTTCTCCTCTCTAGGAAAGTCAAAGTGTTAGTTGCTCAGTTGTATCTGACTCTTTGCAACCCCATAGAATGTAGCCTGCTAGGCTCCTCTGTCCATGGAATTTTCCAGGCAAGAAAACTAGAGTGGGTTGCTATTCCCTTCTCCAGGGGATCTTCCTGATTCAGGGACTGAATCCAGGTCTCCTGCATTGTGGGAGAAGGCAATGGCACCCCACTCCCGTACTCTTGCCTGGAAAATCCCATGGACAGAGGAGCCTGGTGGGCTGCAGCCCATGGGGTCGCTAAGAGTCAGACATGACTGAGCGACATCACTTTCACTTTTCACTTTCATGCACTGGAGCAGTAAATGGCAACCCCCTCCAGTGTTCTTGCCTGGAGAATCCCAGGGACGGGGGAGCCTGGTGGACTGCCATCTCTGGGGTTGCATAGAGTCAGACACGACTGAAGCGACTTAGCAGCAGCTCCTGCATTGCAGGCAGAATGTACACCATCTGAGCCACCTGGGAATCCCTTCTCTCCAGAAACTAATCCAGTAATCTCTCTTCTGTTTTCTACTAATTGCTTTATCTCTACTGCTGGTTGATGGCAAATAGCTCCTGGTTTACAAAATGTTTTTCCTATAGAATCCTTTAAAATCTATAAACTTACAAAAGCTAGTTTGTGATAGACCAGGCGGGTCACTTAAACCCTAATTTAATGTGATCAATGTAAATTTTGTCTTAATAAATGGGAGGAGATTAAAAAAAAAAATCTTTCCAAACCACCCATCACTAAAGACCATCAATGGCTCCCAACAACCTAGAAGAAACAAAAATTGTAATTTTTTGGCTGGAAGGAAATGCAGAGGTTATCTTTTCCAGGTCATCACTAATTTATTCTCCCTTTCTAAGTTTACTTCCTATGTATGGTCACATGATAGCTTCCATATGAAACATTTCTCTCACTTATTTCTTCCTCTTTTCTTATCTTGTGCATTCTAGATTATGCTTCCCTCCCACCCTCCCATGCACACCAATCCAAATCCTCCTCACTCAGGCCCTGAAAACAGTTTCAGGAACCTTTCCCCAAGTACCACCACTGTCTTCTACACTGTAAGACTCACTACTTGTGCCTTTCATATGACTCTAAATGATCTATCACCTCAGTATATCATATACTTTTCTGTAGGAATATCATTTTATAATTACATAGAACTTCAGTCTCCAAAGTGTGTATCTATATACAATTTTGTGTTTGATCCTAATAACTCTGAAAAAGACAGGTAAAGCAAGACTATCTCATTTTCAAAGATAATCATGTCTTTAAAAAACAACTACCACGGCTAATTACTCTTAAAGTGGGATTAGAATCTAAAAGTCCAGATTTCAGCCTAGTTCTCTTCATACACACAATAAGATATAAATACTTAAACTCTCTGGTTCTTGAAAGGTATGCCAAAACTTTCACAGGTGCTCTGTGGGCTTTTTAATTTTTGAGGGAAGCACCAGTTAATACTTGTGGTCTGCCAGTCACGATGAGCTTGAGGTAGTTCACAGTTTCAATATTACACTGCACTACATTATCTTTGATGGCATATTTTTGTGAAGCTGGGTTTTCAGCAGTTGCTACGACAAAAAGCAAGTATCATGCAAAAATCAGTGTGGAACAGGAAATGAGGCTACCGATGTCCAGTGTGATTCTGACATATGAGAAGCTGTGTAGTGACTAATAGGTATACATATCCCAATAGTAATTAATTATGGTGACAGAAGAATAAAACAATATTACTTTTCTCTTTAACTTCATATGTATAATTTTTTAAAAGGCTACCAAGTTGAAACATAAATACTATTTTTAGTTATTTCTACTTCACTTAATAAAACAAAACTATTTCATTTGGCTTAGGGGCACCATCAAAGTTAATGAGGCAATATGGGTGCTATAAATTGAGAAAGTCTGGGGCCCTCTGCTTCTCGTGTCAAATATAGAAAAGTTTCTGTGGTAAGGAACTATATGCTAAGTTCCTGGTATGTGACAGGACACAGTACAGTTATAACTAAAACAATCTGTACAACAGTAGCCCATGGGCCAATGTGGCCTGTACAGTGTTCTATACAACTTGAGTCAAAAAACTGCTCTTGCTTCAGTTTCCTGATTTGTCAAATGAAGATAATCTCTTCTATCAACTTCAAAGGAACAATAAAATAAAGGCATTAAAAGCACTAGAAAAACACCTTCAAATGCTACTTAAGACCTCTGAATTACAATCTTTTTGTACTTACCTTGAGGATTTTAACAACAACTTTTTCATTATTTGTGATGTTGATGGCTTCAAATACTTCACTGTATTTACCCCGACCTAATTTTCTAACCAGCTGGTAGTCATCTTGATTTCTGGGAACAAAAAGAATCAAAGTGATTTACAAAGTTCAAATTATCAAGGACTAATTCAATTTACAGAACTGTCAAGTGTCAGTTGCTCAGCTGAGTACAACTCTTTGCAACCCCATGGATTACAGCCCGCCAGACTCCTCTTTCCATGGGGTTTCCCACCAAGAAGAATACTGAAGTGGATAGCCCTTCCCTTCTCCACCCAGGGACCAAACCCCAGCCTCCTGCATTGTGGGCAGATTCTTTATCATCTGGGCCACCAGGGAAGTCCATACAAAACTATATATACCCAGTAGAGTAAAAGAAGTAAGAGGTAGTTCAAATAATTCTTTAATTGGTTTCTTTGTATTTTTTTTCTTAAGTTGGCCAATTAAAAATGTATCTTCCAAATCCCAGAATTAAAAAATTCAAGTCTTTCAGTTATTCTTTCAAATCCCAAGCTGTTTATATTTCTACTGACATACCACACATAGACAGCTTGTATTGGGGTTTGTTATGTATGTTTATCTCCAACAACAGACAAGTTTCCCTTGGAAAATAATTTTTATTATATTTCTGTCCCCCATAGCCCTGCTCACTGTTGGCATCTAGTAAGAAGTCAATACGTGCTTTAAGAATATTTCAATTCAGCCACACTTCGGGAGTTGCTGATTTCTAATGAGTCTCTTTGCAGATAAGTGACTTTCAAACATATAGGTTTGACTTCCAACTTGTTCTCCAAGGCTCTGAGGACAGTCCATGTACTGGAGTTTGCAAACCACACTACACAACATGAATCAGTTTGGTGTTCTTCCCGCTACTTTCACCCACATTCCAAGCCCACTAAGCAACATCTGAGGTGAAAAGGAGTAAGGGAAAATGCCAACACTTTTTCTTTACCTCTGCTTACAACTTAGAGGAGTTTGCTCTTAAGAATGGCAGCCTTTTCAATAAGGCCTAAATGCTATTTACTCCTGCTGGGGACCCTTGAAAATCCAACATGTAAAAAACCCACCATTCATTTTCCTCAAGCAGTTATAAAGAAAGTAAATGAACAGAGAAGGCAAAAGGTACTACGGACAATGGACAATGTAATAATCAGTGCAGGCCTAGGGAAGGAAGCTCTTAGTTCTGGTTGAGTTCTTTTCCTGTGTGAGGGCCTAGAAGACAAATGAAAGCAAGCAAACAGCACTAAGCCAAAAACTCAAAAGGGTTGTTTAGTGTCATTTAAGCAGAACTAAGCACAATGGACTTAATTTGAAGACAGTGGTTGAAATTTCTGCAGTAAAACTCAGATATTCCTAGAGTCCAAAGCATGTGATGTAGAGGAAAACTGTTAAGATTATCAGTAACACTTATTGGCACTGTACCACAGTTCTTGATGGCATCTTTGAAGCACACTGAGCTTCCCTGTGCAGAGGCAATATATTTACTGTTAAGAATTACGGCCATCAACATATTAATCATCAGGATTAAAACACACCCTATGATAATTTTTGAAGATTGCCTGTAAACACTTACATGCTATGAAAATCACATGTGGACAAATATAAAATGTAACATATAGGAGCTGCAGCTTTACTGAGTTTTCAAATTGCTACCTTTTGTATCTGAGTATCAAAATAATTTTATCACAAAATGTACAACCCGATCAATTATATTAGTACATACTATGCTGGGACAAGATATGCAAAAATCCAGAGGGGACTGCACAGAGGATTGAGGATTAGAAGGGCAAATATAGCTGTCCAGGCAGACTGCAACTGCTCAGAATGGAATTGGGGCTGAATTCCATGTTACACATGGCTAGTCTCATGATAAGGGCAAATGTTTTAAGGTTTTAATTTTGCTTCTCATCAGAAAGAGGACACCTTTCTGGAGAACTGTTTTATCCATCAGTATCATCATGGGACAACATTCTCTGACCTCAAAAATTCTTTTATATAAGAGTCTAGTGTTTTCAAACTCTCTCAAGTATTAATTCTCACCTAACTGCAAAGCCTTCAGCTGAGCAAGCTAATAGGTAACTCTGTTACCAGCTTTATATGTATCAGAGAAAAAAATAAGAGATTGAAATGATTTTTAAATGATAACCCAACAAAACTGTTAATTTGCCAAAGCCAATAACCTGTTTCTTTTCTGTAGAAGAAAACAAAAACTGGGTTCAATCTTGAGATTTATAAATGCAGTCAGGGAATTTCTGATGTAAATTACTCAACAAATCCACCCCAGTCGGCCCTTTGGATGAGAACAATGAAGTGAATGGAAATGATTACCCCCATTCCACGACATGTGACTCGTAATCCCAGTACTCTCGGGGTCTGTGTGTGTTCACATCTGTGTAAACTCTGGCTCTGCTTGGCACGGGTCCCGACATGTCAGACAGGTTGGCGGACAAAGCTGGGCTTGGTGTCTGGAGAACTGGCAGTCACTGTGTTGAGAGGCAGCTGGGGAGCAAGACCTTGTTTCAGACCTGTTTTCTTCAAACTGCAGAAACAAAACACATAAAGGCCAAGGAACCATTTTTAAAAAGCATATGGGAAGAAAAAAAGTCATCTTACAGTAATGGTCTCAAATATACCTCAGGCTCTCTACTGGTAACCAATGAATGTATCCCAACTGTGCCAATCAGTATTTCCTAAAACATGGGGAAAAAAGTAAAACAACAGAACTCCAAGAAACATATCTAAGCCTATACTGGCCCTGATCCTATCCTACAAAGTAGCCTGTTACCTCTTCATCAAAAGCTTGGATGCTCTTGAAGTCTGAAAGCGAACAATGGCATTGAGGATACACCCATCAGCATTACTACTATTTACACATTCTACAAAAAGCTTTCTTTTCAACAGTTTTCTACAGCTCAAGGAGGGGTGCTAAACGGCTCTAGAATGGTGGCAAAGTTGAGTACAAACCTTAGTCTTACTCTAATATTTGATGAAACCAGGAAGGGAATAAACACTTGTTCTCATACATCAAAGTTCAATATTATTTTATTATTTGGGGAGCCTTATGTAATAATTGATAGGCACATGATCACCAATTGAGAAATACACTTCATTAAAGAAAAAAATCAAACAGTAATTTCCTCCTGATTTATTTAATATATGAGCAAGCTTAATACAAATTGGTAGAAGACAGTAATATATATTGGTTGAACTAACACCAAATTTTATACCCAGGAAAAGGTGGTGAAATTTCAGAAGCGTGCTTTCTACCAAACCAGTAAAAAATGAAGTCTCCTCCATCACCAACCACTCCAATCTAGTTATCTCCATTCTCGAAGAGTCCTATAGCATTTCTTGATTCCCTTTACTCTGCATTTAATTACAAATGTATTGCGGGAACCCCCCTCTGTTTGTTTGATGGGACACTGTCCAATGCATAAATCTGAATAAACACAATCATATTTTTAAAAAATGTAATGAGTCTCCAGGCCATGCATATTTCAGCCTAGATTGTGTAACCTCAATCTAATTACAAGGAAAACACACATAGAAAATGAGGAAGCTTCTATTTAAAAAAGTCAGCAATGGGGAATAATATACTGTGCTCTCCAAAAATGTAAATATTATAAAAGATAAAGAAAGGCTAAAGAGACATGGCAACCTACCCTAGACTAGACTGTATCCTGTACTAGAGCAGGAGAAATGCTATAAAAAAACAATACTATCAGGTCAAATGACAAAACTGGAATTTAGACAGGTACGTACACGAGTACTTACACATGATAAAGCAAATGGGGTAACATGTTCTTTGTACCATTTTTATTTTGCGGAAACACTTTTAAAAACTATTGTAAAATATATATAAAATTTATCAACTTAAACGTTTTAAAGCATACAGTTAAAAGGCATTAAGTACTTTCACATTCTTGTCCAATCATCACATCATCCATCCTCAGAAATTTTCACCGTGCCAAACTGGAGCTCCGTACCCATTAAACACCAACTCCCTCATCCCCGAGCGCCTAATAACCACCATTCTATTCTCTCAGTCTGACTACTCTAGGTAACTTATACAACTGGAATGGTAGAATCCTTGTCCTTTTACATTTGGCTCATTTTTTCATTTAGCATGTCTTCAAGGTTCATCCATGTTGTAGCATATGCCAGAATTTCCTTCCTCTTTAAGGCTGAATATATCCATTGTATGTATGTATATTGTCTATCTATCCATTCATTCATTAATAGACAGGAGTTGTTTCCACCTTTAGGCTATTGTGAATAATGCTGCTAGAAAAAGTGATGCACAAATATCTTCTGGAGTTTCTGCTTTCAACTCTTCTGGGTGGAATTGTAGATCATACGGCAATGCTATGTTTAATTTTTTGAGGAACCAGCACACTCTTTTCCACAGTGGCTGCATCATTTTATATTCCCATCAGCAATGCACAAAGATTCCAATTTCTCCATATCCTCTCCATGTAATGGCTTTTAAAAAAAATAGCAGCCATCTTAACAGGTATAAAGTGGTATCTCATTATGATTTTGACTGGTACTTTCCTAAGAATTAGTGATACTGAGCACTTTTTCAGGTGTTTATCGGCCATTTATCTTCTTCAGAGATGACTATGCAAGTATTTTATTTAACTGTTTATTTGGGGGGGGGTTGAGCTGCAGAAGTTCCTTATATATTTTGGATATATCAAATATCAGATATATTATTTGCAAATATTTTCTCACATTATGTGGTTTGTTTTTTAAAAAAAAACAAAAACAAAAAACTTTATTTACTTATTTTTGGCCGTGATGGGTCTCGGTTGCTGTGCGGGCTTTTCTCCAGTTGGGGAGAGCAGGGGCTATTCTCTAGTTGCAGTCCACGGGCTTCTCAGTGCAGTGGCTTCTCTTGTTGCTGAGCATCAGCTCTGGAGCGCAGGCTCAAAGTTGTGGTGCATGGGCTTATTCGCTCCGTGGCAAGTGGGATCTTTCCAGACCAGGGATCGAAACCCGCAACTCCTGGGTTGCAGATGGGTTCTTTACCACCGAGCCATCAGAGTAGCCCTGTGGTTTGTCTTTTTAAACTGTTGATTGTATCCTTTGATGCACAAAACTTTCAAATTTTGATGAAGTCTAATTTGTCTCTTTTGTCTTGTCTGTGCTTTTGATGTCCTATCTGTACTATTTTTATTTTGGTCTCATGTAAATTTGAAGTTACGTCCAAATAAAAAGTTTTTAAAAAACGAGCATTAGAAAACTGAGGCTCATTTACCTCAGAGGAAAATTTACCTACAATCACATAGCTACTTAATAGCAGAATAAGGACCAGAAACCAAACTTCTGTTTCTTGTGACAGCAACTTATTTTTGCCATGTAATTAATTAGATAACAAAAGCTAACGTCTACAGGCATTCATGATGTGCTTTACGTGAATATTTCATAATCCTTACCACATGAGGAAATGGTAAGGAAAGGTTACTATTCTTTCCAATTTACAGGATGAGGAAAATGAAGTGAAGAAAGACTAAGTAACTTGCCAAAGGACACACAGTTAGAAGGAGCTGGCAATGTTCAACCAGACTACAAATCAAGAGATAATTGTATTCACACCTCTTAGGTTTGTGTTAAGGATCCAATAAGCTAATAAAATATCTAGAACTCTGCCTATTTGAGAGCTCAATGAAACTCATTTACAGCGATCTGCATGTTCTCTCCAATTTGTCTCCTTATACCTAGTTTCAGTGGCTTAAAGCTTTAGAGGAAGAGCATGAGAGAGCAGGGGTTAACCATATATTCCAGAAGTGACAGACAGTGATACTCCCACTCCTCCCACAATACACGAGACCAAAAGATCCATATGTCTACTTATGGATTCTCCCATTCATAAAACCCAATATAACCACCACTGTTGACCTCTGGTGTCCTATAATTATACAATTTATATGGCCAGAAAATAACAACATAGTTCAGATAGTTATTAAAAAGTGGATCAAAACTGCCTTTAAAATATTTACAAATTATTTCTTTGGTTTTATAAAACAACTTGAGTGGTAATAACCTAAGTTATCTTTATCTAATATCAGTTAATTATAAACAGACACACATACCCCAAACAAGCAAAAAACCAGAAAGCAGACACTTTTAAGTTTCCTTTTTCCCAAAGAAACAAGGTCATTTGTGCTTTAGGGCTGTTGGCTTCTTTGGTGACTATTATCCCTGCACTAAAAACAGCAAAAGACACTAGGGAGATGAGTAAAGCTGTGTGTATGTGCACAAACAGCCAAAACAGTAGAGACAGCAGCATTAAGCCAGAAGAAATACTGTCCCGGCAATTTATAAATTATAATGATACTAGATACTTTTAAATTCTTACCTTCTTCTCTGCAACAGTATTTTCCTCTTCAGTCTCTATATTCCTTTAAAATTTACCCTTTCTGTTGATATTCTATACCTATAAGACGACCTTTAACTGTGGGTCTCAAAGCTCTTCCCCTATGAACTTAGCAAGTTTACAAAATCAGCATAAATTTAATAACTAGGATTAGATGCAACAGGGTGATGAAACAAGCAGTCAAGTCCTGAGTTCAAATCCCTAATTGGTTGCAGGACCTCTACTGGGCTTCTTCCAGCTTTGATTCATCACTTACAAAAACTTGCCTAATTGCACTTGCTCAAGTGAGATGTTCTTCCAAAAAGGGCTCAGAAACACCAAATACAATGTAAATTAACACTGAATGATTACTATACCATTGCTCCTTTGTGAAAACTAATAAGCAGAAGCCTAGCCTTAAAAGGCTGTGGTCTTCAATTTTAGTTTTCTTCGCTTCATTTACAAAAATTATAGGAGCTGAGGTTAACTCCCAGCCTCTGAGGGCCAACTTATGGGTGGACACGCCATTACAAAATGAGACCTCATTTCTCCATGGAAATCATCTGACTCACATGGAAAATATTCCCCAACTCCTTTAACAGACCAAGTATCAATCATACGCTTACCAGCAAGTCTTCAGCTCTCATATGGCCTTGGTATTCTCTGAGAAGAGCAGAGCAAGACTACTCACTAATGAAACCCCTGAAATCCTCAAATACCTGTTTAACTGACATTTGCAGCTTTGTGCCTCATTAACAGGGACCTGATTTATTATGAACAGGGGAATTTCATCCTCCACTGGGAGGACAACTGGCTGTTTTGCAGCAACCCAAAGCGGTACTTCACTTTACTGTCATGCATACCAAGTAATCTGCTTAGAGTCATTCACATGAATTTCAAATAGCTGGCCTTCATTAATTATGCGGGGAGAAGAAAATGGGTGTGTGTGCATGTGTATAATCGTGAACTACATAGCCCAGCAACTTCAGGTAAGTAAAATGGTACAAGGAGAGGTGAGGGAGGGTGATGGAATGGAGAGGGGATGTGAAGATGGAAAAAAGAAGATAAACATTATTCTACTCAGAAATACTACTTCACTTGCACCTCTGTAAATGTGTATGGATATTCACATGCTCTATACAGTCAGCAAAACAAGACCGGGAGCTGACTGTGGCTCACATCATGAACTCCTTATTGCAAAATTCAGGCGTAAACTGAAGAAAGCAGGGAAAACCACTAGGCCATTCAGCTATGACCTAAGTCAAATCTCTTATGAGTATACAGTAGAACTGAAGAAGTGAAGTCACTCAGTCGTGTCCGACTCTCTGAGACCCCATGGACTGTAGCCCACCAGGCTCCTCCATCCATGGGATTCTCCAGGCAAGAATACTGGAGTGGGTTGCCATTTAGTGGAGAGGATGAATAGATTCAAGAGATTAGAACTGGTAGACAGAGTGCCCGAACAACTATGGACAGAGGTCCATAACACTGTACAGGGGGCGGTGACCAAAACCATCCCAAAGAAAAAGAAATGCAAAAGGGCAAAATGGTTGTCTGAGGCGGCCTTACAAATAGCTGAGAAAAGAAGTGAAAGGCAAAGGAGAAATGGAAAGACATATCCAACTGAATGCAGAGTTTCAGAGAAAAGCAAGGAGAGAGAAGAGAGACTTCTTAAGTGAACAGTGCAAAGAATTAGAGGAAAACCCAGAATGGGAAAGACTAAAGATCTCTTCAGGAAAATTTAGAGATACCAAGGGAACATTTCATGCAAAAATACACAGAAGAACTACATAAAAAAAGGTCCTAATGACCCGGATAACCACAATGGTGTGGTCACTCATCAGAGCCGGGCATCTTGGACAGTGAAGTCAAGTGAGCCTTATAAAGCATTATTATGAATAAAGCTAGTGGAAGTGATGGAGTTCCAGCTGAGCTATTTCAAACCCTAAAAGGATGCTGTTAAAGTACTGCATTCAATATGTCAGCAAACTTGGAAAACTCAGCAATGGCCACAGGACTGCAAACGGTTGGTGTTTATTCCAATCCCAAAGAAAGGCAATGCCAAAGAATGTTCAAACTACTGTACAACGGTGGTCATTTCACATGCTAGTAAGGTAATGCTCAGAATCCTTCGTGCTAGGCTTCAGCAGAACATGAACCAAGAATTTCCAGATGTAGAACCTAGATTTAGAAAGGAACAAGAGATCAAACTGCCAATATCTGTTGGATCACAGAAAAAGCAAGGGAATTCCAGATAAACATCTACTTCTGCTTCACTGACTATGCTAAGGCCTTTGTGTGAAAAATTCTTCAAGAGATGGGAATACCAGACTTACTTGTCTCCTGAGAAACCTGTATGTAAGTCAAGAAGCAATAGTGAGAACCAGACAGGAAACCATGGACTGGTTCAAAACTGGGAAAGGAGTGTGTCAAGGCTGTATACTGTCACAGTGCTTATTTAACTTATATGCAGAGTACATCATGCAAAATGCTGGGCTCAATGAATTCCAAGCTGGAATCAAGATTGCTGGGAGAAATAGCAACCTCAGATATGCAGAAAATATCACTCTAATGGCAGAAAGTGAAGAGGAACTAAACAGCCTCTCGATGCACGTGAAAGAACAGAGTGAAAAAGCTGGCTTAAAACCCAACATACAAAAAACTAGTATTATGGCATCCAGTCCTAACACTTCACAGCAAATAGATGGGGAAAAACTGGAAACTGTTTATAGATTTTATTTTCTTGGGCTCCAAAATCACTGGGGATGGTGACTGCAGTCATGAAATTAAAAGACGCTTGCTCCTCAGAAGAAAAGCTCTGACAAACCTAGGGAGCATAAAGCAGAGATATCACTTTGCTGACAAAGGTCTGTCTAGTCAAAGCTACGGTTTTTCCAGTAGTCATGTAGAGACATCTCTACACGACTAGAGAGTTGGGCCACGGAGAAGCATGAGAGCTGAAAAACTGATGCTTCTGAATTGTGGTGGTGGAGAAGACTCTTGAGAGTTCCCTATACAGCAAGGAGATCAAACCAGTCAATCCTAAGACTTCCCTGGTGATAAAGCAGTTAAGAATCCGCCTTCCTGGAGAAGGAAATGGCAATCCACTCCAGTATTCTTGCCTGGGAAACCCCATGGACAGAGAAGCCTGGTAAGCTACAGTCCAAGGGGTCTCAAAGAGTCGGACATGACTTACCAACAACAACAAATCGCATTAAAATAAATAATATGAATTTGTTAAAAAAAAAAAAAAAAGAATCCACCTTCCAATGTAGTGGATGTAGGTTCCATTCCTGGTCAGGGAAGATCCACATTCTGTGGGTCAACTAAGCCTGTGTGTCATACCACAGACCCAGCAGAGCCAAAAATAAAATAAATAAAAATAACTAATTTAGGGTTAAAACAAACAAACAAAACCACCAGTCAATCCTGAAGGACATCAACTCTGATTATTCACTGGGAGGACTGATGCTGAAGCTCCAATATCTTGGCCACCTGATGCGGGGACTCATTGAAAAAGACCCTGATACTGGGAAAAACTGAGGGCGAAAGGAGAAGAGGCGACAGAGGATGAGATGGTTGGATGGCATCACTAACTCTACGGACATGAGTATGAGCAAACTCTAGGAGATAGTGAAGGACAGGGATGCCTGGCATGCTCCAGTTCATGAGGCTGCAAACAGTCAGACGTGACTTAGCAACTGAACAACATTTACATGAAGCCTAACAAGAAAGAAATACAGGGATGGGCTAAATCTCTCAACTACAGATTTGGTTCTTTCAGACATTCCTTTGTTCATCTCTTTAACTATATGAGCATCTACTATGAAAAAGTAGTGTGGTAGACTGTGGGAATATAATAATGAGCAAGGCAGAACAGGGTGAGATGAATATGCCTTTAAGATTTTATCTGCAGATTAAGGACAATGGAAATTCATTGAAGAGTTTTACGCAGACAAGTGACCTGTATGTACATTTTGAGTAAGTTTATTCTGGCTGGTGTGAGACAGGCAGAGAGAATACATTCGGGGAAACAGAAAAGTTATCAACAGTAGCCTATGTGAGAGAGATGATGAAAGCCTGACCTATGGTGGTAGCAATGGAGATAAAAGAATTAATTATGATGAACAAAATTTATGGTGTAAAATCAACAGCTCTGGGTAGGCTGGATTAATGGTGTAAGGAGTGGAAGTGACTTTCAGATGTCTGGCTAGGGAGACTGTTGATGCCATTCAGGGAGATAGAAAACATTCTGGAAGAGAGCTCACCAAGTCAGGTTTTGAATGTAAGGTTAAAATGGTTCTTTGACATGTTAAAAAGAGAACTGAACAGGCAATTAGGTATTACAAGTCTGGAGCTAAAAGTTTTCCAGCTTTAAAATATCTACCCCCCACCTCTCCCCTAGAATCCTATGTGGCAGGCATTTCTTTTCCTAATCTACAGGTAAGAAAACAGCCTAAGTAAATTCAGCAGCTTTACCAAGAACATCCAGTAGAGATGGAGCTGGGATTCAAAGCCAAGATGACTGGCCTCCAAGGTGTCTTTACATTCCTATCGAACTTAACACTTCCTACCTCATATGGTAGTCTTCAAACTTTAATTTCCTTATTAGACCTTTGGCTCCTTGAAGTCAAGATTCATTATCTAATCCATCTTTTTACATTACAGTACAAGCCCAAGGCATTGCATTTTGTAGGATGTTCAGTAAATATTATTCATCAATCAAATCAATGTTGGTTTTTTTCCCAAAAATTGAAACATAAATGAAGTTGCCTCCAAAAAGCAGGGTACCCCGAAACACTTCAGGTCATCTGGTACATAGCTAGAAAAACTAAAAGACTAACTCAAGGGCTCTTGAGTAATTCTTCCTTCCACTCTCTCCCCCTTCACAATACAGCTTTTTCTATCAAATGACAGGGCCACAGTTAAAATTTGTCTTTCACACAACAATTAGAATTAAGAGAATACTAAGAAATTTAGTTTAGCAATTTTTACAATGGCTTATCTGAAAAGTCAGGGAAACTGCTTGAGTTCTGAAGGTCAATTCTCCTATCTGCCATTCACAATCAAGTGTACCTTTAAAAAAATATAACTTACAGAAGAAGCATCACCTTTCAATTTCTATTTTAAATGACCTTACTTAGTCCTTACTGTCCCCATGTATGTATAATAGATGCAACTTTTGTGGTTAACAATTTCAGATCACTTCTATTTTAAAAGCCCTCAGACTAAATGAAGACATGGCTAAGTTTTGTCTGTTCAAAGTTTAGCCTAATAAAAGCCAATTAATCAACTATGGAAAGTTATCTTGTCAACAAGTTTCCCTACTAAAGCCAGACTACACCTACAATCAAAGCCAATTACATGGCTCTGATTGACCTATTCTTTAATAAAATGCAAGGAAATGAAAACTTCATTAAATCATCAGGCTAAAATATATACCGTCAAAATCATAAGTTTATTGACATAAATGTAACAGAACTAATTAATTTCAATAAAAACTCCTTTTGCCCTCTTCAGCCAGTCTCTCCCTCTAATCTCTTCTACTCCATGTGATTTCTGTTTTTCAATCTGGTAACTAAAAAAGAAAATTAAAGGCTTAGTAAATGGTCCAATAACAGAAAACTGCATAAGTCTAACCAGTTATTTGTGCTAAATATATCTTTATGGATCAATTTTCTAGTATGAGAACTGGAAAAGATTATTCTGAAACTTTCAACAATTTTCAAGCCGTGAAACAGTTCTAGGTCTTTTAACCCTACTATTTACTGAGGGTCTCCATCTTAAAAAAAATAAAAATTGCCCCTTCCATCCCTAGATCAACCACGATGAACAGACAAGAGCTCATACTCATCCAGACAGAACAAAGATGAGTTCTACCGTAAGGAATGAGGAATGTGCTTATACTGCATTGACTACATGATTTAGGACTACTCGTTTAGAGGAAAAGCAGTTGTATGAGGAAAAAACAGCTTTGAAGCAGTGGCAGAGAATGACCTCTTCTCAGCAACCAGGCAGCATAAACTAGTGAGAGGATTTGTGGAACAAACTATGTATATGTTTTTGCCTTGTTGTAGAAGCAAAAGCAAACATTTGTTTAGTCATACAAACTTGTCCTTTCCTCTTTCAAAGTAGCACTGTTTAGAAGGCCAAATGAACACCAAAAAAGCCTAAGTAGTTAATACTATCTGAAATCAATTGTTTCAAATGTCCACAGTTGCTCTTAATTTCCAATTATCTACTCCTTTCACATCAAGAGCAGAATGTTCACTCATTAAGCATTTATCTAATACTTACTATGTACCAGGAAACATTCTTGATTGCCAGGAAGGGATCTTTTCTCTAGGCCCTAGAGAATAAAGAGAAAGTAACTCTGCCCTCCAACAAAGAAAACAGACCATTACAATCGCAAGCAATAAGTACTTGAAAGAATAAAGTCAGGGTGCACTTGCAGGAATTGAAGGGAACTCCAGTCACCCACCAATCCATTACCATGCATTCAATAAATATCTGTGGAGTACCTCTATGTTTGGGAAAGGCAGTCAGGGAAGAAATAACACCTATACTCAGTTTTGAGGCATGCACAGGAATTACTCAGATGAAAAACACAAGAAATCACAAAGCCCTTCTTTAAGCAAGTAAGGAATTTTAAAGACTGTAATTTGTATCCCCAAATGACCAAAAGCTGGCACACCCTGTAGTCCTCTATAAGAAGCATATCAAATCAACAATCTTTTAATATCTGATCTAGAAAACACCAGTGCACTCTACTCCACTGTTACTGTGTGCGCCTCTCTCCTCTGCCCTGAAACAATGATTAATTCACAACCATTCCACCTGAGATCTCATTCTCTTTCCTTTTCTACTCCTCAAACAAATCAGTTCTACTGTAGAGGTGCCGAGGTCACAAAGGAAAACGCCTAGAAAGGCCAAGTAGCTAGAGTCTGCAGATGATCCTTAAAAGTGTGACTGCTTCTCAGTTTTAAAAATAAGAAATCAAGGTTTTTGCAGGTAACTCCTGCTTTCAGTAACGGCAGACTAGGTCAAGTTTCCTACAGAGAACCAAAGAGAATGGCTTTAACACCCCCCCAACCCCCTGCCATTTTCCTCTTCCTCTGCTCATCTGTCTCACTTAAAAAAAATTTTTTTTAAATTAGAGAATAACTGCTTTATAATAATGTGTTGGTTTCTGCCATACATCAACATGAATCAGCCATAGGTATACGTATGTCCCCTCCCTCCTGAACAACGCCCTCATCTCCCTCCCCATTCCACCTTCAAGGTTGTGATGTCACAGAGCAGTGGGTAGAGCTCCCTGTGCCAAACAGCAAATTCCCACTTGCTACCTATTTTACACAGGGTAATGTGCATGTTTCCATGCTATTCTCACAATTCATTCCACCCCTTCTTTCCCCTACTGTGTCCACAAGTCTGTTCTTCACATCTGACAGACAAGCATAAAGCCAAAAGTGAAGAGAAAATGAGAACTCAGAGAAGAAAGCAAACAGGGGAGCCCAAAGGGTCTTTGTTTGATCCCCTAAAATTAGAGCGTTGTTCTGACAGAAGGCAAAGCCCAGGGTTCTGACAAGGTAAGGAGTCATAATAAATAATGAATAGATATTTATTATTAAAAATTTATTCATAATTAGTAAACAGGTAAATAAATAAATGGAAGGGAGGAGGGAACGAGGGAGGATAAAGACCCTTGTCACAATAAGCTGAGACTTGAGAGTCACAATCTTAGGGAGGAAGTGAACAGGAAGTAAAAGATCCAGAGAAGAGTTACAGTCCCATCTGTAGCGGGAATATCTGAGATGAAGCCTGTTTTTTTTTAATGCCTTAGTACTTGGCTCATACAGCAGATACTTTATTGATTATTACTACTATGTAACAGGGAAGATAAAACCTACTTCTCATTTGCAAAGAGTATAAAGTTAACCCAGAATGGCTTTGACAAGTGTGTGTTATGTGCCTTTATTCCAACTCTTGCCAAGAAAGTCTTTTTTTTCTTTGGGCCCCTTTTAATGGTTATAAAGCAAAAAACAAAACAGGAAACAGTACTGATAAGGACAGAAAAGAAAAAAAAGGTTTAAAAATTAAAAATAGGGATGCTCAAAATGATGGCTTCAGTTCTATCTCAATAAGGCTGTCTAAAGAGCTCAGACAGCAGCCAGCAGTTCAGGTTCAGATCATACCTCCTAGACCGGTGGTGGTTCAACCCCTACTGTCCTGGGGTTCCAAGGCAGCAGACTGCAACTTTGAACCTCAGTGCAGTTGAGGAGCCCAAGGATATTATTTTCTGTCGTTTTTAATTAATGTGACAACTCACAACTGAATACCAAGCAAAAACCAACATCTGAGACCGTGTCTGAGGTGCCACTCTTTCTCTGCTGTAAAGGGCAGTTTTGAGGCACAATATCCGAAGCTTGGGTAGAAGTCATTCCTCCCCGCCCTTCAAAGTAGGCCCCACACACCATGGATGGAATGGGCATGAGCCTGACCAGAGGCTAGGAGTCAACAAAGCAACAAAGCAGGAACCCAGGGAAGAGTCTGTATCTCAGTCCTCAGTTCTGGTCCTGTAAACAGTGAAGACCCCACTGAAGACTTTGGAAGCAGAGGGGTAGGCAGATAAAGGCTTGTCTTTTATTGAATGAGTGATCTATGCAATTGCCGAGGCCACTATGTACAGAGAAGAGGGGGAGAACTTTATTTCTTGGTCTCTTCCTCCTTGGACAGAGTCTTGATGATTTCCTCCTTCTTGGCCTGGAGCCGCACGGTGCGTGCGGGCTTCCTTGGTCTTAGACCTGCGGGCCTCAGCCTGGTCCGCCAGAAGCTTCTTGCGAGCCTTGTCTGCCTTCAGCTTGTGGATATGTTCCATGAGAATCTGCTTGTTTCTGAACACGTTACCCTTCACCTTCAGGTACAGGCTGTGACACATGTGGCGGTCAATCTTCTTAGATTCATGGTATCGTCTGAGCAGCCAGCGCAGAATTCTCATCCTCCTCATCCAGGTTACCTTCTCGGGCATTCGAGCATTGGCAGTAACCTTTCGCTTACCTATACCCATGTGCCTGCCCTTCCGGTGAGCCAAGGTGTTTTTCTGGCATCGAGCCCGGGAATGGACAGTCACAGGCTTCCAGATGATCAGCCCATCTTTGATCAGCTTCCGGATCTGCTGATGGGAATTGGCATTGGCGATTTCATTAGTCTCATTGGGGTCCAACCAGACCTTCTTTTTGACACAGCGAAGGACGCTGGAGGCAAGCCTCTTCTGAAGCCTGAGCATACTCGTGGCCGCGGCTGCAGCGGCGAAAGGAAAGCTGAAGCCTGTTTTAAGGTGACCTCTAGATCACCTGTGTCCACAGATACCTGACACGAGCAGGTTCTCTGTAGAGAAAAGAACCCTGCTATGGGCTTCAAATGAATCTTACAAATAATTTCTCAAATACGACATCCAGGTTGTAACAGAGTAAGAACTAAAAGAAAAAGAACTGATAACAAAAGAACTCTACAGACTTTTGATCTTAGACTCAAGGAAACAACTACGTTGACTACCCTTACAGAAGTGAAATAAGGGATGTTCTGCAGGGAAAAGAATATTTTAAAAATAGCCAATTTCAGGGCTTCCCTGATGGTCAAGTGGTTAAGAATCCACCTGCCAATGCAGGGGACACGGGTTCGATCTGTCCTCTGGGAAAATCCCACATGCTGTGGAACACCCAAATGCCACAACTACTGAGCTCTTGTGCTGCAACTATTGAAGCCCATGCACCTAGAGCACCTAGAGCTGCAACAAGAGCAGCCTATGCAATGAGAAGCCTGTACATGGCAATGAGAAGCAGCCCCCACTCGACACAACTAGAGAAAGCCCGCATGTAGCAATGAAAACCCAGTGCAACCACACAAAAAAGTGAGATATACTATATATTAAAATAGTCCAATTTAAAAAAAAAAATGACAGCACCAAAAGTTGGTGAGGATATAACAGAAATTAATTAGAGCAAAAGAAACGAACTGACTTCTGATGAGAATACAACATGGTATAGGAACCTTGGGAAAATCTGGTCACTGATTACAAAGTTACATAAACACTTACCATAAACTCAGCATTCCCCCCCAGGTATTTACTCAAGTGAATGTATGTTCACACAAAAACCTGTATACAAATGCACACAGCAGCTTTATTCATTAATTGCCAAAAAAAAGGGAACCACCAAGATGTCTAGGAGGTAAATGGATAAATGGTACGTGTATAATCACACAATGAAAACAAGTTATTGATTTGTACAACATGGATGAATATTAAATATATTTTGTTAAGTAAAGGAGCCAGATCCAAAAAGCTAGATATTATATGTTTCCAATAAGACATACTGAAAAAGACAGAACAGGAATGACCAACACATGGAAATGCAACTGTTCTGTTTACTATTAATTTGCTACTCTAAGTATTCTCAAAACCCACAGAACTGTCCATGACAAAGAGTGGACATTACTGGCTGCAAATTCCGAGCTCTGTCCACTGAGAGCGCCCAGAAGCTGTGCTAATGAGTAGCGTCAAGAGAAAGTGGTATCCAAACCTTGGTTTCTCAATACCTTTCTCCAATAAAAGGAATGAGGGCTCTTTAGAGAAATGGCTTAGTCTAGGATTGAGTCAGGGAAAATATAAGAAAAAGGACATAACTGGTAAAGATTGAAATACAGTCCACAATTTAATTTACAGTACTGTATCAATGCTAATTTCTTAGTTTAATAAAGTGTCATGGTTATGTGATATGTTAACATCAGGGGAAGCTGGGTGAAGGGTATGTGAGGATTCTATCTTTGCAACTCTTCTAAGTCTAAAATTATTTCCAATTAAAAGTTAAATGCAGACAACACTAGGCGCTAGAGAGACATGGAACAACTGAACACTCTCTTACACTGCTAGTGTAATGCAAACAACACTAGGCGCTAGAGACATGGAACAACTGGATGCTCTCCTACACTGCCAGTGGGAATGCAGACAATACTAGGCGATAGAGAGACATGGAACAACTGAATGCTCTCCTACACTGCTAGTGTAATGCAGACAACACTAGGTGCTAGAGAGACATGGACAACTGGACGCTCTCCTACACTGCTAGTGTAATGCAAACAACACTAGGCGCTAGAGAGACATGGAACAACTGAACGCTCTCTTACACTGCTAGTGTAATGCAAACAACACTAGGTGCTAGAGAGACATGGAACAACTGGATGCTCTCCTACACTGCTAGTGTAATGCAGACAACACTAGGTGCTAGACAGACATGAACAACTGGACGCTCTCTTACACTGCTAGTGGGAATGCAGACAACACTAGGCGCTAGAGAGACATGGAACAACTGGATGCTCTCTTACACTGCTAGTGTAATGCAGACAACACTAGGTGCTAGAGAGACATGGAACAACTGAATGCTGTCCTACACTGCTAGTGTAATGCAGACAACACTAGGTGCTAGAGAGACATGAACAACTGGACGCTCTCCTACACTGCCAGTGGGAATGCAAAGAGTACAGCAAAGCCCTTCTGGAAACAGTGCCGCAGTTTCTTGGAAAGTTACAAAGTTTCATGTAACCTGGCGACCCTCCCATGTTATAAAGCCTCTACAAGTGCATCTACAGCATCTCAACTCATAATCACCAAAAAAAATCTTAAATGGATAAGCAAACTGTTGTCCATCCACACAGTGGAATTCTACTTAACGATAAAAAGGAACTGACCACTGATATACCTAATTTCAATGAGTCTCAAAAACAATATGCTGAGTTAAAGAAGCCAATTTTCAAAATATTATATATTGCCTGAATCAATTTATTTAACATTCTCAAAAAGATAAAACTATAATAACTGAGAGCAGAATAGTGGTTGCCAGAGAACAGGAGTGGGAGGCTGGGTAACATGGGGAGGTGATATGTTCTGTGTCTTAGCTGTGATGGTGGTTACTTCCCTGGTGGCTCAGACAGTCAAGAATCTGCCTGCAAGGCAGGAGACCTGGGTTTGCTCCCTGGGTTGGGAAGATTCCCTGCAGAAGGGAATGGCCACCCACTACAGTATTCTTGCCTGGAGAATTCCATGGACAGAGGAGCCTGGCAAGCTACAGTCCATGGAGTTGCAAAGAGTCAGACACGACTGAGTGACTAACACACAGAAAGGAATCAGTTTTACTGTATATTAATTAAAAGAATAAAATTTTAAAAAAGGGGGGAAATCCTATCACATGCCGTATCCTAAAACATAGGACAACATGAGGAACAAATTTGAAATATTGAGAGGAAGACTTAGAAAAGCTGATACAAGAAGAAATGAAAATCCTGAATATCCAGCCATTTCCATTTCAATCAGTATAACTGGCTATCAGTTTTCAACCTCCTTTCCATCCTAATGTTTTCCTACTGCATAGCTTAATATTTCTATAACACTTTTTATTTATCACTGTGCCTAAGCCATGCTGAATGTTTCATGAATATTTGATGAACTGATATTAAGACAGTGACAGACAATATATTGGCAAAGATCAAACCTGTTTGCATATGGATCTGCTCCTCTTCAACACTGAGACAAGTAGTTTGGCTGTATAGTGGATATTTGATCTGTAGCTGATTTTACAGTTGCTCTTCGGTTTTACATGTAAATTTTATCACACACATCACTAACAGAGGTAAAACAGTCATACTATCACTTCCCAATGAGATGTGAATTTAGTCAAAATGTGTGGGAGATGTTTCTTTAGAGCCATGAGCTTTTATGAGGCCATGTAATTTACCCATGTGATGAGCATCCTTGATAGAACTACAGAAACAATATAGTACTCTGTTACTGAAAAACATGAACCTTGGATTTATAAGGTCTCAGAAGGTGGTAGAAAGAACAGGAACACTTGAGCCATTAAGACCAAATATGGCTCTGGGACTGTCATTTAACCTATCTGATTTCACTGAGAAAACTGCAGGATATAAAGAGTAACAGTCTCTCCCTCTCCCTCCTTTACTATCATGGAGGTAGGTTACCTAAGAGACAACCATACTTCCTGCAGATGATCAATAAGCAATAAAAAATAGGGTGGGTTGTCCTAGACTTACCAACAACAGATAATAGGTTGGAAACAGGACAGCAAACATTATCTATCCAGCTTCCAAATCTAAAGAAATGTGAATGCCTATACCTATACTGTTTCTTGGGATTTAAAATGTTTTGAACATAACAAGCCCAGTGAAAGTGAAAGTCACTCAGTCGTGTCCAACTCTTTGCAACCGCATGGGCTGTAGCCTGCCAAGCTCCTGTCCATGGAATTCTCCAGGCAAGGATACTGGAGTGGGTAGCCATTCCCTTCTCCAGGGGATCTTCCCAACCCAGGGATGGAAACCAGGTCTGCTGCACTGCAGGCGAATTCTTTACCAGCTGGGCCACCAGGGAAGCCCAAGACCTACGTAATACCTTTCCCATGTTACAGTAGGTGAATCCGAACAACTTTTACAATGTCACAGAGGGCAAGTGATTTTAAGATATTCTGTCTAGATTCAAAACCTATTCATTCTGCTTTACAGCAAACATATATACCCTGTTTAGCTCATGCAGTCTCTTTTCTTCCAGTTTTCAAAGCTGAGAGAAAATCCACACAACATCACATCCATCATTTTAAAGTGTACAATTCAGTGGTTTTTCTAATGTTTTTAACATGCAACCGTCACTACCATATGATTACCTTCACCTCCAAAGAAAACAAACATCCCATAGTAGTCACTCCTAATAACTCCCCACCCCCCCACCCCACGTCTTAACAACTATTCATCTGCTTTCTGCCTCTAGAGATTTGCCTATTCTGGACATTTCATAAAAGCTGAATCACACAATACATAACCCTATGTGTCTGGCTTCTTTCATTTAGCATGTTTTCAAGGCTCATTCATGATGTAGCTTTACAATAGTTCATCCCTTTTTACAGCTGAATCCACTGTAAGGATATACCACATTGTGTTCATCCATACATCAGTTGATGGACATTTGTTTTCACTTTATGGCCACTATGACTAATGCTGCTATGAACATTCCTAGGCAATTCCTATGAAAATTCCTATGCAAATTTCCCACAGTGTTTTTAAAGTGAATCAGCTATTAAGTTGAATTATGTGTTAAAGATTTTCGTGATAAATAATTAGTATTTTTAAGTGTAACTTGGTTGCCAACACTAAAAACCAAATTAATGTTCAGTTTGTTATAAGAAGAAATGAGAAAAGGTAGGTAGGTCTGTCTTTTTGGTAACAATGATTATGCATTCCTGCATTGACCACATCACTTTGGATCTGCTGACTGTGATTATCCAGTCAAAGATGCCACAGGTAAACCTGAACAATTCTACACATTTATCTTACTGGCCTGACTCCTGCAGGTATTTCAGTTAGCAATCCCTGACCTACATTAAACATATAATTTTATAAGTATAATAAATAAATTTAAAACTATTTTAAAAAGATAACTAGGGAAAAATACAGGCAAAGAAAATATTCAGCATAATCAGATGCAACAGTAATAAGCCCATTTAAGCTCTCAATTTAAGACCATTTGCTTCTTGATTTAGTTTCCGTTATTAGTTCAATTAGAGCTTAAAAAACAAAAATCATGGGGTAGTTCGCAGTATGCTTTCGGCCAATTAGGAAATACAGAACTGACTAGATTCATAGAAAATTTTCAATGATCAAGACCCTCCTTCCTCTGTACTCCAACAGCATACTTAGCTTACCTCTTCCATTTAGCACTGTCACTGTACTGTTTCACACATCTGTCGCCCTAGCTAAACAAAGCTTCAAAGGCAGAGAATATTGCCTTTGCAGTCTCAGGAGTCTATCACAGAAGCTGACATACAGAATACCATGCAGAAATATTTGTTGGATACTGTGACACCTAAGGAATAAAAAACAAAGCAAGAGGTATAATTCTCCCAGACCACAGACAATACTATGTATGTATATGTGTATGTATGTGTTAGTTGCTCAGTCGTGTCCAACTCTTTGTGACCTCATGGACTGTAGCCTGCCTCTGTCCATTGGATTCTCCAGGCAAGAATACTGGAGTGGCTTGCCATTCCCTTCTCTAGGGGATCTTCCCAATCCAGAGACTGAACTCAGGTCTCCTGCTTTGCAGGCAGATTCTTTGCAGTCTGAGCCATGAGGGAAGCAGATAAAACTACAATAATCCAAACAGTGTGGTATTGATACAAAACCAGACATATGGATCAATGTAACAGAACAGAGCCCAGAGATAAAGCCACACACCTACAGCCAATTAATCCTTGACAAAGCTGGCAAGAATATAAAATGGAAAAAAGACAGTCTCTTCAGCAAATGGTGCTGGGAAAGTAAATCAATGAAGTTAGGCCACACCCTCACACTATGCACAAAAATAAATTCAAAACGCTTTATAGACTTAAGCATAAGACACAACACTATAAAACTCCTATAAGAAAATAAAAAGGCAAAATATACTCTGACATGAATTGTACCAGTATTTTCTTAGGTCAGTCTCCCAAGGCAAAAGAAATAAAAACAAAAATGGGATTTAATCAAACGTATGACTTTGCATAGCAAAGGAAAACAACAACAAAAGAAACTGAAAAACCAAAACCAAAACCATGAAAAGACAATTCAGGGAATGGGAGAAAATATTTGCAAATGATGCAAACCGATATGGGCTTAATCTCCAAAATATACAAACAGTTCATACAACTCAACAACAGCAAAACAAACAGACCTTACATTACATTTGTAAAGATTATCCCCAATAGCATGAGTTTTGTGATGAAACCTCAGGATGCATCAGACATTTCTCCAAAGAAGACATACAAATGGCTAGTGCGTGTGTGCATGCTAAATCGCTTTAGTTGTGTCTGACTCTTTGTGACCCTATGGAATGTAACCAGCCAGGCTCCTCTGTCCATGGGATTCTCCAGAAAAGAATACTGGAGTGGGTTGCCATGCCCTCCTCCAAGGAATTTTCTCAATCCAGGGATCGCACTTACATCTCTATGTCTCCTGCATTAGCAGATGGGTTCTTTACCACTAGTATCATCTGGGAAGCCCTACAGATGGCCAGTAGATACACGAAAAGATGCTCAACATCACTAATTACTAGAGAAATGCAAATCAAAACTACAAGGTACCATCTCACACTGGTTAGAATGGCCATCATTAAAAAGTCTACAAATAACAAATGCTGGAGAGGGTGTGAAGAAAAGGGAACCCTCCTACCCTAAAGGTGGAAACGTAAATGATACCACCATTATGGCAAACAGTATGGAGGTTTCTCAGAAAACTAAAAATAGAATGATCTAGCAATCCTACTCCTCGGCATATACCTGGACAAAACTATAATTCAAAAAGATATATGCAACCCTATATTCATAGCAGCACTATTCACAATAGCCAAAACATGGAAACAGACTAAATGTTGATCAAGATGTAACACATATATATATACAATAGAATACTATTCAGCCATAAAAATGACATATGCAGCCACATGGATGCAAGATTATTAAAACTAAGTGAAGTAAGTCAGAAAGACAAATATCGTATGACCATCAGTTATATGTGGAATCCAAAATATAGCACAAATGAACCTATCTACAAAACAGAGAAAGACTCATAGACACAGAGATCGGACTTCTGGTTGCCAAGGAGGAGGGGGGGAAGGAAGAAGTTGGGAATCTCAGGTTGGTAGATGCAACCTACAACATTGAGAATGGATAAACAAGATCCCACTGTATAGCACAAGCAACCATATCCAATCTCCTGGGATAAACCATAATGGAAAAGAATATTAAAAAAAAAGAATGCACATGTATGTAAAACTGAGTCACTGCTGTGCTGCAGAGCTTGGCACAACACTGTAAACTAACTATACTTCAGTTAAAAAATACTGTGAAAAATAATAAAGCATACAAATATTACTGTATTAATAATAAAATGGGGAACTGTTATTTGGACTAAACAAATTTCAAACTGGAGTTCATCAATGAGACTGGAGGTCCATGAATTCCCTAAAGTAATACAAAGTAGTGTGTACAGTACATTTTTTGAAATAAAGTTCTGTAGCTTTCACTACAGGCTCAGAAAAATCTGTAAACTCCAGCAGAATTAAGAATTGTTAAGTTAGACAAAAGGAGATATTTTAACACTACAAAATATCAATTTTTAAAAGTTAACTTGATGGGAATTCCCTGGTGGTCCAGTGGTTAGGACCCCATGCTTCCACTGCAGAGGGCACAGGTCTGATCCCTGGTTGGGGAGAGGCTGCAGGCTGCACAGCATGGTCAAAAAAGGGGGAGGGGGGAAGCTAACTTCATAATTTACATAAATATTAAACAATTAAAATTTTAAGTTAAGTATATCCCATTCTTTCGGAAAGGAAGAGGGGAAGACAATATATCCTAGATTTCAATTTATGTTAAAGCAGGAGACCCATGGCTCACGAATGATTAACAAAGTGTCAGCTCCCAGAAAAGATACAGTGGCATTCAGAGTCAGATGAGGACACCAATTTTATACAAGGTAACTTGTTTTGCTTCACATTATTGCTTAAAAAAATAAGAACTCAAATTTCTTCACAAGTGCCCAAACTCTAATCCTTTAGTCTCACATTTTAAAGTATACCCCCTGAATTATATGTGGAAAGGGAACTGCTTGAGGATCAGAAAGATACACTTTAAAATGGTCTTTTCTAAACTTAAATCAAGACTATTTTCAGATCAGCATCCCCTCAACCTTAAAACTGTTAAGATACTCAATTACTGAACTTTCTCAACTAGCGCTTACATGTAGCCTTTTAAAAACTCAAAACACAAAGAGATAATAGTATTTTTAATAATGGATAAATGATCAAGACTTTTGGGCTTAAGGTTACTGGTTTGGAGGCCCTGTACTCTGCCCAAATGGCCTGAAGGCTGAGGGGACCAGAATCTCAGCATATCTGTAACCCTCCCTGACATAGTCCATTGGCTGAAAAATTCTGATTTAACTAAAGAGATCATAAGCTGAATTGTCAAAATCCATGCAGTAGGCTGAGAAAACTATTTTCATAGTGCTCCTTTAAGAGACACACAATTTATCTTTCACAGCTTTCAAGTACAAGTACTACCATTTCTTCTGGGAGGTCATCCATTCAGAGATCACTGGCACAACAAACCCAAAACAATAAATACAACCTAAATCTCCTAACCCTATAGCTTGAAAGAATAAGCCAAAAGAAAACAGGTTAATGGTGGAAATAAAATGAAGATTAGATGAAGCGATCTTCTTTCCTCTATTTTAAAATGATTCTCCCTCATCTATCAAACTAATGCCATAATCAATGGTGTTTTTTCAATTGGGGAAAAATACAGAGGTCAAAAGTTAACAATTTAGCTCCTTGACAGTTCACAATACCCACTCCAACCCTCAAATTCCAAGATCCCAAGTAAACACTGAAAAGGAAGAAAACTACCTGGTTCAAAGCTAACAGTATAAGTTTTTTTAATCCTGTTAAGGGTCTGAATTTGGAATATAAATTTCACAATGACACCTGATATAATCCTAACAAGGGCTTCCCTGATAGCTCAGTTGGTAAAGAATCCGCCTGCAATGCAGGAGACCCCGGTTTGATTCCTGGGTCGGGAAGACCCACTGGAGAAGAGATAGGCTACCCACGCCAGTATTCTTGGGCTTTCCTGTGGCTCAGCTGGTAAAGAATCTGCCTGCAATGTGGGAGACCTGGCTTTGATCCCTGGGTTGGGAAGATCTCCTGGGGAAGGGAAAGGCTACCCACTCCAGTATTCTGGCCTGGAGAATCCCATGGGTAGAGGAATCTGGTGGGCTACAGTCCATAAGATCGCAGAATCGGACATGACTGAGCGACTAACACTAAACTACTCTAGTACATACAAATATTTCTGAATCATTTTGCTGTATACCTGAAACATTATAAATCAACTACATTTTAATAATACCAAAATCAAACATCCCCAAGCAGTCTGATCTGAATTAACACAGTTCTACCTCAAACACTTGACATAAGTTTGAAGTACAATACTGTTTCCAATAATATAAAATACAATAAATGGTGGGCAAAGAAGCTACCACCTGTGTCTTTTTACCAGGCAACACAGTGAAATAAAGTCACAATCTGCTACTCTATTCCACTTGCTACCACCCTCCGGAACCAAGATTCGTTGGGACCTAGAGTAATCTAAAGTATAGCCCATATATGTAATATATCACACCATATGTAATATATCATATAGTTATAAGTAATAACTATCATTTGAATGTCTCTTGTAAGCCAGAGATGGTATTAGATGCAGATTCCCATTTTAGAAATAAACATGGATTCAGAGGATAAATAACCTGCCAAATATCACAGGACTACTAAGTAACTGAGGCCAGGTTTGAACCCAAGTCAAATCTTATGTTTCAAAGCCTAAATAGGGATTATTTTTACTAGTTTAACACTATTTCCCCAATTCTGCACACTGATTCAACAACAACCTATCATTTGTAATACTACAATGAAATGGATTTCTTTAAATTTGGAGGCAAGGGGAGGGGTGAGAGATTTGACTTTCAACAATCTGGAGTCTTCCTTATTCTCTTACCTGAATGGGCTGGCCACAATGTCACAGTGGTATACAGAATCAGATTTGGAAAGATGGGACAACTCCCAAGGCAGATGGCTATTTGTATTCATTCTATACAGAGTCAAAAATATACAGAGGACTGTAAGTACTGATGAAGACAGGTTTCTGCTATGCCTAAGGGTGTGTGTGTATGATTTAAGAATACAGAGCAAAGAAAGCAAGTTAGTGGATTACCTGAGTGAGCAAGACACAGAAAAGATGTTAATGCAGGAAAAAGTTCTCCTCCAAACATATCCCTAACACACAATACACAAGTTAATTCCCAAACTGTGATCAAAGAACCATCAGGAATAAGATCTCTGATCTCAGGTTCACAAGTCCATAGGTGAGCAAACTTTGAACTTTCCCCAAGTCTGAGATGGAGTCACTTTTCTATCTAGAAGCAGCAGAACCCTAGATTCACCAAGACTAGATAACAACCTGACCATGTTCACTGTAGATGAGTAACTGAGGCAATCTACACTGGGCATGAGCTACATACTGACCCACCCCTAAGCAGCAATTCAGTACCTCACCCATCCCACAGGCCACATCAGAAACAGGAAGTACAGGTCAAAAGGCCTCACTGAAAAATAAGAACTCCTGGCAGCGGAAAATGGCAATGAACATATAGTTTTCATTGACAGGGAAGGAAAAAGTACCTGGCATTTTATAAATTATCTCCTTTAATTTTCAGTTGTGAAGTCAAAGTCGCTCAGTTGTGTCCGACTCTTTGCGACCCGAATTCTCCAGGCCAGAATACTGGAGTGAGTGGGTGGCCATTCCCTTCTCCAGGGGATCTTCCCAACCCAGGGATCGAACCCAGGTCTCCCACATTGCAGGCAGACTCTTTACCAGCTTGAGCCACAGGGAAGCCAAGAATATTGGAGTGGATAGCCCAACCTTTCTTCAGCGGATCTTCCTGACCCAGGAATCAAACCAGGGTCTCCTGCATTGCAGGCAGATTCTTTACCAACTGAGCTATGATAACTAGCTGGTGCTTTACTCATTAATCCTCACAAGAATATTCAGAGGTAAGTACTGACGCCCATTTTATAGATGAAGGAACAGAAGGCTAATAAATAAGTTGCCCAAGGTAGTTGTTATCCCAATTGCAGAGATGACAAAATCCAGGCTTAAGAGTTAAGTAAACTTGGTTACTAAACCCAAACTTGGTCTCATTCCAAAGCTGACGCTTTTCCCAACTATCCTGCTGCCTCCCTCCCTTAGTTCCCCCAGTAATCTTTTTTTTTCTCTTTCTTTTTTATTGAAGGACAATTGTTTTACAGAATTTTGTTGTTTTCTGTCAAACCTCAACATGAATCAGAAACGGGTATACATATATCCCCTCACTCCTGAACCTCTCTCCCCATCCCACCCCTCCAGGTTGACACAGATCCCGTTGAGTTTCCTGAGCCATACAGCAAATTCCCGTTGGCCATCTATTTTACATATGATAATGTAAGTTCCCATGTTACTCTTTCCATACATCTCACCCTCCCCTCCCCTCTCCCCATGTCCATAAGTTTATTCTCTATGTCTGTTTCTCCACTGCTGCCCTGTAAATAAATTCTTCAGTACCATTTTTCTAGACTCCATATATGTGCATTAGAATACGATACTTATCTTTCTCTGACTCACTTCACCCTGTATAATAGGTTCTAGGTTCATCCACCTCATCAGAACTGACTCAAATGGTGTTCCTTTTTATGGCTGAGCCCCAGTAATCTTGGTTAAAGAATTTCATTAAGAATCAAAAATCCTGAATCCATTGCCCACCAAATTTCTGCAGCTGTTTCAGAAACTATACCTAAGATACAAAGCCAGTAAGAGTTTTCACAAGAAAACACTCCAGAAAGCTGCTGCTATGGCTTCTCTGCCTTTTGGCTAAGATCAAGTGCAGAAAGCTGCCAAGTTACAGAATGACACATACATTATGACAAAATGACACTCAATTTTAACTTTGAGGTCAAGGACCATCTAGAGATCAGGTAAGCACAGCACCTACCTGAAATACACCAGGCACTCACGGCTTGTTGAAAGAATTAACATCATTTGACTGGTTATAAATCCAATAAGGTCAAATGGCTATTTTGTACTTTCTGATATGACATGATTAAATTTTTAGGAAAATAATTTATCCATTCATTTTAACATGGTTGCTTTCTTAAAAATTATAGAACATTAATGAGAGAGCTAAATTGAGAAATGCCCACTAGGGCATTAGTCATAACTTCAGAAAAATTTCCAAGTGTTCACTTTTCCAAACAGATTAAAATGTTTCAGCTAATAAAAATCTGTCAGAAAAATCCACAAGACCAGAAAGTATGAAAAGAAAAAAGTGGCCAATATAAAGGCATTTAAGACATGACACATATTAAATTATAAAACATTATTCTAAGTATACCCTGGTATTTAACCCTAAAATCCTCACTTCAGATAACACATATTTTCTATGCAAGAAAACACTATCATCACTAATGTAATAAAAGCTTGCCCACCATAGTAACTGTTGCTAAGTACATTTCTTATGTCTAAGGCTGAAAGACACACTTTGTAGAAACCAGTGAAAAGTCACTCTTAGTATGACACTATTAATTCTTTCACCTTAAACTTTAAAAAGATAATACTTGATTTCTATAATTGAAGGAGAAAAAAGTTTGGTCAACAAGTAGGTCAGCTGAACTCTACCTTGGAGAAACTACCAATTGCCTATAACCCAATGTAAATATTTGTTACAATGGACAGCAGTTCCTTTTTCTTAATAATTCTAGAGGAATTTCTTCCTTTGAAAAGCTAGATGGCTTAGCTCTCTCTCTCTATTCAGGAACAACTAAATGATACAGTACCATTTTAAATTATCCATTTTAGGAGTTCAAAGAAATGTAGATGTATGAAGACACTAACATTCTTGTGAAACAAACTTGGTCCAGGTCACCCAAAGAATTAATTGTGACAGACCAAGGATCAAATCCAGTTTCTCATTACCTTAAAAGAGTAAGTCCTTACCTAATCCAATGCCAAATCACGTAATTCTGTTTCTGAACTTGTACAAATTGTGCTGTAATATTTATGCAAAAGATACCAAACAGCTGTCAAAACAATTATCATAAACGTAACAGTTAACATCTTTTGGGCACTTACTGTGTTAGGTGCTATGCTAAATGTGTTATATGTGTTATCTCAATCAATCCTCACAATGACCCCATGAGGAAAATGAGGCATAGAGAGATAACCTATGTAAGGTAAAATATAGAAAAAGGACAGGATCGAGGTACACAGAGAATATATTCTTAAAGCCACGAATCCCCACTGCCTGGACCAGGATTCTAGGCCAGCTGTAGGACTGAGATACTTGGTTTAGTCACTTAACCTTCAGGTGGCCCAATTTCCTTTACTCTAAACCTAAAAGTCAAACAGATAATCACAAAAGTCCTTCATATCCTGAAATGCTCTAATTTTGTAATCATCTTTCTATTCAGGTAACTCAAAGACAAACTGTCTTATTTCCTCCATGCTCTGAAGTTCCCTTCACTAAAGTTGAGAGTCCACATCTTATGTATCTAATCAGTAACATAGTGATAAACAACAACAAAAAGGCCTTTCTTAAAAGTCAGAAGTCTTTTCTGCAATTATGATTCCAAAATCGTCTTCTTTTTTTAAACTGTATTGGCTCTTCTAGAAATTAATAGTTGCTCTATGGTGCTACAATAGTTTCAGGTGCACAACGAAGTGATTTAGTTACACACATATACCCAAATCTTATTTATGGCTGCTATGGGTCTTCATTGCTGTGCATGGGCTTTCTCTAGTAGACATGAGCGTAGGCTATTCACTGCAGTCCCTTTTCTTGCCGGGGAGCACAGGGTCTAGGTGCACTTACTTCGGTAGTTGCAGCATGCTGTGGGCTCAGCAGTCATGGTGCATAGACTTAGTTGCTCTGTGGTATGTGGAATCTTTCCAGACCAGGGATCGAGCCCGTGTCCCCTTTACTGGCAGGCATATTCCTATACACTGTACTACCAGGCAAGTCCCCAAATCTTATTCTTAACCTCAAGTGACCAATGACAATGACTGGACTTCCCTGGTGGTCCAATGGTTGAGAACCTGCCTGCCAATGTAGGGGACATGGGTTTGATCCCTGGTCCGGGAAGATTCCACATGCTGTGGGGCAACTGAGCCCGTCCTCTGCTACAGGAGAAGTCACCGCAATGAGAAGCCTGTGTACGGCAACTAGAGAAAGTCCATGCAGCAACAAAAATCCAGCTCAGCCAAAAAAAAAAAAAGGGGGGGTGGGGTGGGCAATGACAGGGAGAAAGACCTTATAACAATTTTGGTTTGGGGTGGGAAGTCTGAAAGAAGAGACTACTGTATATAGGTGGTTATCAATTCCTAAAAAATAATCACCCATTTTCAGCTCTTCTAAAAAAACAGGAAGTCTTGTCAAATAAAGGAAAGATTTATCAGGAAGGATTGTCAAATAAACTCAATGCTTTATTCCGCTAATAAAGATGAAGGAATTATCCAGGATGCTTATTATAGGCATGGAAGAATCATCAATTTATAGAAATTCTACCAAAATGGCCTAGAACTTTAGAATCTATGTTTTACCAAGCTGTTCATCTAGCCCCTTCAAACTTCATCTAATGACACATGCTTACACATCTAGGAAGAAGCCTAGGTTCCACTTAACACCATTATTCTGTGAGGTCTTCCAGGACCAAATACCCACTTTACAGAATAATCTCTGCTGTCTTTGTTCTCTAGAAAATAATCCCTGAACGATTCTAAAATAAAGTAAGCAAAACCCCGCTAGTTAGTTTTCTTTTTAAAATTTTCTAATTAGTTTCCTATTGTCGCTGGAACAAACTACCACAAACATAAAACACAATTTATTATCTCACAGCTTCTATAGGCCAGAAGTGACGTAGGGTGGCTGGATTCTCTATTTAGGGTCATGCAAGGCCAAAAATCATGGTGTCTGTAGGGCTATGTTCCTTGGTGGAAATTCTGAGGTGGGGAATCTGCTTTTAAGCTCATTCAGACTGTTGGCTGAAAGAGGTTCCTTGTGGGCACAGGACTAAGGTCCCTATTTCCTTGTTGGTTGTCAGCTGGTGCTGATAGCATTCCTTCTTGTGCTTACCATGTGGTCCCCTCCAGGAATGGCAGGCTGAGTCCCTCTCATGCTTCAAATCTAACTCTAGCTAGATAAAGCTGTCTGCTTTCATGTGAACAGACTGGACCTACCTACCCAGAAAATCCAGGATAACCATTCTATGTTAGAATTCTTAAACCACAGTTATATCTGAAAAGTCCCTTTGCCACAAAACAGTAACAAACTCAGATTCCAGAGGATCTTTGGAAGAGTCCACCCTCATGGCCTCCAAAGACTCATACCTCTCCCAAATGCAAAAACCATCCAATTCATCATAAGGTCTCATTTCACTAAACATCAACTCTAAGTCCAAAAATCTCATCTAAAGTTCGTCGATTTAAAACTCCCAGATCTCACCATCTAAAGCAGGTGTGGATGAAGCTCTGGGTATAATACATTAAGTGCAACCCCCTGGAGCACAATTTCTTAAAAAACACCAAAAAAGACAACTAGTTATCTGCTCCCAATCTGTAATGGTGAGATAGGCATAAGGCAATAGTCAAAAACATTCCAGTTCAAACAGGGAATATAACTATAAAAGAAAGCAGGCAAAATATAAGGGAAAGTGGATCCATCGGTCCAAAGCAGTTTCAAAATGTGGGCAAACTCCATTACATTTCAAAGCCAGGGAAATCTCTTCTGTAACCTTCAGTTCCACCTCTTTGGGCTCTTGGTTCCACCCTCTAAGTCACCCTTTTTTAAAAGAAAAGAAACACACTCATATCTCTAGTTTTACCAGCCTGCTTCTTACTAGTAAAAAAATCTGGGGGAGAGGAAGGGTTGAGAGCTCCCTTTAATTTCATACTCATGTTTTTCAATCAAGCGGACATTGTTTCTGCTAGTATAAGATGCTCAAGAACTTAGAGGGCTTCACGTGAATTTCACAGGAGTTCACCGTTAAACCCACATCTACAAATAAACCAATACTTCACTTGGAAATCTCCTCAGCTAAACATCCAAGTTCATCAGTTGTAAGTTTTCTTTTCCACATGACCTCAGGACACAATTCTAAGTTTATTTGCCACTATGTAAAAAGATCTTTTCTCCAGTTTCCAATGTATACCTCACTTCCACTTGAGTCTTCACTACTTCTACTAACAATCTGTTTCTAGGCCTTTTCTATCTCATGCTCCTCTTCAAAAAACTGTTGGCCTCTTCTACTGCCACTTCCACGTTTTTAGGTAATACTACCCCATTTCTGGCACAAAAATTTATACTAGTGTTCTACTGCTGCCGTAACAAAACCACACACATAGTGGCTTAAACCAACAGAAATTTATTGTCTCGTAGTTTCTGTAGGTCAGAAGTTAGGTGGGCTTGGGTAGGTCTTCTGCTCAAGGTTTCACAAGGTCAAAATCAAGGTGTTATCCTTGCTGGAAACTGGGGAAGAATCCACTCTCAAGCTCATTCAGGTTGTTGGCCAACTTCAGTTCCTCATGGTTGGAGGACTGTGGTCTCCATTTCCTTCTTGGCTGTCAGCCGGGGCTCGTCTTTGTTACTAGAGGCTCCCTGCATTCCTTCCTCATGCTTTCCATGTGGCCCCCTCTAGCAACAGCAAATGGAGTCCCTCTCACGATTCAATTCTCTCTGATTTCCTCTTCTGCCCCATCGCTCTTGACTCCCAGCTGGAGAAAGTTCTCTGCTTTTAAGGGCGCATGTGATTAGATTGGGCCTACCCACAAAATCCAGGATAATCTCCCTGTTGTAAGATGTTTAACCCTAATAGCATCTGCAAAGGCCTTTTACCATGTAACATATTTACAGATCTGGGAATTAAGAGTTTGGACGTCTTGAGGGTGGTGGTGGTGGTCACTCTGCCTACTACAACTCCAAACCCTAAAGTAAAGCTTTAAACTCAGTCCCCAAAGAAAATTTCTTTCTCCAAGAGTGTGTGAATTAAAGGTGTATGTTCAGAGACAGAGACAACAATAAAACCAAGGACTCACCCTGGAAGAGACTGGCTAAGCAAAAGAGATTAAAAATACATTTATTTCATCCCTAAACAGTTTTGCAATTAACACACTAGGTAGAAACTCACCCTTTGTTCTCCCTTAAATGTGTGCTTCTCTTCTCTACTGTATCCCATATAAAATGATATAACTAGACATATTTGGGTTTTGCTTTTTAAAAAAAGTTACCTCAGGGTGACCTAATTTTGTTATCAGTTGATAAACTGATCTAAGCAAACTTGAAATATTTTCATTCTTTCTTCAAGTCACACACCCTCCTCCAACAGCAAATGAAAGTCAAATATTTCAAAGTCACAGAAGGACAAACCTGTCTAGGTGAACTTTAAAAAAAAACACGAGGGAGAACTAGCACTAGTCCTGGTCTTTCAGCTCAAGGTCCACCAAGACAATTAAGCCAAATGATTTAGAACAAAACACTACAACGACTACAAATATAATATTCTGAAGCCTTGCCTACTGTCAGATTATTGACCATACGTATACTTTACCTAGATTGGCGGAACCCCAAATATACCAAGTAGGCCCTTTAAGAAAAGCGACACGTAAGGTCTATCGAGCACTTACAACCTGCCAGGCACTGTAGTAAGCACTTGACACAAATTATCTTATTCACTCACCACAAACTTATCCTCTAAGAAATATTTTCATCCCATTTTACAGACAGAAAAACAGATTTACAGAAGTTCGGTCACACAGGGAAACAGCAGTGGCACTTCTAACTGGGAATCCAGAGATGTACTGCCACTTCTTAGATGGAATGGACTCTTCCAACTCTTAGAAAAAAATCTTCCCTTTCATTTCCTCTCCACACGCCCACTTCTCATAGAATTCAGCAGTTGAAAAGGTAATCAGGCCTCCCCAATTAATTTGCCACCTCCCTGCCAGAACTCTTTCCTTCTCACAACAGCAATAGCCAAGAAGCAACTTCTCCCGACCTCGACTTCGCTTCCCAAAAACAAACTACATAAGCTCCACCAATCACCTGCCAAGGCAAGAAATGTTCCAACGCTGCAAAAGCAAAAACACAACCACCGAAAAACAAAAATAAAAGTCCTACTCTTCAAAAGGTCACAAACTAACATATAAACTCAGCCAATCTTTCATTCTGTGTACCTCTCCTCTTCCACCCAAGGTCCCAACTAACCCTTAACTCCAACTCCACCCGTTCTGTCCCACTTCTAGGTTCCCTTCCTCTGTATCCTCAATGACCTCGCCCCGGGTCGCCTCCACCTTGCACCCCAGTGTGCAGGTGGGAAGCCCTGCCTCGCCCAGAGGGACCTTAGGAGGCCTCCACTCCAGTAGCTCTGCTCCACAGGAAGGTCCACCCCAGCCTACACTGAGGGTATCACTCCTCTAGTCACCCTCCCCTAGCATCCCCCCCTGCGGCCCCACCCCTCAAGCTCCCTTCCCCCTCTGGCGACCCCCTTCTCCAAGTTGCCCCCTAGTCCCCGCCCCAGTCCAACCCTCTCCCCGGTCATAAGCTGGACTCGAGAGCCAGCTCCCATCCTCACATCAGCCTCTGCCCCCAAAGCCTCCCTCCCCGCCCTGGGGAGTGGCCCCAGGCCTCTCCGATGAGCTGCAGGGGCCTCGGCTGGTGAGTGTGGCGGGGGGGGGGGGGGGGGGGGGGCAGGGGAAGACGAAGGGCCGCTCGGGAGTCTGCTGGAGGCGTGAGAGGCAGCCGCGCCCTGCTGCCCGCCTGGGCCCACCCGCACCCCCCAACGACCTCGCCTGGCAGCTCCCACAGTACCTGGGGTGGAAGCGGCAGCGGCGGCGGCCGCTCTCCCCTCTCCTCACACAGACAATATGGCGGCGGCGGAGGAGGAGACACACGGCTCGGCCGCCAGCCGCAGGGACCAGAGCGAGGCTGCAGCCGTCGCTGCCGGAAGCGGAAACCCCCCTCCGACCGGGAGGCGGGGAGGGACCGCTTCCGACTCCTCCCCCAGCGGAGTCTCGCAGAGTGCGGCCATGCTGGGATGTCTCATTGAATCCCTAGGGGTTCAGTTCTGAACTGCGGCGCAAAATGGAAGGCGTTCTTATCGTAAATCATAATAAGGAGACTTGAAATAATTAAGCGAACTTTATTGCAGTACCTGTGCGAGCTGACGAGAGAGAGAACACGAACCTCCCCCTAAGTGTACAATTGGTTTGACCTAAGATAAGATGGCGGTCCCTAGGTTTCCCGCATTTCATCCAGTTGGCAAGTCCTACAGTCTGCAAGCCGGTCCGCCTTTCGTGAAAAGAAGCATGCGCGACCTGCAGAGCTGGAGAGCGAAGCATTTTGGGAGTTGAAGTCTCGTTCATTGGTCCCTCGTCTAGGGTCGGGGTTCCAGCAGCACATTTTTTTCTGCTCACACTTCGAGTTCCGGAACAAGTAAACGAAAGTTGGGCCCCAGGAGTGGGGTGGCGCAGGAGTCGAGAAGTGACGGTACTAGCCCTTTGGAGACTTAAACCCAGTTCCTGCTCATCAGGAGTCCTAGCCAGAATAAAATACTTTGTCTCTTCGATCTGCCTCTCCACCCCACTTTCCCGGGCAACCGCCCCAAGGCAGGTATAGGGGACTTTCTGTTGTGCAAAACTGATTATGACGTCCTCTTGGTTGAACATCTCCTAAGACTTTCCTTTGTGCACCAAAAAGAGCGCAAGCTCTTCTGTTAACATCGGAGTTTCTGCATAATTTGGACACTGTCGCCATCCTCTCTCACCCCCGCCCCCGCCGTCTCAAGCCGCCTCTTCTGCCGCTCTCATTAAAATTTCCCGAGGCTCCCACTCACTAAAACTGCAGACTGTTCCTGGATCTTTTCTGTGTTGCCTCCCTCCCTTGGCACTGGCAATTACTTCTGTTACTGTCACCTCCTAGACTGGCTAACTTCGGTATGTCCATTGAACCAATCCAGGGATCCTTTTCTCTGGGGTTCTTCCCTGCCTTTGTTGTTGTTGTTCAGTTGCTAAGTTGTGTCCTACTCTGCGACCCTATGGACTGCAGTCTCCCAGGCCTCCCTGTCCTTCACCGTCCCTGGCCGCCTTCTTCCATCAGACTGTGACCTCCCAGTGGACAGGGCTGAGTCTGATGGTCACCCTGTTCCCTGCAGGCCCTGCTGAAGGCTGGTATGTGTGTTACTGAGAGGAATTCAGGTGTTAGCCTCACCTTTGGTGGGGCAGAGGTGTGAGGTCTGGAACAAGGGCGAGAAAGCTGGGTTATTTTGGTACCTGTTTTTATCCCTGAGCTGCCTCAGAATAGCTGCTTGACCCAGGGGATGGGCCTCCCCACCTTCTCCAGCTCTCCTTTCACAGCTCTTCAGCTGACTGGCACCTCTGCTGTCAAAGAGACAATCTCCTCCCCTGAGGGATGGAGTGGTGGCCGCTGCAGACATACAGTGGTGGCCTCAGGGAGGTGGCTGTGACCTTTTCTGGGCCTCTTCTGTCTGTCAGAGAGGTCTGTGGCATTTGACCTCAGTGGACTAAAAGTCCACAGTAATGACTCTCTTGAGTGCCGTCACGCTAGTTCGGTTCAGTTCAGTTGCTCAGTCATGTCCGACTCTGCGACCCCATGGACTGCAGCACACCAGGCTTCCCTGTCTGTCACCAACTCCTGGAGCCCACTCAAACTCATGTCCGTTGTGTCGGTGATGCCATCCAACCATCTCATCCTTTGTCATCCCCGTCTCCCGCCTTCAGTCTTTCCCAGCATCAGGGTCTTTTCCAATGAGTAGGTTCGCATCAGGTGGCCAAAGTATTAGAGTTCACGCTAGTTACTTCTGCTTTATGAGTCTTAGTTTTTCACAGGTTAGACAAGATGATTCTAGGTTTCTGTGAAGCTATCTTCCAGGAAATGAGGCCTTCATTTAGCTTTTCAGCTGTCTTTTCACTCTCTGGTTCCTTTCCCCTATCTTTATTCACATTTATTCAGTTCATAGCTTTTCATCACTCGCCATGAGACGGACAGTGTGCTAGATGCTGAGGATGTGGTATGAGCAAGACAGATACCAGTTCCTTGTAAAACTCACCTTCTAAAGTGATAACAAATAACACACAGGTAAACAAGTGAACAAACGCTATGAAGGAAAAAGATAAGTAGGTGTGAGGGGAGAACTTTAGCTTGAGTGGTTCAGAAGCCCCTCTGAGGGAAAGACAGAACAAAAGTCCTGAGGCAGGAAAAAGCTTGATAAGTTTGAGGAAGGAGGCCAGGGCAGCCAAAGCATTCGGAATGAAGGAAAGAAGAGTAGGAAATAAGGTGGGAAAGGTGGCCAGGGCATTCAGGCCATGGTTAGGCGTCTGGAATTTCATCTGAAAAGAGTAGGGGTAAGTCCCAGGGTGTAACCCTCATGAGACCTTTCCAATGATCTCAGCAGCCCTCACAGCCTCAGTTCTTCATTCTTCTACCCAGTTCCAGCCTCCATGCATGACGTCATTCAGAGGGCTCACCCAGACACACACATACAACCCCTCACACTGTGTAGGTCACAGTTGAGACCCAACCCCTGCTGTCTTCCAGGCCAGCTTGGTATAGGTCTCTGATTCCAAAAAGTTCTCAATCTCCAATGTTCAGTAGTTATGGCGCCTCCAAAAACAGCTTAGTTATCTTTAATACTAATTCCTCTGTCCTTCCATAGCACAGCTCTCAGATTAAACTTTCTTCAAACAATAACAATAGCTACAGTCGTAGTTAAAATGTTCATAGTACTTGTCCTGTGCCACACACTGAATGTTCATCATCTCATTTTATCCTCACATCAGCCTAGTGAGGTAGGAACTAAAAGTATCCCACTATACAGACGTGGAAACTGAGGTTCAGTCAGGTTGCAGGACATGCCCAAGGTCACTTAAGAAATGGAGCTTACATTCCAACCAGAGCCATAGGCACTGCATAAGAACCTCCGCATATCAACTTTCTATTGTTGCTTAACAAATCATCCCAAAACAGAGTAGTTTAAAATGACAGTAATTTTTTGCTTATGTTTGTGTGGATTGGCAACTTGGACATGTCTCAGCTGGGACAGCTCTTTTCAGCTGTACATGGTTTTGCCTGGGCTTACTGCTGCATTGCAGTCAGTTTGCAAGTCAGCAAACTCATTGGTCATACATATATGGCCTCATTCACGAGTCTGGCAGATGGCTGGGGCTGCTGGCTTGAGGGCCTAGGTTCTTCTCCACGTAGCTTCATCAAGCTAGCTCAGGCTTCCTCATGATGGCCTCTGAAAGGAAAAAACCAAAGCAGCAAGACCTCTTGAGGCCTAGGTTCTGAAGTTCTCTGAAGTGCTATAGCATAATCTTCACTACATTTTATTGATCAATGCCTATCACATGTCCAGATTCAAGGAGACTAGAAATAGTCTCTTGATGGAAAAGAAAACAGAGTCATATTGCAGAGTCAAGTATGTGGGGTGGGGGAATCATTGTCACCATCTTTATGAACAATGCAGCACACTAAGTGACCATGGGTATAGAACAGGTTAAGTGTATTATGGTATAGCTAAACATGGATCTATTAATAGGGAGAGCTAATATGTTTTGAGCTCTTAATATGTCAGACTGTACAAGATGCTTTCTGTGTATTAACTCATTTAATCCTCATAATGGCTCTGTGTGACAGGTTCATGTTTATCCAAAGCTATAAATTAAATACACCCAGTCTTAGGTTAAGCCACATGTGCAAGATCCCGCAGGTAGTAAGTGGCAGAGCCCTTAAAAGTGATTTCTGGACATAGAAAACTGATCTTGCCATACTAGTATGTGATAAAAAGCAAGAGACAAAAGTTTGGTGAGAACACATTTAAAAAACTTTTAAAAACAGGTATATATATAAGTATTATGTGGCTTTAGACATAGTTCAGGAAAGATTTACCATAAACTCTTAATGGAACTTATTTCAGGAGAAAGGAAGAGGAGGGAAATTTTACTTTAAACACTTTTGTCTGCACAGTGTGAATTTTTTGTTTGATTTTTTTCTTTGTACAACAAAGATAACTTTATTTCTACATGTAGCAAAGAAAAAAAATTTTTTTAATGTTCTTGACTTGTCTCTTACTTCTTTCTTTCTATTTGGTTTTTACATTTACTGATTTTTTAAAAAATATTTATTTGGCTGCATCAGGTCTTAGTTGTGGCACTCGGACCCTCTGGTTGTGTCATACGGGTTCCAGAGTGCATGGGCTTCAGTAGTTGCGGCTAGCGGGCTTTGTTGCTCCATGGCATGTGGGATCTTAGTTCCCTCCCTGACCAGAGATTGAACCCATGTCCCCTGCATTGCCGTGTGGATTTTCAACCACTGGACCACCAGGGAAGTCCCTGTTTTCCCTTTTTGACACCCCAGCCCAGCCCCTTATCAATTCTGACCTGAAATTTTGTGACTATCATAGGGGGCCCCTTCTCTTTCCCTCTCCCACATGCTCTGCATACTGACTGCTCCTTTCTTGTTCAAGAGTTTTCAGTGGCATTGCATTACCTTCTAAGAAAGCCCAAACATCTTGGTCTCAGATACATGGCATGTGTAACCTTGACTCCAACTTGATTGGATTCCAGCTCTGTCATTTACTAGTAGTAAATCTTGGAGAAGTTATTTGACCTCTCTGAGCCTTAGTTTCCTTATCTGTTAAGAGAGACAGAGAAGGAAGAAAGAAAGGGGAGAGGGTATAGCATGACATATATCTTTTGTATTTTTTTTCTGTTAGGATAATATACTGATTGCCTTTTATTTTCAGGATTCTTCCTTGTTTTTTTCTACTTTCTTTTTTTAGTGAAAGTATAGTTGATTTACAATATTGTGTTAGTTTCACATGTACAGCAAAGTGATTCAGTTATATATGTGTATATATATATTCTTTTTCAGATTCTTTTCCACTACATGTTATTGTAAGATATTGAATATAGTTCCCTGTGCTACACAATAAATCCTTGTTTATTTTATATATGATAGTGTGCATTTGTTAATCTCAGTTGCTCAGTCATGTCCGACTCTTTGCCACCCCATGGACTGTAGCCTGCCAGGCTTCTCTGAACATGGAATTCTCCAGGCGAGAATACTGGAGTGGGTTGCCGTGCCCTCTTCCAGAGTATCTTCCAAACCCAGGGATATAACCTGGATCTTTTAAGTCTCCTACAGTGGCAGGCGGGTTCTGTACCACTAGTGCCACCTGGGAAGCCCGTTTATCTCTCACTTCTAATTCATTTCTTCCCCCACTCTCCTTTGGTTACCGTAAGTTTGTTTTTTATGTCTGTGGGTCTATTTTGTAAATAAGTTTGTGTTATTTTTCATTTCTACATATAAGTGATATCATATAATATTTATCTTTTTCTAACTTATTTCACTTAGTATATTAGTCTCTATGTCCATTCATGTTGCTGCAAATGGCAATATTCCATTCTTCTATGGTGGACTAATATTCCATTGTGTATATAGGTATATGTATGTACGCCATATCTTTCTTATCTGTCTATTGATACTTAGGTTGCTCCCATTTCTTGGCTAAATAGTACCACTATGAACATTGGGGTGCAGTATGACAAATCTTGCAGCAAATTAGATTACTATGCAATGACTCAGTCTCTCCCCCAGTTAGGACTGATTGATACTCTCTACTTTGTTGATATTAGATGTGGCCAAGCAGTTTGCTTTGGCCAATGGAATGTGAATGAATATGACAATGTGCAAGTTCAGCCTAGGCCTTAAGAGATCTCTCATGTTTTCAGCTGCCTCCTTGGAATTTCCTTCTCTGTCATAAGGATGGGACTGTCATTAGTATATTCCATCTTTTGAAACAGTGTCAGTCAAAGTTGCCGTAGAAAAGTCTGGGATAAGGATAGTTTCATAGTTTAGTGTTTTCTTTGTATTATTATTTTTGGGTGACTGAGCCACATAGCTTGCAGAATCTTAGTTCCCTGATCAGGGATTGAACCTGGGCCCCTGGCAATGACAGCGCCGAGTCCTAACCATTGGATTGCCAGGGAGTTCCTAGTATTAAATTTTAGGTTGTATTTTTGCTTATTTATTTAGCTGTGCCAGGTCTTTATCACCACATGTGGGATCTCCAGTTTTTATTGTGGCATGTGAACTCTTAGTTGCAGCATGTGGGATCTAGTTCCCTGACCATGGATCAAACTTGGGCCCCCTGCATTGGGAGAGAAGAGTCTTCTCCACTGGGAAGCCTCCAGGGAAGTCTTCTCTTTTGCATGTATTATTTTTTTTTTCCCATGAACTCTTTCTCTTTTGCATGTCAGGAAACTAAACAGGTGGGAGGAGAATGCTCTGTGTCAATGTAGAAAAGCAGTAGTTTCTGTCCAAATCCCTAACATCAAATCCAGAAGAATAAGAGACACATGTAGTAGTCAAACCCAGCAGAGCCCAGCTGAGATCAGCCAAACCCCAAATGCAGGTGGAAGAGGGAGAAATCAGCATTTGCTGCCGTAAGGCATGGGTATTTGGGATGGTTTGTTATGTAGCATTACTATAATGCTATATCCACCTCTAAGGGCCCTTGTTAGGATTAAATGAGTGATAACAGCACGTCATGCTCAGTAACTCAGTTGTGTCTGACTCTGCAACCTCATGAACTGTATGTAGCCCGCCCGCCATTCTCGATCCATGGAATTTTCCAGGCAAGAATACTGGAGTGGGTTGCTATTCCATTTCCAAGGGATCTTCCCTACCCAGGGATCGTAACTTCATCCCCTGCGTTGGCAGGTGGAGTCTACCATTACACCACCTGGGACGCCCCCAAGTGGTACAGTAAAGCCCTTAAAAATATGCTGACATGTAACAAGAGTCAAGTCAATGTGAGTGATTATTATGGGGGTGCAACTGGGAACAGAGAAGTCCCTGTTCTCCCAGGTCTCACGTTTTGTAGAGAGAGATGTGCTCTGTCAGAAGGTGATGAGCACTATGGAGGAAAACAAGGCAGGGAAGGGAGAAGGGAGTGCTACGGTGTAAATTCAAACAGATAGTCGATGGAAGCCTTGCTGGGAAGGTGATTCTTAAGGAAACACGTGGAAGAGGTGAGGTGGGGAGTTGCAAGGGTATATGGGAGAAGATTGTTCCAAGCAGAGAATAGGCAAAGACCGTGAAGTGGACTCATGCCTGGTGGGTTTAAGGAAAAGCCAGTAGACAGGATGGCTGAGCTGAATAAGCAAGGGAAAGATGATGTCAGGGAGGTTCCCCTGGGACTAGTTCATGCACACCTTTGTGGATCATTGTAAGGACTTTGGCTTCTGCTATGAGTGAGGTGGGCCATATTGGAGAGTTTTGACCAGAGAAAGGACAGGACTGACTTTGCATTTTTACAGGATCTCATCACTGTAACTGATGGGTGTAGAACAAATGGAATGTGAGTGAGCTGAAGCAGAGAGACCAGATAAGAGGCTGCTGCCAGTCCAGACAAAAGATGGTGATGGTTTGAACGAAAGTTAGACTTTGGGATTATTATGAAGGTAATAATTGGGGGTTATTATGAAATTAATCTACATTTTGTAGCAGATTGATGATGGAGTGTTTGAGAAAGAGGACTTGAGGATGACTCCAAGATTTTTGCCCAGAAGAATTGCAAGAAGGAATTTGCCATTAACTGAGATGTGTAAGTCTGTAGAAGGAGAACTTTCTTGCAGGGGAAAGGAGAGGAGAATTAGCAGTTCTATTAATATTTGGAACTTGTTATATTTAAGGCACCTATCAGATTTCCAAGTGGAGAGGTCTAGTTAGAAGTTGCATTTGTGAATCTGAGCCCAGGTTGGAGTTATAATTTTGGTAGTTGTTATGGACTGACTTGTGTCTCCCCAGAATTTGTGTCAAAACGCTAACCCCTCATTGTGACTATATTTGGAGATGGGGCCTTTAAAGAAGGTAATTAAGATTAAATGAGGTCATGAGGGTAGGGCCTTAATTCAGTAATCCTTAGAAGAAGACAGACATCTGAGTGTCTCCTCTGTCTTTGTGTGTGTGTGTGTGTGTGTGTGTGTATGTGTGTGTATGTGTGTGCAGAAGGCAGGCTGTGTGAAGGCACACAAAGAAGGTTGCAAACCAGGAAGAGAGTTCTTATAGAAACCAGCCCTGCTGGCACCCTTATCTTGGACTTTCAACCTCCAGAACTCTGAGAAATAAAAAAAAATTCTGTTTTTAAGCCATCCAGTCTGGTATCTCGTTATGGCAGCCCGAGTAGATTAACACAGGAGTCATCATTGTGGAAATGATTTTTAAAGCCGTGAGGCTGGGTGAAATCTCCAACAGAGTGAGCATAGACAGAGAAGAGGGCAGGGCTAAGGACTCAGACCCCGGGGCCCCCAACATTAAGAGACAAAGAACCAACAATGGAGCCTGAGATAGGGCAGCTAGTGAGGAAAATGGCCCTGGGAACCAAGTGAGGAAAACATTCAAGGCGGGGAGAATTTATGAACTGTGTCAAATGCTGCTGAGAGGTCCAGGAAGATAAAGATCAAGAACTGATTTAGCCAAGTGGAGGGCATTGTTACTTTGACAGGAAAGAGTGTAAATAGAAAAATGGGAGCAAGAGTCTGATTGGAGTAGGATTAAGAGAGTATATATAAGATTAAGGTATAAACACACACATACATACATACATATACACATAAGGGAAAGGAAAGCTCTTAACAGTAAAAGAACAAGTAAATGTAGAAAAAGAGGAATTAGAAATTTACCATTTGGCAACCATTCTAGTCATAATTGTTTCAGGAGAGAATCATTAATGGATATTGCAATAGTGGATTAAAGTTTGACAAGAAACAGGATATTTGCATAGTCCTGGAGTGTCTCCTCACAGGGTACTTATTAATTACAAATGGTAACATTGTAACTTTACAGTGAAGAAACCGATCAAGTGATGATAAAGAACCACCAGTAATGGGGCAGATTGACCTATCCCTCATATGACGCTGAGGGGGATGCAGCATACTTTTCAGTGGTATTTCTGTTAAAGTGCATGGCCGATTCATGAGGAAATGTCCAGTCACTAAGCTGTGTCTGACTCTTTGTGACCACATGGACAGCAGCAGGCCAGATTTCCTTGCCCTTCACTATCTCCTGGAGTTTGCTCAGATTCATGTTCATTGAGTTGATGATGCTGTCTAACCATCTCATCTTCTGTCTCCCTCTTCTGCTCCTGCCCTCAATCTTTCCCAGCATCAGAGTCTTTTCCAATCAGTCATTGGCTCTTCTCAGGTGGCCAAAGTATTGGAGCTTCAGCTTCAGCATCAATCCTTCCAACCTCTTCAGGGTTGATTTCCTTTAGGATTGACTGGTTTAATCTCCTCACTGTCCAAGGTCAAGAGTCTTCTCCAGCAAAATTCAAACGCATCCATTCTTTGGCATGCAGCCTTCTTTATGGTGCAACTTTCACATCATACATGACTACTGGAAAAACCATAGCTTTGACTAGACAGACCTTTTTTGGCAAAGTAATGTCTCTGCTTTTTAATATGCTGTCTAGATTTGTCAAAGCTTTTCTTCCAAGGAGCAAGCACCTTTGAAATTCATGGCTGCAGTCACTGTCCTCAGTGATTTTGGAGCCCAAGAAAATAAAGTCTATCACTGTTTCCATTGTTTCCCCATGTATTTGCCATGCAGTGATGGGACCAGATGCCATGATCTTAGTTTTTTGAATGTTGAGTTTTAAGCCAGCTTTTTCACTCTCCTCTTTCACCCTTATCAAGAGTCTCTTCAGTTCTTTGCTTTCTGCCATAAGGGTGGTGTCATCTGCATATCTGAGGTTATTGACAGTTCTCCTGGCAATCTTGATTCCAACTTGAGCTTTATCCAGCCTGGCATTTTGCATGATGTACTCTGCATATAAGTTAAGTAAGCAGAATGACAATATACAGCCTTGATGTATTCCTTTCCCAATTTTGAACCAGCTCGTTATTCCATGTCCAGTTCTAACTGTTGCTTCTTTACCTACATAAGGTTTCTCAGGAGACAGGTAAGGTGGTCTGGTATTCCCATCTCTTGAAGAATTTTCCACAATTTGTCATGATCCACATGGTCAAAGCCTTTAGCGTGTAGTCAATGAAGCAGAAGTATATGTTTTTCTGTAATTTCCTTGCTTTTTTTATGATCCAACAGATGTGGGCAATTTGATGCCTGGTTCCTCTGCCTTTTCTAAATCCAGCTTCTATACCTGGAAGTTCTCAGCTCATGCACTGCTGAAACCTAGCTTGAAGGATTTTGAACATTACCTTGCTAGCGTGGAAATGAGTGCAATTGTGTGGTAGTTTGAGCATTCTTTGGCATTGCCTTTCTTTGGGATTGGAATGAAAATGACCTTTTCCAGTCCTGTGGTCCCTGCTGAGTTTTCCAAATTTGCTGGCATGTTGAGTGCAGCCCTTTCACAGCATCATCTTTTAGGATTTGAACTAGCTCAGCTGGAATTCCATCACCTCCACTAGCTTTGTTTGTAGTGATGCTTCCTAAGGCCCACTTGACTTTGCACTCCAGGCAGCCTGACTCTGCAACGAGAGAAGCCACCATGGTGAGAAGCCTGCACACCTCAACTGGGAAGTAGCCCAGCCTCACTCACCACAACTAGGGAAAGCCCGTGTGTTGCAACAAAGACCCAGAACAGCTAATAAAGAATAAAAAACAACACATAAATATTTGGGCACAATATTGTCACGAAGTACAGTCAGTCCTCCATATCCAAAGATTCAACCAACCTTGGACTGAAAATATTTGGGAAAAAAAAATTTTTTTTTTCCAGAAAGACCTAAAAAGCAAAATGTGCATATACCACACACTGGCAACTATTTACTTGGTTTTGGGGCTTCACTGGAGGTGCAGTGGTCAACTCCTTGCTTCCAATGCAGAGGGCTTGAGTTTGATCCCTGGTCAGGGAGCTAAGACCCCACATACTCCAAACTGCAGCCAAAAAAACAACAACCATCACCACCAAAATACATGACATTTACATTGTTCTAGGTATTATAAGTGATCTAGAGATGATTTAAAGTATATGGGAGGATGTATGTAGGGTATATGCAAATGCTATACACCATTTTATATAATTTTATATATCCACACACTTGAGCATCTGTGGATTTTGGTATCTGCAGGAGGCCCTGGAACCAATTCCTCCCTGGATACCAGGGGATGACTTGTAGTTGGGAGGGCACGGCTGTAAGTGGACTCACTGTGAATCTGTGGGCTGAATCAGGAGCTCCGACTACTCAAACACTACAACTGCGTGGCTGTGATGGTCCAAAATGTGAGTGCCAGCTCTAGGTAAAGTTCTGAACCAAGCACAACCTGATCTGTTCCCAACTTATCTGCTTTCTTGGCAGATTCATTGTTTATTAAAACCAAGCAAATACTGTGTTGGAAAAGGCAAAATTATAGACAATAAAAAGATCAGTGGTTGCCAAGGATTTGGGGGAAGAGCAGGAGGGATGAATAGATGATGCATGGGCATTTTTAGGGTAGTGAAACCCTTCTCTATGATACTGTCATGTGAATACAGGATTACGCATTTGTCAAAACCCACAGAACCTTGCAACATAAAAAAGTGAATCTTAATGTAAACTATGAACTTCCCTGAATAATGATGTGTCAGTATTGGTTCATCAGTTGTAACAAATGTATCACACTAATGCAAGATGTTAAAAATAGGAGAAACTGGATGTGTTCCGGGGAGAAGTATAGAGGTACTTGGTGTAATTTCTGCACAAATTTTCTGCAAACCTAAAACTAAAATAAAGCCTATTAAAATGAATGAAGCAAAACAAGCCTCCCAGAATTCCCTGGCAGTCCAGTGGTTAGGATTGTTCTCTCTGCCAAGGGCCGAGGTTCAATCCCTGGGCTGAGGTTCAATATCTGGTTGGAGAACTAAGATCCCACAAGCCTCCTGGTTCAGCCAAAAAAGCAAAAACAAAGCAACAACAAAAAACAATGACCCCTTCCTCCCCACCCCACCCCGACACACACACACTGTGTTTGTTGTAAAATAGAATTTAGTCCCAGGCTCAGATTGTTAAAAACAAGATTTGCACCTATGCTAATTAATAATGGAATGTTTGAATACCGCATTTGACTTGGGATCTGTTGCAGGATGTCTGCACTCCTGCTTTCCTCCTGCTCTATGCCCAGGCCACACCCCAATCAGTGGGGCTGCCCAACACCCCTGACAATGCTGCCCCACTTGAGATCTTGGCACTGGACCCTTGCCCTCTGTCCCTTGACCTTGAAGAACATCCTTTGAAACTCCTAAGTGCCTCTTGCTGACCTTGGGTGATGGAGTCTTGATGGCCAGATTGAAGAGTCTCCCTAGGGGCTTCCCTGGTGGTCCAATGATTAAGAATCCACCTTCTAATGCAGGGGACACAGGTTCGATCCCTGGTCAGAGAACTAGGATCCCATATGTCATGGGGCAGCTAAGCTCTCTTGCAACTAGAAAAAAGTCCACATGCTATAATGGAGACCTAGAGGAGCCAAAAAAGAAAAAAAGTCTCCCTAGCCTCAGCAACTTCAGGGTTACTGGAGTTCCTCTAGCCTCTATGAACATAGCTCACACATCAGCTTTCAGAACTCCTTCTTTCTGTATGAATCTCAGCCCCTTACTCATTGTATGAGCTTGAGTTAGTCATGTCATGTCACTTTACTAAGCCTCAGTCTCCCCATTGGTCAGAAAGAGGGTGGTAAGACCTGTCTCACAGTGTATTTATTTGTTTGGTAAATATCTGTTGCGCACCAACTGTATGTACTGGAGCTATAACGTGAACAGAATGAACATCCCTCCCTTATTGGAACTCATGGTCTCAGAAAGATAGACAAAGATCAAATAAATGTATAAAACAATGTCAGGGAGGAAGAAAAAGAAGACAGGGTCATAGAAATAGGGCTAGGGCTGCTTGGGTATAGTTAAGGCTTCCAGAAGGAGGTGGCATTGGAACAGAGATCTGATTGAAGTGGAATGAGCCACGCAAGTCTGCAAGGAGAACTTTCCAGGCAGAACAGCAAGTACCAAAGCCCTGATATGCTTGGTGTGTTTGAGAATCAAAGAGGAAGCAAGCTGACAGGGAGTGCATGAGTGAGAGGAGAGAGAGGGTGAGGACAGGAAGATAGGGAGAGAGCAGACCAGGCCAGGAATCTGGGCTTTATCCTGACTGTAGCAGGGAAAAAACCTGAAGTTATTCACTGAGGAAGCCCTCCTATGTTGTGTGTCCTTGCATATGAGAAAAGTGGGCAGGTACACTCTAAAGCCACCCTCCTGTCCAGGACCACGGTCTGTGTCCTTTTGGTGGAAAGTGCTCTTGCTCTTCCCAGCCGGCTGGTGATGGAATGTGTATCCAGGCTGTAGTTCCCATAAAATAACACGAGGTGGCGACTCGGGGTCGCGTTTCTAACTTGTGGGTTATTGATTCAGCCCTGAATATTCATTGGAAGGACTGGTACTGAAGCTGAAGCTCCAATACTTTGGCTACATGATGCGAAGAGCCAACTCAATGGAAAAGACCCTAATGCTGGGAAAGATTGAAGGCAAGAGGAGAAGGGGACGACAAAGGATGAGGTGGTTGGATGGCATCACTGACTTCAATGGATATGAGTTTGAGCAAACTCCCAGAGATGGTGAAGGACAGGGAAGCCTGGCGTGCTGCAGTTCATGGGGTCACAAAGAGTCGGACATGACTGAGTGACTGAATGACAAAATTGATTTCCAGCGCAGTGGTTACCAAACTTGTACGTCATCAAAATCACCCGGAGGGCTTGTTAAAACCCAGCTTGCTGGGTCCCACTCTCAGGGTGTTTGATCTATAGGTTTGGGGTTGGTCCCAAGAATCTGTATTTCTAACAAGTTCCAGGGGATGCTGATGCTGCCAGTTCAGGAACCTCACCATCAGAACCCCTGGTTGGAGCCCTGAAGTAGAAATCAAGACCGCCTCCTTCCTTTCAGAGATGGGGCAACAGAGGTGTCTGACCAAAACACTCCAGTATCTTCCCATCATGTTTAGAATTAAATCTGTCTCTGATCAGATTCCCCTCCATCCTTGCCACAAGTCCTAGTTTCTCTCCTCACCTTATCTCCTGCCACTTTCTAAGCAATGGCCACACTGTTTTGCTCCGTCCTTGAAGCTGGTTCCTGCATCATAGCCTTTGCACGTGCTGTGCCTCTCACCTGTGATGCCTTCCCCACAGTCTTTTCCTTGCTTGGCACCCTCTCATTCCTTATGCCCCAACTTGAATGTCACCATTTGAAAAGCTTTTCCTCTGCTGGCCCGGAAGCTGGCAGCCCTGCTCCTCTTCACCCCTGTTCTTTTGCTTTTGAGTGCTTGTGTGTGTGTGTGTTAGTCGTTCAAGTTGTGTCCAACTCTTTGCAACCACATGGACTGTAGCTCCCCTGTCCATGGGATCTTCCAGGCAAAAATATTGGAGTGTGTTGCCATTCCCTTCTTTCTCCAGGGCTTCTTCCCGACCCAGGGATCAAGCTCAGATCTCCCACATTACGGGCGGATTCTTTACTGTCTGAGCTACCAGAGAAACCCAGCTACCTTATCTTGGTTGATTGTTTCCTGTTTAGATTCTAGGCTTTTGAAGTCAGGGACTGCCTTCTGCTTCATCCCAAGTACCCAGGACAGTGTTGGCAGCATGTAGGCCCCCCAGGAAATAGTCATTGAATAAATAGAACTAAACACTTTTCCAGACCCTACCAGACAGCCAGTGGGTGAGCAGGGACTCCATGTAAAGGATATGGATTATGTGATGTTCAGTATCACCTCACCCTAGTCCCAACCCTGACATTCAGAGTGATCTGGAAGGAAATAAAGATAAATAAAGGGACGTACTTGGTGGCCCAGTGGTTAAGAATCTCCCTGCCAATGCAGGGGACGTGGATTTGATCCCTGGTTCAGGAAGAGTCCACATACTGAAGGCCAACTAAAGCCTATGTACTACAACTACTGAAGCTCTTGCGCTCCAGAGCCTATGCTATGCTACAGGAGAAGCAGTGAGAAGCCTGCACACCACAACTTGAGGGTACCCCCCCCCCATTTGCCACAACTAGAGAAAACCTGAGAAGGCCCAGCACAGCCAAAAGCAAATAAATGAATTTTTTTTTAAGATGAATAAGGTGGTGTTTGTTAAGAGTTTATAGCCTTGCAAGCAATCCTAGCTCACTGTCTACCTCATTTGTTATCTATCATAGGGGCTGCTCAGAGGGACTCCCCCAGAGTTCTGGGTTTGGTGGGCAGAGACACTGCACAAATAATAAATTTGTAAATCCTTTCTACCTCTGTTATTGCATTGCACCCTCAGGTTAAAAAAAACTACCCCACACTCAGCAATAATGCAAAAGGAGAACTGTATGTTCTTTCAGAAACATGCTGGAGCATCCTTTTAACAGGCCCACTCAAGGGTTATCTAAGTCTCTAGGGGAACAGATCTTTTTCTGACTTGTCATTTACTCATCTGCTAGGGCCCAAACACAGGGAAGTTCTGTGTTCACTTGTAGGTTTATTTATGATTTTTGTCCAGTAGAAAAGGTCATCCTGAAGATTGCAGTTGTTTTGCCCTGTAGGAGTTTAGGCAGTTTCACTCTGCAATCATTTTTCAGCATTTTGTCTTTCATTGGTTATAAACTTTCTTATACTCATTGAAGCAGCTTAACGGCCCTGCTGATTGGTTAAATGCTAATGAATTACAGATAATTTTGGCATGTGCTTTTTTTTTTTTTAAGTAAAGTCTTTATTTTCAAGGAAAAAGTACCTTTTCTCATTTTCTGTTCTTGGTATAAATTTTAATTATTTCCAGAAACCAAAACTTCCTGAACCCCCTCAGTGTCATCTAAAACTTGAGCTTTCTCTATTTCTGGGTAAAATGAGCTGTGCAGTTCTACTACCCTTTTTGACTTCAAACTTTTCTTGGCCAAAATAACAGTACAACACCAACATTTCCTCTATGCTCTTCATCTATGACACCAGCTCCTACATCTATGAAGTGTTTTACAGTCAAGCCAGAACATGGAGCTACTCTCCCAAAGCACCCAGAAGGAAGGGCTAGCTGAATTTCAGGCCATGATCAGGGCCATGACGTGCTCTGAGAGCCAAGCAAAGAGGAGCTGCATGCCACCACCTCTGCAACCTGGGCGGCTTTGCTGGGGGAGATAACTTATGCCTCTTGAGAGCAAGACACGGTTGCGCAGAATGTGGGCCCAAGAGAGAGCAGGGAGGACAAGCACTTAAAAAGAGAATTATTTATTTGCCCACACAGGGTCTCAGTTGTGTCATTCGGGATCCTCACTGCAGTGCACTGACTCTCTAGCAGTGGTATGCAGGTTCAGTAGTGTGGGGCTCAGGTTTAGATGCCCCCAGCATGTGGGATCTTAATTCCCTGACTAGGGATCAAATCCACAACCCCTGCAATGCAAGACAGATTCTTAAACACTGGACCACCAGGGAACCCCTTGGCACATACGTACTTTTTATTTGTATGAGAATCATGTCTTTAGGTTTGAAAAAATTGATCTTTGGGGATCAGCTTTATGATAGTGGCTGATCATTCCTGTATTCCAGATGAGTCTGTTGAGGCTCAGAGAGATACAACGTTTGTCTCCATGAGCAAAAGTGAAGCGGGGTCTTGACCTTAGATTGGCCTGACCTCAGCGCCCCCGGTCCTTCAGCAATACCACACTCGTGTGCACAGTGCTGTTCTGGGCACTTTATAAACTCTTCCACTTAATTCTCACAACTCAACAAACGACATGTTGCTATCTGCATTTAAGGACTAGAGTTGGGAAAGAGGTCACTCGATGTCACTCAACTCTTTGATGGCTGGCAGCAAGCCTTTTGGAATCCAACAGACCTGAGTTTCAACTCTGGCTCACAGCCTCTTTAGCTAAGTGACCCTAGGCAAGTTGTTCACCTAACTTCTCTGAGTCAAACTGTAATATGGGAATAAGAGCCCCTTCCATGTGGGGGCTGTTGGTAATACTGATAGGCAAATCTAAGCCTGGGGCCTCCAGGCTCACAATGACACCAGCTTCTCTTGTTCTGGAATCTAGGGGGAAAGAGCAGTTGATTTGTTGCTGGCTCTTCCTGGTCTTCCCAGGTGGCACTAGTGATAAAAAAAACCCGCCTGCCAATGCAGGAGATGCAAGAGATGCACGTTCTATCCCGGGGTTGGGAAGATCCCCTGGAGTAGGAAATGACGACCCACTCCAGTTTTCTTGCCTGGGAAATCCACGGACAGAGCAGTCTGGCGGGCCACAGTCCATGGGGTCACAAAGAGTAGGACATGACTAAAGCTTCTTAGCTTGTTCCTGGGCTGACTGGCATAAGGATCCTGGAAGGACAGGCAAGTACCTGGTGAAAATGGGAGGGAGAAGCTGCTGGGCAGGAGTGTTGGGGAGCTCAAAGGAGTCCCCAGGTTGAGTGCAGGTGTGGACTGCTGGGCCGGGACTCCAGTCAGTCAGCTGGGGACAGCAATGGAGCCTGGACTTTGGGGTCAGGGAGCTGGAAGTTCTCTGAGCTCCAGCATCCGGATCTGTAAAATGGAATAATAATGACTCTTCCCTGCTTTGGATTATTGTGAGGCCTCTGCTGACAGTGGGCTTAGTTGGAGGGGTGCTATTCTAGGGTGTTCTCTGGAACCTCAACCCTTGTCTGTGGCCTTTCTAAAGCCTGAGGAGGTTATTGATCATGTACTGATTAGGATAATGATGGTAGAGAACATCTGGGGTAGATTAGGGGCCACTAGGCGGTCCTCCTTCAGAGTTTTGGGTTTGTTGGGTCAGAAACATGGCACAAATACACAGCCAAGGGTCATTTAGGGCTTTGCAGTTTTACAAAGACTTCCACGCAGTGGCATCACGCCCTTGTGTTAAGACAAACTCTCTATGTCAAGCATTCTGTTAAAGGCCTGACAGGCTTTATATTTTGATCTTCCAGGTGAAGTAGGTGGGTGTCTTGACCCTCATTTTTCACCTGAGAAGAATGAGGCACAGGAGGGCTAAGTGACTTGCCTAAAACTACACAGGTAACAAGTGGCAGACTGGGGACTGGAGCACAGACAACTGAGTTTCCGAGCTGGCCTTTTGAGTGGAGAGACCACGCAGCAAGTTGGAGGCTCAGAGGCCTTTGGAAGGACCCCAGGGCTCCTCTGGCCACTCCTGTCTAGCCTTGTGCCCCACTGTACCCCCTGGAAGTGGCTGGAGGGGAGAAGAGAGGATGGCTGGGGCACTGAGCCTGAGGGGGAGGCTTTAGGGCGCAGGCCAGGGAGGCAGGGAAGGAAAGGATGTAGGGAGGGCCTCTGTCCCTCCAGAGCAGCTGAAGGGAAGATAAAGTCCTGAGGAGATGTAGCTAGGGGCCCAGATGAGGAGGAAAGGAAGAGGCTGGGAGGCGGAAGATACAGCTGCAAGAGAGGAAGCAGAGTCTGGAGTCTCAGGGGAGAGGGGAAGGGGTGGGCTGGGGACAGGCCAGGCCCTTGGCCCAGGGTTCTGGACCCCTGCCACTCCAGACTCCACAGATGGGACCCTGTGGAGGGACCCTCAACAGATGCCACCTTCACTCCTGTGCTGCACAATGCTGGTGCCACCAAGGTGAGCCCAGAGTCCCCGGCCTCAGTGGCTCACACACTCTGAGCGCAACTGAGTGACCAGATGGGCACTGTCCAGGCCATTCATTCATTCATTCATTCATTCATTCAACAAACACCTATGAAGTGCTCACCGTGTGCCAGGCTGCTCCTGGGCTCCTCCTAGCAGGAAACTAAGTCCTTCTGAGGAGACACCAAGTTCCAATTCAAGGAGCCCCCAGTCTCACGAGGAGACAGACAAGACACAGGAAACAAATCAGTGTACAATAATATCAGGTCAGGCTGTAAAGCCCAAGAGGTGAGCAGAGCTGTTTCATGAGGGTAGTCAGGGAGGGCCTCTCTGAAGTGACATTTGAACAAAGACCTGAAATCTTGGGGCAAAGGAACCTCACTCATGCCAGCGTTGATTACTCTCATAGTAAAATTCTGCCATCTTCTCTCCTCTGTGGACTCACTCCCAGGTAATGTCACCCAGCCCCGCGACTTTAGCCTACCCATGCCCTGATGACTCTTAAATGTAGATCTATCAGGTAGGCAATTCCCTGGTGGTCCTGTGGTTAGGACTCTGTGCTTTCACTGCCAGGGGCATAGGCTAAATCCCTGCTCAGGGAACTAAGATCCCACAAACTGTGGGAAACAACCAAAAAAAAAAAAATCTGACATGTGAATCCAGGCTCTCTCCTGAGCTCTAGATGCTGGTATCTGCGTGCCCATCAGCATGCCCACTACTGTTGCTTCTGCAATTCTCTCTGTCAGTAAAGGGCCACCCTTCATGCCGCTGCTCAGGCCCAACACCAAGGAGGGACCGCCTTGACTCCTCTCACCTCACCCCTGCGTCTTGTCCTGCTGGTCTCATCTCTAACATGCATCTGGAACTCTATCCCGTCTCCCCTGTCCCATCATCACTTTCATCTGGCAGCTGGACTGTGATGGCACTTAGACCACATCAATTCCAGATTGAGAGCTGACGGCCGGGGGCAGGTGTGGGCTTGTGAGGACACAGCCTGGGATCCCAGGTACAGACTGAGTCCTGCCTAAGCTACTATCTGTTGTGTGATCTTCAGCAAGCTGCCTCCCCTCCTAGTCTGTTTTCTCCTCCCTGAGGTGGGGATGAATGTGTCTGCCTCACTGGACAGTGGAGAAGGTCCAGTGAGATAACTCTGGCCTTGGTGAGGGGCAAGGAGGCCCCCGGCAGGAGGCAAGGATTTTATTCGACAGGTGTTTATTGCACCCCAGCTATGTGCCCGGCACCGTACTTGGTTCTGGAGGTGTGATGGTGGCAGATAAGAATGTCGCTGTCTTTGCTCTCAGAGCTTTAATGGTGGCAGGAGAATGGGTAGACCAGGAGGGCACCCCTGTCAGGGGCATGGCATAAGCCAGGGTGTGGAGGTGGGATGGATGGCAGTGCAGGGGCAGGGAACCAGAGGCACAGTCTCTTGCCCCGGGCCATGGGAGGACCTGTGAGAACCTCAGATGTCAAATTCGGTTCAGGGACCTTGCTCAGCAGCACTGGAGCCCCCTGTGTCAAGGAAGGAGCCCTTGCTGCCAGGCTGGAGGGAGCCACCTTCCTGCTCCTGTCACACGGCTCCCCCTTGACTGGGAGCTCCAGCCTAGGACCCTCCCCAGCAGGGACACCCCTCCCCGAGAAGCCACAGCCTGGCAGAGGGTCTGGGGTGCTCAAGATGGCATTTCTCACCTGGACCCCAGATCAGCTCCTGGTTGGGGAGGATCAGCTCCTTTGTGAGAATCACCTCATTGAGTCCCCAGGGCCCCAGTTCTCTGCCTCTGAGGCTGGAAGTGAGACTGTAGGAGTTAGGAAAAGACCTGTGTGTGTATATGTGTGTGTGCGCACGTGTGCGCATGTGTATGGGTGAGTACACGTGAGAGAAAGAAACACAGAATGAGCCTGAGTGTGAGAGGCAGATTGAGGTGTGTGTGAGAGAGAGAATGAATGTGTGTGTGTGTGTGTGTGTGTGTATAAAGCATGAGAGATCTCTGCCCAGGCCAGGCAGCTGGACTAACGGTCCATTTCCCCCCTGGTCCAGAGGCCTCCTCCAGTCCCCCAGCTGCCCTGATGGGCCAGGTCAGCCCCCCCACGGGAGCCCCCAGCCGCTCCCCACTCGGCTTTCCTTGTATTGTGCACAGCCTGGTTCCTCGAGGAAATGGGGCGGCTGCTGGGTGCGGGGGCGGCCGCCAGCAGCCCCACCCCCTTCCCCCCATTGTCACTCCTGGCTTTGGCCCCTGGCCCCTGCTGCTGACGCTAAAAATAGTCTTGTTCACAGGGAGACAGCCGCACCCCTGAGCGGGCTTCCAGACTGGGCATGGGGCCAGAGTTGCCAGGACAGATTCGTTGTCCCCGGGGAGGGGAGTGAGGTGCACCCATCGAGTTACCAGGGTCAAAGCACAATAGGGCTGTGTGACCTCAGGTCACCTTCTTCCCCTCTCTGGGCCTCAGTTTTCTCATCTGTCAAATGGGGATGAGGACACCTACCTCCTGGAGTTGCTCTTGAGAGTGGACAGAAGTGCGGCTGGGTCCCCAGGGCTCTGTCGGTGCCACCTGAGTATCTGGGAAGCCTAAGGCGAGAGGGCACAGGCCTTCATCCTCATCCCTGTGAGAGACAGTCCAGTGGCTACCAAGGGCCTCCGATTTCCCTCTGCACAGAGGAGCTGAGGTGCAGGAGAGCCCACATGGAGTCTAGAAGCGTCTAAAGATGTGCGTGTGAGACCTGGGAGATACGGGCTCTCTGTACCTCCAGGGTCTGTGTGAGGGCATGCTGTGAATTACGTGGCCAAGCTGGGACTCGAACCCACGTCTCCAGCTTCTGAGGTCTGTGTTTTTTCCGCTCTGAGGGGCTGCTTCCATGCTAATGACTCTGCAGACTTCCTGGCTAGATCACCTTGTCTTCAGTCCACAAACACATGATTCATCGCGAAGGAAGACGCTGGGCGGTGGGTGTTGAGGCTCGGGCTGGGGGGCTGGGTAGTTTCCCTGGAGCAGGCATGGGTGGACAGCTGCCCGCTCTGTCTCCTGGCCACTGAGCTGGGTCTGCAAAGAGGGGATTATCTGTGTGTCTGTCTGTCTACCGGGCTCTTTCTTTCTTTCTTCTTTTTTGCTTTGTCCTTTTTTCTCAACCATGATTTGTTCGACATGGGTTCTGTTGTATACTTTCAGGATCTGGAACTCTTAGAATCACTCTGGCCACAGTTGCAATTTTATATGTCTTTCTGTGATTAACTGTGTCTCCCACTAATCCTGGGCCCTGGGGCAGTGACTGAGGCTTTATTATTAAAAGTCATGTATCCCTGGAGACAAATACAGTGTGAGTGTTCTCCCATGAAGACCCTGATCCTGTGCAGGTTGATCTCCATCCACTTGTATTTGGGGATTTGTAGGGACGGCTCATCACCTGGTTTGGATGTAAATCTGGGCGGTGGGGTTTTGGTTTGCTAACTACTTGCTTCACCTATTTTGATGTGGGGATTTGGAAAGATTCAAAAACTGTGTTTCCACCACAGTCACAGTCATCTTCCCAGAAGCCTGACTCTTTCTGAATTTTTATGCACAGGGGGAAAAATCAGTACTCGAGGTGTTGAGCGATGGATCTCCTTGGGACCCTGGAGATGACCACTGTTTCCGGTTTGGGCCTCCTTGCACATCAAGCAAATGTAGGTACCCAGATTGTTTTTACACGGACACTGATGCATCCTGCTTTTTGTATTGCACTTAGCACAGTGTTTTGACACTGTTCCAAGTCAATATACAGAGTACCTCCCCACTTACAACCAAAAATGGCTGCATGTAAAGCAGGGATTTTTAGCTTTTTGTCCTATGGACCCCTTTTGGCATCTGGTGGTAGGATGGACCCCTTATCACAATCATGGTTTTTAACCACATAAAATAAAGCGCATAGAGGTACAAAGGAAGTCAATCATACTGAGATGCCATGACCGCAACAGCAGCAAGAATTCGCGATGTAGTAACAGAAGAGCCTCCTTATAACGACATTAAGTTAAAGGTGCACAGGCAGGTTTGGGGTCTCGATGAGCTTAAACAATATGTGTGTGTGGGGGTGTCTACACGCACTGTGATGATGTCAGACAAGTGTCTTCAACTTCTGCTGTGGCAAGGTCACTGCTGACCCTCCCGGGGCTCGTGGTCCCCATTCATACTTGAAGGGAATGCTGAATTTCAGTTAGAGGTTGGTGACTGTACAGTTTTTATTTCATTCCTATCCAAGCTCTCAGAGTCCCTGAGTCCTGGAGCCCAGGTCCAGAACCTCTGTCACAGAGTGTGGCTGCCCTCACTTTATTCATCCCCATCTCTGATTGTAAAGTCACCCTGTCTCAGCGTTTCTCCAAATCCCATCATTGCACAGAGGGGGAAACTGAGGCCCCCCGGCTGGCGAGTGGGCTAGGGTGACAGAGCCCCAGGTCCTGACTCCTGGCCCAGATGCTTGCCCGGCTCCTCCCCCACCAGGCTGGTGGCAGGGAGTCCAGCAGGAGCAGGTTGGCAGCTGGTGTCCTGCCCGGAGAGTGACCCGGCCCCGCCTGCGCCCTGCACCCCGCCCTGGCCAGCACAGCTGTGGATGTGACAGGAGGCTTGGCTCCAATTCACCCAGGCACATTCCTGGCCCAGCCACTAATTTTTTTTTTTTTTTTTGGTGACTCTTTCTCCCACACCCCCAACCCTCACCCCCCTTTTCCTCAAAAATGCTCTGTCTCTCCCCAGAGGGTCCCTTTGGGCGGCGGCTCCTGGAGGGAAATGCGGCCTGGATTTCCTGGAACACTCGGAGCTGGAGTCCCAGCGCTGGGAGGAGGAAAGCTGCTGGCAGCAGAACACCACCCCGCCCCCCAAACATAACTGGTTTCTCTGGAAAAAGGGGGTGAGCTGGAGCCTCAGGATTCCCGTTACATTGGACGCTCCTAGAAGAGGTGCCTACTCCTGTGATGGGCCGCCACGAGACACCCCTTCAGACAACTGTGACTCTGTGACCTTTGGGGCCCTGTGACCTTGGACAAGCCACAGGTTCCTGCTGGGATCTGGTCTCCTCACGCCTTAGCCTGGGGCCTGTGACCAGGACCTGCCAAGGCCTGTGGATGGTCCAGTGAGGGGATAAAGCTCAGCACGAGCAAGTGAGGTGTTGGGGGGTGTTGGGGAGGCAGGTTTGGGGGATACACTGGGGCAAGGGTGGGTTGAAGATCCTCCATCCTCCTTCATTCGTTCATGAGACAAATAACTTGTTGAGCACTTACCATTGTGCCAAGCACTGGCGCACAGCAGTGAGCACAAGAGACCAAGGCTCAATCCACAGACAAAAGTCCCCGCAAAGTCAGGAGGAGATGGGGAACAGTGAAGCAGGGTGTGAGGGCTGGCGGAGAGCCTCTGCTAGGGGACCGGAGAGCTGAGGCATGAATGAAGCGGGCTAGGCTGCAGAGGGGGCGGTGGGATCCTAAGGCTCAGAGGTGGGTGCAGGTGAGGGAAAGAGGGGGAAGCCCATGCTGAGAGAGAGGTGGGGGCTTGTAGCCCAGGAAGGGCCTTGGCTTCATTCATGGGAAACCACCAAGAGCCCTGACTAGTGCAGTGACATGTCTGCAAAATAACCCACAGGGGTTGGGGGTGGCGTAGGCGATGCTGCAGGAGACGCGCCCTCAGAGCATGGGCTTTGAGACCAGGCAAGGCTGCTTCCCAGCTCTGAGTGTGGGCAGGGAACTCCCCCTCTCAAGCCTCAGTTTCCTCCTTGGTAAAAGGGGGGCTCATAGCACTCAGATGACCAAGAAGAAGGACCATGAAGGGTGTAGCGACAGCTTCCCAGGGTGGGAGTTGCTCTTTCTGTGAGTCTGAAGCCACTTGCTTGGGCAGAGCTCAAGGCTGGCTTTGAATGTGAGCATGGGTGTGGCTTTGAATGAGGCTGCTCAACTCCCAGGGATGTGTGGGGTCATGACCTTGGATGGGGATACCCCTGAGTTGTCTGCAGCTGCTTTCCCTTTCTGAGGCCAGAGCTGGATTTAGGAGAGCCACTAGGGTGAGGGAAGAGGGGCAAAGAGCCACCCTGAGATGCAGAGGAGTCTGGGGGTCCTCCTCTACAGTCTCAGGTTGCCCTTCTGACTCATCCTTCGCCCCCAGAGGGGGCTGGACCCACTGGTATGCTCAGTCAGTCTCCCTCTCCCCTGATCCTCAGCCGCCATGAGGGAACACAGCAAAACCCAGCCCTGGCGCAATGACGGGAAGGGTAGGAAAGTAGTGGTTTGTTGTGCCTGACGTGTCTGGACAGGGCCGCCTGTCGAGGAGAAGGGACCCCACCTGCCCGGGTACTGTGCTAAGTGCTGTCCTGCATCAGTTGAAAGCCAGTGGAATGATTTCCTTCCACTCCAACTTTCAGTGGCCTCCTGTTGCCCTCCAGATGAAGAACAGACTCCTGTCATGGGTGCACAGGCCTCCTGGTTCTTCCTCATTGATGCCAACTTTGTTCCAGTATCCAAGCCTTGCATTGATCCCTACACCAATCCCCCTTGGCCAGGTAAACTTCTGTGCCCTGTTCAGCTCAGTTTTAACTGCCACTTCCTGGAGGAAGCCCATCTTGACCTGCAAACTAGATTGAGTTTCATGTTGTTTGGTCCTAAGGTTGCCACCTCCTCTTCTGGCAACACCTATCACTGTCGTAATTTCATGGTGTGATTACTCGATTATTGACTATCTCCATGTTAAGACTGTAGTTAATGAGGTCAGGGACGCTGTCTTGTTCACAGTGGTAGCCCCAGCGTCCGACACAGTGTCTGCACATAGCAGATGCTCAATACAAGCCTATGGGATGATGGAGGAATCCTCTTGACAACCAGGGGAAGGAGGTGGTATTATTCTCTTTTTTACAGATAAGGAACCAACAGCACAGAGAGGTTAAGTAACACGCCCCAAGGTCACACCGCCAGTGCACAGCCAGACTCAGATGGTGTCTGTCTGGGGATGACTCCCTGCCAGCAGGGCTCAGAAGGTGGGCAGTTGGGGTTATGCAGAGAGGAACTAGGACCATCTGGACAGGGAAGGGGTGTGGGGGCGTGCCCCACCCATCCGTGTTTTCTCCTCGCTCTGGTGGTTCGTGGCTGTTTTCCTCAAGGGCGACTCAGGTGACCTTCAGGTTGGTCCCAGGGGCCGGCTGGGTGGAGGGCCTGGTCTGGCCCCGGCTGCTTTCCTCGCCCCTTTGCCCGCCCGCTGGCTTCACGCACAGATTACAACTTCCCCTCCACGGCAGTCTTACGCAGGCCACCTCCGGCTCGCCATTGTCTCATTGTTTGCCGAGGGAAGCTCCAGGAGGAAATTAACCTGCTGCTCACCCCAAGCAGGGAGTTTCACCCCCAGTCCCCACTGGGAATGACTGGGGCCTGGGCAGGAGGGGGTGGGGGCAGGTAGTAGACAATACAACAGGCAGCCTTGAGAGGAGTGAGCTCCCAGGCAGGGAAAAATGCAAGCAGAAGCGCCATTCCCTGGCAGATTTACTGGGCCGTATTATGGGCCAGGCTGTGCATAAGGGAACTGGAGACACAGATGTGAGACAAAGGTCTTCTTGAGGGCCCTGCAGCTGATGGGAGCTGCTGTGTGGGGGCCTCAGGGCCAGATGGCTCTGCAAGCTGGACAGGTAACCAAGTCTGAGAGCGTGTGGGCAATGGGGAGTGGTGGGGCATAGAGCAAAATGAAGACTGAGGGCATCTCCTAAAGGCCTTTAGATCCTGATTTCATTTTAACAAGGTGCTGATGAAAAAATGCTCAAAATCCTTCAAGTTGGACTTCAGCAATATGTGAACCGAGAACTTCCAAATGTACAAGTTGGGTTTAGAAAAGGCAGAGGAACCAGAGATCAAATCGCCAACATCTGTGGGATCATAGAGAAGGCAAGGGAATCCAGAAAACATCTACTTCTGCTTCATTTACCATGCTAAAGCCTTTGATTGTGTAGATCACAACAAACTATGGAAAATGCTTCAAGAGATGGGAAGACCAGACCACCTTACCTGGCTCCTGAGAAACCTGTATGCAGGTCAAGAAGCAACAGTTAGAACTGGACATGGAACAACAGACTGGTTCAAAATTGGGAAAGGATTACATCAAGGCTGTATATTTGTCACCCTGCTTATTTAACTTCTATGCAGAGTACATCATGGGAAATGCTGGACTGGATAAATCACAAGCTGGAATCAAGATTGCTGGGGGAAATATCAACAACTTCAGATATGCAGATGATATCACCCTAATGGCAGAAAGTGAAGAGGAACTAAAGATCCTTTTGATGAGGATCCTTTGATAAGGGTGATATAGGAGAGTGAAAAAGCTGGCTTAAAACTCAACATTCAAAAAACTAAGATCCTGTCATCCAGTCCCATCACTTCATGGCAAATAGAAGGTGAAAAGTGACAGATTTTATTTTCTTGGGCTCCAAAATCACTGTGGACAGTGACTGCAGCCATGAAATTAAAAGATGCTTGCTCCTTGGAAGGAAAGCTATGACAAACCTAGACAGTGTATTTATTAAAAAGCAGAGACATCACTTGCCAGCAAAGGTCCATATAGTTAAAGCTATGGTTTTCCCAGTAGTCATGTATGGATGTGAGAGTTGGACCATCAAGAAAGCTGAGCACCAAAGAATTGATGCTTTTGAATGGTGGTGCTGGAGAAGACTCTTGAGAGTCCCTCAGACAGCAAGGAGATTAAACCAGTCAATCCTAGAAGAAATCAACCCTGAATATTCATCAGAAGGACTGATGCTGAAGCTGAAGCTCCAATATTTTGGCCAGCTGATGCGAAGAGCCTACTGACTCATGGGAAAACACCCTGACACTGGGAAAGATTGAGGGCAGGAGGAGAAAAGGATGACAGAGGATAAGATGGTTGGATAGCATCACCAAATGAATGGACATGAGTTTGAGCAAACTCTGGGAGATAGAGAAGGACAGGGAAGCATGGCGTGGTGCAGTCCATGGGGTCACAAAGAGTCAGACACGACTTAGCGACCAAACAATAAAATGAAACAAAATGCATCCCCTAGACTGGTGTAGTGTGCAGACTCTCAGTCTAGACTTTAGAAGGGAATTCTTGTTCTGGGGTAAAACTGGATCCCTGATTATTATTGGCATCCCACACTGCTGACTTTGGCTGGAGCTGTGGTGGTAACTTCCCAGCAAACTGATGGTATCCCACCTCAAGTACCTGTCAGTCATTTGGCTTCTCTGAAGCCTTGGGAACTCCCAGCCAGGACTTGGGATCAACTGACCCTTTCCAGAGGCAGCCCTCTATCATGCGGGTGGGGGGTTGAAGTGAGTAGATTATTGTCTCAGCCTCTTATTCACTGAGTTGACTTTCCTTGGCTGCTGAGAAGGTCAGACATGAGATAGGGCACCTTTACCCATGTTGGAAACTGGCTCAGTCACTTTTTTTTAATTGCTTTTCCTCCCTTCTTTGTTTCAGTCTCCCAAATTCCCCCCTTGCTTCCTGGGCTACTTGGCACTCAAATCCTTGTCTCAGGTTCTGGTCTCAGGGGAATCCAAGTTAAGACAATCTCTAATGTTCTTTCGGAATAGAGTTTATGATTCTAACCTTCTGTGATTCTAAGACTGAGTGACTTTCACTCTGTGATTACAAGTTTTCATAAGTTAATCCATCTGTGATTCCAGAATGGCATCATTTTAATGTGGCCAAAACACACCTCTCAGCCATGTACTCAGACATGCAAAAAAATGTAACACTCCATTTTCTGTAAGGATTTTGCTTCTCCTGAGCTCCTGTTTTTCCTGATGCCAAAAAATGCAAACTTCAATCAAATCTAGGCAAAAAAAAAACTATTTCAGATTTGAATGAAATTGAGTGAGTCAAACTTTCCCTGTCTTCTGTTTTTTCCTGGATTGATTTAAGTCCTGGATGGGTGGGAGCATCTTGATATTGGTTGGGGGTGAATGGGGAGGTCTATGACTGGTATTTCTCAAGATGTAGCAGTTCCCCCTCGCCCCGCCCCAGCCGGCTCTCCAGCATGCCTCCCCTTGGCATCCACTGAGAAAAACTCCACTCATGTTGATACATTGACTTCTAGAGTCAAAGAAACATAGTTCCTCCTGAGACGCTAAGTGTAAATACAGTTATAGCCACTCCCAGCCACTTAGTTGCCTGGGAAGAGATTTGAACACTGTTTGTACCTCATGAAGCCGTGGTATGCAAATTCATCATTCAATTTATTTGTTGAGCATCTATTGTGTGTTGGGCATTGTGCCAGGTATTGAAGATACACAGATGATAAGACAGACATGATCCCTCCCTCATGTCATTCACAAGCCAAATAAAGTGTGTATATTTATAACTTACATATCATGGTGTCTGTTATGAAGGAAACAAATAGGGTAGGCAGAGAACACCTCTTTGAAGGGTTAACATTTAAGCCAAGACTAAGAATCTAAGGTCGAGAGAAGCCACCAGAAGAGCTGTCAGGAAAGGGAGATGTCTGGGTTGTATCTGTCGCTGTAAGCATTTTGTAATGTTGAAGACGTCACTTGCATTTCTTTTACACTTTGCCTTTCCTTTCCCCTGTTTGTTAGTGGCCTCTAGCACCTTAGACAAGGCAGAAAAGGAAGAAATTCTTTTTTGAGTCTCAAAGTCCTAAGCTTTTGGTTTGGAAAAATTATAGAAATTTAGTCAAAGCCCTGAAGAATTTGAGCATATACAATTTATGCTGTAACTAACAGAGTGGGAAGAATAGGTGAATCAAAATTGGTTTTCCTCTGTAGGAAATGAGATACAGATTATCTGGGAAGTGGGGAGAAAGGAAGTGTAGCAAAGATATTTAGTCATCAGGCAATTATCAGACTTCCCCTTCTGTAGCTGCAGATGGTCACACAGCTGAAGACTACATTTCCCAGTGTCCTTTGCAATTAGATGTGGCCACATGATTAGGTACTGACAAAGGACATGTGAACCCAATGGTGTGTGCAACTTCTGGGTTATGTATTTAAAGAAAAAAGGGACGTTCTATCATCACTCCTCTTCTACTCCTGCCAGCTGGAGTTTGACATACTGGCAGAAGTTGGAGCGGCCTTCTTAGACCATAAGATGAAAGCCACGTGAGAAGGATATCAGAGCAATAAAATGGAAGAAGCTAAGATCTCTGACACCAGGGGACTCCATATCAACTGCACTTCCTATCCTCTACTGGTTAGTGAGAGAGAAATCAACTTCTATCTTGTATCAGTTCAGTTGCTCAGTCGTGTCCAACTGTTTGTGACCCCATGGACTGCAGCATGCCAGGCCTCCCTGTCCATCACCAACTTCCAGAGCTTGCTCAAACTCATGTCCATCGAGCCAGTGATGCCATCCAACCATCTCATCCTCTGTTATCCCCTTCTTCTCCTGTCTTCAATCTTACCCAGCATCAGGGTCTTTTCCAGTGAATCAGTTCTTCGTACCAGGTGGCCAAAGTATTGGAGCTTTAGCTTTAGCATCACTCTGTCTTATATGGGACACAGTTTGGCCTGTGTTACACTAGATAAATTTGCATCCCAAGTAATACAGAAGGTCAGATACAGGAAGCTATAAAGTGAGTACATACTGGTGTGTGACCCTGAGAAAAGAATACAGAAACCTCAGGTAATCTTAAGGGATCAGAGAGCAGAACTTATGGTCTCAATCCTGGGTTAAACCTAAGAAAGCTGTGAACCTAGATGTCCGAGAAGGTATGCAGACCCCCTGGACCATGACTCTTTCTGCACATCCCAGGAGGTGAGAGAGCAGGTCATCTGAGCAGGGAAAGTGAAACAAGATAGCCAGAATTGAGCAAGATTAAGTTTATACCACTCAGTGGAATGGAGACTATTTACATTGGGTGTGGCCTAAGAGTTACATTTGCTTCACTTCTCCTCCCCTCTCCTTCCCCTTCTCCTCCTTCCTTCTCTTTCTTCCACTTCTCCTGCTTCTCCTTCTCTTCTCTTTTTCCTCTCCTTTCTTCTCCTCCTTCTTTTTCTTTGTTCTTGTCCTCTTCTTTCTCCTCCTCTTTCTTCTTCTTTTTCCCCTCTCCCCCTCCCAATACATTTTTGGCTGAGCACCAAGGCTCAGGTTCAGGTCCCAGCCCAGTCCTTCAGTGTGCTGTATGGTCTTGAGCATATTGCATCACTTCTCTGGCCTGGAGCGATCTCACTGGGAACATAAAGAGGTTGCACTCGTTTGTCCAAGGTGGCTCTATCTTCATTAGTGTTCTGTGGCTCTTCTCTATATCTGATACTGAAGAGGGCTTAGGAAATGTGTGACAAAGTATCTCTCTTCCAATTCATGAAGTAATTGGACACAAAGAGATGAGGATACACGTATATACACACTTACACAAATGAACATGGATAACCAAACATCACAGTAGCTAAGAGGATATATGGTGTCAAGGTTTAAGATGCAGGTTTTGGAACTAAACAGTCCAGAGTTTCACTCCCATCTTCTTCACTAACTAGCTGATGACCTTGGGCAAGTCACTGTACTTCTCTGAGTTTTAACTTTCTCACGTTTAAAATGAGAATAATAATAGCTAAGTTTAGGTCTCTCATGGACAGAAAATGAAGTAATATATGTAGCGCACCAAGCTCAATGCCCAGCACATGGTGGGCACTCAATAAATGGTTGTATTTATTGAGTCTGTTGTAATGATTGAGAACTGTCAATCGTGGTAGGAACCAGTGAAAGGTAGAAAAGGGCAGGGTGAAGGGGAGGTCTCAAGTGCAGAGCAGAAAGATCCCTGAGGGTTGGGATGTGGGAAGGCAAGCCATGAATGGTGCAGGGAAGTGCAAAATGGTTAGCAGAGGGGATAAGGTACTACTAGAGGGAGAAGGAGAAAAGATACACAGAAACAAGGTGGAACCAGGCTTGAGAAAATCTCTTCCTCCCCTGGACCTTATTTTCCTTATTTGTAAGGTAAGCATAACAATATCTGCCTTTCAGTGTTGTTGCAATGGTTACTAGAGATGACAAGGTCAAGCACCCACGAAGAGGCCTGGTTCATAGGAACATATCAAATATCAGTTTCACTCATCTCCCAGGGAAGAGGTAGTCACACAATATCAAGGCAAGAAGGACCCTCAAAAATATATATATGGTGATACACATGCCTATACATGAACTGTTTGCACATCATCCATCAATCTACCCAGCTATCATTTATCCATTTTTCATACATCCATTCAAATACCAACAATTCATTTATCACCCATCCACCATCCATCTAGCCAATGTCTATTCAGACTTCACCAACTGTCTATCATATATTTACCACCAACCCACTATCCATCTACCTATCATCCATTCTATATCCATCCTTCATCAATCTATTTATCACCTGTACTTCCATTCAGTCAGCCACCTAGCCAGCCATCATAATTCCATCTATCTATTTATCTATCATCCATCCAACCATCATTCATCTTTTCACCATTCACTAGCCCTTAATAGCCATCCACCACCTTTTATACAATTATTAGTTCCTTATCCACCCATTCTTTATGCATCTTTTTATCCCTCATCCAGTCATCCATTCATTATTCCATTTGTCACTTATCTTTCCACTCTTTCTCATACATCAAGTATCCACTCAACATATATTCTTCATTCGTTTCTTCATATCCATCATTCACAAGTTAATCATCAAGTCACCAATCTAGGTTCCATCTATTTCTCTTCCATCTACTACCCATACTTCATTCTTTTGCTAAATATCTATCATTTATTAGGCACATCTGTCATCATCTATGCAACAGATGCCTATGAAGCCATAAAAATTAATCTAAACATTTTATCATCCATTTGTACCCATCTATCCAGTTGTGTTTCATCCATCCGTTTATGTTTCATTTTCCGTGTTACCTAGGGATAATCTACACTAGGAATCTACACTGGGGATACAGGCTAAATAAACTACAATCTGTCCTCAAGTAGTTCAGAGTCTAGTAGAGAAAGACTGACAAGCCAGGAAATAGTTAAACGTAATGTGATGGCTTCTGTTATAGGAGAATGATTGTACCAAGCACTGTGGGGGAGAAGTCAGCCCCTAAACTCTGTCTGAGGGAACAAAGGAAGGATTATCAAGATGAGTGGCTATTAAATTGGGTTTTAAAGGATGAGTAGAAGTTCAACTGGTGTTTTTGTTGGGGGGAAACAGTCCTAATGCAGGGAAGTGAGCACACAACCTTACTAAGAGCAACAGAGTAGAGACTTGTAACTGCCTGTGGCCTCCTAGACTAATGTTTCTACTTCCCAAATCTGGGCAGACATGTCAGTGAAGAAAAACCCACGTCAAGGCAGGGGAGAGGCTGCTTAGGATGGGATGGTGAAGAGGATTTCCTTAGACCTCAGCTCTCCATTCACAGAGAGGTCACAGCAGAGGCCCTAGGAATTGGCATGGATTTGACAAAGAGAAGAATGGCCTTTGGAGGAAAGAAAGAAACAGGGAGCAGATGAGGTGAAAACATTTAGTCTGTAGCATCTTAGGTGAAGATGGATCAGAAAAGAGACACCTAGTATATCCTTGTTGGAGAAGGTAATGGCACCCCACTCCAGTACTCTTGCCTGGAAAATCCCATGGACGGAGGAGCCTGGTAGGCTGCAGTCCATGGGGTCGCGAAGAGTCGGACATGACTGAGCGACTTCACTTTCACTTTTCACTTTTATGCGTTGGAGAAGGAAATGGCAACCCACTCCAGTGTTCTTGCCTGGGGAATCCCAGGGATGGGGTCGCACAGAGTCGGACACGACTGAAATGACTTAGCAGTAGCAGTATATCCTTGTTACCTTTACTCAGGTAATTATTAATAATATTTCTACTCTCTTACAGTCATGTTTTATTCATCACAGACTATGTGTTAAGCTTTCCATGCATTATCTCATTTTGTTCCCCGCCCTTCAGAAAGCCCAAGAAGTAGTTACTACTTTCATTTCCATTTTTCAGATGAGGAAACTGAGTCTCTGAGAAATTAATTTATTGTTGTTATTCAGTCACTAAGTCATGTCCAACTCTTTATGACCCCAGTGGACTGCAGCATACCAGGCTTCCCTGTCCTGCACTATCTCCTGGAATTTGCTCAGGTTCACATCCATTGAGTCGGTGATGCTATCTAACCATCTCATCCTCTGCCTTCCCCTTCTCCTTTTGCCTTCAATCTTTCCCAGCATCAGGGTCTTTTGCAATGAGTTGGCACTTTGTATCAGGTTGCCAAAGCATTGGAGTTTCAACTTCAGCATCAGTTCTTTCGATGACTATTCAAGGTTGATTTCCTGTAGAACTGACTGACTGGTGATCTCCTCGCAGTCCAAGGGACTCTCGAGAGTCTTCTCCAGAGAAGTTAATGGGCTGTGCTTAGTTGCTCGGTCGTGTCCGTGTCCAACTCTTTGCGACCATATGAACCATAGCCCGCCAGGCTCCTCTGTCCGTGGGGATTCTCTAGGCAAGAATACTGGAGTGGGTTGTCATGCCCTCCTCCAGGGAATTGTCCCAAACCAGGGATCGAACCCAGGTCTCTCACATTGCAAGCGGATTCTTTAACATTTGAGCCACCAGAGAAGCCCTATTTTCCCTGCTAGGGCCTACCTAACCGAATCTTCAATGCAAAACAAAAGACTCAGTTCAAGCAGGGGTAAGGACAAGAGTAAGAATAAGAGAAGTTAATGCTAGGATTTAAATCTAGTTCATGTGGCTACAAATTCCATGTCTTTCCCACTCCACTTCCTCTCTCTCATGGTCCTTTGGGCATGTTGTATGGTTGTGCTGGTCACTGAGCTTCGGAGGTGCGTAGGGAAGGAGGTGGGACAGTGGGAAGAGGAGAATCATACATGACTTAGACAAAGTCACTCATGTACTAAAACATGTGCTCCATCACATTGGAGATTATCTCTGTATCCCCAGACTTTTAAACGGTGCCTGGCACATGGTAGACAATAAATATTTGTTTTTGCTTGAACTCTTAATAAAATGTTGTCATTATTTTTTTTTAATGTGACTGATAGCTTAAGATAAGGTCAGTCTTTATTTTTTTTAATTTTATTTATTTGTTTTTGGCTGCACTGGGTCTTTGTTTCTGCCCATGGGCTTTTTTCTAGTTATGGCGAATAAGGGCTACTCTCTTGTTGCAGGGCTCAGGCTCTAGACTGTTCGGGCTTCAGTAGTTGTGGTACATAGGCTTAGCTGACCTGTGGCATATGGAATCTTCCTGGACCAGGGATCGAACCCATGTCCCTTGCATTGGCAAGCAGATTCTTAACCACTGGACCATGAGGGAAGTCCTTGACTGAATTCTTTTGCAAAGAAAATGGATGACCCGTTAGAATATAGAGCATATAGACTCAGTTGTTCTAAAATAACACAAATCCTAAGTGATGATAGCATAAAGAAGAAAGTATTTTCTTTGTTTCAGGCCTGGACATAATAACTCAGGACTAGCTTGATAAGGTTGGGGTCCCAGGCTTCTCTTAGCTTGTAGCTCTGCCATCTCTAAGGTGTTGCCTGGCTCCTTATGGTCTCAGATAGCTCCTCCATGTCTACACCATGGCCAGCCAGCAGGGGTGGGGTTGGGGGAAGGAAAGGGGTAGTCATGACTTAGAAGACATGCAGGGTACTCTGTGTACCATTAGTCAGAATTTAGTCACATGACTAGAACTAGCTGTAAGGGAGAAGCTGGGAAATAGAGTCTATTTTGTGTGGCTAGGTGTCCAGCTAAAGATCAGAGGTTTTATTTCTGTACGAGAAGGGGAGAATGGGTGTGAACGACCAGCAGTGGTCTCTGTCACAAATGAGGACCCTATGTTTGAGCACCAGTATTCTTCATGGTGTGAAGACTCCGTAGGGATAGATATGGTCTCTCCCACTAGACTGCAGGCTCCCTGAGGGGCAGGAGGCTATGTTATATCACCCTGATATCCCTGGCAGCTTCTAGCTCAGACTTAAGAAGGAAGCTCTCTCAGACCTTGGATAGAGTCTTGATGATATGATGGAATCAGAACAAGTGGGTTAGAGGGCTTTTGCCTGGTGATGATCAAATGGTGAGGACTAAAGTTCAGGCTGGGCATCTGGGAGGAAGCCAGCTATAGTGGAGGGACTCAGGAAGGTAACTTACGGGAGGACTGGATTGGGTGAAGGGGCAGAGAAGATCTGGGAAGGAGGAGGCAGAGTTGGGGGCAGAAGGGACCGTGCAGTAATCACAGATCTTCTACAATAAAATGCTCAGCAGTCCACAGAGCATCTTGGCTTCTGCTACCTTATCAGTGAGGCTAGATGGTGCCTGAGTTTGAGTGGGGATATGAGGTGCATCTTGAACGCCACTAGCCTGTCCTGTTCCTATCAGAGAACCGGCACCGGTTTCCTCCCTCTTTCCTTACCTCCCTCCTGCTCTCCCTCCCTCCTTTCCTTCCTTCCTTTCCCCTTTTATTTATTCAGTTTATCTCAGAAATTTGGAAGGATTCCATCTTGTACTGGGATCTTTCAAGAGGTCTCTAGGCTATTCTAAACTGGGAAGCATATAACCCCATTCTGTCTATCTATCTATCTATCTCATATACAGGTGTATATATACATATACACAGACACATGCATATGTATATATGTGTATATAATCATCTACTCTGTCAGTGCTAGCCACTATGCTAGTCTCTGGGGAACACAGTGGTGAACAAGTTGAAGTCCTTGTCCCATGGAATGTACAGTGAGGAGAGACAGATAATACATAAATGAATACATAACTAACTATAATTATTAAATTATTAAATCAGTGCTACAAAGTTAATTAAATTATTAAATCACTACAGTGGCTTCCCTGGTGGCTCAGTGGTTAAGGAATCCTTCTGCCAATGCAGGAGACATGGGTTCGATCCCTGGTTGCGAAGATCTCCTGGAGAAGGAAATGGTAACCCACTCCAGTTTTCTTGCCTGGGAAATCCCATGGACAGAGGAGGCTGGCAAGCTGCAGTCCATAGGGTTGCAGAAGAGTCGAACACGACTTCGTGGCTAAACAAAAGTACAGAATGCTATGAGAGCATAATCACGTTTCATTCCAGCATTCATTATACAAATATTTAACAAGGGAGCTTATATATATTAAAAATAATTTTTTCAAAAGAAAAAGTCATGCCCCTTGTTCAAACATAAAATGAACATGTGTCAAAGTTTTTATTTAAATGATTAATTAATGAGAGAAACAATAAGGTGTTAAAAACTAGATCAAAGGAGAAGCCAAAGCATATATATGCTGAAATTAATTTGTTAAGATGTAAAACTATTTTCTTCCAAGAGGGATGGGGTGGGGGGGTGGGGGGATTGATTATACCTCCAGCAGATAAAACTTACTTGCTTCCCTAAGGCAAGAATTATTTGTGTCACTACCAGTCTTGTTACAACTTACACAGAGATGCACCATAGCTCAAAGAAAAGGAAAGGGATCAACTATCACAGAATCAGTTAACCCCAAATGAGGTGAAGACTAGGGATAGGATTCTATAGGACAGCCGGTGATCTTTGTGGTTCTTGTTTTGTTTTGCATTTTGCCATTTTGAAGTTGTTTACAATTTTCCTCAATATGAGTCAAATCTGTACTAGGTACAGGTAATACAGAGGTAAACCGTACAGACACAATATCTCCCTCAGGGAGAAGAATGTTAAATGTTCCCTTAAGTTCTTATAGTGGGGCAGTGGTCTAGGGAACAGAAAGTTTTGGGAAGCCAAACCAAGTCTCTGCCATTTTTGTCTAATAGTCAGATCAGATTATAAAAGCACTTTATAGCCTGAGAAAAACCAGGGCTCTCCTGTCTAGTTCTAAATCCCCAAACAAGCCAAGCCTTGAGGCTTTCTTGTGAATTTCCACCTCTCTAACAAAAACAACTTTATTTCTTACTTCTGCAAAACTATGTCCAAAAATAAGTGATTACCTTTGCAGATATAATAATCAGGTGAGAAAATCATTTTTTCTAACTTGGAGAGACTAATCCTTGGTAATTTTTCTCCCTTGACATATCTGTTGCATTTTTATTTTGTTAATACAAATACCTGTTGTATTGTATCTGTGGTCTTTGTTGCTGCACAGGCTTTTCTCTAGGTGTGGAGAGCGGGTGTTACTTTCTAGTTGTGGTGCAGGGGCGTTTCATTGCAGCTGCTTCTCGTGCTGTGGAGCGCAGGCTCTAGAGTGTTCAGACTTCAGAAGTTGTGACTCCCGGGTCTGGAGCATAGACTCACTAGTTGTGGCACATGGGCTTCGTTGTCCCATGCCATGTGGGAATCTCTCCAGACTAGGGATTGAACCCACGTCTCCCACATTAACAGGCAGATTCTGTACCACTGAGCCACCAGGGAAGCCCCACTGTTATATTTTTTATTCACTGATTTATCATTCCAAAACTTCTTTTCAGGTACATTTTTGTTTGCTTTCTAGCTGCTTTTGTCTCTAAATTTTCTTTGAGACAACTGACAGTTATATACACTCACACATGCCAAACAACCAGGATAATTATACACTGTTCTAAGTGCGTGAAATAAATCAATGCAGTGATACAATCAAGATGAACTGGGGACAAAGTCCTACTGTATAGCACAGGAAACTATATTCATATTATGCGATATTAAACTATATTATGTGATAAACCATAATGGAAAAGAATATGAAAATGAATGTGTACAATGTACAACTGAATTCTCTCTAAATTAACACAACATTGTAAATTGACTATAATTAAAAAGAAAAATAAAACTTGGGAAGAGGGGAAAGATTACTTTAGATAAGGAGTCAGCAAACTTTTTCCTGTAAGGGATCAAACAGTAAATATTTAGGCTTTGAGGCACATCTAGTCTCTATCACAGTTCTTAGCTCTGAATTATAATGGGAAAGCAACCATAGACACTATGTAAATAAATGTATATGGCTGTGTTCCAATAAAACTTTATTTATAAAAACAAATGGTGGGCCAGATTTGGAATATGGGCCATTGTTTGCCAATCTCTGCTTTAAATAATGCAGTTTTACAAGGGCTTCCTGAGCAGATATTTAAAATGAAGCCTGAAGAAAGAGAAGAAGCTAGCATCCCAAGCAGAGTGGACAGGATGTGCTAAGACCACAGGGTAGAAAAGAGTCTGGTGTATCTGAGGAATAGCAAAGGGACCAGTCGCAGAAGCACAGTTATAAAAGAATGAATAAATGAATGAATGAATGAACTCAGTGCCTAACACAAAGACTGCTTACATAACAGGGGCTATAATAAATATTTGTTAAAATTTGAGTGGGTGATATATTCACACAGTTCAAAAAGTATAAAAAGGGATCTTGTGAAGAGTCTCATTCCCAGTCTGTCTCCTTCCCACCACTTTTATTCGTTTCTGATCTTTTCAGAGTTTCTTCATTCAAATTTATGCAAATGAAAACTACATCCTTGACCCCCAGGCCATGCTTGGTGAGAGTAGCTGGGACTGAACAGGTGGAGACTCCTGTGCCCATGTACAAGAACCAGAGCTCCCAACTCAAGCTCCATCCTGGCTCCATCCTGACCTTCTCCACCCTGGCCTGTGTGCAGGGGAGGCTCGGCCCCTCCACAGGAAAAACAGCTTCCTAAGAGTGGGTGGAGTGGGACAGGTCCCACCTGAGCTGCTGCCTGGTGGAGCCACTCCCAACTTAAGAGCAACTGAGCCCAGAGTGGAATTTTCCTCCCTTTCCCGTTTTCCTTCAACTTGTTGTTGAGGAGAAAGTCTCTGTTGAATGCTGGTGTGTTTTTAACACCTCTCTTAACACTTACTTCCCTTTTTAACAGAGAGCAGGCCTCCACCTCCGAGCCTTCGGCAGGCAGCCGGATCTGGCAAGAATTTAATGACATTGTTTTGTTTTCATTGTACTTATTTTTATGGTTACCTTCTATTTATGGCATGAGATACTGGTTTTCCATTTATGGAGGGATCTAAAGTTCCCTTTTGAAATGAATATATCTATGTTTTTAAAAGAGGGTTCATTTAAAGAAAAAAAATATTACATAACTGATGGCACAGGTGGTACCCAGACATGGAAAAAATTGAAAAGAGGGACATGATGGGCTGAAAGGTAGGAAATGCCTCTTAGGTCAAATGCCTTGCCAGCCCCTGTGGAACAGAAAGGACCTCTGAGGCTTGGCAAGGGGAAGGGACTTTTCGAAAGTCACATAGATGACATGGACTGAGACTTGGACCTCCTGATCCCCTTGTGGTGGGGACATGCTGTGCCAGAGGGATAGGGCAGGGTCAGGGATCATGTATACTCTCGCGGGCCTGACCACTGTGCTAGCCAGGGTCAGGGTCTTTCCAAAGATGGCCAAAACACAGACTGAATGTAAAGAGGGCTCAGATTGTGGAGGAGAGGAGGTAAGCACAATGATGTCCCTCAAGCAGAGTCCATGTGCTAGACCCTGAGCTGAGACCTTGCCCAGGGGCACTCACAGATTCAAGGGGAGGACAAAAATAACTTAAGTTCCTGGTGGCAGTGTGGTCAGTGCTCCAACAGAGGCATAGCTGTTACATTCATCACTGCTGACATCTGGGACTATTGCCTGCCCCAGTAGCCATTTCTTTTGGGAAAACCACCGCTCCTCCCTTTCTTGGTTTTATAGCTCAGGTCAGGCAAACCCCACACTGGTTTCAGAGATGGCCATAGGATTAGGTCTAGCCAATCAGAATGCTTTGCGCCTCTAGCCATAGTGATTGGCACAGGTCGGTAATGTGACCCAAGGCAGGCTAATGGGGGCCTTCTCTTGGACTTTTGCTGGAACTACTAGAAAAGGGGCCCAGTCCAAGGGATTTCTAAAAGGATGAGTCCTGATCCAGCATTGTTAGCAGTCATCTTTGATACCAACACCACATCAAACTTCAAAAGCATCAATAAACTATTTAATGAGCACCTATTAAGTGCCATGTATGGTCGTGAGAGTTGGACCATAGAGAAGACTGGGCACTGAAGAATTGATGCTTTTGAATTATGGTGCTGGAGAGGACTCTTGAGAGTCCCTTGAACAGCAAGGAGATCAAACCAGTCCATCCTAAAGGAAATCAACCCTGACTATTCACTGGAAGGACTGATGCTGAAGCTGAAGCTCCAATACTTTGGCCATCAAATGCAAAGAACTGACTCACTGGAAAAGACCCTAATGCTGGGAAAGACTGAGGGCAGGAGGAGGAGGGGGTGACAGAGGATGAGATGGTTGGTTGACATCATCGACTCAATGGACATGAGTTTGAGCAAACTCTGGGAGATGGTGAAGGACAGGGAAGCCTGGCATGCTGCAGTCCATGGAGTTGCAAAGAGTCGGACACAACTTAGCAAGGGAACAACAACGTCTACATGCCAGGTACTGTTGAAGGGCTGGTAAGGCAACAGTGAACAACGCAGCCAAAGGCCATGCTATCTTATAGCTTCCATTCTAGTCTAAACAGACAGGCAATAATCATGATAAATTGATAAATAAGTATCATAAGGTCAGGTAGTAATAACTTAGAAAGAAAAACTAGGACAAACAAAGTGGATGAAGGTTGGTGGAGAGCTGTTTGGGATTGTGAAATGTTCTGAAAACAGATGGCAGTGATGGTGTTCATGGTGAAAGTACTTAATGTCACTGAATTGTACACGCAAAAGGGTTAAAATGGTGAATTTTATGTTATGTCTATTTTATCAGAATTTTAAAAATAGATGGGTGGAGGAGCGCTATTGTAGTGATGGTAGTCAGGGCAGACCTCCTTGAGGAGGGGACATTTGAGCAAAGATATGAAAAACGGGAATTAGTGAGCCTTGAGGATACATGGAGGAAGAGCAGTCTAGGCAGAGGGAACTGCACAAACAGAAGCCAGGAGGCTGGAGTGTGCCCGGTGCGCTGTGAGAATTGCTAGGAAGCTGGTGTGCCTGGGGCCAAGAGGGCAAGGAGGGAAGGCAGAGAGCAAGGGGGACAGGGAGGGAGGAAGATGAGGCCACATGGGGGGCAGAAGCTGAAGCACAGGGAGAGAACTTTGGGTTTGGTTGTAAGAGTGATGAGAACCCTTGCAAGTGTGGGCAGGAGAAGGGGCAGGAGTTGGCCCTTTCTGTTCAACTTTTCCCCTCTCTCCAGCACTGTCTCTTAATCAGGTCAGTCATCTCACCTCTGCTTCCTGAATATCTCTCCTGGGCTGCTGCCCTCTTCTTCCTACCTTCATGACCACTACCTAATTTATCGTTTTTTAACACAGATAACACAAGCAGCCTCCAACCAGCCTTCAGGCCTCCTGCTAATAGGGCCTCCACCATGTCCACTGGAGGATTTTTCTACCTGCACTTGTGACCAGTCCTTCCCTTGGGGAGAGCCGCGTCTCCCCACTTTCCAGTCCAGCCCTGTCCAGCTCTCCAGTCTCTTCTCCCTTCACACTCGCCCCCCACACCTTGGCTGCTCTGAGCCTTCCAGGAGTCCCCCTGCTGCCTCAGGCTCTCTCCTCAAGGCTGGTGCACGTACCCTCTCCTCTACACAGGTCCCTTTTTACCTAGAGAATCTCCCCCATGATCCTTTAAGAGTCAACCCAGCACCACTCTCTGCAGAGACTTCCCTGATTGTCTACACCCCAGGCTACCTTAGCTGCCTCCTCTTCTGTGTTCCCCCACCTCTTCCACCAGCAGTCCAGAGGACGCTGTCACGCATGGCTGCTTGGTTTGGTTTGATTTTTTCCAAACCGCTACCTCTCCTCACTTCCTGGAACCCCCTAGTTCTCTGCCCATAGTATGTTCTCAATAAATATTTGTTGAATAAATGAATGAGTTTGGAATGTATCTTGCAGAAACAACAATAGCTAACTTGGTTTAAGGATGTGCTATGTGCCAAGCTAAATACTTTAGAGTCTGGATCTAATTTCTTTTTCACAGTCTTAGGAGGAAGCTACTGTAATTAGTCCCATTTTAGAGGTGGGAAAACTGAGGCTTGGTGAGATTAAGCAGTGTCCCCATAGCCCTGAAACCTGGAAGCAGTGGAGATGGCAGCGGAGCTGGCAGCAGAGCTGACAGTTCAGAGAGCCCAGTTCAAAGTCATGGGCACATCACACAGCCAGGGAAGGTTTTAATAGCATTATTGGGCCCATGATGGGGTTTCCAGGAGTCTCTGAACTTTATATGAAGCTCAGTTGTTCATGAGCTGTTTTCAGAGAGCAGGCTGATTGCTGTCATCAGAGTCTCAGAGGGGTGCTTGATATTCAAGATGCTCTTCTGCATACAAGAGAAAGGTGGAGAATTTTTGAATATTGGACTGATGAATTCCAAGTTATGCTTTGTTTTTTTTTTTTTCCCCCAAGTTATGCTTTGGAAGGATCACTTGGGCAATCATTGCAGCATTATTCATAAGAGAAAAAATTTGAAATATCCTCAATGTTCACCAAGAATGGACATATTAATTATTTTATGGAATCCTTCCATAGAAGGGAACACCATGCAGTTGTAAAGATGAATGAAGAATCTCTTTCAGCACCAATCTGAAACGATTCTAAGATACATTTTTAAGTAAATGAAGGAAAGTGCAGATGAGGGTGTATAATAAACTTCTGTTTTTAAAAAGGGAGTTGAGGGTAAGATTACACATCTAGATTTGTTTCTATATGCATAGAATACCTTTGGCAATATTCACAATAATATAGACAATGGAAACCCTACTTCATACAATTTTTATAAAGATTAAATGAGTTAATATTAGATAATTGTTTAGAAAAGTGCCTGGCACTTAGTACATACTAGAGGAGATTTTGTTGAATAAAATAAAAGAGGAATTGCCACAGTGGGCAGACAGGAGATGATAGGCGGCAGTGGAAAGACTTATTTCCTCTCATGCTCTCAGGCAACTTTTGAATTTGGTAACATGGGCAAATATTATTATTATTTTTTTTATTATTGACGTGGACCATTTAAAAACTCTTCATTGAATTTATTACAATATTGCTTCTGTTTTTTGTGTTTTGGTTTTTGGCCACAAGGCTTGCAGGATCTTAGCTCTTCAACCAGCATTCCCTGCATTGGAAGGCGAAATTTTAACAACCAGACAGTCAGGGAAGTCCCCGTGGGCATGTATTATTGATACATATTTTGAAAGTTAAAATTAAGTGTATTCAGATACATAAAAGATAATCTGAGGGGATCAGAGACTGGAAGGAGGTCCCACCCAGCATCCCCGGGAATTAGCTGGAATTGGTCAAAGACTGCATTGTGTAGTGTGAAAGTCAGGACGTGAGGAAAAAGCGGAGGGGGGCGGGTGGACACCAAAACGCCCACGCCCCAGGGCCCACTATAAAAAGCACATTTGAAAACATCAGACTGGAAATGTTTTTTTTATTTTTATTATTATTATTTTTTTAAATAGCCAAAGCTCGTCCCCCCAGGAGGCGTGTTGCAGCTGCGGGCCGTGGCAGTTCCCAGGTGATGTCAGTCCTGGCCCCGCGCCAGCCCCGGCCCCTTGGAGACGGTCTTGGTGGGTTCAGCTTGACTGTTTTTCCTTCCTGAGACTTGAGGACACCTTCCTGTCTCAAAGAAAGCAGCCTTTCCAGGGCTTTCTGAGAGCCTGGGGCGGGGGAGGTGGTGGGCCTGGGCTGAGAGGAGAGAGGGAGGCAGGGGAAGGTAGGTGAGGGGTGGGGAGGAGGGGGAGGCCGCATCCAAGAAGAGTGAAGGCTGGGCGAGCTGCAGACAGGCCCAGCTCCGTCCGGGTGGCTTCAAAACCACCCCACAGGGGACAGGAGGGGGCGTGCTCCTTGGGAATCCAAGACCCGTCTCCCTGACCCCTTCCTCCCGCTGCCCTGGCTGCTGCCTGGGGGGATGCACTGGGGTGGGGTGGGGTTGGGGGCAAGATTCGTTCCCACGGAGTTCCCAGCTGGTCAGCGCCTCCTCTCTTCTCTAAGCTCTGGGCCCATCCCTCTCTCCTCTCTGGCTAAAGGCCCGTTGCCAGTATCTTCTGAGCTTTCAGGCGTGGGTTTCTACAGATGGGATGAATTGCAGAGCCGGGTTCGGGGTCTCACTGTGCTCCTCACTGTGTAACCTCGGGTCAGCCACTGCCCCTTTATGGTCTCCACCTATGAAATGGGTCAAACCCGCCTCGCAGGGTGGATACGAGACTCTGATTCTGAGACTCTGGTTCCCTCAGTGTGGGCTGGACTCTGGGCAGGGGAGAAGACCCAGACTCGGGGAGATGAACTTTTCCGTCTTGTTCTGGAAGCCCAGCCTCTTGGTCTTTCAGCAGGTCTCCGCTAAGCACCCGCTATGTGCTGGCACCGTGTGAAGCCCTGGGATGCTGCCGCGTGATGGTGGAAGCCAGAGGTGTTGTGAGCAGGGGCTCTGGCCCAGCTCAGGGGCCTGGGGAGAGTTGCCTCCTGCCTCGGAACCTCGACACTGAGCACGTGGACAGCAGAGGAGGAAGATGAAGGGGTGGCTCTGGACTCTGCGTGTATGCTGTCTCTTCAGTCGTGTCCAACTCTGTGCAATCCTATGGACTGTAGCCCACCAGGCTCCTCTGTCCATGGGATTCTCCAGGCAAGAACACTGGAGTGGGTTGCCATGCCCTTCTCCAGGGACTCTTCATGCCTGTGTCCAAATCCTGGTCTATCATTCAGTGGCTGAATGACCATGAGGATGCTAACAGTCCCTGCCTCTTGGGGTTGGAAGAAGTAGATAAATTATGGGTTCATACCACGCCCGGCGCAGACCTGGTGCTCCGTGAGCTCCCCCATGCTTTTCTCCTCTGTCCGCAGAGGCTTGCCTTACTCGGAGTACTTTGCAGAGCAGCCCTGGATGCCCAGAGGAGACGTGTCAGGGATTATCAGGTTATGTTCAGGGGAGGTCCAAGGACCCACAAGAGCCCCAAGCACTGCATCTCATGCAGGGGTGGCCTAAACAACTTTGCAGGACCTTTGCACACTCAGCAAAGTCTTTTCTTGCCTCCGAGGCATCATCCTTATGTTTCCTCTATTCTTTCTCATTCACACACCCCCACAGACCTTGGAAGCACCCATCATATTTTTACTCTTTCTTTGCTCACAGCCTGTTTTTCGGATAGACCTTGGCCTCCGTGAGAACAGGCACCACATCTGTCTTACTCTCTGGCCAGAATGACCTTTTCGATCTTGTTCTGCAAGCTCAGGTTCCGTCCAGGCCCTTACAGGACTGGGCACATACCTGGTGAGGCCGTGTGGGCCAGGTGGCAGTTCCCAGTGGGAGTTCACTGAGGCTCTGCAGCCAGAACCTGGTTCAAATCCACTCGCTTGCCAGGGGCCATGTAAAGGTGGGCATGTTCCCTGTGCCTCAGTTCCCGAAACTATAAAATGGAGCCATAACTTGTTGAGTAGGTTATAGGTTACATTAACTTAGGCAAAGTGTGTAGACCAAGACCTGACACCTAGTAGGACCTTAAAAAAAGTCAGGCACTTTTCCAAGTCTAGAGGATCTGGGCATTCAGAAAACACCAACTCCTAAATTTTACCAGTCTTCCCTCCACAGGGCCAGTCTGTCCTAGTTTATATAGCCCTTCTGGTCTACTTGGTGCAGGCTGTGCTAAAATGAGGAAAACCAAGGCCCAGAGAGAGGCAGACACCCACCCTAGGTCACACAGGAACAGTGGCCAAGCCAGGTCTCCTGTCTTCCAATCAGTTCAACCTCAGGATCTCCTTGGTTTCTAGGCCCTGGTGGCCTACCCTCTGACCCTGGTTCCCCCGGGAGCCCAATCCCAGGCTCGTGGGGTCTACAAGTCTGGTCTGGATTAGACACGCTGGTAAGCAAACGCCGGGCCCCCCCAGCAGGCTGCCTGGCGGGACCCGTACTCACAGCTGCTGAAGCTCACAGGGATATAAATCATGGTGGCAGAAGCCTCTGGGGCTGGGACCACCTTAGCCTCCTGAAGGGCACAGCGGCCTGAGAGTCATGGGTAGAAATGCTTGGGTCCACTGGGGGTTTTTCTGTCCTCTGCTGGGGCAGCTGGAACAGGGCAGGTCAGAGCGGGCCAAGAGACCATTGGCAGGCCTTACCTCCTAGAGGGCCAAGATCTCAGCTCTGTTTTAACTTTTCGCTCTGGAGTTCTTTACAAACATGCAGCAAAGTAACAGAAGGAGTGCAAAGAACTCCAATATACCCTCTACCTGGATTCCCCGAGTTTTAACAGTTCGCCACATTTGCTTTGTCTTGCTCTCACTCTCACAGTTAATTTTTTCTGATCCATTTGATAGTATGTCACCTACATCATGTTCTTCTACTCCATAATACTTCAGAGTGTGTTTCTGAAGCACCAGAATATCCTCTTACATCACCGTACTGTTAGCAAATTCAGTAAATGTAATGTTGATGTATGTGTGTGTGCTCAGTTGCTAAGCCGTGTCCAACTCTGTAACCCCATAGACTATAGCCCACCAAGCTCCTATGTTCGTGGGATTTTCCCAGGCACTGGAGTGGGTTGCTGTGTCATCCTCAAGGGGATCTCCCCAACCCAGGTGTCGAACCTGAGTTTCCTGTGTCTCCTGCAAGCAGCTTCTTTACCACTGAGCCACCTGGGAAGCCCCAAGTGTGATACTGATATACCTTAATCTGTTGTTCTTACTCCAGTTTTGACAACTGCCCAGTAACATTCTCTATAGCATCAACCCCCAGTAGGACAGGGCCCAGCCCAGGGGCATGTGGCATTTTGCTGTCCCTATCTAGACTTTAGATAGCAAGCCCAGAGGAGGTAAAATATACAATAGCAAGAGATGCAGACAGGTTGAAGAAAGATGGTCAACCTTACATGTGTGTCCCACAGACTGATGATTTTGTAAATCTTCTAATGTTCTCATGATAATTCATCATTCTTGTGATTGTATAGGTTGCTTAATAAATTAACTTGCTGAATATGCTAGAGTTTTGAGGATTCTATTCTGTAGTGTGTTTATTTTTTAAAAATCTAATAGGAGCATCATAAAATGGAAGTGGTCTGGGCTACTGAGGGGAACTAAAAGTGGTGGAGGAGCCCTGGGCTAGAGAGAGGGACTTTGCATTCTCAGCTCCAAAAGCTGTGCAGCTCTGGCCCTTCGCTGTCCTTCTCTGTTTCTCCATTTCCATGGGTGGCCTCTGAGGCTTTCCAACTTGCAACTGTGGAATTAGAGAAGAGAGTCCTAAATGGCAGGCAGGAAGACTTGGGCTCCTGGCGGCTCAGCAGAGCCAGGGACTAGCTAGGGGACCTCGGGCAGGTTGCTTGTCTGTATCAGCTCAACTTCTCATGGTGAAATGATGCACTCTGAGATCCTTCTTGTGCTGATGCTCCTTGCGGCTAAGAAGGCTTGGGTGGAGGGTATAAACTGATATTTAGGCCTCCCCTTCAGGGTCCCAGGTGGCCTGGATGAAGTTGCTCATCCCACCTGCCTCAGCCCTGGGTTTCTCCTCCCTGAACTCCTTAACCTCCTCTAGCCCTGAGTTAAGTCCTCACTTAGGCTACATGGAATGGCTGGGTTGTCCCATCCTACAGGCAGGAAGTGTGTGTGTTGGGGGCAGGGATGTTTGGCAAGTGGCTCCCAGAGGTACTGGTCCACAGTTGTGCCTCTCCCAAGTCACGTGTGTTGCACTGGCCTTGTAGCTCACATGGGCCCCAAGATATTAACTGTCCACTACCCAGGAATGAGGCCCAGGGAAGACAACAAGCAGCAAAACGTGCAGAATGGAGCAGTATGCAGCTGCAAAAAAGCATGAGGCAGCAAAAAAGCATGAAACAGCTCTTTAAACACTGAAGTGTCTCCAAGATGTATTGTTCAGGGGAAAAAAAAAAAAACGCAAGTGAAGATCAGTGTGCGAAATGTCACTTCTCACATGGAAAAACAAGATACACGTGATATGCTTGTATCTGCAAAGACTGCCTCTACAAGAATCCCTAAGCTCTGGTTAACAGAATTGCCTCTGAGAACTGGAAGTGAGTGACTGGGAGAGGAGACTCACTGTCAGTTTATCCTGTCTTCTGAAGTGTGAGCTCTGTAAGTGCATTGTTTATTTCAAGGGGAATACGATGGAAGCAACCCAGTATGAGGAGGTACTCGTGAGAGGCTCCTAGGATGATGCTAATCGCATTTCTTGCTCTGCATGCTGGGTGCACAGGTGTGCTCAACCTGTGAAAGTACACTTAATGGCACATGGACCGTCCTGCACTTATGTTACACTTTGATAAAAGTTTTAACTTAGTATGTTGTAAATGATTATTTAAGTATATGTGTTTTACAAAAACTCTGCAGGATTATTATAGTGTTAACAGTGGTTGTCTTTGGGATGGGTGGTATTTCTAAGATCCTGCAGTATTTGAGTTTATATATATATATATATACACACACAATGAATACCTAAGCAGAGAAATCTATATACTTTTTCAGAACCAGTAATCAGTAGAGAGCATTTCTGGAAGGACACACGGAAACTGCTAACAGCAGTTGCCTTTGGGGAGGAGCCTGAGGGAGGTACATACTTTTCACTGCATCTATTGGATACAACTGGTCTTGTTTACTCAGTGCATAAATGGACTATTAAAAACTATTTAATAAGGCAAAACAAATAATTATTATTCTGTCTCAGCTGTTCTCGCTGGTTAGGGATTAGGCCAGGGAGACTGGGAGGGGTCAAGCAACTTCTCTGGGGTCGCCCAGCAAATCTGGTGGCAAAAGTGGGCCTCTAGCCCAAAGCATCCAACTATCTGCTCTGTCCTTACTTCCAGGTTTCCTGCCATTGACAAGGTCACAGTCGTCTTCCCGTGGCTTTGCCAGGGGCTGCCTGGACCTGGGTAGGTGTGGGGTGTACAACGTGCTTTCCTAATTAGCTCCCGAAGGGGGACTGTTTGCTGATCTGCAAAATGGGCGGCCCCATTTCAGGCTCTGACTGAGGGCCAAATACAGGGTGTGACAGCGAGGGTGCAGCATAGAATCTGAAGCCAGTCTTCAGCTGGTAAAAAGTGTCTGTTAAAAAAAATAAAGAAATAGGCATATGAAAGTACCTGGAGGAAAGGGCAGCTGCCTGGCTCTGCCGTCTCTCCTGGCCCCTCTCCTTGTTCCCTGCCTCCAGCTTCCCCAGCTTCTCTGATCCTGGACCCACAGGGACAGAGCCCCACAGAGAGAGCCAAGAATGGCTCCACTGACCAGCCGTCCCCATCGCCCTCTCGGCTGGACCTGTGAGATGGGGAAACACCACCTCCCACCTCTCAGAGCTGCTGGGAAGATAACAAGGGTCACAGGGGCTGGCACCCCGACTGGGGCATCTCCAGGGCAGGGGAAGGAGCTCACTTTGGGCTTTACAGGTGGACAGACCTCACATCATCACCCTGCCATGTGCCAGCCATGCGCCTTTGGGTGTCATTATTTCTTCAAACCATCTCAGTTACAACAGGGGTAAGAGTACCCCCTGTTAGCACATACCCATTTGCACATGTGGAAAACCACATGCTTCCCCAACCCTGTCTGTAAAGACATGGATAAGGCATAGATTAAAGTATGGTACGTTCACAAGATGGAACAAACAGCTACTAAAGAAATGAAGAGAACCCTTTACCTTTATGTACTGACTTGGGATAACAGCCAAACAGGATTAAGAGGGAAAAAAAAAAAAAGAAAAACACATGGAGCAGAAAGAAGGTAACAAGGGGCTACTGTCTGTGTAAAGGATAGAAGAAAACATACATGAGTATTTCTGTATTTGCTTGGTTATTCACATGGAATAGAAAAGTCACACAAAACTAGTGGCTGAGCCTGTCTGCAGTGGGAGAACTGTGGCCGGAGGACAGGAGGGAGGGAGGCTTTTTTTTTACCACATACCCCTCTGTACCTTTTGACTCGTGAACCATGTGGATGAATACATTCCTCATTCAAAAATAAATAAAATTAAGATTTTTCTTTTACCAACCACACCAGATACCCAACAGTTGTTCAAGAAGACAGTGATGAAAAACTGGTTATCTCGATTTCTGGAGAGGGAGACCCCTATCGTCCTTCAGCCCCACTCCCTCCAGGGCACAGGGCAGCACCTGTGACACCCGTGTCTCTTCCAAGGTCCAGGAGAAGGGCCACCTCTGACCTCTGATGTCCCAAGGCCCCTCCCTTCTGCAGCTGGGAACATCTTTTACTTAAAAATACCTTTTATTTTAAACCCATCAATTCTCTCTCTCACACATACACCCACACTCATCCATAGACGCACACACCCTCTGTCACCAACAGTCTATGTTTTTCCAAAAGATCTGCCTTGTCTCTGACCAGCCAGGGCTGGGGCCGGCTGGACGGGTCCTCACGGCTCTCCAGGGTGGGGCGGAGATGTCCCAGGGGGCCTACTCTGAGGGTCATGGGCCCAGGTCATTGTCCTCTGGTCCCTCCACAAAGAAGGGACCCAGGTTTGGCTCCTGGGGTCTTCTCCCCTGTTCACCCAGTGGCTGGCCTCTGGCCTTCTTCTCAGGGTCCTGCTTGGAGCAAATGACACAGGGATCCAGGCTCATCTCCGTGGCACTCGAAGTGGGGCTACCCCCCTCACCTTCAAGCAGCTGCCCCCCAGGTCACGACGGCTTCCCTGTGGGAAGGGAAAAAAGAGGTATTAGGGGGTTCAACTGTCTTCTTGAACACTGGAACTAACCTCTGTGCCCAGCAATAGGGGACTTGATAAACACATCAGTTAGCCACACAGTCAAGTTCATGAAGCAGAAGGCAGAAGACACTAAATGGACTAACAGGGGATGATGCTGCAATAACAACATTTAAAGACAAGACCAAGGACTGAGTGCGTGCTCCTGTGTGCTGAGATGTCCAGAGAGGGCACATGGGAAACTGCTAATGGGTTCATCAGAGAAGAAGAACGTGATAAGGAGGAGACAGGATGAGAGGGAAGCTTTTTTAAAAAAAACTCTATATACTTTTTTACCTTTTTCATTTCTTTTTTTTTTTTACCTTTTTCATTTCTTTCTTTTTTTTTTTACCTTTTTCATTTCTTCCCCATGTAATCCGTTGCTTAAAAAAATCCAATACAGGTCAAGTCATACAATTTTACACTCAAGGGCATGACACATTCCACAGTGGTTCTCCTGCTGCCTGGGCTGTAAACTCAGTGGGCTCCTCATCAGCCTCAAAAGTAGATTCTGGAATTCTGGCCTCCCTGCCTTCATTCAAGGTGTTCGCAGGAATATGCACTCTGGTCCTGTCCTGGGAAGATTTCTCTGTTCCTGCAACTGCCTGGCACTCCTTGCCTTTCTGGGGCCAGGATAAAACCCAGAAGGGGAATATGGGATCTCTCTGTTCTCCCATCAGGCTGGGAAACTCAGTGGGGTGGCTGGAGAAAATCCTTCACTCTGTAGCCCCAGTTCCAGCCTGGGAACTGGCATGGAGCAGTTACCAACCAATGCTGCTTGGATCAGGGGTGTCCACTGGAAGACGAGCTAATGGTGGCAGCCCTGGAGGCCACCTGTTTCCCTCACGCGGCAGGGACAGTCTCTCCCCGCTATTCTGAGGTCTGACACCAGGGTTTCAGCCTTACTGTAAGCCAGCAAAGTCACAGACATTAGAGCACCCCCTCTTTTGTGTCCTCCAGCATTGCATGAATGGCTCAGAGGCACCCAGCCAGTTGGTAAAAAGGGCTGTGCTAGAAAATCCATGTTGTCCAGTCTGTCTGGTTTCCAGGACATAGTGGGGTCTGAAATCCCACTGTAAACGCTCATTCCTAAGCCTGACTAGGGGATGACGGGACCAGCCTTTTTCTCAGCCATCTAGAGAAATAGCTGACCATCTGGGAGCTCTGCCCCCTGCCCCCCTCCACTCCTGGGCCCAGGTTGGGGCAGATCCATCCAGATGCAAGCCCAGCCTCCCTTGAGGCTCTCTGGGCCCAGGGACAGCGTGTTCATTCACAGGCAAGGCTATTTTGAGGGCTGAGGCCACAGTCCCAGCAGAGCCTGGGGCTTGGGCTTCTCAGACAAACTCTGGCAGCCGCAGCTGAGAAGGGCGGATGGGGGTGGCGCGGGGTTGCGGGGGGGGGGGGGGGGTCGTGTTGAGGTTGGAGGATAGAAAACCAGCTTCCCACCTTTTCAGGGTCAGGAGAGCTGCCTCTATCCCACGTCTGGCAGTCATCGTGAGACTGGCATTTCCCTGAGAATGCTGAGACTGTTCACCTCCCTGAACCTCAATCTCTTCATCTATGAAATGGGGACAAAATGATTCTACTTGCCACACAGAGGTGCAGTCAAACGCAAGTGCAGCTGTGAAAGAGGCTTGGAAACTGCCAAACACATTTAGAAGAGGCCTTGACTAGGCCCCAGATTCTTTGTCCCTTTGCCCCCGAGTGCCAAGGGCTCCGAGAAGCACTGTAGTTAGTAGGTGCTTAGAGTAAAGCAGACCTGGGCTTCAACCGCAGCTTTGTCTTGGACTACCTGTCAGACCTCAGGCAAGTGACTTCAGCTCACGGAGCCTCAGTTTCCCCATGTGTAGTTACCATGAGGATTATACACATTGACACAGGTAAAGCCCTTAGCAGAGTCAGGAACATAGCGAGTGTTCAATGAATATTCACAAGTATTAGCATCAGCATCACCTGATGATGGCATCTCCTTGCCCCACTGCTCCTGGGCTGGTACCCCAAGTGGGGAAGGCTTTACAAGATGATCTTATGTGACCCCTACCCTCAGGTGACAAAAGGGAAAACAGGGCAAAGACAAGAACCCCCTACTTCCCCTTGCTATTTCTACCACAGAGGGCCACACCTAATCCCTCCTTAAACAAGATGCTGCAGGGAGCTATCTCCATGGTGACCCCAACCCCTGACCAGCCAGCTTGGGGCGAGACGGTAGCTTGGAGTGAAGGGATAGAGTCCCGGGCTTTAGAGCTTTCTGGAAGGCTCCCATGGGCTCCCCAAGACAGCCAGTTTTCTTCCAGTTGAGTCCCCAAGTCTTTGAGGAGCCAGAGCCGGCCAGGATCGCCCCTTCTGCCTATTCCCAGAGGAGTCTGTGGACTTGAGAGCATGGCTTCTGCAGCCAAATTTGGCTGGGTTCTAGGTCCTGTAGACAGATCCCAGGGAAGGGGCCAGATCCAGGCGAGGCCCTGAGACTAGCAGAGAAGCCCCCAGGCTACCTGCTATGTGGGTGGGCACATGACAGACACACCCTCTCCCCCAGGCCTACTGTTACCAGGCCTTCCCACACTAACCTCCTATTTCCCAATCGAGCAGGCCTGAGTTTGAATCCTGGCTTCTTCATGGGCAGTGTCTCTGAACCAGTAATGCCATTTCTAAGCAGGTAGGGATAACTAGAGCACCTTCTTCCCCAGCTATTGGGGGTTTTTATCTTTTTTTTTTTCTTTTCTGCACCATGCAACATGTGGGATTTTAGTTCCCTGACCAGGGATGGAACCTGTGTTCCCTGCATTGGAAACTCAGAATCTTAACCTCTGGACCTCCAGGGAAGTCCCTGCTGGGGGATTTTAATGGTAACACATGGAGGGCGGTTAGCATGAGAGATCAGGGCTCATCAAGACTGCTGACACCACTGTCACTGGCCTGTCTTCGCCTCCCCTTTGTGTGTTGCCACTTTCAACATCTTCCTTTCTTTAGGTCATGGTTTCTGATCCCAGCTCTGCCTGTGCCTTGCTCCTAGAACACCTTCCCCTACCCTTCAACCTGCCTGCCTCAATCCTCAAGCATTGTCGGGGACTTAGCCCCTGGGTCAGGGGCTTCCTTTGACCCTGACAGTCCCTTTGTGCACCCCCATCAGACCATAGCATCCCTCTTTTCACCTCCAGGCCCTGCCCTGACCCCGCACTGGGAGTTCCCGACTGCAGTGCACAGGCACCTACCACCTGCTTCTCTGGGAATGTTCTCAGAGCTAACAAAAAGCAGCTGTTGGGTAGTTGAGGTTTGCTGAACCGAGTGGATGGGTGAAAGGCAGTCAGGGAATATCGCTGAGGGCCCAGTCAGCCCTTCACAGCGTAGGCTGGATTGCCCGCAGGCCCATCCTAGCTTCTCAGTCCAGCCTGGAGCACAGAGAAGGGCCCACAGCTGGGAGTAACAGGGACCCTGGAGAGAGTTCAAGTCTGAGCCTACCAAGACTGACTTAGGGAAACAGAGGCAGCCATTGGGGTGGGAGGCCAGGATGGGAGTCTGATGAGCTGGAAGGGGGTGGTCTGAGGCTAGGACCCAGGGGCTTTCCTCAAACAGAGTGAAGAGGGGAGCTGGGGCAGCTTTGAGAACCAAAGACTGGGTGACCCTCAGAGGCCTGACTCCAATCCCTCATGCTTTTTTTAATTTTTATTTTACATTAGAGTTGATTAACAATATTGTGTTAGTTTCAGGTGTAGAGCAAAGTGATTCAGTTATACATACACATGTATCTACCCTTTTTTAGGAGAAGGGGACGACAGAGGACGAGATGGTCAGATGGCATCACTAACTCAATGGACATGAACTTGAGCAAACTCTGGGAGCTGGTGAGGGACAGAGAAGCCTGGTGCGCTGCAGTCCATTGGGTGGAAGAGAGTCGGACACAACTGAGTGACTGAACAACAATCATTTTTCAAATTCTTTTCCCATTTAGGTTATTACAGAATTCTGAGCAGTGTTCCCTGTGCCCTCAATGCCCTGTCACTTTCCAAAAGGCCATGGGCCGGTCAGGGACTCTTTCAGCCTCAGTTTCTGCAGCTGTAAATGGAAGCTGCTGGGATGCAAAGCGGTCACACAGACAAGACTCCTTATGCTAAGAAAAGCCCAGGCCAGAAGGGGAAAGGCTAGGGGTGAAGCAGGCTCTTTGGGGCTGGTGCAAGGGGAGAACCAGCTTTCAGCCACAAGTGCCCCTCAGCGACCTCTGTGGCTGCTCACCCTTACCCAGTGCCTACCAGCCTGGTACCCATCCTTACCTAGGACAGACCAGGGGAGCCTACCTCAAGCTCTGCCCCGATGACTCAACAGTGCCTTTCCTGGACGCGCTGTTCCTTTAGGGGGTGGGTACCCTCAGGGGACCCCCTCATTCATGCTTACTGCTCATGAGCTCGGTGCCTCCGGCTCTTGACTGGGGCTGTGCGTCCCCTTTTCTTCTAACCTCCTGCCCCTTGGTCAGTCTCAGGATGCATAACAAATCTTTAACAAAAAGGGCAGTTCAGGGCACACACACCCAGCAGACCTGCATTCTGGCTTCCGAGCTGGGTGATGAGGGCAGCCCCGAGACTCAGATCCTGATAAAACCAGCAAAGCTACCTGCCTGATGGGGGTTCCTGCAAAGGTAAAAAGAAAGAAGACCACGAAGGCGCCCCTACATAGGTAGGGCCTGCTGCTGCTGCTAAGTCGCTTCTTGTGTCCAACTCTGTGCGACCCCATAGACGGCTGCCCACTAGGCTCCTCTGTCCCTGGGATTTTCCAGGCAAGAATACTGGAGTGGGTTGCCATTTCCTTCTCCAATGCATGAAAGTGAAAAGTGAATGTGAAGTCGCTCAGTCGCCCGACTCTTAGCGACCCCATGGGCTGCAGCCTACCAGGCTCCTCCGTCCATGGGATTTTCCAGGCAAGAGTACTGGAGTGGGTTGCCATTGCCTTCTCCGAGGTAGGGCCTATGTTATGTTAAAATGCCTTTGTTATGATCTCCCCACGCGCTCTTCCCAGCACACCTCTAGTTGGAGCGAGTGTCCCTGGATGAGCAATCTCCATCCTCTAAATTACGCCTGAGCGCCGGGCTTCCCTGCATCCCGTGTTTGGGGGACATTGTGAGCTGTTGTGCTCCACACCAAACTCTGGGCTTGGACAGCCACACCCTCGACGACTCCGTGTCGCTTCCCCCCTCTCTTCACTGGGGTCTCTGCCCCTCTCTTGCTACCTAAGGGGCCAGCTCCCTGACCCCACGGGCGCAGTGCTGGAGCGCGGCGCGCACTCACCCCCTTGCGCTGGTTGCTGAGGCAGAAGGTGCAGATGGAGCGTGGCTGGCGGCCGCCGTCGGGGGCGGCGGAGACCGCGCTCTTGGCACTGCCGGCAGCTCGGAAGCACGGCTGCCCGTCGTCGGCCGCGTCGCCCAGCAGCAGCACGTTGGCCAGATGTGCGATGTAGCTGGACGCCAGGCGCAGCGTCTCGATCTTGGACAGCTTGCGGTCCACCGGCTCGGTGGGGATGAGCGTGCGCAGCGCCGTGAAGGCCGTGTTCACGCTCTGCGTGCGGTCCCGCTCCCGCGCGTTGGCCGCCTGCCGCTGTCGCACCACCACCACCGGGCCCGCGCTGCCCGCCGCCCGCCGCCCGCCCCCGGGGCCCGGGCCGCGCCGTGCCGCCTCCAGGCCCTCGCAGCAGCCGAACGACTGATCGGAGGCGTCGCTTTCGCTCCGGTTCTCCTCGTCCTCGCTCAACAGCCGCACGTCCGGGTACAGCACGTGCGCGCCGACGGGGCGCAGCAGTGCGAACGCCATGGGCACCCGGCCTAGTCCCTGGATGAGCAGCGTCCCGGCGTTGGCCGCGCCCCGCCGTGCGCTCCCGCGCGCTCCCACGGCCCCTTCGGCCGCAGCCTTATAGCCGAGGGAGGGGCCAGTCCGGAGGCCGCCCCGGCCGGGGCGGGGGGGCTCCGCCCCGGCCAATGGGAAGGCTCCCGCCGCCGCCCGGCCAATGGCTAGGCGCCCACCGCCCCCGTCCCCCAGGTTGAAAGCGGCCCGCGAGCTGGTGGCCCGCCCTGAATGCTCCAGGTCCCCGCTGGCGAGCTGGGTAAACGTGGGGGTCGGCGAGGGTGGGATGGGCTGTACTCAGATCCAGACTCATCTTCAGCCTAGGCCGCCGGGAGACTGCGGGCAGATCCCTTCTCTCTTGGCTTCAATTTCCTTGTTTGGAAAGAGGGTTACAGAGAAACCAACTCGGGTTTTTCTGCCCTCAAATTCTGCTGTTGTGATGCTGCAACTCACGTGTTGTCAAATAAGGGAAGGGGGCGGGGGAGCTTTTAACTTGATAAATTCCCAGATTCCTCCCAATCTGATTCAGCAGACCCAGGAATCTGCATTCTCTACAGGATGGTTGTGTCCACGGAGAACAATCGGAGAAACACTAATAATCTTTCCAAATAAGGACTCAGTGTTGTCATGTCCCTGACAACAAACTTAGAAGGGAGAGGGGGAGAGAGAGAAAACGAAAACGAAACACACAAACGCCAATAGCTCTATTCATTCATTTATTCATTCAACAAATACTTACTGGGTCCCGGCTATGCCAGGCATGGTTTTAGGTGAGAAGAGAAATGTGAACAAAACGAATTCTTGGCTTCACAGAGTTGGCATTTTGGTTGAGGTTCTACCACCAAAATGGTTGTGCCAGACACAAGGCTGCGTGATGGTTACTGTTCTCTGCCAAGTTGTGGGGAGGTGCCCCTGATTGACAGAGGAGAGCTCTGTCCTTCAGGCTGAGTGAGAGCACTGGCCCTAGCCTGCATGTCTTCATGATCACCCCTGTTCTGTCTCCACCCCCAATACAAGGAGAGCTTCTCTCCCTTACTCCCCACAGTCCCATCCTGTGCGGCTCCTGCTGCGGCCGCCCTGGCTCCCAATCCACACCCTCCCCTTTCCTTCTGCTTGAAGTGCCAACACCACCCCCTCAAAACACAGGCGCTTACAGAGAGAGGGGGTGGGAGGAACTATCTTCCCTTGTTGCCTTCCTTCCTTCTGGAAACCTTAGATTGTTCAGCCAGATTTCTGACACGTCCTCTTCCTCAGAGGCTCTGGGAAGAATTACCGAGATGATGGTTGCTGGGATCCCCAGGTTGCTCATGTCCCTTTCCCAGCTCCCTTCTGTGGGGCTGGCCTAACCTGGATTCGCTTGACCTTGACAATAGCTTTCTCTTTGGCCCACATGGCAGCCCGTGAAGCAGAGAGAGCCCAGGGAGTGAAGTTGGAGGAGCTCTAGGTGCTTTAGGCTCCATCTTTCTTCTGGGCATCAGTTCTCTGGACTGATGCCTCCTAGCTCTGCCATGCTGTGCTTTCCTGGCTCTCCAGATGCAGGCCAGAACTGGGGAGAGACAGGGAACTGGAGGGTTTCCGTTGGCCTCTGGGAGAGCAGTCCCTGAAGTCTTCAGGCCCTAGGGCCTTCAGGAAGGTCTGTTCCCACACCTGGCTCTCCCCCCACCTCATTTGACCATGACCCCAGACAGGCTGGGCTTTGGAGAGGAGGAGAAGGAGTCTGCTCGGCCCCCTCCCTGCAGGGCCAGCCCCACACACAGCCCCAGGCCAGGCTGCTGCTTCCTGAGCCGATGAATTATTACCGGGAGATTTCCTTCCCTGTCTGCGCCTCCTCACAGGGGCTCCCGCTCCCTTCACTTTCGCTTCCCCCCCTACCTTCTCCCCCTCTCTTCTGCTCTGGACCCTCAGGCAGCTTGAGATTCCTCTGTCCAGCCCCCTCCCCTTCCAGCAGGACCTGGAGGAGCCAAATAGGGCGTGAACTGGGCCCGGAAGGCGGGGAGGGGGGCTTCCTTGGAAGGCGTATTCATTCATTCGCTCCTCAGGCAGGTTTTGACACAGGGGACCCTGGGAGTAAAATAAAACCATGAATGAGACTCAAGGCCTTCTGCCATCCAGAGGGGAAGGCAAGCTGTAAACAAAGAATTCCAGGACAATGTGGACAGTGCAAGCCAGGGCCTGGCATCAGAGAGACCCAGTTCCGGCCCAAGGTTAGCTGCGTCTTGGAGTCTCAGCTTCCTGCTCTGAAAACAGAGGAGTAATAATAGTACTTATTCCTAGGGCTTCCCTGATGGCTCAGTCGGTAAAGACTCTGCATGCACTGCAGAAGATCTGGGTTCGATCCCTGGGTCAGGAAGATCCCCTGGAGAAGGAAATGGCTACCCACTTCAGTATTCTCACCTGGAGGATTCCTTGGACAGAGGAGTCTGGCGTGCTACATCCGTGGGGTCGCAAGAGTTGGACAGGACTGAGCGACTAAACCACCACTTCCACATTCCTAGAGCTTTTGGTGGTTGTTCCCACCACTTCCACATTCCTAGAGCTTTTGGTGGTTGTTCCCTGAGTTGATGCCAATAAAGCTGGGGCCTGGCACACAGAATGCATAACGGCTAGCAGTGGTTGGTGCTAGCCGTTAGCCATGTCAGGGGCTGGACCCTGCCGAGGAGCACTCTGCCTGGGAAGGCACTGAGCAGCTTGGACTCTCTGGGGCCTTTTCCCCGGGAGGGGTAGGGGGCTCCTGCCACATTCTCAGCCCACCCACACTAGGCTTTCAGCCCCTCCCCTCTTCTGTTCCTCAACCTGCTCCAGCATCGCGGGGCTTCTTGCTATCCCTGGAGCGCACTTCTGCCAGGCACCAACTGTCCCCAAATATTCCCAATGCTAGTTCCCTTCCTTCCTCCCCATCTTCCCTCAAATCTCATCTCCTCAGATAGGCCTTCCCTACCCACCAGCACCTCTCTGGCTATCTCTCTTCCCCTTCCCCTATTTTATTTTTTTCCAGAGTATTTATCATTTCTTTCACTCATTCATTTATTCATTCATCCACAAACATTAATTGAGTACCTACTCTGTGTCAGGCGTGGTTCTGGGTACTGGGAATACAGCAGTGAACAGACCACATATTTACCTGTCTGCCAAATGTCTATCTTCATCAGGAAGATAAGTCCCCTGCATATGAACAAGTTCCAGCCCGAGAGGGCGTTCAAAAGTCCAATTTGTTGGTTAGTCAAACAAAGTTAGCTGAGGTACTCGACTAACATAATCGGCTATATAGTACTGTACTTTAATAGGCTTATAATACTTTTCATACAAATAATACTTAAAAAAACAAAAAATAAAATATTTTTCATCTCACAGTACAGTACCTTGAAAAGTACAGTAGTACGGTACAAAGCGGGCATACAGAGGCTGGTGCTGGGTGAATGGCAAGAAGAGTTACTGGGAAGGGAGAGGAGATGGGAGATGGTAGAGCTGAAGGGTTGTCAACAGTAGGAGACGGAGGACAAGCTGCAGTTTCACTCATGCCTGATGATGGAATGCACGTTTGCATCTTTGGAAGTTTGCAACTTGAAGGTTTGTATGTAGGGGACTTACTGAAAGCTTCTTACGGCAGGGACTTTATATTTTGTACTTTGCCCATCACAACCTTCTGACGTAGGTACTGTTATTCCTATATTACAGATGAAGAAACTGAAATTCCAAGAGGGAAAACAGGACTTGCCAAGGTGGCATAGTGGTTAAGAATCCTCCTGCCGAGCAGGAGACACAGGTTTGATCCCTGGGTTGAGAAGATCCTCTGGAGAAGGAAGTGGTAACCCAAGCCAGTATTCTTGCCTGAAAAATCCCCTGGACAGAGGAGCCTGGCAGGTAGAGTCCATGGAGTCACAAAGAGTAGGACACAACTGAGCAACTAAACAACAATGAGAAGGTCACACAGGGGCCAGCAGAGGAACTCGGCTCGGTCTTCCTCAGCCACACAGCCTCTCAGGCAGCCCAGAGGCATCTGAGGGCTGAGGTCTGCCAGGTTAGAGGAGGAGGGTCTTTCAGGCTGAGAGGACCACGGATGGCCCCTGCCTTCTGGACCAGGGCACCCTGGCTTCAGTTATCTGAAACACTTGCAGTTCCTCTGCAGCCCCAGCTTTGCCCGTCTGACCACCTCTTCTGGAGTGCCCACCCTTTGGGTCTGACCAGGCAGCTCGACTGCTCTATCAAAGTTCAGTGGAGCTTCTCAGTGGAGCCCGCTTTGTGGTTCCTCCTCCACCTTGGTGCAAAGTCCTGTATTCATACACCATGTTTTGACTTCTCTCCCTGATTCCCCACTCCCTTTTCCCTCTCCCTACGGGGCTCAGTTGTGTCCGACTCTTTGCGATCCCCTGGACTATACAGTCCATGGAATTCTCCAGGCCAGAATACTGGAGTGGGTAGCTATCCCTTTCTCCAGAGGATCCTCCCAACCCAGGGATTGAACCCAGGTCTCCCGCCTTGCAGACGGATTCTTTACCAGCTGAACCACGAGGGAAGCCCAAGAATACTAGAGTGGGTAGCCTATCCCTTCTCCAGCGGATCTTCCTGACCCAGGAATCGAACCGGGGTCTCCTGCATTTCAGGAAGATTCTTTACCAACTGAGCTATCAGGGAGTCCTCCTACATGGCAACCACCCTATTTTAAAATTTTTTTCTTTTAATACATTTATTTATTTGTGGCTGCACTGGGTCTTCATTGCTGCGCGCAGGCTTTCTCCAATGGTGGTGAGCCGGGACTTCTCTTGTTGCAGAGCACAGGCTCTAGGGTGTGTGGGCTTTAGTAGTTGTGGCGCACCAGCTTAGTTGCTCCACGACATGTGGAATCTTCTGGACTGGGGATTGAACCCGTGTCTCCTGCATTGATAGGCAGATTCTAAACAACTGGACCAGGCAGTAAAGAAGCCACCTGCAATGCAAGAGACCCAGGTTCGATCCCTGGAGAAGCGAACGGCTACCCACTCCAATATTCTTGCCTAGAGAATCCCATGAATAGAGGAGCCTGGCGGCTACAAAAGGAGCCTGGGTCTCAAAGAGTTGGACACAACTGAATGACTAAGCACCCACACACCAGGAAAGTCCCCACTCTATATTTTTAAAGACAATTTTTTAAGGGCAATTTTACGTTTAAACAAACTTGAGAAATTCAGAGATTTCCCATTGACTCCTTGTCCCCACAAATGAATAGCCTCCCTGTCATCAGCACTTCCCAGGAGAATGGTACATCTGTTACAGTTGTTGAACCTCTGACACATCATGGTCACCCAGAGTCCATAGTTTACCTTAGTTTCCCTCTTGGTGTTGTACATTCTATGGCTTTGGATAAACATGTGCTGACCTATATCCATGATTATAGTAGCATACAGAGTACTTTTACTACCCTAACATTCCTCTGTGTTCTGCTTGTTCATCTACCCACAATTCCTGCAGCCACTGATCTTTTTATTGTCTCCATAGTTTTTGCTGTTGCCAGAATATCATGTAGTTGGAATCAGATAGTATGTAGCCTTTTCAGATCTACTTCTTTTACTTAGCAGAATGTACTTAATGTTCCTCCGTATCTTTTCATGGCTTGATAGCTCATTATTTGAAGCACTGAATATTCCATTGTCTAGATGTACCATAATTTATTTATCCAGTTACCTACTGAAGGATATCTTGGTTGCTGCCAGGTTTTTGCAATGAACAATCAGGTTGCTATAAACATCTGTGTGCAGATTTTGGGTGGATATTAATGTTCAGTTCCTTTGGGTAAATACCAAGGAGAACAACTGCTGGATCATATGATAAGAATATGTTTAATTTTATGAGAAACCGCCAAACTGTCTTCCAAAGTGGTTGTAGTATTTTGCATTCCCACCAGAAATAGATAAGAGTTCCTACTGTTCCACATTCTCATCAGCATTTGGTGTAATCAGTGCTCCAGGTTTTGGCCATTCTCATAGATGTGTAGTGATATGTCATTTTAATTGGCATTCCCTTATGATGTATGATGGAGAGCATCTTTTCGTATGCTTATTTGCCATCTGTACATCTTCTTTAGTGAGGTGTCTGCTAAGGTCTTTGGCTCATTTTTTAATAGGGTTGCTTTCTCATTGTTGAGTTTTGAGTTCTTTGTATTATTTTGGGTAACAGTCCTCTATCAGATGTGTCTTTTGCAAAATATTTTCTCCCAGTCTGTCATTTGTCTTATTCTCATGGCATTGTCTTTTGCATAGCAGAAGTTTATAATCTTAGTGACAACTAGCTTCTCAATTATTTCTTTCATGGATTGTGTCATATCTAAAAAGTTATTACCATACCCGATGTCTAGGGTATGGCTAGGTTTTCTCCTGTTATATTCCAGGAGTTTTATAGTTTTGTGTTTTACATTTTGGCCTAGTGTCTATTCTGAGTTAATTTTTGTGAGGGGTGAAAGGTCTGTGTCTAGATTCATCTTCCTGCATGTTGATGTCTATTGTTCCAGCACCATTGGTTGAAAAGAATATCTGTGCTCCACTCTGTCTTGATTACTGTAGCTTTATTGTAAGTCTCCAGGTCGGGTGGTGTCGGTCCTCCAACATCCTTCTCTAGTATTGTATTGGATATTCCGTGTTTACTCTAATGTTTTTGATGCATGTCTTCGAATATGTGGGTGTCCTTATACAAATATATGGTGCTGATCTGTGTGAGTGGATTACTGCATGTGTGCTAAGTGCTACAGTCTGTCCCACTCTTTGTGACCCTATGGACTGTAGCCCACCAGGCTCTTCTGACCATGGGTTTCTCCAGGCAAGAATCCTGGAGTGGGTTGCCATGCCCTCCTGCTATTCAGCTTACACAGATGTGAAGTTTTCATAGGTCTGTTTCTAGGTTGTTTTGTTTACTTGACCCCAAGCTCCATGTGAAGTCTAACTGGAGTCCATTGCTTCTTCCCACTGCTTAGTATTTGTGGCGTGCGTGTGTCCACCATGCCTCCTTTCTTCACTCTCTGACTAATGGGCACGGGGCTAACTCCACTTCAAACACCTCCCCAAACAAAGCTATGACAAACTTTGCTGCATGGCTCTCCTGCACTCCTATGCGTGTTTCTCTGGCCTGTACACCCAGGGGGAGGATTCCGGAAGTGGAGAGATTACACAGAGCCTAAGTGCTGTCTGACTGCAGTCTAGGATGGCTGCTGTCCAACAGGGCACAGTGGACTACTTTTCCCCACGTCATCCCTGGCACTTGGAATCATCCTACTTGCTGTCTTAATCTGAATTTCTCTGATGACAGAGAAGTGGGTTGTTTTCTGTTTCACTGTGCTTGCCTCTCCCACTAGACTATGAGTTCTCCAGGCAGGGATATTACCCCAGAATCTTAGGCCAGAACCCGGACGTTGTAGGTAATAGTGAATGCTTATTGTATGAATGAATGAATGCATTAGTTAAAAGGCTAATACACAGCCTCCTAAACCTGCTGCTGCTGCTAAGTCACTTCAGTTGTGTCCGACTCTGTGAGACCCCGTATATGGCAGCCCACAAGGCTCCCCCATCCCTGGGATTCTCCAGGCAAGAATACTGGAGTGGGTTGCTATTTCCTTCTCCAATGCATGTAAGTGAAACATCAAAGCGAAGTCGCTCAGTCATGTCCGACTCTTAGCAACACTGTGGACTACAGCCTACCAGGCTCCTCAGTCCATGGGATTTTCCAGGCAAGAATACTGGAGTGGGGTGCCATTGCCTTCTCCTAAACCTGCTTTGTACCAAACCTTGACCTTGATGGTGGTGGTACAAGTGTTTGTGTGCAAACAAGGGGACACACAAACAAGGGCAAAGTCCTACAACTCAATCTACCTGGAAAAAAGATTAATGGTAGTTAGCATTTAATGACAGCCTGAAAATTGAAAGTAAAACTGTTAGTTGCTCACTCGTGTCCAACTTTTTGTGACCCCATGGACTGTAGCCCACCAGCCTCCTCTGACCATGGAATTCTCCAGGGAAGAATACTGGAGTGGGTAGCCATTCCCTTCTCCAGGGGATCTTCCCAACCCAGGGATCGAACCCAGGCCTCCTGCATTGCAGACAAATTCTTTACCATCTGTGCCACCAGGGAAGCCCAATGAGGACCTACTTTGTGCCAAGAACTCATAGATATATTAATCACAATCTTAATTTCAATTAGGCAAAATAGAAGTGTATTTCTCTTTCACATTCAAGGTGTTTGCAGGTAGGGCTGGTCTGACATTCTGTAGTGTATGTAGCTTCCAATGATCCTTGCTCCCTGTCACCCCCTTGTGTAGACACCTCCCCCCATTGAATCAGATCTGACTTTTATGGCAGAAATGACAGCAAGTTGTCTCTGAATCGAGGTGATAAAGATGTAGGCAGACCTGGAGATACTGCAGATTCCATTCCAGACCACATCAACAAAATGAGTATTGCAAAAAAAGGTGAATCACACAAATTTTTTGATTTCCCAATGCAGATAAAAGTCATGTTTATGCTATATTGTAGTCTATTAAGTGTGCAATAACAGTATGTCTAGAACATACCTTAGTTTAGAAATAAGGCTTTAAGGAAAATGGCTCCAATAGACTTGCTTGAGGAAGGGTTGCCATAAACCTTCAATTCATGAAAAATATGTTATCTATGAAGTGCAATAAAATCAGGTGCAATAAAGCAAGGTCTGCCGATACTTAGTTTCTGCCTTGTTCTCTTGAATCACTAACTGTGGGGATGGCAACCACCGTATCATGAGACATTCAAGTTGTCCTGTGGAGAGACATATAGAGAGGAACTGAGGCTCCCAGCCTACAGCCAGCACCAACTTGGGGCCATGTGACTGAACCTTCCTTGATGTGGATCCTGGATTCCCAACCTGCAAGAACTGTGAAAAATAACAAACAAAGAAATATAAAGATAATAAATAATCATTGGTGTCGAAAGCCCCTAAGTTTAGGGTATTTTGTTATGTAACATTAACTCCCTAAAGCAGATGGTATCAAGGACCCAGGCTCTGCCCATCTTTTTGCTCCACCATCTGTGACTTCCACTCCCTAGGTCATCTCATGGACCAGTATGGCTGCTGGAGCCGTTCTGTCTGTGTTCCAACTGGCAAAAGGAGAATGAATCAGAAGAAGGAAGGGAACACTTCATCTGTTGAGGACACTTGTCTGGGAGTTACAACTTCACTTCTGCTCACATCCCATTGGCCAGACCTTGCCCTTTGAAGGTACTTTACTGAAAAGGAGACTAAGGAATATAATCTTCATTGCTGGGTTTCTTTTCCTATAGAAGAAAGGAAGACTAGATACTGGAACTCTAGTGATGCCTGCCGTAGAGGTTACCTCTGGAGATGACGCAGCGTCACATGGTTAAATTTGAGATTTGGGAGCCTGCCTGTATTCAGTTCTGCCACTTACCATCCCTGTGATCTTGAAAAATTTATCAAATTTCTCTGTGCCTCAGTTTCCTTGTCTGTAAATCATGGGGTCTAAGACAGCCTGCCTGTAGAGGGTTATTGTAAGGATTAAATGACTCAAAATACATAGCGTTTGTAACAGTCCTGGCACTTGGCATAAGTGTTAGCTGTTATCATCATTTAATCCTTGAAAGAGGTTTTCTCAAGGTCACACAACCAGTAAGTTGTGGAAGCAGAATTTGGCCTGATAGCAATTTTTCCCACTTGCATCATCCCATTGAAATTCTTAGAGAGCAAGATCAGGACCTAGGGCAGTACCCTGCACATAATATGTATCCAGAAATATCTGTCAAATAAGCATTTAAATTGTCCTTCCATAGAGATGCCAGGTTTTGTTTTGTTTTGTTGCTCTGTTTAATAAGAAAGCACCATTGACCCCATGTGGTTCCTCCGGTGAGGAGCCGGAATCTTTGATTCCATCACAAGAGCTCAGTTCCTCTGAGGTCCCTCCAGGCCATTATTTTTAAGAGTGAATTCCTGGGAACTCTTGTTCTGGAAGATGCCCAGAGTTTCATGATAAGAAAAAGTCTGGGAAGCTGCATTTTGCCTCTTCCTTCTAGAGAGTTGCAGATATTAGCCTATTAAAATCCCTGAGAAATCCTGCACAAATAATGTCCGTAGGCTTCTTTTCAGTCTTCATTTTCTAGGCTTATTTGAACACAGACTCTCCCCCCACAAACCCCCACCCCCACCCCACACCACACAGACACTCAGTAAGGACTGTAGAGGACGTTTCTCCAGCTCTTGTCATTGACAGTTATCTTGGTATGAGTGGGTATCCCATTCTTTTTTGAGAGTGCATTAGATAAGGGTGAGGGGAAGTGAGCAGCTGGCTGCTGGTTACCAGGCTGAGTTGGGTTAAGAAAGGGATTCTGGGCATTTTCCCAGAGCCCCACTCTCTAGAGGACACCAAAACATCATTAGAAGTATAGAATATTGGGGGGAAAATGTGTTTCTTGGCACTTTCATTGGGGAAAGAGCCATGAAAATAGGAAGAATACTACTATTGAGGGATTACTATATGCCAGGCACTCTTATAAACATTTGTAGGCATCTTCTCAATTAATCTTCAGAACAGCCCCATGAGCTAAGTACTGCTAATAGTCCCATTTAACAGATGAGTAGAGTAAGGAACGGAGAGGTTTAAGTAACTTGCCTAAGATCATGCAGCTAGGGAGTGACAGGAATTCTTTGATAAATTGTTTATGACCGGGATGAGGAGGGAAGAGACCCACTTAAGGGTATTTTAAACTCAGGTGCTCACAAAACTCCACCCCAGGGAGAAAAGGCCTTTTAACTGCAGTGTTCTGATTTTGTGGGGTAGGGGATGCAAATTTGAGGCCAAGGTGAAATTGCTCACTAATAGAGAGGAAGCTGCTCCTGCTATGGCCGTTTGCCTTCAGCTCCATCCCTCCAAAGGATGTTTAGAGTCTCATGTGTAGAAGCCATCAAGCTGAAGAAAGTACTAAGTAATTTAGCCTGCCCAGATACCCACCTGGCTCAGGCTGGCACTCACACCAGTGCCAGGTGACACAGTCACTGAGATGGTACAGAAGTTCAAAACTTGCTAAATGAAACCACCATTGAAGGAGTCCTTTGAAAAGTCAGAGTCCTATTAAACATCCCCAAGGCTGAGTGTCAGGGGCAGACACCTCATTCCCAGCTCAGCTGCTGACTGTGCCTGTGGACAGTTCTATTCCGCTTTGCACCCTACATGGTGTAGGGGGTGCAAGTTGGGGAGTGGGCCCCTGAGAACTCTGGCATAGAGAGATCATGCTATCCCCAGCTCCAGGTTTGGTAGCCCAGACCAGACAATAGGATTTCAGAGAAGAGTGAAATCAGAGACCTCGTGCAGACTGGAAAGGCTTTCTGAGGGAGGTGGCCTGGATCCAGGTTACAGCGTCTCAGCTACCTTAAATAAGGGAGCCCATTGATGAAGTTGTGGGCTTCCCTTGTGGCCCAGCTGGTAAAGAATCCACCTGTAACGTGGGAGACCTGGGTTCTATCCCTGGGTTGGGAAGATCTCCTGGAGAAGGAAAAGGATACCCACTCCAGTATTCTGGCCTGAAGAATCCCATGGACTGCATAGTCCATGGGGTCATAAAGAGTCAGACACGACTGAGCAACTTTCACTCACTCGCTCACTCACTCATGATGAAGTTGTATTTCCGTCTAATCTCAGTTGTCAGTGGTGATGCTGGCACAACAGATACATTTGTGAGTTGTCCTCCTGGATTGGCATGTAGACTTCTCTAGCTGCTTACACAATATCTACTCCCTTGCTATTGACAGAACCTCAGTTTGTCTAGGGTGGTAATGGGCTCCCTGTTAATAATCCCCTTCTCAGGTTTCAGTGCGGCTAGGGGTGGCCATATGCTTCATTCTGGCCCATGAGATGAAGACAGAAGTTCCTAGGGAGGGCCTACTTCCTTAAGTGAAATGACAGAGTCTCCTAAGAAGTTTTTGTCCTTTACCCTTCACCTTCTTCCTGCTTGGAATGGAGATGCAGTTCCTGGAGGTGTAGCAGCTAACTTGCTGCCGTGAGGACAAAGGTCACATGCTAAGGATGGCAGAGTGGAAAGCCAGAATAGCTGGGTCCTTGATAATTTCCTTGAGTAGCCACAGTAGTTCCTAATCTCTTGGGGGCGGGCGGAGAAAAAACAAAACTCCTATTTGGTGAAGCTACTCTATTGGATTTTTCTTCCATGCTGTCAAATACAAGCTGTTATCAGTCCATCCAGGTCTCATAAGAATAATGTTCATACTGTCACCGTCTATGTTGCACTGTGTGTCAGGCGCTGAATAACAATCTCGTATCCACTGTCTCATTTCATCCTCACCATCCTAGAAGTGGGGGCCTGTAATTACCATCATGCAACAGAAAGGGAAATGAGGGGTTAAGAGGGGTTAAGGAACTTGCCCACAATTGCCCAACTAGGAGAAGGGGAGAGTCAAAGATTTGGACCTGGGTCTCTAATTTTATTAAGTTGGTGTTAATGGCCGTGGTGGTTTGAAAACATACTCTTCCCCCAACTCCTTCTATCAAGAGCTAGGGGCTGTGTCCCCTCTCCTTGAGTCTGGACAGGTTGGTGGCTGCTTGATCAGCTGAATTTTAAAAATTACTTAATCATTTCTGGCTGTGCTGGGTCCTCGTTGCTGCATGCAGGCTTTCTCTAGTTGCAGTGAGTTGCGGGGGGACTGGTGGGAGAGGTGGGGTGGGGTGGCTGTTCTTTGTTGTGATGCTCAGGCTTCTCACTGAGGTGGTTTCTCTTGCTGTGGAGCGCAGGCTTTAGGCAAGAGGACTCGATAGTTGCATCACACAGTCTTAGTTGCCCTGTAGCATGTGGGATCTTAGCTCCCGGACCAGGGATCAGATCAGTATCCCCTGCGTTGGCAGGTGGATTCTTAACAACTGGACCACCAGGGAAGGTCCCGACCAGTTGAATTTGACAGAAGTGGCCCTCTGTGACTTCTGAAGCAGGGTCTTAAAGGTGATGCATCTTCTGCCTTGTTCACTGGAGCCCTCCTCACTCAGAGCTCAGAGTTGCCATGTAACAGGTTCAAATTCCCTGAGACTGCCATGCTGTGAGGAAGCCCAGGTCACATGATGGTGCTTCTAATTGGTTATACTATTTTCCCCGTCCTCCCAGCCCAGGGGACAGATGTGTGAATGAAAATGCCTTCGTATGATTCCATCCCTAAGCTGTTGAAACATCTTCACTTTTTTTTTAAATTGGAGGATAATTGCTTCAAACATTGCATTGGTTTCTGCAATATAACAATGCAGATCAGTTATAACTATGTGTTTATCCCCTCCCTCTTGAGCCTCCCTCTTCCCTCACCCCTACTTTTGGGTCTTCCCAGTTGAAGCGTCAGATATCAGGGAGCATCGGCAAGCATTCCCTGCTGTGTCGATTATTATGAATCCTGAACCATAGACTCTGCGAACATAAGAAAATGGATATTTTAAGACACTAACTTGTAGGGTAATTTGTCCCAAAGCAATGCTAATTGTCACTGCAGCTCACTGCAATGCCTCCTAAGTATTATCTTCACACCTGAAAGTACCAAACCCCTGAAAATTTAATTGATTTTTTTTTTATTATTTGCTGTAATTATAGTCTGTAAAGTTACCACCAACACTGAATTAGCAAATATAGAACATCACTCCTAGGGAAAAATATAGAGGTAGTCTGCTGTGAGACCCTAGTCACATTTTCATCAACTGATCAATACATAGCCTTGTTTTAGGTGTGCTTTATATTAGATAAGGATGCCTTATCTATTATATATGATGCTTCCCCCGATGGCTCAAGCGGTGAAGAATCTGCCTGCAATGCAGGAGACACAGGAGACTCAGGTTTGATCCCTGCATGGGGAAGATCCCCCTGGAGAAGAAAAAGGCAACCCTCTCCAGTATTCTTGCTTGGAAAATCCCATGGACAGAGGAGCCTGGAGGGCTATATAGCCCACGGGGTCACAAAGAATCGGACATGATTGAGCATGTACGCATGCACTATCTAATGTATACTGTTGATTCATTCACATTAAAATTATGGACAACAGCATTATAACTCACACCTGAACAAAGCTCATCTAACTCACATTGTTTTCTCTGTAAGACACCTCACAGCCCTCTTGAGCTTGGTGACATCAGACAGCACTTCAGCACTATGCTTAAATTAAGATCATTTTAAACAGAGAAATCACCAACAAAAAGCATGAAAATGTGCAAAGAGAGGCACTAAATAGACCACAAGCAAGACACTTGTTTACAGTATGAGAGTGGAGACGAGAAGGCAGTTAGTATGATCCACTTCAGCTGGAAAAGTGGGTGGGTGTTGGTGACTCAAATTTTTTTTCACTCTGCACACATCCGTGAATGACCATGAAACCACTAGAAAGTATTCATTTTGGTGTTACAAATAAATTTTAGGGAGCAGGCAAATTCACAAATATGGAATCTCCAAATTATAAGGATCGACTGTATTATTTAACAAGCTCAGGGTTTGCAGTCCTGATTGATAATTGTAGTAAGGCATTGAGCAAGTGAAAACGAGTCCCCAGAGCCTTGATTTTGTCATGTGGTCAAATGTGGGTGATGATACCTACCCTGTCGGGTTTGCGGAGGGGAGGGGGTAGTCATAATAACAACTATCATTCATTGAAGGCTACATGCTAAACACTTTACATACCTGATCTCATTGATTCCTCACAACACTCCTATGAGACAGATCCTATTATGAAGCCCATTTTACAGATGAGGAAACTCTGACCTAGCAAGGTGAAGGGACTTAGTCCAAGATCTTGCAAACTAGAACAGGCAAAGCTTGGTCTCAAACCCATCTCTGTTCATGTCCCATGCCCACCTCACTCCAGACTTTTCATGAGCCCGTGTTTACAAGATGCCGGGCATCTGGTATACTCATGGCAAGTGGATGCTTCGCGGATGATCCTAAATGGGGTCTGGGGTCTTTGAGGCCTTTCTGCAAAGGAAGGAGGGGAAACTGAGCCCCAGGGCAGGGTGGAGGCCAGAGTAAGAGCTGCTGAGGAAGGGAGGGAGCCAGTAGGGGGGCGCAGGCAGGGCAGTCAGCTAGGAGGATCTTGAATCAGACCCCGTGGTCCCCTCCCACAGAGGGTTAAAGCAGCCCAGGCTCCTTCCAGCAGAGCGGAAATCACATTTTGAGAGCTGAGCAGAGCTCCAGAGGGAAGCTTTTCTTCTCCATTTGTCTGTTGAGGCTGGCCCATAAAATCCGCCGGAACTCCGTGCTGGACTGAGGAATTCCTGCTGAACGGGGATGCAGAGAAGGCAGCAGGGGGGAGCCCTTACCAGGTCAGCAATCACCCCCCTCTTCAAGGCGTCACCTCTAGATCAGGTGATCCCCTTTGGAGGCCTCACAAGATTTCTTGGATGAGGGCACATACAGGGAAGAAGTGATACCCCCTCCTTCAAGTGAACTTGTGGTGGGGGGCAGGGGGGGGAGCAGGCGGGAGGTGAAGAGTAAGAGCAGACAGGGAGGGGTCAGGGGTCAGGCTGTGGCAAGTCAGTGGGGGTGTGGTCCATGTCCTCCTCTTGGACACTGGGTGGCACTGGGCAAATCTTTGCCCATTTCCTCATCTGACCCCCAGGGAGCATGAGCTGCTCACCTCTACCCATGGCTTCCCAGTCAGAGCTGACAGTTTGAGGGTTTTTGTTTTTTTGTTTTTTTTTTCATCTAGAAGGCTCCTTGCTGCATTTTCTCCCTTGAAGACAGCACAGTTATTACCACACCTATTTTACGATAAACAAAGGCTCAGAGAGGCAAGGTGTTCTGCCCAATGTCACCGACTCGGAATGGCAACTGGGAACTCAAATCCAGACTCCGTCTCTCAAGCATTCACGCTCCTGCCTCTCAATGTGAGCATCCCTAATTCTCCCTGTCCTGGGATGCCCGTTCTCATTTCTCTTGGTTGATCCTCTCACATTTTAAGACTCAGCTCATACATTGCGTTTTCCAGGAAGCCTGCCCTGATTTGCCAAGCTAGACTGGAGCTCCTCTCTGGCTGCCTCTACCCCTGAGAGGTAAATGTTTTGGTCACAGGGCTATGAGCCCTGGGTGAGCAAAACCACTTCTGATATGGCTCCCCCCTGTACCTCCTGCATCAGCCAACAAAAGAAACTTTCAATTTGCCATGCAGATGCTAAGTGTTCGTGGTGGTTTTAACACATGGCCCCATTGAAAGGTTGGGTCCATGTCCTTTATTCTTGAGTCTGGGTGGGTTTGTGACTGCTTTAGACAATAGATCATGGCAGAAGCGACTCTATGTGACTGCGGAGGCTGGGTCATGAAAGGTAAGGCAGCTTCAGCTGTTTACTGGAACACCCTGAACTTTTGAGTAAGAAGCCCAAATGCTCTGAGATCGCCATACTGTGAGGAAGCCCAGGCCATGTGGGGAGGTCACATGCAGGTGTTCCTGTTGGCAGTCCTGGTCTTCAAGTCGTTCCAGTCCAGGGACCTCCAGATGATTCCAGCCCTCAGTTGTTAATTCCTATTGATCTCTGAGTCTTCCCAGTTGAGGCTCAAGATACCACCTCTCAGAGACAAGCTATCCCCATCACCAGCTCTGAATTCATAGGTATCACAAAATAGTAGTTGCTTTAAGCACTTTGGGGGGAGTTTGTTCTGTAGCAGTGGTAACTGGAATAGCGCTACCAATCTGGACAAGTCCCCTTCATTTCTTGTCAGGATTACTGCAACGGTCTCCTCACGAGTATCCTGGTTCCTTCCTTTCCACTCTGCCTTATGCCCTCGGCATAGCAGCCAGATTAGTCCTATAAAGCACAAATGAGACCCTTCCCTTCCCCGTGCAAAACCCTTGGCTCCCAGCTCACTCAGAGCAAAAGCTGAATGCATACAATGACCCACCGGCCCCAGGTGATCTGTTCCCTCTCCTACCCTCTCACCCCTCTGTCCTAACTCCTACCCTCTCCCCTTACTGACTCCTCTCCAGCCACACTGGCCTCTTGCCTCATACACAAGACACTCCATCCACCTCAGGACCCTTGCACACGCTGTGGACAGTGCTCCACCGCCTGGAACACTTCCTCCAGGTGTTGCCTGGAATTTCAGGTCTCTGTTCAGAGGCCTGCCTTATTTAACACCATGACCCTCCCTCCCCACTCCCAAACCACTTGCCTTGCTCTCTTTTTTATTTTGCCATGATCCTTATAACTGCCAAACATGCCATATCTATATATTCTTTAATTAAATTAAATTAATTGATTTTTTTAACACCAAAACATTTTGTATTGGGGTATAGCTGATTAACAATGTTAAGATGGTTTCAGGTGAAAAGCAAAGGGACTCAGCCATACATAAACATGTATCCCTTCTCCCCCAACACCACCGACCACCCCCCTCCATGCCATCCAGGCTGGCCCATAACATTGAGCAGAGTTTCATGTGCTATCCAATAGGCTCCTGTTGGTTATCCTCTGTAAACATAGCAGATGTGCTATCTATTTTACTTAGTATGTTTTATATTTACCATATTTTCTTCATCCTAAAATATCAACGCTACAGAGCAGGGATCACTGTTTACTCATGAATGTATCTATTCCCCTTGCATAAAATAGTAGCTGCCACTTAAGAGTGGTTTGCTGAGTGAATGAATGAGCTGCCAAAGCCCAGATAGGGGGTTGTCTGGCTGGGGAAGCAGCCGGGGCTTAGCAAAGTGCAGGGGTGGAGAGGCCAGCCTGAGTCAGCGCGGTCCGGCAGGGGGACGTTCCATGGAAGAGAAAGCTTGCTGCCCCTCTGGGGAGTCCTGAGGATGGGCAAGGCTTTGAAGATGCACACGTGGGCCATCTCCCGGGCCTCCCTCCTTCCTGGTCTGGTGTGTCTCCGGTCCTGCCAGTAAACAGGATTTCTGGGCAACTGCCTGAGAACGCTGCCCCACACCCCAGAGGCCTTGACTTGCTCCTTCCTGCGCTATAAATCGGGTCCCTTCCAGCTGTCCCATCCGACATCCTGGATGCTGCTGGGGGAAGTGAGGCAGGCAGATTGGTTGGAAAGAGCTGTGCATGGCCTCGAGCAGGGCACTGCCCCTCAATGTTCTTGTCAGCAAAATGGGAATGAGAGGAGGAGAATGGACGTCAGGGCATGACTGTGATGTCCAGTGAGATGACGGCGTGAAAGTCCCTGCTAAACCGAGGTGCTCCAAGGGCTCATGGTGGGTAGTGGTGCAGGGGCCAAAGCCCAGCTCCACTGCTGAGATCAGTCTCTTCACCTGTAAAATGGGGCCAAGTGAGTCATTAACTTCCAGGGTTGTTGAGAGGTTCAAAATGCAGAGGAAGTTCTTAGCACTCAGGAGACATGTAATAGTTGTTAGCTGTTATTGATGGTAATTATTCTAGTAATGATAGAGATTGGAATGTTATTGAAAAGCCATTTGGGAGTCCAGAAGCCTTGTTTCACACCCCGGAGAGGACTGTGGACTTGACAGGGCACAGCTTCAGTCATGGGGCTTTGTGTCCAGCCTGGGCATGGGGTGTGGGAAGTTCATATCCAAGTCTCACTACTCCCCAGCTATGGACATATAGACATGTTATTTAATTGCTTTAGGCCTCAGTTTCCTCATCTGAGAAAGGAGAATAATTATAATACGCGCCTCTTACAGTGACCATGAGGATCGAGTGAGTTAAAATGTGCCCAGTACCTGGCCCTGTGCCTGGTACGCAGCAAGCAGACCATATGGAACAGTGCTGTTCTGTTCACTCCACCAATGGGTAAACTGAGGCTCAGCCAGGAGAGCACACTTGGTCCAAGAGGTCAGTTGTGATGTTTATTGGGGCTGAGTTGGGATCAGCTTCAGTAGAGCATTAGAAACCACAACCAGTGAACTCATTGTTTGTGAGCTGTCCCCTTTTATCTCAAGGATTCTTCTAGCTAAGTGGGAGTCTATGCCATTAATGTTAGAAGAATGGATAAGGGAAAAACTCAACACTGAGAAAAATCTCATCCATGCACTTCTTTCCAGAGAGCTGGGAAAACGCTTAGGACTGGTATTAAAAGATCTTGGGTTCCAGTTTGAGATGTGCCAAGCAAGGTAATGGGCAGTCCTTGAACATTCTGAGCAAGGGAAGATTTAATTAAAGGCTATGTATCTGGGGGGCTTCCCAGGTGGCTCAGCGGTAAATAATCCTCCTGCCAATGCAGGAGACACAGGTTCCATCCCTGGGTTGGGAATATCCCCTGGAGAATGAAATAACAACCCACTCCAGTACTTTTGCCTGGGAGACATCATGGACAGAGGAACCTGGTGGGCTACAGTCCATGGGGTCACAAAAGATTCAGACATGACTTAGCGACTAAACAACAAAGTGTATCTGGGAATACATTTGGGTTGATTCCAGTTCCTGAGGTCTGTACATTGCTGGTGGTGAGTGAATTGGCACAAATCTCTGTGGAGGGTGGTTGAACTCCACAAATATCCCAGATATGTTTGTAGAGCTCTTCCTCAATGCCAGGTACTGAGCAGGGCTGATGATCTGCCACTGCCCCGTGCTTGTGATCTGGAGAGGAAACAGACAATAAACGAACATACAACTCCACATACTGCATGTTGGAGGAAGAACTGCTATGAAGAAATCAAAGCAAGATAAAGAGAAGAACTTCAGTGGGAGGGGTGGTGTTTGATTTGAGGCACAGATTGAGTAGGGAGGAGCCATGGAGACCTGCAGGGAGAGAGCATTTTGGGTAGAGGGAACATTGAATGCAAAGGCCCTGGGATGGGAGCATGCCTGGGAGGTTCAGACTCCTGCCAGGAGCCCAGGTGCTAACATGCTGGGTGGGTTCAAAACCCGGTGGGGCAGAGAAGGAGAACGTGGAAGGCACTAGGTGATAGAGATCACCGGGTCAGGCATACAGGGTTTCAGAGTCATTGAGAGAATGTATTACTCTGAGTAATATGGGAGATCAGCAGAGGCTTCTGAGCAGAGGAGGGACAGGATCTGACTCAGGTTTTAAGGGAAGGCGTCTGGCTGCATGTGGAGAATGGACTGTGGGGGCCGGAATGGAAGCTGGGAGCCCAGGGTCACCAGGAGGGTGACTGGTACCCGAGTGGTGAGGGCAGAGGTGGTGAGCAGTGCCCTGGATTTGTTATGAAGAAATGGAGCTCAGGGTTGATTGAAGGATTGGCGATAACTGTCAAAATTGCAAATGCACATATACTTTGACTAGCACGTCTGCTTCTGGGACTTTTTCCTACATTCACACTTGCATGTGGGGAAATGACCCATATGCAAGAATGTTAGCTGCATATAAAGGAAGAACTGAGCAGGCTGGATTCAGCCAAGTGTGGGTGGGGATGTGGAGATAGTGCTGGGGAAGTGGGGGCTGGAGCTGCCATCTGGAGAACAATCTGTCGTGTTAAATATATATATCAGAATGTGTAAAAGATGGCCACCACTTCTCTGACACTGCTCCCATAGAGAGGTGAGGTCTATGCACCTGCTCTCTGAATCTGGGCTGGCCCACGGCTGTCTGGACCAATGACTATGGCAGAAGGGATGCTGTGTCAGTCTCTAGGCCTAGATCTTAAAAGACTAGCAGCTTCCAATCATTCTTGGAATGATTGCTTGGGGAGAACCAGCTGCCAAGAAGGAAATCCAACCACTGTGAGACTGCCATGCTGCAAGGAAGTTCAGGTAGCTATGGAGAAGTGTCCTTTAGGGTGAGATGCCAAGGGTGGGGAAGCAGAGAAAGAGAAAGAGAGAGAGAGAGACAGCACAGCCAGGCACATCAAGGCTGCAGACATGAGTGAAGATGCCATCTTAGAAGGGAACCTTCAGCCCCAGCTGTCTCAGCTGACACCACATGGTTCAGAGCTGAGCTCCCTAGCCAAGCCCTTTGTGAATTCTTGATCTGCAAAATCACAAACAAAGCAAAGTGTTGTTTTACGCCTCTCAGTTGAGGGCAATTTTTGTTGTGCAAAAGATAATCAAAATACATGTACCCGATGAACCAGTAATTACACACCTATTTGTCCAGACAAAATTCTCATGCCAGTCCATCCAAGGACATAGCAGTGCTGTTATGGTGGTAGACTTAGAGACCGCCCAGTGCTCATCACTGGAAAAGTAAGAAAGAAGAATGAATATGGTGGATGCAAACCAAGGAGTCTTAGTCAGCAATTAGAAGTCACAGGTCAAATCATAAACTATATCAGTATTAAACAGGGAATCAATACTGGAGCACAAATAAACTAAAACTGCAGAAAACACAGTAACACAGAAAGCAACAGTACACATACAAGTACACTGTGTTCATTATGTTCTACAAGGAGACTTACACCTAAATAACACACATGGAACCCAACAGAATGGGTCTATGGAGGTCCCAAAAATGGGCAGGGGAGATAGAAGAAAAGGGAATAGAGGGAGAGAAATAAAACAAAGGATGGGCATGCAGGGGTCAACACTGACAATCAGCCATGACCTGAGGAGTGTTTTTCTTTGTTGTTTGTTTAACTTAGGTCTCTACATTTGACTGTGTGGATCACAATAAACTGTGGAAAATTCTGAAAGAGATGGGAATACCAGACCACCTGACCTGCCTCTTGAGAAACCTGTATGCAACTCAGGAAGCAACAGTTAGAACTGGACATGGAGCAACAGACCGTTTCCAAATAGGAAAAGGAGTACGTCAAGGCTGTATATTGTCACCCTGCTTATTAAACTTATATGCAGAGTACATCATGAGAAATGCTGGGCTGTAAGAAGCGCAAGCTGGAATCAAGATTGCTGGGAGAAATATCAATAACCTCAGATATGCAGATGACACCACCCTTATGGCAGAAAGTGAAGAGGAACTAAAAAGCCTCTTGATGAAAGTAAAGGAGGAGAGTGAAAAAGTTGGCTTAAAGCTCAACATTCAGAAAACTAAGATCATGGCATCTGGTCTCATCACTTCATGGGAAATAGATGGCAAAACAGTGGAAAGAGTGTCAGACTTAATTTTTGTGGGCTCCACAATCACTGCAGATGGTGATTGCAGCCATGAAATTAAAAGATGCTTACTCCTTGGAAGGAAAGTTATGACCAACTTAGATAGCATATTAAAAAGCAGAGACATTACTTTGCCAACAAAGGTCCGTCTAGTCAAGGCTATGGTTTTTCCAGTGGTCATGTATGGATGTGAGAGTTGGACTATAAAGAAGGCTGAGCGCTGAAGAATTGATGCTTTTGAACTGTGGGGTTGGAGAAGGCTCTTGAGAGTCCCTTGGACTGCAAAGAGGTCCAACCAGTCCATCCTAAAGGAGATCAGTCCTGGGTGTTCATTGGAAGGACTGATGCTGAAGCTGAAACTTCAGTCCTTTGGCCACCTCATGTGAAGAGTTGACTCATTGGAAAAGACCCTGATGCTGGGAAGGAATGGGGACAGGAGGAGAAGGGGACGACAGAGGATGAGATGGCTGGATGGCATCACTGACTCAATGGACATGGGTTTGGGTGGACTCTGGGAGTTGGTGATGGACAGGGAGGCCCGGCGTGCTGTGATTCACGGGGTCGCAAAGAGTCGGACATGACTGAGCGACTGAACTGAACTGAACTACATTTGAAGCTTAAAATGTAGGAATAAAGGTAAACAAAATAAATGTCTATAAGTAGGGGTTGGTTGAATAAATTACAGCACCTTCACATGACAACAAAATCATGAAAAAGAATGGAGACATTTGCTACGTACTAATTAGATTTGTAAGAATCGCCGAAGTACTCTGGCAAGGGGAAAAAGTGATATAGAAGGGTGTGTATAATACACCTCCATTGGCGGGGGGAATAAAAATGTATGTATTTGTGTTTACATTTACAAACAAATGGGATCTCTGTGTAAGAATGTCACATAAACTAATACCAGTGGATGCTTCTGGGGGAAAGAGCCAGGTGTCAGGGGACAGGAGTGAATGGGAGACTTCAGAAGAGCTGGTACCCAGGAGGTGTGTTCAGAGAAAGAATCATCGCCCACACTGGAATCATCTTCTCCAGGCAGGCTTGCCTGGTGCAGGGGCTCAGAGGGAAAGCAGACCCCATCCTGACCCGCTCAGGGTTCTGACTCTGCCGCATCCATGACAGGACCTTGGCCAACAAGACCCTGCATGGTTGGGGGCACTGCTCACCGGTTGCCGGCCTTGCCTTCCTTACCACTCATCCATCATGGCTCCCCTTCTCTACTCCCCATCTCCTGCCGTGTCTTTAAACACTCTAAGAAATACAAAGGCTAATATAATAAAGCTACATGTTCTTATCACCCTGTTTAAGGAAGAAAATGCCAAACACAATTGAAGAGTATAGTGGTTTTTTGTTTTTTGGTTTTTTTGCACGTGGTGTGTGGAACCTATAATTCCCTGAGCAGGGGTCAAACCCATGCCCCCAGTAGTGAAAGCGCTGAGTCTTAACCACTGAACCACCAAGGGAAGCCCTAAGAGAGTGTAGTGGTTTTAAAATACGTCCATAAATTCTTTGAAACAACTTCCTTCAAAGGGGACCCCTAATTTCCCTTCCCTTTGAGTACTGGGTGGGGCTTAACTGATGAAGAGAATGAGGTGAAAGTAATATTTAAGGCTAGGTCCTAAAAAGGATACGACTTCAGCCCAGATGTCTGTCAATGCTCACCTTTGGAGTCCAGTCCCCACGCTGTGATGGGATTCAGGTCACATGGAGAGGAACTGAGTCCCTCTCCTCTCCCTCCCCTGCATGCCCAGCAAACAGCCAGCACCAGCTTGCCAGCCATGTGCCTGAGCCACTTTGTCAGCAGTTTCTCCAGCCCCAGTCAGGTCTTCAGATGACTGCAGCCCCACTTGACATCTGAACACCAACTCTTGAGGACCAAAACCACCAGCTAAATCACCCCCCAACTCCTGACCTGCAAAAGCTGTGAGAAATAATAAATGACTATTGTAGCTTCAAAACATCATGTTGTGGGGTTGTTTGTTTTGCAGAATAGATAGCTAATACAGAAGGCCCCTGATATCCTTTCCCAATAAACCGTGTCCCTCTCCAACCAAAAGAAACTTCTCTATTGGTATTTATTATTCCCAGGAATGTTTTAACTTTTACTGTGTCGATATAAATCATTATACAATGTATAGGACTGTATTTCATTCTCAAAAGTGTATAGAAGTGCCCATGATATAAAGCATACATTTGTATTTAGGATATGTATCCTGTCTCACTTGCCTTCTTTTCTTCCATGGCATGTTTTGGGGCTTCCCAGGTGATGCAGTGGTAAAGAATCTGCCTGCCAATGCAGGAGACACAGAAGATGCAAGTTTGATCTGTGGGTTGGGAAGATCTCCTGGAGTAGGAAATGGCAACTCATGCCAATATTCTTGCTAGATTTTTCCCATGGACAGAGGAGCCTGGCAGGCTGGAGTCCGTGGGGTCGAAAAGAGTCGGACATGACTAAGCAGCCCAGGCATGCTTTCGGGATGCATCTGTGTTGAGGCAGGCAGCTGCAGGTCCTTGTGACGGCTGTAGACCGTACCGTTGTATTAATAAACCACAGTGTATTATCCAGAATTCCTGGTTGGTGGACATTCAGGTCATTTCTGGGTTTTGCTATTACAAACAACAGTCTCAGTAACATCTAGTTACTCTCTACTCCTCTTCATATGGGAACTTCTTGTTTGAAATCTCAGCTGTGATGTCACCTTGCTGATCACCCCTCCTAGCTGTCGGGTTCTTTAGGGCTCCCCAAAGCTGGTCTCTCTTGGTGCTCCCTCGACTTTTCCTTCCGGTATCTAGTGTCCTTGGTCAGCTTTCAATCCTTTGGTCCTTTCCCTGAACTAGATAGTAGCTCCATGAGGAGGGTTTTCTCCCAGTTTTCCTCCTTTCTGCCCACCCCCACCACACACCCAGCATAGGGCCTGAAACACGGTAGACCATCAACAAAAACATGGTATATTAGAAACGGCTGAGAATTGCTTCCTCACTTCGGGCCTCAATTTCCCCATCTGCATGGTAAAAAATTAGATCAATTTTTGGGTGACTTTCATTCAGCTTTTGAGAGGGGCCTCTGTGGCCACTGCAAGGTAGAGAGAAGAGAGCTTCAGCTTTCGGCAGAGCCCCCATTCTTTCCCCATGTCCTAGCTTGGTCTCCATGGGAGATTTGGTTTGCAAGGGAATAGCTACCATTTACTGAGCCCCTGCTATTTATCCGTGACAGGCATGTTCTAAGCTGGCACAGGTAATTTCTCACTTCAGCTACTCTTTAGCCCTCGGAAGTAGACACTATTACTCTCCTCTTGCTACAGAGGTAAACTGAGGCACACAGAGGCTAAGTAACTTGTCATGGGACTAGCAAATGAGGGATTGAAATTTGGGTCAGAAGAGACTAGCTCCAGAGCTGATTGTCTAACCACTAACCCAGCCTGCCAGCTTTAGAGAAGGGTGGGGGCAGAGGAGGAGGAAGGAGAAGGGCAGGGCAGAGAGGAAGGTAAACAGAAGGCTGACAGTCACTCTTCTGAAGGCCTCCACCAGCAAGAGCATCCCAGTGTCCTCACTCATTTCCCCAGCCCCCTGTCTCTCAGCCTTGATGGCTTGAAAACATCCTGCCTCCCCCCATTTGGCTCCCTGGCCCAACTCCAAGCCTCAGCAGGGTCCTGCTGTGCTTCAGCGGCTCATAGCTCTCCCCCCGCATCTCCTTCCAGGTGTCTGGACACTAAACCCCAGGAGCTGGGGTCTGGAGTCACAGCCCAGCTCCAGCAACAGGACAGGAGGGTCTTTCCAAATCAGTTCTTGTTCAGTCGCTCAGTCGTGTCCAGCTCTGCGACCCCATGGACTGCAGCACGCCAGGTTTCCCTGTCCTTCACCATCTCCCAGAGCTTGCTCAAACTCATGTCCATTGAGCCGGTGATGCCATCCAACCATCTCATCCTCTGTTGTCCCTTTCTCCTTCTGCCCTCAATCTTCCCCAGCATCAGGGTCTTTTCTAATGAGTCAGTATCTTGTACTTTCCCAGGAACATCAGAGGAGGGAAGTATGGTGAAATTAAAAGGGCATCTGACTTCCCTGGTAGCTCAGACGGTAAAGCGTCTGCCTACAATACGGGAGACTAGGGTTCGATCCCTGGGTCGGGAAGATCCTCTGGAGAAGGAAATGGCAACCCACTCCAGTACTCTTGCCTGGAAAATCCCATGGACAGAGGAGCATGGTAGGCTATAGTTCATAGTGTTGCAAAGAGTCAGACACGACTGAGCGACTTCGTTTTCTTTCTTTCTGTGTCTCTGGACACCTGGGCCCCAGGGTGAGTTGTGGAGTTGGGGTGAGGCAGCTCATAGCTGTCTCAGCCTCAGGGGATTCTGGTCCAGAATTGGTTGGGGGGGAGTGGGGCCTGGATCCGGATGGTACCTGCTCCCTGGCCGGCAGCATCCTCAGGGACTAGGCGGGAGGCTCCTGAACGTGAGTCCTGAAGGGTCCTTGGCAACTTAGGATTCTGGTGTTCCTTTGCATGACTTCTGAGCTTGTCAGCCTAGCTGTCTTCCATCTCTGTCTCCCTTTTTCAATTTATTTTCAAACTGTATGTGGTTCCAGGCATTGACCCTTCTTTTATTCATTCAACAAATCTTTACCAAGGACCTACTGTGTGCCAGGCACTGTTCAGGCACTGGGGAAACAGCCATAGGTGAGCAAAACTGACAAATATTCTGACCCCTATGGGATGTGCTCTCTCTTTGTAACAGAGAAATAAGAAAAATAAGTAAGTCAGGAGAAAAATTGAGAAGAGAAGAAGGTACCAACTTTTGGGAAGGGGAGTGAAGAGGGAGAGGTAGTGGCAGAGGAGAAAGAGGAGGAAGAAGAAGGGGAAAGTATTTTATTTTTACTTTTTTAATTAAAAAATTTTTATTTTATTAAAACTTTTAAAAATTTTAATGCAATTTTAAGGGTTACACTCCATTTACAGTTATTACAAAATATTGCCTATGTCCCCCATGTTGTACAATACGTCTTTGTAGTTTATCTTATACCCACTGTTTTGTGTCTCCCACTCCTGCCTGCCTATACTGGTGCTCCCACCCCTCCCCCACCCTCCCCTCCCCCTCCCCCACCCTGGGAAAAAGTCTTTAGATGGCCTCCTGAGATATAATCATAATCATACCAGGTACCTAAGTCTCGTCCTGGCTTAGGTTGCCGGTATCCCACAAATACTGAACCTGAGCCTTAGGGGCTGTGAGCTGCGACTACTGAAGCCTGTGCGCCCTAGAGCCGGTGCTCTGCAACAAGAGAAGCCACCGCCCTGAGAAGCCTGTGAGCTTCTAGAGAGGAGTCCCGTCTCGCCACAACTAGAGAAAAAGCCCGTGTGCAGCAACAAAGGCCCAGTGCAACCAAACAACCAGACAGACCCACTAAAGCCTCTCTCCTCGGTGAAATTTCTTCCTGCCTTCCACTCCTTTGGGCTCCCACAGCCCTTTGCAGTTCTCTTTTCTGGTTTGGTTGGCTTCCCTGCAGGTCTCCCTCAATGGCCAGTGAGCCTCTGAAGGGCAAAAGCTGGATGTGGCTCATCTCTTTTAGTCCTCATGCTAAACCCAGAGCCTGGTACGTGGCGGGCATTCCACAAGGGCAGGGATCATCCCATTTCACCTTTCTAGCTTCAGTGGCTGGTCGAGAGGAAGTGCCTGATATATGTTGTTGGACAGATAAATGAACGAATGAATGCCTGATTGAAAGCGTGAGTAATGACATCAAGGCTACTTTTCCAATAGCAGCAAAATCTCAGTGCTGGGAAAACAATTCAAAGACTAGAATTCTGATTTCTAGGCCCTTCGTTCCTAGATCTTTAGAATGTTGTTGAAGAAGAGTCCCTGGCATCACTTCTTCCAATTGGGTGAACTTGGGCAAATTGCTTCATCCTGTGCCTGGGTGTCTTCATTTGCTCAAAAGAGGAAACAGTCACGTCTTTCTCATGGGGTTCTTGTGAGGATGAAATCTGACTGTGTGCGCCAAGCACTAAGCCCAGCCCCTGGACACCCATGAGATGTTGGTTCTTCAAGTCTATACTTGACTTTATAGATTAGCATGGCCCCTGTGCAAGGATGACTTTTTATTTTGAAACAATTTCAGATTTACAGAAAGTTTGCGAAAATAGTACAAAGAATTCCTGTATGTCCTTCATTCAGATTCCTCAAGTGTTGACATTTTACTACCCTTGCTTTATCCTTCTGTCTCTGCATATATTTTGTCTAAACTGCTGGGAGTGAATTGCAGACACCACGCCCTTTTATCTCTAAATGGTTTTATGTACATTTTCTAAAAAACAGATGCAAAAATTAGGAAATTAACATTGTAGGTAACTATTATCTACATTTAGACCTATTGAAATGTTTCCAATTTTTCCACTCTTGCCCTTTAAAGCAAACAAACAAAAACTTTTTTTTCTGACCCAACACCCAGTCCAGGATATATGTTCCATTTAGTTTTTGTGTCTCTTTACTCTTTTTTTTTTTTTTTTAAATCTGGAACAGCTCCTTTTTCTTTGACTTTTATGACCTTGACATTCTTGAATCTGTATGGGCTAATTGTTCCTTTATTTGGAATCTTTTTGATCTTTCCTTACGAATAGATTCACATCAGGTGCTTCAGGCAAGAAGACCACAGAAGTGATGCTGTTTACATCACTTATGGGGGGCACACAATTTCATTTTGCCTGATTACTATTGATGTCCACTTTGATCACTTGGTTAAGGTGGGGTCTGCCAGTTTGCCCACAGTAAAGTTACTCTTTTCCTCTTTGTCATTATCTGTGTGTGTGTACTAAGTTGCTTCAGTCGTGTCTGACTCTTTGCGACCTCATGGACTGTAGCTGCCAGACTCTGTCCATAGGATTCTGCAGGCAAGAATATTGGAGTGGGTTGCCATTTCCGTTTCTAGGGGGCCTTCCCGATAGGGAAATGCATTAAAACAATGCAGATATTCTGTTTCTCTTCGTACTTCCTATCCACATACATCTTTTTCATTAAATGTAGTTCCTATTCAACTACAGAATACATAACATGGACCAAGAATTCAACAGTACAAAGGAGTGTAAAGACAAGTCTCTCTCTCACCCCATCTCCAGACACTTCAGGTCTCCTCATGAGCCATCCCTACTCCTGCTGCTTTTTGTGTCTTCCAGAAGTGTTCTAGCAGGTTATACACTAGGCCGACTAATAAACACCAGTCCCTCTTTGAGAGCTATATGCACACGGGATGTAGCTGAATACACACATTGCTTTGCATCTTGCTTTATTTCACTTAACGTTTTGGAGATATACTTGCACATAAAGATCTCCTGCTGATTTTAGAACCTTATTTCCACCTGAGATGCAATCCCTTCCCTTTCACAAATAAGGAAACCGAGGCCCAGAGTGGGGAAGGAACAGGTCCCCAACGTTAGAAGGAGAAGGAGACTTGGAAAGCAGCCTGGGTCCCAGGCACAAAAGAGTGGCTGGGTCTCCCCACTGGGGAACCAGGCCTTCCAGGGGCTGCCCCCGATGAGATGCCAGGGCCAGGCTCAGGTCCCTGTTCTCCTTCTTAGCTCTCGTTAGGGACTTCCCTGCAGCTCCCTGCTGGGCCAGGCCTTGGGAGCCCCATTGATCCTCTGACAGCCCAAGACGGATCGTCGGCGAGTGTGTATTCAGGTGCAGGCCAAGCACATGGAGGCCAGATGAGAACGGGGTTGGGGGGGTCAGGGGCCCACTTGGGTGGGGGAGAGGCCTGAGGAGGAGAGGAGAGAAGATCCCACAGACACCTGCCTCCTCTCTCCCTCCCCCATCATCCTGCCCTCCTTGGGGCTACTGCTCCCCCAGCCCCTTCTCGCCAGGCAGGGCCGTCCGGCAGGGACAGGGACAGGGCTCTCCCCAGTCCTCTCCTCTCCCTCTGGCCTGGGAGGCTTGGCTGTAGTGAAGTGGGGTATGGAGTGAGCCCGGCTGGATCCGATCGATCGCAGCTCAGGCTCCTCTATGCAAGACAATAGCGCCTCCTGAGCTTCAGTTTCCTCCAGACAAGGAGGAGCGAACATGACTTACATGGTCCAGTAGGCAATGAAGCAGGCTGGTGACTGTCCCCAAGACCTCCCATCAGCTTCTCAAAACTCCCACTGCTCGTCCCTCGCTAGTTATGGAAGCCCCCCCGCCCCCCATCTTCCCCAACTCACCCTCCTTCCCCAGAAGGAATGTAGAACTGAGCCGGGCCTGCTGACCCAAGAGGGCTCCTGGCACAAGTGCCCTGGGGTCGCTGTGTCTCTGCACTGCGAGGAGCCCAGTCGCAGCCGTGGGCAGGGCTCTGCCTCTGGGCTCGGGTGGTGGGTGCTCACTCCCTGGTGAGGTGGCTCCTCAGCCCTGCCTGCTCTCCCTTCTTCGCAGAAATCTGCCCCCCTGTGGCTACCAGATGACAGTGTGGACCCCAGAGTGGAGGGGTCTGTCTAGCTGCCCTGTGACCCACCCCGTCCAGAAGCCCTGTAGATGGCACATGCAGCCCAAGTGGGCACCTGAGTAGTGTGTGGTGTGCAAGGAGGTGGGGGCCTCAGGGAGGCCAGACTGGGGGTGGAAATGAGCTCAGAGAGAGGGATGGGGGAAGAGGAGTGGGGCTTAATGAGAGAAGAGGGTCTTCAAGGGAGATGTGAGAGCAGAGACAGGAACAAGGATTCAGTGAAATACACCGGGACTTGGTGACAGGGGCTCCTGATGACCGGGACTCAGAGAGAGGCAGGGGGCACAGAAAAGAGGCTGGTGGGACAGAAGGGGAGGGTGCTGTAGACTCAGAGAGGAGAATGGGCCTAGGGGGACAGGAGACAGGGGGCCAGGGGACAGAGGGGAGCACCAGTCTGGGGAGGAGTGGGTGCCCACCCTCCCCCCGTAGCTCAGGGAGGAGGAGGCTGGGTCCCTGAAGCGCAGCCCCAGAGCAAAGCCCGTGGGAGCAGTCGCCCAAAGCTTCTTCCCAGCTGACAGACCCTGAGCTAATTGTCTTTAATGAGCAGCTGGGCCCCGTTTCCTGGGATTTGCATTTGCAGATATTCGGCACAGCAGCACCTCTGTGGATGGCAGCCAGACTGACCTTCCAGGGGGTGATGATTCCTGCAGCTGAGGTAAGATCTCAGGAAGGGCCTCCCCTGCCTTGTGCAGGGCTGGGGAAGGCGTTGATTTGCGCCCCCTCCCACCCCCTGCAGATTAGGGGATATTGGAGGGCAAAGTCCACTGGAGGCAGGGGGCTGGCATCAATTATCCATCTTGGCCAGGGCCACGGGTGTGGGTCCCAGGGAGGGCACCGGGGTTTTAGCCCTTGCAAATCTCAGGACATTAGGCTTGGAACCCCTTAGATCCTGAAGTAGCCACCGTTGCAGAAACAAGAGAAAGAGCCAGAGAGGGTAGGGTGCTGAGCAAGGTCACACAGTACAACAGAAACACTTGGGAGCCAGTCTGCGCCAGACCCTGTCCAAAGCAGGTTCCTGAATCTCACTAGCTGGTAAAGTGCTGGTAAAACCAGTGGTCTCTATTAATGACCCCATTTTACAGATGAGGAGACAGAGGCACTGGGCACTCACACAGCCCAGAGGCCCCACAGCTGGGATTTGAACCCAGTCATCCTGGCTGGTCTCTGCAGGGTAGGATGGTGGGGCTCTCAGACCTGGGCTCCCCCAGCCAGGGGGGCTGACACTGCCTCTCTCCCCCTCATTCCCCTCTCGGCAGGGATGCCAGTATGTTTGTGTCCCCGGCAGGGTTGGGAGGTGAGACCTAAGTATAAATAAATAAACAGGGAGCAGATGGTGGTGGGGGGGTGGGGGTGGGCAGAGGTAGGGCCAGGGCCTCCTACTCCTCCCTGGGAAAACATTACGGGGCCAGAGCAAATGGATTCCAGACTTAGGGCCTAGGGGCCCCCTCCCCAGCCCTGCTCTCTGGTCTGCCAGTCTGGGACCTGGCCGAGCCCTTGGGATAAACAATGGGCTGGGGCCCGAGTTCTAGGCTCTGCCCATCCCTCATTTCCTCTCTTCTTCCTGTGTGACCTTGAGAGAGTTACCTGTCTGTGCCCCCGTTTCCTGATCTGTCAAATGAATGGAAGATGGTGGTCAAGTTTCTGCTCGAGGGCCACCTTCGCAGGGCAGCCTCCCTTGATTGCCCTAGGAAGACATTGTTGGAGCGACAGCTTAGAGTATCAAGGAGAATGTGAGTGTTTGTGTCTTTCAACCCACAACGATCCATGCAACAGGTATCTGCTCACAGTCTAAGGGGTGTTGGCCACTATGCTATCCTAAAGGCTGAGAGTGTCTCTCCTAGCTCCCACAGCTGGCTCAGAATGGCCACTAACACTTGTAAATGAATGAATGAGTGGGTGGATGAAAGGGGAGACAAGGAACTGCCATGTTTCCTGAATATGGAATCTGGGTGATTGTGGTAGTGGACCAAAGATGATGTGGGTGAACAACAAGGTATTAAACCACAAATATACCATGAAAAAGCCATTCTTTTTTCAGTATCTTCCAGATTTTCCAATAGGCCAAAGAGAAAGTCTCCAAGGATGCTGGTAATATATTTCTAACACCTGTGGATTACTTGTTTGCTCTCCCAGTCTCTTTTGCTCTCTCTTTCACCTGGACAAAGCTGGTCTTGGACCCAGAACTTCTACAGGCAACTGTATCCAGTTCGAATTTGAGAATATTGTTTTGTTTCCGTTTTGCTCATTTTGGTCACTTTTTATTTGTGGTAAGGGATACTGATTTTTCGTTTCTGTTTGGATATTGCTGGTGTGAGTACAAAGTAGCCCTGGAAAATCTATGGAGAAGGGTTGGCATTTTCTGACAAAGAGATTATCTGGGACTGGGTTGGGGGGAGCCTGATGTTACAAGGGAACTTGTGACAGTAATGAAATGTTCTGTTTTGACTGAGGTAGTGGTTACGTGGGTGTGTATATTTGTCAAAATACATTGCTGTGCACCTTAAGTAGAAGCATTTTATTCTGTGTAGATTTTACCTCAATAAAGTTGATATTAAAACACATATATATTTAAATTTCCGTCAGCCTCCCAAGACTGACTGAAGACATTATGTACATAGCATATATAGCACTAAGATATTAAACACAGATGCCCTGTGGGTGTGGCCAGGTCATGAAGGTTGTCCATCACACAGCAGTTTGGGAAACATGGAAAGCAAGATACATGAAAGTCAAAGTCGCTAAGTCGTGTCTGACTCTTTGTGACCCCATGGACTATACAATCCATGGAATTCTCCAGGCCAGAATACTGGAGTGGGTAGCCGTTCCCTTCTCCAAGGGATCTTCCCAACCCAGGTCTCCCGCATTTCAGGTGGCTTCTTTACCAGCTGAGTCACAAGGGAAACCCAAGAATACTGGAGTGGGCAGGCTATTCCTTCTCTAGCAGATCTTTCCAACCCAGAAATCGAACCAGGGTCTCCTGCACTGCAGGTGGATTCTTTACCAACTGAGTGGAGTCAATGAATAAATGGATAGATAAAAGACAGAATAAATGAATGGGTAAATGAGCAAGTGAATGAATATCTACCCCATTGATAGTAATCCTACACAGCCCCAACATACCAGGGACTATCCTATCTCAACTTGCATAGCCCCTGCAATGGGGAGCTCACTACCCATGACCTAGCCTTTTCGAATGTCCAAATGTTAGGACTATGTGAAAGACTTTTCCTCACATTAAATTGACTTCCTGGTGACCTCTTGCCCTCTATGGCTCCACAAACACATCTGCTTCCCTATCTGAGGACAACCCAAATGCCCCTCCCCCTATCTGCTCTTCTCTGGGCTCTTCACCCCAGATGCTTAGTTGCTCTAAGCTGAACCACTAGGTTCAGCTTGAAAATCTTACATCATAGCAGGGCAGCAAGATAAAGAACAAGTACACAGGTAAATAAAACAATTACAAGCCATGAAGGAAAAAAACAGGGTGAGAATATTGGGGAATCTATGGGGGAGATGAAGGAGCAAGGGAAGTCTCTCTAAGGATTTGATATTTGAGCTGAGTCCCAGAGAATGTGAGGGAGCCAGAAGAACCAGAGGAAGAGCATTCCAAACAGAGTCCAGAGCAAGTGCAAAGTCCCTGAGGTCAGAAAGCAATTGGAAACTGTGAGGCAGCCAGCCTGGCTGGAGTGGGATGAGGTGGGGAAGGGCAGGTCATTCAAGGCATCTATGGCAAGGAGCCTGGAATTGTTTTCTAAATTCAATCCTCAAATACTGTTAAGCAAAGGTGTTACGGTATGACTTTCATTTTAGTAGACACTCAATAAATATGTACTGACTTAAAATTAACCGAAGACTCTTTTGGTTCCAGTAGTTCAGCACGTTCATAGTGATAATAATATGCCTTCACGGTACAAGGAGTGGCCCTTCAGAATGGGCCGGACTAGGCTTGCCTCTTGGCTCTGCCTCAGCCCTGCTGTGTGACTCTGGGCAAGGGGCCTCGTCCCTCTGAGCCTCAGCTTCCTCATCTGCAAAATGGGGATCATAAGTGTGTCCACTGCAAGTGGTTGTTGTGAGGATTAAATGCTTTTATACTTGGGAAGCATTTAAATAACATAACAAGTTCTTTTGTCTGTTAAATAAAACAAAAAAGGTGAGGACACAGAGAGCAAGATGACTAATCTTTTTTCAATCTCTTTGAGTCCAGGAAAAAGTCCTGAATTGATGGGGTTGGGAGGGAGGGAAGGAAAGAGGGGAAGGGAGTGGAGAGGGAGGGGGGAAGGGGGAGACAGAGGTTGGACAAAGTAACTGTTACGGTTACACTGCCTACATTGATTGTCACATAGTTTTATGTCACCTGCTACTGATTTTCCATTTAGTCCAACTATCTCAAGTTTCTTAAAAAAAATTTTTTTTGTTGTTTAAGTAAAATAAAAGCAAATAGATTTAACAATTCAAAAACAGTGGTTCCTATAGGTGATACTGAACTCTCCTGTCCCAAGTGGCCCAAATTGTGAAGGAGGCTCTTGATGGGATTTTAGGAAACATATTTCTAACTTCACCTCCTCTTTGCACTCTTGAGGAACTGGAAGCTGTAATGTGTGTCTCATGCTTGGCTGAGTCCTCCAGGGCACTGGGGACAGAATGGTTTCACCCCGGGGACTCCATCTACATTCTGGCCTGCAGTGAAGTTTCTGAAAAGGACTGGTAGACTCTTAAATCTGGGGGTCACTAGAATCCTCTCTCCTACCCTCATCCCTCAGATCCAGTTCCATCCATTGGAAAATTCTGGGGCTCTATCTTCAAATTACATCCGGATTCAGGTCACTTATCCCCACCCTGATCCAATCCACTGACCAGAACCTGGGGGCCCTGGTGACAGCAACAGGCTCCCCTTCACCCCCTTTCCAACCCTGCTTGACTCAGCAGCCAGAGACAGCAGGTCCCTCCTCTGTTCCAAGCCTCACATGGCTCCCAGTCAAAGTGCCAGGCTGACAGTGCCCACCTCTCCTACCTCATCAGCTGCCTGGCCCAGCCTTGTCCCATCCAGGCTGCCCTCACCACACCGGCCACCCTGCCGTTTCCTGGACATTCCAAGGGGCTCTCACCTCAGGGCTTTGGCACGTGCTGTTCCTTCTGACAGCCATAGGGCTTCTTTCCTCTCTGTTCAGGTTGATGCCCCCTCCTTGGAGAAGCCTAACACCTTAATGAAACTGATATTTCCCATCTCCTTTCTTCTTCCCCTGCTTTTCCCTCGCAGCACTTAACACTATCAGATACTGCAGTTTACATTTTATACATGTTCCATGTGTGTTTCTTGCTTATCTCCCGCAAGTGGACTTCAAGAGGACGAGAGTTTCCATCTGTTTTGTATTCTGATATTCTCAGCACCTGGAGCAGTGTCTGGTGCCCCATAGGTCCCAGGGAGAATGAACATCCAGGGAGTGTGTGAAGGGTGGGGGCAGCCACTCCCAGCCCCCTCCTGGCTCCTTGGTCCCCTCTCTGGACATGGCATCCCCACCTCCCTGCCCTTACCTCCTCAGCCCTCAAGGGCAGCACAAGACATGGAAGCTTATCTCTCAGGGGAAAGGTTTCCAGCTGCAGGCAGACCCTCCTCCAACTCCTCCCTCCCCCACGAGCCCAACAGGAACCAGCAAGAGCATTGCCCTCTGGGGACAGTCCTCAAAAGACAGAGGGTTTTGGGGCAGACCCATGTGGGGTGCTCCTGAGCAAGCCAGGGAGTAAGCCATTCCCAGCCCTGTGTCCTCAACTAAAAGGAGGTAAGACCAATAAGAGTGAACAGCCCTTGGGGAGCTTATTTTGCAGACAAGAAAACAGGCACAGGAGTTGAATGTGTCTCTAGGAAAGCTGGGGCCAGGGTTCCTTTCTCTGTGAAAGAGGGATGATAATCCTCCCTCCTAAATTTGTGGTGAGGATGATTAAATGAGTTCATTGGCTCAGACAGTGAAGAATCCGCCTGCAATGTGGGAGACCTGGGTTCGATCCCCTGAAGAAGGAAATGAAAACCCACTCCAGTATTCTTGCCTGGAGAATCCCAAGGACACAGGAGTCTGGCGGGTTACAGTCCATGAGGTCGCACAGTCAGACACAACTGAGCGACTTAGCACAGCACAAAGCCCTTGCACTTAGGGTCTGCACAAAGTAGGTGCTCAAGAAATGCTGGCTACTATTGCTGTTATTCTGAGAGGTGAAGGCGGTCAGGAAGGTTCCATGGCCAGCAGGTGGCAAAGCCAAGATGCAAACCTACCTCCGTGAAAGTGACTCCCCCTCACAATCACAAAATAGTTACAATAATAGTAATGGCAACAATAACAATAATAGTAACGCAGTCACCTACACTTTCCACCCGGGGCGGCAGCGCTCAGCTTGTCAGCGGGCAGCAGCTGCCTGGTGCCCGCAGCCGGGACCACTGGCGCTGGTGCCTCGCGCCCTCCCGCGCCTTTCCCGGGGACAGGTGGGCGGCCTCGCGACCTCCCGCTGGGGGCGCCCCCCGCCCATCCCGCCGCCCGGGGAGCCCCACCGGGCGGGCGGGGGAGGCGAGCGCGGCTCCGGGGGCTCTGCGAGGAGCTGCGAGGGCCTGGAAGACATTACACGGCTGTCGGCCGGGGGGCGTCGCGCGGAGTTCCGGAGGGGGTCCCGGCGGCGGCGCGCCGGGGGAGGGGACGGCCCCACCACAAAGCGCGCTTTGTTCTGCGCTCCCCCCGGGAGCTGGAACCAATGGATTGGCGGCAGCTGAGGTCATCTGTCAGGCAGCGCCGGGGGTCAGGCCCCGGGAAGGGGCCGCCGGGGAGGGCGGGGCGGATGGGCCGGCGGGGATGGGGCGGGGGTCCCTGTGTGCGGTCACCTAACCCGGCTCCCCCCGCTTCGGGCCTCAGTTTACCCCTCTGTCCAACAGGGAAGATCATCTCCTCTCTGTCCAGCTCTTGGGACGGCAGGATCAAGTATGGAAGTGCTGACGGCGGAGCCTTTCTGTAACGAGCACTCCCTACGTGCCGGCTTTGCGGAAGAGCTAGAGGTGGGATTCGAACTCAAAGGCTGCCAGCGAACACTGGAGCAAACATGATTTGGGTGGAAGGCAGGGAGGGACGCCTTGCCGTGTCCTTATCTGGCCCAAGGAAGTCAAGGCCTCTCCCTGGCTCCCAGCTTTGACCCTGGATGCCAGACTTGGCCTACCTCTTGCTAGGGCTGACAAGTGGAGCCACCCAGACCTAGTCTAGACAGCCTTTGGATCTGGTTCTCAGGGGACCCCAGGGTCCAAGATAGAGCAGGGCTGGACCTCCCCCCGCCCCCCAGGCCTCTCACATAGCTGTTTTTTTTTTTTTTTTTTTTTTCTGACTGGAGACAGATCAGGGTCTGAGCACTTTTATCTACCCTCACAAAACTAGATCCCATTTATTCATTTGTTCACACCCCTACCTGTGTGTGCCTCATTCATTCCTGGCCATGCAATGAAACAACTAGGATTCTAAACACTGGATCCAGGGCCTGGAGGGTAAGACCTTTAAATCCAGGCATCCTCAGAAATCCTCAGATTTGCGTGTGTTTCTGGAGAAGGAGCTCATGGTTGTCTTTCAGATTCTCAACTGTGTTCACCATCTAAAGCAGGTTAAGAAACACTGGCTGGAGTGCAGGGGCAGAAAGCTGACCCCCAACCCCTACCCCAAACTCAGGGAAAGGCACTTAGAACAGCCACTCTGCAGAGCAATTGGCCAACACCCGTGCACAGGCCAGGCTGTGCCACGCCTATGTACAGAGCTGATTGGGCACAGAGCATGATGGCAGAAAGCGTTTACAGCAGCAAATAACAGTGACCCCTCAAAGTCATTAACAGAATGACTAATACATGGTTATATGAAGACCTTGGAACACCAGGCAGCAATGAAAAGAATGAGCTAGACCTATATGGACTTTACTCATTTAGCATTTTTATTGAACATTTATGTGTCAGGCAGTTTTAAAAAAATATATATTTATTTTTGGCTCTATCAGTTCTTGGTTGCGGCATCTCTAGTTGTGGCGAGGGGGCTTAGTTGCCCTGTGGCATAGGGATCATAGTTCCACGACCAGGAATTGAACCTGAGTCCCCCAGATTGGACTCCCAACCACTGGACCACCAGGGAAGCCCCTGTCAGGCAGTTCTTGGCACTGGGCCTACAGTCAAAAGACAGATCAAGTCCTGCCTCAAGAATTTACATTCTAGTGGATGAGACAGTCATAAACAGATACAAAAGATAATTTCGAGAAGCGTGATAAATGCCATGAAGAAAATAAAACCGAGTGTGTTGATAAAATGATGGGAGGGGGGACAGCTTAAATAGTGATAAGAAAGGCCCCTCTGAGAATCAACAAGGGTGGTTTCCCTGGTGGCTCAGATGGTAAAGAATCTGCCCTTAATGTGGGAGACCCAGGTTTGATCCCTGGATTGGGAAGATCCCTCATAGAAGGGAATAGCTACCCACTCCAGTATTCTTGCCTGGAGAATTCCATGGACAGAGAAGCCTGGTGGGCTGCAAAGAGTCAGACACAGCTGAGCGACTCATATTTTCACTTTGCTTTTTTCACTTTCAAGAAGTAACTAGAATGAGGGAGACTCTGGGAGAATAACAAAGGCACTCATGGGGTGGAGGACTAAGGCACATCACCAGTGAAGAAATATGACCTGCAAAATTAAGTAAAAAAGAAAAACCCTGTATACTCACACACATACACCTACTAAATTAGAAAAAAGTCTGGAAGGGTATATGCCAAATTCATGAAGGTGTTTACCCCATAAACAGAGAGGGCAGAAGGACAACCATGATGGATATCAGCTTGCCTCTCATATTTTACTGTTAATATTATTTAGCATTTTGCTATCTTAATGTTTAAAAGGTAAATATACACACATTTACCTTGTGAAAAGAAAACATTTAAAAAGTCTACCGTGGTGAAAGGGGTTCGTCCCAGGGCACTACAGGAAATAAGAGGTCCCTACATGCCTGCTGACTTCCCTGGTAGCTCAGACGGTAAAGCGTCTGCCTATAACGTGGGAGACTCGGGTTCAATCCTTGGGTCAGGAAAATCCTCTGGAGAAGGAAACGGCAACCTACTCCAGTACTCTTGCCTGGAAAATCCCATGGACAGAGGAGCATGGTAGGCTATAGTCCATGGGGTCGCAAAGAGTCGGACACGACTGAGCAACTTCACTTTCTTTACACACTGCCTTTCACTGGACCCAAGTTCCCTGGGGCAGTTGTTTGTTTGGGGAGGGGACATGTTTTTGGATCAAGGGGAGCCCAGAAGAGGCATGGAGCTCAGCCTGGAGGATCTGGAAACTTCCTGGAGGAGGTGAGTTTGAGATAAGTTGGCCCAGCACACCCAGTGTAGAGACCCTAGTCTCCTATGACAGGCCTGGAGAGGCCATGATGTGTGCAGGGCCAGAGAGCAAGATCCGACAAGGGTAAGTAAACCTGAAACTCCAAACGCCCAGCCAGGTCTCCTTCTCCCGCCTGAAGCCCCGGCTTCTCTGGGCAATCTATGGGCATCCATCACAGTCAGACCCCTCCATCTTTCCCTCTTCCCACAGCAGTTATTCTGTAGGTCGGAGGCCCAACCCCGCTCGGGCAGCCAGAAAGCAGCGCCATCTGCTGGCCGAAGCGGGAAATGCAGCTCTTAGTCTCCACTGAGAGCAACCAGGTTTCACGCTTCAAAACCCAGCACCTCTTCCTTAAGAACCACCAGTCCCTCCCGCTCCAAGTCCGCTCCGCAGCTTCCTCTCAGTGTCCAGGAGTACTCCTAGCGCTGCCTGTTTGGGCCTTATCTGTAGGAGGGAAAGCCTTCCAAGAAGGGGTAACCACTGTGCTACTCAGTGGGTGCAGGTGTCTGACATGAGAAGCAGTAAGTCATGATAGCAACTTATAAAGCCATGTCCTCAACTACCCTCCCCCGCCGCCAACCGCCACTACAAACCTCCGGGGTAGACAGTCCATTAGACAACTTGGAAAAAGCCCCAGGAAAGGGCTTGCCCAATGTCATATGGAGTAGGTGCACAAGCTAGTTCCAAAACATGGATCTCCTGGGACCCAACTCTTTCTTCTCCATTGGAGGTGAAGGGCTGTCACCATACTTGAAAAAAAAGCAACACAGTCTAGATCAGTGGTTCTGAGCTTGTGGTCCCTAATCAGCTGCATCAACATCACCTGGGAACTTGGAAAAGCAAATTCTTAGGCTCCACCCTAGACCTGAATCAGCAACTCTGGGGGTGCAGTCTGGTCATCTGTGATTTAGCAAACCCGTTTTGTGAACCAGAACCATTGGTTTAACTCAATTACTCCCTCTCTTTTTATTAAATAAACTTTTATTTGGAAGTGATTTTGGATTAACAGAAAAGTTGTAAATACAGTACAGAGTTCCCATATACTCTGCATCCAGCCTACCCCAATATCAACATTTGTATAAATTAACTAAAATCCAGACCTTCTTCAAATTTCCAGTTCTTCCATTAATGTCCTTGTGTTGCTGTTGTTCCAGGATATCACACTGCATTTAAGACTACATCCCTTTAAAATTCCATTGGTCACCTCAGTCATCAATCCCTGGGACAGAGAATGGGTGGGAAAGCTGTTGTCTTCATTACTGAGCTGGAGAAAATGAAGTTTGAAAATGCCAAGTGATGGAGTTCCCTCAGCAGTGCAGTAAGAGTAAGGTCCACCTCACTCTGCACCCTTCCTCCGCCTCTTCCCTTCCCCGCAGGACTACAGGATTTCAGAAGCTCCTTTGGAGTGTCCTACCTGGCCTACCCACCCGCCCTAACCTACCAAAGTACAGATGTTGAGGGCCCTCCCAGAGTGGGCCCAGCCCTAGGAGAGACCCATCCACTGCCCCTCACTTCTTCCCCTCTGCAGGGCCAGGACAGTGTCTTAGTGACTTCAGCCTGGACAGAGCAAGGCCCCGTGCAAGAGAGCAAAAACAAAGAAGCACTGTTATTTGCTATCCAAAGTCATTTGTGATAGAGAGAAAAAATGCCACAAATCATTTGTAGTTTCTCCACGAGGTATAGTCTGTTTCCCCAGCCCTTGAATCTGAGCCAAACTTTTGATTTGCTTTGACCAAAAGGACTTAGCAGAAGTGATGTTACACCAATTCTGGCCTAGAACTCAAAAAAGCCTTGCAACTTCTCTTCTCTCTCCATCTTTCTCTCTCTTCCTGTCCCCTATGCACACCCCACTTCTCTCTCTCTCTCTTCCTCTCTCAGCCCTGATGCCATCATGTGAATAAGCCTGAACTAACTGGTGGAGTGGCCACCTGGAGGAGAACCAAGTCACACAGCCAACAGCCCACCTACTGCTGAGACAAGGGAGTCAGGCTATTTGAGATCATCCAGGCCATTTTGGGTGACAGTTGATTTGCATACAATCCCGTGAGTGACCTCGGGCAAGATCAGTAGAACTGCCCAGATGAGTCCAGCCCAAATTGCTAACCCACAGAATTGTAGGCAAATAACTTGTTTTTAGCTGCCAAGTTCAGGAATTGTTTTTTTCTCAGCAAAGGCTAACTGATACACAATTTCTCATTTCTCTCTTGGCAATGGGATTCCAATATTTTTTAGGAGGCTGTGTGACAGTTCTAGGAGATGGGATATGATTGATCTACTCAACTGTGACAATTGTGTTCCTGCTGTCTTAGCTTTCTTTGCAGCTAGGGGTGGCTACTGTACCTGGTTTGGGCCAAGGAGATCTAAGTCTATTTAGATCTAAATACACAGGGGAAGAGAGCAGGAAACAGGCCTTTGGAAAAGTCCTGAATTTATGATAGAAGCTGATGGGTCCAGCTGGCTGGGCCCTTTCTCCTCCCCGACTCCCTTCTTCCTTGGACATAGCCACGATTGCTGGAGGTACAGCAGCCATCTTGTGACTGAGAAGTGACAAGATGTGTGACCTAACTTTGCTGAGTGGTTTAACCAGTACCATTAGTCAACTGTCTCCAGAATTCATGCTATGTGCAAAAGGAAACTTCTCTTTGTTTAAGTCACTGTAACCTAGGTTTTCCTTCACTTGCAGATGAATGAATTCACACGATACAATACAAGGACAGAAATGCAGAAGGATCTTTGTCCTTGGGAATCCGGAGCCAGTGGCATATGACTCTCCAAATCCGTCTCCTTTCTCATTTCAGCCTCTCAATAATCCCTCAAGAGCAAACACAGGACCCCATTTCCCCCAAGGTGGGAAGTGGGGTTCCCACATTGTTCAGTCATGAGTCCAAGGTCTTGCAGCTAGCCAAGAGGATGCTTCAAGCCAGACCCACCTGCCACGCACAGACAGAATGCATCCCTGCTACACCTTTGCATGGCCGAACCCACTGGAGGCCAGGTGTCTTCCAGGTTCCTGGTAGTGGTGGCCAGTGCCAAAGAGGTTGCTACTGCAAGTCCGGCGTGGAAGCGCCCAGGTACACCCTTAGGTCCGAGAGGGTGGACTGGACAAGCTTGGCAGGGATGGTCTCTCGCTGCAGCTGCTGGTAGGCTGCATACCGGTGGCAGCCCCCAAAGGAGTAGAAATAGTCACCGCCCTGGGCCCCTTTGATCCAGAGGACGTCGATCGGGGGAACACTGTCTGGATTCTCCTGGCAAGAAGAGCACACAGGGTGAATAAGTGTGGCACAGTGTTGGACAGTTTGCAAAGCAGACTTTGTTATCCTGAGCTGAATGCCTCCATGTGCTCACACTGGTTTGTGAGAGGCAACAGTTACATGGTCAGTTTTGTGAGCTGGCTGACCTTGGTAGCATGCAAATCAGTCACGGTAAGAGTATTTACACCAGGGAATTGGCAGATACTACAAATCAAGGCCTCTTTCCACCCCCAGGTTGTTAACCATTTTTCACACCACATGTATATTACCTGGCACTGTTCTAGACTCTGGGAATAAGGTACAGACACAGCCCCTGCCATCATGGGGCACATGGATGTTAGAGTGATAAATGCTATGAAGACAATAACACAGGTTGTCATGACAATGATGGAGATGGCAATGAAGCAGAGGCCTGAACACGGAGAACTCCCCTGGGGAAGATAGAGAGGTGGAATCTTTAGAGAAAGAGCCTGACTGCTAAGTTCAAATCTCAGCTCTGCTACTTAATTGCTCTGTGACCTTGGGCAATTCATATTTGTGCCTCAGTTGCCCCAGATGGGGATGAAGATGACACAACCACCTCATAGAACTATTGGGTTTAATGAGTTAACAGATACATGGTGCTTCAAACAACACTTGGCACATGCAATAGGCTCAGTAATACACAGTGTGTATTACCCATGGGAAAGGCGTTCCAGGCAGAGAGAACAGCAAATGCAAAATGCCTGAGGCCAGAACAAGCTCACTGTATTGCAGGCATGGCAAAGAGGCCAGTGTAACCAGAATAGACTCAGGAGTCTGTGGAACAGAAGAGGCCAGAAAGGTTTTATTGAGATATAATTGATGTACAGCACTGTATAAACTAAAGGTATAAATATAATGATTTGACTTAAAACATCATGAAATGATGACTATAATAAGTTCAGTGAACATCCATCATCTCATATATGTGCAAAATTAAAGAAATAAAAAACTTGTTTTCCTTGTGACTAAAGTGTTAGTCTCTCAGTTGTGTCCGACTCTCTGCAACCCATGGACTGTAGCCCGCCAGGCTCCTCTGTCCATGGAATTCTCCAGGCAAGAATCCTGGGTTACCATTCCCTTTTCCAGGGGATCTTCCCAACCAAGGGATTGAACCCAGGCCTCCTGCATCGCAGGCAGATTCTTTACCATCTGAGCCACCAGGGAAGCCTCCTTGTGATGAAAGCTCTTAGGACTTATTCTCTAACCAACTTTCATATATATGCACAACAGTGTTTATTACATTTATCATGTTGTACTTTACATCCCTGGTACTTATTTATCTTATAATAAAAGTTAGTGCCTTGTGACCGCCTGCATACAATTTTCCTTCTCCTACTCTCCCCCTCCTACCCCTACCTCTGATAATCACAAATCTGGCCTCTTTTTCTACGAGTTTGTTTTTGAAGTATAATTGATGTACACCACTATGTTAGTTCCTGGTACACAATGCAGTGATTGGATATTTCTATACATTTCAAAATGATCACCATGATTGAGTCTAGTTACCCTCCGTCAACATACAAAGATATTACGTAGTTTTTTACTATCTTCCCCACACTGCACATTTTATACACGACTCATTTATTTTATAAATGGAAGTTTATAGGTCCTGGAGTGTTTTAAACAGGAGAGGGTGATATGATATGAGGGACATTCTAGAAAGGTGTGATGAGAAAGCAGCCTTGGTGAGGTGGACAAAGACAAAAGCAGGGAGGACAGAGACAAGTCCCCAGCAGGTATTCAGCAGAAGAGGCTGTCCTGGGTGAGGGCGCTGAGACGACAGGGAGAGGTGGACAGGTTTGCGTCATGTTCAGAGGGCAGATCCCAGGGGAGGGGTGAGTGTGAGAAGGGGAAGAAGAGAAGCTAAGCTGACATCCTGTTCAGGGCCTGAGTGCCAGATGCAGAGTGGGCGGACCTCTACATCAGGAAAGTCTGGGGCAGGGTGGGGTGGAGTAAGGGGAGACGGAATTAAATGAGTTGCTAGAAGGCCTCCCACATGGCCCTAAAGCAGTCTCTTATTAGGCTGCATTGATGGATTCATTATTCCATTTATCCCAGAAATTATTATTAAGCAGTAAGGCCCAGCAGTTATGAGCTGGGGCTCTTGCTTATTGAAATCCCAGCTTCTCCACAGAGTAGCTGGCGGGGGGAGGGAGGTGGTTGGGTAGGGAGGGAGGTGTAAGCCAGGGGCCTTTCCACTGGGCCTTGTTCCTCATCTGTAAGATGGGAACAGATACCCTATAGGCTGCTGATGAAGTTGGGAAGCTGATATAAGTTAGGTGTGGAGCACAGTCTGCCTGGCAGAGCAGCAGCAAAAAGAGGCAGTTGCGCCATGCAAGCCTTGTGCTGGGTGTCAGGGCTCTGAGGATGGGTGGGCAGGATAACAGCCCCCAAAGACGTCCACGTCCTGATCCCCAGAACCTGTGAATATGTTACTCCCAAGGGATAGGAACTTTCCAGATGGAATTAAGTTAAAGATCTTGAGATGGGGATATTATCCTGGGTTGTCCAGATGGGCCAAAAGTAATCACCAGAGACCTTAAATGTGGAACAGAGAGGAGCAAGAGGAGATCTAATGTTGCTGGCTTCCGAGGTGGAGGAAAGAGGTCATGAGCCAAAAATGTGGGTGGCCTCTAGAAGCTGGGAAAGACAAGGAAATGAATTCTCCCCCAGAGACTCCAGAAAAGAATGCAGCCCTGCTGATACCTTGATTTTAGCCCAGTGAGACCCATTCTGGACTTCTGAACTATAGAACTATAAAGTAATAAAATCTGGGCTTTAAGTCACTAAGTTTCTGGAATTTGTTACAGTAGCCATAGAAAACTAATACATGCCATAAGCAAAGACAGGCCTGGTTTTTGCCTCCCAGAACGTATGGTGCTGGTGTGAAGACAGGTGTCTAAGGCCATTACACCCCAGTTGTATGGAATCAGAGGTGTGCTGACAGGTATGGAGGTGGCTAGGGGCCCACAGGAGGCCCCTAACCTTACAAGGGCTGTCAAGGAAGACACTGACACTGACAGAAGGCCGAGAAGGAGTTAGTAAAGAAGTAACGAAAGAGTGTTTCTGGCAGGGTGGGAAAAGCTTGTGCAAAGGCCCAGGGGTAGGAGAGAGTATCCCTAGACAGATCTATCACAAACAGCCAGGCACCATGCTCGTTCTATGACCAGACAAAATCCCAGCTCCTTGGAGTTCAAATGAGATGGGGAGGGGAGACAATAAACACAAACACACAGATAACATAACTCAGGCGTTAACCTGAATTATGCTTTCAAGGCGAATTATTCAGGTTAGTGGGAGACCTACAGAAGCCAGGGCTGCCGGGAGGCAGGCACCTGACCCAAGCGAGGGAGCAGTCCCTGTGGCTCGCTGGAAAGCAGTTCCAGACAGTGGAAGCAGCAGTGTAAACTCTAGTACCGAAAGACGACAGGCAGGCAGTAGAGAGGTTTGGTGGGGCCTCGGGGTCTCCTGTGGCCACTTCTGAGGGTCTGGAGGCTGGGAACATGATGCCGTGCAGGCCTAACCTGGCACTCATGTCCCCTCCCTCCAGGATTACCCCGACCTTCCTGAGCTCTCTCTCTCTGAGATGTGGCTGACCCCATTCTCTCCCAGTTCCAGTTCAAACAAGGTCTTCCCAGCAGGCAGGACACCCCCAGTCCCACTGCCACGGCCAGAAGTGACCACACAGGTTATGTTGTGGCCATGCAGCTGCGCAATGACCAGGCTGTGCCACTTTCTAAAATGCCTGACCTTGGACAAGGTGCTTGGATCCTCTTGGGCCTCATTCCCTTGTCTGTAAGAGGAACAATAGTAGTATCTGCTTTACAGAGTTGGTATGAAGAAGGTGCTGCTACTTATTCGCTTAAGTCATGTTGGACTCTGTATAACCCTATGGAGTGCAGCCTGCCAGGCTCCCCTGTCCATGGGATTCTCCAGGCAAGAATACTGGAATGGGTTGCCATGCCCTCCTCCAGGGGGTCTTCCCGACCCAGGGATGGAACCCGGGTCTCCTGCATCGCAGGCAGTCTTTACTGGGAGCTACCAGGGAAGCCCATATCAAGTGCTATCTTTATAGGAGTCAGAGATAGTTATTTTAATGACCTCCTCCAGTCTCCTTGCTCCACGACAAAACAGAAGCCCAGAGAGGCCCAAACTCTTGCTCAAGGTCACAGAGCAAAGGCTGAGTTCCGACTGAAACTGAACTAGTCCCCTCTCGCGTCCAGCGCGACCTCCCTCCTCCGAAGCCTTCCCAGCGGCCGGCTTCCCCGGGGCCTCACCCGGATCGTGTCCACGAGGCTCTGCACCTTGGCCTGGTCCAGCACAGACGGCAGAGGCCGGATGAGCACGCTCAGCGGCACGTTGTGCACGGCGGTGATGCAGCCCGAGTGGATGCTGCCGCCCTGCGCGCCGCCGCTCGGCCCAGGTCCCTCGGGCGCCCCCCGGCCCGCCCCGGCTCTGCCCAGCGCTCCTCCCGCACGGAGACCCATCATTCCGCCGTCGCCACCGCCTGGGCCGTCGCGGGACGCGCCACGGCCACCCTAGGGCTTTAACCTCGGCCGGACCGTACCATTCCGTGCGGGCGGAGGGGGGGTGCAGCCGGGCCGCGCGGAGCGTCTCTCTCCCCTGGCCCCAGGATGGTCCCGCCCACCACCGAGCGCCCCCGCGGGACCTCTGCTCCGCTCGCCCCCGGCTGCCAGACGCGCGCGGGGCTTCGGCCCTCCGCTGGGGGGCGCCTCGCCGCCTGCCCTCCGCCGCGCGGCGTTCCAGGAGTGGAAGCGGCGGGCAGGCTGACTCAGGGTGAGTCTGCAGGTCGTGGAGTGGGAGGGGCGCGGGTGACGCACATTCCGGGGTGACTCAGGCCCATGGCGGGGGCACAGGGTAGAGGGGGCCAGACGTGCCCAGAGACGGTGAGTCGGCAAAACTCGGCGCTTGGCCGCCCGGCCCTTGGAGCACTGGTGCTGATAACCGCGGAGGTGATAGTAATACCAAAGACAGTAATACTAGGAATCTGATGAATGTGGTGCTGTCAGGCACTGTTCTAAACACTTTGCATGTACATTACCTTATTTAAACCTCAAACAACCCTACCAGCTAGGTATGATTATTATTCCCATTTTACAGATGAGGAAACAGGCACAGCGATTTTCCTGGATTTTCCTCCAAGGTCATGGGGCTAGTAAGTGGCTGAACCAGGGTTCCAAGGAACATTTTGTAAATATTTATTTGGCTGCTTTGGGTGTTAGTTGCAGCATGTGGAATTTAGTTCCTCAACCAGGGATGGCCCAACTAGGCCCCTTGCATTGTGCCCATGGAGTCCTGGCCACTGGAGCACCAGGGAAGTCCCAGGGAGCCTTTTGGAATGGTGCTGACAGTGTGTGGGCACTGGCTTGAACTTCCACAATAACTGTCTGCTTTCATCCCCACAGCGCCTCGAGGAAGCTGACATGGTTGTTGAAGCACTTGTCCAAGGTAGGGCCGCTGGAGATGAAAGTCTGATTATCTGAGCTCAGAGTCTCAGGCCACTAAACACCTGGTTACAGATGAGGACACCAGGGCTGCAAGGGGTGGTGGTGATGTGAAGTGAAAGTTACTCAGTCATGTCCGACTCTGCAACCCCTTGGACTGTAGAGTCCATGGAATTCTCCAAGCCAGAATACTGGAGTGGGTAGCTGTTCCCTTCTCCAGGGGATCTTCCCAACCCAGGGATAGAACTCAGTTCTGCATTGCAGGTGGATTTTTTACCAACTGAGCTATCAGGGAAGCCTGTGACTTAGGTCCAAACATGCCGACTGCTATCCCCACTCTCTTCTATCCCCTTGATCCCAGGTTCAGTACCCAGTGTCCTCTGGAGCCAGAGGGAGGCAGGCAGAGGCTCCTGGTTTTAATCTCTGGTGTTGTTTATAGCATCTGTGGCAACATTAAGACTTTGGCACAGACTGGCCTGGGTTCAGATCCCAAATGGCCACTCCCGGGCTGTGTGGTCACAGGCAAGATGCAACAGCATCAGTCTTCTCTTTTGTAAAATGATTGTGAGGGGATTGTGAAAATATTTGGAGAAAATGGCTGTTAGAGGGCAATGTGCGTGCTAAGTCGCTACAGTCGTGGTTGACTCTTTGTGACCATGTGGACTGTAGCCCGCCAGGCTCTCTGTCCATGGGATTCTCCAGGCGAGAATAATGGAGTGGGTTGCTATCCCCTCTTCCAGGGGATCTTCCTGACCCAGGGTTCGAACCTGCATCTCCTGCATTACAGGGGGATTCTTTACCACTGAGCCCCCAGGGAAGCCCAAATCAGTGCTTACAGAGTGATAATCAAGGAAGGTGACAGGTTTCATCACGGACACCCAGAGTGCTGAAGGAGAACCAGGAAAGGCTTCCTGGAGGAGGGGTTATTCATACTGGAAAGTGGCTTGGTTCTGGAGAGGGAAAACAGGGAAGAAGCAGGTGGTGGTTTAGGGTATAGGATCTGGAGTCACTGGAATGGGATGGATTTAAGTGCGGGCTCCGCCACCGACTAGCCAGTGTGATGTGTGTGTGTGTGTGTGTGTGTGTGTGTGTGTGTGTGTGTGTGTGTGTCTGTGGTGGGACACTCAACTTCTCTGTGTCTTGGTTTCCTCTCTCAATTGCCAGGGAGAGTAAATGAAAGTAACACATAGTGTTTAGAAAGGAATCTAGCACATGTGTGTGTTCAGTCACTCAGTCATGTCTGACGCTTTGTGACCCCCATGGACTGTAGCCCATTGCCATTTCCTTCTCCAGGGTGTCTTCCCAACCCAGGGATCAAACCTGAGTCTCTTGTGTCTCCTACACTGGCAAGTGGATTCTTTACTGCTGAGCCACCTGGGCTTCCCCTCAGCCCCAAACTTACTGGTAATTAGAGAATTTCATCAAGAGGGAAGTTGTTCCTTTAGAACCACTTCCTCCTTTCAGAAAGTAAGAAGAAACGGGGGAACAGCTTCTGGGATGGAAAAATGGAGAGTTGTCCTGAATCTTTCATCATAGTTTGCCCAGTGAGAACCCCCCCACTCCTGGCAACAAATTCTGTATGTTGAGATACCTGTGATTCAACTCAAAATTGAATTTTAAGCCTTAAGAAGACTTGTATTTCCACATAATTAAGATTTCTGGAGGCAGGTATATCTATGATGGGTGAAGAGGTAATTGAACAATGTCAGATTCTTTCCAGCTTTTTGTACCATCATCCTCTGTGTTCTTGTTTTTATCCTCATGCTTGCCCCTCATGGTCCCAAGATGTTTTGCTGTAGCTTCAAGCATTGTATACAACAGCTTTCAAAGGTGGAAGTTAGGACATTGACATCCCTTTGCCCTTCTTTTTAAGACTGAAGAGACCTTTAGTAACCATCCTCTGCTTCCCCACCCTTCTGCCCAGGACGGTTTTCCTCATGTCTCATCATACTTCCATGCCTAAACCAGTCCCTGGCAAGGAGAGTGGAATTACCCTGATTGTGTGCATGCATGCTCAGTTGCTCAGTCGTGTCCAGCCCTTTGCAATCCCTTGGACTATAGCCCACCAGGCTCCTCTGTCCATGGGATTTCCCAGGCAAGAATACTGGAGTGGGTTGCCATTTCCTCCTTCAGGGGATGGCAGGAGGAGTGATCTTCCTGACCCAGGGATTGAACCTGAGTCTCCTGCATTGGATTCTTTACTCCTGGGCCACCTCGGAAGCCTTATACTGATTGGTTTAGCTTAACTGATGTTTACCTCTGGGCTCAAGAAGGTTTACCCTCCCCTGAAGTTCATGGCCTCTGATCCCTGAACAGAACTGGCAAGGCCTGGTACTTCAACCTTGTTTTCCTGTGTGGTTTTGGGGAAGACTCCTTGAGAAAGGAGGATTGATGGGGGAGGAGGACCTGGCCAGTCAGCAGTTCCATTATTTTGGCCCATCTATCCCTAAACTATCCACAGCATCACCGATGCAGTGGACATGACCTTGGGCAAACTTTGGGAGATGGTGAGGGACAGGGAAGCCTGGCGTGCTGCAGTCCTTGGGGTCGCAAAGAGTCAGACATGACTGAGTGACTGAACAGCACCACCACCCATAAACTAATGACATGAAGGCTTGACCTTTGTGTTGGGATTAAGATGAAGTACCTTCCACTGAGGCTAATGTAAGTGTGGGACTGGAAGCTGGAGAAATTCTGGGATCTAACAATATTCTTTTGTTTTAGTTTGGGTTCTCCCATAAGGAGACTCTGAAACTGGGACTTGTCTGCAGGTATTTTCTTGGGGAGCTGCTCTAGTTATTATATCACTGTAATACAAACCACTGCAAAATGCAGTGGCATAAAACGACCATTTTTATTATCCTCACAGATTCTGTGGGTCAGGAATTCAGGCAGGGCACCGTGGGCAGTGGTGGTCTCTTCTCTGCAATATCTGGGCCATCAACTGAGAGGTGATTCAATGGCTGGGGGTGACTCGATGGCTGGGGCTAAAATCATCTTGAGGTGTCTTCACTTACACATGCACTGGACCATCCTGCTTGTCAGCCGGAACACCTCCATGGGGCCTTTCCATGTGGCCTGGGCTTCCTCAGAGCATGGCAGCTCGCTTTCAAGAATGAGTGTCCCAAGAGAACTTGGCAGAAGCTTCATGGCCTTTTCCAGTCTAGTCTTGGAAGTCACATGGCATCATTTCTGTGGTGTTCTATTTGTAGGATCTGTCACACCACCACCCTGCCCCCAACCAGGCTCAAGGGAAGGTACAGAGATTCCATCTCTTGATGGAAAGTGAAGCAAGGTTCTAAAAGAGCTTGTTCCCACAAAAGAGATATTATTGGGACCATCTTTGGAAGACAATCTGCTGTAGGAAGTGATCCCAGGAAAGACTGGGGAAGGGAGAAATGCCAATATAGAGGACACTGATGAGCAGGTTAACATGATGGTTACCTGGGGTCACTTCTGCTGGAGACCCTGTGAGGAAACATCATGCATCAGAATCATCCCACCCTCATGACCTAATCACCTCCCCAAAGTCCTACCACCAACTACCAGCACACTAGGGATTAGGCTTCAACATATGGACTTTTGGGGGATATAAACATTCAGTCAGGACGCAACAGTTAGAAGTGTACATAGAACAACAGAATGGTTCCAAATCAGGAAAGGCTTACATCAAGGCTGTATATTTTCACTCTGTTTATTTAACTTATATGCAGAGTACATCATGAAAAACGCTGGGCTGGAGGAAGCACAAGCTGGTATCAAGATTGCCAGGAGAAATATCAATAACCTCAGATATGCAGATGACACCACCCTAATGGCAGGAAGTGAAGAGGAACTAAAGAGCCTCCTGACAAAAGTGAAAGAGGAGAGTGAAAAAAATGGGCTTATAACTCAGCGTTCAAAAAACTAAGATCATGGCATCCAGTCCCATCACTTCATGGCAAATAGATGGGGAAACAATGGAAACAGTGACAGATTTTATTTTGGGGGGGGCTCCAAAATCTCTGCAGATGGTGACTGCAGCCATGAAATTAAAAGACACTTGGAAGAAAAGCTATGACCAACCTAGACAGCATATTAAAAAGTAGAGACATTACTTTACCAACAAAGGTCTATCTAGTCAAAGCTATGGTTTTTCCAGTAGTCACATATGGATGTGAGAGTTGGACTATAAAGAAAGCTGAGCGCCAAATAATTGATGCTTTTGAACTGTGGTGTTGGAGAAGACTCTTGAGCGTCCCTTGGACAGTAAGGAGATCAAACCAGTCAATCCTAAAGGAAATCAACCCTGAATATTCATTGGAAGGACTGATGTTGAAGCTAGTACTTTGGCCATCTGATGCAAAGAGCTGACTGATTGGAAAACACCCTGATGCTGGGAAAGATTGAGGGCAAAAGGAGAAGAGGATGAGATGGTTGGATGGCATCACCAACTCAGTGGGCATGAGTTTGAGCAAACTCCAGGAGATAGTGAAGGACAGGAAAGCCTGGCGTCGGGTAGTCCATGGGGTCACAAAGAGTCAGACATGACTGAGCGACTGAACAACCACCACCACGGAGGTACCATGAGCTGAGTTGCTTAAGTATGGGTGCTGGAACCAGTCACCCACTGGGATGACTCTGATTGGGTTGGAGGAGACCAATCAGCCACACCCCTGCAGTCAGCCCCCTTTGAGCCCCCTGGATGGGTTAAGTGATGAATACATGTCTGAACAAATGTGAGCTTTGTCGACAAGGAAAGGGTGGACTAAAGACCTGGATATCAGTGGCACGTCCCCTTGGCCTACCTTTGATCTCAGCTAAAATTGTGGTGGGCAGTATTGTGTAAACCCAGACTCACCTAGCACTGCTGACTTCCTAGCCAAGGCTTCCATATTTTCCATCCCTGTGGGAGTCTCCTAGAGGTGTTCAGGTGCGCCAGTGGCAACCAGAGCTGCTGAGTAAAAGCGTCTTACGTTGTCACAGGTGGAGAATTGTGAGAAACATTCCAGACCATTTGGACCTTTTTTTGATCCTTCTCAGAAAATAGCAGTACCAGGCCCATTACTATAGCAACAACCCCACTAACACACTCTCTGTCTCATTCTTCTTGCCCCTGCACTCCTACTTCCTGAAATCACCTCCCAAATAAACTACCTGCACTCACAACGTTGCCACTGGGAAGTCAAAACTAAGGCAAAGGGGGAATTTCATGTATCATCCTCAATAGTTCTGAGCCTTGCCTGTGTTAAAATTACACATGTCTTGTTAGATGACCGTGGAGCAGGCACCTGTCTGTGCCTTGGTTTCTTAACTTTCAAAATGGCCTTCATAATGGTGCCTAACTTGTACAGTTGTTGAGAGAATAAAGAGAGGATATAAGTAACGTCCTTAGGACAGTGCCCAACGCACTGTAAGTGCTCAATAAATATGATAATATGTCAATATCATATTGTCAAATATCAAATCAAATATGTTTGGTAACATTTAAAATTTATAATAGATCTCAAAGGTCTCTCTGTCTTTGCACTTCTAGACTAGTTCCAACGTATTAGCCCAGGCTCTTGTTTGCAGGCGTAGAAAGCCAGCGTGAATCAGCTTAATGAAAATGGAACACTTGGCTGCTCCCTTGACTGTAAGGTGAAACTAGGCCTCAGAGAAAAGTGGGTTTGGAGGCTTTTTTCTGTCTCTCCCTTGGCAGAGGGATTACCTCCATGTGATAGGAATGTGGCTATCAACAGGGGGTATCTTTGGCTTTTAGTAATAGAAAGCTGACAAGAGAGGCTTAAAATGCCCTAACATGTTTCCTCTCATGACAGAGAATCTGGAAGTGGGAAGTCCAGGACTGGGGTGGCCGCTCCACTGTCTCTAGGGGCACAGGCCCTTTCTATCTGTCAATTCCATCATTTTAGAGTAGGGTCGCCTCCTAGTTCAAGGATGTTCCTGAAGGGTCAGCCTGGAAGAAGGTGGAGAAATGGAAAGGCAAAGGATATGACCCCCTCCTTTTTCGGGCGTTGTCTCTGAAGTTCCATATAAGACTTTCCCTTGTGTGTCATTGACCAGAACTTGGTCACATGGCCACCGCTGGTGGCACGGGCAGCTGGGACATGTAGTCTTCATTCAATGTGGCAATGTGCTCAGCTAACAACGGAGTTCTCTTACTAAGGAAGGAGAGGATGGATATTGATAAGTAGCTACAATCTGAGCCACAGCTCTCAAGTTACAGGTCTTATGATTTGGAGAGAGGAAATTTCCAAGTTCTAGTCAGATGCCCAGATCTGAACCAATCATCTATGGCCATGAGGGAAACAGACTTTTTTTTTTTTTTAAAGCATAAGCCACCATTATTGATTATGACTTAAATGTGTGTAGTTCATTAAAAAAAAAAAAAATTACTGGTAATCTGCTATTGGCTAGGTATTGCGGTGGTCCCAGGAAATTTTAGGTCAGTCCCTGACCCAAAGGACTGTCAGTGCCTTTCTCATGAAGCTTATAATCTAATGGGGGAGACAAAGAATAACCAGATATCACAGTAATTAATGGAAAAGTGTACATTATTGGTAAGTGCTGTGAACCAAAATCATGTGGTCCTTGAGGATGTGATCATCAAGCTGGGAGATAAAGACTGAAAAAAAATAACTAGTCAACAGTGGTGGTGTTGGAATTGCAAATGAAGTATGTTACTGGTGGTCAAAAAAGCTTATGCAAAGGCCCTGTGGCAGCCGGGAAAGCAAAATTGCTAAACAGTGGTGGCTGTAACAGCAAAGGGGCTTATGTCTGAAGATTCAGCTAGAGTGATAGAGTCAGACTGGGTAGGTCTTTGAAAACAGGGTCCTCTCCCCAGCCCCCACAGTGAGAAATCATTGAGGCATTCAAAGATAGAAGAGGAATAGGAGTGACATAATCAGATCTGCATTTTTAAAAAGACCCCTGTGGTCACTATGGAGAGAGGAAGGGAGGTGGTGGAGGCAGAATGGATCCGGGGTCACCAGTAAGAACGTAAGAGATGATGGTAGCTATGGTCTAGGGTGGAAACTGAGAAGAAAAAGAGAAAAAATAAACAGAACCTGATGGATTAGATGGAAGGGTAAAGGAGATAGATGCAGGAGAGAACCACATCATGGCTTCAGACTTGGGCTGGTCTATGGTACTTTGGGGATATCCATGTGGAGGTGGTTTGCAGGGAGATGTGGATTTGCAGCTCAGAGAGGAGGTCAGAATTGAAAATGTAAATTTGCAAGTCATCTGCATGTGGGTGAAAATTGAAGCTGTGGGTGTGATTGCTTCATGAGAATACACAGTGAGAAGAGGAGTCTAGGAGAGACCTTGAGGAGCACAGACCAGGACAGAGGGAACAGGAAGTGGGTTCCTTACTTAGGCACAGGAAGATGAGTCTGCAAAGTCACTAAGTGGAGCAGCCAGACGGTACAGAGGAGAGCCAGAGTTGCATCCCAGGGGCCTTCTTTTGAGAGGACTGTGAAAAGCAGACTGGACATATGCTAATTGAGGTGCTCTGGGCTGCAGGTAATGGGGATATGGGCTTTCCCATCTCTGCTCTGCTATCCAGGCTGTGGGCTTCATGCTAAGGCTGGTTCCCTTTAAGGTCACAAGATGACACATTAGATGTTTATTAATATAAAATGCTATCTAGAGTGGGTTCTGTTCCCTGGACCTGAAACAAATATAACTGATGCAATAACCAATCAGGAGCAGTGTGGATGGCCAGGGAAGGTGTCAAATGCCCGGGCCCCTCAGACTCCCTTTGGAAACTTTGTGGGGGATTTCCATACTGCTGTCATTGTTGGAGACACCTAGAACTTAGCTCAGGATGCAGTCAGCCTGTCCAGAGGTGTATGAAAGGAAAGGTGGACAGGCACCAGGGTAAGGGTATAAAATTTGAGTGCCCTTCTATAAAAAGAAGAAAATTGAAAGGTGGCTCAAAGGGAGATGGAGTTCCAGCCTATACTCCCAAACCCCCAGCCTGGCATTGTGCCCTCAGAGCACACCCCCACCCTGTGAGTCTGTGCTGGGGGGCTGGAGTTAAATGGCACAATGTTAGTGGTCCCCAGTGAAGTTGTTTAGTAAGGCAAGGAGAGATTTGCATTTTGAAAGCTCACCAAGCCAGCTGGCAAGGAGGATGGACTGGTGCCCCAACAGCTTACTGAACACTTTTGGTGACAGGTAGCTCACAGGCTCTAGGGGTAGCTGCTAGTTTTGGGACAATGTTGCTGAGCCAAAGTCAACCTTTTTGCATGCCTGCATTTGCCACTTGTATGACCAATAGGACTGGCCAGAACACACCCCCCCTCCCCGCCCCCGGCCCAGAGAGAAGGGTGAAGTGGGGAAGAATATAGGAATTGTAAACTGGCTGTCAAGGGACAAATCTGGCCCACAGTTGTATTTGTTTGAGAGGTGCAGTTAATTTGAATTGCAATTAAGGTGAGACATGCTGTTTTCAGGTGCCACCATCCCCTAATGTCTTAGGGCAGCTTGCCTCATTCACTTATGTTATTAATCTGGATCTTGAACCCTTTCAGTTTGCAATCCCAGTATATGAGGACCATTTAGGACTGAGGATGCCTGGTAACTTGTGGATGTCAAGGGACTCCTTGAGCTGTGTGACTGCTGGTGACACCTACAGGCTGGTCAGGCTGGTGGGGGGTGGGGAGGGATTGAGTGGAAAAAAAATCTGGTTGCCTCTTAGATGTCCCCCCACCCCCACTTGTCCCCATCACAAGGTCTAGAGGCACTGATGAGTGGCCAAAGTCCCTTTAATATCCCTGAATTGCCTTACAAGTAATACTGCTGAAGGTGAGGAAGGGATGGGAGTCTGGGGTGGGAGATGGGGGAGGAGAAGGGAGAGCGCCAAGCGCTCATACAAAATATGGCCAAAAGGCTTAGCATGCATGGAAAATTATTGCTGTCGGAAGTTCCTATTTACAGGATCAACACCCTCCATAACTGCTTCTGCATCCCCTCTCCCTCCCCTCATCCCTGCCGCATCCCTTCCCAGGTGGGCCTGGAGCTGAGAAGCCCTAGAGAAGTGCCCCTGCTCCGGGGGATGGGGGGATGGAGGTCCAGGCTCCACCCTCATTTGCGGCTTAGGGAAGAGGGGGGAGGGTCAGAGATTCTGGGACTCCTGCCCCCGAGCTGGGCGCCTAGAGATGGGGCAGAGGCGTGTGCTTAAAGCAGAGGGGACAAGGGCCCGCGAGCATGGAGGTGTGTGCTTCGGTCCTCGCCCGGGCATGCAAAAGCGTGGCGGGGGAGGTAGTGGCGGCCAACGAGGGGGCTGCTGGGAGCCCCGGCCCCTCTGCCCGGGAGAGTTGCATAGACTTGGCGGGAGGGAGCGCTCCTCCCGGGGAGCGGAGCGAGCGGGCCGGAAGCCCCAGCGGGTCCGGGGCTCAGTCGGTCCCTGGAACTTGGGGTTCCTCAAGAAGAGGAATGAATAGGAAACATATCGGGGAGGCTCCTCTTTCCGGTCTCCCTGCAGTGGGAATAGAAGGCTCAGGAGGGCGGGGACCTGCCCCAAGACTGACCTCCTGATGTCCCCCTCCCCCCAGTTGAGGATCAGCAGGCTATCCCTCCCGTTCTCACGCCCCCTTCCCCAGCAAGTTCAGGCTCTGATGAGGGTAGGGCTTCTCCCCACTCCCCGAAATGGGGTGTGTTGGGTGGGGGGACAGCCTTCTATGGCCTTTGCTGTCCCTCTCCTTGACTGGCTCCCTGACCTCCCAGTCCAGCTGGGGAAGCCAGACCATTACTGGGTGAGGGCAAGAGATTAATTAGAATAATAAATAAATAAATACACAAATAAATACACTGGAGAGGCCCAGTCGGATGGGGAGAAGGGCATTTGTGAGGTGCCCCAGACCTCCCCCAACAGATAAAGAGGGTACCTGTAGTCCTGTGGGTAGGGAAAGTGCTCAGAGAATCTGCTGGAGAGGCTGGAAGCCCAAGGAGGGGCTATCCCAGGGTGCGAGAGGGGCTACATTAGGGGGCCGAGCCCTGAACTGACCCTCATGTCTGCCCCAGGTCAGGTGAACTCAGAGGGTTGAGAGCTGCTAGTGGGATGAGGGGTCTGGAGAGAGTAGGGGGTGGTAATGAGTGAGAAGGTCCCCCAGAGGATGAGGAAGGTGGTGTGTGAATGGCTAGACTAAGGCCAAGGTAAGGGCAGGGGGATCTGGGACAGACTGAATTAGATTCCTAAGGCCTGCGTCCTGGTGTGGATGGGAAATCCATGGCAGGCATGAGAGTCAACGGAAGATTTAAGCCTTAAGAGTCGGGGGCTCCAGTAGAGAACCGGCCTGAAACGCAGTTGGGAAGGGAGAGTAAAGGTCTGCAAGTTAGAAGGGGAGAGCTGCAGGGTCTGGACAGGAGAAAATTCCGGCTAGGGGGCCCGGCAAAGGTGCGGACCTGGTGCCTGAGTTGGGAGCCTTGAGGGCACGGACAGCGGGTCAAGGTCCGAATCTTGGTAGCCGGTAAGGACGAGGCGGGTCGGGATGTACTTGGGGAAGACAGTGGCGGAAGCGAGTTTTGGGTTTGGGGGTCGGAGAGAGAAGTTCCGGTCTGGGAGTAGGGTCCCCACGAGGGCCGTGGGCAGGGGGATGCAGCTGGGGGACCCGGGGGCGCGGTGGGCGGCTCAGCTGGTGGGGCCGGCGGGCGGCGGCGGCGGGGGTGGCTCGGCCCCCTTGACGCAGGCGGCCTCGCAGTGCTTGTGGAGGTAGGACTTGAGCGCGAAGCTCTTGTCGCACTGGCGGCAGCGGTAGTGCTTGAAGGCCGAGTGCGTCTGCATGTGCGCGCGCAGGTTGGAGCGGTCGGCGAAGGCCTTGCCGCAGTGCGCGCAGCCGAAGGGCTTCTCGCCGGTGTGCGAGCGCATGTGGCCCTGCAGCAGCCAGGGCCGCGAGAAGGCCTTGCCGCACACGCCGCACTTGTGGCGCAGGTTGTGCGTGAGCACATGCATGGCCAGCGCGGGCATGGACACGTACGCCTTGCCGCACGTCGGGCACTTGCGCGCCAGCTGGCTGTCCAGGCTGCGGTGCGTCTGCTTGTGGCGGCTCAGGTTCGACGACGTGGCGTACGTCTTGCCGCACTCGGCGCACGCGTGCCGGTGCCCGCCGCCAGCCGGCGTCCCCGCGCGCCCCGCGCGCCCCGCGCCGTTCCCGGCGTCCCCCGCGCCGCCCGCGTCCCCGCTGCGCCGCCGCCGCGAGCGCCCGTCCGAGATGAAGAAGGCGTCCATGGAATAGCTGTCGGTCACGGCCGCCTCCCCGCGGAAGTAGCGCGCCGACAGGCTGGACTGAGGGCTCTCGGGGTCGCTGTACTCTTCCGGGGCCGCCGGCGGGTACGCGGGCTCGGCCGGCGCCAGCTCCAGGCCTGGCTTCTGGTCCGCATCGTAGCTGCTGGGGGGCAGGCAGTGCGGGGCGTAACCTGGAGGGGATGAGACAAGGGCGGGGAAGGTGAAGCGCCCAGGAGGCGACCCCGTGGCCTCTCTTTGGGAACTGAAGTTCGCTTGTATAGCAGCAGTCGCCATCCTGCTTCTGTGCTTCTGGGGTCAGGATGCCCGGGTTCAGATCCTAACTCCGTGGGCCGCAATAAAAATCACCCACCTCCATCCTTGTGGAGCACGGTGGGGTTGAATTCTACTGACTTGGTGTTGACTATCTTCTTAAGTGCTCAAGGACACGCAGGGAAGGTATTGTTGTGTAGTCTGGACAGAGAGAGAAACTGAGGTATATAGTCTAAGCCCACAAGTATTTGGTGGAGCCGGGATCCAAACCTTGGCAGCCTGATGCCAAAACCCAGGCTTTCTTTATTCCAGCAGCATTCTGTCATTCGAGTCCTTTGACTTATCTGAATCTTAGCTTCCTCATTTGCAAAATGGAGCTTATGATCGGACACTCCTTCCCAGGGACTTTGGAAGGACTGAGTAAAGTGACGAAAAGAGCCGTGCATTAATTGTTCCTGTGCACCAAGCTCCGCCTCCATGCTTTACTCTGGTTAACTCATTTAGTCATCACTGACCCTATGGAGTAGATCCTGTTTTAACTCCCATTTTACATATAAGGAAGTAAAGAAAGAGCACACAGTAATTGCTGTATAAATGTTAGCTCTTACAATTATGCTTTTTTACTTGCTTGAAAAAGCGACTTCACTGAAGATTATTTAATTGTCTGCCCCTCGCCCCCCACCAGACAGTGAGCTTCTCAGGGTGAAATCTGTGTGCCCAGCACGTGCCTGGCTCAAAGGAGGTGTACAAAGAATAGACATTGCATGAACGAATCACAGTCCTGTTAAACCCACCTCCCAGGGTTGCTGGGGGATTTAAAAGAGGTCAAGTATGTGGCATGTAATAAATGCTCCAAGAAGGGCATGTCCTTGTAACTTGCTCCCAAGCCCGTTTTGCTCCCTGCTCCACTGGAAGCCTTCTGGAGTCCCCTTGTGAGATTCATCCCCCTTCTGAGCCCCTCCTTCCTCTCTAGAGTTGGATCAGAAATCCTGTCCATTTCAGGGTCTAGTGACTGTTGGGTGGGTGGGCTGGCACTCTCCCAGGGCATTCTACAGGGGCTTTCCAAGGGTAGGGACCACCCTGATTTGACTCAGCTTCCCTGGGCCTTGCCTGGTCCCAGCACCCTCCCTGAGGGCCCTGGGACCTGGGCTCCCAGGAGAGTTTCTGGCAGATATTACACAAACTTACGAAACTGGCCCTGAAATACCAATTATTTCCCTTGTCCTTTGATTGCAAAAAACAGTGGGGGTTAGGCTTCTTTACCCGGAGTAGCAAAGCAGGAAATATGACCCTCCACCACCCCCAGCATCCTTGATTCAAATGAGCAGGTGGAAGAGGGCTTTGTAAGCAGGGAAATGGTTTCAGAACATTCATCCCTTGAAACAACCTGCCTGCTTCAGCCTTTGTGCTTTTGCCTCTCTTCTGGCCTTTGGGATGGTCACAGGGTGAAGTCTGTGCAGAAGGCACCCCGGCCCAGAAAGTGTACCTTTATTTTTTAACCCTGTCCCTTCAGCTGCCCAGCAGGGACCTCTACACACAATGACTGGGGGTTGTGGAGGTGGGAGACTCAGTAGGGAGGGCACTGGTCAGATGCAGAGAGGGCAGTGGTGGTGGCAGTTTTATAATGGGGCGGGTTTGCAGCCTCTCAGCACCCCATTCTCCCCTGCTGTCTGCCTTTCATCTGGAGGTTCCCCTTCCTCCCACTCCAGGAATCAGGCCTGGTACTAAAGCCCCCAAAACTTTCAAGGAGTGTTGTTTCAGACTGAGTCAAATACCTGTTAGGCATGCCTAGATACCCTCTTTCTTCTGTGTTTCTTCCCATTGTGATTATTGATGGTAATGATAATACTAGCTGATATTTACTGAGCACTTACTAAGTACATGGCAACCCACTCCAGCATTCTAGCCTGGGAAATCCATGGACAGAGGAGCCTGGTGGGCTACAGTCCATGGGGTAGCAAAGAGTCGGACACGACTGAGCAACTGAAGAAGATACTAAGTACCAGGCTCTGTGCTAACTGCTTCACTCCCGTCACCTTGCTGAATCACCACAAAAGTACTTGTGTTACAGATAAGGAAACTGAGATGCAGAGTGGTGGTGGTACTTGCTCAGGGTGGGACAAGAGTTGGAACCCACTGCACTGCTCCTCTTCCACACGCTGGGAGGAGGGAGCATGGCTGGGTTGTTCATCTACTGGCAGAGCCCCAGCTAGTGAGCACTTGATAAGTATTTGTGAAATGGGTGGTGAATGGGTGATGAAGATTTGCCAGGCCAGCCTCAATCCCTAGTGGAGCAGGGTCTGCCAGGACCATTCTGTCTACCAGATCTTGGGACAACTTGATTTCCTGACACTGATTCTAGCTGGGTGACCTACAGCAAGTTGTACGTCTTCTTGCGTCTCTGCTCTGTTCTCTGGGTATGGGGATAGTATAGAATCCATTTGGAGGGGGTCACTGATCATGTGACCTTGGATGTGCTATTATTAAGGAATGATGGCATATTGGTTAAGAGCACAATTTTGGTACCAGACTACCAGGATTGAGTTCCAACTTTACTATTCCTGGCTGTGTGATCTTAGACAAAGTGTTTGACCCCTCTATGCCTCTGTTTCCCCAGCTGTGAAATAGGGGAAAATAAAAGCACCTAACTCACACAGTTTGTAGTACAGAGTCCATGAATAAACAAACAATAAGTGAAAAGTGAACAAATAAAAACCAACATTCCCAGAGCACTTTTGTGTCTGATACTGTTTAAAGGTTTTACACACGAATGCATCCCACCCTCATGGCTCTGAGGTTGGTACCATCTTACAGATGAGGAAACTGAGGCATGAAGTAGTTGTTAAGCAACATGCCCAGGGTTGTGCAGCTAGTAACTTAGAGCCAGGATTCCAACCCAGTGCCTGGCGTGATACATGTTGGCTGTTACTCTGAACAATAACAGTCTCCCCAGGTGGGTTTCCGTGCTGGAAACCCACAGTTTTCTTGGCATCTGCACAGACACATCTTGCACCTCCAACCTGGGCCACTGTTTCCTCACCCAAGATGTGTAGGTTCTGGCTCACGCTCTGATGAGAAAACTGGTGATCCAGAAAATTGGTAGCAGCTCAATGGTCTGGGTAGTCCTTGCCCTAGCGGGACTCTTTCTGTGGTGCCCTCCGGTGGTGAATTTTAGTACTGCAGCACTCCCTCCTGTTGCTGGGGATCTCTATATAGAAATACTGGCACCTCAAAGGCTGAGCCTCTGCTTAGGGACAGATGCGGAATTGCCTCCCGGTCAGGAATTGTGGGGCCAGACATGGTGGCTAGCAGCTGCGGAGTTTGGCATGAGTTGTGGGGTGGGAGTTGAGGGTTGCATGAGAGTTTATGTGGTCGTCTTGGTGGAGGTGGTTCTAACTTGCTTTGTGATCATGATCAGGTTGCCTAACCTCTCTGGACTCTGTCTTTACCTGTAGAAGGTTGAGTGAAATGCTCGAAAGACCCTTGTTGCATCGTGGCCGAACGGACCCCTCAATGATGCCAATTGTCCTGTCCCCTATCCCCCAATCCCTATCAGCTCCATCGCATTCTCAGACTCACAGACCTCTCCCTAGCTATGTGACCTTGAAAGTGAAAGTGAAATTTGCTCAGTCATGTCCGACTCTTTGTGACCCCATGGACTATACAGTCCATGGAATTCTCCAGGCCAGAATACTGGAGTGGGTAGCTGTTCCCTTCTCCAGGGGATCTTCCCAACCCAGGGATCAAACCCAGGTCTCCCGCATTGCAGGCGGATTCTTTACCAGCTGAGCCAACAGGGAAGCCCATCTGACTTTGGGCAAGTTATTAAACCTTTTTGTGCTGCATCTGGATAAAGGAACTTATAAAAGGACTGACTGAATTAATGGTGTACAATGCTTAGTACAATGCCTGGCACACAGTAGACTCTCAAGCTGTTATTTAATTGTCATTATTATCCTACATTTTCTAGTGGTACCCTCTAATCTGCTAAAGAGTGAAGGGGACACACGTGGGTCATCTCAGGCTGCTGTGTTACCTTGGGCAAACCACCTCACCTCTCTGGACCTCAACCCTGCAGAATCCTTTAGGACACTATTAGAGGCAGTGCTTTTCTGACTCAGTGCATGGAACTTACACAGGTTTTAGATGCCTCCCTCTGTCCTACAGGTGATCATAGAAGGATGAGTTACCTGTCTCCCTGCCGACAGGGTGAGATAGGCCTCTCTTGTTTGGAAACAGACAGAGGCAGGGAGGGCCAGGGACCCAGGGAGACACGACTGACTCTTTTACTCATATTCCATCTGTGTGACCATGGGTAAGTCACAAAGCCTCTCTGGGCTCCAGTGCCCCATTTGAGGGACAGAACAGAGCCCCTCCAGTCGCATGGGGCTATAAGGAAGGCTCAGAAACACTTAGGAGAAGCGGAGATGTCATGTACATCACCCGAGAATGACTTTTGATTTTCCCTGCTCAAGAGTTTTGATACTTTAGACTGAAGGTCCAGAATACATTTTAAAAAATTTTTGCAAGGGAATTTTATGAGTAATCTGGTGCTGGGCATTTCACATTGTCTCTTCCAGTTGTCTGACCCCCTGGGATGAGGTGGGGGAACCTCTGAGAAGCACTGCTGCTTCCAGCTGCTGTTGTGCCCACCCCCTGTGCCAGGCACTGCGCTAAGCCCGGAGGCCTGGAGAGGGCAGAGGAGTTGCTCAAGGTCACTGGAGGAGGAGTAAGGCTTGAAATCCTCCAGAATTTGTGTTTTCTCCCCCCAAACCCCTGAGCAGGCATGGAGACCTGTTGAGGGAGGGAAGATTTTCAGTTGGTGGGAGGCAGGGGTGGTGAGTTTCTTCACCACCTCGTTGGCCCGTGTCTGGTGTAATGACGGCGTATTGGGGGTGGGGCGAAGCTATTCTTCTACAAAATGCACCAGCCCTTTGTAAACCTTTGTAAATAATTAATAAAAGTAATGACTAACCCTGCTTGAGCCCTTACTGTGTACCAGGCACCCTGCTCAGTATTTTACGTTCGTTAGCTCGTGTCTAAGGGAACGTAGCGGCCACTTGCTCCAGTACCCTACCTCTATGGAAGCTGAGGCCCAGAGAGGGGCCTTTGCCAGGTCACAAAGCGAGTTCCCACCAGAGCTAGGCTGGCCCTCTGTCTCCCGGGCCAGTGCTGTTTTTCCCAGTCTCCCTCAGGTTCCCAGTGTCCCAGACCTCCTCCAGGGAATCTCCAGCCCAAATCCCACTTCCCTGTCTCTAGTTGGGTAGAAGAAGAGAGGGCCTAGTGATGGGCCAGCTTCCCAGGTAGCCCACTTTCCCGAGGAGGGCTGGGCCCTGCTAGGTGGGGGTCTGGAGGGGCTGCCGCATGAATATATTTAGAGCTGCGTCTTGCTGTGCCAGGGCCTCGGGCCTTGAGAATCAGCTCCAGCCAGCTGAGCAGAAAGCCAGGTCTGTCAGCAGCAAAGCGGGATAAAAATAGTTTCTCCTGTCTGCTCACAGAGCTGGGCAAAGGGGCTGGTGCCTCCCCCTCCCCTTATTATAGCATCTTTGTTCGCAGTTCCCCGGGCACTGGACCAGAAATGACACCCACCTCCTCCAAGGGCCTGGCAGCTGGTACACCTGCCCACTGGGGAGGGGGCCCCTGAGTCCAGATGAGTGGGGGACAGAGGGGGGTCTGGCCCAACATGTCCAGGGCTGTAGGGTGTGGGGCTCGTGCCCACTGACTCAAACCCAGGCAGTGTTGAGAGCACTCCAGAGCCTCTCCCCACTCTCCCCGCCTCCTGAAATCCCCCATATTCTGGTTTCTCCTGACTGTGACCCAATTCCTGTGGCCCACAGGGAGGTCCACAGCTCTGCAGGAATCAATAGGGAAGATTTTTCAAGGGGTTGTGGAAATAGGCCTGGTGGCTGAGGGTCTGGAGTTGCCCAGCACTGTTGGGTGGAGCAGCCTCCCGCGCCCTCCCAGGCATCTCTGGGGCCCTTTCTGGGCCTCCTTCTGGAGGCCTGGTGTCTTGTATAATGTACATTGTCTCTCTGGGCCCCCTGCTTCCTGCCCTACCCTCTCTGTGCCCCAGAAGAGGCAGAGGGCCCATGCCAACCTCCCTTCTTAGCCAAAGGCTGGCGGCAGCTACTCCATCCCAGGGGAGACCACAGCTGGAAGAAAGCCAAGAGTTCCGGGGCCTCATCTCTCCCAGCAGCATCTCACAGCGCACCCGCCCCCCCGCCGCCCCCAAGAGCACCTCTTGGCTGAGGGGTCCCGGGAACGTGTATGGAGCACCCACCTGGGAGGGGTGATGCAGTGCACCGCTTATGCCCTTGTCATCTCAGGCAAGCCACCTCTCCAACCTCAGCTTCGCTCTGGAGGCTGAAGCTGACCTTCGCCTGCACTCTGCGCTTGCTGCCCTGAGCCCACTCTGTGTGTGCATGCGTGTGTGTTTGGGATGTATAAATTGCTATGCTGCCGTAGGGACTTGATATACTCTCCTGACCTCTATCAGGAGCCAAAATTTGAGACTGTCTGAAGAGTGGACATTCAGCCTGGTTCCTTCATGTCCCCCTTGTGACCCCAGGCTTAAGGGGGGCATGGACCCCAGATTCAGTATCCCATATTCAGTATCCCATCCCTTTTATTGCATATTCCTGCTGACAGATTTTTTAGAAAATAGAATTTTGGGTCCCTGGAAGGCCAGAGCTGAAAGAGATCAAGTTCGACTGCTTTTTTTTGTAAGAGGGAAACTAAGGTTCGGGTAGGGGAAGATTAGTTCAGAGCTTCAGAGGAAGCTGGCTCTAAGACTTGAACTGGCCAGCCTTGAGAATGGACCTGGACATGACCTTGGACTAGAAATTGGATCTGGATCCGGATCTGGATCCTGGAGCATGAATGTTGACTTGAACATGGATTGAAACTTGAACTTGGACATGGATTTGTTTTGAATTTTGAAGTGAGCCTGTAACCTGGGACATTGACCTTGGAACTAGACTTCAGACCTTGTCCTAGAATGAAGGTTGGACATGGACTTTGAACCTGAACCTCTGCCATGTCTCTAAGCTTGACCTTGGACCTGGACCAAGACCAAGATGCCAGGGGCAGAGGTGGTTAAAGAACACTCAGGCGGGCCTGCTGTGCGTCCTTTGACACCTCCACGGCCCTCTCTGAGCTCCCTCTGCCAAGGGACTGGGGATACCCTTTTGCATCCCTGCACCCCAAATAGACTTTCTAAAGTATGGGGTAGACGTGTGGCAATTGGGGACTTTGAGCAGATTCCCAGGCCCAGACTGGGGCGACTCCTTGGCGCCATCAGAAGGAGTGAGCGGAAGCGGGTGCTGGTATAATGTGGTCAACTAGAGAAGCCCATGGGCAGAAGTAGGAGCGCTTCCTCAGCTGCTGGGGAGGCTTAATGTAGCTGCGGAGGGCAGACAACTGCGTTATTGGATTGGCATTGATCCCTCATCTGCCTCAGTCGGATGTACTCTGAAGGAGTATGAGGGCAGGACGTGGTGGGGGTTAAGAGGATGGAGGACCTGGCATCCAGCTGGAGTTCAGAGTTAGGGTGTGTGGAGAGGTCGATACTCCGGGGGCAGTGAAGATGTCTGTGGGTCCATGGAGACCACTGGTGTGCAGCTGGGTGGGCAGCTTCCTTCTCTCAGATGGATGAGTCCCTAGCGTTCCCCAGGATGGGGCCCAGGCCTGGGAAGGGGGAAGTTTGATGGAGTTGGATGATGAGGTTCTGAGAGGGTTGGGAGGATGTGAATTGCCATCTCACTGAGGGACTGAATCTGTGCTTAGAGTCACCCAGGGGAAAGGAGGGGAAGGGAGGGCTCCACGGAGGCAGAAAGCAGTGGAGAAGCAAGAGGGGGAGAAAAGAGGCATTACGTTGGAGAGGATGGTGAAATTAGATCTGCTCTCCCTTCTTTGGGGAGCGCTGCAGAGAAACATGGAACTTGCCCCATTGTGGGGCTTCTTCCCTATTTAGGTGCATTCAGGGGGAGCCTGGAGCCCAGATGTACCTGCCACACCCTCTGCCGGGCCTACAGAGGCTGCTGGTGTGTGTGTGTGTGTGTGTATGTCTGTGTGTGTGTGTGTGTGTGTGTGTGTAGGAGGAGGAGTCCCCCAGGAATTCTCCAGCACTCCCAAGCTTTCCCTGGGCTGGGGGTACTCTTTAATTTGGGGTCTTGCATCTTCATCAGTCAGGAGCCTGTGGTTCCCCTGACCTCCACATTCACAGGCTCCCTTCCTGCCCACCACCCCCATCCCAGATTCCCCTCCCATTGGTCTCCCTGACCCTGCAGCCGTTGTTGCTGCAGGAATGGCTTGTAAGAGGATCTTTCTAATAACTGGAACTATCTCCAGCCCCAGGCTCTCCCCCTTTCCCTCCCTCCTTTCTCCTTCCCCCCTCCTCCTCTCCCTCACTCTCCTCACCTCCCCCCTCCTCTCTTTCTCCTTGTTTACCCAGCACACTTACACACGCTGGGAGAGAAAAACGTCGGCTCAGCAATTTTTCACACTTCCCTCAAACGCTCAGCAAGGTTATTTCCGGCAGAGCGGAGACAACGGACCACTAGATGCCGGCAGGCTCTCCGAGGACCCCCAGCACCCCTACCCACCCGTGGGATGCGGGAGCCTTCATTTCCCAGTCTGGCCACACCCCAGGGATGGAAGAGGCACCCCCCCCCACCCAGCCCCATCACAGAATAAGGCAGACTCTGTGTTTCCCAGCCATACTCAGGCTTGAAGGGTCACCCCTTGGTCTCTGGCACTAACCATTTACTGCAGATGCTGCCAGGGCAGCCAGGTCAGAGTACCTGTCCTCGGCCCTGGGCTGCCTGCAGAGACTGACGCCAAGAAAAGTGCTTGGCCTCAGAAACTCTGCCACCCTCAGCCAGACATCGGATGGTAAATGGAGCCCTACAGAAACCCTGACAATGGCCCCCTGCATTCTGTTAGACCCTCATCGTCATCTCCAATGCCTCCCACCCCACACTTGACCTTCACAGAAACTCAGCTTGTCAAAGTTGGAAGGATGCTTAGATCATGCCATCCAAATTCTTTCACTGTGAGGAGATGGAGAATCAGAGAAGGAAAGGCACTTGCCCAAGGTCACATAGCAAGTCAGAGACCTACAGCCCAGGCCTCCCAGAGTTCCAGGCCAGATATCAGACTGTCAGGACAACCTCACAATTCCCCAGAAGGAGCTGGTCTGGAGCCCTTTAGGGTAAGGGCCAAGGACAGGGTGGTTCTAGGGGGTTAAAGCTGGTAGAACATCCCTGCTGATGGCTTGGCCCTTACCTCGCTTCCCACTATTTGCTCAGAGGCTCCTTTCAAAGCTTTTTTGGACTGAATTCAAGGCAAGGCATTCCTGCCTCCCTCCCGAGGAACAGTCTGCAGTTTTGGCTGTGTGCGAGAAATTCTCTGGGCTTCTCTGGGTTTCCTCAGCTGGCCTGGGACAGGACCAAGGGGCCCTCAGTGGGCAGGAACCCAGGGCTTTGTGTCCGTCCTCCAAGGGATCCACATCTCAGGCTTGCAGGCATTTCCATTTCTACCGAGGTCCTCAGCCCTGGCATGGCCCCAGGTCCACCCTCTGTCCTGCCAGCACTCAGATAAGCCCAGCCATACCCCTGGGATTCAGTCCTCAACCCCCAGAGCCCCTGGGGTCAAGAAGAGGACAGTAGAATAAGAAACGTGGGGCAAAGAAAAGGGGGTTGGTTCTCTTGGGGATCTGGGGGAGGTCAGGGGGTGAGGGGCTGGAGCTGTATCCCTGTTTGCTCCCTAATTTCTTTGACCTTGATGAGGTCACAGAGCATTTTACCCAGCGCCCTCTTGCTACCTGGCTTGGCGGAGTGATGGAATGTGGGCGAAGTGCTTGGAAATCCCTGAGGCAGAAGCTCCCACCCTCCTGCCTTTGCCATCTCAGCTACCTCCTCATCTTCAGCCCTTTCTTTTCTCCTTTTTCTCTCCTCTCCTCTTTCCTTCCCACTTACACACATATGCACGCACACACATACAACACACACGCACACCCCAAAGCTGATGCCACATGTGATGTCAGATTTCTTACTGCCAAAGGGATGCCTCCTCTTCAGACACCTGTCCTGGTGGGGACCATCAGAGGAGAACCCTTTTGTGATCCCCCTGATGGGGGATGGGGTCCACAGAAACAGTCTCTGATTTTTCCCCACAACCTCCAGAGATCACCCCTTTTTGGGCCTGAACGACCTCTCTTGTCCCCCAAACCCTTGTCACTATAGGAACTTGCTCTGAAAAGAAATAGAGTGTGTTGGGGGTGGGGGACTGACAAGAAACAGCAGTTCTGGCTCTAGAGGGGAGTGAGAAGCTGGAGGGGGGGAAGGGGGTGCGACCCAGGAGACCAAGAGCCACCTTGGGGGAACCCCTCCTCGAAATTCCCTCTTCCTCTCAGTCCCCAGGACAGGCCCAGCCTTTGGCAGGCATGTGGCTGAGGGTAACAAAAGAGTTGCTGAGAGAGGGGGCTGAGAAGACTTGTCTGGCATCACCAGGGGGAGCAGGCTTGAAGGGAAAGAGCGTGCCCCCAGCTACCCCTAGGGAGCCAGCCCTCTCTCCCCAGGGACTGGTGGTCCAGGCCAGTTTACCTTCCCCATCAAGAGAGCACTCTCGAACAACCAGCCTCCTTCCCTCAACCAGGAGGAGGGGACCCTTAGAACGCCGTGTGCATTAGCCCCCCAGCACTAACCCTTAATGGACACCACTCTCTCTCACCATCCCTCACTCCAGTACCAACCTAGGGCCACAACTTTCAAAGTCCAGGCTGACGCTCACTCAGCGGCGGGATGGGCCGACCCTGCGACTTCCCCTTTGTACGAACCTGGCCCTCGCCCCGCCTGCCCGGCCCTCGGGAAGCCCAGGAGGCGCACACAGCCAGGGAAATCTCCTCCCGGGGTTCCCTGCCGCGCGCACCCCTCCTCGTGGCCCGAGTTGGGGAGGGCCCGAACTCCCCTCCCCTCTTCTTCCCCCGCGCCGGGTCCCACTCACCGTTGTCCCCGGAAGGCCCCCGGGCTCCAGGCAGTACGTAGGCGGTCTCCAAGGGGTGATAGGTGGGGGCCGGCACCCCGCTGCACTGGAAGCCGTCGCCTTTGATCTTCTTTACCAGGAAGGAGCGGGGCATGGTGCGACTGGCGTGGGACTCGGCGGGGGCACTTGCGAGGGGCCCTGGTCGGGGGGAGGAGGCCAGCCGGGCGCGATTGGCTGTCTGCGCGGGGTTTCAGCACTGGACAGCTCCCAGCGGGCGGGCGGGCGGGCAGCAGCGCGGAGCCGGCACCGGTGGCGGCGGCCCCGGCTGTAGCTCTGGCTCCCGCTCGGGCTTGGCGGCGGCGGCGGCGGCGGCGGCGGCGGCTCTCAGACAGGCGATCGCTGGAGCTGTGCTCAGCACTCCGGCTGCCGGCTTTATATGGGACGCAGGCTGGAGGAGATCAGGTGGTCCCCAGCAATGGAACTGTTCAGCGCTCTAATCCATCAAATGTCCCCCAGGACAATCGCTCCGCACACGTTCCCCTGAACCGGCGGCGGTGGGGGCAGGCCAGGCGCAGGGAGCCTGGGCAGGCAGGAGGGGAGAAAGTGAGGGCGAGAAAAGCAGAGATAGAGAGAGACGGAGAAAGGGGGGCGGGGGGGGGGGGAACAAGGGGGAGAGAGAGAGCGGAGATGAGATACACAGAGAAAGACAGAAAGAGACATACAGAAAAAGAGAGATACATACACAGTGAAAGAGATAGAAATAGGAGCAGAGACCAAGATAAGGACAAAAAGACACGACAGAGAGAGAGAGAGAGCGAGCGAGCGAGAGAGAAAGGCAGAGACGAAGAGAAGTAACAACACACACCCACGGGAGAAAAAGAGACCTCCAGATACACAAAAAGAAAGCACCCCAGGGATGCAAAGAAAGGGGAAGAGAAATGCAAGACAGAAGGAGAGAGGAGAGGAGGTAGAACGGTCTGAGCAGGCGGGGTTCAGGCACATGGGGACACAAGGAAGGGAATGCAGAGAAGAGTGTGAGCTCGACAGCGGCAGACCCCCGCCTGCCTCCAGCCCCCTCCCCGTCCCCTAGTTTTGAAGGGGCCCGTTTGGACACTCAGCTTTAACTAGGGGAAGTCATCCCCCCTCCCCAGCTTGGCCTCCCACTGAAGCTTCCTGTTGGGTTTGGGGTTCAACTTTCTTCTTCCAGAACTGATGAGGGGAGCAAGTCCCCCATGCTGATGCCCAGCCTAGCTCAGCCAGTCCTGTTCCGGTGCCTAGCTCAGGCGGGCGCTGCAAGAGGAAGTGAAAATCGTCCAGTAATTAATTTCCCTGCTGCCGGGGGGTGGTGGTTTTGACACATCCGAGGCTGTGTCTTTCCCTGAAGCGGGGAGCAGACAATAGAGACACGTGGACTGGGAAGGGAGAGGGGGGAAGGGAGGGGGAGCGGGGCTCCCGCTGGAACTCTTTGCAGGTCAGCTCCTTTGTCTCCAGGAGGATCTCAGCAGACCCCCCCCCCCCCCCATCCAGCCAAAACCTAGGGGAGCTCCCATATCTGGGTAGGACCAAGGAGCAGGAGAATGCAACCCCCTGCCCAGAGAGGCTGCTTGGCAAAGTGCCATGGTGGTGGGCCGGCCTTAGCAAGTATGTGATGGCCAGAGCACAAGAGTCCCGGAATCAGACTCTAGGAATGTCAAGATCTCATTGGTTAACAGCATTCTGTTTATGGGATGCTAGACTGATGGAGTGGGGTTGTGCTTTTGGGACTGGGTCATCTAATACCAGTTGGGAGACTAAGACCCTTGAAGACTAGGAGAGGCTGCAGAGGTGCCCAGGGTCCCACAGGGAGTCAGCAGAAATGTCCAGAGACTCCAGTGGTCCTTTGGGACCTCATGCAAATTGTGAGGTGTTGCTTAGAAATCTTAGAATAAAATTTGGACCCCCTGATCTTGCCAAGGTCCTGAATGATATGGGGGGTCCTGCCCACCTTCTCAGAGATATTGTCCCACATTTTGCCCTCTGGGACTTTTTTTAACCTCAGTCACAGAGAGTTGAGGTGACCACACCCCCGGGCTCATGACGCACTCAGTATTCCCTATTCCAGCCACACAAGCTGACTTCTCATCTTGCAGACTTACTGCTCTCTCCTTGGCCTCTACTCTGGTTCTTCTTTTCAGAGGAACCCTGCATTGGCATAGCTGAGGCATCACTTCTTCTGGGAAGTGTCCCTGACTTCCTACATGGTAGACTAGGCCAGCTTGCCCATTGGCCCCTGAGCTGTGTGACTCTGTCCTGTGTTTGGCTCAGCATACTCTTGCAACATGCAGTAGGATATCCCAGCTCCTCTACTTACTAACCATAAGATCTTAAGCAAGTTATTCAGCTTCTCTGTGCCTCAGTTTCCCATCTTATAAAATGGGCTTGCATATAGTAGGTATGTAAGCCTGCTGATGAGCACTTACATATAGTAGGTGCTCATTCTGTGTGTGTTCTGTAAGTACAGTTGTGCCTGGAGCACCCAAGATTCATCTGACACATGTTTGTGGGGTTCTACATAATAGGTGGTAACCTCAACAGTCCTAGTCCCTGGTCTCCTTGGAGGTGACATTCAAGGGACATAAAATTGGGTGAGCAGTGGAGGGTGCTGGTTCCTAGACAGGGTGGCCAGCAAGGGTCTCCTAGAAGAGGTGACATCTAGGCAGAGACTTGAGTGATGAGATGGAGCCAGCCATGGAAGGAGCCAGAGAAAGAGAGCTCCAGGCAGAGGCTTCACAAGTTCAAAGACCCTGAGGCAAAAATGAGCTTGGGCCAGTTCAGGAATAGCAAGGAGTGGGAGGAGATGAGGTCAGGAAGTTGGCAGGGCCCAAACCCAGAAGGTGTTCAATAAATCATGAGTGAATGATGATGGGGTAAGTTGTAGTTGTTGTTCAGTTGCTAAGTCATGTCTGACTCTTTTTGACCCCATGGACTGCAGCATGCTAGGCTCCCCTATCCTTCACTATCTCCCAGAGTTTGCTCAAAGTCATGTCCATTGGTCGATGATGCTATATCAGCCATCTCATCCTCTGTCGCCCCCCTACCCTTTTGCCCTCAATCTTTCCCAGCATCAGGGTCTTTTCCAATGAGTCTGCTCTTTGCATCAAATAGCCAAAACATTGGAGCTTCAGCTTTAGCATCAGTCCTTCCAATGAATGTTCAGGGTTGATTTCCTTTAGGATTGACTGGTTTGATCTGTTTGAAGTCCAAGGGACTTTCAAGAGCCTTCTCCAGCACCATGATTCAAAAACAGCAATTCTTTGGTGCTCAGCCTTCTTTATGGTCCAACTCTGACATCCATGCATGACTACTGGAAAAAACCATAGCCTTGACTATACAGACCTTTGTCGGCAAAGTGATGTCTCTGCTTTCTAATAGGCTGTTTAGGTTTGTCATAGTTTCCCTTCCAAGGAGCAAGCGTCTTTAATTTCATGGCTGCAGTCACCATCAACAGTGATTTTGGAACCCAAGAAAATAAAGATGGTCACTGTTTCTACTTTTTCCCTTTCTATTTGTCATGAAGTGATGGGACCAGATGCCATGATCTTAGTTTTTTGAATGTTGAGTTTTAAGCCAGTTTTTTCACTCTCCTGTTTCACCCTCATCAAGAGGCTCTTTAGTTCCTCTTCACTCTCTGTCATTAGAGAGGTATTATTTGCATATCTGAGGTTGTTGATATTTCTCCCGGCAATCTTGATTCCAGCTTGTTATTCATCCAGCCTGGTATTTCACATGATGTACTCTGCATATAAGTTAAATAAGCAGGGTGACAATATACAGCCTTGAGAAACTCCTTTCTCAATTTTGAACCAGTCCATTGTTCCATGTCTGATTCTAACTTTTGCTTCTTGACCTGCATACAGGTTTCTCAGTAGGCAGCTTAGGTTGTCTGGTATTCCCATCTCTTTAAAAATTTTCTACAGTTTATTGTGATCCACACAGTGGAAGACTTTAGCATAGTTAATGAAACAGAAGTAGATTTTTTTAAAAAATTCCCTTGCTTTCTCTATGATCCAGAAATTGTTGGCAATTTGATTTCTGGTTCTTGGGTGAGATTCAGCCTTAAAAGGTGGATCTCTTCAAAGGTAGATCTTTAAATTTGGAGAACAACGTTTCACTGCTCACATAGAAGTTGTTAATAGTTATTGGTGGTGTAGTCATATCTTCTTGAGTTTGTACTGGGTACTGGGATCTCTGTCCCTTAGTGGTGCTTAATACAGCGGAGTAAATAATGCAAGTGGGCACCCTTGAGCTCACTTCTACCTGCCTGACGATCCTACTATTCCAGGCTTTTACATAAGAGATGGTAAAACTGAGCCCAGAGAGCTTCCCAGGACAGTGCGGGTCCACAGTGAATTAGGCATAGAACTGAACTGAGACTGGACTCTCCCTCATCAGATCTTCTCCAGGGGCGGGGTGGAGAGGTAATCCCCCCTTGAAATGACAGAGAAAGGCCCGCAGAAGTGATGTATCCAAGGTCCATAGTTCACTATTGTCGGGTTGAAGATCAGATCTGAAGGTCAGATCTCTTGACTTCCGGCTAGTAGGTGGTGTGGGCGGGCAGACACCTTTAGCAGATGGAAGAAACCCTCAGCCCAGAAGTTGAAGTTCAAAAATACCCACGGGGTCGGGTGTCCTTAAGCAAGGATGAAATACACAACCTCTGGCATGGTTTCAGCACTAGGACTTGGAGAGCCTTCTGTCTCCCAAACTTCCCCCCAATACTGTCTCATTGGTTTCAGAAAAGCTATGTTTAGGAATTCATTTCTCCAAGTCATATCAAATAAGGAAAGAATTTTAATCCCAGGCATGCTTGCTACAGCATCAGAGACTGGAATAAAACCCTCAAGTTGGAAAAAATGGGGAGGAGCTGTGAAGAAAACATTCCCTTGATGGAATATTCTGCAGCCATTAAAAATTATCATATGGAGGAAGACCTTGTCTTTCAATGAAAGATGCAAAATTTTGAAATCCCTTACAGCACGTTTGCAACTATGGGCCAAAATTAAGATAAACATGTACAGAAAAGTGAAAGAAGGATGGTGGAACTATGGGTGTTTCTCCACCTTCTTTTTTGTGTTTTCCAAAGACTATAAAATGTTTCAGTTCAAGAAACATTTATCTTGAACACTTGCTAACTTCTCCATTACTTCTGAAGAGAAGGAATGATAAAATTTCAAAAAACATGTCAGGAAACTTATTCTTTTGACTTTTGAGAAGATAGCATTGCCTATGGCAAATTTCTCCAATGACAGCAATAATTATTACTATATCAACAGTGGCTTCACATGCCTGGCACTGTTCTAAATATCTACCCTTCACAGAAACTGGCCTCGCCAGAGGCTTTCTATAGAGGGATTTGGAATCAGCCTGTTTTCAGTTCTAATCCATGCTCTGTCATTTCCCAGCTTTGCTTCTCTGTACCTCCATTTCCTCATCTGTGAAATGTAGATTTTAAAAGGGATTATCCCCAGTGTTGTGTCCATGCATGCTCAATTTCTCAGTCATGTCCGATTCTGTGATCCAATGAACTTTAGTGCACCAGGCTTCTCTGTCCATGAGATTTCCTAGGCAAGAATACTGGAGTGGGTTGCCATTTCCTCCTCCCAGGGATCAAACCTGCATCTTCTGTGTCTCCTGCATTGGCAGGTGGACTCTTTACCCCTGAGCCACCTGGGAAGCCTATCTCTAGTGTTGCAGTGAGGATTAAATGATAATGTATCTGTAAAGGGTTTAGAGCAGTGCCTGGCACACAATAATTTGACTTGGTGATTGTTGACTGTACTTTTGTTTATATATCATTTCTCATCTAAGCCTCACCATGTCCTCATGGGAGAAGGCTCTGTTATTGACCTGTTGACAGATGAGGGTGAAATGACTGGCCCAAGGCCATATGGTTATTGTGGGGAAGAGCTGGGGAGGGTCTAACATCCCTGTGGTCTACTGCCTGCCTCTCCAGGAGTCCCAGGCTTGGCATAACTGGTTTAGCTGGTGAAGGCTGCAGGCTCTGCCCTTTCTGCCCTACCCATCTGCTCTGATATCCTTCAGATTTCAACCCTGTCTTGCACATCATGAAGGAGGGCAGCTACTAGTGTCTGGGTGTGACTTGCAGTGCTGTGTAACCCCAGGTAGCTGGCAGAGCTGCCTGAACCTCACTCTGGACATCTGTAAAGAGGGGACCAGGCATTATATTCAGGCTTCACTCCATGGTATTAGAAAGGATCACTGCTCTGGGAGTCAGGAGCCTGATTCTTCTCTCTCTGTTCCTCCTCTGGGCTCCAGCCTTCTGGTCTGTCAAATGGGCATGGGACAAGTTGGTCCCTGAGCTGCTGTCCAGCACCAATAATGGAATTCTGTATGAATTCCAAGGAGGAGAGTGGCTACAAATGCATCCACTTGATGTTGATGGGGCTTTTTCTCTGGTAAGCTTCCTTAGTCTGGCTGTTTCTCCAGTGTATTTCTCCAGGCCCTCCCTCTTCCGAGCCTAAGGAAAGAGGGTAGGAGAAGCCTGAAACTGACTCTTCACAGCTCTGTATGCGTGACTCGGAGACAATGGCCCAAGGCCTTGCGGGGGCGGGGCCTCTGGAATCTGATCACTGCTATATTCTCTCTCTGGTCAATTTGGTCCCCAGAAGCAGATTTGAAAACCAAGATGGAAGTGCAACTTATGGGGGTAACACCTGCAAGAAAAAGAGGTGCGCCTTTAGACTAGGGTGCAAGTCTGACATCTGTGAAAGGAGAGAAGGAGACTGGGTAAGAGGAGCCCCAGGTAGCGATGCAGCTTGAAGGAAGTCTGGCCAGAGCCACAGGGAGCTCCGGGCCCAAGACTTCCTGCAGAGGAGTCTCATGCTGGGTGGAATACCAGGCCCTGGTTCCCCACTGTGCCCAGTCATCAGCCCAGCCTCCCGGAAGGAGAGTGGCCTCAGCTCAGACAGTGTGGCCGACTGAGAGGGCGCTGCAGTGGGAGGCTCTCAGGGACTGCAGTCCAGAGCAGCAGGCACCTCCCTTCAGCTGCTGCATGTTTTTCTTGATTCATTTAATAAACACGGCTCTGGGCTATGTGCCAGGTACTCATCTGCACACTTTACAAATATCACCTTAGTTAATCCTCACACTCGCCTTCTGACTCGTCAGTATCATGAGCCCCATTTTCAGGGGAGGAGACTGAGCCCAGAGAGGTTAAGTAACTTGCCCAAGGCGTTACAGCCAGTAGGTGGTGAGCCATGGGTCCAGTCCAGACAGCCCGCTCCAGAGCCTGTGGTCTCACCACTCTGCCTTGCCGCCTCCTCTCCTGGGAACCTTTCCATTCTCATTCCTCACTGGCTCTGGAGCTCAGAGCCTCAACAGACTTCAGGAAAGGGCCTGACTAGTGCAGCTGAGGGTGTGGCAGGGTCCCACACGCTCCTGGAGCTTCTACCCTGTTCCTGCAAGGCCTCCCACCTCAAGGCCTTTGCAGATACTGTTTCTGCTGCCCAGAGCATGTTTTCCCTCCCTCTTTGCCTAGTTAACCCCTCCTCTACTGCTGCCCTGCTTGACTCTAAGATCTAGCCCAGGACAGAGATGATATGCAGTGGAAGGAGCGATAATACTAGCTGACATTTATTGAGCACTTATTATGTGCCAGGAGCCAAATCCAACCCTTTCTGTGGATTACCTCATTTAATCATCACAACAGTCTTTGAAGTGGGGGCCCACAGCTATCCCCATTTTCCAGATGAAGAAACCAAGACTCAGAGAGGCAAAGTGACTTGCCCACGGAGACCCAGCTAGGTGTCAGGATTCAAACCCTGATCTTAAATATACAATCCCTCTTTCTAACAGGGCCAGAGGTGCCAAAGGGAGTCTCCCTCTTCCACACCTACCCAGGGCTGACTGCTCCTTAATGGGGGTGGGGGCCCATATCTGTTCCATTCACTGCCACATCCTATCACCTACATAGTGCTGGGCAAATAATAAGTGCTCAATAAATATGTATCTTAAATGAATGAATAAACTGACTAGAAAAACCTTGTGATCCATCTCCCCCAACTCACCTTGATCCTTTTTGGCCTGAGCTTGGGTTAGTTCATCAACCCTCAAGGTTTTCCTCTCCTTTGGGGGATAATTGAATCCCTATCCTGACTACCACAGTCCTTGACCTTGCCCCATTAAAGTATCTTTCCTCCCAAGTTTGAGATGTTCCTGAACCATGGCAAGGTCACCCTTTAAGCAACTCCCTGAAACCTCTGGAAAGGGCTGGTTGCAAGAATCTGATCACTGGGCTCCCTGCCAGGTCAGGGGGCCTTGGGACAAGCCCTCAGCATGTGTCAGGGATGGAGAGGCTAAACAGCCGCTCACAAGAGCCTCACATTGAAGCAAGTGAGATAGTTCAGAGTTTGGGCCTGGGTTACCCTGAGCCAAGTGTTAATCCCAGCTGTGCCTCTTCAGGCTGTGTAATTTCAGGCAAGTCACTTTGCCTCTATGTGCCTCTGTGTCAACTTTGTAAACTGAGGCTAAATAGGGCTCTATGAGGCCTGGTGCATAATCAACACTTGATAAATAGAAGCTCTACTTGAACAGCCTTCAGGATATCAGCATCATTCCCTGACTATCCTTGTTTGGCAGTTGGGGAAACTGAGGCATGGAACAAGCAAGTGCCTTCTTTGGGACTTTCAGGCTGCTGCCTGCCAGATCAAGGCTGGCTCCTTCACCCCACAGTGGCCTCTCCTGCCTCCATCTCTTCCCCATCAGCCGAGCTGAGAACCATCCCTGGCAGATGCTAAGGCGGCTGCCGAAGCTGCAGAGTTGGCATTTCCGGGCTCCCAGGGCTCCTGGCACAGAGGAATCAACCCTTCTCTGCACCCTCTAGCTCTGCCTCCTGCTTCTGCTTCTGCTCATATACCAGCTGGGATCCATCAGCTTCTGGAGAAAGCCAGGAGGTGGCCCAGGTGCATGGAGGCAGGGGGCTGTCAATATTGACCTGTGCCTGACCCCAGACTAGTGGACAGACTCCTAAGAAGTCAGAACACCCACAGGCTCCAAGTGCACACCTTCACAGCCTCCCCTCTCTCTCACTCTGGCTGTAGAGGGCCAGGGGAGCAGAGAGGTTAAAAGCATGGATGGCCTGGGTTCAGATCCCTCCTCTGCTGCTTACTGATGAGTTATCTACCCTGGGCAACTTACCTATCCTCTTTGTACCTCCCTCTCTTCAGCTGTGAAAGGAGGATGCTAATGGTACCTCCCTCACAGAGCAGGTGGGAATCCAGTGAGATGCTTAGGATGCTCGTTCACACGCGGTTGGTACTCAGTAACATCAGCCATTTTGAATGTGGAGTCCACTCTCTCTGTTGACCTCTTAAACCTTTCAGCCCCAAGGAGTATCTCCTCTCGACTCCTGAGGCTCTTATGGTCAAGGCCCTGCAGTGAAATCCTACTGACCTGGGACGTGGTAGGGGCTCATTAAAAGGTCTTTGTGGCTGTGATACAGGAGCTTCCCTGGTGTCTCAGATGGTAAAGAATCTGCCTGCAATGCAGGAGACCTGGGTGCGATCCCTGGGTCAGCAAGATCCCCTGGAAAAGAAAATGGCAACCCGTTCCAGTATTCTTGCCCGGACAATCCCATGGACAGAGGAGCCTGGTGGGCTACAGTCCATGGGGTTGCAAAGAGTTGGACACGACTGAGCGACTTCTCTTCTCCCTTGGCTGTGATACAGCATGAACTCATGGAATTTTCATGACTGCTTTTGGAGATAGTATGATGACACTCATGTTATAAAGGACCACATAGGCACAGAGAAGTTAAGAAATTGCCCAAGGGCTCACAGCTAGTAAGTCTGCAGATATTTACTGAGCATCTACTCTGTGCCAGGTACGGCGCTCAGAACTGAGGATGCAGCAGTGGACAGAACAAAGACCTGCTCTCATGTCCGTCCTCCTGTGCTGACAGATAATAATAAACAGGTAGATACGCCAGCTTCCTAAAGCGTCAGGAAGACAAGTGACATGAGGCAGAGATAGAATGGGGCTGTTTTAGATGGGGTGGGTAAGGAACCTCTCTGAAGAGATGATGTTTGCATAGAGTCCAAAAGGCAGCAGGTGCTTGGTTGGGACACAGGGAATCCACACTTGTGTTGACTGCAGCAGGTGCAGTCCACAATCCTAGAGATCCCAGGTCTGGGGGCACCTAGAACCCACCTGTCTGGGTTGGCTTCAGAGTGGATAATGATTCCCTCTGCTTCAGCTGGCCCTCCTCTGTGGACGAGTTAAAAGAACAGGGCAAATGACTTGACTTCTCTGGGTCTTGCTTTTCTTACCTGTCAAATGTGCATTGATAAGCACATCACACACTGCGGAGAGAGGAGATGCTTAACAGAGACAGTCCAAGGAAAGCGCTGAGCACAGAGCCGGGCACAGCAGAGGAACCTAACCCTCGGTGACTGGAGTGGACAGGTGACCTTCGTTTCAATCACCCAGAGCCTTCCAACTACCTGATCTGATGAGTCCCCTCCTCCTACTAGCTGGGTCGGTACTGGCCTCCCCCACATCCTCTGTAGCCAGGGACAGTCACATGATCAGCCCTAGGCCCATGACGTACTGGCTAGAGTATGGCAGCCTCTATACTGAGTGTCCAAAAGCACCAGGGACAAAGGTCAGGGACTCAGCCTCTAGCGTTGGCCTTGGGGCCCATTTAGCAGGGACATCTCCCTCAGGCCAGGCCTTTGACCTATTTTTTTTTCTCTTATTTTTTGGGGGGGGCACAAGAAGCCTCTTATCCTGGTGTCTGACCCTCTTGGAGATTCTTCAAGCGTGTTTGCTACCATGGATCCTTGATGACTCAGCAGCCATTGTCTGGAAACTCCAGTGTGCGTGCTGCATGTGTGCATGCTGAGTTGCTTCAACTGTGTCTGACTCTTTGAGACCCTATGGCTTGTAGCCTGCCAGGCTCCTCTGTCCATGGGATTTTCCAGGTAAGAATACTGGAGTGGATTGTTATGCCCTCCTTCAGGGGATCTTTCCAACCCAGGTATCTAACCCCGAGTCTCTTATATCTCCTGCATTGGCAGGTGGGTTACCACTAGTGCCACTTGGGGAAGCTAGAAACTCCAGTAGTAATATTTTTCCCAAATTGAGTGGAATACCACAAGTTCCATCCTTCTGGTCCAGAATGGCTCCTCAGGGATGTGAAGACACCCAGTTCTTTCCAAGTTCACTCCAAGGGCAGTGGCCTGGGGCTGCTTCTGTTGGTGTTCCCAACTCCCAGCACGAGGTGACTCAGAGGAAAGTCTTAGTACCTGTTCACGGTGAGCAAATTAGTGGTACAGGATATGCTTTCCACATACCTGCCCATCCTGGCTGCTTCCTTCAACCATGTTCCAGTTTTTTGCTGTTTTTCTGAAAGTGTGGGGGTCTAGAACTGAACACAGAACTCCCCAAAATATATGAGCAGAGCTGAGCAGAAAGGGACTGTCACCTTCCTCATTCTAGATATTGGACTTCTAATAACTTGTCCAGATATTTCATAAGCTTTTGGTGACTGCCCTGCTGATGTACATTCAGCTGTTCGGTTTTTATGCCTCCCTGTACTCTTGTTGTTGTTCAGTCACTCAGTCCTGTCCACTCTTTGCAACTCCATGGATTGCAGCACACCAGGTTCCCCTGTCCTTTACTGTCTCCTGGAGTTTGCTCGAACTCATGTCCATTGAGTCGATGTTGCCGTCCAACCATCTCATCCTCTGTCGCCCCTTCTCCTCTTGCCCTCAGTCTTTCCCAGCATCAGGGTTCTTTTCCATTGAGTTGGCTCTTTGCATCAGATGGCCAAGGTATTGGAGCTTCAGCTTCAGCACCAGTCCTTCCAATGAATATTCAGGGTTGATTTCCTCTGGGATTGACTGGTTTGATCTCTTTGCTATACAATGGACTCTCGAGAGTCTTCTCCAGCACCACAGTTTGAAAGCATCAGTTGTTCAGTGCTCAGCCTTCCTTATGGTCCAACTCTCACATCCATGCGTGACTGCTGGAAAAACCATAGCTTTGACCAGACAGACCTTTGTTGGCAAAGTAATGTCTCTGCTGTTTAATGCACTGTTGCTGTGCTGTCCTGCACTGTTGCTCGACCTTATTTTATTGCCTCTTTGCCCTTAATCTCATTCTGACAGTGGCATTCATTGCCCCCTCCCCACCCTCAAGGAATGGCAAATTGACTTCAGCTTAAGAACCCATGTTGATTGGTTGGTAGCTGTAGCCCAGAGCATAGTGCTGAGATAGATTCTGGAACTGAGTTTGGGCTCAGTGTGGGAGACTGCTCCAATTGATTAATGATGTCTGCCAAGATACAGGAATGGAAATGTTAGTTTGCTTGAGATACACTTGTCATTCCCCATCACAGATGCTCCTAACCTGGGGTCCATAGAAATAATACAGGAGGCCCCATTAACTGAGCTAGAAAAAGGATTGCACCTTCAATTTCACTAGCTTCTTTCTGAAATTTATCATTCCTTCTGTAATGAATGCAGGCCACAGATCATAGTGGCATTAACAGGGCTTGTAACATTGTCACTAATAGAAATCACAGATATTTTCTTGTTGCGTTACAGATGTTCCAGATAACTTGAAATACCATTTACACTCATCATGACTTGGAAACTGCTAAATCCTTGTGCTATAATGCATAATCAAGAAGCATATGTATTACTGTAATGAAGATTTATTTTTAATATTTTGATAACTTTCAATATATAGGTTTCCTTTGTAATGCTATATATTTTATGAATTTAAAGACATTATTCTGAGAGAGGTCCATAGGCTTCAATAGATATCAAAGGGTTTCATGAACTCTGGACCATCGGGTTTTAGGAGCTCCCTGCCTTTCCAAGGGAACCTTTCTGAGTTCCCTCCAATATCCTGGGTCTGTGAGAGGAGCAGGAAGGTGAGATGAAGTTCTTCAGGCCAGGAGAAGCTGACCACACAGCCAGCTTCTGGGTCAGCCACCCTGAGGTGCTGTGAGAGGTGATGGACCAGCAGAAGTGGTAGGTGATGTAGGAAGTGAGAGAGAAGAGGTTGTGCAGGCGACTTCTGGGCCAAGGCTGGGCTATCTTGTCTCAGGAGGGAGAAGCTGGTGTTTGCCAAGGTGATGCGAGGGAAGGAGCCTGAGCCTGACCTTCTAGAGGTGGAGGGAAGTTCTAGCCTTAGAGAAGTCCTAGATCATCCTCCCTTATGAGCTCAGAGGCTCTGGACTGCAGGAACCTATAGCCTGGGAGTGGGGAGGCCTTGTCACAGGGGAAAGGGGGTTCAAATCCCTTCATGCAGCATAGACAGCTTACCAGTCATCACCTCATTCATTCACTTATTCATTCATTCACTCACTCATGTAAGTGACCTGGTAATGTGCCAGGACCTAGGCTGGGAACTAGGCAAAGGGACATGTATGCGGCTCAGCCCTCCATTCATAAGACTCAAGCAAAGCCAGTGACAATGTAGAGGCTTGATGCTTTGATGGGTCCATGGGGTTCCCTCGTGCAGTCCGGAGGGATTAGGGAAGGCTCTCTGGAGGAGGTGGTATCTCAAGTGAGTAGACATGAACAAGGTCTGTGGATGCTCAGGAAAGGTTCTCAGGCAGCGTGGGCAGCAGCATGTGCAGAGGAGCTGAGGAAGAAAGAGGCCACGGGGGCATTCTGTTTGGGGGTTGGAGGTGGTGAGAGATGGCTGGGGAGGTCACGCAGGAAGCCTGGAAGCCACATGGACAGCTCCCTGGCTGTGGTGAGGAAGGGGTGTGGGTCCCTGCTGCCCCATCTGTCAGTGGCAATGAGCTGTGACTTCAGTGGCCTGGGGAAGTTCAAGGTCACCGTCTGGGGTAGCAGAGGTGGGGGAGCTAGGGGCCATCCTCTCACCAGGGCTGGCAAAGGCCAACTGGGAAGCTGGGGCCCATGCCTGCCCCACACTGCAGCCTCCATGAAGGTCCTTCTGCTCCGAAGGCCTGAGTGGGCCCTGTTCCTTTATTTATGGGCTGCGTGAGCAATTTGCTCCTTGCTGGCCCGCTGGCTGGGTGTGTGATGTGGGGATTACTCACGCCCCAGTTGTGGTCCGGCCTCTGCAGGCTGCGGGGTAATGAGTGAGGTAATTAAGTGTAAAAGACAGGAGCAGGCAGGGGAGGGCTGAGGGGGGCGAGCAGTCACTGGTTCTTTTCAGGAGCAGGGGAGTGAGATAATGTAGGATAATAGCTCAGCCAGGCCCTGCCCAGGCAGCCCGGCCTGTGCCGAGAGGTGCCCCCCAAACAGCCAAGACAATTCAGCTTTTTCAGGGGAAATGGGGGGGCTTGGGCAGGGCCTGGGTCCCGGGGACAGCTGTATGGAAATGACAGCGCCTCTCCTTGGATCTGTCCTATGTTGGCTGAGGGTGCAGAGCCAGTGCCTTTGGCTGGGGTTGAGGCTAAGAAGTGGCTAGGACGAGGAAAGTAGATGAGTCAAGATGAAGGGGCCACATGGGGCTGGGAGACTGAGCTGTGTGTGGGAAGAGAAGAGAGGTACTGAGAACAGTAGGTGAGGTTGTTGGTGGCTCCAGAGTCTGACTCACTGGGTCGGAACTGTGGCTTTGTCATTGATTAGCTGTGTGACAGCAGCCTATTGTGTTCCCTCTCTGGGCCTCAGGGTTCTCATCTGTAAAGTGGAGGCGTCCAAACGGGGGCGTTTGGAGGATTAGCAAGATGATGCATAGCACCTAGCACACAGTGAATGATCCATATGTGCTTGAGAGTCAAGTCCACAACCATAGGGCATTCCTTTAGTGAATACATATGTACAGAGTGTCTGACGTAGTCTCATGGTTCTGGATGCTGGGAAAACAGTAATGAATAGAACAGAGTCCCTGGATTTCCTCAGTGGTCCAGTGGTTAAGAATCCACCTGCCAATGCAGGTGACGTGGGTTCAATCCCTAGTCTGGGAAGATGCCACATGCTAAGTGGAGCAACTGAGCCTGCCAGCCACAGCTACTGAGCCCATGCTCCAGGGCCCATGTTCTGCAATAAGAGAAGCCACCCTATTGAGAAGCCCGTGCACCACAATGAAGAGCCTGCATGCCCCAACTAGAGGACGCCCGCGGCTGCAATGAAGACCCAGCTCAGCCAGGGGAAAAAAAAAGAATGGAGTCCCTTTCCTCTTGGAGCTGACATTCTAAGAGGGGAGACCTTTCATCATTAAACACACAAACATATAAGGTCACACCAATGATCCCACTTCTGAAAATGTATTCTGTGGATGTGTATGGACACATGTGAAATGAATACATTTAAGGTTATTCACTGCCGTCTTGTTTAGCCCAGTTTAATCTTGTTTCACCTCAGATGCAGTCTAAATGTCTATCATTTAAATGAAGTTAAATGAGGTTAAATGAAGTATGGATGAGCCAGAGGAAGACTATACAACTACAAAAAGGGTGAGGTCACTTTTTATGTACTGATACAGAAAGATCTCCAAGATATATTGACAAATAAAAGGGATGTCAGGAATACTTTGAGTGAAAGAGGGGGGAAATAAAAAATATTTTAATACCAGCTTGCATATATAACAAACTAATAATAATACTTGTTAACTGTGGACAGGACCAGGATTGGAATGAGGTGGGTGGGAGGGAGATTTTTCACTATGTTCTTTTCTATAGTTTTAATTTTTGTACTAGTGCAAAAAAATATTTTTAAATTCAGCTTCCTCTTTCCTCCTTCCCTTTTCCAATATTTGTTGGAGGTGGTGGGCAGGATGTGGGACCAGTCATGGAAAAGCAGCTGAGTGAGGACGGGTCAGAGAAGGGAATCACAGATATGGAAATGGGAAAGGCTAGTGTGAACCCAGTGGTGCTGGGGGAATCAGTATGAGCTAATGGCATTTGATAAGTGTAAACAGATAAGCATAGATATAAATGTGTGTGTCTGTGCCCCATACATGTGTTTCTCAGTCCTATCCACAAAGAGAACCTAGGAGCACTAATACCCGCATAGCAGTGAGTACTCATAACACCAAATCTTGGTTGCTAAATGTAGCATTGTCCACTGAAAGGAACCAGGAATCCTTGGGAAAATGACTGACTTGAGAGCTGGGCCAAGGAAAGTACACAGTAAGCCTGGAACATATACTTTGTCTATAAAATAAGTAACAGTGCTCAAGTAATGCTGGGGACATGTCAACAGAGCCTAGGAGCTACTGGGATGATTTGAGCATCAGAAAAAATGATGACAGTGATTACAACACACCCGAATAAAAATCGGGTTCTATGGAGATTTCCCTGGTGGTCCAGTGGCTAAGACTCCAAGCTCCTAAAGCAGGGGCTCTTGGTCAGGGAACTAGATCCTGCATGCCACAACTGGGGATCCCATAGGCTGCAGCTAAGACCTGCGTGCGTGTGTGGTAAGTCACTCAGTTGTGTCCAACTCTTTGTGACTGCATGGACTGTAGCCTACTAGGCTGCTCTGTGCATGGGATTTCCCAAGCAAGAATACTGGAGTGAGTTACCATTTCCTTCTCCTGGGGATCTTCCCGACCCAGGAATTAATTTAGTGGCTGAAAACAAGATCCATTTAGCTCACAGCTCTATGAGTCCCAAGTCTGGCACAGTCAGTTCAGTTCAATTGCTCAGTCGTGTCCGACTCTTTGCGACCCCGTGGACTGCAGCACGCCAGGCCTCCCTGTCCATCACCAACTCCCGGAGTTTACTCAGACTCATGTCCACTGAGTCAGTGACGCCATCCAACCATCTAATCACACAGTCAGCTACGCCATATAACCTAACCTAATCACGGGAGTGAACTCCATCATAGTCACAGTCCAGGGGATTATGCTGGACAGGCACACCTAGGGGGTTGGAAATCTTGGGTGCCGTCTTAGAATTCTTCCTGCCATAGTGGGAGTTGAGGAACAAGGAAACCAGTGGGGCTGTACAAGAGTAAGCAAGGGGAGGAGGGGTAGGAGACAGCCGAGTATCTCAGGTACCATAGAGACCACTGGGAGGCTGAGGTCTAGAAAGTGACCTTGGGTATTTTTGCTCCTGAGTAAGGGGAGGGCCATGCCAGTTCCCCATGGACTCACTTGAAATACAGAGCAACCCTGAGGTATGACCCAAAAGATGATTTAAATCAAAGGGATGCAGGCCTAAAGTAGCCCTTGAGGAATCAGTGCTGTTGGGCATGGGTGATGAAGCGTCTGCTCTATGCCTTTGACCTGGAAGGGGCAATGCAAGAAGCCACAGGGTCCTGAAACCTATAAAAGTTGGCTGGAAAAATATTTTCAAAACTTCCCAGGGACTTCCCTGTTGGTTCAGCGGTTAAGACTCCGTGCTTCCAAAGCAGGAGCCTGGGTTTGATACCTGGTCAGGGAAGTAGACCCTGGGTGCCACAGCTGAGATCCCACATGCCACAATTAAGACCTGGCACAGCCAAATAAAAAACAATGAAAACTTTCTAAAATTCAAAGCAATAAAGTTCAATTATGTGTCTACAAAGCAGCATTATGTCAACTGGTGATCAACAACAGATTGGAGTCACCTAATAGTTACACCTAATAGTTACATCAGCATTATATTTAATATGATTGCATTTTGTTTCCATTTTTTAATTACTGTGTTTATTTCCCCATAGGGTCATAGCAGCATACGAAATAAAAAGGTACAGAAGGGGATGGAATGAAAGGAAATCTCTCCTACTTTTGATGGCGAGCCACTCCTCCTCCTCCCTGGACGCCAATTTTCTGGGCTCAAAGGTATTTTCTGCACACAAGTGAATGCACATATACACACTTTACAAGGGTAGCTGCTCTGCCTGCTTTCTTCCCCTTGGCAGTGTATCTTAGAGATGCTTCTGATGACTTCGTATCGAGCTGCCCGGTCTTTTGTACAGCAGCGGCGTGGTCTGTGAGCCAGCTCTGCCAGCAAACCTACCACTTCTCCCAATACCCTAAGCACTCTTGGCTCTCCCTGGCCCCTGGGAGAGTCACTGAAGCTCCAGCTCATCTCACTACTTCCACTCAGTTGATGAGTCTGAGATCTGCTTGCCCATCCATGGCTTCCCAACAAGACTGAAGGCTGAATCACACCACCCGGAATTGTGCAAGAGTTAGGGCCCAACCCCAAGGCAAATGAAACAAGAAAGCCAGAAGGCAGGGTAGAAGGGAGATGAATTTATCAGGTGCTTTAGGCATCTTTGACTCAGACGGTAAACAATCTGCCTGCACTGTAGGAGACATGGGTTCCACCCCTGGGTGAGGAAGATCCCCTGGAGAAAGGAATGGCAACCTGCTCCAGTAGTATTGCCTGGAGAATCCCATGGACAGAGGAGCCTGGTGGGCTACAGTCCATGGGGTCACAAAAAGTCGGACATGACTGAGCGACTGACACTTTCACTTTGAAGGGCAGGAGGCTGAGGGCTCAGTCCTGCCAACCTGAACATCACTGCCCACCTTTCCTGCGCACAGGTATAAGTTTCTCTAGAATGTATCCAGGAATGGGACTGCTGGGTTGTAGAGTAAGTGCAGAATAATGACAAGTTATTCTCCAAAGTTGTACAAATTGACCCCCCCTAAAACCAGTGTCAAGGAGTTTTCTTTATTCCATGCAAGTGATCACATTTGGATTTGTCCAGCCTTTTAGGTTTTGCTGATCTAGTGGACATGAAGTGAGCTTTTAATTTGGATTTCCTGAATTACTAAGAGGTTGAGCATCTTTTCATATGCTCACTGGCTATTCATGTTTTCTATTTTCTGTGTTTGTTCTTTTTTTTCTTTTTGATTGTCTTTGTCTTGTTGATTTGTAGGAACTCTTTATATACTTTGAATACTAATCTTTGTCAGATTGTTACAAACATTTCCCAGTTTGTGGCTTATCTTTTCAGTTTTCTATGATGAACTTTGAACAGTCTTAATTCTAATGTAGATTAGTTTATTAATAGTTGCCTTTTATGGTTTGGATTTTTTGCTTCTTGTTTGAAAAATTTTCACCAACACAAATCCATCCTAATCTTTCTACAGTACATTTATACATATATTAAAAATGAGACATATTGTATGTCCTATTTTATAGCTACTTTTCTACTTATGGGGCCTTCCCTGGTGGCTCAGACGGTAAAGAGTCTGCTTGCAATGCAGGAGATATGGGTTCTATCCCTGGGTCAGGAAGATCTCCTGGAGAAGGAAATGGCAACCCACTCCAGTATTCTTGCCTGGATAAGCCCATGGACGGAAGAGTTTGGCGGGCTATGGTCCATGGAGTTGCAAAGAGTCAGACATGACTGAGCGATTAACACTTTCTACTTAAGAATATAACATGAACATTTATCTATGTCTAAAATTCTACAGCATCATTGGTAAATGGTTGCATAGTTTTTTTATTGCATGAAACATACTATTTACTGAATCCCTTATGCATGTTTTCATCTCCTATGTTGTTTTCAGTTTTTCATTATTATCAACAGATTTGTCAACAACATCCTGCAGCTATTTGGTCTACATTCATGGTGATTTCTCATAGATAAAGTCCTAGGAGAGAAATTGCCCCTCCAATTAAAGATTTCTGATCCATTGTAGCAAATTTGCCAGAGATCTTACTTGATTCCCTTCCCAGAACAACATGACATTGTATTAAATTGCCCTTCCCAAAAGTCTAGAATCAGCAAAGTGGATGGATGGCACCAGGTAGGGGGTCCTGGAGACTGTGTTTTGAGCTGAGAGTAGTTAGGAGATGGGTTTGGTTGCAGGCATGGAGATGGTCCCTCTACGGGAAGACTTTACCCCACTCCTTCCCACTGCCCTCACAGGTAACACGCCTTTATTAGGTGGTGTTGAACAAAAAGAGCCAAGAAATACCTGTTGAGACTGGCCTGGGTGTTGCTTCTCTGCTAACTAATTGTATTTCTTTCTTTCTTTCTTTTTTTTTTTTTTTTTTTTACCACGTTGCATGCCTTGTGGGATCTTAATTCCCCAAACAGGGATCAAACCTGTACCCTCTGCAGTGGAAGCTTGGCCTCCTAATCACTGGACTGCCAAAGAAGTCTCTAACTAATTTTATTTTGAACAGTGTGAGTGGCTGCCCCAACTAGTCTTTCTGTGTGTTGAGAACTGGTAATAGTGTCACTTACAGCTGCTGCCAACTGCGACTGGGTAAGCAAGTTTCTCATGAAATATTTTTCCAGTGAACCGAAAAATAAAAAAAGTCCCCCAGAGAATGCTCAGCTTGAGAACTTGAAAACCTTAGAATAGGACCCTCATCTTGCTAGGAGTATCAAACTTTTAATAGATAAGTATTTATGTTAGCAAATATCAACATATATTTAAAATTATTAATTGATACTAAATTTTGTTTATGGTGGTGGTGTACAGTTTTCCACTAGTGTGAACTGGCTTTATTTATTAATTTTTTTAATGAGACAATTTAAAGAAAAATATTGAGTAAATTATATGAAATACAAACAGAAAGAAAGAAAGAGTTGGTGGGGGGAGGTGGTATAGTTGTGTAGAAACTTTGAGAAACTCTGCCTTGATGGAAACCCCCTCCTTTGAAGAAGTCTAAGACATGGCTGGGTTGGGTCAGGGAACAGCAAAGCCTTAGGACTCTAGGGAGGCCTCTGGGCAGCTCCAGAAGATGGAGACATCCTATTCAGAGGAGGGGCAAGTCATTCTTTATGTTACCGAAAACATATGTAGGGACTAATAAGTGTCTTTCCCTCTTCATTGTCACTTAATACTTGTAGCAGCTTTGTGCAGTTCCAGGCTATGGGGGAGGTTACCCCATTCCTTTACAGAGAGGAATGGAGGCCTGGAGGGAAGAAGCAATTTGCTTGTGCTGCTCATGGGGTGAGCAGGCTTCCTTGGTGGCTCAGATGGTAAGAATCTGCCTGCAATGTGGGAGACCCAGGTTCGATCCCTGGGTTGGGAAGTTAGGGAAGATCCCCTGGAGAAGGGAATGGCAACCCACTCCAGTATTCTTGCCTGGAGAATTGCATGGACAGAGGAGCCTGGCAGACTACAGTCCAAGGGGTCGCAAAGAGTCGGACATGACTTAGTCACTAACACACACACATGCACACGAACACACACACACACATGCTCATGGGGTGAATACATGGGAGAGGAGGACTTGGCTCTAGTGGTGGCTTTGGAATTTGTGAAGAAGTATATCAGGACTTGGACCTCTGGGGCCAGTACACCCACAACCCTTTGATGACAACAGTAACAACGATAACCATTAGCATTTATTGAGTGCCTGCTGTGTGCTGGCTCTCTGCTAAGCAGCCTTGGCTGTCTCCATGAACACTTTATACTCACCCTCTGGCGTCGGATCCATCACTTCCCAGAACGTGTCGAGGGAGAAGTTATCAATTCATGGTGCCTGCTCTTGTAGAAACTTGAATTCCAGTAAGGCAAAAGTAAGGCAGAAAACAACCACAGAAAGACGTACATGAATGAGGTAATTTCACATAATGATAACTGCTATGAAGAAAACCAACAGGGCAAAAAGATATGGTTTCTGGAGGTAAGGAAAGGACAGTGCCACATGAGGTCGTCAGGAGAGGCTTCTCCGAGGAGGTGACATTGAAGCAGGCGCCATGAATGAACTGGGTTTGTTCCCAACCCCACTCATGACCTCAGACCTGTGCCACTTCAGCCTCAGGTGGCTCACGGGTGCTTCTGCCAGTCACCCGGCTCCCTTGTTAAGTGTCCTAGAGTTGTGGCTTATGGGCAGGAGTGTCTGGGACCTAGGGATGGAAGGGTGATAAGACACCCAAGCTGGAAGAGTTCGTGCCCATGGGGCTGCCCTGTCCAGTTCTAGGGCCTCTGTGTTCGAGGAGTTGTACAATACCCAGAGGTCTCTGCAGGTGATCTCTCTGGCCAGAAAGGTGACCAAGTCCCAAAGAGGAGATGGGCCCTGCTTACAGTTGTGCAAGTGCTGGGCTCAAGGGTACCCAGCTAAGAGGCCACCTAGCACCAGGGAGAGGGAGTGGCTGTCTCTAGTTCACACAATGGGATGCTGTGGGCTGGTGTGACTCTGAGCTTGGTGGGTTATGAGGGTAGAGATTGGCCCACGTTGCTTGCCCTTCTCTCTGCTTTGAGGCTTTGCCCCTGCCAGCCCAGGAGGCTAGAATAGGAGGCCCAGGAGGTAGAACATCATCACTATTTGAGGATTGCAGTCCTCCTTGATTATGGTGAGGGGAGCTTCTCAAGCTCATCACAGGCCTTCTGGGGCAGGGAAGGGGAAGGCCTGGGACTCCCTGGGGTCTTCGTGGAGCTTACAGGCTGAAGAGTGGGCAGGGCCTGGGGCGGGGGTGGCCCAGAAGGGGCTTATCTCCTCTGGGCCAGTGTCAGCTCAGGTCCCCAGCCTGTGGTACAGGCTGGAGCTGCCAGCCTGAGACTAGGGACCACAGCGAATTTGCATTTATATTGGAGACTTCTGTTTCCAGGGCCGGGGGGAGGAGGGTAGCCACGCTGGTCAACTGAGCAAGAGGCAGAGAGGAGGGGCTCCCGGCCTTGTCCTGCCAGGGGCACGGAAGTGGCTGGTGGGCTGGGCCTGCCTGGCCGAGGAACAGCGGCACAGAAGGTTCTCTGGGCACAAGGCCGGCCCTGACAGCCTGCCGGTCCACCCTCCCAGGCGCTTGCCAATGTCAGCTGGGAGTTGGCTCTGCCCCATGGGCCTGGGAGAAAGGTCAGAGGCCTGTGCCAGCAAGGGACTGGTGGAGACAGAGGGACTCCTGGGCACAACTGCGTTGTCCTGTCCTACCCTCTTCTCAACCTGTGAAGTGGTTTCAGCCAAGAAAACCAGGGCTCAGAGGCACTGAGCAATTAGTCCAAGGCGATCCAGCTCATAATCTAGTGCCCCTGAAGCTGCCTCCTAGTAACACTCAGGGTACTCATGTGCTCTGGGAGATGCCCTCTGACTCTGGGGTAGAGAGGACTTGGCAGATACAACAGTATCTGATTTGGGGAGAGTGGAAGGAGCTCGTCACAGACTCGTGACACCCTTAGGATTGGCTTTGTGATGGTTCGGCACACATGCTTCATTTTATGAAGAAGTCCATGGTTATGACCAGGTTCAGGCCAGATTGACCCTTGCCTTTGGGGATTGTAGCTTCTCCCTGTGAGATTTCATAAGGGGGAAGGAATGACAGAAAGGCACGAAGGAGGGAGAGAGGAAGAGAGGGAAGCGTGGAAATAAGGCATGGAAGAAAGGATAGAAGGAAGCATGGAAGGAGGGCTGGCTGGAAATAAGGAGGGAAGGAAGGGAAAGAGAGCAGTTGAGAAGAGGAGCCAAGACGTGCAGCACCCCACCAGCAGTGGGAGAAAGCCACCCACCCCCCGGCAGTGTGCTGCCTCCCTTATGCACCTGGAACTGTGGTGAGTCCCCTCCTGGCTGGGGGATGGAGTGGTGCTCCCTCCCCATCCTCCTGCTCCTCCCACTACACCGAGTCCCTCCTGGCTTCCAGTGGCAGGCTGAGTCCTGCTCTACGCGGGGGACCAGTGACTGCCTGGTGGGTGCTCCAGGGAACAGAGGTCAGAGCCCCCTGTGATTTTGGGGCTCAGTTCTGGTGACCCAGGCTTTATCTTCATCCCTTCGTGCTTTGCTGCCTCTGGACGGGGGTTCTGTCTTGCTCTTTGGGCTCTCTTCACTGCCCCCCTCCCCCATCCCTCCAGAAGGAGGTCTTGGCCCCCTTCCCCCAGCCTGTGACTGTGGGCTTGCAGCTGACAAACCTCCTGGTCCTGGCTCTCCATCCAGTAGCACGAGCCCTCCCTGTCTGTCACCAAACAGTCAGGATGGCCTGTTCCACCTGGCAGGCTGGCTAGTGCCCAGCTTCGTCTTGGGAAACGAGGACCAGCTCTGACAACCTGCTGCCCAGCTCTGACAACCTGCTGCCTAGGTTCAAATCCTGACTGTGCCTCTTCCTGACTATGCCCGAGCTGTGTGGGCTCGGGCAAGACCCTTCGCTTGTCTGGTATGAAGGTATTAATCGCTCAGTTGTGTCCGACTCTTTGGGATGCCATGGATTGTAGCCCGCCAGGCTCCTCTATCCATGGCATTCTCTAGGCAAGGATACTGGAGTGGGTTGCCATTCCCTTCTCCAGGGGATCTTCCTGACTCAGGGATTGAACCTTCATCTCTCATGCTCCTGCATTGGCAGGCAGATTCTTTGCCACTAGCACCACCTGGGAAGCCCTCGCTTCTCTGAGCCCTGGCTATTCATCAGTAAATGGGTGGAAAGCTAAGACCTGCCTCTTAGATTGCTATGTGGATTATATAAGATCATGCCTGGAAAGTGCTTGGCTCTGTGCCTGCCATCTAGTAAGCACTCAATACCTATTAGCTCTTATTATCCAAACTCTGTCTTTCAGCCTAGTGGGGATGTTAGGTTCCAGGGACCTGTTTCTGCGGCTCCTCCATTAACTTTTTTATGCCTAGTGTCTCACGGCTATTGCAGCATATCGAGGATTGAACCCTGCCACTGTTTTACTACTGCCGCTTCTTCCAGCTAACATTTAATGTGTCTTTATGATGAGCTACACATTGTTCAAGCATTTTAAAAAATATGGCTCCAAATTCCTTGACTCTCTTCCTGTCAAGGGGTGGGGTCTATGACCCCTCCTATGATAGTTTCTAGAAATAAAATATGGCAGAAGTGACACTGTGTGACTTCTGAGGATAGGTTAGATGTGGCCATAATCACCTGTGCTTGGGTCTCAGGGGACACTTGCTCTTGGAACCCAGCTGCCATGCTGTGAGGAAGCTCACGACCCAAGGAGAGGCCACATACAGCTGTTCCAGCTAATAGCCTCAGCCGAGCTAGGCTTGGCTGCCAGACATGTAAGGGCAGACTCCTTTTGATGATTCTGGTGCCTGGTCTTCAGTTCTTTCCATCTGAGGCCCCAGATACTGAAGAATGGGAGGAAGCCATCTCCCATGTGCTCTGTCTGAATTCTTGATCCATAAGAATCTGTGAGCTCTAGAGGCTGGTTAACAACACTGTATTTGGGGTGGGTTGTTACTCAGCAGTCAATAATCGGAACCCTTGCACTGACTCAGGGAGTAGTTGTTACAATCATCATTTCACAGAGGAGGAAATTAAACCCAAGATGCTTCAATGAGTTCCTCAAAGTCACAGGGCACCTAAGAGAGGGGATTTGTCCTCATGGGTCTCATTCAAAGCCGTGCACCATCCTCAAGGACATGGTGGGCCAGAGAGGGGATTAGGTATCAATTTGAAGGCCTTGGGGAGCCGCAGGAGGGCACTGCAGTGGAATCTGTGAGTTTGGGGAAGGGCTCTAAGAAGGGTGCCATGTGGAGAGGCTGAGAGGCTGAGAAGGGGCTTGAAGTGGCCACTGGGATGGACAGTGCCATCCTGCCATTGTCTACTATCTGCTCTCTGCCCTACCTCTCAGAGCTGTGAAGCTCTGAGAAGGACTCTGAGAAGTCCTTCTCTGTGAAGGACTCAGTTAGGAGTCCTGATCTTAGTTCTTCATGAGCTATGCACCTCTCAGAGCTTGGCCCAGCCAGGGATGCCCACCAGTTGGGCTGACCTGGGCTGTGCCTTTGGACAGGCAGAGCCTGGCTGCAGAGGCCAGGGGCTTCAGGGCCAATATGAGCAGAAAAAAGACCCAGGTGAGTTCTCTGCCCTGTGCACCTCAAGATGGGCCACAGTGCTCCAAGATCACCTGTGCCAACTGCATCTGTTTTGGAGTTGGCTGTGAGTGGAAGAGAACTCCGAAGAAGAGTGCCTTAAAGGAGACAAACACTGATTTCTCTTTCTCATAAACAGTCCAGAGGCCGGCAGTCCTAAGATAGCAAGATGGCTCTTTGGTCCACAGGGACCCAGATTTGTTCTATCTTACTGTTCCACACTCCTCAACACCTCATGGCCCAAAATAGCTGCTCATTCTCCAGTCATCATATTTACATTCTGGCCAGAGGGAAGGGGGAAGAGGCAAAAAATGCTCTGCCTCTCTTTAAGGACCTCTCTCAGAAATTGCACATGGTATTCTACTTTCCTCCTCTTGGCCAGGATGGAGACACATGGTCATACCTAACTGTAAGAGGCTAGGAAGTGTGGTCTCTATTCTAATGTCCATGTGTTCAGCAAGGTCTGCGGGGTCCTAATACTAAGGGAAAGGGAGACCATCGGCTTAGAAACCACCAGTAATCCCAGCCATACCCGAAAACTAGCAGCCAGAGTGAGTGTTTTTAAACTCATATCATTTTATTTCCCTGCTTTAAAGCATCCTGTAGCTCCCCCTGCTCCCACTATAAAGGCTAACTCCTTATCCAGTTCTCAGGACTGCCTGATTTTATCCTGACCTTATACCTCTGCTGCCTCATCCTCCCCAGCCCACCCCCAACACTGAATTCAAACCATACCCACACCCATTCTCACCCTGAGTCTCCTCTATGCTCTGATGATTTGGGAAATCCATAGTCAAGATCAGTCACAGAGGCAGTTGAAGACCATAAGGGCTGTGGTTGTAAAGTCCCTACCATGTGCCAGGTACATATATAACATTTTCCCATCTCAATCCAACCTCAGTGCCCTGTGAGGTTGGTACTCTTGGGACTTCCTTCTGTAGATAAGAAACACACGTGCTGGGTAGAGGCATGTCATGATCTCCTTGCTGCACTGCCTTGCTGATGAGAAATGACAACTGTGGGCATGGTGCACAATGCTCCCTTCTGTCATCTTGTGGCAGTCCTCAGAGCTACTGTGTCCCTTTTGCAAATGAGGAAACGGAGGCTCAGAGAGGAACAGTGACTCCCCCAAGGCCACGCAGCCAGGTAATAGCCATGTCCTGATTGGAACCCAGGTTTCTCTGCCCCTTGCCTCCTGGAGCTCATCCTGGCCGATTTCAGGGCCTATTCCCTGGAGCTTCACCAGCTGCCCCGTTTGCCTCCCCAGGGAGGAGTGAGGACAGACTGCACTCTCCCTTCTGTGGTCCTGGTGAAGGTGGCAGGGATTCCAGTGTCCAGGCTTCAGATGAGGAGATGGAGACGGAGGTCCCCAGAAGGAAGGAACTTGCCCAGGATCCTACCCATCATCAAGGGCATTACTGGCAAGGAAGCCAGGTCTCCTGGCTTCCAGTGCAGGGATCTTACACACTCAGCTAATTCATGCACAAATATTTATTGAACACCTGCTGTGTGCCAGGCACAGTGCTAGCCTCTGGGAATCACAGAGATGACAAAAACAGGCGTAAATGCCTGTACCCGCCACCGCCCCCCCTCTGCCCCATCCCACCATGGAGCTAACATTCTAGGGCAGAGTTGGGGAAGGGGAGGTGGTGGAAACTAACCAAATAAATCTTCAGCAGCTACTGTCTTCCCTCTTTATTTCTTTCCTTCAACAAATATTTATTGAGAACTATATTTCTATAAGACAGACATGGTCCTGACTCTCCTGGAGTGAGGGTCTAGTGGTGGAGATAGGCACTAAATGAGGAGACACATAAATAAACAAGATAAATTCAGATTGTAATAATGGCAGAGAAGACATCAAGGTTAAGTGCTGGGGAGTGAGGGGGAGGGGAGGCAGAGCTTCGGAGGGTGTGGTCTGGGAAGGTTTGAGGGCTGGAGCTGAGATCTGAAGGGCATGAAGCAGCCAAGCAGGGTGTTTCAGTTGGAGGAAACAGCAAGTGCAAAGGGGCCAGGTAGGACTGAGCTTGGAGGTGTGGGGAGGAGCAGTGAGAAGGCCAGGTGGCTGGAGCAGGGTGAGAGGTGGCAGGTCAGACTGGGACGCGAGAAGGGCCAGGGTGCCGTGGAGGGATACTGAATCGAGAGAGGGATGACTAGACCCACAGGGGGCACTGCTTGGGCAGGCCAGTCATCCCTACATCTGGGGGTTTCCCAGCCAGACCCCCGAGGGGGAGCGCTGAGCACCTGCTGGCCTGGCACTGTCTGCCTCTGCAGAGATAAAGCCCCACAGCCCCCTGCAGTGGAGCCCCCCTGGGCAGTTGCTCCACCTGCACAGCCGGCGAGGGCATTGTGTGCTGGCTCTGACAGGCACACCTGGTGCTCTCACTAGCCTGCTGTCTGTCCTGATTTAGGGGCTCATCCTGGCTGGTTTCAGGGCCTGTTCCCCAACGTCCACCAGCTGGGATGAGGCTGGCTGAGGAGGAGGAAGCAGGCTCTGGTAGTAACCCGGGTAGCAAGCATGTCTCAACCTGGCAAGCCCACTGGACCCAGAGAGAAGTAGTCCTGAGCACCTATGAAACTCCAGACTTCCCTTTTCTGTTCACCTTTCCCCAGATTGCAAAGAGCCTGGGGCTCATGCAGGAAGCAAGGTTCAAGTGCCAGTTTAACTGTGATGCTTAGAAATTTTCAATCTCCCTCTCTGGGCCTCAGTATCCTCATCTGTACAATGGAGGGGTTGACTTGATTAAATTCAGTGTAGACTCTAGAGATAGACTGTCTGAATCTTCACTTTACCATGTAGTGGCTATTTGAACCTAGGTAAATTATTTTCAGTGCCTCAGTTTACTCATCTATAAAATGGGAGTATAATAATAGCATCTGTTTCAAGGGTTGTCTGAAGACTGAGTTATGTGTGCTTAGAAGACTGTGCCTGGTGCTTAGAACACTGCTTGTCCCATGGTAAGTGCTATATTTAACTCCGATTGGTATTATTATTCAAATCTTTAGAGAACATTGAACTGGAAAGACTTAGAAAGACTCTAAGATAACCGAGTCTGTTTGTTTGCAAACTTTTTGGTCTTTGTTTTTAACAAGAGGCTTTGCATTGCTCAAGAGAAATTTTACTCAGAGGCCCAGCTGTTCAAGAGGATAGAGGGAGGGGGTGCCTGCCCCACCTGCTTCCCCGTCTCTGTGTCTGCAGCCCTCAAGGGGGATGCTGGAGCATAATTTGAGAACTCCTGCTCAGTCCATCTCCTTCAGCTCACAGTCAGGGAAACTGAGACTCAAGAGAAGGACAGGGACCAGCCCAGGTCCCACAGGGATTGAGTGGCTCAGCCTAGCCTAGAACCCAGATCCCCTGGTTTTCTCAAAGCAAGACAAGGGGCAGGAGCTGGGAGAAAAGCAAGGACCAGAAGCCACTTAGGGGACTGGGTGCATTGTGGCGACAAGTTATTAGCATGCAAATTACATGCAAATAGATGCAAAACAGCATGTTTTATGCTAATTTGCAGAGTCGAGAGCTACGACATTTTTGGTAATAGGGCAGCAGCCCTGGTCCCTGGGCATTGCCGAACACGCGTCCCTTTTTTCTTTCCTTCTTTCATTATTATGATCAGGCCCATAAATCTTGGCTTGGCTGTAATCCCGCCCCTTCTCGTCTGCAAGCCTGGCTCTTGTCACCCTCAAGGGCTTCCTCTTCAGTCTCCTGGTCCTGCCTGGGCTCAGAGATGGGCCTGGGCAACGGATCAGAGAACCAGGATTCAGGAGCCACTAGTCAGCTCCAGGGCGTGGAAGCTGCTCCTTGAGGAGGGGGGCCTGGGTGGAAATCTGATGGGGCTCGGGTCATGGCTGCCACTCCTCTGTGCCAGTTGTCCTGGGCATCTGGAGTATGTCCACCATGCCTTCCCAAAGCCAGCCCTAAGCCCAGGTTTGGCACCTCTGCTGAGCTCCCATGGCCACTGTGGTATTCTTGCTATTGTCTGGGGTTGGCCAGCCTTGCAGGATGACCCACTCCAGGAGGGCAGGGCCTGCTCCTTTTCTTGTACACCCAGTACCTCGGACACAGGTTTTGGATGTATCTGGTGTTGGAGAACTGAAGCAGTACACAGAGATCTAGATGTGCACCTGGGTGAGCTTGCAGTTTCTGAAACCATACTGCTTGAATTCAAATCCTAACACCTCTGCTTTCTGAGAAAATGCTAGCACTCATACTAACAGGAACGATGCACCTACCATGATCCAGGTGCTTTGCTTGACGCTTACTGTTTAGGCTCTCACTGATAATAATACAGTAAGTCCCCCACAGACAAACTTTAGGTTAGGAACTTTCAGAGATGCGAATGTGCCCCTGTATGCCAGTTGCTGTACTTTACCACTGTACTTTTCAAGACACTATACTGTAAGATTTAAAATGTTTTATTTTTTGTGTTTTTTTATGTATTATTTGTGTGAAAAGTGTTATAAACCTAGTACAGTACAGTATTATATAGCTAGGTGTGTTAGTTGGGTATCTAGGATGACTTTGTTGTACTTACGAACAAACTGGACTTACCAGCACACTCTTGGAAAGGAACCTGTTTGTACGTGGGGGACTTACTATATCTTATAGGGTGGGTATTTTATTATGGCTCCCATTGTATGAGGAGAGGTCAAATGATTTCCCCAAGGTCACAACCCCAGGGGAGCTAACTAAAGGGGCATTTATATTTATTGAGGATGAATGCCTCACAAGGCAGTGATTCTAAACCACTCAGCAAAGCTGCTGTCACAGGAAATCAGAGCTTCTACCTTACCATCTGCCAACCTTTTGACAGTGTTAAACTTTACCTGTGCCCATAGAAAATATGGATGGTTAAGAAATCTCCTCAACTTTTTGTTTTTTGCAGTCCCTCTACCCATTTTGTTCTGGTAAATGGCTTACTGCAAGTCACCACCTTCTCCATAATACTTAGGTAAGACTCTATCCATCTTTCTCATGGCTCCCCTAAGACTGGAGATGACTCCCCTTGTTTGTGACCTTTTCCCTTTTGCCTGAGCCTGCTAAGGCCAAACAAAGACCTTCCCATTCTTTGTCTCCTGGTCGATTAGCTGAGGTTAGAACTGTTTGTGCCATCTGAAACTAGACACAGAGAGAAACATTTCCTGTTCAGCTGGTTGAGACAAACATTCCCCAACCTGTAACCTGTCTACTCCACCCTATAAAAGTCAGGCAAACCGGCCCAGCCCAGACACCGTGGTCTTGGGCTCGCGGGTGCTTCTCCATTGCAAGAGCTTGAAAAAAAGTCACCTCTCCCATTGTCCGATGTATTTTGTCTTTGACACTCTTCTACTGTGCCGTTTTTCAGTTAAGGCTCCCGAGCCTTTTTAGAGCCCCGCGTGTGACCTTGGATCACTTCCTAAGCATCTCCAGGCTCTGGGCTCCTCTGCTGCAAAACGTGATGATCACCGGCCCTACCTCCCCAGGTTGAGACAGGAGATCACGCCCGGAAACGCTTGGCGCAGAGCCGGGCCGGAGTGAACGCTCCAGAAATGTCAACCTTTGTGTTTGCAGGAGAGGCGAGCGGCGCTTGGGACACTCGGCCGGCGGAAGTGGAGGAGTGGAACGCGCGTCTGGAGACCTCTACCCCTGCTCCGGCGCTGGGGGGCTGTCCTCCGGCGCCCCCCGGGATCGTAGTCTGGGTCGGGGGTCGGGGTGGGGGGCATACTCCCCACTCCCGCCCTCCCCGCCGCCCGCCTTTGATTACGGCTAGCAGCGAATCGCCGAGCAAATTAACTTTTTGCACACTTCATTATGCGCCGCCCCGCGTCCCCCCGGGGCCGCGGCCCCGCCCCCGCCCCGCGCCGACAACTTGATTGGGCAATTAATCTTCGCGCCCCCCCCGCCCCCCGCAGCCCGACCCGGGCCTTTGTGCGCCTGCACGCGGGCCGCCGGCGCCCGCCCGGACGCCGGGTCTGCTGGCGCTGATAAGGCGCGCGCGCCGCCCGGCCCCCGCCTTTGTCCGCGCGCGGGGAGGCGCGGCCGTCGCTGCCGTCTAGCACCCCGTCAGCGCGCCCCCGCCCCCTCGGCTCGGTCCATCTGTTTGAGCTGCGCAATCCTCCAGCGGCCTGGCGGGGGAGGGGTCTCGCTCTCGGGCCGGGAGCCAGCACCCCCTCCACCCGGTCGCTCCCTGTGTAGGAGTGACGCCCCCAGCCCCCGAGAAACACACACGCGCGCGCACACACACACACAGCGCCCAATTAAGCAGCGCGGTAGTAATTAAGAAGTGGGGGGCGCGAGGCACAGCAGCAGTCTAAGGAATGGAGGGGTTTCCGAGCTGTGTCCAAAAAAAGAAGGGGCCCTGCCACCCATTCTGTACCCAGGTGTGTGACCTCTGGTTACACGCTTGGGGCTCTGCAGACTCGGATGGCTGTGGTTGGGGTAGGAGGAGAGAAGGAGAGGCCCTGGGAATTTCTCTGATAAGTCATGCTTCTTTGTGCATTTTTTTCTGGTGTTTTGCCAGCAATTGACCCAGCCTCAAAAAGGCAGCCTGTGATTAGTGAGTGTTGAGAACCCGGGCCCTAAATGGAAGCTAAATGCAGGACGATTGTAGAGACCAATAGCAAGGTGGTTTAGAAAGAGCTCCCAACTCACTGTGGGAGGCTGTGTTTCAGGTAACAGCTCTGTGCCCAGGGGTGGTGGAGGCCACGGGCTGTCAGCGCTGGGCATCCAGCATGTGCTCACCGGTGTTGGTTCTTGGGATTTTCTCTGGCCTTCCCTGGACGACACAGGCCAGGGACTGAAAGCTGATGGGTGAAAGATGATGCTGAAAACAGGCTCTTGAGTTTCCTCCTGCTCCAGGGCCAGTGGGCATGGGTGCAAAGCTTGTGGTCTGTGCAGAGCTTAGGGCTGGGGTGTGTGTGTGTGTGTGTGTGTGTGTGCATGCTTAGGGCTGGGGTGTGTGTGTGTGTGTGTGTGTGTGTGTGTGTGTGCGCGCGCGCGCGCCCTGGGAAGTGTCTGCACCAGCTTGTGAAGGGTTCGAGTTTTGTTTGAGTAAAGGATTCTTAGCCTTCACTAGTGCTCATAATAAGGGTGTGACCCAGTGTGCACAGAATCTCTGAGGAGGGGGCTGGCAAAGCAGCTTCATCTGGGCAATCCACCAGCAATGCTGACTGAACACTCACTGTTTGCAGAGTTCACAAGGGCGCCCCTAGATGCTAGGACAGCGTGAGCAAAGCAGAGCTGCTTGCTGTCCTCACAGGCTCACAATCTAGTCTGAGAGAGGGATGAGAAAGCAGATAAACACAGAAGTCATGAGATAATAGAGCTGGAGATTAAAATAAAGCAGGACAACTGAGTTGGTGTGTGGGGGAGATTAAAATAAAGCAGGACAACTGAGTTGGTGTGTGGGTCCCACTTGCTGGACACCCCCTCCCCACCACCACCCGGATGCCCCGATGCCCCGGTAATGAAGTCTGCACTCTGGAATGTAGGGACCTGGGCCGCCCTGACTCTCTGCAACCCATCTCTCTACTCCCTGGGACCTAGACCCCCCAGCCAGTTCTGTGGCCATCCCAGGGGCAGGGTCGCTGGGATGATGGGCAGGCTCAGTCTGCTGTGGGCTCTCCCCCTTATTCCTGTGCAGGTGGTGGTGGTGGTTCCTTCGGATAATGACAGCCTCCAGTCTTGCATGACGGAAAGGCCTCACGGGTTTATAGTCCAGAAGGGGCCCTGTGAGCAGAAGCTGAATTAAAATGGAGAAATACAGCTTCCCCTTCCTCCCCTCCTCTCCCTCCCCCCGCCCAACTTCCCTCATTCCCACAGCCCCTGAGGCCATGGGTGAATAGTTTCTTAGTCCATTTGCCTTGCTAAGCTGAGTTAGTGAGCTGGGAATATACCTCCCTATGCAAAGAGTCAGACACGACTGAGCGACTGAACTGATGGATACTAAAGTTAGGAGACACCCAGAACCAGCAAGTGGAATAAAGAGAATACTGCTTGACTCTGAATGCACCACCCCTCCACTCCCCAGTACAGACTAAGTTTAGATCCCTTGTCAACTCTAGTCCCCGATTCTAATGTTCTGGCTCTAAACATTCTAAGACTTCAGAGTTGTAGACTCTGACATTCTAGAATATTAACATCCTATGCATCTTACATGACCATTCTGGATGTCTATGATTTCTGCCCTTGTGTTCTAGAATTCTGGGACCCCAATATTGATTTTTGTTGGGGTCTACTCATTGAAGTAACAAAAGAGAAAGACTCCATGCAGAGTCACATGAGTTGTCATAATGATAGCAACTAACAGTCTTTCAATCATGCTTTTATTCAACAGTTCTTTTTGTTGTTGTTGTTTAAAGAATCTTTTAAGTGCCAGACACTGTTCTTGGATTATACAAATAAATTTAAATATTAAAAAATAGACAAATACACAATTTGTTAGAAGATGACATGCGCAGGAGAGAGGGGTTGGGAATGAGGGAGCACAATTCAAATTGGTGGTCAAGGTAGGACTTACTAAGAAAGTAATATTTGATTTTCTATTTATTCTTTCATTTATTGAAAGTTGAAATCTCGTTGTATAACTATGGATTTGTTTCTCCTTGAAGGTCTACCAGCTTTTGCTGTACATATTTTACATCTCTGCCATTAGGAGTATAAACATTTAAAATTGTTTTATGCTCTTAATTAATCAATCCATTACTTGTTATGAAATGACCTTTTCTATCCCTGGTAAGATTCTTTGCTCTGAAATGAACTTTGTCTGATATTAACCTAACCACTCTAGTGTTCTTTTAGTTAGTGTTAGTATGGTTTATCTTTTCAAATCCTTGTACTTTTAACTTGTGTCTTTATATCTGAAGTGGATGTGTGGTTTTGTTTTTGTTTTGGTAGATGACATGTATTTGGGTCTTTATAAAAATTCAATCTGACAATCTCTGCTTTTTAATTGGGAGTGTTTAGACCATTTACATTTAATGTGATTACTGATATGATTCAATTTAAGCCTATTATCTCATATTTGCTTTCTCTGTCCCATTTGCTCTTTCCTTTTCTTCTTTTTCTGCCTCATTTCTTTCTTTCTTTTTTATTTTGACAATTTTTAAAAGTCTTTATTAAATTTGTTACAACATTGCTTCTGTTTTATGTTTTGATTTTTTGGCTCTGAGGGCATGTGGGATCTTAGTTCCCTGAGCAGGGATCAAACCCACACCCTCTGCATTAGAAGGTGAAGTCGTAACCAATGGACTGTCAGGATAGTCCCTTTTTCTGCCTCATTTCTGATTAACTGAGCACTTTTCATCATTTCATTTTCCCTCCTTTATTGGCTTCTTATCTATAATTCCTCATTCTGTTATTTCAGTTGTAGCATTAGAATTTATGGTATATGTCTTTAACTTGTCACAGTCTACTGTCAAGTGATATTATACCACTTCATAGGTAGTGTAAGAACCTTATAATAGTATACTTGCATTTCTCTCTTCCTGACTTTAATGCTATTATTATCATGCATTTTACTTGTGTAGATGTTACAAACTCCACCAAATATTATTATTTTTGTTTAAACAGCAAATTACCTGTTAAGGATAACTAAATGATAATATGGAATCTTACATATTTACTCATGTAGTTAACATTTTTTCCTTTGCTCTTTATTCCTTTGCATAGATCCAGATTTCTGTCTGGTATCATTTTTCTTCTGCCTGAAAAGACATGTGCAGGAGAGAGGTGCATTTATCATTTTTTGTAGTGCAGATCTGTTGGTAAAGAATTCTTTCAGCTTTTGTATGTCTGAAGACATCTTATTTCACTTTCATGTTTGAAAGATATAGTAACAGGGAACAGAAATCTATGTTGACCCATTTATTTTTCTTTCAGTAAGTTAAGATGTGGCTCTACTATTTTCTCCCTTCCATGTGTCCAGTAATGAATTTTCATTATCCTTATCTTTGTTCCTCTGTACTTAACATACCTTTTTTCTTTGACAGTTTTTTTTTTTCTTTGACAGTTTTAAAAATATTTTCCTCTTTGTCACCAGTTTTGAGCAATTTGATCATGATAGGTAATTTTCTGTTTTTTTTTTTTTTGTGCTTGAGGTTTGTTAAACTTCTTGCACCTGTGAGTTCATAGTTTACATCAGATTTGGAATATACTCAACCATTTTTTTTTTCAAATTTTCCTTTCCTTTGGAGAACTCAGTTTCACATATATTTGACTATTGGAAGTTGTTCCACATTTCTCGATACTTTTCTTGTTTTTATTAAAGAATTTTTTTCCCCTCTACATGTTCCATTTTGGGTAATTTTTCTTGCTGTGTCTGCAGATTCATTAATCTTTTCTTCTGCCATGTTTAGTCAGCCATTAATTCTAGCATATTTTTCATTTCTGATATTGTAATTTTCATTTCTAAAAGTTTGATTTGGATCTTTTTATATCTTCCATGTGTCTCTTTCACTTGGGAACATATATAATACAGTTTTTAAAATTGTTTTAATGTTCTTATCCACCACTTCTTTGTCAGTTCTGGGTCAGTTTCAACTAATTCATTATTGTCCTCACTATGGGCCATGTTTTCTTGCATCTTTGCGTGCCTGTAATCTTCATTTGGATGCCAGACATTGTGAATTTTACCTTTGGTGGATGCTATAGATTTTTATATTTCTATAAAAGACGCTTGCTCCTTGGAAGAAAAGCTATGATCAACCTAGACAGCATATTTAAAAGCAGAGACATTACTTTGTCAACAAAGGTCCATCTAGTCAAAGCTATGGTTTTCCCAGTAGTCATGTATGGATGTGAGAGTTGGACTATAAAGAAAGCTGAGCACCAAAGAATTGATGCTTTTGAACTGTGATGTTGGAAAAGACTCTTGAGAGTCCCTCAGACTGCAAGGAGATCCAAACAGTCCGTCCTAAAGGAAATCAGTTCTGAATATTCATTGGAAGGACTTACGCTGAAGCTAAAGCTCCAATACTTTGGCCACCTGATGGGAAGAACTGACTCTGAAGGTGGGAGGAGAAGGGGGTGACAAAGGATGAGATGGTTGGATGGCATTACTGACTTGATGGACGTGAGTTTGAGTAAGCTCCGGGAGTTGGTGATGGACAGGGAAGCCTGGCTTGCTGCAGTCCATGGGGTTGCAAAGATTTGGACACACCTGAGCAACTGAACTGAACTGATAAATCTTGAGTTTTGCTCTGAAATTCAATTAGGTTACTTGGAAATACTTTGATCCTTTCAAGTCTTGCTATTATGATTTGTTGACTGTGTCCAGAGCATTGCTCTGTTAAAGGCTAATCCTGTACCAATACTGAGTGATGACCTTCCTGATTGCTCTAACCATTACCCCATGAATTATGATTTTCTCTATTTGGCACTATATTTGGTCCTGTGTGACTGCTAGGCCCTGCTCTCTAATCTTTAACCATGTTTTTCCCAGCCCAGAGTAGTTTTGTTACACAAAAGCACCAACCAGTACTCAGTGTAATATTCTAGGGTAGGGGAACTTCCTGAAGATTTCTAAAATTCTCATTTTGTGCAGCTGTCTCCTGTCTGATGTGAAAGTGAACGTGTTAGTTGCTCGGTAGTAGCCTGCCAGGCTCCCCTGTTCTTAGAATTCTCCAGGCAAGAATACTGGAGTGGGTAACCATTCCCTTTTCCAGGGTATCTTCCCGACCCCAGGATTGAACCTGGATCTCCTGCATTGCAGGTAGATTCTTTACCACTTGAGCCACCAGGGAAAGCTCTGCTTTCCTTGGTCTTCATGGACTCTCAGCTTCATTTCGTTAACTCAGAGTGTCAGCTGGGTATCACCTCCTTCCTGTACTAGGATCTAGAAACTCCTCCCAGGCAGTCAGTTCAGTTCAGTTCAGTTGCTCAGTCATGTCCGACTCTTTGCGACCCCATGAACTGCAGCACACCAGGCCTCCCTGTCCATCACCAACTCCCGGAGTCCACCCAAACCCATGTACATTGAGTCAGTGATGCCATCCGACCATCTCATGCTCTGTCGTCCTCTTCTCCTCCTGCCCTCAATCTTTCCCAGCATCAGGGTCTTTTCCAATGAGTCAGCTCTTCGCATCAGGTGGCCAAAGTATTGGAGTTTCAGCTTCAACATCAGTCCTTCCAATGAACACCCCGGACTGATCTCCTTTAGGATGGACTGGTTGGATCTCCTTGCAGTCTAAGGGACTCTCAAGTGTCTTCTCCAACACCACAGTTCAAAAACATCAATTCTTCGGCACTCAGCTTTCTTCATAGTCCAACTCTCACATCCATACCTGACCACTGGAAAAACCATAACCTTGATTAGATGGACCTTTGTTGACAAAGTAATGTCTCTGCTTCTTAATATGCTGTCTAGTTTGGTTATAACTTTCCTTCCAAGGAGTTAAGTGTCTTTTAATTTCATGGCTGCAGTCACCATCTGCAGTGATTTTGGAGCCCAGAAAAATAAAGTCAGCCACTGTTTCCCCATCTATTTGCCATGAAGTGATGGGACCAGATGCCATGATCTTAGTTTTCTGAATGTTAAGCTTTAAGCCAACTTTTTCACTCTCCTTTTTCACTTTCATCAAGAGGCTCTTTAGTTCTTCTTCACTTTCTGCCATAAGGGTGGTGTCATCTGCATATCTGAGGTTATTGATATTTCTTCTGGCAATCTTGATTCCAGCTTGTGCGTCTTCCAGCCCAGCGTTTCTAATGATGCATATAAGTTAAATAAGCAGGGTGACAATATACAGCCTTGTAAGCCTGAGTAATCACAGGGTGCATATTGTTTGCTTTTCCTCACTCAGGAATCACTGTTCCTCATTGCCTGATACGGACTGCCTGGAAAACTGTCATTTCATGTCTTTTGTCTTGTTTTTTTTTTTTGGTTTGTTTGTTTGTTTTGTTTTTGTCCTTTCAAGTGGGAGAGTAAATTCAGTTCCTGCTACTCCATCTTGGGTGGGAGCAGACATCAGAATGGAACCTTCACAGACTTGAAGGGGGTGATAGAGTTAACCATGGGATATGGGTGTGGGGGGGAAGAAGATGATTCCATCCAGATAATGGGGCCAGCCAAGTACAATGGCCCTGTGCACATGTTCCTGAGAGTGTCTGAGGAACAGAAAGGAGCCAGTGTGCCTGGAGCAGGGGATGCTGAGGGAAGGGGTGTGACTTGGGAGAGGAGATGAGGTGGCAGATTGTGTAGGACCTTGCAGGCCATGGTCAGAACTGTGGCTTTTATAACAAGGGAAATGGGAACTATGGGAGGGTTTGGGCAGACAAAGGAAGATCTTTTGACGTACACTTTACAGGATCTCTGAATTGACTAAATTAACCAAATTAACTGAGAGAGGCAAGAGTGAATGCTTGAGACAGCCAGGGACTGGTGCCCTGAACCTGAAGAGAGGGATGGTGCCTCAGACACATAACAGGATACACTGTTGAGGGGGTATTAACTAGGAAGACTTTGAGGGAGGCTTCTGGGGTACAGTTAGTGTTCTATGTCTTGATGGAGGTTACATCATGTGTTGACTGTGTGATAACTCGTTGAACCAGGTGTACATCTCTGGTTGTGTTCTCATCCACATGAATATAATATCTCAAAAAACAGAAGAGATGAGGGTGGTTTGGACAAGGCTGTTATCAGTGGAGGTGGAGAGATGTGGGGGCAGATTCTGGATCTCTTTTATAGGTAAATCCAACAAGATTTGAGGATAGATGTAATGTTAGGCATGAGGGAAAGAAAAGGGCCCAGGTTAATGCCATGAGTGGGTTTGAGAATCTATTTTTTCATTAGGAGTATAGTTTGTGTGGTGGATTCTGGAGGTACTGATGGTTACCTTTGTTTGCTTCTGTGAGGTTAGACACTCCCTGAGAGTGAAAATGATAATGTAGAAACCAAACCAAATTGACAGGAGAGACAAGGTCCACACAGTAACATATCAGCTCCTGGATCCAGCCATGCCTGAAGTCAGCACTCTGGTCTTCTCAGTTACATAAATCAATAGTTCCTTTCTTTTCCTTCCTTTGACTTGCAATTTGAGAATCCAGACTGATACAACATTTTCACGTGCTTTCCTCTGTCTGGACCATCCCAGAGATCCTGTATTGAAACTATAGTCTTCCCTTACCATTTTCAACACCTGCCCTACACTTTCTTTCCTCTGAACTTTTGTTCCTTTGGTTCCCTCTTCCCAGAATGACCTTCTTTCCCTTGCTTCCTGCCTTCATATCAAAACTTTCCTCCTGTTCAAATCCATCCTGACTCCACCAGCTGAAAGTTGGAGCTGACAGGGCCCTTAGACACCAACCATCTATCGCCACTCCCATTTTGTGGATGGGAATACTGAGGTCACTCTGAGATATGGGCAGATTTGGGGTCAGGATTTCAGTATCCTGACTCTCTCAGAAGCATTTCATGATCCTCCTTGTTCAGTCATTTCTGTCCCCACCCTTGCTCAGGGCTGAACCAAACTCTTCACAATGGTTTTCCTTAGTCTGGGATGCCTTACATCTCCCTGTCCTGGAAAAGTTCCCATTTGAGCTTGAAGACTCCACTCAAGGATCAGACTTCTGGAAGGCTCCTTTTATTACCAGGCTGGGTCAGTGTCCTGCTAGGTACTCCCACGGCTGTCTTTGGTACCTCCATGAACCCGTTCATCCCTCGGTATTGTGAGTGTCTATATCCTGTCTGCCTCACCTTTGGGGCAGGCTGTTCTGGAAACTTCTGGAAGAAGTTTCCCAACGAGTGTATGTTAATCAACAAACATGGAGTGAGAAAGCACACTGCTGGGGAGGAGGACCAGCACTAGGCTTGGAGGCAGGAGGGCCAGCTGCTGTCCATCTCCCCCCTCCCCCCCCCAGCTCTGTGACCTCAGGCAAGTCATGTCCTCTATTTGAGCCTTGGGTTTTTCATCTGCGAAAGGAGTGGGACATCATAGTGGTTAAAACCTCAGACAGCCTGAATTTGAATCCTGGTTGTGTGACCTTGGGCAGATGACTTAAATTCTCTGGCCTCAGTTTCCTCTCTTGTCAAATCAGGATAATAAATGCACCCACCTTGTATAGAGTACTTGTAAACAATAAATGAGTGAATATTTATAAAGTTTTCAGAATTATATTGGAACAGCATATAAAAACCCCAAATGATAACCATTAAGCAAAAGAAGAGTCCCTTGGACAGCAAGAAGATCCAATCAGTCCATCCTAAAGGAAATCGGTCCTGAATATTCATTGGAAGGACTGATGCTAAAGCTGAAACTCCAATATTTTGGCTACCTGATGTGACGAACTGACTCATTTGAAAAGACCCTGATGCTGGGAAAGATTGAAGGCAGGAGAAGAAGGGGACGACAGAGGATGATATGGTTGGATGGCATCACTGACTCAATGGATGCGAGTTTGAGTAAACTCCGGGAGTTGGTAATGGACAGGGAGGCCTGGTGTGCTCCAGTTGATGGGGCCGCAAAGAGTTGGACACGACTGAGTTACTGAACTGAACTGAACTGAAGCAAAAGAAACCCTTGTCTTACTGAGAGAGGATGAGAGCTTGGCAGCCATTATGTGCTGTGTGAGTGGACTAGGGTTAGTCTCATTAGGTAAGCTGCCTGGGAGAGACTGGCCCTGACACTAACTCGTTAGGTGTCCTTGAACAAATCATATCACCTCTCTGGGCCTCAAACTCCCCATTTATAAAATGAAGGGGGTTGGGGAATTCCCTGGGGGGCGGTTAAGACTCCACACTCTCACTGCTGAGGCCTTAGGTTCATTCCTTGGTTGGGGAACTAAGATCCCACAAGCTGCCAGAATAAATAAATAAATAAAATGAAATAAATACAATAAAATAAAACGGAGGGGTTGGTCTAGGGCAGCTAGAGTTAAGGTATTAGCCTCTCCGAGTCTCGTGACTGAATGTGTGGAGTGGGGCTGACAGCTGCATGCCTGTCGTGGGCTCCTGTGGAGGATTATGTAGGACAGAGTCTGTGGAGCGCATGCCAGCCGTGCTGGCGATGCAGTGAGTGCTCTGTAAGTCTGCCTATCCTTTGTTCAGTCTCTCAGTCGTGTCCAACTCTTTTGCAAATCCATAGACTGTAATGTAGCCTGCCAGGCTCCTCTATCCATGGAATTTCCCAGGCAAGAATTTGCCACTTCCTTCTCCAAGGGATCTTCCCGACCCAGGAATCGAACCTGAGTCTCTTGCATTGCAGGTGGATTCTTTACCGCTCAGCCACCTGAGAAGCCCGTGCCTGTCCTTACTGCCACTGTTATTCTGGCTCTGACAGCCCAGGGTTCTCTGAGGTGGGGCTAGACAGAGGACGAGCTGGGTACCCATAAAGTATCACCCTACTTCCAGTTTAGAAAGATGAGAGCCGCTGTGTGACCTCTGGCCAGTGTCTGCCTGTCTCTGAGCCTTATGTGCTGGGCTGTGGCATAAGCAAAAAGGACGAGGAGCACGCCCACTGGAGAAAGAAGAATGCGGCCCCTCCATGCCACAGGGATGGGCTGTGTCCGCTTTTGTGTGGCCTTTGATCTCCCAGGGCCAGCAATGTCCCTGCCACATGTGTGACCATCTCAGAATTGTCATCTGCCACCTGCTGGGGCCTGGGAGTGGGAGGCTGAGATGGGAAGAGAGCAAGGTCCAAATTCTGGCTGTTCCTGTTTCTTGTTCTGTGACCTTGAGCAAACCTCTGTGCCTCTCTGTCCCATTTCCTCACGTGTCATGTGGAGATGCTTTGAGTGCTTAGATAGGAGAGTTCACTCCAGACCCAAGGGTTGGGGGCAGTGAAGAGGTGGCGAATGTTGGCCTGGGCTGGGAAGTATGAACTATTCCCCTGGAGCTTTCCCCAGGGTAAGTGAGAAGCAGTTGGGAGCTTAGAGTCCTCTCTCTATGTCCTGTAGGTAGAGCACAGACTGGCTGGCAGAGGCCCGGGGCTCATCTTGGGATGGAGACAGATTGGCAGACAAAGGGGCGGCAGGCGGGTGGGGCGGGGGTGCCCCTGGGGAGGGAGGGAAGAAGGAGGGGCGAGGAGCAGGAGGGAAGGAGGCAGGGCTGTGTGCAGCCTTACAAACCCTGGACCTATGATGTCTCCAGCTGGAGGCTAGACTGGTCCCTTCCTCAAATGGGGTGAAGAGGGGTGCTTGTTGGTCCAGCCCTCTGGATTCTGGGAATAAATGAGGGAGGGACTTGGTGGGTGGCAATTGCTGAGACTGTGATAAAACATTCCCTCCTTCCCGCAGATCGACCCCCGCCTCCCACTCCCCGGCCGCACTGCTACTGTGATGTCTAAACAATAGCTCTCCTCTCTTCCGGCAGTTCTCAAGGCTGCGTGAGATTGCTGGGACCCACCCCCAGGTCTGGGGTAGGGCCTGAGAATGTGCGTGTCTTACCAGTTCCTGGGTGATGGTGGCGCTGCTGGTTCTGGTGACACACGTTGAGAACCCCTGTTCCACTGAGTGCCCTGTCAGTTCAGGTCCTTTAGGTGCAGACACTAGATGGAGCCAGAAGAGTAAGAGGATTACTGGGGCTTGATGGCTATGCAAGACCAGGGGCGTGGGGAGCAGAAATGGACAGAGAGAACTTGAGACTGCCACGTGGCTGTCTGGCACTGCCAACCCAACCGGGAGCTCTGGAGAAGAGTCCGCCCATCAGGGAAGCCCCACGCTGAGCAGAAGTTTCTCCTGCTGGTTCAGACATTGGCTGGGATTGTCCAGGAAGGCCGTGACCTTGGCTCAAAAGCTGAGGTGGGTGCTGAGGTTGCTGCCGCTGGAGGCTGTCAGCTCACTGCTCTCCTGGTACCCAAAAGGCAAGTTCTCCCTCGAAGGGAGAACGAGCACCCTGCCAAGTCTGCTGTGGTGTCTACCGCGTGCCAGGCTCTGGGTAGAACATTTACCTGGATGAGTGCAGTTGCAGAACCAGAGCAATCTGACAACTCAGATCTAGTTGTCCCTACTTGAAAGAAAGTGAAAGTGAAAGTCACTCAGTTGTGTCTGACTCTTTGTGATCCCATGGACTATACAATCCATGGAATTTTCCAAGTCAGAATACTGGAGTGGGTGGCCTTTTCCTTCTCCAGGGGATCTTCCCAGCCCAGGGATCAAACCCAGGTCTCCCGCATTGCAGGTGGATTCTTTACCAGCTGAGCCACAAGAGAAGCCCAAGAATACTGGGGTAGGTAGCCTATCCCTTCTCCAGCAGATCTTCCCAACCCAGGAATCGAACCGGAGTCTCCTGCATTGCAGGCAGATTCTTTACCAACTGAGCTATGTCCCTATTTAACAGATGGGAGAAGTGAGGCTCTGAGGGATGAAGTCATCTACCCAGAGGTGGAGCCAGGATTTGAATGTCTCTCATGTCATAGCACTCACTCCTCTCCACCTGGGAGGTGAAGAACATCTGTGCATTTACAGCTGGGGACTCTGAGGTGTGGAGAGGTCAACAACTTGCCTGACTACGCAAATAAAGTAATTGGAAGCTCTGGGGTTTGAGCCCTACTCTGACCCATCTCTTCTAACTGCAAATGCTACCCTTGGATACTGATAGGAGGATGTAAGAGCAGGAGACTTCTGATCTTCAGGATTCTGACTTCTCCATATTTTCCTCTCACTTGACTCCTGACTCATCTCACCTTTCCTCAGACTCCTCTGTGGCCTCCAGCCACTAAGGTGGCCCCCAAGAATCCCCTTCTCCTGAAATTCACCTAAACTTTGAATTGTAATAATGTGGACCTGTGTAACCAGTTGGATTTTCTGGAAATGGTGAAATGTGACTTCCAAGGCTAGGTCTTGAGATGTAGTGCCTTGGTCTCTGGATTTGGTCACCCTGGGGAGGCCAGCTGCCATGTATGAAATCACTCTAGAAGCCTGTGGAAAGGCCTACCTCCAGCTGGCACCATCCTACCAGTCCTACCAGTGAATGAACCACTTTGCAAGCAGATCTTCCCGCCCCAGTCAAGCCTGCAGATAAGTGCAGCCCCAGAACCACCAGCCAAGCTGGTCCCAAATTCCTGACCCAGAGAATTCCTGAAACCCATTAACTTATGGTTGTTGTAGTTATAAGTCACTGAGTTGGGGGGGGTGATTTGTTTTGCAGCATCAAACAGTGAGGGCTCTTCCCCACCCGTTCTTGGCTCCTCCTGTTTGTTGCTCTGGTGGCCTTCTGTAAATTGTTCACTCATTCATTCATGAACATTTTTCAGTCACCTCCTGTGAACCAGGCATTGGAGACACAGGTTACAATAGACCAGGCCCCTATCCTCAGAGTTCTAAGATTCAGGCCTCCTATTTTACTGTGATTTTCTAAATTCATCTGTATTAAGTCACCGATTGTTTGAGCTGAATGTCCCTGAGTGACTCCTAACCTTTTGGGAGATTTTACCCCTTTTGAGAGTCTGATGAAAACCAAAGGCCAGAAAAGGTCACCTATACACAGAATTAAATTGGGGTACACTTTCAAAGGGATCTCAAGTCATCCAAAGCAGAATCTTGGCCCCCAGATTCCAGATTCCCCTTCTGGCCCCTGTGGACATCAGCTCAGTGAGGAGTAAGCAGGGAGGCCTCAGCTTTGATCTGACGTTTATGTAATGACACAGCCTGTGCTGACGGCAGGGGGCCTTCAGCTTGGTCCAGGCTGTGAGTGGCCTGGGCTCTCCTCTCTGTGCCCTTGGTGGACTGTCCTGCAGAGAGGCTGGTGGGTCTGGGGTGCTGAGTAGGTCACTTGAGAGAAGAGGGTGAGCGTGCCCGATGGATTGTGTACAAGCGGCTTCTCCAGCTGAGCTCCGCCTGCTCCGGAGGCTGGGGAGTGTGGAGGCTGGGGAGTGTGGAGCCCGGGGAGTGTCGAGGCTGAGGGTGCAGCAGCCTCTGGTTGGACCATGGGCTCCAGCTCTGCAGTGGAGCTTTACCAGTCCTGGGCCCTGGGGGATTTAACCTCACCTTCTGACTTTGGCTTCTTCAACTTTGAACTGGGGACAAGCCCCCTGAAGGGGGGCCATGGGGTAGAAACAAGTCCTCTGGACAGGCACACTGGGGACTCGTTGCCTGGCAGACCCTCTGGTTCTTTGGCCCTCGACCTCCTCTCTCTGGCTCTGGGCAGCCGCTGGCCTCATCACCTCTCTCAGGGAAGCCACCATTTTCCGGCTTCAACTCTCCACCTTCTCAGGAGCCCGGTGTGTGATTCAGGAAGCAGCTCCGTAAGCGGGACGGGGGTGGGGAGGTGGGGTGGGTAGCAACTGGGGGTGCAGGAGGAGGGGGAGGGGTGGCACAGGCGGAGGGCAGCCTCCCTCTCCCAGGCCCCCAGGGAGGGGCCCCCTTCCCTCCAGAATGTTTGCTTCTCCCCCTCCACTCTTTCCACCTCTCTCTTCTTTCTCTTCTCTCCTTCCATCTTTGCTATTCCTTCCTTCATTTCCTCTTTTTCTCCTTCCTCCCTTCCCTCTGCCTTCTGCCCTTCTCTCCGCCTTTCTCGTCATTCTTCTTCCCTTGTCCTTTACCCTCCTCTTCATCTTCATAAAGATTAACAGTGTGGACCCTGGCTGTCTTAGGTTCAGATTCCAGCTCTGCCACGTACTGGCTGTGTGACCTCAGGCGAGTTACTTAATCTCTCTGTGCTCTGGTTTTCTGAACTGTAAAATGAAGTGCTCACTAACGGGCACTTCTTTTGAGGCTGTTATGAGGAGTAACAGACCAGTGACTGAGGTTGTTACGAGGAGTAATTGAGGAGTCACTGCTCAGCGAGCATCTGCTCCTCTGTTAATATTCTTCCCTCCCCTCCTTTCCTCCTTCCTGCTGGTGGGCTCCCTCCCTGCCTGCCTACAGGCCCGATGCTCCAGCTCTCGCCCCTTCTCTGCTGGGATCTTGGGCCTGCCTCCTGCGCAGGCCCTGCCCTGCCCCATCCTTCCTGGACTGGAGCGGAGAAGCAGGAGCGCAGGCGTGGGGCCAGGCCGCCCCTGGAGCAGTGGCAGAGCCAGGTGGTTGGAGCTCTTCCCCGGCCCCGCCCATGACGTGCGGAGCTCCCTTTTGTGCTGCGGGGTGACAGCCTCTCTCAGCACCTTACTTGGCAGAACTGTGCCTCTGGCCTGGGTACAGCTGAAACACTCAGCCTGGGAGGCGGCCGCCTTGGAAGGCTGGGTGCTCCAGAGCCCCCTTCTCCTCCACTTGCTGGTTGGCTGGCCTCACAGGGACCCCCCAGTGCCCAGCCTGGTACCCACCACACAGCAAAAGTTCAATCAGTGGGTGGGCACGGAGGGTGATATCAGCCTTGTTTTGGGCCAAACACTGCTCTAAGTGCAGATTTTTTCATCATCACATCAGTCCTCTGCCTCTCTAAATTCCCGTTGTAGAGACGAGCAGACCAAGCCACGATGGCTCAGATGGTAAAGAATCTGCCTGCAATGCAGGAGACATGGGTTCGATCCCTGGGTCGGAAAGATCCCCTGGAGAAGGGAATGGCAACCCGCTCCAGTATTCTTGCTGGATTTTTTCCCATGGGCAGAGGAGCCTGGCAGGCTACAGTCCATAGGGTCACAAAGAGTCAGACACACTTGAGTGACTGAGCCACAGAAAAGTGTGGGAAACCACCCCAGGTTGAATGAGTGGATGAAATGATAGCTTTAGGAGGGGAGGCATTTTACTGAGAAGGAAACCAACACATCGGTTGACCTACAGCCACCGAGGTGGTGAGTGGGAAACATCAGGACTTGACCCCAGGAATCCAGCACTGCTTCTCACTTGCCTATAATCATGCTAGGACAGTTTGGCTGGGTACCTGCCCACTCTGGCCCTGGGCTAGGAGGAGCAGCTGTGAGCAGAGCTGCAGCAGAGTGAACCACTGACCAGAGGCCCGCCACCAGCCAGTGACCCAGTCCTTGCCACACTTCTTTGAGAGTGTTGTCTTTATATTTCAGGTGAGGTGCCTAAGGCTCAGAGAAGGCAAGCAACACGCTCAAGGTCACACAGCCAGTGGATGTGACTCCCAAGTCCTGCTTCCGATCTTCCAGGAGGGAGGCCTGGGAGATAGACAGGCCTGGGGTGAGAAGACAAAGAAAGAAGGCCATGCCCAACACCACCCCATTATTCAGTTTCTGCGGCCAAAGTTACAGTTCAGTGCCCGTCTGCCCACCATTTGCAGAAAGGCCCGGTGGTGGGCCTCTCCCCTTTGTCCTGGAAGCCAGGCCTGGCAAGGGTCATTGTGCTCCTCTTTCTTCCTTCTCTTTTCTTTCCCTCCTTCCCCCTTTCCTTCCTTCCTTCCTTTTCTAACCTTTTTATTAAGGTTTAAAATATACAAACTAGCGCTTCCCTGGTAGTCAAGTGGTTAAGAATCTGCCTGCCAGTGCAGGGGACATGGGTTCAATCCTTTGTCCAGGAAGATCCCACATGCCACTGGGCAACTAAGCCCGTGTACCACAAATACTGAATCAACAAGCCTAGAGCCTATGCTCCACAACAAGAGAAGCCACCGCAGTGAGAAGCCTGTGCACCACAACTAGAGGGTAGCTCCTGCTCAATGCAACTAGAGAAAGCCCGTGAGCAGCAACAGAGACCTAGTACAGCCATAAATAAATAATCTTTAAAAAAAATACCCACTAAAGTAGCTAGAGCACACACATCTGAAGTGTGCAATTAAGTGAATTTTTATGTAAGTATACACCCGTGTGACTACTATCCATATTTACAGAACATTTTCCCCACCCAGCAGGCTGCCTCCTGCCCAACCCCCAGGTGACCACTATTCTGATTTTTTATCACCATGAATGTTATGTATTCTCAAAATTTGTGTAAGTATTCTCACTGTGCCCATTTGACAGATGAGGAAAATATAGACCAAAAACCTGCTGGCAGCTCAGAGCCAACCACTATGTGCACAGTTTAAAGTGAAGAGACATGGGCCGTAGGTACTGTCCAGTCCTCACCAGCATGCTCATGCTTAATTTATCAGAGGAAATGCCACTCTTAGTTGTCCACTGATAGGGTGGTCTGACACTTGATACTGCTCGTCCGGAGGGTCTCACAGGAATCCTGGGGTTTTAGCAATCCAGAAAATGTAGAGAGGGTCAGGTCCCTTCAGGATCACCAGGGGGATACTTGCTCTCTGTACTGGGTTGAATGACATCCCCCTCTCCCAAATTCGTATCCACATACAACCCCAGAGTGTGACCTTATTTAGAAATAGGGTCTTTGCAGATGTAATCAAGTTAAGATGTGGTAATAGTGGAGTAGGGCAGCCCTTAAGCCAATGCCTAGTGTCCTGATGAGAAGAGGGAAATTTGGACACAGACACAGGTATAGAGAGATGGCCATGTGATGATGGAGGCGGACATTGGAGTGATGCTTCTATAGGCCAAGGAATGCCACAGATTGTGGACAAACCCAGAAGTCAGGAGAGGCCTGGAGCAGATACGTCCCCAGAGCCCCAGAGGGAAGATGGCCCTGCTCACACGTTGATTTTAAATGTCTAGCTTCCAGAACTATGAGATAATACTATTATTATTTCTGTTGTTTTAAGCTATTCAGTTCGTTTTGCTGCTTTGTTACAGAAGTCTCAGAAAACAATACAGTCTCCAAGCCTGCAGTCTTGGGAGCTGCTACTTTTGACCCCAAATCTGGATGGAGTCCATTTTAGGAAAGAAAACCCTACACAAGCAAAGAGGCTGCCAAGGATCCCCTAAGAAGAGCCTGGAACTCAAAACACAAGCAATGATCTTGTTGGGGTGGAAGAAAGAAAAATACACCTCCTCTTAGGTGCTAGTTCTAAAAACAAGAGCCAAGAGACTTCCCTGGTGGTCCAGTGGTTAAGACTCCAAGCTCCCAATGCAGCATGCCCAAGTTCAATCCCTGGTCGGGTAACTAGATCCCATATGCCACAACTAAGACCTGGTAGAGCCAAGTAAATAAATATTTTTAAAATAAATAAATAAAAAAACAAGAGTCAAAAGGCATCTCAACAGGTGACCTGAGGTGTGACATAAGCACTTTACAGCTTTCACACATCAATGAAACCAAGTTTGCAGCTGACACTAGAGCTGACTTCTTATCAGGCAGGGTCTGCTTTCATTTTGGCAACAGCTTTTGTTATTCCCATTTTACAGATGTGGAAATGGAGGCTCTGAGACTTTACATGACTGAGTCAGCAGGTGTGACGGCCCAGGCTTTGGGACCTTGTGACTGTTGGTAGGTTACTTCCCCTCCCTGAGCTTTTGGCTGCTGAACTACAGGTACCAAGATGCACTTCTGATGGAGCTGTCTTTTCAAGCATTATCCCACTATTTCTTCACACTTTTCTGGGAAGCAGCCATCACCAATCTCACCTCACAATCGATGAGCCCGAGTCTTGAGGGAAGGGATGTACACAGATGTACAAACTGGAAAATGCAAAAGCTGTTCTCCTCTTGTAAGGATGTCATGCAATTTGAGTTGAGTAAAAGATAAGAATGTAGGTGAGCCTGGCACAGAGATAGTGCTTAATAAAGTCTTGTTTGAGATGTCACAGCTGGTGAGTGGCCAAAGGGGAAGTCACACCCAGATCTGTCACCCTAGAGTTGGCCCTCTAAGCTCCTTCTTCCAAGTGAAGCCCAGAGGAGGTGCCTGGCACAAAGTGAACCTTCAAGAAAAGTTAACTGGTTCAAAGTATTATTTTCAGAAAGCTGAAAACATGAAGCTCATGCAAATACAGAGTAAGTACACGTCAAAGGCTTATTTAACTCCTCAATGGGGGAAACAGAAGGATGGTACATCTGGTTCAATAAAGGACAAGATGGCATTAGGTGAAAGTCTTACAGGGCAACAAAGTCACAAGCTTTCCCATTATTTTTATTATAGGACAGAAATAATTTGCAACTGTGTATTTTTTTATAAGATAACTTGTAACTTCACTGAGCAAGGACTTGGATCAATAATCAACAGCAAAGTCAAACAAAGGTGTATCACCTAGAGAAAGAGGTGCCCTGATGGGCTGATCAGACAGTGCTTATGATGACACTGAAAAGACACACAGGCTTCCTTTTGTCTTGTTTCTTATGTTTTGGATATATTTGCATTGCAGCAGCTGCTGCTGCTGTTATTATTGTTATTTCTCCTATTCTCTCTGCTGAAAGGCAGCTCATAGACCTGATAGGTTCCCAGAAGCCCAGAAACACACAGACCTCACCCTGCCTCCATATTCACGCAGGGACGCAGGGACAGAACCTTCCCCTAAGGGTGAGCACATTGGGAAGGGCACACAGGCCAGGCAGCAGATCACACCCAGGCTGAAGGGGGCTGGGAGCCATCAGTGGGGCCTGCGGTGGTGTTGTTCTGTAAACAACACATCTCCGAAGGGATCTCACTACATTCCTTGTCAAGTAAAATAAAGCGACCCATAGATAATAGGTAGAGCATGATTCCATTTAGGGTGGTACATGTGTGTGTATATGCAGATACATTTATGAATGTGCACGCAGAGAAGGCTCTCTGGAGAAATATCCCCAAGCTGATAGTCGTGGGGGAGGTGAGGAGGAAGGGGGAACAGTCTTGGGAAACCTAGAGCACTTTCTAAATTGCTTACCTCCAGTTTCTTTTCCTTGTTACTTGTGTCCTCATTAAAATATATTCTTATATGTACTTACATATGTTGGAAGGTTTCTGGAAGATTTGTTGGGAGCTAAGGATGGGGGGCTGGTGGGCTTTCCCACTGGTTCCCTCCTGTACTCTTGGACTTCTCATCACTGGGATTATTTCTGACCATGAATGCACCTCCACCCGGGCAGTGTGTGAGGATGAACCCCAGGCTTGCAGTCGGGGATCGGGGCGTCTGCTCCAGGTCCCGCGGGGTGCGGCGGAGGAAAGAAGTGCGGGCTTCGTAGGCAGCCCTCGCCGGCTCGGGGCTGGGTCGGGTCCGCAGCTGACGGTACGGGCGGGGCTGGGGAGCAGGAGCAGATGGACGGGGCGCCGGACGGCTCGGGGTCCCCCGGTCCCGTCCAGGTGGCTCGGGCCGACTCTGGGCCAGCTGCGGGGACTGGGGAGGGGCGGGCAACCGGGGTGGGGAGGGGACCCCCGTTTTCCATGACAATGCCGAGGCGGCGCGTACAAAGGCGCCGCAATCAGCGTTTTATTGGTTCGAGTTAATTATCTGAGGCGGGGAGGGGGCGGGCGGGGCTAGGGCGATTCCCTCGTGGGGCTGAGTGTGTGTGTGTGGGTGTGTGTGTGTGTGTGAGTGTGTGTGTGTGTGTGTGTGTGCGCGGCGAGACCCGAAGAGGAGGGGCAGTGGGAAAGCGGCTCTTCCCAGTCTGAAGAGGCAAAGCGCCACCGCCCCCTGGTGGGTACTTCATTCATTCGTTCGTTCATTCATTCATTTATTCGCCCAGTCACAGAGTTGCTTTGCGAAGCATTGCTTGAGTTAGTCAAGTGTTAAGTGCTCAGATCAAGGCCTGAGAAGTGGGTCACATTTTTTAAATGCTGCGTCCTGGGCTGGGCCCCTCTTGGTTCCCCTCTCACCAGCCATAAGGCTCTCTCATGCTGCAGGCTAACTTCTGTACTGGGCTCAGAGCAAGACCTTCTGCGGAGGAGGGAGCCTGAGAGGGCTGGCTGGAGGAGGTCTGGCCTGAGATAAGGCCGGAGAGACGAGTGCGGATTAGCCAGTTGAGGAGGTGGAGGGCCTGGTCGGAGGAGGCCTTTGCCAGTAGAAGAGTCAGCAGGTACAAAGCATTGCTGAAACAGCAAGTAAGGTGTACCCAGGAAGACTGGCTCACTGGGGAGGGGCCTGGAACTCACTGTGCTGGGGGGTGGCCAAGGGGCCGAGGGTCAGATGAAAGCATAGGCTGTGGGTGGAGTGGGATGGGAGCACCTGTCTTGCCATTTCTAGTTTATCCTTCTTTCCTTTAGATTTGGAGAGAATTTGGCTGTTCTCTCCATCCCCCACCATCTCATTGCTCCCACGTGGGCTCAGGCCTTCTCATTCTTCCCCTTTACCAGTGTCCTGATGTCTCCTTGTTTTCCTCAGTCTACCTGTACTCCATCCCCCAAAATGACCTTTCTAAAAACAAAGCTATGTGGCACTACTTTTTAAACTTACAAAGGCACAGGATCTATAACTCAGTGGCTGCATGTGACAGAAACCCCATATTGATAGTGGTTCAAAGCAGAGGCATTTCTCATGTAAATAAAGTCTGGTGGCTAGCAGTCTAGGGCTGGCATGGTACTCCAAAGTTTGGAAAATTAAACTCCTTCTATCTTTTTAGTATATTTGCTTTATATGGCTTCTATTTCATGGCCCAGAATGGTTGCTCACACACAAGCCATCACATCTGCATCCTAGAGGGAGAGACCTCCCATCATTAGAAAGAGGTCAAGTCCCTTTAAAGACCCTTCTGGAAGTCACATGTGATCCTTCTGCTTATATTTCATAGGCCAACTTGATTGCATGGCCACAGTAAGCTACAAGACAGGCTGAGAAACACAGTGTGTGTTCCGGGCATCCTGTGTCCAGATGAAAACAGTAGGTTCTGTCTCAAAGGAAGAAGTGAAGCCTGGATAGTGGAGGCTTATTAGTCTTATTAGAACCATTAGTCTCTGTCACTTTGAGGAGTGTGTCCTACAGGTGCACTCACCCATGTGACATGTGACATATCTACAAAGGTTGTTCACAGCAGCATTGTCTGTAACAGCAAAGGACTGGAAACTACCTTACTAGAGGACTGGTTAAACACATTTGGTAACATCCAGGCTCTGGAGCACTACGCATTCATAAACACAAACGAGGACATTCATGGTGCACTGACATGAAACAGCATTTCAGATATTCCACTTTGGAAAACAGTTTGGCAGTTTCTTATAAAGTTAAACATACACCTACCCTATGACCCAGCAACTTCACCCTTAGGTTTTTGCCTCAGAGAAATATATGTTCCCACAAGGACTGGTCCACAGACATCCGTAACAGTTTCATTTGTAATAGACAATAAGTGAGGGCAGCTGAGTGTCGGTCAACCGGGGATGGATAAGCAAACTGGCCACTCCACATCATGGGATGCTATACTGTGGCACCAGTGAGTAAGCTAGTGCCTGCATGCAACAACCTGGAAGAATCTCTGAACACAGCTGAGCAAAGCCAAGCGGGACACAAGAAAGTGACTTGCCGCAATGATGTTATTGATATGAAATTCTAGAACAATTGAAATAAATCAATTGATGGTGATAGAAATTAGATCAGTAACTTCCTCCAGGCCATGGGGAGGGAATGACTGGGAAGGGATGCGAAAGAACATCTTGGGGTGCTGGAAATGTTCTGTTTCATGATTGCATATTGTTTACACAGATACATTTCACTGTATTAAATGATGCCTTTTCTCCTTTAAAAGGCAAGGTGCAGAACAGTGTGTAAATTATGTGTCCTTTACGATTAAAAAGGAATGAAATTTGCCTGTATCTGCATAGACTGTCTCTGGGAGAGGCTGGTAACAGTGGCTGCCTACAGGTTGGGAACCGGGTGGGGAAGAAGGAGACTTCTTTGCCATATCCTGTTACACCTGTTGACTCTTAATATTTTTGCCATATCCTATTACACCTGTTGACTCTTAATTCAGCTCTTACATAGCTGAATATATTACTTAAATAAAAATTAAAAAATGAAAAGATCAGTTACATGCAAATTTGACATCAACATGTGCTCAGTGCTCAGTCATATCTGACTCTTTGTGACCCCATTGACTGTAGCCTGCCAGGCTACTCTGCCCATGGGATTCTCCAGGCAAGAATACTGGGGTGGGTTGCCATTCCCTTCTCCAGGGGATCTTCCCAACCCAGGGATCAAACCCATGTCTCCTGCAGCTCCTGCACTGAAGGCGTATTCTTTACCGCTGAGCTACCGGGGAAGCCCTGACATCAGCACACCCCTGCGTTAAATCCTTTAGTGGTTTCCCAGCACCATTAGGGCAAAGTTCAGACTCAGCTGTTCCTGCCTTCTCCGCCTCATCCAGGCAGCATCCCTCCAGGTACTTGTCACCCACCTGCCGACCACTCAACGCCACTGCCCCCTCGGCCCTGGGTGCCCGTGCTCCCTCGGTCCCAGGTGCCCGTGCTCCCTCGGTACTGTGTTTCCGTGCTCCCTCGGTCCCGGGTGCCTGTGCTCCCTCAGCCCTGTCCTCTTACCTCAGCCTCACTTTCCTGCAAAGGTTGGCTGCTTGGCAAAGTTCTCACCAGCCCCAGTCTGAGTGGGTTGCTCTGGCCTCTGTGGTCCTCCCTTCTTCCTCATCTGTCCAGACCGCCATGTATACTGGTGCTCACTGCGAGCTGGATCGCAGGGTTCCCGGAGATGGATAGGAACCTGCTTCCATGTCTGTTCCCCTCTAGACGGTAGGCTTCTCCTGCCAGAGACTGCATTAGAGCCGCTGGCCTGGGGCAGAGGCCTTGATAAATTGATGTTCTGAAACAAACTGATGGCTGCAATAGAGGCTCCGTCCCATGACAGGGCCAACGCAGCCCTGCTCTTTCAGGACGTGTAGAGAAGACATGTTTCTGGGCACTGTGTGATCTGAAATCCTGACCCCTGGCACTTGTGAAGATAACCTCTTTTGGAAATAGGGTCTTGGCAGATGTAATCAGTATGAGGTCATACATTAGGGTGAACCCTAATCCAGTGACTCGTGTCCTTAAAAGAAGAAGGAAATCTGGACCCAGGCACAGAAGGGAGAAGGCCGTATGAAGATGGAGGTTGAGACAGAGTGATGTGTTTACAAGCCAAGGGACACCAGGGATTGCGGGCAAGCCCCCACAGCTGGAAAAGCAAAAAAGCATCCTTTTCCGTCCCTGGAGCCTTTAGAAAGAGCATGGCCTTGCTGACACCAAGATATTGGATTTCAAGCATTCAGAACTGAGAGAATAAATTTCTGTTGCCTTAAGCTATCTAGTTTGTGGTAATTTCTTACTTCAGCCCCAGGAAACTAATATTCACGCTAAACCAATCAACACCTGAGACAATCCTAGGTAGTGACAGTGCTTTGGAAAAATAAAGCAGCTCGTAAACGGGGCATGTACAGAGGGCTGAGTGGGAGCAGCAGCCCCATATCAGCCAGGATGCTCGAGGAAGGCCTCTTGGAGGAGGTGACATTTCTAGATGAGGAATCCACCATGTGATGATCAGGTGCAGGGGGCAGGGGACAAGCTTGGGGCTTTTGTAGGCTCCTGGCTGCAGCCCTGACCATGGAGGACACCTTGCCAAGGTCTTTGGGGAAGTCCCCAGAAATGACCCAAGAAGAGACTGTCTTCTCTTTGCCTCTGTAGGTCTCAGAATCTGCTGTGTGGTTGGTGCAGGTTGCCCCAGGTTGGGCCGGCTGGCAGTCGATGGAGGAGGCCAGCCTCACAGCTGACACTCCGCGTGGTAATTGTGATTAACTATCGGGTCCTCCTTCCTGCTCGGGCCTTAGGCTGCGGGTGTGACAGCTGTGGAGTGAAGCAATGAGGCCAGGAAGGGGTTAATGGGCTGCCCCTCCATCTGAGCCCTTCAGACAATGAGAGGAGGTGGGGGGGCCCCTGGAGGGGGGGTGTGGTATCAGCTGGGGTGAGTGAATGGAGGGGACAGAGGCCGTGTCCCCAGAGAAAGGGTGTGAGTGCTCTGTGGGGAGAGGGGTCAGAACCCTCCCCCTGCTATTATTTCCATCCAGCCCCAGCATCTTCCCCCCGCCTCCACCCAGCTCACGCATCTCAGACAACTGCCCTCTTGGCTCCAGAGTGGGCAGCATCTTCAGCCTTGTGAAATTCTGAAGGAAGGAGTCTGAAAGCTGAAGAACTGGAGAATCGTGAAATGTCATTGCTGGCGGGAAGCTCATCCATTTCCATCATTTTCAAACTTTTTTTTGCTTAATTATTAGCAGTGGAACACAGAACCCCTCCCCCCCACCTCATTTTTTTCCCCAAATAATAAATAGTGCATTGATTACCTTGAGAACAGTCTCAGCGCCAAGCCTGCCTCCTTCATCCCCAGTTCCCCCGGAGGTATGACACATGTGTAAGTTAGGCAATTGTCACCACAATTGATATATAGAACATTTCCATCACCCCCACATTCCCTCATGCCCCTTTGTAGTTCCTTTCTTTTCCCTCAATCCCTGGTACAGTAGGTTGAATAAGGGTGCCCCCCCAAAGGTGCTGAGTTCTAACCCTGAATTTCATATATGTTACCTTACTTGGAAAAAAAATCTTTGTGGATGTGATAAAATTAGGGATCTCGAATTGAAGATTACCTTACATTATTCAGGCAGACCCTGAATGCCATCACATCCCTTATAAGAGAGAGGCAAGCATGCAGAAGAGGAGCTGATGTGACCACAGAGGCAGAGACTGGAGTGATGTGGCCTCACGCCAAGGAGAGAGCCACAGAAGTTGGAAGAGGCAAGGAACAGCTTGTCCTTGGGAAACTTCTGAGGGAGTGCAGCCTTGCCAACACTCATTTCAGACTTCTGGCCCTGGAATTGTAAGAGAACCAGTTTCTGTGGTTTTAAGCCACCCAGTTTGTGGTACTTTGTTACAGTAGTCCTAGGAAATGAATACACCCAACAACCATGACCTGTTTTCTGTAGAGTTTTGCCTTTGCAAGAATGTTGGATGAATGGAATCCTACAGTATGTAGCCCTTTGACTCTGGTTTCCCTCACTCAATGCCGTGCATTTGAGATTCATCCATGTGGTTCCATTTGTCAGAAGTCTGTACCTTTTTATTGCCAAGTAGTATTTCATTGTATGGATACACCACCACTTACTTCTCGTTCACCAGTTGAAAGGCATTTGGGCCTATTCCAATTACTGGCGATTATAATAAACAAGGCTGCTATGAACATGTGCATGCAGGCCTTTGTGTGGACATGAGCCCATTCCTCTAGGGTAGATATCTAGGAGTGTGATTAGTGGATCATATTACAACTATATTTATAGTTCCATAAGAAACTGACAAACTGTTTTCCAATGTGACTGTACCATTTTGCATTCCCACCAGCACTTAGTATTGTCAGTTTTGCCTTTTTTAAATTGGACTTTCAATAAGTATGTAGTGATCGCAGGGTCACGAGGTTGTTGTGGGCATTAAATGCTGGGAATAATGCCTATAATATGAGCACGTGGTCTCTGCCTCAGAAGCGTTAGCTCCTCCTTTTGTTATTACTATGGGGAGGCCAGAACATAACCAAGGCTGGAGAACTCTAGTGCCTGGTGGGCTAGGCCAGGGCTTTGGGGAGCAGGTAAGCACATATCCTTCTGGAAGGTCAGGGTCCCCAGGAAACAGACCTTGAGATGGAGATTTGCAAGCAGGTGGTTTCCCAGGGAATGCTCTTTAGATATTGAGGGAGTGAGAGTGGTATGGTTAGGCAGTTGCAACAGAGGAGGCCTTGGGCAGTTCCATCAGGAGCTCTGGAGTGGGGATAGCCCTTCAGAGATGTCACGATCTACAACAGGAAGGTCAGGCCTCTGTGCTCTGCACTGACCAGTCTTTGGAGTGACTGCTCCGGCAGAGATGAGCCGTCAGCAGCCAACACTGTAGGCATGGGGTGGGGGTGGGTGTGGGGGCTGGCACTTCAATCAGGTGATGTTGGCTAGTGGACAAGGCAGGCCCAGTGGTCACAGCTTTCAATTTTTCCCAAGTAGCAGTAAATCTACATTTTGATGTTGTCTCCCAATTTTTAAAAATGCTGGAAACTCTTTCAGACTTTTAGAACACATTGTGAGGAGTTGACATGCCAGGCACAAAGTCTGAAAGGGGCCTGGGACTGCCCATTGCTGTCCCCTGAAATAAAAGCTACTCTGTCACCAGCTGACCTCTCATTAACGCCCGGTTCCCCATGGAGTAAGCTCCATAGGGCAGGTAACTTTGAGCTTTGCTCCCCACAGCATCCATAGGGTGAGGCTTGGCAGAAACTGAAGCTGGCTGAAAACAGGTAGAGCCAAAATGGGTGATTTGCTGCTGCTTGCAGGGTATGTATTTGCCAAGAAAGGGGAAGACAACAACAAAAAACCAAACAACCCAATGAAAAAAAATGGCCAAAACATTTGAGTAGACATTTTTACAAAGAAAATATACAAATGGTCAGTAAGCCAATAAAAAGGTGTTCAACGCTACTACATCATTGCATGCATGCTCAGTCGCTTCAGTTGTGTCTAACTCTTTGCAATCCTATGAACTGTAGCCCAGCAGCCTCCTCTGTCCATGGGATTCTCCAGGCCAGAATACTGGAGGGGGTTGCCATGCCCCCTCCAGGGGATCTTCCTGACCCAGGGATCAAACCTGCATCTCTTAAGTCTCCTGCACTGGCAGACAGGTTCTTTACCACTAGCATCACCTGGGAAGCCCAGTAATCATTAAGGGAATGCAAATCAAAATCACAATTAGTGAGACAGCATGTCACACCCATTAGGATTGTTATTGTTTAAAAAAAACACACACACACAGAGAAAATAGTAAGTGTTGGTGAGGATATGGAGAAAATACAATCCTTGTTCACTGCTGGTTGAAATACAAAATGGTTCAGTTGTTGTGGAAAAGAGCATAGCAGTTCCTCAAAAATATTAAACATAAAATTGCCATGAAAGTTAAAGTGTTAGTCGCTCAATTGTCCAACTCTTCACAATCCCACAGACTGTAGCCCGCCAGGCTCCTCTGTCCATGGGATTTTCCAGGGAAGAATACTGGAGTGGGTAGCCATTTCCTTCTCGAGGGTATCTTCCTGATTACCATATGAACCAGCAATTACACTTCCGGGTACATAGCTAAAGGACTGGAAGCAGAGACTTGAGCAGGTATTTGCACACTCGTGTTCATAGCAGCGTTCTTCGAAACAGCCAAAAGGTGGCAGCATTTCCAGTGTCCATTGACAGATAAATGGATAAACAAAATGTGGTATATATAACGGAGTATTATTCAGCCTTAAAAAGGAAGGGATTTCTGACATATGCTGGAATATAGGTGAACATTGACGATGCTCTGCTGAGAGAAATGTGTTACATAAAAGGACAAACATAATTTCATTTATGTGAGCTACCTAATCAAAATCAAAGAGATGAAAAGTAGAATCGTGGTTGCTAGGAACTCCGGGGAAGGGGAAATGGGGCATTGTAGTTGATCAGGTACAGAATTTCAGTTTGGGGAGGTGATAAAGTTCTGCAGATAACTGGTGGTGTTGGTCGCACACCAATGGAAATGCGTTTAGTGCCACTGAACTGTATACTTAAAATAGTAACTTCTCTGCTATATATATTTTACCAAAATTTAAAAAAATAAGACAAAAAAAAAGAAAGGAGAACAATTCTCTTCTAACGTGGGAGCCAGCTCCAAGATGGCCCCAGGGACCTGTGCCTGCTGCTGTTCATGCCCCGATGGCTGCCTTGTGAGGTAGGAGAGGGTGACTCCGGGGTTCAGCCATCAAAGGCATGGCGTCTTTCGTTCTGTTCACTTGGTCACTGGCTGGGGGCCGGCAGCCATCTTGTCAGGAGGACACGCAGGCGGTCTGTGGAGAGGAACCAGGCTCTTGGGTTACAACCTGCATCATGTGAGTCATCTGCCTTGGGTATGAATTCTCCAGCCCCACGAAGCCTTCAGATGACTGCGGCCTCATGAAAAATTCTGAGCCAGGGCCACCCAGCGAAGCCACCCCTGAATTCCTGACCCACAGAAACGGTTGGAGATAATAAATGTTTATTGTCATCCTAAGCCACTGAGTTCTGAGTTCGTTTGTGTGCAGCACTTGATAACGAATACCTTCTCACCAAATGTATGTCACGTATTTTATCATAACAATTTCTCTCACACCCACACATCAAATTCATCAAATTCTGTGGGCTCATCCTTCAAAATATATCCAGAATCCAAATCCTTCCTTCCATTCCCCCAACCAGCACCTGGGCCATTGCCACGGCCTCCGCACTGGTCTCCCTGCTTCGCTCCTTCCTGGACTGCCTCGGCGGCCAGAGAGATCCTGCCTTCGTGCCTAAGTGGGGCTGTGACAGGAGGGGTGACCTCATGGCGTCTGGGGGCTGCAGGAAGACGTCAAGTAGGAGTCTCCCTTGGGGAAAGGGCAGCATTTAGCAGGGGCCTTCCCAGGGGATGTCTTCTCTTCTCCCCACAGGGGAGTGGCTCCTGACGTGGCCAGACAGAGGATGGTGTCAGGGCCAGGTGAGGGGTGTGTTGTGGTTCTGTTCCCTGCATAGCACCGAGGGACCTTGCACTCGGTAGTTTGGAGCCGCCCTGGCTGAGAATGTGAGCACGAGAAGGGGTGTGTCCGTGCATCCCACACGCCTGTCCTCAGAAGGCCAAGGAGTGTAGTGGTATAGAGCAGAGACACTGGAGTTAAAAATCTCTGCTCTTATGCTCTGGCTGTGTGGCCTTGGGCAAGTTGCCCAGCCTCTCAGTGCCTTCATCTTCTCTGTAACCTGAAACTAAAAATGCTAATAACCTACTGCATAGGGCTGTTATGATTTATTGAGTTAATGTGTACAGAAGGCCTTGGAACAATGTTAGCTGTTCCAACAGAACATTTTCTGCTCTGCTAGGGTTGGCTGTTAATATTATTAGGGGCATAGTTCAAATCCCTGCTCTGCCATGGACTTGCTCTCTGACCTAGCACAGCTCACTTGGCCTCTCTGGGTTCAGTTTCCTCACCTGTAAAATGGGATCGCATTGGCACTATCCATAGGGCAGGTATGAGGATTCAGTTCTGTCTCTCAGTAATGTCCGACTCTTTGCAACCCCATGAACCGCAGCACGCCAGGCCTCCCTGTCCATCACCAACTCCCGGAGTTTACCCAAACTCACGTCCATTGAGTCGGTGATGCCATCTAACCATCTCATCTTCTGTCGTCCCCTTCTCCTCCTACCTTCAATCTTTCCCAACATCAGGGTCTTTTCAAATGAGTCAGCTCTTCGCATCAGGTGGCCAAAATATTGGAGTCTCAGCTTCAACATCAGTCCTTCCAATCCTCCAATCCTTGTGAAGATTCCAGGAGATCTCATAGGGGAAGGCCTCCTTCTCATCTAAGGCTGGTTGTTGGTTAGGCACTTACGCGAGATGCTGGGTGTGTCTGCCCGTGTGGGCGTGGCAGGCACTCGTGCGGGCACCTTCCCTCTGGCTGAGACCCCGCCCACGCCCTCCGGTCAGCAGGACCCCAGCTGATCAGCCTTCCAGACAGACCCTTTTCTTACCCTTTCTCCTGCTTCTTGGGTTGCAGCGCCACCTGCTGGCTCAACGCTACATTGCACCCAGAGTTCCCTGTCTACGTGGCGGGAAGGGAATAAACTCTGGAGCTCTTACTGTGTCCACGTATGCATATGTCGACGTAGGTGTCAACCTCTATAGTGTAACCTTCATGCAGCAACCTCAGGGAGGTCACATACAGCCAGCTGTGAAGCTGGGTGGGATTCGAATCCATATCCCCTTTCTCCTCACTCCAAACACCCTTCTAGAGTGTGTTTAAGTTCTACATATGGACTTGCCCTCCCCTTCACTCTGGAAGGAGCCGGAGCGGAGGTCGGGGGCCCTTGGGAGAAGGTCATGGCTGTCCCCCAGAGCTAGGATCGAAGAAAGGGCACTGGACTGTGGGTCCTCAAGGTGGAGTCTCTCTCTGGCTTCCCCAACTATCAGCTCAACCTTCGGAAAGTCCCTGGCATTTATTCTAGCCCTTATCATTTTGAAATGACAGATACTGCGGGGGAGAGCATTTAACGTGGGTGAGGAGAAAATTAAAAGTAAACACATTTTTAAAAAACACTGAGAAATCCTTTCAATCTCTCATAAAATAAGGCATTGGCAGTTTTCTGAATAGAGTCCTTTGCAGTAATAAATACACTGAACATAAAGAGTGGCAGAGTGTGGTAGCCATTGCATTGGTTTGCACACTATAATTTTAGATTTGCTTTCGCTCAGATGTGTGGGATTCTATCCACGCCCCCAGCATCTTGCTCACAGCTGGGCTCATGTCCAGGCAGAACCGCCCACACTGTGTACAGTGTAGACATCCTCCCTTCCCTCTCTCTCTTTCTGGACACACAGTTGCCTTTCTGAAGTTACATAATAAAAACAACTAACATTTATTGAGCAGGCACTGTTCTGAGACCTTTATCTGCATTAATTCACATCATCCTGCTAAGAACGCTATGAAGTAGCATTATGACAGATGAGTGAACTGAGGAGCTGAGAGGTTAAGTGACTAACTCAAGATCACGGAGCTAGTAGATGGTAGAGCCTGGACTTGAGACCAGGAAATCTAGCACCAGAACCCACACACTCGACAGTCATGCTACCCATTTGAAGGGAGGCCACAGGTTGAGAGTAATACAGCAAGAAAATAGAAGGAGGCTGAAACCATGATGATTGTGGAGCAAACACTCTGCTTGGAACCCAGATTTAATGTGATAGAGAAATACACTGCTCTGTTTCTTAAGCTTCTATAATGTGGGGGACATGTTCTTATACAATGGAATTCTTAAATTTGTATACGTGTGTGTGTGTGAGTCACTCAGTCGTGTCTTACTCTTTGCAGTCCCATGGACTGCAGCAAGCCAGGCTTCCCTGTCCAACACCAACTCCCGGAGCTTGCTCAGACTCATGTCCATCGAGTTGGTGATGCCATCCAACCATCTCATCCTCTGTTGTCCCCTTCTCCTCCTGCCTTCAGTCTTTCCCAGCATCAGGGTCTTTTCCAGTGAGTCAGTTCCTCACATCAGGTGGCCAAAGTATTGGAACTTTAGCTTCAGCATCAGTCCTTCCAATGAATATTCAGGGCTGATTTCCTTTAGGATTGACTGGTTTGATCTTCTTGGTGAACAAGGGACTCTCAAGAGTCTTCTCCAGCACCACAGTTCAAAAGCATCAATTCTTCAGTACTTAGCTTTCTTTATAGTACAACTCTCACATCCATACATGACCATATATATATGGAAAAACATATATATATATATATATACACACACACATACACACACACACACACACTCACACACACTCAGAGTCAGTCAAAGAGGACTTGAAAAGATAGATACCAAAATGTTAGCCTAATTAATTCTGGAGGAAGTGATTTCTGATGATTTCTTTTTTCTTCTTGACAATTTGCTGTACTCTGAATTTTTTTTTTTTGAGCATGTGTTATTTCAAAACTCAACAAAAAGAAAAGTCTAAAGAAAGGAAGCATCCTATAAATAGATCCTATTGTTTAAATCACCTTCATTTGTTCATAGGAGCCTTCCTAGGTCACACACTCATATGAACTTAGATTTTACAGAAGATTTGACTTTGCTTTCTGTGGGCTATGGCACTTTTCTTCAGATGTTCTTTTTACTGAACAAAATGCCTTGGGGATGGTTCCATGTCCCTACATAGAGGGTGGCCTCGTTTATTGTAACCAGGGCAAAGCACTGCCTGATTGGGAGGGCTGGTTTACAGAACAGCTCTGTTGGTGGACCTCTGCAGTTTCCAGTTTTAAGCTACTGAAAACAACATGGTGATGAAAGTCTTGAGACCTGGCCCTCTGCACTTGTATGGGGCTTTGAAGTCTAACTAACTTCTAATCTGGGACCCCTGCTTATTTGCTGGGTAACCTCAAGCAACTTACTGTGCATCTTTGAGTCTCTATCTCCTCACCTGTAAAACAGGGGAAGTATTGAAGCTTGCCCCATAATATTATTGTGAGAATGATAACACCTAAAATTTATCACATGCTTACGACATGCTAGGCACTTTTGTAAGTGCTTCTCAAGTGTTCACTAACTTAATGCTCACTATAGGGTGACATGAGGTAATGCTTAGATAGATGCCCTAAAGCTTTCTAGAAGCTTTCAGCTTTCAAACAACCACAATGAAATCCTCTGGCTAAATCTTCATGTGGAACCATTCCACAGACTTCTTAGAACTGGTGGTAAAAGGAGCTATTTGTGGGATTTCAATCTTTTAAAATACATTGAGATTCATTTTGTAGCCTGACACATTGTCTAGCCTAGAGAATTTCCCATGTGCATTTGAGAAAAATGTATTCTTCTGTTTTGTGGTGGAATATTCTACAAATGTCTTTTAGATCTAGTGGTTTATAGTGTTGTTCAAGCCTTCTATTTCCTTGTTGATCTTCTGCCTAGTTGTTCTATCCATTATTGAAAGCAGGGTATTAAAGGGCCCATTTATTATTGAATTGTCTAGTTCTCCTTTTAATTCTGTCCATTTTTGCTTCATATATTTTGGGGCTCTGTTGTTATATATTCATATATTTTGGGTGCATATATATTTATAGTTTTTATATCATCCTGATGGATTGACCCTCTGATATTGCTGTTTGCATTATATATATATATATATATATATATATATATAAAATTTTTTAATCCTTTAACTCTCAACCTATCTGTATCTTTGAATCTAGAATGTGTCTCCTGTTAGAGTGTGGTATTTTTGTCCAATCAGAGCTAAGGTTACATCTGCCATTTTGCTTTATGTTTTCTGTATGTCTCACATCTTCCTCCAGGTTTTACCTCCATAAACATCATGAAGTGAATCAGTAAAGACCATGCCATGGCAAAACCAGAATTGTAATACATGATACACAACTCTGGCGGGTTCTAGTGCCTCAGGTACTCATTCCTAAAGGGACAGCACTAGTCTCTGCACATTCTGCCTACAAAAGCACTGATTCCTTGTCTCTTCATTTCACTTCCAGAGGAGTTTGTGTGTGTGTGTGTGCATGTGTCCTGTGGAGTGATGGAGTTGGGGCCAAGGGGTGGACTGGAGTTTTCTGTTTCTATTTCAAACCAGATGACAATGACAATGAGCTGAGAAGGCGCTGTATCTCTCTTGGCCCAGTTTCCTTGTCTGAAGCCAAGGTTTTCCTGTCTGGTTCTCATGCTTTGAGACTCATGTCTCTGACGCAGAAAGATCGTATAATACAGAGCCTAGGCATTCTGGGTCCAAGGATGGGTTCCCCCACTCACCGGCTGTGTGACTTCACATAAGATACTCAACCTTTCTGTGCCTCAGTTTCTTCATTTGCAAAATTGAACTGATAATAACAGGAAGTATTTCATAGTGGTTCTGTGAGAATTAAATCAGTAAAGGCTCAGGAAGGGCCCCGGGCATGGGGAGACCTGTGGCAGATGACCACAGGAATGGCCCCTTGCCCTGGCATCTGGCCCGCCAGGGAGGGCGGCAGTGGGAAGCTCTTAACACATCACTGTGGTGGACATTGGTGGGGGGCTGGACCCTTCCTTTTCGGGGATTTCCGTGATGACCAATCCCATTTTGGATGACTCCACAGGTCTCTCCTCAGAGCAGTCCTGATTTTAGGTTTCCAAGTTCTTGGGACCACCTTCCTCCAGGGTAAATCCGAAGTATGATACCTCAGTATTCAAGCCAACAGCTCATTAGAAAGAACCCCGGATTCAGAGCCAGGAACTTTGCAGCCCGTTTTCTGGGGATCTCTGGCTCATTCATTCCGCCATCTGGACTTCTGCTCCCACATCTGCCGTGTGATGTCGGATTCTGGGGGCTGTTTTATAAAGGCTGTCATAACACACATACATGCACCGTATAAACTTAAAGAATCTGTGAGGATGCAAGAGGGCATACCACTGGACCTGTTTTCTGTTGTTGCTACAGCAGGTTACCTCAAGAAGCAGCTTAAAATGATGCCAATTTACTGTCTCACAACTCTTAAGTTAGGAGTTGGACACAGGTCTCACAGAGCTAAATCACGGTGTCCACAGGGCTGTGTCCTTACACAGGAGAAGAATCCGTTTCCGTGATCATTCAGGTTGTCAGCAGAATCAAGTTCCTTGTGGTCACAGCTTCCTGCTTCCTTGATGGCTGTCAGCCAGGGCTGTACTTGGCTCCTCGGTGCCTCTCTTCTTGGTCTTTGCATATAGGTTTTTCCTGAATCTCAGCGCCAAGACACTTGGCATCTCTCTGACTTCTGCCAGGTCTTTTTTCCTTTCTCTTCCTTCCTTCTTTCCCTGCTTCCTCCTCCTTCTTTTTCTCCCTCTTTCCTTTTATCTTTCTTTTATTTTCCTTTCTCTTCCCTTCCCTCCTTCCTTCCTTTCCCCGCACCCCCTTCCTCCCTTTCTCTCTCCAGCTGTAATGAGATACAGTAAACATCATAACACTGTGTAAGTGTAAGGTGTATGACTGTGATGACTGGATACATGTATATATTATAAAATGGTTACCTCAATAAGGTTAGTTAACACATTCGTCACTTCCAATAGTTACTATTTTGTGTGTGGTGATTATACGTAAGATCCAGTCTTTTATTGACATTCAAGCATATAATACAGTTTTTTTTTTTGCCTTGCTGCATAGCATGTGGGATCTTAATTCCCCAACCAGGGATCGAACTGTGTCCCCTGCATTGGAAGTGTGGAGTCTTAACCACTGGACAACCAGGGAAGTCCTCAAGTATACAGTATGGTTGTTGACTATACGTTTCTTCTTCAGGACTTGTTCATCTTGTAACTGGAACTTCATACCCTTTGACTAACATTTATTCCATCCTCAAGCCCCTGGCAACCACTAATCTATTAGGTTGGTGCATGTAGTAGAGGTTTCAGGCTGTTAATTTTAAATCATTGTAACTAGGCTCAAATACATCTTTATTAATCAAAATAGGAACCATTACATTTCGTGCTTATTCCTGTAACACAAAAATCTATGCTTCAGGATTTGATGAACTCTTGGAAAGCATTTTCTGCCTCCTGCTGATGGTGGAAGCATGTTCCCTGAAAAAAGTTGTTGAGATGCTTGAAGAAGTGGTAGTTGGTTAACAAGAGGTCAGGTGAATATGGTGGATGAAGCTAAACTTCATAGCTCAATTCATTCTACTTTTGAAGCATTGGTTGTATGACATGTGGTCGAGCATTGTGGTGGAGAAAAATTGGGCACTTTCTGTCGACCAATGCCAGCTGCAGGCATTACAGTTTTCCATGCATCTCATCGATTTGCTCAGATGTAATGGTTTCACTGGGACTCAAAGCTGTAGTTGATCAGACCAGCAGCAGACTGCCAACAGTGACCACGACCTTTTTTTGGTTCGAGTTTGGCTTTGGGAAGTGCTTTGTAGATTCTTATTGGTCTAATTACTGAGTTGGTCATTGCCACTTTTCGTCATATATCACAATCTGGTAGAGAAACAGTCTTTTGTTGTTGTATAGAATAAGGAACGATGACACTTCAAAATGACGATTTTTTTGATTTGTGGTTAGGTCATGAGGCACCCACTTGTCGAGCTTTTTCACCTTTCCAGTTTGCTTCAAAGGCCGAAAAACCATAGAACAGTCCATGTTGAGTTCTTCGGCAACTTCTCATGTAGCTGTAAGAGGATCAGCTTTGATGATGCTCTCAACTGGTTGTTGTCAACTTCTGACCACCAGCTCCTCATCTTGCAAAGGGTCTCCTTTGCAAAACTTCTTGAACCACCATTGTGCTGTATATTCATTAATAGTTCCTGGGCCAAATGTGCAAGTTGTGAGTTTTCTCTGCTGCTCTGCGGCCCATTTTGAACTCAAATAAGAAAATCACTCGAATTTGCTTTTTGTTTAATGTCATTCCCTTAGCCTAAAATAAGTATAAAATAAATAGCAAGTAATAAACCATTAGCAAAAAAATATGCATTATATAACAACATTTAAGAACGTATTCCAATACCAAATGACAAAGTTCAAAAATGCAAAACTGCAATTACTTTTCACCAACCTGATTCTCTGTTTCTACATAGTTCAAGTTTAAGATTTCACTTGTAAGTGAGAATATACAGTACTGTCTTTGTTTGATTTATTTCACATAACATAATGCGCCTCAAAGTCCATCCATATTGTCATAGATAGCAGTATTTCTTTATTTTTTTAAAGCTGATTATTATTCCATTGTGTATAATAATGTATTTCTTTATCCAGTCATCTGCTGATGGACACTCAGGCTATTTCCATGTCTTGGCTGTTGTAAACAATGCTGCAATAAACATGAAGGTGCAGATATCTCCTTGAGATTTATTTTATTTCCTTCAGTTATATACCTAGAAGTGGGGTTGCAGGATCATCTAGTAGTTCTGTTTTTATTTTTTCAAGGAACCTCCATACTGTTTTCTGTTGTGACTGCATGAATTTACAGACCTACCAACAGTGCACGTGGGCTGCCTTTTCTTCACATTCCCACACACCCACACTTAACTCCTGTCTTTTTGATAGCAGCCGTATGATATATGGCCTTGTGGTTTTAATTTGCATTTCCCTAATGATTGGGCTTCCTATGTGGTATACAGTTGGTAAAGAATCCACCTGGCAATGCACGAGACACAAGAGATGTGGGTTTAGATCCCTGGGTCGGAAAGATCTCCTGGAGTAGGAAATGGCAACCCACTCTGGTATTCTTGCCCGGAGAATCCCATGGACAGAGGAGCCTGGCAAGCTACAGTCCATGGAGTTTCAAAGAGTTGGACATGACTGAGCATACACATACAATGATTAGTGATGTTGAGCACCTTTTCATGTACCTGTTTGTCATCTGTGTGTCTTTTTCGGAAAAACATAGTTTCAGTTCCTGTGTCCATTCTTAATAGGATTGTTTGGGTTTTTTGCTATTGAAGGGTATGATGCTGTATATTTCTTATTTCTTTCACTCTCTTCTTTTTTAATGTTAATTTTTATTTATTTATTTGGTTGCGCCAGGTCTTAGTTGTGGCTTGTAGGATCTTGGACCTTCGTTGTGACATGTGGGATTTTTTTTCTTTTCTTCTTCTTCTTTTTTTTTTTTTTTTAGTTATGAACATGTGAACTCAGTTACAGACTGTGAGATCTAGTTCCCTGACCAGGGATGGAACTGGGGCCCCCTGAATTGGGAGCACAGAGTCCCAGCCACTGAACCACCCTGCGAGTCCCCACTGAATCTCTTCTAATTCTCTGTTTATGTGATTAGACTTATGTGATTAGATTGGGTCCATTCAAGTAATCCAAAGTAACCACCCTATTTAAGATCTATAACCTTAATTCTATCAGGGGGCGTCCTCAGGGATACCCACCCGCTGCCAACTCTAGGTAGAGCCGGGAGTCCTGATCTCATTCTTTTGGGAAATGGCCTTGGTTGGCCCATAAAGACATCATGTGACTTGGGTCAGCCTTGCAGAGCGGGCCTGAGGTTAAGGGGCATTCAGGGTCTATAGCAGATATTCTCATCAAGTGGAAGCTTTTTAATGAAAATGATGGAACGCTCACTGCTTGCAGGTGCGAAGCTAATTAATCCTCTCCAGAACCCTGAAAGGGTGGGGCTTTTTTTGTCCCCATTGTACAGAGGAAGAGACCAAGGAGAGCTGACTTGTGCAAGGTAACTTAAAGGCTGTCAAGGTCACAGGACTCCCAAGGAGGTGGGTGGAAACGAAACCACAGGGCGGGCTGTCAGATGGAGGTGACTTTTCCAGATACCAAGTCACTGCCCTCCCACCTCATCCTTGACAGAATGTACTAGTGTGGCTAACACTGCAGGCTGCCCGCTCTTGTGCATCTGCTTCCTGTGTGTGTAATTAATCTTGGACCGTCTTCCCACGTCAGTACAGAGACACGGTCTTGGTGCTCATCATCCACTCCAGTATCTTTTGTGGGTGGAATGACTAGAAATAATCCAAACGCCTTTGGAAGGGCAAATACAAATAAAAACATTGCTTCCTGGCGCCAAAAAGGGAAAGAAACATCCCTGCTCCTTTTTCTTAGAGCATTTACTTTAGAAAACTTGTAAATTTTTTCTCCGCTCCTTTTCCCATGCACATGAGTCTTTTTAAAAAGCTGAATAAGCCTCTTGTCAGTTTTTCTATCCAGGAATGTTTTTCTCAAGGATGCAGGACCCCTCTGTTTGCAATGTAAATATCAGGAAGCCAGGCCCCCTGCACCCACACTCCGTTCCAGGTGAGGAGTTAATTTCAAGGTTTGGATCCAAATTGCAATGCCACCTTCACAGAAAGATATGAATTCTTCTTTCCTGTGGATAAGGACAATTAGCTAAGAGCCAGCCACCCCAAATGCCAGCTGAGTTCAGGGTGACCAACCGTACTATCTAGTTCTCTTTCTTGAGGACAAGTTGTCATTTGAGAACCTGGATGTAATGTTAACAGGTTGTGTCTGCTGGGGTTTGTAAAGGGGTGGAGTTTCTTTCCACCTCTGCGGTCTCTTTAGCAGACTGTCTGTGATGTGTACCACAGTCACATTGAACATATATTCAATAACTAAACTTTTTTCTGCTTTTGTGGGAGATTTTTAAAATTTTGTCTTCAACACCTTCAAAGGCCTCTCTACAGAGGGCTGGTTGAACAAATCTGGCAGCTCCACACAGTGGAATACTATGCAGTCATGACAAAGAATGAGAAGACTACATTTTCACTGTTGCGTGAAAGTGCAAAGTACACAGTGATTTACTATTCTTTATGTAAAAAGACTATATTTGAATTTGTTTACATTTGCATAATCTCTGGAAGAATAAACAAGGAACTGATAAAAGTGCTCATGTGCATGTTCAGAGGAGCTGGACAGAGCAGGAAGTGGAGAGGGATGGAATTTCTTTTTTGCTAAATATAATTTTTTATTTTATGATTTTTTGAAATATGTGACTTTATATTATCTATTCAAAATAAAAAGAAGGAGTGGTGGCAAGCAAACAAAACAAACCTGTGAAGAAAAGAAGTCTCAGGATCAGACCTTCTCTAAGCCCTTGATTCTGTTTATTTCTGAGCTCAGCCTTCACTTTAGAAGCAACTGAAAGCTGATTATATTGAAACATTTTTTTGGCATTCATGTTGGACTTTCTCTAGAAGGATGACCTTAGTGTAAAAACAAGGAATATCTTTATTTTTTTTTTAAAAAAGATAAAACCAAAAAACTATCAGGTCGCTAACACACTCCTCCCTACTCTCCTCCTCCCTCCAGTTCAGAGGACTGCCTTCCAGTTCAGAGTCAGCCAGTGAATGGGGTGGGGGAACTCATATTCAGAGTCTTGCTGTGGCCCCTCCACCCCAATGCTCTCCTTCTGCCTCTTAGGAGGTAATTTACTCTCCAAGGAGTGAGCCTTCCTGGATCAGCAGGGGTAACAAGAAGGGGTACACGGGGTACAGTGTTCCTCCATACTGGGAAGCCAAGATGAGAGAGAGTCCACCATTAGCCATCTGTCTTCTAGAAGCTTCTCTGTGAGAACAGGGGTGGAAAGGCTATGGAGAAGGGGACATCTCTCAACCCTTCTAGCCACTTCTACGCTTTGTTGATTGTCACTCCTGTTATTACTCTTGGTCATCAGATCAGGACATGCTGGGTGCTTCTCCCTTTTATCCCTGTGCCAAACCTATAACATAGGTGCTAATAATTCCCATTTTGTGGAAGAGGAAACAGAGGCACATAGCAATCAAGTGACTTCCCCAAGGTCACATGGTGTATAACAGGCAGCTCACCCTCCCAGCTGTTCCCCTTCTAACACCATCCAGCTGGGTGCTGCACAACTGTTGACATAAAAAATATTCACAATCTAAAAGTTAAAGAGTTATGTTTTATTCAGCGGGAATTTTTAGGACTTCAAGCCTGGGAGGCAGCATCTCAAGTAACCCTGAGAGAACTGCTCCGAGAAGCTTAGGGGAGGAGCTAGGATATAGGAGTTTTGTCACAAAGGGCAGGTAGTGGAAGCATCAATAGATTACTGTTAATGAAAGAAAACCAGAAATTGCAAGTTAAGCAATTCAGCGCTTTTCTGTGTATTTAGCAAGAGTCTGGGCTCACTGAAATCATCCCTCTGATATTCACCTCAGCTCTCTGGGGTCAGTATCCTGTGTTTTCATATCCTGAGTTTCCTCAGGGCTCACTGGCTCATGTTGGACATCTGCAATCGCTGGTGGCTGTGATATCCTTTGTTTACTGATATGGCAGAAAATAGTTCATTTCTCACAGTCATCTCTCAAGAGCTGAAACGAGATCTGAGAAGCTAGAACTGCAGGCACAGTGACAGAGTTGGGGTGGGCTGTGCTTTGCATTTCCACGTCCCTTGGGAGGCCCACACCATTCCCCACCTTTCCAGAGAGGACTCAGGCTCTGCCTCACTGCTCTCTACCACTGGCTCTGTGACCTTGGGCACACACCTTGACTCGAGGTGTCCCAGTTTTCAGGAGTTAGTAATGAGGGCGGGGCCTTATGATGGATCGCGTCCCTTCAGCTGGTTTAGGCGGAGCACTGCAGGCTGCAGAAGTCAGCGGATGAGAAGAGCCTCAACACGTTGACCAGCGGGAACATGACAACCGCTCCCAGGAGCGAGCCCAGCTGCACCGCCGCCCCACACCACAAGAGGGCGCTGCGGCTGTGGTCGCGTAGGATCACACCCAGCATCACCTTGACGTAGCTCAGACAGCCAATGAACAGCACCCAAGAAGCCACCTGCAGAGACAGGTTGGGAGAGATGCTGAGTGAAGGTGACTTTGGGGTGAGCCCCAGGGGCAAAGGGTGCTTCTAGGGTGACCTAACATGGCTAAGAGAACCCCATGGAAAAGCCTCTAAGTGCAAGGAGAGCTAATGGGGCCCCCTGAGTTGACCTCCCCAAGGATAAAGGAGAACCCAATGGCATTCTGTCCCCCATGATCAAGTCAGGACTTCCCTGGTAGCTCAGCTGGTAAAGAATCCGCCTGCAATGCAAGAGAACCCAGTTCGATTCCTGGATAGGGAAGATCCCTTAGAGAAGGGATAGGCTACCCACTCCAGTATTCTTGGGCTTCCCTGATGGGTCAGAAGGTAAAATAATCTGCCTGCCATGCGGGAGACCTGGGTTCGATCTCTGGGTAGGGAAGATCCCTTAGAGAAGGGATAGGCTACCCACTCCAGTATTCTTGGGCTTCCCTGATGGGTCAGAAGGTAAAATAATCTGCCTGCCATGCGGGAGACCTGGGTTCGATCTCTGGGTTGGGAAGATCCCCTGGAGGAGGGTATGGTGACCCAAAGTTGCCTGGAGAATCCCCACAGACAGAGGAGCCTGGTGGGCTACAGTCCATGGGATCACAAAGAGTCGGATACAGCTGAGTGACTAAGTACAGCATAGCATGATCAAGTCAGGGGCAACTGGGAGAAGGCTACTGCTGACATGCACATAGTGCAGAGTATGGCGTTCATGGGAGAGGCTGGACTGTAACCTCAGACCAGCCAACTAACCTTCTCAAGCCTTTGTTCCCCAATGAAAGCATCCCTCCTCCCCCCACCCCCACCTTGGGCTTCCTGAGTGAGTAACCACAAAGCACTTGGTCAATAGAAGGAGCTATACTCTGGATTTCCTAGGCCTTGGCTAGGTAGGGGTGGGAGGGGGATAGCGCCGCAGTCGACACTCACGATGAGGACTTCTCCGCCCCAGTGGCCCTGCATGAGGGGGCAGGGGCTCATCACAGCCATGGCCATGTTGTAGGCTCCGAAGCTGGTCCCGAGCACTGCGAGGACTCCCAGGAATGGCAGAGACCTAGGACAGAGTTTGGGGGGTGGGCATGATTGGAAGAGGTGAAAAGCCTGAACCTCTGCCCCTACTCCCCCACCTGGCCTGAGCTCCAGGGGGCCACATGGAGTCGTCAGCTTCTCCAGGTTTAGAGGTTAGACCCATGTGGAAACTTCCAGGCTACCCAGTTGAAGTGCATCAGTGAGGTTCCTGAGGTCAAGACTGGCACAAGTCATCCTGAGTACTAACAGCAGAGCCCAGCATCCCAGTGGGAGAAACAGAACAGATTCGAGGGCTACACAAGCCTGGTTCAAATACCAGTTCCTCCTGCAAGACTGGGCCCTAAGCCTCAGTTTCTTCTTCTGTGAAATGAGTCTTGTGGGGCTGGGAGAACGCACGGGAGCAGAGTGTGTATGGCCTGGCCCTGGTTGTGGGCCCACCTGGTACCATCTGTTGCTATTTCCTCCTGCAACACCTCCCACCCACTCCAGGAAGCTGGGCAGATGAGTGGGAGGCTTGGATCATGGCACCGTGACTGTAGGGTGTGCTGTGCGACCTCGGGTGACCCCCCTCCCTCCAGCCTCAGCTTCCGGGTCCACAAGGTGAGATTCACATGATCTGGGGGCCCTGGTAGCCAGCTCAGAGGCTCCGGTGGCCTTCCAAGTAGGCCCTCTGTCTGACCACTGAGGACACCATCCTTCATGTGAGGCCTTTTTCCTGGGATCTCCCCATCCACACTGACAGGTTAGAGTGGAGGGCTGCCTACCTCTAAGGACACTTTCTGTCTCAGGATTCTTGGATTCTGGGACTCTCAGGTCCTGTATTTCTAACATTCTGGGCATCTCAGAGTCCACAGATCTGCAGCCTCTGGTCTGTTCCCTCAGAGATCTCCAGCTTCACTCCACAGTTTTCCAGCCCAAGGGAGAAAACTCAGATTTCTGGCAAACTGACATCTGCCCAGCTCTCCCATCCTCATGATCCCTCCTTCCCTGGCAGGGGATGGGGGTAGGGTGGGCAGAACTAGGGGAGGTGGGGATGGCAGGTGGGGATGGGCAGGGCTCAGAGGCAGTGAAGACAGGCAGGCCAGAGGAGCAGGTGGGAGGCAGGGGGGGACCTAAACTTTCATGACCCCAAGGTGGGTATTTCTCCTGTGGGGTCTGAAGCCCCTGCATCAGAACCACTTAGGTTGCTTATTAAAATTTGAAACCCCAGGTCTCCATCTAGGCTGACTCAATTTGCATTTTATCAATCTGCCCAGCCATTCTTCTAGAATTGCAGTGGTAAGAGGGCCAGCGTGGGCCGCAGGCAGGAGGGCAGGACTCAAATCCTGGGAATTAGACCAGAGCAAACGCCATCTCCGAGCCTCAGGGTTTCTATTTCTAAATAGGAGCCTCGCTTCCTGTCTGCTTATTCCTCCTCATGGGCCAGTGGTGGCGAATGTAGACCTGACATGCGCCAGGCCCTCAGTGCTCTAAAAGCTTTACAAAATTAGCCCCCAGCAACCCAAGAAGAGCTATTATTCTCCCCATTTTCCAGATTAGATTCCTGAGGCACAGAGAGGAGTCCAGTATCACAGAGCTAGCAAGTGGCAGAGCCGGGATTTGAACCCAGGCAGGGGAGCCCCAGACACCACGTTCTTAACTATCCCACCTCCAGCCTGATAGGTAGGCGCGGTGCATTCTGGGTTCTGACATGAAGCGCTCCCCCAACCCGAGCTCTCCAGGGCCAGGTGAGGGCAGACCTGTTAGGCAGAAAAACGGAGAGGAAGCAGGCGAGAGGGTTGGCCATGGAGCTGAGGGTGGCTGACAGGTGGTAGGCCACAGGCCCGTAGGACAGGCAGGAGTAGGTCTGCACCGCGGGCAGCACGCCATTGGTGAGCGCGTTCACAAAGGCCACCAGGACGTAGATGAAAGTCAGGCGGGCCATGTGCTGGGGGGCCGTCTTCTCCTCCAGAGGGTCCTGGGCCTTGCCGCTGTCCTCTGGGGGACCCAGGTCCTTCCCTTCCTGCGGCCGGATGGAGTAGAGGGTGACCTGAGAGGTGAGGAGGTCTTCTATGGAGGCTTCCCAGCGCTTGGGTTGACGCTGGAGGAAAAAGAAGGCGGCGAAGCAGCAAGCCATCATGCAGGAGAGCATGAGGAAGAAGACCAAGGGCGGGAAGTTGGCGGGCAGGTAATGGCTTTCCAGGCGGATCGCGGAGGGTGCTGTCCCAGTGAGCTCAGACACCAAAGTGCTGCCAGCTCCCTGGGAAGGACAAAACAAGGGCCGGTCAGATCCCTGGGTGATTTTTTTTTTTTTTTTTAAACAAACTGAAGGTTTGTGGCAACCCTGTGTCGAGCAAGACTATTGGTACTTTTTCCAACAGCATTTGCTCACTTCCTGCCTCTGGGTCACATTTTGGTAATTCTTGAATTATTTCAAACCCTCCACTAGCAAAAAGATTATGACTCGCTGAAGGCTCAGATGATAGTTGATTTTTTTTTTTTTTTTTGGCTTCCCCACACAGCTTGTGGGATCTTCATTGCTTAACCAGGGTCCATTGAACCCAGACCCCCTAAAGTGGAAGCTGAGTTCTAAGCTCTGGATCACCAGGAAATTCCTAGATGGTTAACACTTTTTAGTAATAAAATATTTTAAAATTATGTTATGTACATTGTTTTTTTAGACACAGTGCTATTATACACTTAATAGACGACATATAGCATAAACATAACTTTTATAGGCACACAAGAAATTTGTGTGACTTTTTTATTGAGATATTTGCTTTATCGTGGTGGTCTGGAACCAAATCTGCAATTCTCTCCGAGGTCTGTGTGTATACAATAAATACTAGGCATTATCATTATTATGTAAGTGATGGATAATATACGCACAGCTCCTATGGTGAGGATAATATATGCTAACACTGACTCACGCTCTGGGCAGCAGCACTGGGTCAGTATCAGCTTGTGTGTGTCTTCTGACAGCGTCCTGCAGTCCGCATTTTACAGAGCAGGGAGGTGTCAGGACAGAAGCTACAGCTCCGCCCACTCAATGCCCTCTAGGACTGGCAACCGAAAATATGCATATTCAGATGGGGCTGGCTTGAGACTGAACAGCTCCATCCAAAGGTGCCCTGTGGCGACTGTTTTCAAGAGATATCATGCATCTAGATTTATGTGAAATTTCAAAACATTCGAATGTTATTAACTAATTCAAACTCTCAAAAAAAAAATTTTTTTTTTTGCCTGCTATGGCGGCCCAGGCCACTGGTTTGCAACCATTGCTGCCTGCTGTGGTTTGGATAATACCAGATGTATATATTGTCCCATGTCCAGTGAGAAAGTTTGATGCTGTAAACACATGGGGTAACGTCTAAACGTTTATCAACATCTAAAGGTTCTCAGCCTTGGCTGTACATTAGTGGCACCTGGGGAATTTTAATAAATACAAGTTCACAATCCCTTATCTGCAACTCTAAAATCGGAAAGGCTCTGAAAGTCAGAATGTTTTCATGACTCGGTTGACAGCAACATTTGAACTGGATATGAAGCTGTTTATAGCCCTCATCTGCCTATGGGGCATGAATGCCCTGGGCTGTGGGCTGTGGGGATTGCCGTGTCACAGACCCTGTCTTAGATGTGGGGTAAGTGTGTTCTACAATCTGAAACTCCAGATTTCAAAATACACCCGACCGCAAGGATTTCAGAGGAGCCCCACCCTAGATATGTGTGCATCTCAGCAGCGCCCCCAGGTGATCAAAAGTGGTGTCAGGTCAAGAATACGGGCCTACCCAACATCTAGGAAACACCAGCCCTCGATAAGACCTTGCTTGTGACCTAGGACAGAGCTGCAAAGACCCTGGGTGATGCCAGGTACCTGTGGGCTGTCCACGTTCCTGGTGGTCTCAGAGCTCAGGGTGGTGGCCGATATCTCCGTGACGTTGACGCAGGTGGTGAGACCCGAGCCCTGGGCAAGAGCCACCAGTGCAGGCAGGAGGCCGCTGAGTCCTTCACCCACAAAGAAGGTGGTGAGGTAGTAGGTGGGCAGCCTGCTCATGAAGGGCAGGAAGGTGACAGAGGAGGTGCAGTCCACCAGGGCCAGGAAGAAGGTGAGGACTAGGAAGGCGATGCTGTGGCGGCTGCCCAGCACCCAGGAAGTGACGTTCCAGAGGAAGGCGAAGAGGGTGCAGGCAATGGTGCCCACCCCCAGCACAGTGAAGACAACAGCCACCTCGGAGAGGCAGCCAGGCCGGAAGTGATGGAGCAGGGTGACCAGCAGGGGGCCGATGTTGGCCAGCTGGATGATCACTGTGAGGTAGGACGGCAGATACCAGCCCTCCGGTAGCTCCGTCACCAGCAGGGGCAGCTCCACCCAAAGCCCGTTGATGGCCACCCAGGAGCCCATCCCGAACGTGCAGACCAGCAGGTGTATCAGGAAGGCCATGGTGACGTCTGCCCTGGGCCGGAGGCAGCTCCCTCCCCAGATCAGCCTGCAGTGTGTTTGATAGAGAAGAATATCAGGTGAGCAATGTCAGGTGCATTGTATAGCAAAAGACTGTGCTTCTGGGCCCTGGGTTTTCTCTTATTATTCCCCTCTCCATGAACACGTTGGATTTTTACTAACAGAAGACATGGACAAATCCCTTTATAACTAACCTTTCAGCAGGGAAAGCTTTCCTAATCATGACTCCTAAATCCAGAGTCCACAAAAGAAAAATTTGATACTGAAGGAGGAAACAGACAGAACAGGCTCCATCTTGAAAGCAGGACTCCATCTTGGGCCAGACTGTGGACTTTGAGCTATGTGCCCAGTATCTGTGGAAATGACAGACCAACTGGAAAATCAGACCCCCCCCCCCAGATGGAAGAGCCCCAGGGCTCATATCTAGACTCTCTGTCACCTAAAAGAATACCCTAATTGTCTGTGTAACTGAATAGAATCATAAATTCTATTATGCTTATTGGGTATGGCCAATATATGTGGGGTATGGCCACAGTTCTATTGATAATTGTCCACTGTTAACTACCTAGGCCTAAGGCATATGAACCATAGGTTAACTTTGATTGTATCTTTCTTTTCCTTTGTTCAGACTAGTTTAAGGGAATTTGGGGAGGTAGGTTTGGGTGTGTACACTTAGGGTATATAAGGTTTTCACAAAAATTGGTCAGGGTTCTTGGCTAAGAGGAGACTCTGCCTTGGGCCCACCGGTGTAATAAACTGCACTCCACTATCTGCGTTGTCCTTCTGAGTGAGTTTGTTTCCCAGAACGTATGGCTACAACAATAACATTCTACCGCATAAATATTAGAACACACAAAAGCAAGCAAATAAAACAGCCTCTGCAAAAAATGACAAAAAAATACCAACAAGAAGATCAAAAGACAGATGATTTCCTGGGGGGAAAATATTGCAATGTAAAGCACAGACAAAAAGTTCCTCTTCCTAATATGTCAAGAGTTTTTACAGATTAAGAACAAAAAGACCCAATAGAGAAGTTGACATAGGATATGAACAGGTCAGAGGAAAAAATACAAGCAAGTCTTAGACTGTCCCCTTCATTCACCATGGGAAACGTCAATCAACGATGACTCCATTTCTCACGGTGAGATTCTTCCAAAGCCATGAGATATACGCGAGGTTACTATTTCTTGCAGCCTTGTTGATAACAGCAAAACATAAGAGATAACCTTTGTGCTATCCACAGAAGAGGGGCTAGTGTAAGAGATGATGGCCTGTTGGAATAGCACACACCTGTTACAAAGAAAGGGAGGTGGGAGAGCTCACCGGCTGATGGATAGCGACAGGCCTCAAGGCTGAGTTGATAAGTGAACACCACCAAGGTAGGTGGACAGTGTGTGGTCTTTTGGACTTAGGGGAAGAGGAGGAAGAATATATTCTCTTTGCTTGTATTTGCGCAAAGCAGACTTTGAAGGACACATAGAAACTGCCGGGATGTTTGCAGCATCTCAGTGTAGATCTTTTTATATAATTTTGATTTGTGAACCATGTAAACACATCACACTATCTGTTACAAAAATATGGTTATCTGATATAAGATTCCAGTCTGGAGTTTTTCTTCTCAAATTATAGGGCTCCATCTCTGGACAGGGCCTTGGAGACCACCTGACTGTGGCCCTCTAGAGCCATGCTGTGATCTGTTTAAGTGAAGTGAAGTGCAGAACAGTTATGTCTGACTCTTTGCAACCCCATGGACTCTACAGTTCATTGGATTCTCCAGGCCAGAATACTGGAGTGGGTAGCTGTTCCCTTCTTTAGCGGATCTTCCCAACCCAGGAATCAAACCTAGGTCTCCTGCATTGCAGGCAGATTCTTCACCAACTGAGCCGCTAGGGAAGCCCAAGAATACTGGAGTGGGTAGCCTATCCCTTTTTACCACCTTCCCAATTACCTGTGTCACACCAACCTGTGCTGTTACCCTCAGTCTACGAAAAAACATTGGAGAGGGTTTGTCAACTGAAAAAAATATCAGCATCTCACAACATAAGAGCAGTCAGTTTCAGCTTTATTCAGGGACCCTATGAAGGAAAGCTATGACCAACGTAGACAGCATATTAAAAAGCGGAGATACCACTTTGCTGGCAAAGGTCCAATTGTGGTGTTGGAGAAGACTTGAGAGTCCCTTGGACAGCAAGAAGATTAAACCAGTCAATCTTAAAGGAAATCAGACCTGAATATTCACTGGAAGGACTGATGCTAAGCTGAAGCTCCAGTCCTTTGGCCACCTGATGCAAAAAGCCAACTCACTGGAAAAGACCCTGATGCTAGGAAAGACTGAAGGCAGGAGGAAAAGGGATGACAGAGGATGGGATGGCTGAATGGCATCAACGACTCAGTGGACATGAGTTTGAGCAAACTCTGGGAGATGGTGAAGGACTGGGAAGCCTGGCGTGCTGCAGTCCATGGGGTCACAGAGTCAGAACGACTCAGCCACTGAGCAACAGCAATGTGAGGATTGTAGCCTGGGAGACAGCCTCTCAGGTCTGAGGAACTGCTCCAAAGAGGTAAGGGAGGAGCCAGGATACATATGAATTTGTTGTTGGGAGTTACATGTGGTCATATATAAGTCTAGGTAAAGGATTAATGCCAGTCACACACCCACACACACAGGCACAAACTCAGCTAGCTCAAGTTAATGATTTTAGTGCTTTTCAATGTAAGGGAAGATACAGGATGTCTGGGTCACTGGAATTCTTCCTTTGGTTTGCATCTTAACTGTCTGGGGGCTGTATATCCAGAACAGAATGCTTCATGCTGAGTGCTTTTCCATCCTGAATTCCCCTCAGGAAGCACTGAGAGTCAACTGCTGTGGGTTCTAACTTAGTCCTTGTAGAGCTGGGGTGTCAGGCAACACTCTGTTCACAGATTTGAGTGAGTGACTGGTGGCAGCTGCCTGGACTTGAATCCAGGTCTGCCTCTTAGCTAACTGACTGATTTGGGGTGACCAGGTTTGCCTCCCTCTACCTCATTTTCCCCCCTCTGTAAATCAACCTCATGGCTTGTAATGAGATGCAGCGTTAAGGAGTATATGTTGTCTTAACGGTACCAGGCACATAGAAAGTGCTCACTAAGGGTTTGCTGTTATAGTTATTATTTTTTTCTAATTTGCTGAAAATTAACATATGAATATTAAAATTACTAAAGGATAAAAGAAAGTTCCCCTGGAGGTACTGCCTGAAATCACTGCTGGCACAGGTACCATTTTGGAGAGAAATGTTGACAGGTCCAATCACATCCTTTTTACAGATGGGGAATGGGGTGGGGTCTGCGGGGGGTGGAGGGCCTCTCCGGAGGCTGGTGATGGGATTGGAGTGGGTCCTCCGCAGCAGATGGCTCCACCCACCTCTCCCCAGGACCCTGATCTCTTGGTTCTGCTCAACTCACACGGTCAGCCTTTAACTCCTTGTCTCTCTTCTAGAGCATGCCAGAGCAGCCCCTGTGGGGTGGAAGTTCCTTTTTCCAGGTTCCCATACATAGAGCTGACCCTCCAACCCCAGACTCTCTTCCTCTGAAACCCAATCCTCTCTGGGAGGTGGAATGCAGCCAGACCTGCTTTCAGTTCTATTTCACCACCTCCTGTGTTGGGGCCTCAGGCGAGTCACTAAAGCTCTGTTTCTTCAGCAGCAAAGCTGGCCCCACTGACAGCCCAGGTCAAGCCCTGGCTCTGGGCGTGCCCAGAGGACCCACAGAGAGAGGGCAAACTTTTGTCTTAGCCTGGCTGGGGCACCATCTTCTCGCCCATCCGCATCTCAGCTTTCTGCAGGACTCTGCCCCTCAGGAAACCCCACTGGCTGCAGGCCCCGGGCCCCAGGACCCTCCGTTCGGGGTTCTCCTGGGGTGGGTGTGTCCTGGTACATTTGCCAGGGAGACTGAAGCCCCTGGAGGGCAGGGGCTGCTTTGGAATCTCGCCTTCCGACAGTGGTGGAAGAGCCTTTACAGATGACCTAGCTCCGGTTTGTGAACTGGTAACTCCCTGGCTGCAGGCAAGCAGCAGATGTGTTATTTTGATGTGGGGCGAGTTGTAAATAATTAGTTACTAACATCTGCAAGTTAGGAAGGATTTGGCATACAAAACTCAGGATTTCTGGCTTCTCTAGAATATTCTGGAAGACAACACTGGGTCAGTATGCCTACATGGCAACAATCACCCTTGGCCCTGTTTAACTTAGGGCACCCACCTGGGACCCTCCAAGCCCGGTACACTGCAAACCCTGATTAAGCCTAGCCCTCATTTTTGAGAGCAAGATGTGGCTTGCTCTGGACCCTGTCCTAGTAGGGGATAAGGTGTGGGCTGGGATCCAACCTTGGGCCTCTCTCTCAGATCTGGATTCAGGTCACTGCCTCCAGCCACCTTACTGCTCTTGCTGCACTAGTGTCTAGAGGCAGACGTCTGGGCTCAAATCCCGGCTTCAACCTTGCACTAATTGGCTTAACTTCTGGTGTCTGATTTCTCTTGTGCAAAATGGGAGGCTCCCAGTACCAACATCAGAGTTGTTACGACCATGAAACTTGCAAAATGCTCATATGATGCCTGATACATCATATGTGTTCAATACATGTTAATGATCATGATTACTATTTCAAAAAATGTGGCAATTGCAAAACACAGTTATCCTGAACACTTCCTGATACCACAATACACATCATTTCTGAAGGCAGAATTTTGTCAGCACTTCCCCCTAAACAATCAACAGGCAGGGATATTTAGTCCCCTGCTTTGTGCCCAGTGCTGTGAGAGCTGCAAGCAGAAAAGACACAGGGGCTATCCCCAGAGAAAAGTGTGAGGAAGAGGTGGGTGGGAGGCAGGATCCAGATGCATCATGGGCCAAAGCAGAGGCAGAGCTGCAGGTAGGGAGAAGGAGCAGTGGCTGGGGCTGGATGGAAAGGCAAGGTTCCCACCCTACGTTGGCCAAGGCAGGTGACTCACTGGCAGCAAAAGAGAAGCAGTCTTGCCCCAGAGGATCAGTGGAGCAGAGGAGGGAAAAGACCTCTTTCAAAAGCCAGCAGTTCATCATACCTTCTCAGCAGCTCACGGTACAGTCCAAGAAGACCCAGAAATAGGTGCTGGCTGCTCACTCCCACCTGAGACCAGAACCTGTTATAAAGCAGGCAGAATCTCACTGAAAAAAAGCTGACCCGCATTAGCTCAGGTAGAGTTCTGCCTAGGATGAGTGAAACACTTTGGAAGGAAAGAAAAGATGGAGCGTTGATATTCCAAGACCAAGGCTACTAGCTGCTTCCCACCAGCCACTCTTCCTTCTTTCATTATTACCAAGACTAGATTTTTGTTTGGACAAATGGCCACTGAGCTAAAGGACCACATTTTCCAGCTTCCTTTGTAGCTGGACACGGCTCTTGAACTAAGACCAGGCCAATAAGGTTGCAAGAGACTTTGAAAAAATCTTCTTAAAGGGAATGTGCTCTTTTGTTCTTCCTTCATCCTGCTATCTGGAGTTTAGATGTGATAGCCAGAATGCCAGCAGCCATTTTGCACAAATGGGAGATGGCGTTGGGGCTAGACGGAGACTAGATCCCTTCTCAGGCATAGAACTGCCATACCAACCCTGTTTTGCCCCCTGCTGGACTATTTTGCTTTTTTTTTTTAAACTTTTATTTTGTATTGGGGTATAGCTGATTAACAATGTTTTGATAGTTTCAGGTCAACAGTGAAGGCATTTGCCCACACTATTTTGCTTGTTTAATGTTGTTGTTGATAAGCTTCTACATTGTTTAAGCCACTCTTATTTTTTATAAATAACAAAACACTGGCTAACTGGGCAGAGATATATGTTCAAGAATGTATACTGATCAGTGATGGTAAGCAAAAACTAATGAATACACTGATCTCATTTACTATTAATGCCCTGACTCAGAAACTCAGGTCCTGCCTCAATTAGGATCTGATCAAAAACCAAAATCAAACGAAATGAGTTGTTGAGACACACCTTAAAGAGATACCAAAAGGCACAGGTGAGGAGTAAATGTAGGGCGAAGGTCTTCCAGAAAAAATGCAGTGAAAGAGAGAGAGACGCGGAGGGAGGGAGCGGTAACTCTCACTATGGAATCTGATGGCAAAAATCAAAAGTGTAAACCGAGACTCAGAGTCATTTTATATTGATAAAGACTGATTCATAATGGAGTCAAAACAGTAGTGAGTATCTGTATTCTGAATCACTTTCTCCAGAAGCCTCAGACATACTAGGGGAGACGGACAGAAGAATAGTAAATGGTGGGGTTTTGACTCACTGTTTCAGGCCTTGAGAGCAGAAGGTATAAAATAAGCAAGGATTTAGAGGAGGCAATAAGTGGTATGCCTATTAAGGAGGAATAAGTAAATAATTAAAGGGAGGAGGGGAATTGGCAGAAGATGGTTACCTTTTATCACCTGAACAGCTATAAAACTATGAGGTCAGCAAGCTGACCAGTTACACATTTACAAATTAGTTTTCCTACATAGAACCAGTAAGAACATAAGATAGGGTAGTCATTTGGGAAAAATAAATAAAGCTGAATCTCTTTCTTATCTCTTACCCAGTCCCCACCCCATCAAAAGAAAACCAATTTCAGCTGGATCAAATGTTTACATATTTTTTAAATTAAAAAAATCATAAAAGTACTCCAAAGAACATATACACAGAAGGAACAGCTTGTGCAAAGGTCCTGGGGGCAGGAATGAGCCTAGGCTAGTGTGGCTGAAACAGTGGGCTTAATGGGGAGCAGAGGGCAGGCCGGGGAGTTAAGGAGCCTGAATTTTATTCATGTGCAGTGGGTCCCATGCACTGAGAGCCCCAATCCCCATGGCCCACAGAGATGAGTTCTCTGGGTCCTGAGGCAGGTACAACTGCAGCTGTATACTTTGAGGGAAGTGATTTGGCTCTGCAAGTCTCTCTTTATTTGGAAACAAGTCACGGTGGTGTTATGGCCCAGCATGGCCCATCTCCTTTAGGGCTCCCCTGCTTATTCCCAGCCAGCCACACTACGTGCCACGTGCTCCTGGAGCCATCAATGGCAGTGGATGGTGGAGGTCCCGGACAGAGGTACCCGCCAGTGCAGAGGCCGGGTGGCTTCAGAGATCTCAGGAGTGGCTCAGAGTGCTGGGGATACTGTTTAAAAGTGCACATCTCTGTTATCTGTTTTACAGTGGCTTTGCAGTTCTTATTCATTCATTTACCCGGTATTCACTGGATACTTGCTATGTGCTGGACACAATCTCTGCTCTCAGGAAAGTGTGGGATGAAACAGTCACTATGCAAAGTAGGAACATTGAGCTAGTCAGCTGGTGATAAGGGCTGTGGAGGGAAGGAGCTGTCAGGGGGAGCAGGCGGTCGGGGAGGGCAGCTGTCAGAGGGAACCTGAAGGAAGCCTGGGACTGAGCCATGTCAGGGGAAAGAGTAGTGGGGGGAGGGGACAGCAAGTGCAAAGGCCCTGGGGTGGGGCCTCACTTGTCCTGTCCCAGCCAGAAGCAGGTCTTGGTGTGGAAAGAACAGCCAGGAGGCTGATGTGGCTATCGCAGCTCCCATGGGGAGGAACTGGCAAGGTCACGGGGAGCCTTGTAGGCAAGAGTTTAGAGATTTTCTCTGAGTCAAAATCTTCCATTGCTGGGCCAGCTCTAATTTCATTTTAAATAGAATCCTGCTGGCTATTGTGAGGAGAGTAAGGAGGAACCAGGGTGGAATCAGGGATGAAACCTGTTAACCCCTTAGAAAGCTGGTGCAGTTATCAAGGGGGAACAGATGAAAATAGTAACAATAGTAACAACTACAACAAAGGCTGCCATTTCTTACTGCTTGTCTCTCCAGGCCCAGAGTTAAATACTTTACACAATTTATTGTCAAATCCTCTCAACAACCCTGGAATAAGTGTGATAATTGTCTCTATTTAATATAATAGATGAGGAAACTGAGGCTCAGAGAGGGAAAGTCATTTGCTGAGGTCACACAGCTGGTCATCTGGAAGCTGAGGTTTGAGCCCAGGTATATCTGTGGACCCAACCCTCTTAAGCAGCCTGAGTGGGGCCCTGGAGGGGAGGGGGTTAGAAAGTGGCTTCAGGGGCCAAGTTGAGCAGGATCACTTTCCACTCACCTCCAGCCTCCCCAAGCACCTGGGCTGGAAAAGGGAGAGAAATGCGATCCAGGCCCTGGAGAACCTGGGAGAGACTCCAAACACATCTGTTTCCCAGGCCCTTCGGCGACTGTGGGAGACCAGAAACCTAAGGCTTTGAATGAGACCCTTGAAATTCTCCTACAGCAGGTGGGCAAACAGGCAGCGAAGCCAGAAGGACAGCCTCAAACAAAGGTATCTCTTTCCTTCAGATTCTTGCATAAAAAACTGTGTCCCGGGCCCAAGGGAGTGAAGTGAAGAGGGGAGAGGGGCCACCCTCAGTGTGTGGGCTGGTCCATCTCCTCCCCCACAGGCAGGAAGGGCCTTGTCCAGCCTTGACCATCAGAGCCCCAGCCTCTAAGCCTGCACTGACCTGCTCTCTGCTTTCTTCTTTATGGCATCACTAGGCATTAGCTCAGGGATGGAAGTTTATCTGTGTCTATCTGTCGAGTGCCGCTTTCTCCCATGCGAGCCTGGCCCTGTCCACTCTCCCAGTGTCCAGATGGCCACCTGGTTTGCAAAAGGCCAGGTCCCCCAACTGAGCCTGCCGCAGCTGTAGGGGTTAAGTCAGCCAGGGCGACTCGGACAGTGCCAGCTGATAGCATGGGCGCTGGCCACACACCGCTCCCAGACAAGGGTCTGAGTCAACATTACCCCAGGTTCCAGACTCCTTACAAGACTAGGGCGGTGAGGATGTGGTCCGGGCAGGAGTGAGATGGTGTTGAGTGAACAGAATACCTCTTCCTAGAGGAAGAGGTGGAGAAAAAAAGACAGAGACTGAGGCACAGAGGGAAAGAAAGAATCAAAAGCTTGAAGCAGAAGCAGGCAGAAAGAAAGACAGAGGCGGGGCAAAAGGAAGGGTTGCAGCAAGCAGGAGGTGGAGGCAGGGGAGAGGCCCGGGTGCGCTGGAGGCCTGGCCTGGGTCAGCCACCGCCCTGGCGCCCCATGTCCACGTGCATCCAGAGGCTTGTCCTCTCCACCAGCTCCCCCGAGCCTCATCCCATCTCAGCGTTCCTGTCTTGCAGACGTGGGGGAACTAGGCCCAGGGAGAAAGCAGTGCTTGCCTGCCGCCCTGTCCACCCCCAGCTCAGCCAGCCTTGTGCTTACCGGCTGTGCGTTGTCAAGCCAGCTGCTCGCGCTCTCTGGGTCTTGGTGTCTCCAAAGGGTCTAAAGATGCCCGGGCTTTTAGGGCTTTGCTTCAAGGAGGAAGCGAGAAGATAATGAGAGCACAGCCAGCCAATGTGGACCATGAGTTCCCTTCCTCCCTCACCCCTCTCCCAAGGCCTGGAAGGGCTTTAGGCCTCCCACGGGGCTGACCTTGGCTGGGTTCCCCTCCCCTCAGTGCCCATCCCAGCCTCCGGCCCCAGTACCAGGCAGGAACAGCTGTCTAGATGTCCCAGTGGCATGGAGATGCAGCCGGGCAGAGGTCTGTAGGGGCCCACTCATTTGGCCTGGGGAGGGGGGGTCTGGAGTCCACCCAGCCGGCTCAGGTTGTCCCAACTCCAACCGGACCAGCTCCAGCAGGGGAGGAGGCCCTTCTTGCCTGCTATCCCTTGGCCTCTGAGCCAGCAGCTGAAGTTAGGGGAAAGGCCGTGGGGCACCCGCTGTCCCCAGACTAGTGCCCCCACCTCGGCGCCCAGTGATCCTTGCCGGTGACTGGCTCCTGGTACTTGCTGCTCTGCCCTTAGCAGACCTGAGCTGCCTGCCCGACTCTGCCAGCTTACCTGCTGGTCCCGTTCTCAGGCGGCTCTGCATGGGAGGGGCCAGAGGCAGCCGGGTTAGTATTAACCTGTCCCCGCCCCAAGGAGGGGGAAGGCGGGGTGGGGGGGGATGGTGGGCGGGACTCACCAAAAGCCTACTGTGTGTCTGGAACCTGCCCAGCAGCCAATTCTGGTGACCCTGATGAGTCAGTTTAACAATAAAAGGCTCACATTAGCCAGTGTTTGAACCCCAGAAGACAAAAGACCTGCTTAGGCATTGGCTCTGGCCCCACCTTAGGGTCAACTGGTGCTGGAGAAGACTCTTGAGAGTCCCTTGGACTGCAAGGAGATCAAACCAGTCAACCCTAAAGGAAATCAACCCTGAACATTCTTTGGAAGGACTGATGCTGAAGCTGAATCTCCAATATTTTGGCCACCCGATGTGAAGAGCCGAATGACTGGAAAAGACCCTGATGCTGGGAAAGATTGAAGCAGGAGGAGAAGGGAGCGACAGAGGATGAGATGGTTGGACAGCATCATCGATTCAATGGACATGAACTTGGGCAAACTCCAGGAGATGGTGAAGGACACGGAAGCCTGGTGTGCTGCTGTCCATGGGGTCGCAAAGAGTCAGACAACGACTGAGCAACAAATCCCCTACAAGCAGGAATAGCACTCCCTGAAGCAGAAATTCTTGGTTGGAATACCAGTGCTTAAGGATGACACCTGGAAAGTGGGGATAATAATAGTGTCCTCCGTCAGGGAACGCTTAATTTTAAGGAATCCTCTGTGTTGTTTTCTGTTTCTCAAGCGCCTTCTTTTCCTTATCAGCTCCTAAAAAACAGGAACGAGCAGAGCTTCAGGCAGTTCTCAGGACTGAAGTCATGAGACGGAACACATACAAGAGTCTGGCTGAGCCGGGATCTGATGCCCACTGGCAAATGCTACTCTGACAAATAGCAGGAGTGGTGTGCTCTGCTTAGTCGCTCAGTTGTGTCCGATTGTTTGCAACCCCATGGACTGTAGCCTGCCAGGCTCCTCTGTCCATGGGGATTCTCCAGGCAAGAATACTGGAGTGGGTGGCCATGCCCTCCTCCAGGGGAATCTTCCCAACCCAGGGATTGAACCCAGGTCTCCCACATTGCAGGCAGATTCTTTTGCCGTCTGACCCACCAGGGAAGCCCAAGAATACTGGAGTGGGTAGTGTATCCCTTCTTCAGGGGATCTTCCCAACCCAGGAATTGAACCGGAGTCTCCTGCATTGCAGGCAGATCCTTTACTAACTGAGCCACCAGGGAAGCCCAGTAATACTTCACATCCAGTTAAATCTTTCAGTAATCCGAGGCAGGTGCTACTTTTATTCCCTATGTTATAGATGGAGAAACTGACGTTCAAAGAGGTTAAGTGACTCACTCAAGGTCAGTAAGTGCAGAGTCAGGATTTGAGCCCAGATGCAAACTGGCCCGGTGAGAAATGGCACCTAGTAACTGCTCACTGCGTGAAGACATCTACAGATAATTCTGGCCTGCTTTCTGCCTTATTCTCTGAGACAGATAATTACTTGATAAGTAATCACTCCCCTAGCAAATGCTTGGGGTGGGAGGTGAGCAGACCCCAGGGGAAGAGACTGGACCCTTCTCTCAGCTGGCAGGGGTTCAGGAAGTATTGAACCCAACTCTGGGTTGCAGAGACACAAGAATTTGGTCCCTGGAGGAGCCTGAAATGCCTGACCTCTTTCCCAATGATGGCCCCTCACGACTCCCTGAAATTCTGTCTTAGGTGTGACTCACACTATCTCACAGGTGCTCTTCATGTAATTTTAATGTTAATTTTGAGATACATCTTTATTATCAACCTTCAAAGACTGCCTTGTAGCTCACCAAATGAGGACCAGGCCTCATGTTTATGTCATTTCTCTGCTGGACTAATAGACCATGAGAACTCTATCACTTGTTCTTTCTTATCTGTAGCCTTTGCTACTTACAACCAGAATTGCCCACCGTTCTCTGAGTGGTCACCGTACCTCTAAAGTCATCAAAATTTCCTTACTGATCCTTCTATCAGAATACCCTTTCTGGGAATTCTCTGGTGATCCAGTAGTTATGACTCTGCGACTTCACTGCTTAGGGCTCCGGTTCAGTCCCTGGTTGGGGAACTGAGGTCCTACAAGTCGGGTAGTGCAGCAAACAACAACAAAACAAAACAACATTCTGTCTCATCTCTTTCAGGCACAATCCTAGCCATATTTCAAAGCCAATCTCAAATACCACCTCCTCCAAAGAAATTTTCTGGACATCTGTGTCTAACATAACCAGTATACATACACTGGGAACTTAAATATTCATTGCATATGTGAATGAATGAACTCCAATCAAAATGTTCTCCCCTTCCTTGTCATCTCCAGATATTTTTATAGCCTTTGTTGTTTAAATAATAGACTTTAATTAAAGTTTTTTTTTTTAGCCATTTTAAGTTTATGGGAAAATATTCTTTACACAATGGAGCACATTATCAACGTCATTCTGAAGCTTGCTTTTTTGGATTAATCTCTCTTAGAGATCTTTCTATAACTCCAGTATTCAGACCTTCATTCACTGGCTTCTTTCATTCAACAAACTTTTTTAAGTGTCAGTTGTATGTTAGGCACTGTCAGAGATGGTTGGGATATAAAATTGAACAAAATAGAAAAAGCCATTGTCCTTGGAGAGCTGGTTTTCCTTCTGATGGAGCAAGATGGACAGTAAGGAATAAAGAAATCATTCAGTATGTTAGAGGATATGTTCTGTAGGAAAAAAAGAGCAGATGAGGGCAAGGTGGAGTGGGAAAGGACCCAGCACAGGGCAGGTTGCAGAGTGCAGGGCGCCTGTAGAGCCACTTCAAGGGAGCCTCAGGCCAGGGAATTGGCAGGACTTAGAGGTGTGCCATCACCCAAAAGCACCGGGATGAATTTAGCTACCCCATTGCTTGTTGCCTATCATTTATCATCAAGAACAGCGCTGCAACAAACACTGTGGCAATCTGTCTTTTTGCGCAGGTGTGAAATATCTGTAGAATCAATCCCTGGCTGCGAACTACAACATACTTGAGAATAATCACCCAGTTGCTCTCCAAGGATGCTATGCCAGGACCGTGAATCCCCCACAAAATGCAGCCCCGGGTGATCTCAAAGAGGTAAACTCTTCTGGCAGGCCAAGAGGTCGCTCACATTCCACCGGGAGAGTTCCCAGAGCAGACTTCGGCTGATTCACGGCGGATCGCCCAGAGTTTCACTCGTAGTTTCTTTCCGGGTGGACGTTGGGTTGATGGGCAAATGGATTAGGGGTTGGAGGCGCCGCTGCCGTTACTCAGAAAAGCCACGAGGGGGCGCAGGAAGCCCCAGACTCCAGAGATGTACCTTGCAAAGGGCATCTTGAGGTTTAGGATCTTCTTATTGAGGTGTGTGTGTGTGTGTGTGTGTGTGTGTGTGTGTGTGTGTGTGTGTGTGTGTGTGTGTGTGTGTGTGTGTGTGTGTGTGTGTGTGTGTGTGTGTGTGTGTGTGTGTGTGTGTGTGTTGTTGGGTGGGGGGGCTTAAATGCCATGGTGAGAAAAAGGTGGGCGATGGGAAGAAGCAGAAAGATCAGAGGAAAAGGAGATGCAGGAGGAGGTTAGGGGAAAAGGCCTTCAAGGGTGTCTCCTGATCAGTTAGGGATTTGTTTGCTCCCAGTTCAGTTGACCAGGTGCAGACCTCATAAAAATGAATGCTATCTCAGAGCCCTGAATTGAACTCAGGAGTGCAGAACAGACTGGAGAAAAAGTCATAGGATAAATATGTACAGTATGATGATTCCGTTTGTGTAATATAGATATACTGTGCTTAGTCGTTCAGTCATGTCTGACTCTTTGTGACCCCATGAACTGTAGCCCACCAGGCTCCTCTGTCCATGGGGATTCTCCAGGCAAGAATACTGGAGTGGGTTGCCATGCCTTCCTCTAGGGGATCTTCCCAACCCAGGGATTGAACCCTGGTCTCCACATTGCAGGCAGATTCCTTACCATCTGAGCCACCAGGGAAGCCTATCCCTTCTCCAGGGGATCTTCCAAGCCCAGGAATTGAACCGGGGTCTCCTGCATTGCAGTCGGATTCTTTACCAGCTGAGCTACTGGGGAAGCCAATATGTATGTATATATATATTCCCCACAAATAAAAGCTACATATTCTTAGGGTTGTGTGTGTGTTTACCACATATACAGCCATAGGAAAAAATCTGGAAAGATAAATTTTAAATTGACAATAGTGAGGACTTCCTCGGTGGTCCAGGGGTTAAGGCTCAACCTTCCAATGCAGGAGGCACAGGTTCAATCCCTGGTAAGTGAGTTTAGGTCCCATATGCCATGGGAGGAGCCAAAAATTCAAAAACATAATAAAATTAAAAAAAATAAGTTGACAATAGGAGTTATCTTTGGGATTGTGTGTATGTGTGTAGAGGGGGTCAAGAAATAGGAAGGGGAATGGGAAATGATCAAAGAGGACTTTCAGAGTTAACGGAAATATTTTACTTTTCTAGGAATCTATAACCCTGTTAGTTGTGTAACCTAAAATTAAAAATTACTTAAGAAAATAATGGAGAAGAAGAAGAAAAAAGAAACATCCAATGCCATCTTAGTGGTGCAGCAATAGAGGTCTTCCACACAGCTCAGGGGAGGTGAGAGCCTCCTCCGCTCTGCTCAGAGCGTCCCCAGGGCTTCCCTTCCTCTCCTTGGCTCTGTCCTGTGTGGGGAGCAATGTCAGTTCAAGGTGGACCGGAAATTAAAGGTGGGGGGAATTGTGGCACCATCTGAGTGGGGTACAGATAGCGGAGCATACCCTCTACTCAAGTGGGAAGAACTGAGCCGGAATGGGAACAATGCAGGAGACTTAAGAGATGCAGATTCAGTCCCTGGAGGAGGGCATGGCACCCCACTCCAGTATTCTTGCCTGGAGAATCCTATGGACAGAGGAGCCTGGTGGGCTACAGTCCATGGGACAAAAAAGACTTTGACATGGCTGAAGTGACATAGCACGCACACACGTGGCCAATGGGTCACTGCAGACTGACGTCTACTGGACACCCTGGTGCAGGATTTCGGGAGTGAAGGGAGGTGGAAATTCCAGCCCAGATGGGATAGAGATTTTCCATCCAGCCAAGTAGGGAAGGTGTGGGCTAATTTGGAATGTATGAAGGCTGAAGCAGCATGATGTCTCCTAAGAATGTAGTAATGCCAAGGACAGACTCCCAGCATCTAGGGAGGCTGTGGGGGAATTTCGTGCAATGCCCACTTGGAAACCAATATGGAGATGAGACCTCAACTGTAGGTGGGCCTCAGCATTTTCATCTGTAAAATGTGTGAAGGGTGGAAATCTGGCCACTCTATACCTTCTACTGTCTCTGTTTTTTTTTTTTTTTCTAGTCAGTGATATTCCAGGGGTCATACTCAATGAAGCGGGTGACAGAGGATGAGATGGTTGGATGGCATCATTGACTCAATGGAGATGAATTTGAACAAACTCTGGGAGATAGTGGAGAGTAGGGAAGCCTGGCGTGCTGCAGTCCATGGGGTCAAGAGTAGAACATGACCAAGTGACTGAATAACAAGGGCAGTTCTTTATGACCCTCAACCTGAAGATTTGCAGTTCCAATCATTAGCCACCAGAGATCGCCTTCTGACAGACTTGGGGAAGAAACAAACCAAAACAAAACCAGCCTGATCTGATGCGGAGCCTGAGACTGGGGGGCTCTCTTTCCTCGCTTTATCTGCTTTTTCACGTGGCTGCTGATTGGGATTAACTCTGCCCCTGCACCAGGGATGCGGCAAGGAACAGAGTCTCTGAAATGAAGCTGCTCTGACTACTGTTTTCTCCCACACCCCACATCCGATCTCTTAGCAGGTCCTGCGGGATACAGAGTCTGGCCACTCTGTACCTTCCACTGCCACCATTCCGTCTGGCCTCCTTTGTGTCCTGCTTGGACTTCTGCAGTCGTCTCTTCCCTGGCCATCCTACTCCACCTGCTTCTGCCCTTCACACCATGACCCAGAGCCCATCCTGCCTCTGCTCAGAACCCTCCCCGCCGGCTCCGGGCCGGTTCCTCCTTGTGGACCTGCCGTGTGCGGTCCTGCCCCGCATCACACGGAGCTTGGCTTCCTCTCTCCCCTCGCTCTGCACTCCAGCCACACTGGCCTCCCTGCGGTCGCTCACACGGCAAACTCTGCCCTAGGGCCTTTGGCCTTGCTGTTCCCTCACCCGGGGCTCTTTCCTTAGGCAACCCCAGGCCCCTTCCTCCCTGTATTCAGGTCTCCGCTCAATCCCAGCCTTCAGAGGTGACCCTTTATGAAAACAGCCTGGTTGCCGTCCCTGTCTCCCTCCACGTGCTGCTCCCGTCTTCCTCACTGCGCCCTCGATGCTGGGTTGCATCCTGTCCTCCTGTGCATCTTGCCTGGCGTCTGACTCCCACCAGCCTCAGCTTGACCAGGGTGGGGACCATGTCTGATTTGTTCCTGGCTGAGGCCCTGGTATCTAGCTTGTGCCTGACACATAGATAAACTCAGGAAATATCTGCTGGCTGTGAAAGAGGAGAACTTGTGGGGGGACAGCTGGGCCCCAGTGGAAGAATGACCTTCGGGTCCCTGTGTGAGTGACAGGTGAAGGGGAGCCTGGCTGCCGCTGCTGGAGGCGGGATCCTCTCCTGTCGGGGGGGCACTGAGCCCTCACCTTCACCCCCTCACACTTCTGGGGGCCTGTCCCTTCCCCCACCCATGACCCTGACTGGCTGGGGGTCAGAGGCCGGCTTCTGATCCTTTCTGTGCCCACAGACCTTCTCTCCACCTCTTGCTCTGCAGGACTGTGTCCTGGGTCCTTTAGGAAGAGCCAGGGTCAGGCTTGGGCCTCAGTTTCCCCATCTGCCTAGTAAGGTAGACAGTGAAAGGAAGGGGCCCAGGCCCAGGTCCCAAGGTGGGGGACGGTCTGGTGTGAAGGCGCTGTGCCCCCATCCCTCCCCCACCCCAGGCACTTGCAGACTGGCTGGGGGCCCCCGGGGACAGTAAAGCTGTTGGCTTCCTGCCTGGCCCCAAACCTGAGAGCAGATGTCCCAGGGAGGGGACAGTCAGTGGAGAGGCCCACGGAGCTGCTCAGAGAACCAGAAGCCAGCTCTGAGGGGAGAATCAGGGGGTCCCGGGGAAGGAGAGCTAAGCTTCCCAGATACAGGGCTGGCTTTCCTCACCCCAGAAGTTCTTCCCGCCTTGTCCCGGCTTCCTTCACTCTCACGGCATGTTCACAGTTTTGGCCACACCCGAGGTCTGCCATGATGATTTTTCTTAATGATTTTTTTTTTTTAAGTCAACCAGATAAGACTGAGTTAGAATAATTTTAGCGGAGAAGGCAATGGCAACCCACTCCAATACTCTTGTCTGGCAAATCCCATATACAGAGGAGCCTGATAGTCCATGGGGTCACAAAGAGTCAGACACGACTGAGCGACTTCACTTTCACTTTTCACTTTCATGCATTGGAGAAAGAAATGGCAACCCTCTCCAGTGTTCTTGCCTGGAGAATCCCAGGGACGGGAGAGCCTGGTGGGTTGCCGTTTATGGGGTCGCACAGAGTCGGACACGACTGAAGCGACTTAGCAGCAGCAGCAGAATAATTTTAGACACACAGAAAAATACAGAACGACATTATGAACTACATACCCAATACCCAGATTTAACACAGGCATTTTCCATATTTGCTTCACCTATTTCTTCCTGAAATATCTTAATGTGAATTGTAGATATCCTCAATTTTTGCCCCCAAAGACTTTAGTTTGCATCTCCAAAAAGTAAGGCCATTTCCAGGATCACTGTTGCACTTCGTAATATTCATAGTTCTCTGATATCTAATAGTTAGTCCACAACTGACTTCCCTGGTTATCCCGAAAACGCGTGTTACAGTTGACCATGGATTTCTTGACACACGAAATGAAAAGCAAGTATCTTCTGTCGTAAATGGAATGTGCCTCCAGAAATGGGGATGATACCTCTGGAAATGGAGCCAGTGTTTCAGGCCGACGCAGTGGCCAGGCTGCACCTGAGGCCCGCTCTCCACTTGTTACACTGGACCTTAGTGGGCATTGGCATTAAGCACAGAGCAGCAGAGAGGACTCACTCACTGATGCAAGGAGACCTGAAAAGGACTCAGAAAGGGAGTCAGCCTTTCCAGGTTGGGATCAGAGTTACTGAATGCGGGACGGGCCTGAGGAGCTCAAGTTGAAAGCTGAAAAGTCCTGCATCAGGCCCTTGGGTGGAGGGTCTTGGGTGTTAAATTTCCACAAAGATTCTGTTTCTGGGGCCACAACCTTCCAGTTTGAGAGGGGCCTTACGCCCCCTCCCTCCCCACCCTCCCACCGCACTCTGGCTTTGCTCTGCCATCTGCGGTTGGGACGCTAAGAGGACAAAAGCCCCTCACTCTCAGAACACTTTTCCCCTGAAAAATCCCATCTGTCAGGCCCTGACCTTCCAGGCTCACAGGCAGCAGGGTGGGGGAGGGGAGAGCCCCCAGCCCCGAGGAGACCAAAGCCCCCTCCCAGCCTCCACCATCTGTCCTGGTCAGCATGGGGGTCCTCGTGCTTCTGCTGCCTGCTCAGTGGGACCCAGGCCAGTCACCTCCCCTTTCTGGGCCTCGGTTTCCCCATGTGTCACATGCAGAGGTGGGATGGGGTGGAGTATCATTTGCCACAGTCAGAAAAATATTGGGGGAAAAAATAATGGACTAGGAACAAAACGATGCTGTTACATTCCAGTCTGCGCTGTCTGCTAAGTCGCTTCAGTCGTGTCCAACTGTTTGCAACCCCAGGGACTGCAGCCCACCAGGCTCCTCTGTCCATGGAGCTCTCCAGGCAAGAATGCTGGAGTGGGTTGCCATGCGCTCCTCCAGGGGATCTTCCCGACCCAGGGGTCGAACCCACGTCTCTCGTATCTCCTGCAGCGGCAGGTGGATCCATATCCACTGTGCCACCAGGGAAGTCCGCATCTAGGACTTCAGACTGAGGAGATTCTAAGGATTTGATGACCTCAGGATTTTTAAATTCTGAGATTTTCAGGTTTAAGACGTGTCCCACCTCCTGAAACCTGAGGATTTGGGAGTGCCGAGCTGATGGGGCTCAGCTGGGGCCAAATCCAGCCTGACCTTAAGGCTTGTCTGTTCCCGCCTCTGCTTCCCTCAGCTGCTGGCCTGTCCCTAACCTCTGAAGACTGTTGGATGCCCTCATTGTTCATGCTGGCACCTGGCACAGCTGACTTCCTGGCTCCAGGGCCCAAGTGCATGTGTTCTTTGCCAAGATTTGTGAAGATCTATCAGGAGCCGCTGTGGTTGTGCTGTATAATCTCTATATATCATCATTAGCACATGCTAAGTCGCCTTGGACTGCAAAGAGATCCAACCAGTCCATCCTACAAGGAGATCAGTCCTGGGTGTTCATTGGAAAGAATGATGTTGAAGCTGAAACTCCAATACTTTGGCCGCCTGATGTGAAGAGCTGACTCATTGGAAAAGACCCTGATGCTGGGAAAGATTGAGGGCAGGAGGAGAAGGGGACGACAGAGGATGAAATGGTTGGATGGCATCATCGACTCGATGGACATGGGTTTGGGTGGACTCCGGGTGTTGGTGATGGACAGGGAGGCCTGGTGTGCTGCGGTTCATGGGGTTGCAAGGAGTTGGACACGACTGAGCTACTGAACTGAACTGAAGTTGCCTCAGTTGTGTCTGACTCTGCGACCCCATGGACTGTAGCCCTCCAGGCTCCTCTGTCCATGGGGATTCTCCAGGCAAGAATACTGGAGTGCATTGTCATGACCTCCTCCAGGGGAATCTTCCCAACCCAGAGATCGAACCTAGGTCTTCCACATTGCAGGCAGATTCTTTACTGTCTGAGCTACCATTAGAATAGCACAGTTTTATTGAGCCCGGCTCTGGCCAGGGTTTTGCTGGCATTATCTTGGGGACTTAGGGTAACACCTTACCATGTAGGTGAAATTATTCTTCTGATTATAGATGAGGAAACTGAAAATTCAGTCTTTAAGGAACTTCCCCAACCCAGGCAGTTGGCTGGTGGTAGAGCTGGATTTGAAACCTTGACTGGTTAATCCCAGAGTTCCCAATCTTGACCTTAAACTGCTACTTTTTAATATTTAAAATCAAAACTCCTCTCTGTGGCCTACAGACTCTCAGCCATTTAATGTCAGTCTCTTCTTCTCCCTCCAGTCCAGCCACTGGCTTTGGGCTCAAATAGAGTCACCTCATTCTTGCCCCAGGACCCACAGGCTGCCTCTTCTCTTCCTTCCTCTAGGTTTCCATGTGACTGCCTCTTTCTTACCCTTCATGTCTCACCTCAGAGGAGAGGGCTCACTGACCATGCTGAATAAAGCAGCCCCCTTTCTTTTCACACCTGCTTTTATACTCTGCTTCATTTTTATTTATACCATTTCTCATTTCTTGGTTCAGTTATTCATTGTCGTGTCTCACCCACTAGAATACAATTTCTTGTGTTTTCATCTCTCTTCCTAGAAACTGGCATGGACCAGGGGCTCAGATAATATTTGTTGAATGTGTGAATACATCTGGAGACAAGACAAAGGGAGGTGAAGGAGGAAGGTCTACTGGTCAGGCTTGTGCCCAAATCCTCTCTCCAAACCGGTAGCTGCCATCTTCTAACAGTCCAGACAGAAAGCTGGGGCCCAGAAAGATGGAGAGGCAGAGGTATGCTCAACCCCAGCTCAGTGATAACAGACCAACCTGGACAGTTCTGTTTCTATACTTGCCAAGTTCTTTCTCAGAAATTATGTCCTGGGAGCTATCATACCTCCATTTTCCTGATAAAAGCCTGCAGCCTGAAAGGTCAGGAGAGTGTCCCGGGGGGAGGGTCACCTTAGTGTCAGAGCAGGGGGTCCTGGGTTTCCTGACTCTGTGCGGGTGTTGGCTTTACTCTCAGCCCTTGCTGGGGTGAGAGGTTGAAAACAAGACTCTGCGCCCGCCCCTCACTCCTGGACACAACAGAAAAGGACCAGAGACCTGGCTGAGCCAGTGGGGTGTGTCTTGGAATATGCCCATCAGAAGCTGAACCTGAGTATTTGGCAGGTGGAACCTGGCCCCTAGAAGCATGGAGGGAGTTTGAGAGGCATGTGCTGAGGGGACTGGAGATGGAGGACAGTTCCTGAGTCTGGGAAGTCTGCTGCTTGGGGAGAAAGTCTGTAATTTAAGAGGGGAACTGGCAGAGGAGGAAAGGCCCCTGGTCATATCCTGGAGACCCACCCTCTGTAGATGGTGTTTTCAATGTTCCTCCAGGCTGCAGGCTGTTTAGGAAGTGTTTTGAGGACACAGGGCTCCAGGGTTGAGAATGCTTGGGCAACAGTGGAGTAAGCAAAGAGAAAGAGGAGTTTCTGTTCCAGGCCTTCTCGGAGCCTTTCTCATAGTTCAGTGCATTGCCAACCTCTAATTGCAGGAAAAGTGGGCAAAGAAGTGTGGACCCTGCTTTCTGGGAGCTCACAGTCGGTGGAGGAGACCCAGACACAGGAACAAATCGAATATCAGGAGGTTGGAGAACTATGAAGAGAAATGTAAATAATGGGGGGGGGGGTTCCCCTGGGAGGATGACATTTGAGCAGAGCCTGGAAGGAAGTGAGGGAGGGGGTGAGGGGGCAGCTGTGTCTCGGGGGAGAGAGGCCCAGGCAGTGGGAACAGCATGTGCAAAGGCCCTGAGGCAGGAAGGGTTCTTAGAGTATTTGAGAAGCAACAGGGGCTGCTGGCTGGAGCAAGGTGGGCTGAGGGGGAAGGTGGTAGGAGATGGGGTTGACAGGGATCAGCCTCCAAAGGCCACCATATTCAGTTTGTTGGGGAGCCCTTGGCCACCATGCATTGTTCTGCGGCCAGGAAATTAGGTTATGTTTTGTTTTGCTTTGCTTTGTTTTTTGGTGGTGGAGGGCATTAATAGCAATGCTATAGTAAATATTCTTGTTGTTAAATGTTTCTGAATCTCTTTAATTATTTGGTTAGAGTCAATTTCTTTTTAGAAACAATATTTAGAAATATTCCTGTTGTTAAATCTTTCTGAATCTCTTTGATTAGAGTCAGTTTCTTTTTAGAAGCAGTTTAGAAGCAGAGTACAGAACTATTGACGCAGCTCAAAATTTTTCAAAATTTTTTGAGAAAAATGACTATGTCGCCCTCCAGAAAGAATATCTCAGCCATCTCAGTTGACCCTCTCAGCCATCATGTTTGGAGGGACATATTTGGGCTGAGTTTTCTGTCACTATCTTATTTTGTTCTCTCATAGAATATCCTTAGAAGTGTTATTTACTTTTTATTAGATAATGCATTTATAAGGTGGGCTTCCCAGGAGGTGTTAGTAGTAAAGAACACACCTGCCAATGCAGGAGATGCGGGTTCTATCCCTGGGTTGGGAAGTTCCCCTGGAGGAGGGCATGCCACCCACTCCAGTATTCTTGCCTGGAGAATTCCATGGACAGAGGAGCCTGGTGACTACAGGCAATAGGGTTGCAAAGAGTCAGACATGACTGAAGTGACTTAGCACGCATGCACATTTATAAGGTTTAAAAAATATTTTCTGAAAAGCTTTTCTCTTTCCTCTGTTCCTCAGTCAGCCCAGTAGCCACCACTGGGACCAGCTTCTGGTGAGTCCTTCCAGAGAAGTTCAGAGGCAAGCAAATGTGTACAGTGAGAACACCCTTTGAATGGAATGAAACAGAATAAAATAAGCCCTAGGGTGCACAGGAGATAGGGAACTGCCATCTGAGGCTGATTTCATCTTGGTTTTGAGCTGAGTAAAGAAAATGCTGCCAAGGTCAGACTACTGGAGGAGGCACAGCCACAGGCCCGGGTACAGGATGAGATGTTATCCCTGTGCACGTGCTGGGTCAAGATAAGGACACAAGGGACACTAGGATCCTCCAGCTCCCTCTGATCTGGGCACACTAAGGACAGCTTGGCCATCTTCTTCTTCTTACAGGTTCTCCTTCCCTACGCCACACAGTGGGGAAGGGGGAGAACTAGGATGCTTTCAATCCCTCTGAACTAGCATCAGATGCTTAACAAATCCTGGAAAATAGAGGTCATCCCCAGTATGCTGTTGACACATGAAGATGCTCAGAGTCCTGGAATCTGACTATGTCCAAATAATCTCTCTTTGTGTGGCCTAACTTGGAATCCCAGGGAAGTTCCTTCTGCCTCTGTTTACCTCACTTTCTTAATCTGGGAATGAGGCTCAGGGCTTTTGTGCTGCTCATTTGAAGCTCCAGGGCATGCAGTCAGAGGCAGCTTTGAAGATCCCAGAGTCAGCAGGGCCTTTATCCAGGCGTCTCAAATATCTCCCAACACGTGATTGAAACTACACATTTCAGAGAAGAATTCCACCACGACACTATTGCTGTCATTCCCATTTTAATGACAGGGAAGGCAAGGTCTGGGAGGCACTCTAGCAACATGTTCCCATGGTCATAAGCTTGTGTAAAAATTTTCCAAAGTGAGGTAATTTAACCTCATTCTGTTAAAACCACCATCTCCTTCTGTTCCAACTTCCCCTTGTGTCAGATGAGGTTGGAGTGAGTGTGAGCATTTTGGGGATCTGGCTAAGAGGACCTTGACATTTAGTTCGGGTTTAGTGGTTTTATTTATGTTGTTTCCAGTCACTTTTGCCAGTACGTGATTTCCAGCTGCTATAGTACAGCAAAGTCTTCCAGGAATACCCCTGCCTGGAACACCGAGGTGACTCACCTGGTACTGTGACATGAAAGTGAAGGGTCAGGGGTCCATAGGCATGGAGGGTCCTACAGTGTGAATGCCATCAGGATGAGGTAGTAGAGGAGAGGTTTGAAATGTGTGTATACACGGAAATGCATACAGAAGCTTGTTTGTGGAAAGTATGGAGATATGTCGAACAGGTAATTCACAAAAAGAATGTTATTTTTCTGAACTTTGTAATCTCTGTAGAAATTGAAATTTGCTATGGCTTCTTTCATCTTTCTAAATAAATCATCTCTGTATTACTTAATTTGTAATTTTGTAGTCCTTTTCTTAAACAACACTCCCTAACACTCCTTAAATTGTTCAAGCCTCGGGAAGTACAAAGTCTGGACCTGCTCCTACTGTTTTCTCTGTGTCTTTCAGGATCAGAGACCCTCCTTGCCTCTCCTCACTGCCACTGTCAAACTGCCGTTATGTGGGAATGTAACAGAATGGTTCGGAGGACTCCTACTGGATCCAGACAAACCTGTTTTCTAATCTATAAAATAGGAATATTAGTAGAATCTCCTCAGACAGTAATGAAGTCAAATGAGAAAATGTGTGTATGTTTGAGCACAATCTAACAGAGAGCACAGTTAGTGCCAGGTCTGTTATTTAGCTGATGCTCACAGACTCCCTGTTTATGATAGTACCTTTTCTGATACGGTTGGTTGGTGCCTATGCCAGAATGTGCAATCATTGGTAGCTATTGGTATACTATTAGTTCTCCTCCCCAGCCTCTCCAAGGTATGTATACAGTCAGTGCCCGATCACTGATAATCCAATCAAAGAATGAAAAACACCATCTGGGATAGAAAGAGGCTGACTCCAAACTGAGCAATGCCCTAGACCCAAACAGTGACTCACCCTCTCATCTGGAAGGGCTGTTAGAGTTAATTTTTCTAATTCTCTTTTTAAAAATGTATCTTTGTTTTCCCCCCTGACTGGTTTAGTTCAGTTCAGTTCAGTTGCTCGGTCGTGTCCGACTCTTTGCGACCCCATGAATCGCAGCACGCCAGACCTCCCTGTCCATCACAAACTCCCGGAGTTTACACAAACTCATGCCCATCGAGTCGGTGATGCCATCCAGCCATCTCATCCTCTGTCATCCCCTTCTCCTCCTGCCCCCAATCCCTCCCAGCATCAGGGTCTTTTCCAATGAGTCAACTCTTCGCATGAAGTGGCCAAAGTATTGGAGTTTCAGCTTCAGCATCAGTCCTTCCAATGAACACCCAGGACTTATCTCCTTCAGGATGGACTGGTTGGATCTCCTTGCAGTCCAAGGGACTCTCAAGAGTCTTCTCCAACACCGCAGTTCAAAAGCATCAATTTTTCAGCGCTCAGCTTTCTTCACAGTCCAACTCTCACATTCATACATGACCACTGGAAAAACCATAGCCTTGACCAGATGGACCTTTGTTGGCAAAGTAATGTCTCTGCTTTTTAATATGCTATCTAGGTTGGTCATAACTTTCCTTCCAAGGAGTAAGTTTAACTATTGGCAATTTGGTAACTTATTTCCAAAGCAGAAATATGTTTCCAAATTTCCAACAGTTAAACCAGTCAAGAGGAGAAAGAAAGAAGAAAGAAGCAGAAAGAAGAAATTAACTTCTGTTATTATAAATGTTTATACATAAATATGTGCATCTAGTCAAGGCTATGGTTTTTCCAGTAGTCATGTGATGTGAAAGTTGGACTATAAAGAAAGATGAGCACAGAAGAATTGATGCTTTTCAACTGTGGTGGTGGTGAAGACTCTTGAGAGTCCCTTGGACTGCAAGGAGATCCAACCAGTCCATCCTAAGGGAAATCAGTCCTGGGTGTTCATTGGAAGGACTGATGCTGAAGCTGAAACTCCAGTACTTTGGACACCTGATGTGAAGAGCTGACTTATTTGAAAAGACCCTGATGTTGGGAAAGATTGAGAGCAGGAGAAGGAGACAACAGAGGATGAGATGGTTGGATGGCATCACCGACTCAATGGACATGGGTTTGGGCGGACTCCAGGAGTTGGTGATGGACAGGGAGGCCTGGCGTGCTGCGGTTCATGGGGTCGCAAAGAGTCAGACATGGCTGAGTGACTGACCTGAAATGAACTGAACTGAAATATGTGCATTGTGCTCAGTGCTGTCTGACTCTTTGCAGTACCATGAACTATAGCCCTCCAGGCTCCTCTGCCCATGGAATTTTCCAGGCAAGAATACTAGAGTATTCTTTCTCCTTCTCCAGGAGATCTTCCTGACCCAGGGATCAAATCTGTGTCTCCTGCATTGGCAGGCAGATTCTTTACCACTAGGGCCACCTGGGAAGTCCAATACATAAATATAGTACATGTGATATTACCATTATGTTTTTAATGCATATTTATGTTGTACATAGTACTTTGAAACATACTTTTGAAAAATTTAATACTTTCTTAGTGCTAAATATATTTAAATCACATCATTTTTAATGACTGTATAATATTCCTCATCAAAAAGTGAGGGTATTTAAAGGTACTTATTAGAGGGTTATGCCATGAGCAGTGATGAGAGTTTTGTCATGCAAAGCTTCTGGTATATATTAAAAAAAACCTCAATAAATTCAGTTCTTCCGCAGGATGGATTTATATAACCAATCTCCTTTCACTGAGCACTTAAGTTATTTTCATTATTTTGCCATGATAAATAACGCAGGGCTATATTAATCTTCGCTCACATCTTTGGTTATATCCTTAGTAAATTCCGGGACTGCGGGGCATGCCCATCTTCACACTAACTTGCTCAGCATTGCGCAGTTAGGGAAACAGAGAAACCGGCTTGCACTGGTTCACATAGCCTGTCAGCTGAAGTCAGGACTAGGAATCAGCTAAGTCCCGGGTGAGCAAGAGAAAGAATTAGCCGCTTAACCTAAAGCGGCTGCCCAAAGAACCCGAGACCACCGGGCAGGTAAGGGGCGAGGAGGGACTACGAAGACCTGGCTCTCCCACGCCGAAGCTAAGCCGTTGCCTGGCAACGCGGGCGGCGCGGAGTTCGAACGGAAGCGAGAAACCAATCAGGATGTCCGGGGCAAACCATTCTGGTGTCGGGGAGGGGGGTGAAGCGACGCGCTCATTTCCCCTTCCTCCTGCTCCCCGGGACTTTCGCTTCCCCTCAGTACCCCCAGACCTTCGCTCTGGCTGGGTCCTTGGGACAGTCAGGTTCCCCGGCTTATCTCGGGTGCGGAGCACAGCTCGGAAGAAGCCTCCGCGGGTCCTCACGTGGGGCTTGGGCCTCCCGAGCTGTGTTGGGTGCGGCCATTCCGCGCCTGACTGGGTCCGAGCTGTCAGCCTCCTCAAGACCCGCACTGGAGGAGCGGGACTCGCCTAGGTGAGGCTCCTTGTGAGGGCACGGGTGGTCCGGGGCGCGAATCCGGGTCTAAGGGGGGCTGTATTCACCCCTGCGGTGTGTGTTCTTTCCGAGTCCTACCTGCGGACAGGTGGTGGTACCCCATTTCACAGATGAGAACGCTGAGGCTCAAAAGACGAAGTCTGGCAGAGAATCTGACTCAGATCTTTCTGCTCCATCTTGCAGTCTCTAGTGTAATAGATCTAGATTTGCCTTGAGAGACCCGGACGGGTAACTGGTGGTCGCTTTCTTAGCCTCTTATCAACAGGAACATGAGAGCCCTGGCTGCATCCCCTCCAGGCTGCCTCTCCCCAGCATCGGCCTGGGGTCTTCTCCTCACCGTCTGTCTTCATTTCTCCAGAAAGCCAGGGGTGGACTTAGGGCTCACCTGAGATCCTTCTGCTTGCAGGGCTCTGAATTATAGAGCTCGCTCTCTCAGAAGATACAGGTGGCTCAGGCAGGCCTGACATTTCTGAGCTAGGTGCCAGGTGGGCAGCTGGAATTGCTGTAGGACTCTTGGGAATCTACTCTGGGCAAAAGGGTAGGCACAGCCCTCAGCCAAAGACACTAGGCACCAGAGACTCTGGAGTTGGTCCTGGGCCTGGGACCCCTCCTGGTAGAGCATCTGACCTACACCAGGCCTTGCCTCCTGGGGAACCCCCTCCCCACCTGCTGGTTGCTATTGGTTTCCTTTTGTAGATGGGCAAATTGAGGTTCTAAGAAGTTAGGCCCCTTTGCCCAAAACCACATGGTCAGACTTGGGAACTCTGGGGCTGGTTCCCAATCTGTCTGGCTTCCGTCTTAGAATCCTAGACACTCAGAATTGTATCATCTGGGAGTCCAGAATCTCTTCAAGGGGAATTATTTATCGTCTATCCTCCAAACCAGTCTCCTGGCTTTAAAGGAAGAGGAGCTTTGGAAATTCAGAAAGAAAACAAGTGTTCATTCTTTCAACAAATATTTACTCACTTCATATGCTCTGCCTTGTCTATTTTGTTTTCCTCAGTAGCATTTACCCCATCCAGTGTCCTATAATTTCACTATTAGTGAGTTTATTATCTTCCCGGACTGGAATGTGATGCAGGGAGGGGCTAGGGTGAGGTAAATGAGGTAATCGCCTCCAGTGTGAAACTGAGGGGTGCCCAAAGCCCTAGGAATCAAAATGACTAACGCTAACATTTACTGATCATTTGTTGTATGTTCTGCTGGTGGGAGATCAACTCCATGGATCACAGTCCCCCATCTCTGTCACAATTACACATGCATCCCCCTGACCTAGCTGTCCCACTTCTGGGCAGAATGATCTAGGTGCTGTGAGGCCACAGTGTGGTTTTTAATAGAGACTAGATACACGCTCAGTGGCCATCGGTAGGGACTGATGGGCTCTTTATGTAGTACAACATATATTATTAAGTTTATTAATAACATTCTAATTAATAACATGCTAATAACACATGTTATTAAGAACAATATATATTATTCAGTGAAAGAGTAAGATGAAAATAATGCACAGAACATGTTGCTATGTATAAAAAAAATAGAATATATGTCCATTATTGCTTGTATGTGCTTGAAATCTCCCTGGAAGGACATACAACTACCTGATCATAATGATTCTTGCAGGGAGGGGAACTGGGTGGCTGGGGATAGGAGTGGAGGGAGGTGTTTTTCTTTTTTTAATTTCCTTTATAGCTTATGAATTTTAAGCCATGCACATGTATCACCTGGTTGAAAAAAAATATATATATATGTATTATAGATTATTTATCTAATCATGAGACCACTGCCCTGTCTATGATCTGTCATTAACTTTCTTGTGACTTTGGGCAAGGTTCTTGACATCTCTGGGCCGAGAAAAGAAGCCATGATGGTGAGCTTCGGCCCAAGCAGAGGGCAGTCCAGGACAGGAAGTGGGCTTGGTTGTGGGTCTGTCCCAACTCCACCTTCCTCCTCCTGTGTGCCAGGCCCTTCCCGAAGGCTTTGTGTGCAGTATCTCTCTTAGTCTCCACTGCAGGTCCCTTTGTCCTCATTTGGCAAGCTCAGGTGCAGACCTGAGGCCCAGAGGACTGAGTTGATGGAGGTGTGAGGTTGGTGGGCCAAAGAGGAGACTGCTGCCTTAGGCAACTGCACCCACACCCTTTCTGCAGCCTGTTTACCTCTCCCTTCCTGAGGTTTGTGCAAGGTTGCCCTGGGCAAGGCTGACTCCAGGCAGGCCAGGGCATGAGCGTCTGGGAAAACTCCAGAAATAGTGTGGGGCCTGGCGTGGGCCTGGAGGATGCCTAGCTGGGTGTCTCTGACCCTGACAGCTGTGCTGAAGTGGAGCTGGGCTGTCCTACTGGCTGGCAGTCTCTGCTGCCTGGAGCCTTCCTGGATCCCTCTGGGGCAGGAGAGGGCCTCTCTGTCTTCACCCAAGTCTGGGCTGGACTTCTGCTAAAGAAAAGGAGAAGCAGGTGGAAGGGAGGGGTGAGGTGGAAGTGCACAATGTCATAAAAATGATAAACATCAGAAACCACACCTCCTGCGCCCTCAGCAAAGAACAGAAATCACTGACACCTCTTGATCCCTTACTGTGTGCTAAGTACTTTACAAGTATGAACTCCTTCAATTCTGTCAGTTCTATGATGTAAGGTAGTTACTGCTGTTATTTCCTCCTTATGAAGGGAAACTGAGCACAAGAGATGTTTAGTAACTTGCACCTAGAGCTGGAATTGGAATCCAAGGAGTCTGGCTTCAGACTCTAAACCTTCTTATTCTTTTTTTTAAAATGTGTGCATTAATAAAATGCAGTTTACCTTTTTAATCATTTTTAAGTATACAGTCTAGTTGCATTACGTTCATTCGCAGTGTTGTGCAACCATTGCTAATGGGAACTCCATACCCAGTGAATAGTAACTCCTCTTTCTCTTCTTTCTCCCGCCCCTGGCGGTCACCGTTCTTCTTTCTGCCTCTATGAATCTGATTACTTGAGGAACCTCATATAAGTGGAATCAGGCAGTATTTGTTCTTTTGTGACTGGCTTATTTCACTTAGCATAATGACTTCAAGATTCATCCATGTTGTAGAGCATGTGTCAGAATTTCCTTCCTTTTTAAGGCTAAATGGCATTCCACTATCTGTGTATACTGTACCCTGCATTTTGAGTATTTGTCAGTGGACACTTGGGTTGTTTGCACCTTTTGGCTATTGCAAATAATGCTGCTATAAACACTGATGTACAAGTGTCTCTTCAAGTCCCTGCCTTTAATTCTTTTGGTCATATACCTGAAGTCGGTTTGCTGGATTCCATAGTAGGTCTATTAAAAATTTTTGCTTAACTGCCATACTCTTTCCATAGTGGCTGTACCATTTTATGTCCCCAACAGTGCACAAGGTTTCTAATTTTGCCTCTCCATCCACATTTATTATTTTCTGTTTTTGTTTGTCTGATAATGGCTATCTTATGGGTGTGGTATGGTATCTCATTCCGGTTTGATTTGCATTTCCCTAATCATAAGTGATGCTGAGCATCTTTTCTTGTGCTTACTGGCCACTTGGGTACTTTCTTTGGAGAAAGAGCTATTCAAGTGACTGCATTCTTAGATTTGTAACCTCTGAGAGAAGTGGTCAACATTCTGTCTGGGCTGATGAAGGCCTCACAGAGGAGCATCTGGGCACTGGAGCATCTGTTTGGTTGAAGAGTTATCACAGCTCACATTTTGGTGGCATTTGTCAAGCACGGGCCTCATGCTGGGAGGGAGGCACTGTTAGGGATCCCGTTTTACAGTTGGGGAAACCAAGGCACAGAGAAGTTAAGTAACTTATCCAAGTTTCATAGCTGATCACTGGTGGAGCTGAGATTTGAACTCACTCAGGCTAGTCCTAGAATCCAGGCTACAGGGGTGGCCAGGGAGAGGGAGTGGGAAAAGGCACTGCCAGCGGTGGACCCGGTGTGTGCAGAGACTTGGATGTGGCATCTTAGGAGGGAAAACAGGATTCAGCTAGAAATGTCTGGAGCCCAGCTTGAGCAGGGGCTCCTGGAGGCTGGAGCAGGAGTGGGACTGGTGGAGGAAGGCCTGGGCAGAGTAGGGGGTTGGGAGGAGGCTTGGTGCTGAGGCTTGGTTTTTCAGGTGACCTGGCCACTTGGTCTGTGTCGTCCCCTTTTGTGCTTTGTCCCTGGAGGATGGAGTTCTTAGCCCATGGGAGAGATAGGAAACAGGTGGTTGTTGATGTTCAGTCACCCAGTCGTGTCTGATTCTTTGTGACCCCATGGACTGCAGCACGCCAGGTCTTGCTGTCCCTCACCATCTCCCAAAGTTTGCCCAAGTTCATGTCCATTGCACTGATGATGCCATCCAGCCATCTCATCCTCGGACACCTTCTTCTTCTGCCTTCTGTCTTTCCCAGCATCAGGGACTTTTCCAGTGAGTTGGCTGTTTGCATCAGATGACCAAAATACTGGAGCTTCAACGTCAGCATCAGTCCTTCCAATGAGTATTCAGGGTTGATTTCCCTTAAGATTGACTGGTTTGATCTCCATGCTGTTCAAGGGACTTTCAGGTGGTAGTGAATATCTAAAACGACAGGGTGCGATGAATGCTTGGAAGGGAACTAACTGGGTAAGAGAGTTGGCAGGAGCCCCAGTGTGGTCAGGGAAACCTCTCTGAGGAAGTGAAAATGGAAGGTTCCAGGCAGAGAAAGGATGGTGCAAAGGCCCTGAGGCAGGAGAAACCTTGGTGTGCTCAGGAACAGCAGGGAGGACTCAGAGGCTGGAGCAGGGAAGGCTGGAGAGGAGGTGGGAGAGGAGGAGGACTGAGAGGAGGGCCAAGTGGAGAGTTTGGAGTTTGTTCTCAGGCGATAGGGAGTCTCAGGGGCTGGGGCTGGGGTGATTTAAGCAGAGCTGTGATGACATCTGATTTCTGCTGGGGAAACATTGCCATTTCTGCCCTCATAGCTGAGGAAACAGGTCCAGAACCATAGCCAAGTTGACTTCTCTCTCTGGGGCCCAGAGGGGGAGGCTAGAGATTCCCTAGGAGTCCCCTGGTGAGTGGCCAAAAACTAGCAGGAGACTGGGGACTGTCTCCTCCACACCCCTGCCCCCCAGACCCAGACCTGGGCTCAGGTTCTGGCTCTGCCATTTATTAGCCATGTGACCTCAGACATGTGGCCTCACTCTCCACGCCTTGGTTTTCTCAACTGTAAAATGGTCATAATAGTAGTACCTACCTTACAGTGTACGTGTGAGGATTAATAAATGAGTTAATACCTAGAAAGAGCTTAGAACAAATGCCAGGTACAAAGAAAGCACTTGGAGAAGTTCTTAGCCTGTTTTATAAAACTTGTCATCATTGCCTTGCTTTTACTACTGCTAGAGCCTAACTGAGCGTGGCTACCTTCCCCACTGTTGCCTTAGTAGAGGGTTAGGCAGGCACCCAGCAGTCTGCTGTGGACAGTGATGGTCTTGTCACTTCCCTTATCCTCCTAAAATCAGGACCCAGGGGCTGGAAGAGGTCTCAGAGCTGATTCACTCCCAGGTGGAAGAGAGTTGTCCCTTGAATCAGTTCCTGTCCCCTTGTGCCCCCCACCCCAATGCTGGTGCAGCCCCCACCAGGCACAGACATGGAACTGGGTCCTCTTTCACTTCCTTGGGGCTCATGTTTGAGGCCAGTGCACACTTCCTTCTTTGGACCTCAGGATCCCAGTGAAGACTGGTGTCTCGAATGTGCCACCTTAAGTGATGTAATAGAGCTTGGTGGCAGAAGAGACAGTCACCTCCCTCCCAGGGGTTCCTTCTGGCAGGGCTACTACTGTCTTCATCTGTAAAATGGGGAATAGCTCCTCCCACTCAGGGTAGTATAGAGATTTAAACAAGGACCGTGTCTGGCAATCTGAAATTCTAGTTATTATTATTGCTATTATTGCTGTCAATTACTAATGTTTACAGCTTGCTCAAAGCTTCAGTAGGCACTCTCAAGCTCTAAGAACTCACACTGACCTGGCCTGGAACCTGGGACTCTCCTTTAGACAGAATGGAAGACCAGAGAGGTTCAGCAACCTACTCAGGGACACACAGCCAGAAAGGGGGGTGGTGTTAATTAAGGTTTGGTCTGAGGAGAAAGAGCCCAAGTTGGACTCTACAGGGTGATTTTGGCAACTGACTCAACCTGTCCCAGCCTCAGTTTTCCATTAGTCAAATGGGGATAATAGTAGAGTTCCCTCCATAGGGATTGTTGGGAAGATTAAAATGGGTTAATTAACACCAGGAAAAGTTAATATATTAACTGGTGGTCGTTGTGGCAGTGACAAGGGGGACTCAGTTTTTCCATCTGCAAGATGGGTGCCCTTGCCCTTCTGGGCCCCACGTGTGGGCCAGGGCAGCTGGGGATGGGCGGGCCCCGCTCGCGGAAGGGCTTCCTGGGGTAGGCAGGGCGCCTGAGACCGGGTCCCGGCGCCGAGTTGGCGGACAGCAAGCCCGGGCTCAGTTCCGGCCCGCTGCCTGGCTTTCCTTCTCCCTTTTCGAGTAACTCCTGGGCCGGCGGGTTCACTTGCTCGGGGCCGGCCGCCGGAAGTTGCGCAAACGTTGTGTTACCTGAGCCCAGGTGGGCCGGGCTGGAGAGCGCAGAGCGCCGGTCAGGACGCAGTCAGGTACGTGCGGGCCGGAGCCTGGGCGCCCGGCCGGGGTCGGAGCTGCCCGGGCACCTCTCCCTCCTCCTCTGGTGGGCGGGGACCGGGCCGAAACTCACCTTCAGGCCTGGACGAGGCTGCAGGGATCGTGCCGTCTGCTCCCTCATTTAAGAACTCGGAGAGGGGCGGCTGGAAGACTAGAGTCACACAGCGTGCCGCCGGGCTCTGGGCCTCCTCCGCCGCTAGGAGTCCCCAAGATTGCCCTCGGCTAGGAAGGGCAAGGGCAGAAGCTAGACCGGGGATCCGGGCTCCCCCACGGACCCCCACCGAGGCCTCCTGAAGCTAATGCCCGGGAAGTTGCTGGGGAGGGAGCGTGGTGAGGCTACGTGCCCGAGGATGCCAAGGAGAAGGGCCTGGGGCCGGCGTATTTGGGGTCGTTTGTGGGTGTTTGAGATCCGTGGGTGGGGCGTTGGGTGATGAGAGGAGGCCTCAGAGAGGGCACGAGCCCCACCTGGGGACCGGGACCCTGGCTTCAACTCGCAGGAGCCGCAGCACTTTGGGCTTCACCCGCCTGTGGAATGAGTCTTGTTCACGGATTAACCTCCTTTGTCCGCGGCTTAGGCTCAGACAGACCCTTCTGGAGAAGGCTTAGAGACCCCTGCGAGAGGAGCGGTCTCAGGAGTTGGGTCCAATTCGTAACAGAAACAAGGAGCTCAGTTCATGCAGTGAACGAAAGTTCTCGACTTGTTTTTTCTCTCTCCATCCTCACGGTGACCTGAAGGATGAGGAAGGTCTATTTTTAACAGCATTTCACGGATAAGGAAACCCCAAGTCTGAAAGAGGTGCAGCTGCTTGCGAAAGGCGCACAGCGGGCGAGTGGGCGAGTTCCGGGCGATCTGGCCAGCGGCCCCATAGCCAAGCTTGGCTCCTAGAATCTGCCCTGGTCCGGCCAGAAGAGCCCCTGGGGCGCCTGGTCCGCTGGAGGCGGTGGAAGCCCGAGCTGGTTGGCGGTGGGGGTCGCAGAACTTATGCCCTAGCCCTGCCCATCTGACCTCCTTCCTCCCTCTGTTTCCCCGATGGTGCCCGGGAGGGAACTCATGCCACCAACGGGTTGGACTGGTTTGGGAGGTGGCGGCCGGGGGGGTGGGGCAGAGCCTACCTACCTTGACAGGGCTTGGCATGGCTACCTTTCTGGTGACCCTTCCCTCCTGAGGTCTCCTTGGGGGTTGGTCCTGAGTGGGGCAGCTTTCTTCTCCCACCTGCTTCATCCCTTCTACCTCTGGAGCAGCTCTGGCTCTGGGCCAACACCCCCCAAGTTTCTGTTGTCAACTTGCCTTGGTTGCAGAAGTCTCAAACTGGGGTGGGAGGGGAGGGGCTCAGATATGTTTGCAGGCATTTTGCTTGCCCTGTCTGTGCAGTTTTTAATATTATTATTATCAAATAGACTAACAATCTAGAGTTTCCATGCACTCTGGTTTCCCAACTTCCTAGACCATTCTATACCTACCATCTTGAACCATATGCTTGCAGTAGGGTGGGTGTGCCCCCTCTCTAGTTTGTTCCTGGTCTCCATACTTATATTTGGCCCTCACAAGTATTTCATCTTAGTAAAAATCCATTGACTGTTGGTTACGTGTAAAGAGTAATATCTTGAAACTGAGATAGGGGAACAAAACAGACCCTCCCTTGCCCTCCCCCCCCAGCTGTTTTAGGGAAATGTGAATAATAATGAGTAAAACTACTCTTTTTTTAGACGAGTGAATTAGGCTTCATATGACTTTGTTTCTTATTTACTGGCTCTGGAACCTAGGTTGGCAACTTCTTTGAGTCTCAGTTTCTCTATCTGTGAAAATGGGATGACAGAGACCTGTATCACAGACTTGTTTTGAGATTACAGGAGAGGATGATGTCAGATGCCTAGAAGACTGATTCCTCTCTCCCCTCCCCAGTCCAGACTCTTCCCTTATGGCATTCTGGATGTCGAGGTGGGGCTGTCCAGTATAGCTTTCTGCTGCAGATGGAAATGTTCCAATCTGTGCTGTCTAGTAGAGTGACCACTGGCCACATATGACTATTGAGCACTTAAAATGTGGCCAATGTGATCAGGAACTGAATTATATTTACTGTAAATTTAAAGTTAAGGCTGAGTAGCCATATGTGGCTAGTGGCTATTGAAATAGATAATACTGGTTTAGATGGCCTGAAGGTCCTCTTGAAGATCATCTTGATGGAGTCCCTTTTCCCCATTTTACACAGGAAAAGGTTCAGGACTTGGTCTATGGGTTTTCTTCCAGCCCATCTCCAGGGGGCTTTGGGGAGTGCTTTGGGACTCTAGCCCTTCTTCTTTGGAAAAAGGGACAGGGGTGGCCTGACGGCCAGGGTACTAGCCCTGATGCTTAGGTGATCATGTGGAGACTTGTGCCTCCAGATGTAGGCCCTCCTGCCTAAGGGTGTCCATACTACTGCTGTTGGCAGATGCAGAGTCGGCTGGATACTCCTGAGCAGGGCTGTGATCTTGGGCATTTCCAGCTTCTCTTGGGGCCGCATAGCTCAAGGCTGATGTTTCCACCTGACAGGCATCCATGGATCACCGTGGGCCTGGCATTGGAATTTCATACTGGAAGCTAATGGGTGTCTGGACTCCACTGGGGCAGGGGTGGGGTAGGGACTTTCTGTGCTCCTCCTCCCACAAGCTCTGCTGCCATGCCTGGGGCCTGGCATGTCCAGGCGGGTGGATGGCACAGGGCAGCTTCCTGCCTAGGTGTGGGGTGGAGGTGGTTCCAGGCTTCCTGTGGGCATTCCAGGTGGGGTGTGGGGTTGGAGCCCTTTCTCTTGGCCACTCAACCCCAAGACCCCTGCGCAGCAGGGGGACAAGGGAGGCAAGGGACAGCCACCAACTTGTTGAATTAGCTTCCTCAAGCTTGCCTGCCTGGGCTTCAGTTTCCCCAAGTGCAAAATGGAGTTGAGAAGAGGATCCACTGAGGTTGAGCTGGCTGATGTCCAGCAGCCAGCCTGGAGCCTACTTTGCTTCCTTTAAAATATGCCATCCCCATCCTTTATGCCCAGGCAGCCCCTGTCTGTCTTCTTCGGTACCTTTTTTCTTTCTGCTTCAGCTGGGCTGGGCCCTGCTCAAAGGAGGGGGAGTGGGTGGGGCCACAGGCCCCGGCCTTCTGCCTGCTGATTGGCTCCCTGTGAATCAGAGGCGTGGCTTTTACCTTTTAATAGGGAAGGCGTCTTCGGTCTCTTGGTCTTTGCTGAGCCTTTGTCTGAGTGGGCTCTGCCGCTTTCTTTCCACCCCTGCAGCCGTTGTGGAGTCCAGCTGCCAGCTTTCTGCTTGGATCTCTGTCTTCTCATTTCTCCAGTCTCCTCAGACAGAAGCCCTTGGGGAATGTAACAGCCATGCCAGTGGACACGCTGACTCCGGGAGCCCGGGACACCCCTGCTCTACCTATCCGCCTACGGACCAAGGTTCCTGGCTACCTGCTACGGCGTCCAGCGGACGGTGGAGCCCGGAAACCTAGTGCTGTCGAACGCCTGGAGGCCGACAAGGCCAAGTACGTCAAGAGCCTACACGTGGCCAACACTCGTCAGGAGCCTGTGCAGCCCCTGCTGTGCAAACAACCCCTCTTCAGCCCGGGAACTCGCCGCACCGTGCTCACACCTAGCCGCCGAGCCCTGCCTGGCCCCGGCCGCCGGCCCCAGTTGGACTTGGACATCCTTAGCAGCCTCATCAACTTGTGTGATAGTCCTGTGTCCCCTGCCGAGGCCAGCCGTACCCCCGGACGGGCTGAGGGGGCCAGGCAGCCTCCCCCGGCCACGCCCCCACGCCCACCACCAAGTATTGCTGCGGTCCGACGAGTGGATGTCCTGCCCCTGCCGGCGTCACCTGTCCAGCCCTGCCCATCGCCAGGCCCTGCCGCCGCCTCTAGCCCAGTCCGGCCCCCAGGTTTGCAACGCTCCAAGTCGGACCTGAGTGAGCGCTTCTCACGGGCAGCAGCTGACCTGGAGCGATTCTTTAACTTCTGTGGCCTGGACCCGGAGGAGGCGCGGGGATTGGGTGTGGCCCACCTAGCACGGGCCAGCTCAGACATCGTGTCGCTGGCGGGGCCCAGTGCTGGGCCAGCCAGCTCCGAGGGGGGCTGCTCCCGCCGCAGCTCTGTGACCATCGAGGAGCGGGCTCGGGAGCGTGTCCCCTATGGCGTGTCAGTGGTAGAGCGCAACGCCCGCGTAATCAAATGGCTGTATGGGTTGCGGCAGGCGCGGGAGACTCCAGCAGCTGAAGGCTAGGTGTCCACTGGAGTCGGGATCTTAGAGAGGCTGTTGGCCTCTTGACCTCTCCTGCGTCCATTCCCTGGCTTGGAGCAGACCCAAGGCTGCTGCCTTGTGTGAACTTGCTGTGGAGGCAAAGGCTCAGAGCACCCATCTGGCAAGGACTGACCTGGAGAGAGTTGGCTCTTGACCTTGGACCACTGCTTGGCCCTCACATGTAGGGTTTTGACATGAATGTCCCCTGCTTGTGGGTTTGGATTTGGGGCACTTAACCCTCCCCACTGAGAGTGGGGGGCCAGGGGATCTCACCAGAACTGTCTACCCAGCAGCTCTGTTTCTTTCTTCCTTCCTTGGCCTCTGTCCTTTACTGACTTCCTCTTCTTTAGCCCGTGGGCCTTGGTTACCTGGGAACTCACTCTGGGGTGGGGCAGGGAAGAGTGGCCTTGGCAGCCTGGGCCTAGGTGGGTGGACTACAGAAGGGACTGGTAGGAGTCTGCACTGCTCTGACTTCCCTCCTTTTAGTTAATAAACACAAATGCTTGGTTTTCAAAGGCTGGGTCATCAGATTCTTCTGTGTTCACAAGGGGAAAGGGTGGGAAGTCTTGGGATGGTGCCTTCAAAAGTCAGTGATTATCCACCCCAGGATCTGGGGGAACATGAGTTCAGTGTCTGGCCTGGCCTGAGACTAGCCTCACAGGGCATCCTCAAGACCCCTCTGGGAGGCTTGCTGATGGGCCTTCTTCATGGAATTTGGGATAGAGGACTGGGAAAAGGACCTGCAGGGAAAGGTTGACAGGTATATGGACCCTCCCCAACCTTAAGTGATGTGCCCTTTCCCATCCCAGCCCAGTTCCCAAGGGGGCAGAAAGCTCAGAGAGGGCAAGCCCTGAACTTGAGGTCACACAGTCCATAGATTGGAAGTGGAATTCTTAGAGGAAGCAGGACTTGAGATGGATAGAAAAAAATGAGTGGCCTTGCCTCTAACTCTGAGTGACCCTGGTCAGGCCAGTCTCCCTCTTTGGGCCTTGGTGGATGAGTTGGCAGCATGGTCTTATTTGGGCTTGGGGAAAGGGAAGGAGGTGGCTGGCACTGGGCTTTGAGATCTCGGCTTCTTCCTGTCTCCCTCCAGGTTAGTTACCTGCTAGGAGAACCCACCCTTGGCTGATGAAGCAACTAGGGCCAGGCACACAAAGGATGAGAACCTGGATGGGCTCTGCATCCCTGCTTTCCCGAGGGAGGGGGGCAGGGCTGGGTGGCGCTTCCTCTCCTGCAGGCTGCCTGGGCTGTAGCACTCAGAAACAGGAAGCTCTGATGGGGGCCCTTGGTGACAGGTTTGATGTAGGTTTTATTTTAAGCATAAAGAGGAGATTTCCGTTGGGCTGTTGACAAACATCCAGCTCAGTCCAGCTGTCTGTCTTACAGTCCACCACCAGTCCCTAGGGGACTTGACTGGGCTTGAGCCATTTGGGGAAATAAGGGGAAATCAGGTTGTAGAAGAGGATGGTGTTCAAATTCGTGAGGATGGAGTTCACCCTTCATGATACAGATCAGGAGGCTGAGGCACAGGCCTGGGATGACCTGCTATAGGCTCCTAGCAGGTTTGGCAATGCAGGACCCGGGCCCCCTTGTCCCCGTGTTAAAGTAGTGATGGGGTTGGGGGATAATCTGTGTCAGCTCTGCAGAGGTGGTGTCTTTTGAGGTGTCAAAACCTTTACCTCAAAGGCAACTCAGCCTGAATTCTGTGCTAATGGTTGTCCCTTGCCGTGAGCTATCAGTTCTCTAGAAACACAAGGAGGGAGCATTGGTTGTGTTTTACATGCAAAGAAATTAAGGTTTGGGTCACAGGACTGCTGGTGATGATCTGGAAGACCCCTTGTTCCTGGAGTCCTGGACTCAGACCATTCATACTAAACCTGTCACTGAATTCTCAAGGTGACTTTTTGAGGGTCACCTGAGAAGATCACCTCTTGTCTTAGAGCAGGGAGGGGTAGTGGCTTATGGGCTGTCACAGAGTGGGTCTGCACTCCAGCCTGGGGGCACACCCTAGCCTCCTAGGCATCCCAGTCACTGGCTCTCTGGCTCCTCGATTCTTCTGACACATGCCTCACCTCTCTTCCCCATCCTGGCAGCCTTTCCTCCTAGTCACTATTGAACACCTACTGGATGTCCAGCAGTTGGCAAGACAGTCATGGGCCCCACCAGGTCTCAGGGCAGGGAAGGAGCCACTAAGCAGAAACTAGTCATATAAGGTGGAACAGATGCATTCAGGGACTTCTCCCCTAAGACCAAAGCTGTTCCTAGGAGCTGCCATGGGGGAAACCGAGAGGGGCATTGGGAGGGTCTGATGCAAGAGAGCAGGGAGGGATTCTTGGAAATGAGGAAGGTGAGCCAGGTTGAGCCTTGACTTCTCTGACAGGGGTTCCCCTTGGCCAGGATTCTGTGGAAGGAGAGGCTAGCGGCTTCTGCCATCCCCTTACCCACAGCCTACCAAGCCTTGGGGATCCACAGAAACAGGCCCTCTATTGTTTCGCCTCCAGTTGGAGTGTGAGGGGCAGTGATTGGCAGCCGCTGTGTTTCAGCCCCTGTGAGGGCCTGCAGCTGCTGCCTTGTCCCCTGGGGCTGCCTGGCCTCCATAGCAGCTTCCCCAGGCCAGACTGGCCCCAGCTGCCTAGCCCCTAATTAGGCAAAGATGAGATTTGCTCCCTGATCTATTTCTCACCCGCTAATTATACACACTTGGGCTTGGGAGACTGGCAACCTGGCTGCTTACTTCTGTCATGAAGGTGTGATGGGCCCTCTGGGAAAGTACCCGTCCCCACCTGCAGGACCTCAGTTTATCTTGACAGAGGAAGGGATATAGTGAGAGGGTATTGTCCCTGCCCTGATGAAATGGTTCTGCCTTTGCTAATGAGTTGCTGAAGGGGTTCAGGGGGAGGAGACCCCCCAATCCTGCCTGACACCTGGTGTCCAGGGGAGTCTGCAGATCCACCCTGGCCCAAGACAGAAGCCCCATCCAGGTTTTTAAAAAATTTAATATTATTTTTCAGATGATACATTTATATATTCCCCCCCAAATTTTATTAAAATGTTCAAACTTAAAAGTTGATAGAATTATTCAGTGAATACATGTATCACCTACTAGATGCATAGTTGTTAATATTTTGCTATATTTGCTCTATCAGACATCTATCCATTCTTCTATCCATCCAGTAAGACAATTGGTTTTTTTTGAAACTTTTCAAAGTAAACTGAAGCGTCAGTACCCTTCTCCTCAAAGACACTTCAACATGTATATCATCAGCTAGAGTTTCATATTAACTATCTGTTTATGGTTAGTTCTTGGGGGTGGGAGGTAAAATTTATATACAGTGAAATGCATAGATCTTAAAAGTACCATTTGCCGAATTTAGACAAGTACATAATGTACCCCAAACCCCAGTCAGAACACAGAGCCATGAACAATTCCCTCACATTCCTTCCCAGTCAGTTCTTGTCCCCACGTCATGGATGTATCTATGTGTCTATATAAATTAAATATTACTGAAAACAACATTCCCTTGCCCTTCCCTTCCCACTCCCAGCCCTGCTCCCCAAAGTAAACACATTCAACTTTTTAAACTATTTCTTCTGACATTTTCCTCCATATTTCTAAGTAGCATTCTTTTCCTGCCATTTTCTTGATTAATTTTAGGCAAATGTTGACTTTTAGGTTTGATGTTCCCAGAGTGTGGCTTCTGCAGCCTGTCTGTGTTTGAATTCTAGCTCTTTCCTTTACTGGTCAGATGACCTGGCAAGTCCTCTTAACTTAGACTTAGCTACCTTAAGACTTAACTACCCTGTGCCTCAGTTTCCTCATTTGTAAAATGAGTAATAAGAATATTGAAGATATTGGGCTATTATGAGGATTCAGCATGTGAAATGCCTAGAATAAGGCACATCACCCAGTAAGTGGTCAAAACTGTTTCTTTTTGTAGTTATTATTATCAAGGAAGACAACTTTTCTCACCCACTTTTCTTTCAAAATCAACATTTATCACAATTTTTCATTAAATGATTAATTAATATTGTTATATTGTGACCGTACAAATATTTCCTTGCCAAGTTGCATATTACAGTTAGATTTCCTTTTTTTGTGAAACTCTGGTCTTCCTGGAGTTATTATCTGCTTTGTTTTCCACTCACTTACTTTCCTCCTTACTCATATTTGATTCTCGGACATCTTCAATTTCCCCATAGTTACACATAGAGGATAATTTCTTGGTTCCAATTTTCTTCCTGAAACCCTTCAAGAGCTTTATAACAATCCTCACACCCCTTTAAAAACAACAATGGAACCAATTTTTTTTAAATGCAATTTTAAGTACAAATACAATTTGTAAGATAAGCACTTGTGAGCATCCACTCTGTCCCTGCTCACGTGGGTCTCTAAGAGGAATAAAAGGCCTCTGCATTTATCCACGGGAACTCCTACAGCATGTCTGCTCACTGCTGCCAGCCTCTGGCTTGTCCTGTGCCCTTGGCTTTATTCATTTACCCATTCAACCAAAGTCTGTTTCTATTCACCTTGGAACTCTACTGGGCAGTGCCAGCAACATAGAGTTTGGGCAGTGTCGACCCATCTGTTCCCAGATTGGCATTTACACTATGCATTACATTACATTGGCAGCCAGGAGATTGTGTGTGGGGTTAGGTGATGGCTCTGTGTGTATGTGTGTGTTTGTGTGTGTGTGTGTGTGTGTGTGTGTGTGTGTGTGAGAGAGAGGGACCTGTAGGGGCATGTGAGTGCTTATGTGGGTGCCAGCAGACTTGCCATGAAAGTTCATCTGTGTGCATTTATATGCATGTACTTGTGTGTATAGACATTGACAGTGTGTGTTCACTAGGTGTATGTATCAGTAAGCCTTTCCTGGGTAACAGGACATCCTAGACCCTAAACAACAAATTATTAGTTCATGATTCTGTGAATTGGAAATCTGGTTTGGCTCAGCTGGGTAGTTCTGATCTTACTTAGGCTCACTCACATACCTGCAGTCAGCTGGGGCTGGGTCGTCTTGGAGGGCCTTGCTCACATATCTGGCAGTTGGCAAGCTGTTTACTAGGGTGCTTCAGTTCACCTCCATGAGGCTAGCGTGGGCTCATTCACATGGTGATCTTAAGGTTTTGTGTTCAGCTCCATTGCACAAGTGTTCTTTAAAGCCTCTTATTGGGTCATGATTACTAATGTTGCATTGACCAAATTGACACAGTCAAGTCAGATTTAAGTGGTAGAGAAATAGACTCCATCTCTTAGTCATATTGCAAAGGGTATGAGTACAGGCATGGAGGAATTTTTGCAGTCAGTTTTCAGTGTATCACAGCCTATGTGTGCTGGATGGGCTTCCTGGTGGCTCAGACAGTAAAGAATCTGCCTGTAATGCAGGAGACCTGGGTTCGATCATTGGGTTGGGAAGACCCCCTGGGGAAGGGAAGGGCAACCCACTCCAGTATTCTTTCCTGGAGAAGTCCATGGACAGAGGAGCCCAGCAGGCTACAGTTCATGGGGTCGCAAAGAGTTGGATATGACTGAGCAACTAACGTACATACACACACGTGTGTGTGTGTGGTAGGTGAAGTATTGGGGGAAATTTCCCAGCTTTGAAATCAGAAAAACTTGGATTTTTTGGTGCTACCACCTGCTGTCTGATCTTAGTCAAGTTGCCTCACCTCTCTGAGCTCTGTAAATTGGATAAAACTGAATGACATGCTATGGTCTTTTTAAGTGCTTGTTCCATTCATGTGTTCATTCATACAATATATATTTATTTGAGTCTACTGCATACCAAGTCCTAGGCACACCCTGGAGAGATTGTAGCAAACAAAATGAACCAAATACCTCCCTTGGGAGACTTAGTCTAGATACTATTTGATCATCTCAGTAATTTTATGATATCTAAGATTAGATCCTAAAGGAAGGAGAGGTTCTTGACCTGACCAAGGAGGTCTGGGAAGCCTGAGATATCTGAGTTAAGATGTGAAAGATAAGTAGAAGTTAACCAGCAGAGGTGGGCCTAGGAGTGGAAAAGGATTCCAGACTGAAGAGCCTGTGCAAACGTCCTGTGGTGGGAGGAGTAGATTTTTGGAACAAAGAGGATTGGTGAGGCTGAACCTGAAACATAAGGGCCTGACTGTGTGAGGCTATCAGAGCCTTTGAACAATGTGAGGGTCTATCTTGCCAGGCATCCTGAAAAAGAAAAACAACAACAACAACAAAAAACACCAAAGGTCTAACAGTATTCTACAAGCCCTCATGACCAGGATCCCTGTTCCTCCTCCTCCTCCCCCTTATCTACTCCGACACAGCCTGTTGCTTCCTTGATATTCCAGAAACACACTAGACACATTTCTACCTCAGGGCCTTTGTACTTGCTATTTCCACTGCCAGTATCTATCCTACCCCAGATAGTCACATGACTCACTCCCTCTCTTCATTCAGGTCTGTGCCCACATGGCACCTTCTCAGAGAGGCCTTCTCTGACCCACCCACTCACTGTCTTCCCTGCTAAACCATCAGCCTCCAATAACCATTAGTTCTCTACCCTGGTTTATTTTTCTTGCTAGAAAAATATTCCTGCCGCCCACCTCCCATCACCACTTAGAGTAAACAAAGGCCACATTTTGTTTCTTGTGTGTGTCTCTCACTAGAATGCAGTTCCATGGGGCAGGGGGGTTTGCTTTGTCTAGGCCCAGTCCGCATCCCCTGGGGAACAGGTGGTATCGCATAACCATTTGTTGGATGAAGGAATGAGTGAAAACGAATGAGTGAATAGCATGCTGGAAAGAACCGACTCCTGAATATTAGGAGGTCTGGCTTTAAGCCCCCAGCTGGGTGAGCTAGACAAACCATTCACCTTTTGGTTCCTGGTTTCCCTAGCTGTGCTGTGAGGTATTTGTGGCCTCTAGGTTGGTTCTGGGTTTGGAAAGGAAGACTCCAGGCTCTGGAGGGTTAGGGCCTGTTGGGGAGGAAGGGAGCTGGGGCCCTCTCGCTGGCTTTTCTGGGGATGAAAATAGCCTAGCCCAGCCCCCAGGGTTGGCCCCCTACCCTCACTGTGGCATTCAGCTGGAGCCAGGGGGCTCTGTCTGGAGCCTGCCAGCCTGGCGTTGGGCTGGAATCAGGCCTCCTGACAGCTGGGTCAGGCAGCCCTGGGAGGTTCTTAAGGGCAAACTGGGCTGGTTGGATGCCCCCCACTTCCCTCCCTACTCCCCTCTCCTTTATGAGTGTCCGTTGGCAAGGTAAATCCCTTAATCCCCTACATGCCTGCAGCCTCTGCAGCTTGCAAACCTCTTCCTTGGTCTGTGTCTAATTTCACTCTGCAGGGTAGCTGCATTACCAGGGGGAACACAAAGCCTCAGAGAGGACAGCTGTCTCATTGGAGCTTACATAGCCAGGACCTAGTGCAGTTACTGGTGAGACACAGGTGTAGCCCAGCCTTGCCTCCTCCCTGAGAAAGGGAGTTCGGCAGGCCCAAAGCGTCTGGGTTCTCATGAAAAATGAGACCTCAAAAATGTTTAGTATGTTATTGTCTTGCTGTTTAAATGTGAGCTTAATGTTGTTGTTGTTGTTTAGTTGCTTAATAGTGTCTGACTCCTTACAACCCCATGGACTGCAGCACCCCAGGCTTCCCTGTCCTTTGCCATCTCCTGGAGTTTGCTCAAATTCATGTCCATTGAGTTGCTGATGGATCCAACTATCTCATCCTTTGCTGTCCCCTTCTCCTCCTGCCTTCAATCCTTCCCAGCATCAGGTTTTCAATGAGTTGCATCAGGTGGGCTTACTGTAAAAATACCTTAAACATAAAAGTATTACTTAAATGTAAAAACACCCCATACAAAAGCTATAGGTATTTATCACGCCATGGTTTGTAATAGCAAACAATTGAAAATGTCCATTAATGAGAAGTGGTTAACTCAGCTCAGTTTAGCCTTGCACCACCAGTACACACAGCACTAGAAAAATGGCCTGCAGACACTGGTGTGGACTGGCAGGGCACCTGGTTCTGTGAGTAGAGCAAGGTGTGAGACCATGCTCCCAAACCCTCTTGTACAGGCCTTCAGTCTCCCTGGAGAGCTCCACAGGGAACCTGACACCCTGGTGGCCTGTGGATACTGGCTGGCTGGAGCCAGCAGTGAGGGGGAAACTCACTTCCTCCTCTTTGTACTGTTTGAATGTTGAATCTTGTGAATGTATTATCTATGCATAAAAAAACAAAAATAAATTTAAAATAAAGTAACACATAGTAGATGGCAAGAAACCTGAAAGAGACAGACAGACAGACATCAGGTTTGCAGGCCCAGTCGGCTCCCCACCTCCCCTGGGGCAGGCAGCCAGGGGCCAAATTCTGGCTCTGCCCAGCTTGGTTTTGTGGTTCCACCCTCTACGGTAATATTTTGGTTTCCACAGACACAGCACCCACAGGTAACCCCAACCAATAGGCATCAGGTTCTGGGCAGGACCGCCTGGTGGTGGGCATGACACATCTCTGTTAATGGCATCATCCAAGTGCCTGAGTGATGACGCAGCCCCCAGTGGAATGATAACTCTTCCCACAGTCCCACAGGCCTGGCTGGTCTGGGGCTTGTCTTGCAACCTCTAGGTGGGTGTGTGGACACCAAAACAACCATCTCCATTAACTAGCTCTGAGCCTTTAGGGACTGAATTCATCCATACACCCAATATTCATTAAGCACCTACTATGTGCCAAATTGGAGAAGGAAATGGCAACCCACTCCAGTATTCTTGCCTGGAGAATCCCATGGACAGAGAAGCCTGGTGGGTTTGGGGTTGGCCAAGAGTTGGGCATGACTTAGTGGCTAAACAACAACAACAATAACAACATGTGCCAAATCCTCTCCTGGGCACTAAAGAAACAGCAGTGTGCGTGTGTGCTTAGCCATGTCCAACTCTCTTGTGACCCCATGGACTGCAGCCCGCCAGGCTTCTTTGTCCATGAGATTTTCCAGGCGAGAATACTGGAGTGGGTTGCTATTTCCCTATTGAGGGATCACACCTGCATCTCCTGCATTGGCAGGCGAATTCTTTACCACTGAGCCACTATGGAACAAACCAAGTAAAAACCTCATGCCCTCTGGTGTGGGGACAGGTAATACCTACCAGGGAGTGAAAGTTCTGTGGAGGAAGAAGAAGCAGGCAAAGGGAGTGGGGCTCTCAGGTTTTTCCATTTTTACTGATGTAGAATTGTGTTAGTTGCTTAGTCGTGTCTGACTCTTTGTGACCCCATGGACTATAGCCCACCAGGCTCCTCTGTCCATGGAATTCTCAGGTAAGAATACTGGAGTGGGTTGCCATTTCCTTCTCCAGGGATGTAGAAATGATGTACAATAAAATCAACCCATTTCAGGTGTATGGTTCAATGAGTTGAAGTTGTATACATCTGCTTACCCACCACTCCAGACAAGGTATGGACATTTCCATGCATCCTGTGAAGTTCCCACGTGTACCTTTGTAGTCAATTTCTTGCTCCCACCCCACGACCCATCTAGAGAGCTGCTGATCAGTCTCCCTCCACTGTGGATTGAATTTGTCTTTTCTGGAGTTCCTACAAGTGAAATCTGGCTTCTTTCACGCAGCATAATACATTCATGATTCATGCATGCTGTTGTGTGTTGGTTCCTTTCAATTGCATCCCATGGTATGGCTCTCCGTGTTGTTTATTTATCCAACCTGTTGATGGTCATCTGGGTGGTGGTTTCCACTTTTTGGCTATTACAGATAAACCCGCTATGGACATTCATGTACAACTCTGTGTGCATATATATTTTCCCTTTTCTTGGGTAAATACCTGGGAGTGGAGTTGCTGGGCCTAGTAGGAAGTATATGTGTAATTTTATTAGAAGGGAGGACTGTGCTCCTAAATAGGGTGGTGAGAGCAGGCTTCACCTACCAGGTGACGTTTCAGCAGAGGCCAGACAGAGGCAAGGGGAGTGTCTGTGGGGAAGAGTGTTCTAGGCAGAGGGAATTGGGGGATCGGGTGTCAGCAGAATAGCATGGAGGCCAACGTGGCAGGATTAGACTGAGTGCACAGGAGAGGCCTGCCTAGGAGGTGAGGTCAGTGTGTGACAGGGCTGGATGCTGTCCGGCCCTGAAGTCATGGTGAGGGCATTGGCTTTTACTTTGAGAAGCCGCAGGAGGGTTCTGAACAAGAGCTGGGACAGGATTGAGCTTGTATTTTAACAACCGCCCCCTGGATTGCTAAATGGAGAATGGGCTATTGGGCAGAGAGCAGGGAGGCCAGTGAGGCGGCTGCTGCAATGGTCCTGGTGGGAGATGCAGGAGCTAGCTGACCGGGGTTGAGGTGGTGGAGGGTGAGGAGTGTCCGATTCTGGGTCTACTCTGAAGGTAGAGCCAGAGGGGAAGCATTGGACATGGGAGGTGAGGGAAAGAGATATGAAGGATGGCCGGGACCTGAGGTGGCCTCTAGGAGCTGAGAGTGACTCCCAGCCAATAGCCAGCAAGGTAACGTGTACCTCAGGCCAGCAACTCCAAGGTACTGGATTCTGTGGATCACCTGAATGAGCTTGGAAGAAGACCCCGAACCTCCCCAAAGGAACGCAGCCCAGCTAAGAGCTTGATTCAGCCTGGTGAGACCTTGAACACACAACCCAGCTGTGCCGCACCCAGAGCCTGATCCATAGTAACTCAGATGGTGGTTTTCAGTCACTAAGTTTGTGATAATGTTTTACTCAGCAACAGGTGACTAATACAGACATCCTAGAATCCTACAGCATCAGAACTAAAGAGTTCCTTGGCAACTGTTGAGTCCAACCTCCTCATCTACAGCTGGAGAAACTGGGGTCCAGAGAGAAGACAGGCCTTGAACCCTGGTCCCAACAGGTAGGCAGCATCAGGCAGAAGCTGGACGCCCTGCCAGGCCCAGCCCCTCATCTCCTAGGAAATACCAGCTCCTCTGCCAATCCCTCCTTCGTCTGGGCACTGGTCCCCTAGACAGCCAGCTTCTGGGTGTCCACTGAATACCCTCAGCTCCCGGGCCAGCAAGCTTGGGCAGTTTCCCCACTGGGCCAGGCCCAGTTACCAGGAGAGAGGTAGCATCCTCCTCCCCACAACAGAGCAGGGCCCAAGGGCAGAAGAGCCACATCTGAATCTGAGAGCCCGGCAGGGAGGGACAGTGCCTAGAATCCTGGCTCTACTGCTCGCTGGCTGTAGGACTCTGGCCAAGGGACAACCCTTTGCTGAGCTGCAGGGTCCAATCTGTGAAATGGGAGCAGGATTGCTGTTCTCCAGGTGGCCAGTGAGCTCAGGTACATGGAACTATTGTTGGGAGTTCTGAAATGTACAAATGCACATCCCCAACATTTTCCTTCATGTGGGCCTCAGTTTCCCCATTTGCTAATTGATCTCATGCTTTAGATATGCTTTGGGGGTCCTTTTAGCTCTAACAGTTGACCATTTTAGGGTTCAGATTATGGTTCTGCTTGTTATCAGCTGTGCGACCTGGATAAGTAATTTAGTCTCTCTGAGCCTACATTTCTTAACTTGTAAAATGGGCTATTAATAATGCCTATCATATAGGCAAAACTTTCTCTGACATTAGATCCTACCAATGTTTTCTTAGGTCAGTCTCCCAAGGCCATAAACAGGTATGACCTAATCAAACTTATAAACATTGGCACAGCAAAAGAAGCTATTAAAAAATATGAAAAGGCCACCTACAGAATGGGAGAAAATATTTGCAAATGATGCATCAGACAAGGGCTTAATCGCTAAAATATACAAACAGCTTATATAACCAACAACAACAAAAAAAACAACCCAAGAAAAATGGGCAGAAGACCTTAATAAACATTTCTTCAAAAAAATCATACAGATGGCAAGTAGACATATGAAAAGATGCTCAACATCACTAATTATTACAGAAATACAAATCAAAACGACAGTGAGGTACCACCTCTCACCATTCAGAATGGCCATCATTAAAAAGTCTACAGATAACAAATGTTGGAGAAAATGTGGAGAAAATTGAACCCTCCTACATTGTTGGTAGGAATTTAAGTTGGTACAGCCACTATGGAAAAGAGTGTGGAGGTTCCTTAATAAAACTAAAAACAGAAATACCATATGATCCAAGAATATACCTGGAAGAAAACTATAATTCAAAAAGATATGTGCACCCCTAGGTTCATAGCAGCACTGTTCACAATAGCCAGGACATGGAAACATACGTCGACATATGAATGGATAAAGAAGTTGTGGTACATATTTACAATGGAATACTACTCAGTCATAAAAAAGAAGGGAATCATGCCATTTGCAACAACATTTAACTACAGATCATCATACTAAGTGAAGTAAGTCAGAAAAAGAGAACAAATATCATATGACACCACTTATATGTGAAGTCTAAAATATGACACAAATGAACCCATCTACAAAACAGAATCAGACTCACAGATGTGGAGAACAGACGAGGTTGCCAAGGGGGAGGCAGGTAGAGAGAGGGATAGCCTGGGAATTTGGGGCTGGTAGATGCAAATGATTACATTTAGACAGGGTGAACAGCTAGGTCCTACTGTATGGCACAGGGAACTATATTCAGTATCCTGTGATAAACCATAATGGAAAAGAGTATAAAAAAGAATGGATGTATGTGTATAACTGGGTCACTTTGCTATACAGCACTGACCCAACGTTGCAAATCAGCTATACTCCAATTAAAAAAAAAGCAATACCTATCATTATATGAGAAATGCAGGTCAGATACCTAGTCTAGTGTCTCAGCTAGTTTTATTACTGTCCTCATTATCATAGTTCCGAACATGTGAGTTAGGTAGTGCCAGCCGACAAGGGCAATAGGGCAGAGCCTCCCAGGGTGGGTAAGTTCAGTTTCCTTGGAGATAATGTTTGTGGGTTGGGCCTACAAGCATTTCTGGGAAATCCAAACTTTCCCCCAGCCATTAGGTCCTCCATCAATCTAGAGATCTAGAGCCAGGATCACAGTGCTTATAAATGATAATCCTACAGGCAGGCTTTGGGAAACAAAACTATGCATTTATTTCTGTTCCCAGTTCTGAGAACCGCCTCCTGCTTCTCTCTAGAGGGATGCCAGTAGCTTGTGCCAACACCTGGAGGCGGGGATGTGTATCATAGACACAAACGTGGGTGGGCATCTCTATGGTGTCCATCCTCTGACCACAGCTAATCCGCAGGTGTTTCCAGATACCTGATGGCAGGCTGGCCAGGCCAGAGTCTCTCCCAGGAATTTGAAACTTGAATGGTGGGCCCTCCCATTAATCCACCGCCAGACTCTTGGTTAGTCACTTTCTGGTGTTTGTCACCCACTTCACCTCGGTTGACATGGTGACTGGGAGGACAGAACATTGTGAGGAGTTAAGGGCCACCTGTGGGATAGAGCAGTGACCCTCTGGTCCACGCAGGCAGCTGGGGGACGCTTCTAGGCAGAAAGAGCACTGGACTCAAATTCTGGTTCTCTACAAACTTACTGGCTGTGTGACCTTAGGCAAATCACTCAGCCTTTCTGTGTGGTCCAGTGGGATGGGATGAGAGGGGACCTCAATGAGCTGATGGGGAAAATGAAGCCCAGAAAGAGGAGGGCTTAACTTAAAGCCACACAGCGTTTAGGACAGACCCTGGAGAGCTCCTGTGTCTGCTAAAAATGCCAGCTCTGGAGATGAGACGGTCCCTGGAGCAGGGAGTATGTCTCTAATTAGTGATGGGACCGGTTTTCCCTAGATGACCCTCAGGCCCCAAGCACTTCGAAGATCACAAATTCCTTTCCCAACCAGTTGTCACATTTGTCCTGGCAGTATTATCAACATCACCTCAAAGATTGAGCAAATGAACCCCAGAGAGCCCCAAGATGGTCACACCCCAAGTTCATTGCAGTTTGAGCCAGATCTGAAAAGTCTGGGCTTTTTGTTCTAAGTGAATGTTTCCCAGGCTGGCATTTGGGAATGCATTGAGGGTAGTGGTTAATGAGCTCCCCATAAGACTTGTTAAGTTGCTTGCTTTTATTCTGATGGTAATCTTAAAAAAGTAACTCAAGTATATTCTGAACCATCTGCATAACCACAGATAAGACCTACTTGGGATTGTATTTGGACCTGGGGTCACACTGGCATAAAAGAATAACATTTGGGACTTCCCTGACAGTCCACTGGGAAGGGGGTGTTGGCTCAATCCCAGGTCATGCAGCAAAGATCCCACATGCCTCCTGGCCAAAAAATCAGAACATAAACAACAGAAGCAGTACTGTAGCAAATTCAATAAAGCCTTTAAAAATGGTCCCCATGAAAAATATCCTTAAAAAAAGAATAACATTTATTGAGAACTAACCATGGGCCAGGCACTGTGCTTTGTATTTTTCATATGGTATTCATTTAACCCTCGCAATAGGTACCATTACCATCCCCATTTCACAAAGGATGTTGAGGCAAAGAGAGGTTAAGTAAATTGCAACATGATCAACAGCGAGTGATGGGGTGCAGCCAAGATTTGAACGCAGGCTGACTTCAGAGTCTGTGATCTTGACCACAATGCTTTACCACTGTCACCTGCTTGGAGGGGTGAGAAAAGGGCAGATAGAGCCTTGATATGTATAATGAGTTCCTGCTAAGCGAAAGGCCACATGATGCAAAGGTAGAGAGTGGGAAGGAGGTTTTGCCATGGGAAAAATAGAGCCAAGTGGTGGGAGAATAGTCAGCAGCACACAGGGGTGGGTGGAAGTGTGTGACACACCCAAAAGAAATGGCAGCATGATGAGTGTCCCACATGCACACTGCTAGTGACAGTCCAGGTTTAGCAAAGCAGTATCCTCTGTATCACTGAAATTAATGTTGTTACATTGATGCTGTGGCAGCATAACTTAATGGTTAGGGCTAAAGAGACATGATTTCTGAGTTCAAATCCATCTTCCTCCTTGTCTTGTCCTCAGACTATGGGCAAGTCACTCAACCTCTCTGAGCCTCAGTGTTCTCATCTCTAAAATGGGACTATAATAGTGTCTGATAGACTGCTGGTTTCCTATGCCATTCCCTTCTCTTCTTTTTCTTTGTTGGCCAAACCCTGATTTTATTTCTGGTGGCAATGTACCCAGCCAAAATGCTACCTAGCCTCTCTTACAGCTACCTGTAGCCAATGAGTGGAAGTTGTTAGGTGAGGTTTATGAGAAATATCCTTAGAAGACTCGGATGCAGCTGAGAAGGAAACCAATGTATCCTTTTTCATCTTCCTACTTGGGAATCAGGCATTAAGACAGGAGCCCCAGTAGCCATCTTGGGTCAGAAAGGACCTGGAGGGTGAAACCATATGCGGTAAGGATGAACATGAACAATATGAGCAACATGAAGCTGGAAGGAGCCTGAGACATTGATGAACACTGTGGAGGCTGCACCGGCTCTGGCTCAGGTTGATCTTTTCAGACTTCTTTTTAAAAATAATTCTTTTAGATTTACAGATCTATTATAAGGATAATACAGAGAGCTCCTATATACTCCACACCCAGTTCCCCTTATTATTAACATCTTATATTAGTATGGTACATTTGTCACCATTAATGAACCAATGTTGTTCCCTTATTATTAACTAAAAAGTTCACTCCATTCAGATTTCTTCAGTTTTCCCCAAATGTCCCTTTTATATTCCAGGTTCCCACCCAGGACACTGAGATTACATTTATCATCATGTCTCCTGAGGCTTCCTCTTGGCTGTGACAGTTTCTCAGACTTTTTTTTTTATGACCTTGACAATTTTGAAGAGTTCTGGTCAGGTATTTTGTAAAATGTCCCTTGATTGGGATTTGTCTGATGATTTTCTTATAGTTGGACCAGGTGATGTGTTTGGGGAGGGAGGTCGCAGAGGTGAAGTGGCAGCCTCTTCACTTCTGTCAAGGGTAGACACTGTCAATATTACTTCTTGGTGTGGAGGTGAACTTTGATCACTGTCAAGTTCTCTGTGCAGAGTTACCCTTTTCCCTCTCTTTCTATGCTGTGTTCTTTGGATTAATGTCACTGGCACAAACAACCCACACTCAAGAAGTGGGAGTTACTTTCCCTCCTTAAGGGTGGAGTATCTACATAAATATTTGGAATTCTTAGGAGTGTTATCTCTTCTATTTATTTATTTATATCTATATGGGCTCATGGATATTTATTTTATTCTTTGGGGGTATAATTCAGTACAATTTTATTTTATTTTTTTGCTTAAATTGTTCCATCTTTGGTCTTTGGGATGCTGCTCTGCTGGCTCCCCACACTTCACTTCTTCACCTGAGTAAAACAAACTGAGATAGATTTTTCACAACCATGGTTTCAAATTCCTCCCATTCCTCCATTCTCATGCCTTTACAATGTGACTTTATTATAGCTTCTGGCATCAAGAAAGACCTGGCCCTCTCTCTGGATCCCTGGAGTCTGGGCTGGGCTGTGTGACTTGCTTTGGCCCAGGGGAAGAGACCAAGGCGTGAAAGGGGCTTGTGCATTGGGGCTGTTGTACTCGGGACCCTAAGACCACCAAGTGAGGAAGTGGAGCTAGCTTGCAGAGGAGGGGAAGTGGTGTGGCCCAGTCACCTGCCCCACCCTTGCCGACAGCCAGGTAACAGCCACATGCTGGAAGCCTTCATTCACAGCTGACTGCAGATGAATGACGGACCCAGAGGCGAGCTCTGTCCCCTGAGCCAGGGCCACACCGCCCACCCACTGGGTCATGAGCACAGCAGGGGTCAGTTTAAGCCACTAGCTTGTGGGGTAGTTTATTATGCAGCAAAAGCTAACTGCTATGCAAGTCACTTTCTTTTAAAAATTTGTTGAGTTTTCTGTTAAGTGAAAAGTGAAAGTGAGCCGCACAGCTGTGTACGATTCTTTATGACCCCATGGACTGTAGCCCGCCCGGCTCATCTGTCCATGGGATTCTCCAGGCAAGAACACTGGAGTGGGTAGCCATTCCCTTCTCCAGAGAATCTTCCTGACCCAGGGATTGAACCTGGGTCTCCTGTATTACTGACGGATTCTTTACTATCATTACACAGTGTAAAGATGAACGGTAAAATTTATGCTGATAATATAAAATTTTAATTTTCCTTTACTTGGAACAACATTTAGTAGCAAATAAAAAACACCATGACAAGTTGAGAGACTAGAAGAAAAAGTTTTATATTTTGGTACCCCCTACTGCACGTTTTTTCTAGTCTTTGAACAAGGGACCCCACATTTTCACTTTGCATTAAGCCCTGCAAGTCATCTGGAGGGGGGCATGGTAACCCACTCCAGTATTCTTGCCTGGAGAATCCCATGGACAGAGGATCCTGGTGGGCTGCAGTCCATGGGGTTACAAAGAGTCAAACACGACTGAAGTGACTTAGCGTGCTGCAAATCACGTTGTTGGCCCTGTTTGGAATGCTTGCTGTCAGGACTCTTCCTCTCAGAACCCAGTTGCCATGTTGGGAGGAACCCCAAGCAGTATGGAAAGAGCATGTGTAGGTTCTCCAGTCAGTAGTCCTGCCCAAGCCTAGCCTTTGGGGTGTCTCAGCCCAGGTGACAGAAACAAAGCTTCCAGATGATTGCATTCCCACCTCTCCTAACCCTCCCCCTGCCCCAGCTTAACTTCCAGACACCTCCGTTCATTTGGATCTTGCAACAGACACCCACCCCTCGGGGAACAGAGATAAGTCATTCTTGCAATACCCTGCCTGAGTTCCGCCCTACAGAATCCTTGAGCAAAATAAAACCATGGTGGTTGTATTTCACCAGATTGGGGTCATTTGATATGCAGAAGGAAATGTATCCTTGTTTATTCATTCGGGTTGATTCCAACCTTTTGTTAATACAAATGAAGCTGCAATGAATAACTTTGTGCATAGTTTGTGTATATTTAGATTCCTAGAAATGAGGATTACTGTGTCAAAGGGTAAAATGCATACACAATTTTGTTAGCTATTGCCAAATTCCTCTCTAAACAACTTTCTTTGTGCTTACAATATATTTGTACATGTATAATTTCCCTCTCCAACATACCTACAGAGAAATACGTAGAGAAAAATGCACTAATAGAGGTACAGCTTGACAAATTCTTGGTGAAGCTAAACAGATGCGTGTAATCCTCACCCAGGTCAAGAAACAAACATTCCTGGCCCCCTAAAAGCTGCCCTAGTCCCCCTTCCCAGCAGATACTCCCTTCCATGGTATCCAGTTTCCTTTTGGTGTTTCCAGTTAGAGGCTAATACATTTTATGCTCTTTGGCATTAATTACAGCCATCAAAACCTGTTACACAGATGTCAGCTTTGTTAGATCCTCCTCTACGGTTCTGCTATTCTGTTGGGTTGTTGTTCTTAAACTAGGTTCCCGTGGAACCCTGGGGTCCTTTCTCAAATGACAGGAAAAAGAACAAATGCATGGATTGGTTCTTCTACATGCAAACATTTCCCTAAAACATTTGGGGTTCATTCCCACTTGTCTGCTACCTAGTGTTAACAATGACAGATGTTCAAGAAACAGGGGGAAACCCAGAAATGCCATGAGCTGCACTGAGAGTAAAAGTGGCCATCCTCTGTGGAGAAGTCATTTGCACTGGGACAGGACTTTTATGTACGTGTGTGCTAAGTTGCTTCACTCGTGTACGACTCTGACACCCCATGGACTGTAGCCCTCCAGGCTCCTCTATCCATTGGATTCTCCAGGCAAGAATACTGGAGTGGGTTGCCATGCCCACCTCCAGGCGATCTTCCCGACCCAGGGATTGAACCCACGTCTCTTATGTCTCCTGCATTGGCAGACGGGTTCTTTACCACTAGCGCCACCTGGGAAGCCCTTTTGTAGATTTTCTCTCATCTTCAAAAGTCTTGGCGAAATAGGTACTGTGATCACTCTTTCACGGGGAGGGAAAACCCAAGCTCTGAGGGGGGAAGTACCTTGGTCAAGGTTCCTTGCTCACATTGGAAGATGGGAGAGGCTGGAGGCTCTGGGCTCCCTGACAGCCCTGGCTTCCTTTGATTTAGACTGCATCTTCCTGTCTTCTCTGTCTGGCACCCAAGGCTCTACCTACCTCTGCCTCTGTCAGAGTTCCAGCCTCTTCCTTCCCTTCCTGAATATTCTGAAGCTTTCCCCTGAACCAGCCCCTGGGCCTTTGCACGTGCTGTTCTCTCTGCCTGGAACCCTTTCTCCTCTTTCACCTAACTTCTGCTTGTCCTTCAAGGATGCCTTCCCTAAGTTGCCACGCTTGCTCCAATAGCACCGTGTAGTTCACCTATCCCAGTCACTGTGCTGTTTTTGCTGTTTGGTTACTGTGTTTCTGTGTCCTCCCACCCACCCTAGACTGTAGACACTTTGGAGCAGGTGTGTCTGTCTTGTTCATGGCTGTGTTGGCATTGCCTAGTTGTTGGCACACAGCTGGTATTTCAGTAAGCATTTGTTGAGGGAAGGAACCATCTTACTTGAGTTTCACAACAACTCTGTGAAGCTAGCAGGGTTGGGCTGTTCACTGTCATTCTATGGACGAGGAGAGTGAGGCCCAGCGAGGGAAGGGATCCAGTCCCCTGTGACTTGTGACCAGCCAGGCCTGGGTGACCGTGGTCCTGACACCTCTCTCAGACAGAGAGGAAGGGCCTCAGCTATCCAGGGGGCTTCCCAGCCTCCCATAGCCCTCCCCTGCTCTCCAGATTAGAATTGGCAAGTGTGACCTGTCTCTGCCTCTCCCCTGCCCAGGATGTGGTGGGCAGGGGGAAATCGGGGAGGGGGCAAGGGGATGGGGAGAAGGCCAAGGAAATTGACAAGGAAAAAACTAAGTCCTACTTGCAGAAGAGCCTGAGGTGGCGGGGCTGTGGTCATGTGTTCCGAGGCCAGGGCAAGGGAGTCAGGAAGTCAGAAGCAGGAAGGAAACTCGCATCCCTGCCCCAGGGGGATCCAGCGGCGTCAGTGGGCCTTTGTCTTCCTATGTGTTTCAAGCACTGGCCAGCTTGAACTCAGAAATTGCTTATGTATATATTTATTTTCCTTTAACCTTGGTCTCAGGGTGAACACACTCTGGAGCAGGTCATTTGTGTCCAAAACTGTCTCCTCACTGTGTGACTTTGGTCAAATGTCTTGGCTTCTCTGGGCCTCAATTTCCCCATCTGTAGAAGGGGAAGATGATAATACTACCTATCTTCCATGGTCATTACAGGGCTTCCCCAGATATTCTAAGGGAAATTCTCCATGGTATGCCTGGCATAGAGAAATAATTGGAGACAGCATCACAGAGAACTTACTATGTACAGGCCCAGTTATAGGGGTCCGCAATTTACTAAGACTTCATGGGGATTTCGGAGGCTCCAACGTGATGTTTGAAAGGGGCAGAAGTGGGACGGGGACCCAGCTCTCTGCAGAAATCAGACAGCTGAACCACTACAGAGAGAGCAGCCACTGCATGTTAGGCCCTGACTTCCATGCCACAGGGACATAAAGGTCAAGTGGAAATGGACAATTCTTCCAGGATACCCGGTGGCCATCTGGGACCCTTTCTTCAGGAAGCAGGAATGCTTCCGACTGGAAGCCTCTGAACTCCAGTGAAAGAACCCCTGGAGCAGGGGTGGAGCTGGGAAAGGGTTGAGCTGAGTGATAAAGTCCTGCGGGTAGGCTGAACTCAGGGTATTTGGGAGCCTCTGAAGGTTCTAGACAGGGGAAGTGACATGACTGTAGGCCAGGAGGGAGCACACCTAGAGACGGGTCCCTATGAGGAGGCTGCTGGGATCTTCCAGGCAAAACATGAGGCTGGGGTGAGAGGGCAGGTGCCGGAGGGGAAGCGGTGCCGGATGTCCTGCCCCTCTTCCTGCCAGCTGGGAAGTGTCACCTTTGAGTACAGCTGCCCTGGTCCCAGAGAAGGCAGCTGTGGTCGAGGATGGCAGAGCCACGCACAAGACACAGACTACTCAACTCCAGACTCGCACAAAAGAGAAATATTTAACTCACTGAGTTTTAGGGTCTTTCTGCTACAGCGACTTAGCCCGAACCAGAACTCACCGTGTGACCGCAGGCAAGGCACTTTACTTCTCTGAGCCTCAATTTCCACTTTTGTAAATTGGGGGCAACAGTAGAACCTGCTAGGATTCAGAGATGATGTGTGTAGAACTAAAACAGAGGAGGCATGTGGTTAAAGCCCCTTATCTCTGCACAAGCCCTGCCCACCCCCCATAACCCCCTAACTCTCATTTAGCCCAAGGGCAAGCCTTTTATTTTCTCTTCCTCCTTCTGACTCCCTTGGTGGCTCAGGGCTCAGGGCAGTGGACACAGGGCCCTCCAGGGCCCTTGACCCAGGATCTGAAAGACTTTCAGAAAGAAGTGATCCCTAGCCTGCATTTTACAGATCGGGAAACTGAGGTCCAGAGAGAGGCAGGCGTTTGCCTCAGCTGCACAGGTCCATTCAGAGTGATGCCAAATCCAGTTCTTGGTGGGCACTGGGCAAGGAGTAGATCTCTGATAAAGGTGCTGGGGGCACCTCTCCCACCCTCTCCCCAGCTCACTGGGGAGTGGCAGCACTGGCTCAGTGGCATCACTCCTCCGCACTAACTTCTTTACAGTTCCTTGCGACCACCCCAGGGCCTTGGCACATGCTGTTCCCTCTAGTGGGAGAGCTCTTCCCACAGCTCCTCACCTGAGAGCCTGTTTCTCACTTTTCGTCCTTGACTTAAGTGACTTTCTTCAGAGTCTTTCCCTGATCATCCTGCCCAGTTGGACCCTCTGAAATCTTTTACCTGTAACTCCTATTTATTTTCTTCACTTATAATATATTAACTAATCAGTTAATTTAAATTAAAACATTTTGATTTTGGGGAGTCTTTCCCTTTAGTCTCTTAAGCACTATGATTTCTGGACTGTGGCTGCCTGTCTGTCTTGCTTGCTGCTCCCCCATCACTGAGGCAGGCTTTGGCCCGGACAAGGTCCTCAGTACATCCTTGCTATACGAATGAGTGAATATGTGCATGAACGAATAAAATACCTGAGTGACTGTGCCAAGCCTGGACGTTCACTGCTGCCCTGAACCTGCACGACTTCCCTGTGACTAGATCACAATCTCCCCATTGTACAGATGAGGAAAGTGAGGGTCAGAGAGGTCTAATGGGGAAGGGTAGGAAAGTGTGGGATGCTAAGGCCATTGGACTTCCCTGTCCTCTGGACACATCCAACAGCAGCTCAATAGGATACGTTACACATTGATCTAATACAAGAAGTAACACATTGATGCTGGCTGTGGCCTGAATCAGACTCCTTTCTCTGAAGGGCTGCTCCATCAAAAGATGCTGATGCTGCTGTCGCCAAGGCAACACTGTTAGCTTCCAAAGCATCTTTCGTGAGAGAGGTGAAGGCCCACACGGACACTGTGGTAGTGGTGGGGGGGGGGGGTACAGTCTGCAGAAAGGGGACAAATATCCCTTTCTACCGAAACAAACCATGCTGATGCTGGCCACTCCACTGCACCCAGGAAAGGGCCACCTCGTACCCCACCCATGGTTGCTGTCTCTAGGCTGTGCACAGTGAACTCTCTTCCCCAGTGTGGAAACTGCCTTTGCTGGAAACATGCAGAGATCTCGGGAACAATGTGTTCTCCCTGCCTGGCTCCACGGGGATTTACCAGACGCCGGTGGGAAAGACAGAATAGTCTTGGAAAACTTCCCAGAAGGTTCGTTCAGCCTTTGATATAGGTGGAGAGGACATCACTCCAGCCTTTTTGTGGTTGATGCCAAGATGCCTCCAGAGAGCTCTGGACAAGGAAGGCAACTGAAAGATGCAAGTGCACTGGAGGTGGTATTGGCTGAGCTGCTTGGATGAAACTCTTTCCCTCTCTGAGCTCTAAATTCTTCACCACTACAATGGGGAGAATGCTGGTCTGATGCAGAGAGAGGTGACAAGGCTTCTACGTGGGAACCTGCAGATGTAGGTATCCTTGCAGTTTCTGCAAGCAGTGGCTTCAGGAGACCCAGCCAAGGCCAAGGCCATGTCAGCCAGGCCCCAGGACCCTGTGCACCCAGAGTCCTTTAGCTGTTTATGTCTGCAGCTGTGCTGAGTCAGTGTTGCTGTCTTTTAGGCATCCACAGGTGCTCTGTCCTTATAGCACAGATGGGAACAGTAAAGGCTCAGAGGGCCAGGGGCACTGCTCCAGGGGCAGAGCTGGGACTGTGAACTAGGGTCTGACACCTCTGGGCAGGACACAGCAGTGTCCTTGATAGTCTGTGACAAACCGGGGATTACCTGGAGCCCGAGGGACAGGCCTTGGGGGCACGGAGGCTAGGAGAAGGGGCAGGGATAGAGATGAGCTATGGGAATCTGCAAGAGGGAAGGAGAAAAAGTGAACCCCTGTTCTTGACTACCCAGCATCTCTGCTTCCTGAAGCAGCTCCTCATTTTCTCCAAGGCCAATCCAATGCCTTGGAGGGGACTGACCTCAGTCCCTGATTCCAGGCATGATCGTATGACCCAGGTCCGGTCAACCAGAATCACAGTGGTAAGTGCAAGGATGGTCACAGGATGAATCCTGGCTGGAAAGAATCCTGCCCTTGTTGGAATCACTGGGACAGGAGAGCTTTCTGGCTGAGGGATGTTAAGCAGGCAGAACACGAGCCTACGGTTGCTGGAGCCATCTGTCAGAAGAGAACCTGATGGAGAATGAGGTCAGCAGGAAGGATGACAGGCCTGAGAGGTGAGGAGCGACATCATTTGAGCACCTGGATCTAACCACACCTGAATCTATCACTAGGCTTCCTGTATGTGAGTCAATCCACTCCTCGGGATAAGTTTTCTGTCCCTTGCACTTGAGAATCCTGGCACAGAGAAGGAAGGAAAGTTAAAAAGGAAGGATGAACATTTTAAAGAACAGATATGTGAGGGTTACCCCAATTGGCTTCTTGGCATTTTTAGACAACTGGAGTGCAGGTAGGGATTGGAGCCTTCACCCCACCCAGAGGAGCTCTGTTCCTGGGGCTCCCAGCAGTGCCTATACACTTGCAGTAAAAAAAAAAAAAAAATTGCTGTAGCTACAAAAATAAATCAGGTACCATCCCTAGGTCCAGGAGAAGGGGTGGCATGTACTACTAGGGCTGATTTCTCCACCCCATTCACTTCTTTGGGAACTAACATTTATTAGGCACCTGCTTTCTGTTGGGCTCTGCTAAGAGGCTGAAAGACACGGTCTCATTTCCTCCTGCCCTGGCACAGTGAGGAGGGAGAATCACCATCTCCATCTCACAGACCAGATGATCGAGACCTTGAGAGGCCGGACCACCGGTTTCAAGTTCAAGAGCCGGAGCAGGTCTGTCTGACTCCAAAGTCCTGCCCAGAGCACCACGCTGCAAACAGTAAATGCTAAATAAAGGCTCGCCTAGCAAATGCTGGATAAGGTGGTGTCAGCCTTCTGGGCTGCAACCTGCCCCTAGGTACTTTTCCGTCCTGCCTGAAATGTCACCATTAGCAACCACACCCTTTGGTTTCCCTGAAGGAGAGCAGCACTAATCTGTGCTGGATTGACTCAGGGGATTGGTGGAGGTGGGAGCTGGGGCAGAGCCAGGGGGGACAAAGGTGCCCTATTTCCACCGCACAGCATCATGCAGGAGAAAATCCTTCTGAAGATAGAGGGGTGTCTGGGCGGGAGGGCAGGTTGGTCCTGGCTGGGCCCAGGTGTTGGCTGAGGACGACAGGTCTTCAGTGGCCACATCAGGATTGAGGTGGGTGACACAGTAATGGGAGTGGGTGGCAGAGTGGCCGTGGCCCCTTTCTGCTCCTGTCCTCTGAAAGAAGCTCATGAAGGGCCCCTGGTTGCCCAGACTCAGCAAAGCCCAGTCTCCATGGATAACTGCAGTGTCGCTCTGGATGAGAGAGGAGGAGACTAGGAGTTCTGGCTTGGAGGCAGGAAGGATCTGGACCCAGCGATTGGTGTCCTGCTCAAGGCAGAGTGGGCAGTCCCCAAGAGTCCCTAAACTTGAGAGCTGGCATGAGCTGGGGACACAAGAAGGGTGGAGGGCAGCCCCAGCCAGAAAACTGGCTTCCTAGGGCCAGAGAAGCCTTGGCACACTTAGTTCTAAGACCAAAGACTTAGTTCTAGACTCTTTTTCCGTGACAGCATGTCTGTTTTAACCCAAAGCCTCCTTCCAGTTGTTTTTAGAGGCTGTCTGAAAATGTCATGGTGGCCCTCATCGCTGAAAATGGTGAGAACAGCTGGGGGTGGGGATGGGGCCTGGGGTTTAACTCATGACTTGGGAGAACCAATTTTCTCTGAGGGCATCCACAGCCCCAGGAGATGCTCTGGGATAATCAGGTCCCATTTTCAAATTAGTAAATTTGGGGAAAGCGGCCCACTCAAGCCCTTTCACGGGCGGTCACAAAGCACATGACCACATTGATGGCTCTGACAAGGCCTGCAGCTAAAAATGCCTGTCTACAGTGATTTAACCTGGTGTTTCCCTCCCTCGTTAGACCACAGGTACCTTTATTCTCACTGGAACATATTCTAGAACATTCTAGGGGTAAAGGAGTACCTCTTAGATCTCCTAGAGCTCCTGAGAAACCATGTCTGAGCTTTAGATGCTGGGGCCTAGGAGTGATGGACAGTGTGGGTGCAAATGGAGATTCCCGTTATAGGGGGACATAGCTCCTTCTGTCTCAGAAAGTTTAAGGATGTTCAAGGACGTGAGAAAGCTTAGAACAAGAGATGGCCTACCCAACAACCCGGGGACAGAATCTGGGCCTCCACCTGGGCGGTTTCCTCCTGTAAATACCTTCCCACCTGCCTGAGATTCCACCACTAGCTGCGTATTCCTTTGCAGAGCCCAGTTAAATCTGTTCTCCGCTATGCAGTATCTCATTCAGAATACTGCACACCCTCAGGCAGGCAGAAGGGCCCTGCAGGAAGCAGGTGGGAAGAGGAAAAAGGGACACTGAAGAGGCAGGAACCCCCAAATGTCCACCATTTCACAACTCGAGGGGAAAAGGGCAGGAGGTGACTCTTCTGGACTCCTGGGGCAAGGAGGGCTGGCTCAGGGGACCCCCAGGCTGTCCGGGACAAGGTCCTGGCATTGTGTCCTGTGTTTGAGTCCAGCTTGTCCAGGGGATACCATGGCCAGGTCCTCCCGTGGGACCAGCCTCCAGGCGTGGCTGTCCCTTAGAGGCCCGACGGACGCACCATCATGCGAGTGGCGCGCAGCGAGTAGCTGGGACCCTTGAAGTACTGCCAGCGGATGCCGTTGATCTTGCGCAGGTGGTGGCTGACCGGGTAGTAGATGCCGTTGAGGTTTGAGAGGCCACAGGAGTCAAACCACCACCCTGGTGGAGGCGAGAGGAAGAGGCTTTAGGGAGGTGGGGACGCAGTCAATCGGGTGAGGGCAGCCCCCATACCCCACAGATGAATCAGGGCTGTTGGCCCCTGAGAGAAGCCAGCTTGCTGAGGGTGGGGTTGGGCGGGAATGGGCGGGAGATCCCCAGACCCTCTCCTCAGCCTGGGGCCTCCAGAGGCTGGGAGCCTGGGTCTGTCTCTCTGATGTCTCTGTCTGTCTTTGCTCCCTGTGACCCTGCCTTTCTGGGTCTCTCTGCCTCTCACCCAGTTTCCATCCGTCTTTCGTGGATGAAATGTGGTCTACGTTTCTCTCTCCACCTTTCACTCTGTACCTACCCCTGTCCCCTTGCAGCGCTGTGTCCACCTCTCTGTCTGTCTGTCCTGATGTCTCTCTCATCTCCATCTGTCCCTGTCTCTGTGTCTCCGGAGGTCCCCTCCAATCTCTGTCCCTCTCATTCCATCTCTCACATCCCATCTCCTGCTCTCTGACGTCACTCCCTGCAGAAAACACTGCCTGAGTCAGAGTTGATGGGCAGCTGCCCCTCTGCCCTCCACCCAGGTCTCCCTCCTCCCGATCCTGCTTGGCCTGGAGGAGGGTTGGGGGGGAGTCTCAGATCTGGGGTTGGAGCAGATTAGGCACTTCACCCCCCTAGGGTGCACCCTGGTCCCCACCATCAGTGCTGCTCCAAGGTCTCAGCGGAGAACTGGAGGTGCCCGCTTTAGGGGGCGGTGAGACCCTGGAGGGGACCTTAAGGACTCAGTGGAAGCAGGGGAGTTTGGATGAGGTACAGCCAGGCCAGCCCGCGAGTGAGTGAGACCCTGACCTGTACCCACTTCTTGATGGCACCTGGCTGCACAAAGACCCAAGTGGGGAGGGGATGAGGGTGTTTGGCCAGGTGAGCCTGTGTGGAGGCATGGGTTCACCCCATCTTGCACCCACCTCCAGACAGCAACTGGGCACACTTGCAGAGGCAGTTGTCGTTGTCCGCGTCGAGTGTGCTGAAGTTGGTGCTCCGGAGGATCAGGCTGCTCTGGTGCCCTGCTGAGCCAGTGTACCCCCTCAGAGAAAGCCTGGAGGCCACCCGGAGGTGGTGATGGGAAAGAGGCCCAGAGTCAGGTTGGGGCTGGTTGAGGAAGGGGCTCCCCTCTGGTTGTCCTGGGAAGGGAGCCCCATCCTGGGATGCGGGGCCATCTCCCCTCCTGGATTGCCCTCCCTGCCTGCTGCCGCCAGGGACAGAGTCCCCATGTGTGCCAGGACCCTCTCAGCTGGACCTGAGTCTTGGACAGTTGTGAGAGTGATCATGATAATGATAACAGTATTAATGAGGACCATGGCTAACACTTTTTGAACATCGACTATGTGCCAGGCATTGTTTAAAGCACTTTACATGAGTTAACTCATTCTTGCTTAATCCTCACCATACCCTAAAACTCCTGTTTTACAGAAGAGGAAACAGAACTCCCGAGAGCCAAAGGAGCCTGCCCCAAGTGGCCTGACTTGGGAGCTGTGTGCCTTCCCTCCCCAGCTGACCATCCTGCATCCCCAGCCCTGTCACACCTCCTCACACTCATCCTCCGGCCCCCACTTCCAGGAAGACTTCCTTGACCACACCAGCCCACATGGATCAGGCCCCAAGGCACCCAACACCTGTGACTTAGACCCTTGCAGCCAGCTGGGGAGGGTTTCTATTTATCAGGCTACAAGACCCTGGCAGGCACCTTGAGGCCTGTGTGGTGATTACAACCATGAGCTTTGGGGACAAAATGCCTGGATTCAAATCCCAGCTCTGCTGCTCACCAGCTGCATGCTCTTGGGAAGATTTCTTCACCTCTCAGCTTCAGCTTCTTCATTTTTTTAAAACGGTAATGATAGCATATTAACCGTCATTGTGAGGAGGTGACCTCAGCATGTGACGAGCGTGGAGCAGTGCTGGCACGCGCTAGATGCCCAGCACGTTCAGGGCTTGTTGTTATCCGTCCTGTCCTGTCCATGTGTTTCCAGCCTGGGGCGCACGGCTGGCACAGGCTTCCACTGAGCCTGACTGAAGACAGTGCTGGGGGCTTGTAGCGGGGGAGGGGCTCCACTGACAGTCGCGGCGGGAGCCACTTTGGGGGCAATCAAGAAGGTCTTCCGGGTGGAGGCAAATGGACACCAGGTCCAGCCAGGGCAGTTCAGGGGAGCTCAGGGGAGTTCCCCAGGGCAGGGCCTGCAAGATGCCCCTAGAGGGATCCAGAGGGAAGGTGGTGCCTGGGCATGTGGCCTAGCTCAGTCCTGGTACCTCCCACCCATGGACTCTGTCTGCAGAGAGGGCAGGGCCAACTCAGGGCAGGCAGTCATGAAGCCTCAACTATGCCCTTAAATATATCACCCTGGGCTTGCATGACTGGTGTTGCAAACCCCCTTCCAAGAGGCCCACCTAGCCAGGGCCTCCCTGGGGTGGGAATAGGCTGGCCGGCCCACCTGCTCATATGGTCCCAGCTTCTTGTGACTATTGACGGCTCCCCTTAAGGGCTCAGACATGTCACTTCAAGGCCAGGCTTGGGACTCAGGCTGAGGTTGGGGGTCATGTCTAGTCTGGGGCTGCGTGAAATCAGTGTTGGACAAAGCCAAATGATCTCATGAGGTCATTCAGCAGCATCAGCCCCTTACTGGGCCCAAGTCCTCAGCCTCCCTTCCCCTCTCCTCTGGGAGCCAGCAGGGGGATCTGCAATCTCTAGGGGACCCTCAAGTCATGGGCCAGGAAACCCCACTTGACCCATTTTTCAGATACATTTTGAACATATTCATGGCCGAGGCCTGGGGAACGCAAACAAACACATGAGTCCTTGGACGTCCCCAAGCGAGATACACAAGGGGTGTGAGCCTGTGTGTCTGAGGTCGTGAGCATTTGGATATGCATCTTTGGGCCTGCGTGTGTATGTGTGCTTGTGTTTTGAGTTTGTGCAGCATTATCTATGGTGGGTCTGAGTGCGTGCTCTGAAATCTGTCTGTGGCTGGGCTTGTGCATGTGTTTATCTGCAAGGGCTTCTCTGAGGCATGTTTGCACAGGTGCCTGGTTGCGTGCCTGTGCTGGTTTGGGTAGCTATGGCACCTGTATGAGTCTCTGTGCTCTGAAGGTCCATGTATGTACCCCAGGGGTGTGGTAAGCCCCTCCGTACGAACATGTGTGTCTGTGCGTGTCCCTACGCACCTCTGTGTGTATCTTGCGCTTGTGCCGGGTCTGGGTGTGTGGGCACCTCGGGGAGGCCTGTGCCTACTTCAGTGCGTGCTGCGCCTTGTCTGGGCCTCCCTCACCCTGCTCCATGGCTACTTCTCTGCAGGCTTCTGCATGCACCCCAGCTGGGTTCCGGAGGGTCCCCATCACTGTATCTGACATATAAGGGTGCCCCTCTTGCCCACGCCCCAGCTGCTGACCGCCAGGCTTCCCCGCCTCCGGGCTTCCCTCAGAGGATCCTCCTCATCTTACCAGGCAGCTGACTCTGGACAGTTGGGGCCCAGGGACCAGCATCTGTTTCTGTCACTTTCCCCTAGCCCTTCTCTGGCAGTTTCCAAGCCCCTCTGTGTTTTCCAGGACCTTCCAAACTGTTCCTGAATGAGCAGGGCCTATTCTTTAGGATCCCAGCAGCCTTTGAAAGAGCGTGGCTTAAGTTTAAGGTTTCTATGGCCAGCTAGATGGCAACTTTTCTGTCTTTTTTTCCTCCCAGAATATCCCTGCTGCCTGGGGTGTCCTCTCTATCCTCTCTTTGCCTGGAGAATGCCTACTCTTCATAGCCATCACCTCCTCCAGGGAGCCCTCCTTGATAGCACAAGTGTCTCTATGCTCCTGTGCTGTCCCCTTAGGCAACTCCTATACTCCTGGGGGTGTGGGAAGACACACTCATCCCAAGATACACACAACACACTGGCCTGTGAAGAACTTTGAGGGGTAGAGCGCAGGTCTGATTCTTCTCCAAATGACCAAGGCCAGCCCACACTTAGCGCAGGGCAAGTGTTCAATATATTGTTGTTATTATTTTGGGGTCTGCAAAGGGTGAAGTAGATGTGGGCCCTTTGAGACCTGAGAGTAATGGGCAGGGAGCTTCTCCGGGTCTCAGATAAAAAGTCAGAGGCAGCACATCAAATTCACATAGGAGAGCACAGCAAGTGGTTCCAAATTTAACATAAATGCGAGTGTTTGTATAAACGGACATAAATAACTGAGATATACATAGATGTAGAGGTACTGTATTTCTGTCTTTGGATATATTGCTTATATATCTCTAACATTTACTTAACACTTACCATATGCTAGGTGTTTTCCCACAGGTTATCTCAATTATGACATGGATAGTGTGTTTTACTGAGGCTCAGAGAGGTAAGTAACTTGTTTAGGGTCATGAATCTGACAAGTGAAAGAGTCAGGGTTCAGACCCCGGGCAATCTGGCTCTAGGGCCATGTTCTTTAGCACAATGGGATATAATATTTTCCTGATATTTCTTCCCTAAGAAAAATGACAGATCATGGACTTGAGGCCACAGAAGCTGCTGCCCCAGAATTGGGTCATGGAGATGAAATGAAGTTTAACTGTTACATGTGTAGGAAAGGGAGGGACCCCCCACTTCCTGTTATGCACTTACTATGTCCCAGGCACTGGGGATGGGAACAGCAGTGAACTCGCACAGAGCAGGCCAGCAAAGTGTGTGAAGGGATGGCTTGGGAACAATAATTGTAATATAATAGTATAATATTATTTGTTGAATGCTTACCAAGTGCTGGTGTTAATGCTCCATGTGTAGTGTCTCATTCAAGCTTCACAGCACTTTGAGGTGTGTACACTTTGGGCACCCATTTCACAGATGAGACAGTAGAGGGAGCGACTTGCTCAGGATCCCTCAGGGAGATAAGGATAAAGCCAGGATTTAAGCCTTGGCTTTGGTGATCAGTGGCTTAAAGAGAGGTCAGCCGGGTGTTGTGGCTACTCACTGGTCAGCTCGAGGAGTCAGGGGGCATTCCGCTCAGCCAGCCTAGCCCAGACCTGGGGATGTTTCATTTAGCTCCAGACCTTACACTTTAGGAAAGAGCATTGGCAGATTGGGTTGAGTCCCATAAAGAGGGATGTCAGAAGCAGCCAACTGGAGGAACCAGGAAAATTTCACAGAAAGAGGGTTTGGGGGCATATCACTGAGAGGTCGTCAGAGGGGGGACGAGGCATACAGTGCAAGGGGTCAGAGTCATCAGCGATTCTTTGGAAGGAAGTGGCTTCCCATTAATGGAAGCATTCCAACATGGTTGGATGATGACTGTGACTGTGGAAGAGGTTCTAGCATCATGTGAAAAACCAGATGACATGTGAGGTCCCTTGTAGCCCAGGAGCATGAGTCTATGAATTTAATTCTGTCCTGGTTCCAAGATAGCTTATCTTTAATATCCTCGAGTTTCTCAGAGACATAACAAGATGGAGGAGAAACACAATGAGTTTTGGCAGCAAAAATGAGTTCAAAACCAGGCCCTCCTTACCTTGTAACTCTGGGCAGTTCCTACATTACTAAAGCAAGTATAGCAACACTTACCTCCGAAGGTTATGTGTGCATGTATGCTTAGTCACTCAGTCGTGTCTGACTCTCTGTGACCCCATGGAATGTAGCTAGGCTCCTCTGCCCATGCGGAGTCTCTAGGCAAGAATACTGGAGTGGGTTGCCATGCCCTCCTCCAGGGGACCTTCCTGACCCAGGGACCGAACCCAGGTCTCCTGCATTTCAAGCAGATTCTTTACCATCTGAGCCACTGGAGAAGCCCTCAAAACGTTATCAGGAGGATTAAACGGAGTTATGTGCCTGGAACATAGTAGGTGCTCAAGAAATGCTCATTTCTTTTTCTGCATGGGACCAAGAACCCAGGCTGAGGGGGATGGTGGGAGAGCTTGATGATTTTATAAGTTGCTCATATTTAAGCCCACCCTGTGGTACAGAGGTACGGAGAAGCTGACTTGACTCGCCTGAGTTCACACAGCGAGCTGGAGAGAGTGAGAACAAGCCTAGGTCTCTCACTTCCCAGCCTGGAGACCTTTCCACTTCACCTCATAGCATAGGACAGGCTGGGAACATCACCTCCCCGATTCCAGGCCTGTGAAAAATGACTGACTCGGAGTGACTGACCTTGGAAGGCCCCTTCCCGCTCCTGGCACGGCAGCGTCAGCGGCATTCTTTCCACCCCACCCAGTGGCCGGGCTGTGCTGAGTGCTAACCAGCCGCCTCCCAAGCCCATGACGCGCGCCCAGATGGGGGACAGATGGCAGGAACAGGAGACGCCCAGGGACTGACCCCTGGTGCAGACTCCGTAGCCACTAGCCCAGGGTCCCCTGGCCGCCCACCAGCCTGGGCCCCAAGCCCACCTGTAGAGCTGCCCCTCGCTGCCCAGCTGGAAGTGCGCATACTGGGCATAGGCCTCGTTGCCTTCCCAATCTTGCAGGTCCACTCGCAGAGAGTAGTTTCCCCTGCTGGTGAGCTGGTACACCACTTCATTGCCTAACCAGTGCTCTCCAGCTGGGTTGCCAAAGCCCTAGGGAAGGGGAGAATGGGGGTGGGTTGCATGCAGAGGACAGAGGCTATGCCTCTGGTTAAGGATCTGGGCTGGGCCGGGCTCTGGGGACACTCACCCAAAGCCACTTTGCTAAATGACCAAGTTCATAAAGAATAGTGTGGGCAGGCCTAAGGGTGGAGCTCCCCAACTTCTAGAGTAAAAAGACTAAGACTTTTGTAAATGTAAAAATCTGTTAAAAGCAATTGAAAGCACATTTCTATGAAGTTCAAGAACAGGCCAAAAAAAGTCTGTTGTGGTAGAAGTCAGAATAACCACTACTTTGGGGGTGTCTTGACTTGGAGGGGACACAAGGAGGTTTTCTGGGGGTGCTGGGAATGTTGCATATCTATCTTTGAATGGTGGTCACATGGGTGAATACATATTCACTGAAAAGTCACTGAATCTTACTTACACTTAGGATTTGTGCACAGAAATGCATGTATATTAAATCTCAGTTAAAAACTAACTAAAAACTTAAATCAGCTTCATACATGGTAGAGCAAACTTTGTTCAGTGACATGGCAGCCACTGCAAAATTTCAGTAACAGAAATGTAAAATGAAGAGCATTGAGGTGGAAAGTATCCCAGGGTGACAAGTATCCAACACCCTTAGCCAGGACAGTAATTCAGCACTAAGGACAGGGCATACCTAAGCCCCACTCCCCCTTTGAGTACCACTGATCAGTCTAATGGTTTATAGTCAGCACCCTTTTGTGTATTTCTGCTTCTGAGCACCCTATTTCTTTTTTCCATTTGAATGATCCTTTAAAACCCAACTGGTTCAAGAACAGTCATTGCTTAATTTGGTATTCATTTTCAAGTATTTATCAAAAGGACAGCAAGCAGACACACACAAAATAGTGTTGTTATATTTCCGTATGAGTATCTTTTTCTATTTCTTTTGCTCTTAAAAACTTTAAGAGCTTTTAAGTCAGCTTGCCAAAAATCCTTTACTCAAAATTTAATTAAAAAGTTGGAAGACAATCAGCCATTATCCCTCATCTTGTAGAATGCATGGGGTCTTTGAGCCAGCAATTCTGCATTAAAAAATCTCTCCTGCAAATGTAGTCATGTATGTGTGTTAAGACAAAGACATTCATTTAAGCAGTGCATCCAGGGGTGGGCAGCAGACGTTACTTTTTTCTGTTCCATTTTTTGGTATTCTTTAAAATTTTTCCAGCAATGTGTATCTTCTGCAAAAACTAAAATAAAATGAAAGCTAAACTTTCATTTTTAGGATATATGTCAGGACTTGCAAAAAGAAGGTTCAATTTTGGGTGTTGGAGTCCCTGACAGTAAATGTGTGCTGGCCAAACCTGTTTAAAGGGAGTTGGTTTAGGCAGGCTGATTTTTTTTTCTGAGAAGGGTTGAGGGCAAACCAGATGCCTGCCCACACCCCAAGCCCTGCCCCAGGTTTCAGGACTGACAAGATCCTCCCCAGGGCAGTAATGTTACCTGTTTGTAATCTGTCCAGTTCCGTTGGAAACTCACGTTGCCATTCTCACGACGTTGAATGAGGGTCCACCCACCTCCGCTGGTCTCCATGTCACAGAACACCTGGAGAGAATTGAAAAGGTGGGGAATTCGAAGTCCCTGGAGGTAGCCAGAAGCCAGGTCTGGGCCAGCCTGAGGGTCATCTGACTGACAGAATATCACAAAGCAAGCAGTGAGCTAGGTGGTCAAGGGCATCGCACAGATCCAGGCCCAGACCCTTCCTCTCTTCATTTGTCCACCGAAGATGCCAATACCTTCATCTTTTTGTGCCTTAGGTTTTCGTCTGCATACTGGAATTGTGAGAATTAGATGAGTCATCCATCTAAAGAACAGAACTCAGTAAACGGAGGCTTTTTATTCACTATTATTGCAGGGTTCTTTTAAGAATGAAATGCCAAGAGGTATAAAGTGCTTGATATATGGTGTAGACTCAGGAAATGTTATTACAGGGGTTCTCTGGTGGCCTAGTGGTTAGAATTCAGTGCTTTTATTATGGAGGCCTGGGTTCAATCCCTGGTTGGGGAACCATTCTGCACGCCATGCGGTCGGGACAAGATACCAAAAAAAAAAAAAAATGTTATTACATTTGGTGGACAAATGTTTTTCTGAGTACTTACTAGGTAGCAGACTCCATTCAAGGCATGGAGAATGTAAATATGGATAAGACAAAGAGTTCATTCTTTTGAAGAGCTTACCATCCATTGCAATCACATCTTTCAGTTTAACTTTTGTTTACATATTATTTTTTCAGCTAGTTCAGTAGATTTCAATGTTTGATGAAGACATACTTGGTGTCTAGTCCCATACTATTAATAGACAAATCAGAGACAAATGAGAGATAAATCAACCCCCAGGGCTGGTTTGATCTGGAGGAAGCTAGCAGACTGATACAGCTAGCAGGTCTGATACAACTGGCAGACTACTGAATATGAACATCTGGGCAGCTACAAGATGAGTTCCCAAGAAAGAGTCAGGGGCAGCCCTGGAAGGCTGCCCAGGGGAAGTGGCATTGGAACAAGGCTTTGGATGTTGATATGCCTGCCAGATAGAGATGAGTGGAAATAGCATTTCCAGTGGAGGAGGGGAATAGCTGGAAGAGAGGTTCTGAGATGTTAAAGGTCTGTTCAGGAGAGAAGACAGTGGTATGTGTTGTGAGGCTAGCAGAGACTGCAGGAAGGGAAACTGAGGTCCAGAGAGGGGAACGTACTTGCTCAAGGTGAATGAGTCAAAAGTAAAGCTGAAGTTTGAGCCCAGATCTCTTACCTCCCAGGTCAGCTCTTCCCTCTCTATCAGTGTTCCCAAATTTCAGCTATTCACACTTCCCGAATTCCACCATAGCTGAATTCACTTAATTTCATATAAAATATTTACTTTAAAAGTGGTGTCTTTTTTCACTTAAGTAACTACTCAGACTGAATGCATCTTAGAAAGGATATCTTATTAGCACCATGAAAGGAAAACTAGTAACACTTGCCTTTATTCAGATAATTATAAAACTATATATAATAAAACAATATAGTGTTATAAAATTCTAGCTAGAAATTGAAGGCCTGATTTCTCTTTGTTAAAAGGGGATTCAGCAGGTGTGTGAGAACTGTTAAAGATAATCTGAGCCATTCTTCTCGATATGCTCAGCAAGGTTGAAAGAAAACTGAAAAGGGAATATGAAGTGGAAGATGGGCTAGTTGTTCCTTAAACTCTTCCACTTCTGGGTTTGGCCCCCAAACCCTCCCTCCTGACATCCACATTTTGCCTTGACTACCCTCCCTCCACACATTTGATAACTGGTCGTCAAAGTTCAGGGTCTTCGTCAGCCCCAGTCCCTAACATCCCACATGGAACAAGCTAGAAAATATCTGCTTTAACCGCATGATCTGACCCCTCATTGGGTCACCCCTACCTTCTCTGGGATCTCAGATATTGGACAAGGCCTGAAGTCAATGTGGGGAGCAGGTGGAGGTGAGCAGGGGCCCTTTGGCTCAGCACCCTGTGATAGCCTCAGTCCCCAGGGAGCCCCCTAACCTTTCTGGGCTCTGCCACACTGGCCACATGGATGGTGTAGATGCCACTGGCTTTGGCCCCAAAGCGCTGGATCTCTGCACAGTCCTGGAACACCTGTTCAACTGCCTTCATGGAGGCTGCAATGAGACAAGGTGAAAACAATTAGCAGAGAGCAAAACGCTTCCCAGGTGGCTCAGTAGCAAAGAATCCGCCTGCCAATGCAGAGACACAGGAGATTCAGGTTCGATCCCTGGGTTGGGAAGATTCCCTGGAGAATGGCAACCCACTCCAGTATTCTTGCTTGGAAAATCCCATGGGAAGAGGAGCCTATAGACTATAGTCCATAATGTCACAAAGAGTCGGACACAACTGAGCATGCATGTACATTGATGAAGGTGGGTGTGCTTTTGTGATAAATAATTCACCTGCCAATGCAGGAGATGCGGTTTGATCCTTGGGTCAGGAAGATCCCTTTAGAAAACTTATGAAATTTTGCCTAGCTAAAAATTTATGACAAATTTTGATTCTGCTTATTTGACTTAGTATGAATAGAATGGTATATCTCTAACTTAAAAGAAAACAGACACACAACAAGCAACAAAGGTTTACTATATAGCACAGGGAACTATAATCAATATCTTGTAATATTCTATAATGGAAAATAATCTGAAAAATTATATATGTGTATACATAAAACTGAATCATCTTGCTGTATACCTAAAACACTGTAAGTCAACTATACTTCAATAAAATATATTATTACAAAATTTTTTTAAAAGAAGGAAATGGTAACCCACTCCAGTATTCTTGCCTGGAAAATCCCATGGACAGAAGAGCCTGGCGGGCTACAGTCCATGGGGTTGCAAAGAGTCAGACATGACTGATCAACTAAATAACAAAGTGAGACGGAAGGGGCCAAGTGGGCACTCCTGCCTGCTCTGTGCCAGGTTCTGGGCTGCGAGATGTTGGGGACACAGAATGTATCAGACCCGGGGAGGTTTCCTAGAGGAGCTGACAGTTAGCTGGGACCTGGACGAGGAGCAGGGACTGCCCAGGTGTAGACGGAGGATCGTCTCAGTCTGCGGGAACAGCACAGGCGCAGGCTCTGATGTGGGAACAGGACTGGTGTGTGCTGGGGTTGGGGTGTGGTGAGGGGAATTTGGGGCTTCCCAGGTGGTGCTAGTGGTAAATAACCCGCCTACCAATGCAGGAGATGTAAGAGACGTGGGTTCAATCTCTGAGTGGGAAGATCTCCAGCATTCTTGCCTGGAGAATCCCATGGACAGAGAAGCCTGGCAGGCTACAGTCCATGGGGTTACAAACAGTTGGACAGGACTGAACTGACTTAGCACGCGCACACACACACACACACACACATACACACACGGGGAATTTGCCTGAGGCCACAGAAAGGAGATGACTCACCCTGATCTCAGACCTGAGGCCAGAGGGAGCTCTGGCTGTTTGATGAACTAGAAAGTGTCGTCAAGGAAGGAGAGACGAGTCTTGAGATTTCAGTCTTGAACATGGGGCTGAGGAGCGTAGACTGTGGCTAGGAAGAGTGCTCTGGCCAGAGTGTAGGACAGAAACTGGGAGGGATGAGACTCAAAGCAGGAAGGCCAGAGATGAGGCTGTTACAGTCTTTCAGGACAGGTAACTGGGGCTCCAACTCCACTAAGGTACTTCTCCATTTCATAAACCAGAAAACTGAGGCCCAAGAGTGAGGTAACTGGCACAAGGACTCACGACTGGGTCGGGTGGCAAGGGATGAGTAGGGCTTACCTTCTCTCTGGGTCTCACTGGGCAGCTGTCCTTAGAGCTCCCTCGGGGTAGGTGGCCCAGGGTCCCCTCCACAGTCCACTCTACCAGCATCTCCTAGGTGGGCCCCTCCCCTACATTTTGCTTTCCCTGGGAACTGATCATTGGCCTTAAGAGAGGATATTAATTTAATGGCCAAATTCCACCAGGGCTCTGGGTGCCTCCAGGCTTAGCACGAAAAAAGTGACTATTGGTAAATAAACTATTCAAATCCCCTCTCTGGCTCCTTTTGTGGAATCCAATTAGAGCTTTGGGCTATGAATCCACCAGAATCCAATTTTTGGGTAGGTGGGTATCCAATAATGTTAATCAGTCAGTCTTGTCTGACTCTTTGCGACCCCAAGGATGTAGCCCGCCAGGCTCCTCTGTCCATGGAATTCTCCAGGCAAGAATACTGGAGTGGGTAGCCATTTCCTTCTCCGAGGAATCTTCCTGACCCAGGGATCTAACCCATGTCTCCCACATTGCGGGGAGATCCTTTAATGTCTGAGTCACTAAGTTTAAGGTGGGTATCCATGGACAGGGCTAAAGTTCCAGATGGATAGGTATCCTGACCAGGGATGAACCAGGAAGCTACCAAGTGTGTGACTTACTGTTTTTGGCTTCATACGTGAACCTCAATCCTGGATCTTGGAGCTGAGGCCCTGTTGAAAGGAGGCTATTATTCCCAGATCGCAAATGAAGAGACAAAAGCCCTCAATCCATCCCAGTCTGTGCAAAAACATTCCCTGGACAGGATCTCCATGGTCTCACTGGCCAGGCCCCTGGTCCCTGGGGAAGGGAAGCAGACATTGGGCCACAACTGGAGACTGGGTTGGCAGTGAGCCTGTGGGGTGAGGTGTTGGCTCCAGTCCCCATTCCTTTGGCTGAGCTACAGGATGAATTTAGGCAGCCTCATTGCCACGGCTCTATGCACAAGCCAGTGATGGGTTCAGGTCACTGTTAATCTCATGGTATGGACGGTATCCACCTCTCTTGCCTGTGGCTACCTCAAACCTTTTCAAACCTCCACCTTGTGGGGGTGCCCAGCTTAGATGGCACTATGGTACTGTCCTCTGTCTCCACATTGCTGCCAGCCACAGTGTCTGGAATCCATCATTATTGTTCAACTCCTGTGCCTTAAAGGCTTTCCAACTTCCCCCTATGGTGACCCAGCAGCGGTAGGAACCCTTTCCCTTTCTCTCACCACCCATTCTCCCCTCCCTGGTTCCAATCACACTTCCTAAAAGTTAGTCCCTAGAAAATGAGTTAGTCCCACCCTGTTCAAAACTTTCCTGTGACTCCCTGCAGCCCTCAGATTGAAGTCCCCTCTCCTGCACATAGCGTTTTAGGCTTTCCATTGTCTGGAAAAGACCCTGAAGCTGGGAAAGATTGAAGGCAGGAGGAGAAGGGATGACAGAGGATGAGATGGTTGGATGGCATCAGCGACTCAATGGATATGCGCCTGAGCAAACTCCGAGGGATGGTGAAGGACAGGGAAGCCTGGTGTGTTGCAATCCATGGGGTGGCAGAGTCAGACACAGCTGAGCAATTAAACAAGTCTGGAAACTTCAAGAACACTGCTAGGAGGGCACCTAGCACATACCAGGCACTTAACAAATATGCATTTCTTCCTCCTTCCCTCAGAGACCCACAGAGGGGGCTAGCCATTTTTTTTTTGGCAAGAGACATTTGTGGAAGTATGTTGTTCACTGCTGTACCCCCAGCACTCAGCGCTGGGCTGGCTCAGTAAGTGCTTGTTGACTGAGTGACTGACCCTGGAACTGAGTGATTGAAGTCAGCCCCATTAGAAGTGGGGGCTGGGGAGCAGGCCCAGCCTTTGTCCTTAGGAAACTGATCCAGAGGTGCGTCTCAGCTTCTGTTTGGCCCTCTTGGTTTAGGGGGCAAGAGAAGTCCTTGGGGGGTGGGGTGGGGCAGAATCCAACCTCTCCATTCTGTAGACAGGGAAACTGAGGCCTGGGGATGAGGGGGCAAGCCCAAGCAAGCGGGGATGGAGGGCGGATCCTGGAATCCCCAAGTTGTCAGTCTGGGCTGGTGGTGTCCTTCTTATCATCACCGCCATTGAACAGATGGGGAAAGGGAGACCAAGAGAGGGATGGGGCATGCTCAAGGTCACTCATGGAGTCAGGAGAGTCTGGATTGGTTCCTCTTAGGACTCTGGTTGTTGTCACCATGATGACTACTCTTTGTCATTTCCGTTTCATGGGTAGGGGCGGGGATGGTCCTTCCTGCAGTGGCTGCCAGAACAAGCGTGAAAGGGCAGGAGGGTAAGCAGGGTCTCCCTCCCTTCTGCTGCCCTCCGCCCGCACCCCGGGTGCCCCGGTCGCTCACCCGGGCCCTGGGCTATGACGCGCATCAGGCGCTGCACCGACTGGAGCAGCTGGTGCTGCTGGCGCTGCAGGAGGCTGGAGTTAATGCTGGCGGCGCGCAGGGTGCTCTGGAGGCCGGCGAGGGCGCCGCTCTGGCGGCCCAGCAGGCGCCGCAGCTGCTCCTTCTCGTCGCGGAGGCTGTCCAGCTCCGCCTGCTGCTGCGTCTCCAGGGCTTGCACCCGCGTCTCCAGCGCGCTGCGGGGAGGGGAGGGGGCGCACAGGGGTGAACCCGCCGCCCCCAGTGTGCAGTCACACTCAAGGGCTTTCCCCTGGGTCCTCACCGAGGCTCGGAGAGGGAGCGTCCTGCCTTAGGGTTCCACATCTGGAAGGTCCGTGCCCACGGATAGCAGAGTGAGGAAGGGAGGAAAGAGAAACCTGGCCCTGGAGTAAAATGCCTCAGGGTCCAGTAGAGGAAACAGGTGGGGTGGGGGGACACACCCGCAACCCGGTAGCCCCGATCAAATCCCAAATATGTGTGTCCTTTGACCTAGCAGTCCACTCACCGCAGACAGCCTGCGGGGGGCATGGGCAAGAATGTCCTTTGGGGGAGTCGGCTGTAATAGGGAAAAACAAAACAGCCAAAATGCACAACAGCCAGGAGTGGCTGAGGCTGTTCTGTTCTGGTTTCCCTGGAAATGATCTGGAGCGGTTCTGAAGAGCAAGGAGGCTAAGCACAGCTGTGCAGAAGGGGAAAGAGGCCAGGGACTCGGAGTGGCACGTCACTGCCTGTGGTCTAACCCTGCATGGAAGAAATTAAAAGAGGAAGAAAAAGGTATGAAGGTAAATGTAGACGGATACTTGGGAGCTTATAGGAAGAGGCGTGGATAGACATATGGAAGGACTTGGTGGGACCTGTGTTTATAGAGAATGTGAAAGAAAATCTACTAAGTGCTGGTACTTCTGTGGTGCCGGTTTGAGCGGATGGAAATGAAAAGGAAGGGGTGGGTGGAGGGGGCCAACTTTCCCTTTCATTTTGTACAAGTGTCTATTGTCTGAGGATATAATAAGCATGAGGCATTTTTGTAATGAGTTTTATTAAAAAGAAAGAAATTTTTGACTCAGCTTTTGCACTTCTGGCATTTTATCCTACAGATTTGTTCACATGTGTGTTCAATAAGGGATGGGAGTGATATTCGTAGCACCATGTGTTGGAATCATAAAAGACTGGAACAATCTCAGTATCCACTAATTGGGCCCTGGGAAATATATCTGGGGACAGGTGTCCAGTGGAACATTATGCAGCTGGAGAAAAGAATGCCCAAGTGTGTCATGTAGTTATGGAACCATCTCCAGGATAATTGGGAAAAAAAAAAAAAAAAGAAAATACCATCATGCCAAAGAATAGTATGTTCCACTTGGGTTTAAAAGGGTTAGAAAGGGGACTATGCATACATATTTGCCTCTGCTGCCGGTGGGTGGGTAGCTGATTGATGAGGCAGGAGGGAGATATTTTCTTATGCACAAGGCTATGCCAACCATTCTCCAGAGTAAGAAAATGAGTCCAGCCAGGGCCGGAGGAAATTTCCCTGGACCCCAGATTATGCCTCAGAAAGAGACAGGATTTGGGCACACCTGGAGTCTAGAATTTTAGCTGTCTCCATGGGCCAAGCGTGTATTGATGACACCCTCCATCTTCACTGGTTTCTGTGTGTGGTGGTTGCTCAGTCATGTCCAACTCTTTGCGACCCCATGGACTGTAGCCTGTCAGGCTTCTCCATCCATGGGATTTTCCAGGCAAGAATACTAAAGTGGGTTGCCATTTCCTTCTCCAGGGGATCTTCCCGACCCAGGGATTGAACTCTGGTCTCCTGCACTGTGGGCAAACTCTACCATTTGAGCCACCAGGGAAACCCACTGCTGGCTTGCTGGTTTCTAGGCGCTTTAATTCAGTTCAGAGCGCTGGGTAGTGTCCCAGCGCTCCCCCCTTCCCTTGGGGTGGGGAGTAAGTATAAGGAGGTACACAAACTATCATTAATGGTCCCCAGATCACAGGGAGCTTGAGGATCCTTGTGTCCGTATCTTGACTCAGCATATGAGCAACAATAACGTCTCATTCTGTACATGGGCCTGTGACTGCTTACCTGTGTGGGTTCTGCTTTCTCCACCAGCCTCAGCTTGGCAGTTTTTTCTCCACTCAGCTCGAAACTGAGATGAAATCAGCCTCAGAGGTCCATGTCTCTGACTTATCTGTACCCCAGGACTCTTTGTAATTTAAAGGGTGTTCCCTTTGTGTTTATTTGCTTATAAATGCTGAGATTCTCTGCTAATACAGATAAGAAACATATCATTGTGGTTGTTTCTGGGAAGGAGAGGAGTTGGTAGGTGAGATTATATTTATTTATTTCCAGATATGTAGATCAAATTAAGGTGTACAGGGTGAATTGTATGGCATGTAAATGGTAGTTCAGGAAAGCTGTTAAAATCTATAAAATAAATAAAGGAAGATAGAAAAGAAGGATAGAAAGAGAGAGAGAGAAAGAAGAGAGGAAGAATCAGGGTGCCCCGAGCCCTAGGAAAATGCCTGTCTCCTATCCCCACTCAGGACAGAGTGGCCAGGCCTCAGCCAAGCCCCAGTGTCGACCTTCACTCTTAACTTTAGCCTGATCTCCTACCCTGGTTTCAGGCCTTGCCCTGGCCACATCCCAGCTCTAGCTCCAGCCCTAGTGCCCCTCGCTCCGGTCTTCAGGCCTCTCCCTCTGGCCCTAGCCCCCATCCTGGGCACTAGCTCAAGTCCACCTTTTAATCTTGCCCCCTCGCCGCCCAGTGGAGCCCAGCTCAGGCTGGTTCTGGTGCTCACCCCGGATCCCCAGCCCACCTGGGTCCCAGCCCAGCCCTGGAGCTCAGCCCTGGTCCCTGCCCCGTGTCAGGGGGCCAGTGCCCACCTGTTGTGGCCCTGCAGCCGGTGGAGCTCATGGTCCTGCAGCAGCAGCTGCTTCTCCAGCTTGTTGGTGGACAGTGAGGTCTCCAGCAGCTGGATCTCCATTCGTGATGTCTGGTTCAGGAACTGCCCCGACAAGGGAGGTGGGGATAGGGAGCTTTGTAAGCCCTGCAGGAGCCCTGCCCAGCAGCCACACACATGACCTCAGGCCCTGCCATCCCAGAAACGTGCTGACCTATTTAAACCCTCTCAGTGTTTCATTCACTCACTCACTCATAGACCCTAATATTGTGGTCCTTTCTTTCATTCTGCCTTGTGTCTGGAAATTCTTTCCCAACCTGTGCATGGACCATGACACCTAACTAGGCTTGTAATTATCTTAAATTTTCTCTTCCCTATCCCTGTTCATGGCAGTTCCATTCCTCCTGCCATGCATGTGGGAGGAGTCACCCTTGACCCGCCCCCCCCACCCCAATAGCTAATCCATCAGCAATTAGATATTTGCTCCACCTTCCAAATGGTTACATGACCACTCTCCTGCTCCTCCATGCCCCGCTTGGCCCTGACCTCCATCTCTCACCCTGTGTCCTGTGCTGGCCTCTTCACAGGGCTCCATGTCCCTGACCGTGTCCTCTATAGGCCACTGTCTGCTTGGTAGTCTGGGGTAGACTTTTAAAATGCGGCCCCTTAGCTCAAAATCCTCCTGTCGCTCCCACCTCACATGGGCCGGCAAAACCCTGTAATGCCATCTGCCCCCATCACCTCTGACATTGGCTGAACAGTCTCCCTGGGTCACTCCAGCCATACTGGCCTCCTTGATGTTCCTGGAGCTTGCCAGATCTGTTCCACCTCCAGGCCTTTGCACATACTGCTCTGCCTGTTGAAAAGGCTGTTCTAGTAAGCCTGGCCCCAACCCTACCTGCCCAGTAGTGCCTTCCTGGTTGTATTGTCTAAGCTTGCAACTTGTCCCTCTCGCCAGTCCTGGCACACACTCTCCACCGGTCATCTCGTCCTTGCTACTTTCTCCCTAGCACTATCACTGTCTCATACACATGTTATTTATCCTGTTTGTTTTCTTGGTGCTCATTAGAAGGAAGCTCCAGGGGGGGTACAGATGCATACCTATTTTATTTACTGCTGTAAACTAGAACCAGGCATCTCCAACAGTGCTTGGCACATAGTAAGGTTTAGGAAACACATGGTCCTTTCTTAGCTGTCTTTTCAGCCATTCATTTACTCACCTTTTCACTTATATTCCTGTCCCTTTCCTTCCTCCCTCTCTGCTGCTCCCTGTGGCCTCCTCTTTCAGAGATGTTGTCCCCCTAAGGTCTAATAAACAAGTATAATTTGTTATCCACATTTTCCTGAAGTGCTGTGAGCCCCCGAGGGCAGATGTGTGCTGCTGAATCCCAGCTCAGGCCGGACACTGGAATCACAGAGGCGGAAGAGCCAAACCCAGTGTCTACCGTGCCCCCTCATCCTGCTCTGGGCTCACGGCCTGGTGGGAGACAGTTCTGTGATGGGGTCATCAGGGGCTGCAAGGTCAGAGGAGGCTCTGGCCTTCCCAGGGACAAGGGTCAACGCAAGATGACTAGGGCTATGAGCCAGCCTGGCCTGCCACGGTGCCCCCAGTGCCACCCCCTCACCCTGTAGTACCTGAGCCTCCACACTGGTCAGCTTGCGGGTCTGGGCGGTGGTGTGGGTCAGGAGACTGGTGCCCAGCTCCAGCATGGTGGCTGTCTGGTTCTGGACCAAGTGCTGCTGAACCTGTGCCAGCTCCAACCTCAGGTTCTTCTGGATGTACCCTTCCAGCTGTGAGGAGACAGACAGTGTGCTGGGGTCATGGGTAAGGGCTAGGGGAAGCTTCCTGTCCCTTCCATATATCCCCTGGAAGGACATAGAGCAACTGGGGGAGGCCTTGATGCCAGGTCAGGCTGCCATCACCTCTTGCTTACTCTATTTGTTGCTTTCTCCTCAACCTCTCTGCCTCCATCCTTGTCCCATACACAGCCCATTCTCCACTCAGCAGCCAGAGGGATCCTGTTAAACTGAAGTCAGATCACACTTCTCCTCCATTTAGGACTCTCCCAGGGTTCCTATCTCACCAAAGTCTTCCACAGAAAAGTCAGGGAGGAAAAGCCAAAGTCTTCCCTGACTGCAGGTGCTTTTATGACCTGCCTCCTGCTACCACTGTGGTTTCCTCTCCTAGTCTCCCTCACTCCACTCCAGACACCTTGCCTCTGTGACACCCTTCCAACACAGCAAGCATGCACCTGCCTCAGGGCCTTTGCACATGCTATTCCCACTCGCTGGATCCTACCACCCCACACCATCTACAAGGCTCACTCCCTCATGTCATTTCAGTTCTCTTCCAACCCCTTATCACGGCCCAACTTTGTATTACATATTTATTTGTTTATTGCCTTTTAAAACTTGCCCTTGACACGTCAATGCCATGAAGCCAGGAGCTTGGTCTTGCTCTCAACTTTATCTCCATATCTAGCACAGTGCTTAGCATACAGTGGGTGTTAAAAAAAAAATGTGTCCAATGAGTTGCTAAGAGGGGAAGCAGCAATTGTCATTATAGTCCCCAACATCATGCACATGACCCAGCTTCTTAGGACTGAGCCAACAGCGGGAAGAGGGGATGAATCTTTCCCTATACTGGAGTTTGCAAGTCCATCCATCAAACCAGACTTTTATTTTCTGGCCCCCTCCGTCTGTGAAATAGAGATGAACTGGCCAGTCTCCAAGGGTCCTCCCTGCTTAGATATCTTGGGATCTGACACGCTAATGTTCATTTCTTTGACAGGACTGCTCTTTTTCCCAAGAGCAGGAGAAGCTGGTCTGGCATGAGACCAGGTCAAATTGCAAAGGTGAACAGCGTGTTCTCAGGGCTCAGTGCCTGAGGACAGAAAGCTGGTGCCCCTCCTCCACTCCCTCTCCATTGGGCATATTTGCTGGCCTTTCGCCACCATCTCCATCCCCCAGCTCTGGCTCCTTCCCACCCCCTGTCACTCAGCCCTCTAGGAGGTCCAACAGGGCAGCTCCCAGGGTCCCTGGGAAGGCTGGTGCTTCCCAGGGAGAGGGGGTGACCTTGGCTGGGGGTCAGGCTTCAGCTGTTTCTTCCTTAGTCTCTTCACCTCTCTTCCATTTCAATTGTCTGCTCCCATACCTCCCTCACCTCCGCGCTTTCTAAGGGGCGTGGCTCGTTGTAGTGCAATGTCAAATCCTGAAGGGGGCGCAAGTGGTGTCGATCAGAGCCTCGCTTCTTAAAGCGCGTCCTTGGGGCAAGCATCACCAAGGAGCTTGTGAGAAATGCAAGTTTCTAGGTCCCAGATCCAGACCTACAGAATCAGAAATTCTGGGGAGAGACTCATCCAACTGATGTTCGCTCAAGTGGAGAGGTCACAAAGGGGACTTGAGGACCAGGGAGATAAGTGTGTCTGAACTTCTCAAGCCTTTGTCCGTTTGACCCCTTCCTTCCTCTCCGGCCCCAACCTCTGCAACTGGCAAATGGGTCCAAGGGTCCCTAGCTAAAAATTAAAGAAAAAAAAATATCCTTGACTCCACAGATCCCCTCTATCTGTGCCTCCAATTTCTTTGCTCACTCCCAAACAACATAACTTCTTGAATAAATTATCTCCATTTTTTCCTTCCTCTCTATGCTTACCTTTAAAAAAATAATATTATTATGGTGTTCTTCACACACACACACATTCACACAGCATAAATAATAATATAATAAAATCTGTGTATTTACTACACTCAGGAAAAAAATACAACCCATATGGTTGAATCCTGTGCACCCCTGACCTGTCCCCAGCCCTGGAGAGACACTTTAACACACCTTGTTGTAACTGTCTTTGACAAGGGTGGTCAGCAGACACTTCTCTGTCCTCAGCTTACTCTCCGTCTCAGCAGCAGTGACCCATATGGCCACTCTCTTCTTCTGGAAGTACTTCCCAGGTATACCCTCTCCTAGTTTTCATTCTCCCCTTCCTATTCCTTCCCCCTCCCCTCCCATCATCCCCTATCTGATTCCTTTTTCAGGTTTCTTGGGGGCTCTCATGCCCTAGTCCTGGGCATTCTCTCTGTAGGTCACAGGTGCCTAATGGGGGACCACAGGGCCTATGAAGAGAATGCAGGGGGTCCATGAACTTGGGTGAAAGAATAATTACATTTTTCTTTTTTGTTCACTAACCTGTAATAAAAATTTGGCATTTCCTTCAATTATGAGCCAAGGTCCCAAATCATAACACTGTTAGCTGATCCTGCAACTGGGCTTCCCCATAGCTCAGTTGGTAAAGAATCTGCCTACAATGCAGGAGACCCCAGGAACTGAGAAGATCTGCTGGGGAAGGAATAGACTACTCACTTCAGTATTCTTGGGTTTCCCTGGTAGCTCATATGGTAAGAGTCCACTTGCAATGTGGAGACCTGGGTTCGATCCCTGGGTTGGGAAGATTCCCTGGAGAAGGGAAAGGCTACCCACTCTAGTATTCTGGCCTGGAGAATTCCAAGGACTGTATAGTCCATGGGGTCACAAAGAGTTGGACACAACTGAGCGGCTCTCACTTTCAATTATGAGCAGAGATTCCAAATTGTAACACTGTTGGCTGATCCTGCAAATTCGTTACCAACAGAAATCACAAATATTTCCTATCACAGCATAGATATTAGAGTGTCAAAAAATACTGATCAGGACTTCAGAATAATGGACATTCTCAAACCCACCACTGGGTAATGTTACAACCACAGCACATTATAATCACAATGTCACTAGGTGTTCTTATTTTATGCATTTGAAAGCAATATTCTGGACTTCTCTGGTGGTAGAGTGGATAAGAATCCACTTGCCAATAAAGGGGACATGGGTTCGATCCCTGGCCCAGGAAGATTCCACATGCTGTAGAGCAACTAAGCCCATGTTCCCCAACTACTGAGCCTGCAAGCTCTAGGGTCCACAAGCCACAAGTACCGAGCCCTCGTGCTGCAAGTACTGAAGCCTGTGCGCCTAGAGCCCGTGCTCTGCAACAAGAAAAACTACCACAATGAGAAGCCCACATACTGCAACTAGAAAGTAGCTCCTGCTCTCCACAACTAGAGAAAAAAGCCTGTAGGCATCCACGAAGACACAGTGCAACCAAAAAATTACGTAAATAAAATAAAATTTTTTTAAGTAATATTCTGAGAAAGTATCCATAAGCTCCACCCAGGACCAGAGGCCCAAGTCCCCAAACTGGGACCCAGAAAACTTGTCCAAGGTCACCAACTGATGGCCTGGGTTCCAAGACTCCCTGCCCAGGGGGCTCCTCAGGTCTGCACAGCAGAGCTGGGGCCTCAGGGTAGCTTGGGGTCCTCTCTAGTAATGGGAACCCCCTAAGCACTCTTATTAGTCCCCTATTTGTTCTGTGGCTGCAAATGGCCGGGTGGGGCGAAGGCCACCCACAGCTGGGGCTCATCACCCAACTTGCCATGCCCACTCATGGGCTCTAGAATGGTAATCTGGGCAAAAGGGCCCCAGTTCAGCCAGCCTGCAGCTCTGATGAGTAATGTCAGCCTGTGTGTGGGGGTTGGATCCAGCCCAGGGCTCAGGCACCAGCTGGAAGGGTGGGAAGGGAAAAGTCCTCATGGAGGGGCAGACCCCAGATGGGATCTGCCCTGGCCCCCCAGCCCCACTCAGGATTGGACCTACCCATTCTCTGTCACCCTCCTGCTGGTAAAAGGGCTGACATAGGAAAGAGGGGGCCTGCATCTCTGCCCCCGCTGACCCACTGCCCCTGGCCTGCAAAGAGGCTGATCTTTGTCCCTTGAGCTGCCCCCTTCTCCCCTTGGCCCTGAGTCTGGTTCTGGCTCTGCTACGCCCTAGCGTGGGCCTCTAGCAGCTGAGGGCTGCCTTTCCCTGAGCTTCACTTTACCAACCTGTGACACAGGGACAGTAAACCCTGCTTCTTTTGTGCGAGGGAGAATTTGAAAAGGGCCTTGAAGGAAAGGAAGGAGTTTTGATAGGCAGAGCCTGGGGGAGGAAGGAGGGGATGCTGGATAGAATACAGCTGAGCAAAGAGGCATGAGAGTCTCAGTGGCCAAGGAGATCTGCTGAAGTCTGCTTTTTTTCCTGCATTATCTAAATGAAAAAGACTTCATCTGGTAAATGGATAAGCAATTGTGGCCCACTCATCCAATAAACTCTACTCAGCAATAAAAAGGAATGAATTACTGATGCATTCAACAGCATGGAGGCACCTCCAATTAGACTGCATTGAAAAAAGCCAGACTTAAAAGGCCACAGATTGTAGGATTCCATTCATATGACTTTCTGGAAAAGTCAGAATCATTTGTTGCTAGAGGCTGAGGCCCAGGGGTGGGGATTCACAGCAAAGGGACACAGGGGAACTTTTTGGGGGTGTTGGCAATATTTTGTATTGTGTGACGGTGGTTACATGATGATATACATTTGTCAAAACTCAGAGCTGTACATTAAGAGGGTGAATTTCACTGTATGTGGACTATATCTCAATATAAAACAAATCCACCAACACAAGGTTCTATAAAATGTCCCATATAAAATATATGTTATAATATGCATTATATATACGTATGGGCTTCCCTGGTGGCTCAGATGGTAAAGAATCTGCCTGCAATGCAGGAAACATGGGTTCGATCCCTGGGTTGGAAAGATTCCCTGAAGAAGGGCAGGGCAACCCACTCCAGTATTCTTGCCTGGAGAATCTCATGGACAGAGGAGCCTGGAAGGATGCAGTCCATGGGAAATGTATGTTATAAATGTGTTTCCTCAAATTAATCCCTCACCTTCTGAGTTTCATTTATGTAGTCAAGAAATTATTTCTTGAGCACCTATTATATGCTAGATCCTGTATTAGGTACTCAAGAATAAGGAATGAACAAAACTGGCAAGTTTTCTGATTCCAGAACACTTCCATTGACTATATCAGTTAAATTCCAGTGGTGATGAGCGCTACAAAGAAAACAAGACAGGGTAGTGAGCGGGGTCAGGGGCATATTTAGCCACAATGGCAGGGAAATGCTCAGCAGAGGGGGCCATCTGAGCTGAGCTGATGTGAAGAAGCCAGCTGGAGGAAAGTCAGGAGGAAGGGAATGGAGGGAAAGGCAGTGCAAAGGCCTTAAGGTGGGAATGTGTCTGGTGTGGCAGAGAATCAAAAAGGTCAATCACAACGATATGTCCTGCCTGTCTCTTTTGTAGAAACGGTTCAGATTTGGGAAATGCATTTTGTCAACTACAGATAAAAGCCAAGGCAGGAAGAAAGAGTAGTGCCTTATATATGATGAGCCTGGGTTTAAATCACAGCTCCTTGGCTTAATGGCTCTGTGACCTTGGGCTATGTGACCTCTACCTCTTTGGGCCACTTCTCTAGAATGCAGGTAATCGTAGCTCCTATCTCCAGATGGTAGGGAAGATTCCAGACATGATCCATTTAAAGGGCCTAAAGCATGATTACGTAACTGACACAGGAAAAATTCTGGTATGTCTGTAAGTCTGTATCAAGGGTTACCAAGCAGCTGTTGAAAAGAACCAGGTCAGCCTTCATCAGGAGCAGACGTGAAATGATGTTCCAGATACACTCTTGAGAGAAAAAAGCAAGATACAGAACATTACCTACAGTGTGGACCCATTTGTGTGTAAGAAATCCCAGATGATGTGTTTTTATGTGTACTCAGATAAAAGTCTAGGAGACACAAACTCGTAACCTTGGTGCTTTGCTTCAGGGAAGGCGATTACAATGGTGGTGATGGTAACGTTTTGTTTTTGCTTTTTTTTTGTTTTTTATATTCTGTATCTCTAAATTGTTTGGATTCTAAAAAAACAGAATGAGATTGTATACAGGCATACTTCATTTTATCATGCTTTGCAGATATTGCCTTTTTTAAAAAATTTTTTAACAAATTGAAGATTTGTGGCAACTCTATGCCAAGCAAGTTTGTTGGTTCCATTTTCCCAACAGCATTAACTAACTTCATGCCCCTGTGTCATATTTTGGTAATTCTCACAGTATTTCTTTTTCATTACTATTATATTTTTATAGGGATCTGTGATCAGTCATCTTTGATGTAATTACTATGAAAGATTATGACTCGCTGAAGGCTCAGATGATGGTTGGCATTTTTTAGCAATGAAGTATATTTAATTAAGGCCTGTACTTAAAAAAAAAAAGACATAATGCTATTGTACACTTAATGGGCTACAATATAGTGTAAAAACAACTTTTGCAATGCATTGGGAAACTAAAAAATTCATGTGATTTTCTTTATTGCAATATTCACTTATTTTCAGCAGTTTGGAACCAAACTCCCAATATTTTCAAGGTCTGCCTGTACAGATATAATTACTATAATATTGAAAAGCCGTGTGTCAGCCAGGCGTTCTTAACAGCTATTCCTGGATCCCTGAGGGATCTGTGACTAGAATTCAGGGAATCTGTGGACTTGGATGGGAAATAGTTTTGTTCAGTTTGTTTTTTTATTTTGCTAATCTCTAACTGAAAGGAGCTTTTCCTACCGTGATGAATGTAGGCCACAAATTACTGCAGCGGTGGTAGTGCGTGTGACTGTCACCAGTAGACATCACAGATAATCCCGTGTCTCACTCCAGTGGTTGTGGACATTTACGACATACTGTTTATACTTATTACAACTTCAAAAGGATGGAAGGGGGACTTCATGGCAGTCCAGTGGTTAAGAATCCATCTTCTAAGACAGGGGTTGTGGATTCGATCCCTGGTCAGGGAACTAAGATCCCACATGCTATGGGGCAATTAAGCCCGCGCAGTGTAACCTCTGAGCTCACATGCTCTGGAACCACAACTAGAGAAGTCCAAACGCTGCAATGAAGATCCTGCATGCCGCAAGACCCAACACAGCCAAAAGAAAAAAAAAAAAAATGACAGCAAGTACTAGATCCACCAGAGGTCTTCTTATTTAATAGACTAATACAGAAGTACTATATGACTGTATCACACATCTGCTCTTTTTTCTTTTAATTTAGTTGTTAATTGGAGTAAAATTGCTTTAGAATGTTGTGTTAATTTCTGCTGTACAACGATGTAGATCAGCTCTCTGTATACATATATCCCTTCCCTCCTTACTCTCCCTTCGGCCCCTGCATTCCGCTCCTTTAGGTCGTCACAGAGCACCGAGCCGAGCTCCCTGCGCTATGTAGCAGCTTCCCACCAGCCATCTATTTTACACACGGTAGTGTGCGCTACTCTCTCATCACACATCTGTTCTGAAAAATGTTTGATATCTGTATCACAAGGCAATTTGTTTCCTTTGTAAATCTACGTATACACACTGAATTGTTTCTTTTTTGGCTGTGCTATCTTCATTACTGCTTGCGGGCTTTCTCTAGTTGTGGTGAGTAGGGGCTACTCTCTAGTTGCGGTGTGTGGGTTTCTCATTGCAGTGGCTTCTCCTGTGCAACACAGGCTCTAGGTGCTCAGGCTTCAGTAGTTATGGCACGAGGGCTTAGTTGCTCCAAGGCATGTGGAATCTTCCTGAACCAGGGCTCGAACCCAAGTCCCCTGAATTGGCAGGCAGATTCTTAATACCTGGGCAACCAGGGAAATCCTGAAGCATATAATTATGTATGTTTAAAGACATTCTTCTGAGAGAGGCTGTAGATCTTTACCAGATGCCAGAGGGGCCCAGGGCACGGGAAAGGCTGAGACTCTGAAAACCCCTCCCACACACGCACGAGTGGACACTCAGTGGGCCACTAACTCCGGGTACAGGGCCTTTGCTAGCAATTCTTCTGGTGCCTGGAAAGATGTCTGGCAGTTTCTAGGTGTTCCGTGAATATTTGTTGAGCTGAATGAATGGATGGATTGGACATCTCCCCTCCTGGAAGAATTAGCTCTGAAATAAACTACCCCATGTAGATCTGTGGTATAGCCACTGGCGAAGAGAACAACAGGAAAGGAGAGAAGTGCTTTTATAAAACCAAGGAACCCCAGCCTGAGCTGCCTCGTGGCTTGCCACTTTTCACCTTTGTGCCTCCATTTCACCATTAATAAATGGGTGGTAACAGTACCACTATGTGGGGTTGGAGTGAAGAGGGAAGATGTGGACCTCAAAGAAAGGGCCCAAGCGAATGGAGGCTTAGACATGCAGAGTCACTTCCCCAAGGTCACCCATCAAGTTGGTAGCTGCTGGATTCATATCCAGGTCTGCTGATTTAGAAGGCCAGGAGGTCAGGTCCAGTGGGCAAGAGAGAAACTCTTAAGCACATACCAGCATTGAATATGCTCCTATTCCCCTGCTTCTAGTCTATAACAATGTCAGCTCACTATTCCATACCCTGCATCTTTTTTCTTTCTTTTTTTTTTTTTTGCATCTTTTTTCTTAATATAATTTGGAGATTGCTCTATGTTCATCAAGAGGAACTTGCCTTGCTGTTTGAAGTGCCCCATCGTTTGCCCCTCTGGTCCCCTATCACTGGGTCTGCAGGTCATTTCCAGGCGTTTGCCATCACATCAGGGCTGCTGGGAACATCCTGCCCACTTGTCACTAATCCCTCTGCAATGCTGCTTGGGGATAAATCCCTCAAACCATAGCAGCCTCTTTAAAGGGTAAGGACACTTGAGATTTGGCGAACTGCTCTGGGCAGAGGGTTGTGTCTGTGGTTCTCACACTGTGTTTGGAAGAGGGATGCTGGGGTCTGGCCACAGAGCCGGGGTGTTACCTACTCAAATCCTCCAACACACATCCACATGCCCCAATTGCAGGAGCTTCCAGAGCTTCTCCTGTCAGCTCCCTTCTGACTTTCAGGTCTGCCCACAAGTGTCACCTCCTCTGATGGCCACCCCATCAAAGGTAAGTGCACCCCCAGCCATACTACAGCTGCCATGACTGTGCTTTCGTCACAGCATGTCTCGTGTCTGAAATCACTGCAGTCGTTTCCTATTCGCCTCTCTCCCTCCACGGGAATGTCAGCCGCAGGAGTACAGGGGTGCCCTGTTCATGTCTACACCCTCTGTGCCTCAAGCAGTGCCAGTAGCTATACCAACTCAGTAACAAATAAGAGGGGCTCAGTAACTATTTGTTAAAAAAAAAAACATATGGGTCCATTTTATGTAAAGGGCACCAGATTTCCACAGAATATTAGTCTGGGTGCTAGAAATAAGTTTGGACACTCTGACTCAGCCCCAGCTCCCCCTGGATCCCTGTGAGAGGCATTGCCAAGGGGGTCAGAGAGTTTGGAGAGACCACTAGTCCAAGGGCAGGAAGAAAAGGGGAAGCTGGAGGGAGGGGGGAGGAGCAGAGGGAGGCTCAGAGCAAGGGAGAGAGACAGCTTGGGGCATCTGAAGGAGAAAGTTCCAGAAACCTGACATAGTCTTGGGACTCATTTGTCTGTTGAGCAAACTCATTCAGAAGCGCTGGGACCCATGCAGGGCACTGGGGGGAGAGCATTGACCAGAGGAGGCTTGTTCCTGCTTCAGAGGTGGTGCCAGGCATGGCCCCGAGGGCCTTATTTGGTCTGTTTAGATCTTGGCTGTCTCATCGCCCCCATTTCACAGCCAAGGAAAAGGAGCACAGAGATGACGAGCCCGTTGCCCAAGTCTCACAGCTTGTGAGTGGCAGAGGCTGGCTCAGGACCAGGCCTTTGGGCTCCCAAGACCACGGCTGTCAGCACTTCAGTGGGCTGCTTGTGGCCTCCAGACGCCAAGGCAGCCCCAGTGATCTCCTCCCCTCCCAGTTCTCATGCCCCTGTGTCATCAGACTGGCCAGTGTGAACAACAGGACTGTAGACGTGGTGGTGGTGAGCCAGGCTGACATCATCACGTCGTGGCTACTGCTTTGTCCCTCCTGAATCTCTTGCTCTGGAGGAAGCTGGACACCATGTCCTGAGAACCCATCTGGAGAGAAACAGAGGCCTCCCACCACAGGCAGGCACTGCCCTCCCAGCCCTGTGCTGGGGCCACCTTAGAGGCTGATCCTCCAGTCCCAGTCGAGCCTTCAGATGACTGCAGCCCCGGCTGACACTCGAGTATAACCGCCTAGAAAAAAGACCCAAGTCAGAACTACCTTATTACGCTGCTCCCGATTCCTGACTGTGAGAGATAACAAATGTTTGTGGGTTCAATTAACTTGCTAAATGAAAGTGTGAAAGTGAAAGTCTTAGTTGTTTGGTTGTGTCCGACTCTTTGCGACCCCAGGGACTGTAGCCCGCCAGGCTCCTCTGTCCATGGGATTCTCCAGGCAAGAATACTGGAGTGGGTTGCCCTTTCCTTCTCCAGGGGATCTTCCCAACCCAGGGATCGAACCTGGATCTCTTGCATTGTGGGCAGATTCTTTACCGAGCCACCAGGGAAGCCCAACTTGCTGAATGCCTTAGGGTGACTTGTTATGCCATGCTAGATAAGTACTCTACTGCTTTCGCAGAGGTCACGGAAGTCAGACACTCTTGCTCACAGGCGGCCCACTCCCCTTGCCTGACACATTACATCCCACCCTGTCACCTCCAGGCTACAGTTTCCCAAAGGAACTAACTAGTTTCATTTTCCCAATGGAACTAACGTTGTATCTGTGGACTTGATGGCCAAGGTTGGCTCCTCCTCTGCCCACCTCCAGCCCCTCCCATCCCTTTGGGTTCACACAGGCCCTGACCCCTGGGCTAAAGGCAGAGGGGATTTGTCTTGTTTTTATCAAGCAGCCAGGCCCAGCCTTCTTCGGCTGTTTTCCTCGCTGCAAAAGATCCTGTTGCTTTCCTTCTGGGTCAGGGCTCAGTGGAGTGAGTGGGCATGGAGCCAGGCCTGGAGAGTGTCGTGCACCAACAGCCTGTAGAGGAGGGATGCGCTTTTCAACTCTTAGCTTAAGTTGCAATTCCCGGATTCCCGGCACAGGCCTGGCTCCACCAAGCTTCCAGCTGCAGCGTTGAGTCTAGCGTGGGCCTGGCGACGGCACTGAGTCAGGCGCTGGTTCCATCACTGCTTTGCTGCGTCCTTTCTGGACCAGTGACGGAGCTTCTCTGGGCCTCAGTGGCCTCATCAGAAAGTGGGGCTCACTGATCCTTCCCCTCAGAGGGGCTGGCGTGGGCCCCTTTGCTGCCTGGATGTCGGTGCTTCTTGTCAGCTGGGGCAGGGCAGCCAGGGCCTTGGCCTCAGCTATCCCTTTATGGTTGTCTGTGTTGAAACCTTGATCTTGGGAGGACTGTCAACAATGAGGCCCAGCAGATGAGTCCTTCTTACTCTCCCAAGTGTAGGAGCCAGGAGTTGAAACAACAGGGTGACGTTTCTTGCAGTTGCTTACCTCCCTGCCACTTGGGCATCAGCCCTTACCTGGAGTGGGATGGTGTGTCCATTTTGCTTGGCAAATGTCTACTTAGTGCTTATTATGTGCTGGACATTGTTTTAGCCACTATGTGTGTTAAATCCCTGTTACCATCCTCTGTGGTAGGAGATACTATCTACCTATTTTACAGATGAGGCACAGAGAGGTTAAGCAACTTGTCCAAGGACAAACAGCTCACTGGGGCAAGTCCAGGTTCTCTGGGAATGATTCACTTAGGGAAGCCTTGCTGGAGTATCTCCCCCAGGTAGCACCAGGCTTTCCTGTCTGAGGAAATCTGGTGGGTAACTCTGTCCTCGTCTGGTCTTCCTCCTCTGCAGCCTGGAGGAAAAGAGCAATTGCTCCCCTCTTGACAAATGAGTTTAAACCGAGACCCAGAGAAGCCAAGCGTTACCCACAGCTGGTAAGTAAGGAACTGAATCCAATGGCTAAGCTCTTTCTACTCACCCATCACTGGTGGGTAAGGCTGGCCCTGAAGACAGGGTGACAAGGATAGAACCAAGGTCAGGCAAGGAGGAGAGGAGCAGGTCCAGATGTCCATAGCCACTGCCCATCACTGGGGGTGGGACAGAAAAGTGGCCATGTCAGTTTCCAGCACCCCAGAGCCTCAAGAGCAGGGTAAGATCTGGGGAGGTTGGTCTCATCTGGGCCACATTCTCCTAACTCTCTGCATTCCAGCTACTGTGAACATTTTTTACTTCCTCGAAATCCCTTTGTTCTGTTCTACCTCAGGACCTTTGCACTTGCTGGTCCCTGTGCTTGAAATGTTTTCCCATTTTTTTCCTTGCCTAAGAACTCCTAATCTACGCTTTAGATTCCCAGCTCTGTTCTTCTTCCTGGAGCCATTCCTCTATCAAGGTTGGGCCCCTTATTATTTACTCCTACAACAGGTGAGCCCCTTCTTCACAGCATGTATTAATATCATAGTTGATCAGTACACATGAGAAATTACCAGGTTAGTGTCTTTGCTGCTTCTCCTGGAGGGCAAAAGACCAGGTCTTCCTTGCTTACTGTTGAATTTTCACCATCTGCACAGTGACTAGCATGTAAGCTCGTGGTAAACATCAATGGCTTCTGCTTCTGCTTAGTTGCTCAGTCATGTCCGACTCTTTGCGACCCCATGGACTGTAGTCCATCAGGCTCCTCTGTCCATGGGATGCTCTGGGCAAGAATACTGGAGTGGATTGCCATGCCCTCCTCCAGGGGATCTTCCTAACCCAGGGTTAGAACCCAGGTCTCCCGCATTGCAGGCAGATTCTTTACTGTCTGAGCCCCCGGAGAAGCCCTAACATCAGTGGAGGGGGTGATTAAGCACATGGAGGAATGAACACTCCACCTGGCAAATTAAGTTCGGAACTGTGCACACATGGGCGTGCACACAATCCCAGAGTTTTCTAACTGTAAGGACACATGGCTTTTTCATGAGTTTCCTGACGTGCTGTGTGTCCTCTCAGCACTAGGGAGGAGAAGCAAAGTTGTCCCTGACAATGACCCCGGGGTGAATGTAGTCAAGTCACTCCTCCTGCCTAGGGGAGTGTACCCATCTGTAAAATGGGCAGCAGGGAGAGGCAGTCTGTGTAGTGATTAAGAGTGTGAGGTCTGGAACCGGCTTGCCTGGGTTCAAGCCCACCTCCCTCACTTCCCAGATGTATAAACTCTCTGGGCCTCAGTTTCCCCACAATAAGTGGAGATCATAACAATCCTCACCTTTCAGGATGTTGGGAGGTTTAATGAGTCATGTTTGAAAAATACGTGTACTAGTGCCTGGCACAGAGACAGTACAGTGTGTGGAGTCGCTGGAGTGGCTTCAGAAGACAGTGTGTGGAGTCTTCTGGAAGACAGAAGAAGCGATAGCAGAATTTCTGATTTCCCTACAAGCAGATGTGGTGCCAGACACGCTCCCAGACCTCAGCAGGCACTGGTTATTCAGGCCTCACAGCAAACTCAGGCACGTACTTACCATCGTCCCCAGTTCACAGATGGAAAACCTGAGACTCAGGCTTTTCCCACATTTTTGGAGCTATAAATCTCACAGATACAAGGTTGAGCGAACAAAAGCAAATTGTAGAAAGAGATGGACCACTTATACAGGATGTGGGAGGGACCTGGAGTAAGGGATCAGTAACACAGAATTCACAGTAGCTATCTCTGGTGGGGGAGGGAGGCAGGAGTGGGGCAGGGGCTTAAAGGGGATTGATGAAGTTTTGTTACTTAAGCTGGTTTTTAGGGACAAGAAATTTCATCTGATCTTTCTCTCTACCTTTTCATCCATCTGAAACATTTCAGTAACCATTTAAAATGCACAGAATGAGCAGCAAGGAAATAACCAGGGGATAGTGATGACAATGATTTTTTTTTCCCCTCTGCGTCTTCACACAATTCCATATTTCTCAATATTTGCATGCTGAAAATTAGTCATAACCTGAGGAAAACAACTAGGGCTGTTGGCAAGAGGTAGAGCTGGGACTGGACCCCAGGTCAGCATGACTCTGGAGGAAGAGGCCCCAGCCCCTCATCTGTAGCCTCTCTCCAGCTCATCTCTTTGCCTGGGGGGCCCACTTACAGCTTTTGCAGAGCTTTCCTGTGGGGGTTCCCCTCAGCTGCCTGGGAATCACCTTCCTTTCTTCAGCTTCATTTAGCAGACCAACGAGTGCTGGACTGGAGTCAGGAGCGAAGGGCCACAAGTCTCCTCCATTCTAACCTTCTGAGGCTCTGTTCCTCTGGCCAAGGGACATAGTTTTACTTTCAGCCTCAAGCCCCAGTCATCTCCTCACCTGCTTGCCTACCCCACCAGGTCTCTACATGCTTTACTTCATTTTGTCCTCACCTGAGGTGCTTGGATTCATGCACCACCACCCCCAACTTTGAAGAAGAGGAAACCGAGGCCCAGGGAACAGAAAAAGGGACTTTCCCAAGATCACACAGGCAGGATGCAGAAAAGTTGGCATTCCTGTGCTGATTCCAAGATGGATTCCTTTCCTGGGCCGAGCATCCTCAGTATGTTTTCCTTTCTTTCTTCCTTTCTTTTTTTTTTTTTGAAGATTAAAAAAAAAATGTGGACCATTTTTAAAGTCTTTATTGAATTTGCTGCTATATAGTTTCTGTTTTATGTTGTGGTGTTTTGGCAGCAAGGCATGTGGGATCTTGGCTGAAAGGCCCTGAAAGGTGAGGTCTTAACCACTGGACTGCCGGGGAAGTTCCCCCGGTGTGTTTACAACAGCTTGCTTTCCTGGGCTCTGTCAGGCACTGTCTTCAGTCCTGCATGTATATTCATTCATTCAATCTCCATGACAACCTGCAAAGTGATGTCTACTATTGTCCCTGTTTCACAGACAAGAAAATTGAGGCACAAACTGGCAAAGTGAGAACACACAGCCAGCAAGCAGTGGAGATGGGATTCAGGTTGAGTCAGTGGGACCCCAAGGCTCATGCTCAGTTTCTGTCGGATTTACCCCAGGCCCTGGTACAAGGAGGGAGGTTGTAACAGTGAGGACACCGAGATGGAGGTTTGGAGTCTCCTCAGTTCTCAAGGGCTGTCCTTGAAGACTGAGGTGCTATGTGAATCTTCTCTGGCACAAGTTCTCCTTGGCTGAGGGCCTCCTGGGGGAAGGGGAAAATCTAGCCCCTGTGTCTGGCGGCCAAGGACCTCTGCTCCCCAGGCCCCAGCTGAGTACCCGAGGACCAGGACACAATGGATGGGTCTTGTCGATTAGCCAGGAACTGGCGTAAGTGCTGAGAGTGTGGTTTCTGGTATTAGACAGTCTAAGGGTGAACGTGACCCACCTTTCCTGGTCATGGGACCTTGGGCAAGTCACCACCTCTTGTTTTTTCATCTGTGAATGGGCAGGCAATATTCCTTTATAGGCTCATTGTGACAGTTCAGTGCAATCATTCTCACAAGGCACAAAGGGCAGTGTCTGGCACACAGGAAGGGCTTCATAAATGCCAGCCATAACTCCTGGTCTATTTCTTTATCCTACTCTCTCGCTGGGAGGCAGTATTTCAAATTCCACTTTGCAGAGGCACTATTTGAGGCAGGTGGCTTCCCCAGGGCCCACAGCTGGTTGGCAAGCCCTCTGGGACATGGCCCTTGATTCAGGCTCCATTCCAGGCATTTCAGAGCCAACTCCAGGGCTAAGCAAACACTCAGAGGCCAGAGTCTAGGCAGAGGTACAGGCTTAAGGGCAGACCTGGGGCCTGTTTTCTCGCATTTCCCGCTCAAGGAATGAAGGGGAGAGAGGATCTGTGTATATTCCAGCCCGGCTGAGCTCTGGGGACTGGGAGGAGAGAGCCAGAAGTACAGGGCCGGCCGGTTCCTCTGGGGAATCCCGCATGAGGGGCTGCGCTGCTGCTGCCCCCTGGTCATCCCTAGGCCCAGGGCATCTGTGCCAGCTGTTTCTAGGCTCCCTTCTTGGAAAAGGGAGAAGCATTCTTCCAAGAAGCAGATGCTGTTCTCCCCACCCCCTCCCCCAGCCCCGAACTGTCTAGAGGAGCCAGCAGTGAGGTTAGGAAATCAAACCCCAAGACATTTTGTTCGGCAGCCGAGATCCATTTCTTGTTTGGATAACCAAAGGCCGAAAATGCCAAGAATTTACGGGCAGCCTGGGGAGGCCAGGGCAGTTGGGAGTCCTGGCCAGTTTGGGAGGATCTTGGGCTGGGGCAGGACCCCACGCTGTGCTCCCGCTGGACGCGCTTCTGACCCACATCCAGCCAGGCAAGGCCTTACGACCACTGGGCCGAGGGGCCGAGTTATTCTGAGGTTTGACGTCAGGGTCCCGGAGAGAACAGCAGAGGCTGGGGGGCTCCTGTCCAGCCCCTGACCCTCCTCTGCTTGGCTTTGGGCACAGAAGGGGAAGAGAAGGAGGCCCCAGCTGAGCCGAGCTGGGAGTGGGGTGCTGGCCATAGCGCCGGGATGTCCTCCAGTGTGGACGGAGCATGCAGACACCCCGGGAGGTAAAAGCAGGAGAGATGGGTGGCATAGGAGTGGGAGGACCAGGGGGAGCCCGAGTGTGAGACAGGGAGAAAGCTAGGGAGACGCCAGCCAGACGGGAGAGAGAATGCTAGTGACGGGCACCCGCAGACTTAGAGAAGGTGAGTCAGGCCACCGTGAGAGCCACAGGACGAGAGACAGAGAGACACAGAGACAGAGAGAGAGAGAGGCGGAGATACACAGGAAGCCAAGCAGAGAGGGCTAGCTTTTCTTGGTACAGACGAGAAAGTAGAGGGCCCTCAGGTTTGGCGGTTCAGAGTCTGCCCTGCTCCTGGGACCCTGGAGACTTAGCGGAAGCTCTGCTGCCCTCAGGTGCTGAGGGTGGGACAGGAGCCTGGGGACTTGTGTTTCCTCACGCTTCTCATGCGACGAGGACTAAGTGTGGCACTTCCTGATTGAGAGGCCCGGGGCGCTGCAGGGTGACAGGACAGGAGTGGGTCTTTATTAAGCACCTGCTCTGGGCGGATGCTTTCTGGGCTCTGCCTTTCTTAGCCCCACATCAAATGTCAGGAGTAGGTGCTTTCACTCTCTTGTCTCACACTCACAGCAAGTATTCCTGAGTCTGCGAGGGACTCAGGAGCCAGGCACTAACCACTTGGCTGCACAGCCCAGTGAGGGATGCCTGCTCTCCAGCTGGCTCTGTCCCCCCTAACCCCCCCATTCCCCTCAACATTCCTGCTGCAGCTCTTCACCCAGATGAAGGAGTGGAGCAGAGCCAAGAGCTGATGTGCAGCCCACCGAGCTGATGACTCCAGACATGAGTCATTGGGGCAGAGGCTTCCAGGAGGAGGGGGAGGGGGAGGAAAAGGAGACCAGTGGGAGGAAGGGAAGGGGAAGGGAGTGAGGAAGGGGGAGAGGGAGCAGGGATGGGGCACCCCCAAGCACCCTGAGCATAGGCCGAATAGCTGGAAGAAGAGAGTGAGTATTAGGGAATTCAGGATTCTGGAAGGGAGCACCCCCGTTGTCTCAGATCTGGCCTCCCCCACCTCCTTCACACCCTCCAGAGTTGCAGGAGGAGCCCAGACTTTGGAGAAGTGGACGTTGGTTCTCCCTGTTGTGCCATTCTGGCAAGTTCCTTCCCCTCTCTGGCCTCTGAGTTTGCTCATCTGTACACTGGACTGGAAAGAGGGAGAGGGGTTGGGGACATGAGGGAGGGAAGCTCTTCTCTGTAACTTCCCAGCTGAATGAAACTTGCTGAGAGCTCAGTCTGGGAGGCCGGTCTTCCCCAGTCATCCCCGATGGCAATGGTGATGAGACTATTTTAAAACTCTTTTTTTTTTTTTTCTCTTCTGAGAGATTGTAGCAGAAGCCAAAAAGAGGCCCTCAAGTTTCAAAGACTCTGAGACAAGCCCAGACTAAGAGAATGCATGAGAGAAGAACCAGAGGAAGGTCATGGTCACAAGGTAGCAAGTATTCCTGATTGGAGGGAGAGAGAGGACTGTTCAGGTGCCTCATACCCCTGAGCCAGCGGCCCCGTGTCTTATCTGGGGAAGGAAGGACTCAAGAATTTCGGGACTTGTGTTTCTTTCCATGGAGAGTTCCTCATGGAAACAGCCGACATTGATTGAAAATTTACTGTATGACAGGTTCTGGGCCAAGGACTTCATGTGCATTATCTCAGTAAACCTTCTTAGAGGTAGGTAGTGTTGGCACTGCATTTTATTGGTGAGGAAACAGAGATTCAGAGAGGTGAAGCAACTTGCCATAGGTTACACAGTCAGAAAAGGGCAGATTGAGTCTCGAATTCAAAAAGTTGGGCTCCGGAGTTGGGGCTCTCACTTTCCAGGCTATGCTGCTGCCTAAAGAGGTGACGGGACCCAGAGAAAAGTGACTGCTGAAGGGGTCTGACCTTGGGGCAGGCTCCATTGTCACAGGCTGACCTGGCGGTGACCCAAAGACCAAATGGCCTGAAGGGAACACGCAACCCAAGCACACTCAGGAGATGGCAGGACAAACCTCTGCTTGGACCCCAGTAGAGATCGGGTAGGACTGGGGACTGCAGAGAACACCAGTATGGACAAGTGACACTCCCTGCCCCAAGTTAGCTGCCACCCTTGGATTGACTTGACCAGGACCAGTGGTGCAGGGCTCCTATAGAGATGATGCTGAATTAAGTAATAGCTGGTTCAGCTACTGCATCCTTGCCCGGGTCAGTTACCCATGCAGCTGAGAGGGGTGAGTTAGTGGTCTCACTGATCCTCGCAGCCAACCCTCTACCATACTGTTATTGTCTCCACTTCGAGGAAGGGAAAACTGAGCCTTGCTCATCCACAGCCACGTGGCAAGCAAGTGCTGGGGCTGGGATGTAAACTCAGATCCACCTGATTCCCACATGGGAACTCTTTAACCCCACAGGGCTCCATGGTGAGCCTTGCCCGGGATTATCAGGCTATGTGGACAGCTATTTGGAGAGGACACTCGACTGCCAGATGAAGAGGTGAGCTGGGTGACCTCCTAACCTGAAACCCGCTGGTTTAAATCTATCATCTGGCTCAACCAATGTTATCCAAGCACCAGGCACCCAGGGGAGTTGAAGAGGGATGAGAGGGTGAGGCTTGGGGTAGACAAAGCAGGTGGAAGGTGAGAGCAGTGTCCAGGAGAGAGGTGACAAGGGCCAGGGCAGTGAGGAAGACAGGAGGATGAGCTGAGGAGCTGAGAGGACAGGATGGATAGGACCTGCTGCCTGGGAGTGGGGTGGGGTTAAGGACACCCCAGGGCCACAGATGACCTGCTGGCTGGGTGGTACTACCTTCAGTAGAATAGGTGGGGTGGGGGGGTGGGAGGGAAGATCTTAGTTTCACGCAGCTTTGGAGTTGAGAACCTGTGAGCCCTCAGAGGGGAGGTCGGGAGCCCCTCAGATGTTGGTTTGGTGTCATCATGGAGCAGGAGGAGATGGTGCTACGGGAGTGCTGGAGGTGGGAGCAGCCCTGGGGGTTGTGCCACAAACTGTGAGAGGAAGCAACAAACAGACTGCCCTGGAAAACAGCAACGTTTCAGGATGAGGGGAGGAGCAGGAATGGCCTGAGAGATGGGAAGACCATGGTGCATCCAGCCATTCAACAGACATATATTGAACACCTACTATGTGCCAGGCACTGTTCTAAGCCCCTGAGAACCCAGTAACAAACAAAACCGACGTGGCCCCTATCTTCTTAGAGCTCACAGACCAAAAGAAATGTTTTTAAGAACAGGTGGTGGTAGGTGCTAAGGGAGAAAACCAAAGCTGGGTGAATGGACCATAAGGAGGGTGGCTATTTTAAATGTGGTGGTCAGGAGGGGCCTTTCCGAGGAGGTGAAGTCTAAGTAGCAGATCTGAGGTGGGTCAGGAGTGAGCTGCTTACATGTCTGGGTGATGGGTGTTGCAGCTAGCAAGGATTTTTGCTCAGTAAAAGAATAACTAAAGAGAGTGGGAGCCCCAGGAGGGTTTTGAGGAGAAACTAACCTAGCTTAGGTTTTAACAGGACCCCTCTGTCTGCTGAATACAGAATGGACTATTAGGGTCTGGGTGGAAATGGAGCCTAGGACAGCAGTTGTGATGGCCATCCAAGTAGGAGATGGAGGTGACTGGTCCAGGATGGAGGTAGGGAAAGCAGAGTGGTAGATGAGGACGGGCTGATGGAAACAGTTTCTGGAAGGATGGTATTGGTTAGCGATACTAAATTTGCCAAGAGGTCAAGTAAGATGAAGACTGAGTGGTGGCCACTGGATGTAGGAAATGGGAAGTGGGAGGCTACTTAGGGAAAGGATGGGATGGAGGAGGAAGTGGAGGCAGAGCTTGTACACTTCTGAGAGCCGGGCCAGAAGTCAGAAGGTATAGGCTGGAGAAGTGTCTTGTTCTCTCTCCTCCTCCTTCTCCCCTTCCTCTTTCTTTCTTTCTTTAACACGGGAAATGCAACTAAAGACTGAGGGGAAGGAACAGCCTAAAGGGAGGAGTTGTTAGAGACACAGGAGGAATGGTTGGTTTGAGGAGGTTCAGGAGTTGCAGGGGATGCGACCCACAGGTGTGAAAGAGTGACTTTGGCCCATGAGCTAGAGAAAGGCCCTGGGGACTGGTGGGTGCATAGGTGAATCTGCAAGTGTGGGGTAGGCCCCATACTTTGAAGTAGGAGATCCGTGGTCTGGTGAGAGGATGGTGAAATGGAGGCTGAGGAGGAGACGAGGCTTGGCATGACCCTTACAGGACTGGAAACAGCTGCCGGAAGACACACAGATTTCAGGCAGCATGGAGCCCTCTGCGATCCAGTGTATGTGGCCAAGAGCTCCCTTGAGGGGGGACCTAAGAGTAGGATGGTGGCAGCTGTAAGTGTTGCAAGGTAGGAGGGGCAAGTAGACAGGGACTATGGGAAGGTGGTGAATAGGAGGCTGAGGAGATAGATGGTCAGGGCAGGAATGAAACAGGAGTTTAAGCATGTATTCGAGTATGTGCACAGATCAGCTTGGTTAGATAAGTATAACTCTCCACCTGGGAGGTGGTCAACCCAGGGTATGCAAAAGGCCGTCCTTTAGAAAACAAGAGGAAGCCACTGGAACTCTAATTTATGTGATTTCATGTTATCTTCTCAAAGTTTTCATTTGTGTCATACCCTGTACATATTATATTAATAGGGTGCACAAATACTAAATAAATATGCATGTACTGGGGGAGCAAAACATTGTTTGCTGACCAGGCAAACGGTTTGAACAATTTGAACCATGGGATAAAGAGGGACTGCTCCCCATCTTGGACATCATAGGATGCTTTCCTCGCCCCACCCAGGGTTGAAATAGCTCTGTTCACCTCGGTTTCTTGCCTAGAGCCTGGCACACAGCAGATGCTCAGAATATCTGCTGAAAGAATGAGGACAGGCGACCCTAGAGTGGCCCCAGCATCAGGTCAAAATGGCAGTGGGGTCCTCAGCCCCCTCAGCTCTGCTACCCCATATCCAGTTCATCAGCAGAGCCCATTAGCTTCCCCTTCGGAATATACCAGAATCTGACCGGCCACACTCCCCCCTGCTGTCCTGTCCTGCTTCACGCCTCCATCACTTCTTGCCTGGTGGCTACAGTGGTCTCTTCCTTGGGCTCCCAGCATCAAATCTGTCCCTCATAGTCTATTCTGTTAAAACTAACTCAGGTGTGTCTCACCTGCTCAAAACCCTGCGATGGCTCCTGTGAAGCTCAGAGGAAGAGCCAAAGGTCTTCCAGTGGCCCTCAAGGCCCGACATGGTCTGCCCTCCCCTCACCTCTTGGATTTTGTCCCTCAACCCTCTGTCGCCCTCCTTCTCTGTTCCAGCCATGCTGCTGTTCCCCAGGTACCCCAACTACATTCCCACCACACAGCCTTTGCACTTGCTGGTCCATTGGCTGGGAATAGCCTCCCCCCAGAAACCTTCCCAGGTTGCTCCACTTGTTCTCTGGTCTCAAATGTCACCTCCTCTGAGAAATCCTCTCTGATTGAAGTGAAGAAGTGAAGTCGCTCAGTCGTGTCCAACTCTTTGTGACCCCATGGACTGCCTACCAGGATCCTCAGTCCATGGGATTTTCCAGGCAAGAATACTGGAGTGGGTTGCCATTTCCTTCTCCAGGGGATCTTCCCGACCCAGGGATTGAACCTGGGTCTCTCACATTGGAGGCAGACGCTTTACCGTCTGAGCTACCAGGGAAGCCCCATCCTCTGATTATCTGACTTCAAATAGCCACCTCTAGTCACTCCTTGCCTTTTTCCCTTTCTCATTTTGCTTCACCTCTGACAGAGTACATATTGTTCATCCCTTTATTGTCTCTTTCCTATACTGGTCCAGAAGGGAATGTACTCTTCTGCTTATTGTTGCATTTGCTGCTCCTAAGACGGGACTTGTCCACACTGGATGAATGAATGGCAGTTGGGGAGTTAGGTTTCCAGTTCTGACTTCTCCCAGTCTCGTTGTGTGGTCTCAGGCTCATCTCTGCCCCTCTCTGGGCCTCATCATTCCAATATGTACAATTCAGAGACAAGGGCCCTATTAGCCTGGTCATCTGTGTCCAGGGCAGGGCTCTGGGGTAGATGCTCCACCTGCTGTTCGCTGCCCTCACCGCCCTGCAGACCCAGCCCTTACCTTCTGCAGCCACTGCGTGTTGTTCTCCAGCATTTTTTCCAGCTGTTGCATCCGCTGTCTTGACCAGTCTCCTAAGTTCAGTGTAGCCGCCGGGGAGTCCCTCTGGAGACTGTTAGAGCTCCCGAAGACCTTAGGCATGGGTGGGCAGGGCTCAGGCTCTGGCAGCACGAAGGTGTAGCTGCATTGGCCCTGCTGGACTCGGTGGGCCCGGTGGCGCCAGGCGGCTTCCTGCCCCTTCCGCTGGGCCACAGTTGTAGAGGCCATAGTTGTAGAGGCCATAATGAGGAGGAGGCCACCCAGCAGCATGGCTGGTCGGGAGGGCATCCAGAGATGTGGCGATGGTGAGGGGTGTCGAGTCAGAGCCCCGGGGCTGGGCCTGTCCGCCACCTATCTCTGCGCGCTGTTTGCACCCGCCGTTGGCCAACAGTGGCCAGGCTTGCCTGCACAGCCGCCGCAGCTGCAAAGCCCTGTTTGGCCAAGCTCTGTCCAGGCGGCTATTTATAATTGCTCCAAATACCACAGCTGCTCCGCTTCCTCCCACCGCCGCACGCTCCCGCCCCCGGCCACCCCCTCACCTCTATTCTTCCCCCTTTCTCTTCCTGCCTCCTCACGCGTGTCCACACACTGCTGCTATTTCCCTGTACTGGCTGGCTCTGCCTGCCTTGCCTCTGAGTCCTTTTATGATCCAGTGGAGGCCTGGCCTCCCTGCCAGAGGGGAGGAAAGAAAACAAGACACACACAAACACACACACACACACACACACACCCCCCAAACCCGCAAGCTGCCCGCTTCGGAAAACCAAAGGCAACTGAATTCTCTTTTTCTGTCTCTGTCTTTCCGTGTCTCTCTCCAACCTCTCCTCGCAAGGCTGGGATCTCAAATTTCAGCCCCCAGCGCCTTCTCCTTCTCCCGCTCCACCTACCCCTTCTGATTTCATGTTAGCCTTGGAACACAGCGGAGTGACCTTAGACAGAGCAACGGGGAGGGGGGCAGTGGGGTGAGGCTGGGGAGGAGGCAGCCAGTTCAATCTGTTTCTAGAGACAGAGAAAATCCTTGCAAGGCCGGGAAGTGGGCGCCGCAGCCAGGCTCCCATCCTCCCTTCTCCCTTGGGGCCTGGAGGGATGCCGGACCTTAGGGTGGCCCTGGCTCCAGTGCTGTGATAGTAATGAGAACGTGTTCTTGTCTTGAGGCAGATTGTGCTGGGGCTGCCTTTGGCTGGAATGGGCAAGTAGATTTTGGGGAGAAGAGCCTGAGGTACAGCAGTGTCTTGACCAACTCCCAAGTTAGAGGCAGTGGGCTCTAAATCCTCCTCCCCAACCACTGACCCTGAGACTTTGTACGGTAGCTTCACCTCTCTCAACCTCCATACCCTGAGGCGGAAACCTCATCTCATGCATGAGGAATATATATGAGTTCTTGGCATGGGGACAGAGGAATTTTTGATTCTTGTTTACCTGTTTACTGAGTCAAATCCAGGTTCCACCACTCATCAGCTGTGTGACTTTAGGTAAGTCACTTAACCTCTCTGTGCCTCTGTTTCCTCTTGGTGAACTGAGAAATAATATTAATACCATCCACTTCACAGGGGGTGAAAATTATGAGTCAAAGCAGTGCTGGCACAAATACATGAGCGCGAATACATGTTTTGGCTGTTGTCAGTGTTGTAGTTACTATGTATCGCCCCTTCTCCAACCTACTGGAATATAAACCCCACGAGGGCAAAGATTTGTCCTTGGGAGACCTGGTCGCTGGGCAGAAGACGCCCAGGAATTGGTTGGGCCCCTCCTCTGTGGGCTGCCTTTCTCTGCTGTTTTCCCAGAGTGGGGGCCTATCCGGCTCTCTGGTATTGTTTTTTGTTTTTTTTTTCCCTTTGTTTTCCCAAATCCTGACGGAATTTTGAACTGGACTAGCTTGGGACGGCAGCGAACTAGGGGCTCATCCGGGGGACTAAGAACATGAAATCAGGTATGTGATTTCCTTTGGCAGGAAAAGGCAAGGCAGCTGGTCATCAGCCACCAGCATTCACGGAGCCCTGCTTGCCCGCCTCTGCCTCCACTGAAAACTGGGTCGCACCACCCCCGACCTTGCAAGGAAGAAGTGTATTAATTCAAGTCTCATGAGTTTATCATAGTGCCATGTACAGATGAGCCCAGAGTAAAGGCAACTACTGTTAGGAGTGTGCCAGCTGAGACTTGATTTCAGTGAGGCCAGCAGTATTATCCTCCCCTTTTTACAGAGGAGAAAACTGAAACCCAGAGAAGAAAATGATTTGCCCAAAGTCACACAAGACATCAGTCAGTTCAGTCACTCAGTTGTGTCTGACTCTTTGCGACCCCATGAACTGCAGCACGCCAGACCTACCTGTCTATCACCAACTCCCGGAGTCCACCCAAACCTGTGTCCATTGAGTCGGTGACGCCATCCAACCATCTCATCCTCTGTTGTCCCCTTCTCCTCCTGCCCTCAATCTTTCCCAGCATCAAGGTCTTTTCCAATGAGTCAGCTCTTCGCATTAGGTGGCCAAAGTATTAGAGTTTCAGCTTCAACATCAGTCCTTCCAATGAACACCCAGGGCTGATGTCCTTTAGGATGGACTGGTTGGATCTCCTTGTAGCCCAAGGGACTCTCAAGAGTCTTCTCCAACACCACAGTTGTAAAGCATCAGTTCTTCAGTGCTCAGCTTTTCTTATAGTCCAACTCTCACATCCATACATGACGACTGGAAAAACCATAGCCTTGACTAGACGGACCTTTGTTGACAAAGTAATGTCTCTGCTTTTTAATATGCTGTCTAGGTTGGTCATAACTTTCTTTCCAAGGAGTAAGTGTCTTTTAATTTCATGGCTGCAATCACCATCTGCAGTGATTTTGGAGCCCCCAAAATTAAAGTCAGCCACTGTTTCTACTGTTTCCCCATCTATTTGTGAGACATGGAATCTAGAAAAATGGTACAAATAAACCTACTTTCAGGACAGGAATAGAGACACAGATACAGAGAGTAGACTTACAGACTCAACAGCGGAAGGAGAGGGTAGTAGGAATTGAGAGTAGGATTCACATATGCACACTACCATGTGTAAAATAGACAGCCAGTGGGAAGCTGCTATATAGCACAGGGAGCTCAGCTCAGTGCTCTGTGATGACCTAGAGGGCTGGGATGGGGGGTTAGAGGGCAGATTCAGGAGGGAGGGAATATATGTATACATATAGCTGATTCACTTCATTGGACTAACACAATATTATAAAGCAGTTATACTCCAAATAAAAAAAAAACAACACAACAAAACCCTTAAACAAACAGAAAAACTATGGAGGGACTTGATTGGGAACTAGAACTGGCCAGCCACGCTGGCCTCAGGACCCATTCCACTTCCTTCCACTTACCTGTCAAGGCAGTGCGTGAGCACACTGCCTCTCAACCTTGGCCTCCTCATCCATACACTGGAGGGAGCATTAATACTGGAAGATGGGCTTCCCAGGAGGCGCTAGTGGTAAAGAAACCACCTGCCAATGCAGGAGACCTAAGAGACACGGGTTTGATCCCTTGATCGTGAAGATCCCCTGGAGGAGGGCATGGCAACCCACTCTAGTATTCTCACTTGGAGAATCACATGGACAGAGGAGCCTGGTGGGCTATAGTCCATAGGGTCACAAAGAGCTGGATATGATTGAAACGACTTAGCACACACACACACACACACACACACACACACACACACACACACACACAGGCATCGAGATAACAAGGGAAGCTCCTGGCACAGGTAATGCATTTAATCTTACTGGTTAAAAGAATGAATGAATGTTACCTACTCCCTCCCCCCTACTTAATTAAGTAGACATGGGCCCCATAATTGCACGAACACAGAAGGGTGCTCTGCACAGAGAGGAAATAGGATTACCTATTCACAGGAGAAATGCAGGTAGAATCAAAAGAAGAGTTTTGGAAAGCTTGCCAGCCTTCACACCTTCATTTCAGCACTTCCTTCTCACCTCAGGACCTTTGCATATGCTGCTTTCTCTGTCCAGAAACTACTGTCCACATGTCCTCACCTCTTCCACCTTTCATCAGCATTCCAGTTACTGTGGCTGCCAGAAAAGGACCTCAACACTTAGTGGTTTAAATAAAAAATAACCATGTATTATCTTGGGGTTTCTGTGGGTCAGGAATTCAGGAGCAGCTCAGCTGGGCAGTCTACTCCAGTCCCTGATGAGGTTGAAGACAGATGGTGGCTGCTGTGGTTCAGTTGCTCAGTTGTGTCCAGCTCTTTGCAACCCCATGAACTGAAGCACACCAGGCTTCCCTGTCCTTCTCTGTCTCCTGGAGCTTGCTCAAGCTCATGTCCATTGAGTCGATGATGCCATCCAACCATCTCATCCTCTATTGCCCGCTTCTCCTCCTGCCTTCTATCTTTCCTGGCATCAGGGTCTTTTCCAGTGAGTTGGTTCTTCACTGGTGGCTGAATCAGGGTCATCTTGAAGGTTTCTCTCACCTGTCAGCACCTAAGTGAGCACCCCTCTCACTCTCTGCAGTGATGTCTCCAGCACGGTGACTTTGGGCAGCTGGCTTTCCTTCCTAGTCCCTCCAGGCTACAAAGGCACATATCCCCAGAGAGCCAGGTGGAAGTTACATCACTTTTATTATTTTTTTTTTTTTGGCCACAACACAGCATGTGGAATCTAGCTCGCTGACCAGAGATTGAACCTGGTGCCCCCTGTACTGGGAGCCTGGAGTCTTAACCACTGAATCACCAGGGAAGTCCCTACATCGCCTTTTATGACCTAGCCTGGGAAGTCATTCAGTGGAAGCTCTACCATATGATCAGGGTCTGCCCACGTTCAGGGCAGGATGTCATCCCTCAGTGGAGGAGTATCATTGTCATACGGTGAGCCTACAGGATAGGAAAGTGCATTGAAGTAGCCACCTCTGGGAAAATCTACAGGTCAAAGAACTGACACTTAGACGGCTTAGCCCTGTCCAAACCAGAATTGCTCCTCTTGGAGCCCCACCCCTTTATCTTTAGCCTTCTCAAGGTGCTCAGAGGTTAATTACTTGTGTAATTACTCATCTCCCTCTGTTCTCAGCATTTGATATACAGTATGTTCTCAGTAAATAAATATCTATTGAATGAATGAATGAATGCTTGAGTCAGGCTCTTCCTGTTGGACCGACGAGGGGCAGGAGTCTGTGGGGCTCCCATGGGGCTGTAACTCCAGGGCAAGTCCCAGCTGGGAGGCCTAGGGCAGATTAGCATTTGGGGCCGAAGCTTCCTCCTCCTTGGCTGGAGGACGTGAACAGGCTTGACCACGTCTCCTGAATCTTGCAGAGGAGAGCTCTGGGGGGAAGTTTGCACACTGTCAGGCCACAGGATCTTTGAACACAGGGCCTTGGGGCCAGTGTCGGAGATGGTCTGGGCATAGGTCTGGCTGGGAGGTGGAGGGTTTACAAAGTTACCTCTTGAACCTCAGGGAAATGGGAGCCACCCATTCCCATGAGAAGCAGCAGGTATCCAGGTGGCAGCAGGCAGGAGGAGCTAGTGGCTGAACCCAGAGAGGAAACTGGAAAGAGGCCTGGGGTCAGTTAGCAAGCTCAGCAGTGAACTTTGGACCTGGAACGGACTTTGGTGACCAGCATGCTCTGTGCCGTGGACTCCCAGCCCTGAATTTCCTTCTGAGCACCAGACCCAGAACCATTTGCCTTCTGGAGATGACTCCCTTAGGTCTCAAACAGAACTCCCCATTTTCTCCTCTTCTGACTCCACTCCAAATGAGTTTCTTCTGGGTTCTTTCATCTCTGGGAATTGCCCAACCTGACCAGGCACGTGGACCAGAAGCCTGGAAGCAGGCTTGGCTTCATGGGTGTGTGATGACCTCTGTGGTCACACAGGGCCCCACTCCCAAGAAGCCTCCCATGGCTTGGTTTGATGCTCTGCTGGTACCATCTCAAGATTCTTAATAAGTTCTGAACACAGGGTCTGGCCCTTTTCATTCTGCACTGGGCCTTTCAAATTACATAGCCAGTCTTGCCAGGGAGACTTGAGGCCCCACCATCCACTTCACCCCACCTGTCACCCAATCAAACCTGTTCTGCCAACATGACCCTTTAAATAGTTCTCCCCTCTGTGCCCCTCTTCACTCTTCTGAGCATACTGGAGCCAGCCTGTCTGAGTTGGAATTCTGACTTTCCCATCTCCCAAATGTATGGGCTAGGCCAATGTGCTTCATCTGTACTTTAGTTTTCTATTCTGTCAAATGGGGTTGATGTTAGCCATTACCTGGTAGAATTGTTAAAAGGATTAAAAAACTGATACTGGGCACATACTAAGTGCTCAATAAATGATAGCCAACGTTGTCATCATTCCTGACTGTCACTTTTTTAGCCCAGCATCTTCATCCCTTGTCAAGGGGAGAATAATAGCCTCAGGACTGAACTCTTCTTGTTAATCCATCTTTGGTGCTGCAGTCAGTGATTTTTCTAAGACACAAACGCAGCTCCCAACTCTTTTGATTAAAACCCTTCAGTTTGAAACTCCAAATTACTTATATGATTTATAAATCCCCGCAGGATCTGGCCTTCAGCCTCATTGCTCTTATCCTAGGACTTGGTACTTTATAATGAGGTTTGCTTTTACTTTCCAACATGCTCTCTACTCTCTCCAGCTCAGTACCTTTGTTTGTAGTAACCTCTGCTTGGACAATCCTCTTCACCTTTTTTCACTGACTTCCTTCTACCTGTCCTCTGGGTCTTAACCTCAGGTATCACCGTCTCTGGGAAGCCTTCTCCATCAACCTCCATCCTTTGGTGCACACAGGTCCTCTTTCTTTAGAAGCCCGAGGCTCCCTGCCTGCGCTTCTCACAGTTTTCACCCTTGTTTGCAGGCTTTTATCCCCCTCTAGTTTGAAAACCTTTTCAGAGTATCAACCACACTTTCCATTTCTATGTTGCCTATTCAAAGGTCAGCATCATAGTAGGTTCTCAAGAGTGCTTGTTGAGTGGTCTCCTGTGCCCTACAATCTCCACTTTGGGATGCGGGTTGGAGCTGCAGTCCCCAGGTGGAGACTCAGGAAATCACCCTTTCCAGAGCAAGGGCCCCAGGAACTTTGTTTGGGATATTTCAAGTATCTTGCCTCCAAACACTTAAAACAACCCCTCTACCCCTGCTTTATTTTCCCTTTGCTGGCCTGTTGTTGCCATGGAGCCAGAGCTTGGAGAAAATACTCATATCCATCTGGAAAATTTGGCTTTTACTCAAATGTCTTGGAGCAAAAGAGAACTTATTGGCTGATGAAACTGAAAAGTGTAGGGATATTTAGCTTCAGGCATAGCTGGATCCAGGTACTCAAATGATATTAGGAATTCTTCCCCACCCTCCTTTTCCTCCAACTCTAGGCTCTTGTTTTTCTCTATTAGCTTATCCTCTGACAGTTCCCACCACCATTACCTCCACAATTGATGACAGTAGCTCCAATCTATCAACTTAGCAAAGCCCCTACCTCCGCCCCAGAAATGGAGACCCTCTTTCCTGATAGCTCTTGGGAAAGTTCTGGCTTGTCACATGGCCATTCCTGAACCAACTACTGTAGCCAGAGGGATGAAATACTCTGGTTGGTCAGGCTGGGCTATGTGCCTCTCATGGGTCAACCTCGTGGCACCCAAAGTGATAGAGGAAGGGTAGGGTGGTTCTCAAGGAGACCTGGGAAAGTGAGACCAGGAGGGAGATGCATATTGATGGGTGCAGACCACCTGCCCACTGCCTCCCCATGCTAGTCATTCATCAACTGGTTTCTTGGTATCCCTGCCGCCAAGCCAGTGGAGCCTTAGCATAACTGGGGATTCCATGAGTTCCTACCTCACATTTAGCTCATGAAGCAACTTTGCCCCACGTCACACACTGGAATTGATTTTCTTAGAAGCATGGCCCTTCCTGCTCCTGGGAACAAAGGCGGAGAAAACGGGATCATTCTTGGAGAGTCACTTGCTGATTTTGGATCCAAAGAAGAGGATTAAGTCACAGGTCTGAGTCTCCCACTCCTGGTCTCATCTCTGCAATCCAGCACTTCCCCCTCCCCTTCCCTTTCAAACTTCCTACAATTCAACACCCAGGGTGATAACTGAGGGCTGCAAGTAGGCAACTTGAAGCTTCCCAAGCCTCTTGTTTTCTACTCTTCACTTCCCTGAGAACATGACCTGGCATCTCCCAGGGCCTCTGGTGGCAGTGGGGTGAGTCCTGGCAGGAAGCTCAGAGCTGCTGACCACACTGGGGATGGTCTGTCAGTGTCCTCAGGAGGCCAAGAGGGTTCTTGTGGAGCAGAAGTCATGGTATCCCCATGATACTTTCCCCTCAAGACAGCAGTCTGTCAATTGTTTCCTGCCTCTGCTTTCTGCCACCCAAACCTAGAGCCACAATAAAATCAATGGATCAGAAGGGACCCAGGTTGGATATTGAGGTCACTCCTGTGACCCACACCTATCGATTAAGAGCTCCCCACTCATGACACTGAATCTTGATTCTACTTTGGGAGGTGAGACTTGGTTTCTTCATCTGTATAATGGGAGAACAATCCCTCATTAGCAAGGTATTGCAGTGGGGCTTCCAGTTACCAGGGCTATGTAATAAAGTACCCAATGCTTGGTGATCTAAAGCAATGGCAACACCTATTTTACTCATAGACATGCAATTTAAGCCAGATTTAGTGGGGATGGCTTGATGTGACTCCATTTGACATTAGCTGGGGCAGCTGAGGGCTAGAACCTGGAATCATCTGAAAGCTCACCCGTTGATATAACTGAAATCTCAACTGGGGCCGTCGGCCCTAATGGCTATGTATGGCCTCTCCATGTAAGGGGGCTGGGGGTGGTTCACGACTGGCCTGGGTATCAGGGGGGATCATTTCAAGAGAATCAGGCAGAAGGCACATAACCTTTACGACCTAGCCTCATGAATCATGCAAGGCCAGCTCTTCTCCACTCTATTCATAGAGGCAGTCACGAAGTCCCATCTGAGTTCAAGGAGCAGGGCAACAGACTACCTCTTAATGGAGAGTGGCCAGGTTTTGGAAGAGCATGTGGGATGAGAGATGTGGCCTTTTTTGGAAAAATATAATCTGCCACAGAAGGGCAGAGAAAATGCCATTTAAGTGTTTAGTGCAGAAGTGCTTAATCATTGGTAGCTGTTATTACTACCCCTGCTGTTATGGGAAAGATCCAGCATCTCTTTGCACGAAAATATCCTCCAGACCTTCTGATGGCTAAAGGTGTTGGAGGAAGTGAGATTATTTCCATTGGGACTGCCAGAGAAATTGGCCCAGAAATACTCTGGGATTTGTCCAAAGTCACCCACCATATCAGCACCCAGTCTGGTCCCCACCAGACAAGCTTCAGACGGCTGCCCCTGCTGTTAGCAACAATCGGCTCTCCCCAGAGTCTCCATGTGGGCCTTGGTTTCCCCTCTGAACGATGGCACTGTGCGGGCTCTGCCACCCCAGAGGGGACCAGGATGGAGTAAATGCACCTCGTGGCTGTGCTGCTCGGGCTGGGCCACCATCCACGTCCGTCCTTTCTCAGGCCTGGGGAGCCCCACTGCCTCTGAGCCCATGCCTGGCACTCACTGCAGGACATGAAGAGTGAGGCTGCCAGGTCGGAGGGCAGATCTATTTTGGAACCTGGCATCCCCGGGAGGCCCAGGGGAGCCTGTGACCCAGAGAACCAACAGGCCCCTCTGTATTTTATTTGTTTTTATTAAAAGAGCACAGCATGTCCCTCGCAGAAGAATCAGAAGATACATATTAGCCAGAAGGGAAAAAATACATGGTGCCTGTGCTCTCCCAAGCCATGGCAAAAACCATAGCTAGCATTTTGGAATATCTTTCCCCCAACCATTCTACAAATAGATGCACATATTTTGGGGTGATTTTCTAGGAAAAAAAAAACGAAACCCTAAACAAACCTCCCCCAAACGTCAAAGCAACATTTTCTAAGTCATTTTTAATTTCATTTTACTTACACTGGATTTATTTTTTTGACACAGGAACTTAAAAAATGCACAGGGTAATATAATACCACTCCCTATACCCATCCCTCCAAATGGGCACCTGTCAACATTTTGCAAGTTTTCCCAGATTTTTTAAAGACATGATATACTACTACAGGTTAAGTTGGCCTCCCCGACATCCTCCTTCTCCAGTCTCATTTTCTCTCCTCCAGGCCCACAGGTCCATTTGTACGTATCCATAAATAGTGGTACTATTTTTGTGTTTTCAAAACTCAAACGTATGCTATTAAACTGTAAGCAATGTCCTGCGGGCACACTGTGTTTCCCAGATCTACACAAATGTCACATATAGATCCCGTGACTGGGGTCCTCGTCTTTCCGCAGCTGTGCATTTGTGCAGCATGTAATCACACTACTTTCTATTTATTCAGCCTCCGTGGATGGACATGCGGTTAGCGCAATCTTCAGTAGCTCCTAACCAGGCTTCTGTGGCTCTTACGCACTAGCCCTTGTGCCATGACCAAGTGCTTATGTAGGGTCTTAATGGAGGGGTGCTCCTTCTGGGACGTGGGGGACATGTGTGGCCAGTCTGGGTAGGTTTCCAGTCTGTGCTTCCAAGTGGAGTGGCTGCACCGAGTTTCCATTCTCTACACTCCTGGCATCCCTTGGTATTGTCACACTTTAATTCTGTGGCAATCTGATGGCTATGAAGTGGTATATGTAATTTCATAGCCTGCACTTCCTATGTATTTAATGCTCTAGGCATGCTGCCGTCCGTGGGGTCGCAGAGAGTCGCAGAGAGTTGGAGACGACTGAGTGACTGAACTGAGCTGATGTATTATGAAGTACTTTCTAAAGCAGAAGATACTTCTCTAAGTGCATGTTTAATGGTGGCATAAGCCTCCACTTATACAGCCAAGACTCTCTTAATTCATTTCCTATTGTTGGACACTGGGTTTTGTTTTGGGGTAGACTGCAATACTGACCACAGATCCCCACCCCTGTAAGCATGTTTCTTTGCAATGTGTCTTTCCAGCTCCTCCCTTTAAGAGATGGAGCCTATGTCTCCACCCTTTGAAGCTGGCCTTGGCCATGTGACTTGCTTTGGCCAGCGAAACAGTTTCAAATGTGAGGCCTGAAAGAGGTTGTGCCCTGGGGCTTCTCTAGCTCACCTGGGACCCTGGAACCGTGGTGTGAGCAAGCCCCAGCTAGCCTGTTGGATGATGAAGGACATGTGGTCAAGTCATCCTATCACCCCAGCTGACATTAAACTGAACTCCAGATGAGTGAGGCCATCCCTGACCACCCAGGCCTAGCTAAAGACATTCTAGACCACACAGTCCAGACCAGAAAAATTGTCCAGGTGACTCATAGAAAAATGACGATAGTAGATATTTCTTTTGTTAAGCCACCAAATTTGGGAGAGTCAAACACAACTGAAGCAATTTAGCACACATTAGCACCAGAGCTGATGTGGCTCCAGTCAGCTCTTCCTTTTGTTCAGCTCACTGAGGCTGTGTATCTTAGGCAAGTTGCTGAGTCTCAGTTCCTCCTCAGTAGAATGGCAGATAATGTCTATCCCTCAAGTCACTATGAGGATAAATAAGGTGGCACATGTGTCACCCAGTGAGGCATGGGTACCCAGCAGGTTCTCTTTCAGGTCCCGGTACTCTTTGACTTGCAAATTTTCTCATGTCCCCTTGGTTCTCCCTGCTTCCCCTTTTTATCCAAAGCTTCTGCATGAGGGTATCACCATTTAAATGTAAATGCAAAAATGAGAATTTAAGTATTTAATGTTCACTTAAGTTAACATCCCATCCCTACCACTACATCTCCAGGTCTCTCCTCCCCTCAAGACACTCCTTCTTGAAGTTAGGCATGGCCATGTGACTTGCTTTGACCACTGGACACTTTAAAGAACCTTGGTGTGATTCTCTGCTTCCTTTCCTTACTGCAGAGAACCTGAAACCCTGTGTTGAGACAGCAGTAGCATCAAATGGTCAAAATTTTTGGTTCCAGTGAGGCTCCCATGAACTCACCTGATGATTCCCACTGGGGACAAGAAGGATGAGAAAGAAGAAAGAAACCATTGTTGTATTGTGCTGTTTGTTATGTCAGCATAACAAATGCTATTTTGGTCTGACCTGAGTCCCTCAAAATATATGTTGAAGTCTTAACCCCCCCAAATGTGAGCTTATTTGGAAAAAGGGATCATTGTGGATATGATTAGTTATGATAAGATCATAGTGGAGTAGAATGGGTCCTTAATCCAATATTCCTGGTGTCCTCTTAAGAAGATAATGTGAAGATACTTTTTACCAAATGGAATTCAGGTCCACTCACTCCCTGGGCAGCAAAGTCAGCCTACTGACACTAGGTTCTACTAGGAAATTATGGTGTTTATTGCAGGGCACAAAGCAAGGAGAATGGGCAGTGCATGCTCAAAAGACCTGAAATCCCTACTGGCTCTCAGGGAAGGTTTTTAAAGGCAGCATTTGGGGTGAGGGTTGCAGCTCATGTATTTTCTTCTGATTGGTTGGTGGTGAAGTAACAGGGTGATGTTTCAGGACTCTTAACCATCAATCTTCTGGTTCCAACCAGTCTGGGGTCTCCCTGCTTGTGGTCAGCATGTAGCCACCATCTTCCACTTGTTATTATATATCACTCCGGGGAATATGTAATTGTTATGTATATCCCTTGGGGAGGAACTAGGAGTTTGTTGTATCATTGAACCATTGTTTATATTATCATCAGTTTTCTTGCTTGCCTACTTTTCCTTTGTTTCTATGTTCCCTCACTTCCATAATTAGTAACTGTATGAGTCTGCTCTTTGGAACTCAGGGAAGGCCTAGGAGATTAAAACTTTTTCTCTGCAAGTAAGAAATGGAGAACACTGAGGGGCTTTTGTACCTGGGAAGGCCCCACAGGGTCCTGCTCAATTCCGATACCAGGACAGGATACCTGTGGAGTGAGGCAGCTGCAAGCCAAGGAACTCCAAGGATTGGTGGCCATCACTGGAAGCCAGAGGCTGGGAAGGACCTACACATTTCTCTGAGGAAACATGGCCCTGCTGACACCTTGATTTCTAGCTTTCAGAGCTGTGAGAGAAGACATTTCTGTTGTTTAAAACCTTGTGGTTAGCTATACTTTGTTATGGCAGCCCCTGGAAATGAATCCACCAACATACCCTGGCTAATGTAACAGTCAATGAAGGTTTCCTCTGGCAGTCATCACAGTATCTGTTCAGTGAGATTTTCTGTGTACCAGGCACAAGGCTCAGTGCTCCACATACAGTATTCATTCATTCACGTTTGTATTATTTATATTCTTGTTTATTTACTGTATGCCCACTGTGCCCAGCACTTCTCTCTAGGCAGTGGGGAAGCACTGTGAACAAAATGGCCCCTCCTCACAGAGCTGGCTGACTAGACGGGTTGATGCTGAGTAGGGTAGCTAGGTGGATGTGTGTGTGTGGATTTTCTAAGGAAGTGGCATTTGTAGAGATGGGAAAGAGGCCCCACTGGTCCAGCTTTTGGGATTTAGTGGCCCCCTGCCTGGACTCCTCTTCCACAAGGGGAATAGGAAGCCTTAGCAAGTTCATGGGCTGAAAACCAAGGAGCTATTAAAAGTGAGGTTGCTGGAAAGACCCATGATATATTAAATTACAAAAGCAACCTAAGCCAAGATTTCTAAGGATGCTAAAAGCATGACTCATAAGAGAAAAGTTTGATAAATTGATAAAATAGTGTGGTATTGGCACAAAAATCAGAGGTATACCTCAAAGATTGATAAACTGAAAATCATCAAAGTTAATTGTTTTTATTCTTCTAAGACACAATGAAAATAATGAGAAATCAAGTCACAGGCTAGGAGAAAATATCTGCATAATACATATCTGAGAAATATCTGAGTATAGAAAGAAATCTCAAAACTTAAGAACAAGAAAACAAACAATCCCTCACAAACATGGCCAAAGTTTTGAACAAACTCTCAATGAAGGAAAAGATACAAATGGTAAATACTCACATGAAAAGGTCTTCAGAAGCATTAGTCATTAAGTGTTAGTTGCTCAGTCGTGTCCAACTCTCTGTGATCCCATGGATTCTAGTCCCCCTGACCCAGGCTCCTCTGTCCTTGGAATTCTCCAGGCAAGAATACTGGAGCGGATTGCCATTTCCTTCTCCAGGGGATCTTCCCCACCCAGGGATCGAATCCGGGTCTCCTGCATTGCAGGCAGATTCTTTACCGTCTGAGCCACAGGAAGGAACCCCATTAGTCCTTAAGGAAATGTAAATTAAAGCCACAGTGAGAGGCTACCACACATTTCACCTAATGACTCCAGTCAAAAAGGCTGAACATGTGGAGCAAATGGCACTCCCATTGATTTCTGGTGGGAAGGCAAAATGGTACAGCCACTTTGGAAAACAATTTGGCAGTTTTTTTTTTTTTAAGTTAAACATATACTTACCATAAAATTCAGCAATTCTCCTATTAGGTATTTATCCAAAGGAAATGAAAACATATGCCCACAAATATGTATACATATGTTCCTATAAACAGCATTATCCATAATTAAAAATTGCCCTGAAGTGAAAATTACTCCCATATGAAAATAGCCAAATGTCCCATTTTGTGACTGGATAAACAAATCATGGTACATGCACACCATGGAGTACTACTTAGCCATGAAAAGGAGTGAGCTATGTAGAACAACAAAGATGAATCTCAAAAGCATTATCCTAAGTAAAAGAAGCCAAAACCACAAAAGAATTCATACTGAGTGAGTCTATTCATACAGAACCCTAACAAAGAGAGAGCTAATCTATAGTGACAGGAAGCAGATCAGTGGTTGCCTGGGCTGGAGACTTAAAGGTAGAAATTGACTGGGAAGGAACGTAACAAAGGGACATTTGAGGGTTATGGGGGTGCTCTATTCTGGATCAGAGTGGTAGGCACACAGATGTACGAATTTTTTAAACATAATGAACTATAAACATAAACTTTTATGGTATGTAAATTATACCTTAATGAAGCTGATTAAAACAGAAACAGGTAGTGTCAGGAAGAAGAAGCATGACTCTTGGTGATCATTAAGGTGTTAGACCACCAAGTAGAAGGCACTGTACCTCATCAGCAAATGAGAATCACCACCCACCTCATTGTGTGATTGCTTGTGAGGACAGGAAATGAGGCAGAAAAAAATACTGAAAAATCATAGTAAGTGATGGTGATGATTGTTATTTCTAATAAACATAAGGGTGGGTTTCCCTAGCAGATCAGATGGTAAAGAATCTGTCTGCAATGCAAGAGACCCTGGTTCGATCCCTGGGTTGGGATCCCCTGGAGAAGTAAATGGCTACCCACTCCAGTATCCTTGCCTGGAGAATTCCATGGAAGTGGAGCCTGGTGGGTTATAGTCTCTGGGGTCACAAAGAGTCAGACATGACTGAGCAACTAACACTTTCCCTTTACTTTCAACATAAGGATGAGTGAAGGTACTCTCTGCATCTACTAAGAATTCATCCACCCATGCCTCCATTCATTTACACATCCATCTGATACATTTCTATTGAGCAATTGCTACACGTGTAGAACTGTGCTTGGCCCTGTGGATTCAAGAACAAATGAGAAGAAATGCGATCCTCGTTGGTTCATATTTTAGTGCAAGAATGTGATGTCAAGCAAAAAACAGAAAATTAATCCATTTGTGACAAATGCTGGAAAGGAGGCAGCTCCAGGGAACCCTGAATCAATGTAATATGGTCTCAACCTAGTCAGGGTTAGGAAATGCTGCTTTGATAAAGGGGCATTTGAGCCGGGTTGGAGGGGTGGTCAGGGGTGGTCAGGCACCTTCCAGCAGAAGGCACGGTAGGGACAAAGGCCCAACACAAGAAAGAAAGTGTGAAGAAGGAAGGCCTGCCTCGTATGTGTATCAGGAAGACCTGGGCTTCAAATGGGAAGGGAATGGTCCCTCTGTCACTTCATCTTCCCACAAGGCTGGGATCTGGACAGGCAGGGTGTCTGCCTCCAGATTTCTGTCCAATAACTTCCCCATCCCATCTCTACCTACTGCAAGAGCAGGGGGAATCAGATTCAGGAAGGTCTTTGGGGTGCTGGGGACCTCAGGGAGGCCTGACAGGGTATGGGATGGGTTCAGATCTGGACCAGGAACATAGACTGGCGTGGGAGTGTGAGAGCTGGTGGCATGACTTCCCCTGGGATGCTTCAGGTAGGGAAGAAGTGCATCTACCAGAGAGAAGAGAGTGTGGCATGAAGCCATGGTTTTGAGCTCAGCTTTATAGACAGGCCTTCCTTGGGCACCCTATCAAACAAACTCTTTATCCCTTTCCCCACTGGAGTTTCTTCATGGTACTCTAACCATCTGACATTGTGTCTTAAATTTGTTTGTCTGTTGTCTGTCTCCTTCATTACAATGTGGGCTCCTGATAGCATGGACTATGTCTAAGGCATTCACCTCTGTCTCCCCACTGAACGCCTGGCACACAGTAGGAGCTCAGTAAACATTCGTTGAGTGGATAAGTGAAATATTGCAGTCTCCAGGCATTTCCTGAGCATTGATAGCCTCTGGGCTGTGGATACAAAAATAAATCAGACACAGTCCTTGGCCTCAAGGGGCACTTGGTCTAAAGGAAAAGGAAAAAGTTGGACAAATGCCACTGCAAAACACAGCTAGAAAATTCATCTTCAGTTTCTGCAAACTGAATGAAAGGAGAATGGAAGGCAGTTACTATGGGCTGAGGCCCACCTGTGACAGAACCTCTTGCATACCATATCTGGCTTAATTCACACAGTAGCCTGTTTCACGGTGTAAGCATTGGGGATCCGTAGCAGTGAAATGATTTGGCCAAAATCAAACTCAAGGCAGAGCCAGCATTGGAAACTGGGTAGCCCGACTATAAACTCTGAATACTATTTTGTCTACCAATGAGGCCTTTCTTGCAGAACAGAAAAAAAAAAAAAAAGATCTGTATGCATGTCAAGAAGCAACAGCTAGAACTGGACATGGAACAAAAGACTGGTTCCAAATTGGGAAAGGAGTATGTCAAAGCTGTATATTGTCACCCTGCTTATTTAACTTATATACAGAATACATCATGAGAAATGCCAGGCTGCATGAAGCACAAGCTGGAATCAAGATTGCAGGGAGAAATATCGATAACCTCAGATATGCAGGTGACACCACCCTTATGGCAGAAAGCAAAGAAGAACTAAAGAGCCTCTTAATTAAAGTGAAAGAGGAGAGTGAAAAAGTTGGCTTAAAACTCAACATTCAGAAAACTAAGATCATGGCATCCAGTCCCATCACTTCAGGCAAATAGATGGGGAAATGATGGAAACAGTGAGAGACTTTATTTTGGGGGGCTCCAAAATCACTGCAGATGGTGACTGCAGCCATGAAATTAAAAGCTGCTTGCTCCTTGGAAGAAAAGCTATGATCAACCTAGACAGCATATTAAAAAGCAGAGACATTACTTTGCCAACAAAGGTCCATCTAGTCAAAGCTATGGTTTTTCCAGTGGTCATGTATGGATGTGAGAGTTGGACTATAAAGAAAGCTGAGTGCAGAAAAATGGATGCTTTTGAACTGTGGTGTTGGAGAAAACTCTTGAGAGTCTCTTGGACTGCAAGGAGATCCAACCAGTCCATCCTAAAGGAAATCAGTCCTGAATATTCATTGGAAGGACTGATGCTGAAGCTGAAACTCCAGTACTTTGGACACCTGATGCGAAGAACTGACTCAAAAGATTGAAGGTGGGAGTGAAGGGGATGACAGAGGATGAGATGGTTGGATGGCATCACCGACTCTATGGATATGAGTTTGAGTAAACTCTGAGAGTTGGTGATGGACAGGGAATCCTGGTGTGCTGCAGCCCATGGAGTCGCAAAGAGTTGGACATGACTGGGCAACTGAACTGAACTGAAAAAGGCAGGCAAAGGGTCAGGGAGATCCTCTGGAGAAGGAAATGGCAACCCACTCCAATACTCTTGCCTGGAAAATTCCATGGACGGAGGAGCCTGGTAGGCTACAGTCCATGGGGGTAGCAAAGTAAGACACGACTGAGCGACTTCACTCACTAGTTGGCGCTAGCAGTAAAGAACCCATTGGCCAATGCAGGAGACTTAAGAGACTCTAGTTCGGTCCCTGGTTTGGGAAGATCCCTGGAGAACGGCATGGAAACCCACCCCAGTATTCTTTTTTTTTTTTTTCAGGGACTGTAAAATTTAATATTGTCATAATGTCCATACTACAGGTTCGGTGCAATCCCTATAAAAATTCCAATGGTATTTTTCAAAGAAATGGAACAATTCTAAAATTTGTATGGAATTGCCAAAAAACAAAAACAAAAACCCAAACAGCTGAAAGACACACATAGATAATGCATGCCTGAAAAGATGCTCAACGTGACTAATCAGGGAAATGCAAACCAAAGAAAGCCACAATCAGTTAACACCTCACACCTGTTAGAACAGCCATTCTCCAAAGGAAATAACAAATGTTGGTGAGGATGCAAACGGAAGGGAACCTGTGTGCTTTGTTGGAAGGAAGGTAAATCTGTGCAGCCACAATGGAAAACAGTATGCTGCGGCTGCTGCTAAGTCGCTTCAGTCATGTCCGACTCTGTGCGACCCCATAGACGGCAGCCCACCAGGCTCCTCCGTCCCTGGGATTCTCCAGGCAAGAATATTGGAGTAGGTTGCCAGTTCCTTCTCCATAGGTTGCCAGTTCCTTCTCCACTCCAGTATTCTTGCCTGGAGAATCACATGAACAGAGGAGCCTGGCGGGCTACAACCCATAGGGTGGCAAAGAGTTGTATATGACTGAAGCAACTGAGCATGCACACACATACTGTTTTATATAAAAACAATTATTTAGAAAACAAACGAGAGGAGGAGCCAAGATGGCAGAGGAATAGGATGGGGAGACCACTTTCTCCCCTACAGATTCATCAAAAGAACAATTGAACGCTGAGCAAACTTCACAAAACAACTTCTGGTTGCTAGCTGAGGACATCAGGCGCCCAGAAAAGCAGCCCATTGTCTTCAAAAGGAGGTAGGACAAAATATAAACGATAAAAAGAGAGACAAAAGAGCTAGGGACGGAGACCTGTCCTGGGAAGGGAGTCTTAATAGAGGAAGTTTCCAAACACCAGGAAACCCTCACACTGGCGGGCCTGGGGGAGGTTTTTGAATCTCAGAGGGCAACCTAACTGGGAGGAAAAATAAATAAACCCCACAGATTATGTGCCTAAAAGCAACTCCCAGCAGGAAAGTACCCCAGGCGCCTGCATCCGCCACCACTAAGTGGGGACGGAACGGAGAGGAGCCGGCGGCATTGCTTAGGGTAAGGACCGGGCCTGAGTGCCCTGAGGGAAATTGGAGGGAGCTTTTGTGAGACAGCAATGTAAACTGTGGGATAGCAAAAGAGAGAGAGAAAATTAACCGGCCCGAACACACTGCCGGCCGTTTGCAGAACAAAGGGTCTGAGCAAGTCCAGAGAAGAGCTAGCCGGCTGCGGACCGGCCCAGCCCCGCCGGAGGCAGGAGGCAGGGCGGAGGGGAAAGGGGCAAACTCGGCCCCAGAGACGGCACCCCTACCAAACTGCAAACAGGCTCCCAATTTCTAACCAAAGACTTCCTGAGATTCTGGATGGTCGACATCCGCCAGGAGGGTCGCGGGCTAAACACAAGGCGCATGCACCCGACCGCCATGGGTGGAAACTGAGGCTGGGGCTGCGGAGGGCAGAAGGTGCACCGCACCCGGGGAGAGTGTGCCCGTCAAGCTCCTGGCTGCCTGAGCTGCTCGGCAGGGGAAGGCACAAAACGCAGGCGCAACCGAGTCCGCGCTTTTGTGGAGTACCCGAAAACTGGAACCGCACGCAACGCAGGGCACACTCCATATAGAGCAGCCGGGAGCCTGAGCAGCGTAGACGGGGAAAGCAGTGCCCCTCCCTCCCTGCAGCGCGACGGAACTAGTGAACCTGACAAGAGACCACCTCTGCCCGCCTGTGTCAGGGCAGAAATTAGACACTGAAGAGACCGGCAAACAGAAGCCAAATAAACAAAGGGAACCGCTTCAGAAGGGACTGGTGCAACAGATTAAAATCCCTGTAGGCAACACCGACTACACTGGAAGGGGCCTATAGATATCGAGAAATGTAAGCTGGAACGAGGAGCTATCTGAAACTGAACCAAACCCACACTGACCGCAACAGCTCCAGAGAAATTCCTAGATATATATATATTTTTTTTTAATTAAAAAAATTTTTTTCTTTTCTTTTCTTTTTTCTCTTTTATTTTCTTTTAAAATTCCCCATTAGTCCCCCATTACTCCTTAACTTTCATTTTCATATATTTTTACGATTTTTTTTAATTAGGAAAAATTTTTTTCTTTTTTTTCTTTCTTCTTTTCTTTTTTTTCTCTTATTTTCTTTTAAAGTTCTCTATTACTCCTCTACTACTCCTTAATTTTCATTTTCATTTCACTATAGCCTTGCAAAAAAAAAAAAAGAGAAGCCCTATTTTTAAACTGAACTTCATATATATTTATAAAATTTTTTGTTTTTGTTTTTAATATTGTATTTTTAAGAGCCTAACCTCTACTCTAGATTTTTAATCTTTGTTTTTCAGTATGTGATAAAAATTTTGGACATTTAAGAATCCAATATTCAGCTCCCATTTTTATTCAGGAGTGTGTTGGTTACTCTCTCCCACTTTTGGCTCTCCGTTTTCTACCTCAGAACACCTCTATTTCCTCCTTTCCCCTTCTCTTCCCAATTCAATTCTGTGAATCTTTGTGGCTGTCTGGGCTACGGAGAACACTTTGGGAACAGACAACTGCGTAGATCTGTCTCTCTCCTCTTGAGTCCCCCTTTTTCTCCTCCTGCTCATCTCTATCTCCCTCCTCCCTCTCCTCTTTTTCATGTAACTCTGTGAACCTCTCTGGGTGTTCCTCATGGTGGAGAATCTTTTCACCATTAATCTAGAAGTTTTGTTATCAGTGCTGTATAGTTGGAGAAGTCTTGAGACTACTGGAAGAAAAAAACTGAAATCCAGAGGCAGGAGACTTAAGCCCAAAACCTGAGAACACCAGAAAACTCCTGACCACACGGAACATTAAGTAATAAGAGACCATCCAAAAGCCTCCATACCTACACTGAAACCAACCACCACCCAAGCGCCAGTAAGTTTCAGAGCAAGACATACCACGCAAATTCTCCAGCAACGCAGGAACATAGCCCTGCACGTCAACATACAGGCTGCCCAAAGTCACACCTAACACATAGACCCATCTCAAAACTCATTACTGGACACTCCATTGCACTCCAGAGAGAAGAAATCCAGTTCCACGCACCAGAACACTGATGAAAGCTTCCCTAACCAGGAAACCTTGACAAGCCAATCGTCCAACCCCACCCACTGGGTGAAACCTCCGCAACAAAAAGGAACCACAGACCTCCAGAATAGAGAAAGCCCACTCCAGACACAGCAACCTAAACAAGATGAAAAGGCAGAGAAATACCCAACAGGTAAAGGAACATGAAAAATGCCCACCAAGTCAAACAAAAGGGAGGAGATAAGGAATCTACCTGAAAAAGAATTTAGAATAATGATAACAAAAATGATCCAAAATTTTGAAAACAAAATGGAGTTACAGATAAATAGCCTGGAGACAAAGATTAAGAAGATGCAAGAAATGTTTAATAAAGACCTAGAAGAAATAAAAAAGAGTCAATTAAAAATGAATAATGCAATAAATGAGATCAAAAACACTCTGGAGGGAACCAAGAGTAGAATAACAGAGACAGAAGATAGAATAAGTGAGGTAGAAGATAAAATGGTGGAAATAAATGAAGCAGAGAGGAAAAAAGAAAAAAGAATCAAAAGAAATGAGGACAACCTCAGGGACCTCTGGGACAATGTGAAATGCCCAACATTTGAATCATAGGAGTCCCAGAAGAAGAAGACAAAAAGAAAGGCCATGAGAAAATACTCGAGGAGATAATAGCTGAAAACTTCCCTAAAATGGGGAAGGAAATAGCCAACCAGGTCCAAGAAACCCAGAGAGTCCCAAACAGGATAAACCCAAGATGAAACACCCCAAGACACATATTAATCAAATTAACAAAGATCAAACACAAAGAACAAATATTAAAAGCAGCAAGGGAGAAACAACAAATAACACACAAAGGAATTCCCATAAGGATAACAGCTGATCTATCAATAGAAACCCTCCAGGCCAGAAGGGAATGGCAAGACATACTTAAAGTAATGAAAGAGAATAACCTACAACCTAGATTACTGTACCCAGCAAGGATCTCATTCAGATATGAAGGAGAATTCAAAAGCTTTACAGACAAGCAAAAGCTGAGAGAATTCAGCACCACCAAACCAGCTCTTCAACAAATGCTAAAGGATCTTCTCTAGACAGGAAACACAGAAAGGTTGTATAAACGTGAACCCAAAACAACAAAGTAAATGGCAACGGACCATACCTATCAATAATTACCTTAAATGCAAATGGGTTGAATGCCCCAACCAAAAGACAAAGACTGGCTGAATGGATACAAAAACAAGACCCCTATATATGCTGTCTACAAGAGACCCACCTCAAAACAAGGGACACATACAGACTAAAAGTGAAGGGCTGGAAAAAAATATTTCATGCAAACGGAGACCAAAAGAAAGCAGGAGTTGCAATACTCATATCAGATAAAATAGACTTTCAAATAAAGACTGTGAAAAGAGACAAAGAAGGACACTACATAATGATCAAAGGATCAATCCAAGAAGAAGATATAACAATTATAAATATGTATGCACCCAACATAGGAGCACTGCAATATGTAAGGCAAACGCTAACGAGTATGAAAGAGGAAATTAATAGTAACACAATAATAGTGGGAGACTTTAATACCCCACTTACAACTATGGATAGATAAACAGAAGATTAACAAGGAAACACAAACTTTAAATGACACAATGGACCAGCTAGACCTAATTGATATCTATAGGACATTTCACCCCAAAACAATCAACTTCGCCTTTTTCTCAAGTGCACACAGAACCTTCTCCAGAATAGATCACATCCTGGGCCATAAATCTAGTCTTGGTAAATTCAAAAAGATTGAAATCATTCCAGTTATCTTTTCTGACCACAGTGCAGTAAGATTAGATCATAATTACAGGAAAAAAATTGTTAAAAATTCAAACATATGGAGGCTAAATAACACGCTTCTGAATAACCAACAAATCATAGAAGAAATCAAAAAAGAAATCAAAACATGAATAGAAATGAATGAAAATGAAAACACAACAACCCCAAACCTACGGGACACTGTAAAAGCAGTGCTAAGGGGAAGGTTCATAGCATTACAGGCTTACCTCAAGAAACAAGAAAAAAGTCAAATAAATAACCTAACTCTACACCTAAAGCAACTAGAGAAGGAAGAAATGAAGAACTGCAGGGTTAGTAGAAGGAAAGAAATCTTAAAAATTAGGGCAGAAATAAATGCAAAAGAAACTAAAGAGACAATAGCAAAAATCAACAAAGCTAAAAGCTGGTTTTTTGAAAAAATAAACAAAATTGACAAACCATTAGCAAGACTCATTAAGAAACAAAGGGAGAAGAACCAAATTAACAAAATTAGAAATGAAAATGGAGAGATCACAACAGACAACACTGAAATACAAAGGATCATAAGAGACTACTACCAGCAGCTCTATGCCAATAAACTGGACAACTTGGAAGAAATGGGCAAATTCTTAGAAAAGTATAACTTTCCAAAACTGAACCAGAAAGAAATAGAAGATCTTAATAGACCCATCACAAGCAAGGAAATCGAAACTGTAATCAAAAATCTTCCAGCAAACAAAAGCCCAGGACCAGATGGCTTCACAGCTGAATTCTACCAAAAATTTAGAGAAGAGCTAACACCTATCTTACTCAAACTCTCCCAGAAAATTGCAGAAGAAGGTAAACTTCCAAACTCATTCTATGAGGCCACCATCACCCTAATTCCAAAACCAGACAAAGATGCCACACACACAAAAAAGAAAACTACAGGCCAATATCACTGATGAACATAGATGCAAAAATCCTTAACAAAATTCCAGCAAACAGAATCCAACAACATATTAAAAAAATCATACACCATGACCAAGTGGGCTTTATCCCAGGAATGCAAGGATTCTTTAATATCTGCAAATCAATCAATGTAATACACCACATTAACAAATTGAAACATAAACACCATATGACTATCTCAATAGATGCAGAGAAAGCCTTTGAGAAAATTCAATACCCATTTATGATCAAAACTCTCCAGAAAGCAGGAATAGAAGGAACATACCTCAACATAATAAAAGCTATATATGACAAATCCACAGCAAACATTACCCTCAATGGTGGAAAATTAAAAACATTTCCCCTAAAATCAGGAACAAGACAAGGGTGCCCACTCTCACCACTACTATTCAACATAGTTTTGGAAGTTTTGGCCACAGCAATCAGAGCAGAAAAAGAAGTAAAAGGAATCCAGATAGGAAAAGAAGAAGTGAAACTCTCACTGTTTGCAGATAACATGATCCTCTACATAGAAAACCCTAAAGACTCTACCAGAAAATTACTAGAGCTAATCAACAAATATAGTAAAGTTGCAGGATATAAAATTAACACACAGAAATCCCTTGCATTCCTATACACTAACAATGAGAAAACAGAAAGAGAAATTAAGGAAACAATACCATTCACCATTGCAACAAAAAGAATAAAATACTTAGGAGTATATCTACCTAAAGAAACAAAAGACCTATACATAGAAAACTATAAAACACTGATGAAAGAAATCAAAGAGGACACAAACAGATGGAGAAACATACCGCGTTCATGGATTGGAAGAATCAACATTGTCAAAATGGCTATACTACCCAAAGCAATCTATAGATTCAATGCAATCCCTATTAAGCTACCAACAGTATTTTTCACAGAACTAGAACAAATAATTTCACAATTTGTATGGAAATACAAAAACCTCCAATAGCCAAAGCAACCTTGAGAAAGAAGAATGGAACTGGAGGAGTCAACCTGCCTGACTTCAGACTATACTACAAAGCCACAGTCATCAAGACAGTATGGTATTGGCACAAAGATGGAAATATAGATCAATGGAACAGAATAGAAAGCCCAGAGACAAATCCACGAACCTATGGACACCTTATCTTCGACAAAGGAGGCAAGGATATACAATGGAAAAAAGACAATCTCTTTAACAAGTGGTGCTGGGAAAACTGGTCAACCACTTGTAAAAGAATGAAACTAGAACACTTTCTAACACCATACACAAAAATGAACTCAAAATGGATTAAAGATCTAAATGTAAGACCAGAAACTATAAAACTCCTAGAGGAGAACATAGGCAAAACACTCTCCGACATAAATCACAGCAGGATCCTCTATGACCCACCTCCTAGAATATTGGAAATAAAAATAAAAATAAACAAATGGGACCTAATGAAACTTAAAAGCTTTTGCACAACAAAGGAAACTATAAGCAAGGTGAAAAGACAGCCCTCAGATTGGGAGAAAATAATAGCAAACGAAGCAACAGACAAAGGATTAATCTCAAAAATATACAAGGAACTCCTGCAGCTCAATTCCAGAAAAATAAATGACCCAATCAAAAAATGGGCCAAAGAACTAAACAGACATTTCTTCAAAGAAGACATACAGATGGCTAACAAACACATGAAAAGATGCTCAACATCACTCATTATCAGAGAAATGCAAATCAAAACCTCAATGAGGCACCATTACACGCCAGTCAGGATGGCTGCTATCCAAAAGTCTACAAGCAATAAATGCTGAAGAGGGTGTGGAGAAAAGGGAACCCTCTTACACTGTTGGTGGGAATGCAAACTAGTACAGCCACTATGGAGAACAGTGTGGAGATTTCTTAAAAAACTGGAAATAGAACTGCCATATGACCCAGGATTACCAATTCTGGGCATACACACCAAGGAAACCAGATCTGAAAGAGATACATGCACCCCAATGTTCATCGCAGCACTGTTTATAATAGCCAGGACATGGAAGCAACCTAGATGCTCATCAGCAGACGAATGGATAAGGAAGCTGTGGTACATATACACTATGGAATATTACTCAGCCATTAAAAAGAATTCATTTGAATCAGTTCTAATGAGATGGATGAAACTGGAGCCCATTATACAGAGTGAAGCAAGCCGGAAAGATAAAGAACATTACAGCATACTAACACATATATATGGAATTTAGAAAGTTGGTAACAGTAACCCTATATGCAAAACAGAAAAAGAGACACAGATGTACAGAACAGACTTTTGGACTCTGTGGGAGAAGGCGAGGGTGGGATGTTTTGAGAGAACAGCATCAAAACATGTATATTATCTAGGGTGAAACAGATCACAGCCCAGGTTGGATACATGAGACAAGTGCTCGGGCCTGGTGCGCTGGGAAGACCCAGAGAGATCGGGTAGAGAGGGAGGTGGGAGGGGAGATCGGGATGGGGAATACATGTAACTCCATGGCTGATTCATGTCAGTGTATGACAAAAACCACTACAATATTGTAAAGTAATTAGCCTCCAACTAATAAAAATAAATGGAAAAAAAAGAAAGAATACAAAATTCAAAAAAAAGAAAATAAACACTATTTTATGATATATTTTTATTTTTAAAATTTTAATAAAATTTAAAAATTAAATGAAATATAATACATCATTGTTATTAATTTTTGCTTATGTAATGAGTATATCCACAAGGGGCAGTCTCCAGGCATGGTTGGATCTAGGATCTTGAACAGCATCACCAAAATTGACTCATCCATTCTCAGATGACCTCTCACATCATAATAGCAGGATGGCTGGCTGGCTGCAATGCTAGCCCTCCCATTCCTTTCTCACGTCCCCAAAGAACCAAGCTCTGAGGGAAACAATATTTAATCACAGTCCTTGGACTTGGCTAATCAAGGGCCCATTCCCATCAGTTTCCTTCCACCATAGTAGCTGCGTAGCCAAATATCCACTGATTCAGCCTCTTCTACAGCTGTGGGGGCACACGACATAGTGCTGGTCACTGAGACATAAGTCAAAGCCAGCTGGCAAGAAGAGAGTTTTTGCTACTTTGATAAGAAGGGCAGCAGTGGCTGGAGCCGCCTTTCTTCACTTTGTCTTGCAGTGAACATACAAATAATTAATAAACAGAAGCCTCAATTAAATAAGAGGTGAGAGACCAGAACAGGGAGGCTTCCCAGTCTGCGATGATAGCCAAGCAACAGGAAGAAGAAAGACTTCCCTCCTGGCGAGGACTCACCCAATGAAAAGCCACTGGCTCATTGTTTACTATAGCCCTCTAACTTGCAACTTTGATTTCTTCACTCTGAAAGCATTCCCCTTTCCTTACCATGCAGGGTCTTGCACATGGCTCAACCATGGTTACCAAACCCAAATCACAATCCTCTGTGGATCCTGAATAAACCCATCATTGTGGGAGAAATGTCTGGTTGTCTATTTACTTCAAGTCAACAAACATGATGCTTGGACCATGCGTGATGCTTGGACCAGGGACCATCTTGCAACCTTGAGGGAAACACCAAAAAAATCATCATGGTATTAGCCCTGACATTGCTAATCTGCTGAATTCTTACCTTCAGACTTCTAAGAGAGAAAAATAAGCCTCTGCTGTTCAAGCCACTGCATTATTCCCCATTACTTATAGCAGAAAGCATTCTTGACTGTTGTAGCTCTCTGTCCAGTCCTTGTGAGATCTCTGGGAAGGCATCACACTGGCTCCAACAGGGTCCTGTCCCACTGCTGGACCAACCGTGGAGGCCCACAGGGATGGGATATGCCAGCTGATTGCCCTGGCAGCCTCCTTCACCACACAGGCTGATAGTGGGCAGGAATGGTTCCTCCATGGGCAAGCGGAGGGCTGTCAGCAGAGGAGGGAAATGGTGGCTGCCCTCCCTACACCCCAGGATCTGTGAAGACGTCAGACACCTGCTCATGGCCTGAGTTTCCCTCCATCATTTCCTGGAACATGGAGGGAGATATCTGCTCATTTGTCCTCCAGACGTCTCACTGGGGAGGTGGAGGGAGGATAAGTCAGGGGAACTGTCCAGATAGGGGGGTCTCCCTGGGAGTAAAGGACAAGCCTTAAAGACTGCATCAAACACCACTTGCACAGTGTTTCTCAGGACCAGGCTGTGACCATCCTGAACCCATCCTATTATATCGTCTGACTTTCAGACAGCCCTGAAAGTCAGGCTCTCTAGCCTCTGCTCCACCTCTAACTGTGTGACCTGGGGCTGGTCTCTGCCTGTCTCTAGGCCTCCCTTCTCTCTTCTGTTTGAAGAGGGAGCTGGTCTGGTTCTACTGTTTCCTGGCTGTCTGTCCTTAGGCAAGTTATTTAACCCCCGGGGCCTCAATCTCCTCATTTGTGCACTGGGGATGGCCAAGTCCCTGGGGTTATGGTGAGGATTAAATGTACAGTGACTGGCACTCAGTAATTGCTAGGAGTTAGTGTTATTTGACCATTCTATTACTACTGTTATTGTTGCTGTAACTATTAATGCGGGTCCTTTCTGAGGCCCCTTCCAGCTTTCAGACCGACTCAGTTGTTGCCTATACCTCCTCCTCTCAGCCATTGTCAAGAAACAGTGTTCACCTACCTCACAGATGCCCTGCGTGGAGTTGGGGTGGGGAAGGGGGCTTGACCTTCTCTCATGAAATGGACCCAACCCCTTCCTTCCTGCTTTAGCCTTGCCCAGCTCCCTTCTGCTGGGACCCAAGGTGGCTTCCACCTTGAGGAGCAGTCAGGAACACAAATCAGCCCTGAGGCCTACATTTTTTGAGAGCCTGGAGGGAGCAAGGAGGAGCAGCGAGGAAGTGAAAGCCCAGTTCTGCCTCCAGGAGGACTGGTCTCAGCCCAGGGGCCCAGTGGATCAGGTGCCCCACATTCTTTGGGCTTCTCTGCCAACCCTTCCGTCCTCTTTCCTGAGGGGATGCTCCTTCTCTCCTCTAAGTCCTGCCCCAGTCCCACTGGAGAGCAGAAACTTGGGCTGGTCTCTTGATGCCCTGCTTGATTAAAATGCAGAAGGCGCTTCTGTCCAAAAAACGAGGCTAGGGCCTGATGGCTCCCAGCCTTCTTGGCTGAAAAGCCACTGGCTTCTGGCTGCCCTCACCCAGCACTGGATGGGGCTGATGGATGAGGGAGCAGAGGCTAGAGTGGGTCACGAGCTGGGCTTTGGACTCCTGGCCCAGTGCTCAGGCTGGGTGGGAGGGCCGTGAGCAGAGAGACTGTGAGCAGAAAGTTCTGAGTAGAGGGCTGTGAGCTGAGGAGTCCTGAGTGGAAGGTGAGGTGGATAGCCTAGGGGTCACTCCTCCAGCCTCAGTTTCTCCATCTACAGAATGGGGATGATAATATAAGATTTCTTGCTTAGAACCTCGCCTAGCCCTTTCAAGCAACGATAAATCCTCCCTAAGACTTCAGCCCTGATTCCCACTGTCCCCTCCTCTTGACCGTCTCGTCACCTCCATCCACCCAGTTCTCAATCAGGTACTTGGAGTCACCTTGCAGGTAGGGGCTGCCAAGGGCCAGCCCTCTTCACCTCTCTCTCTGCCCTGCAGCCATCAGGGGCTCAGAACACCTCCGCCCATTTCAACTGAGCTCCATATGTGTTAGACTCAGGGGTGCCTGCCTCTCTCTCTCTTTCTGAGAGATGATGATTCAGTGAAAGACATTCTGGAAGGGTGTAAGAGTTAAAATTACATGCGTCTGTCCACCCGCAGCCCCCTTCTGCCCCCCTCACCACCCACTCTGTGCACACAGACCAGCCCCCTCCGCCCACCCACGGCCCTGCAGCCCCTTTGACTGCCACACAGAGGGTTAGGCATGGTGTCCTGGCAGAGCAGGACCCCTGTGTCAGGCTTTTCCATCCCCATGTAGTTTGCCACAGTCTGGCTGCGGCTCAGTCAGTGGGGCCAGTGTCCCAGGTGGACCCCTGAGCTGCAGCCCAGCACCTCCCATTTGTGACAGGGAGTCAGGATCACATTTGTGCTTCTTCATCCACATGGGCACCAGTTTCTCGAAGGCAGATTCCTGGGCCCGAGGCTGACATGCTCTTTACGTGCAGGGTACCATCAGGTCCCAGCTTCCCACAGGCTGCTCTAGCCTGCATACTCCCCCCACAGTGGCTCCCACCCCTCCACCCTGGCAGGCCCCAGCCTTCCTGCCTCTTTGGTTTGCTTGCTGGTTTCAAGGTGACTGGAGTTCCAGCATCGTCTCCCTGCTGTGTCTTGATGCTCGTCTCTCAGTCAGCCATCACAGCTCAAGACCAGTGTTCATCACCATCTCAGGGGACACTGTCACAGGCACCTACAGGAATCAGAGGTCAGCGGGGAAGAGGTTTGGGTCCACAGAAGTGGGAAAGGGAGCGCTTTGGAGTAGAGGTTCTAGAGCTCAGAGGCCTGGGGTTTGAATCCTGGCTGTGACCCTTGCTGGCTGAGTGCCTTTGGGCAAATTATTCAACATCTCTGAGCTTCAGCTGGGCCATCAGAAAAGCCAAGTTAGTAGGAGCATCCACCTCTGATGGTTGTTTTGAGGAGTTAGTACATAGTTGGTACTTACATCGCTGGGCACATTAGCTATTGACCTTTGAGCACCTGCAGTACAGGAATGAAATGTGGAGGGGTATTAGGAGACAAGAAAGGTGTTGAGAGTTCGAGAGTCCCTTGGACTGCAAGGAGATCAAACCAGTCACTCCTAAAGGAAATCAACACTGAATAGTCATTGGGAGGACTGATGCTGAAGCTGAAGCTCCAATACTTTGGCCACCTGATACAAAGAACCGACTCACTGGAAAGGACCCTGATGCTGGGGAAGATTGAGGGCAGGAGGAGAAGGGGGTGACAGGGCATGAGATGGCTGGATGGCGTCACTGACTCAATAGACATGAGTTTGAGCAAACTCTGGGAGACGGTGAAGGACAGGGAAGCGGGGTGTGCTGCAGTCCATGGGATTACAAAGAGTCGGACACCACCGAGCAATGGAACAAGAACAACAGTGTGTTGGATGCTGGTGTGCTGGGTTCTGTGTATGAACTGGCTTGTTTAATCCTTACAATGACAGGAACCCAAAGCTCTGAGAATAAAGGGATGTGCAGGCTGGAACTGGAAAGCCACCGCCTGCTGTTCCCCTTGTGCAGGTCCTAGGAGGGAGGGTGGCTGGTGTGAGGGTGGCCTGGCCCGGCTGGGAAATGGGATTTCTAGGGCTGGAGCCCAGTTCAGAGCACAAGCCTTGATGAGGAACAGATGCACAGAGTCCGGGCCCTGCCCACCCTCCTCTGCAGCACAGGATGGGGGTGGCGATGGCTTCCAGATGGGCTCAGCTCTGAGCGGTACCTTACATGACTTGGTCTGGGTCCCTGCGGGGCCAGACTGCAGACCTCTTCTCTGGCTCTTAGGCCCGCTGTTGCTGGTAAATAACCAGAAGTATACCTGGGTTTGGGCAAGGTGACTTCAGGAATGTTGGTCCTGCTTAGACCCTAGTTTCTCCCTCTGAGAAGCAGACATTCTCCTGCAATAAGCATTCTCCTTCACTCTGGCCTGGCAGGGCCATCGTGTGCCGGGAAACTTGAGGAAGAGCATGAGAGTGTTTCCCAAACTGTGGAGGCCTGTGCACCAGGGGCAGAATCTTCCAGACCAAGTGCACTGGAAAAGTAGGGACTTTGTGTTTGGCTTTTATTTTCTGAATGTATAATTCATATTCATAGGGCAAGATCTTGAAGGTACGAAAAGAAAGGGACATAGTGAAAAGTGAAAATCTTTCCCACCCCATCCTCCAGACACCCAGACCCTTCTTTCCCAAGGCAACCCTGTCACCAATTTCTTGTGAATCTGCCCAGAGATGCTTTATGCACTTGTAAGGAAATACAGAGGAATTTTTTTACTCAGTGATGGCAGACTTCACACACTATTCTGCACCATCCTTTTGTTGTCTAAAACTCCCTTTACAGGTCTTTCTATATGTTCCACGAAGAGTATCTCATTCCTTTTGATGCCTGACCAAAGTGATAGTCAAAATATATTTGGTACAGACATTGACAAAGTAGAATGAACCCCAACAGTGCACAAACCCTACAACCATACAGTGCTGGTGGCTGGTGCCAGCTCTGTGTCTGCATAGCTTTGTCAGTGCATGAATATGTCAACATGTACTCAACCAGTCTTCAAGTGATGGGCACTTAAGTTGTTTCCAATATTTTCCATTTTCAATCTAGGTTGCAATTGCATTGAGTATCTATTTTATACATTTGTGGGAAGATATGAGTAGGATATTTTTCTAGAAGTGAAATTACATTCTTCATCAATAAGTAAAATAAAATTATTTTAACCTACAAGGCATACACAAGAATTAACCTCACACCATATACAAGAATTAACTTGAAATGGGTCTTGGAGCTAAATGTCAAAGGTAAACCTATAAAATATCCAGATAAAAAGTAGGAGAAAATCTTTGTCAACTTGGGTTAGACCAACATTTTTTCAACAAGACACTAAAAGCATGAGTCAGGAAAGAAAAAAAAATTATATTTGACTTAATCAAAATCAGAAACTTCTTTTTTTCTAATGGTACTGTTAATAAAGTGAAAATACAATCCACAGATTGGGAGGAAATATTTGCAAAAACTATATCTGATTTAAAAAAATGGGATCTGGAATATATTGGATTGGCCAAAAAGTTTGTTTGGATTTTTCCTCAATATCATATGGAAAAACCCAAGAGAACTTTTTGGCCAACCCAATACAAAAAGAGCTTGCACAACTCAATAATGAGAAAACAAATAATCCAATAAAAATGGGCAAAAGATTTAGAAAGATACTTCACCAAAATATAGATATTGATGGCAAAAAACACATGAAAGGACACTCAATATTATCAATTATCAGTGAAACGCAAATGAAAGCCACAATGAGATACTGTTCTGTGCTATTCTTAGTCGCTAAATCATGTCTGACACTTTGTGACCCCATGGATCATAGCCCACCAGGCTGCTCTGTCCATAGGGATTCTCCAGGCAAGAATGCTGGGATGTGTTGTTGTGCTCTCCTCCAGGGGATCTTCCCAACCCAGGGATCGAACCCAGATCTCTCTCATTGCGGGCAGATTTTTTACAGCCACTAGGTCTGTCTAGTCAAGGCTATGGTTTTTCCAGTAGTCATGTAAGGATGTGAGAGTTGAACTATAAAGAAAGCTGAGTGCCGAAGAATTGATGCTTTTGAACTGTGAAGTTGGAGAGGACTCTTGAGAGTCCCTTGGACTGCAAGGAGATCCAACCAGTCCATCCTAAAGGAAATCAGTCCTAAATATTCATTGGAAAGTATTAGTCACTCAGTCGTGTCTGACTTTTTGCGACCCTATGGACTGTAACCCACTAGGCTCCTCTGTCCATGGGATTCTCTAGGCAAAAATACTGGAGTGGGTTGCCATTTCCTCCTCCAGGGGACCTTCCCAACTGTACATAAAGGAGACGTCATTAATGTGCATTAGAGGATACCCCAGATTAACCTGTTACAGAAAACTGCCCTTGAGTCTTTGAATTCTACACAGATTCTACACCTATGGTTGGCTGATTGCTTGTTTGTTTATTTAGGTTTTAAGGTGAATGACCTGGGCTATTTGTTTCCACCAACCCGATTGCGAATCTAAAGACACCGTTGAAATGTCTATATTTCTTGCTATCCTCAGAAGAGACTGCTTCACATCTACTCTATGATTCTCATTCTTTTCAGCTTACAATACAAATAGTTTATTATTTTTTGTAACCTATGTCTTATAATAAAGCAGTGCTGAAAAATTAAATAGAAGAAAGTTCAGCTGCCATATAGGCTATGCAAATGATTTGCTGGTGGTGATTTTTAAGCTTGATTCTAAATAGATTTATGAAGCATTGCTTTGGAAGTTGTGATTCAAATTTTGCTATTTAAGGTATCTTGAAATTATAGGCTCACTCTCCCTAAAATTTCAAAAAGCGTAGAGCTTAGGCTTTTAAGAGTATAGCAGTGATAAAAGCTTTCATAGTCATTTCTAAAAAGCAACACTTCATAGTTTTCTCTCTCCAAAGGTTCTCTAATATACCTGTAGAAGGAAGGCAACAGAAAACCAAGAATAAAAATAGCTGAGCTCTCCACAATTGGGCTCCCTTCTTACTTTCCCTGTTCAAAGAAAAGAGGAGACACCATCTTGCAATAGAGGCTTCATAGACAACTGGGCTTCTCCAGTGACAGTGGGCATTTGATGCCCCATATCTCTTGGTTCTTCTTGTTGCCAGTGGTTGGCCTGGCAATGGTGGTGAAATGGGAGCAATTAATCTGTAGATGAGGGAGTCCTATATTGTAAAGACTGATGCTGAAGCTGAAACTCTAATACTTTGGCCACTTGATGGGAAGAACTGATTCATTTGAAAAGACCCTGATGCTGGGAAAGATTGAAGGCAGGAAGAGAACGGGATGACAGAGGATGAGAAGATTGGATGGCATCACCGACTCTATGGACATGAGTTTGAGTAAACTCTGGGAGTTGATGATGGACAGGGAGGCCTGGCATGCTGCGGTTCATGGGGTCACAAAGAATCGGACACGACTGAGAGACTGAACTGAACTGAACTGAACCAGGGAAGCCCAGTGAGATACCACTACACACCTATTAACATGACTAAAGTTAAAAGTAATGCTGATGCCAAGCACTGATTAGGGTACAGAGCCACTGTAACTTGGTAAAACAATCTGGCAGTTTCTTATAAAATTAAACCTACACTTACTATATGACCCAGCAATACTACTCCTTGATGTCTACCCAAGAGAAATTAAAATTGTGAAAAAATCGTACACAAATAGTTATAGCGGATTTTCTCATAATCACTCCAAACAAAGTCCTTCAACAAAGGTGAATGGATATAAAATGGAATACTACTTGGCAAGACAAAAGAATGGACTATTGATACTAGCAAAAATACAGATGACTCTCAAAGGCAAGATGTGGGGTGAAAGAAATCAGACTCAAAAAGCTGCATACTGTGTGATTTCACTTCTACCACCTTCTGGAAAAGGCAAACCAATGGACAGAGAGCAGTTTGATTAGTGTTTGCAATGGGCAGGTGGGGGAGGAGGGGTGGGTGGAGGAGATCAATTTAAAGGGGCAGGAAAGAACTTTATAGGGTGATGAACCTGTTCCAGATCATGACTGTGGTGCTGACTACATGACTAGCTTTTGGTTAAAACACAATGAACTATACATAGAAAACTATAAAACACTGATGAGAAGAAATCAAAGAGGACACAAATAGATGGAGAAATATACTGTGTTCATGGATTGGAAGAATAAATATTGTGAAAATGAGTATACTACCCAAAGCAATATATAGATTCAATGCACTCCCTATCAAGCTACCAACCGTATTCTTCACAGAACTAGAACAAATAATTTCACAATTTGTATGGAAATACAAAAAACCTCCAATAGCCAAAGCAACCTTGAGAAAGAAGAATGGAACTGGAGGAGTCAACCTGCCTGACTTCAGGCTCTACTACAAAGCCACAGTCATCAAGACAGTATGGTACTGGCACAAAGACAGAAATATAGATCAATGGAACAGAATACAAAGCCCAGAGATAAATCCACAAACCTATGGACACCTTATCTTCGACAAAGGAGGCAAGAATATACAATGGAAAAAAGACAACCTCTTTAACAAGTGGTGCTGGGAAAACTGGTCAACCACTTGTAAAGGAATGAAACTAGAACACTTTCTAACACCATACACAAAAATGAACTCAAAATGGATTAAAGATCTAAATGTAAGACCAGAAACTATAAAACTCCTAGAGGAGAACATAGGCAAAACACTCTCCGACATAAATCACAGCAGGATCCTCTGTAACCCACCTCCCAGAATATTGGAAATAAAAGCAAAAATAAACAAATGGGACCTAATGAGACTTAAAAGCTTTTGCACAACAAAGGAAACTATAAGTAAGGTGAAAAGACAGTCCTCAGATTGGGAGAAAATAATAGCAAATGAAGAAACAGACAAAGGATTAATCTCAAAAATATACAAGGAACTCCTGCAGCTCAATTCCAGAAAAATAAATGACCCAATCAAAAAATGGGCCAAAGAACTAAACAGACATTTCTCCAAAGAAGACATACAGATGGCTAACAAACACATGAAAAGATGCTCAACATCACTCATTATCAGAGAAATGCAAATCAAAACCTCAATGAGGTACCATTACACGCCAGTCAGGATGGCTGCTATCCAAAAGTCTACAAGCAATAAATGCTGAAGAGGGTGTGGAGAAAAGGGAACCCTCTTACACTGTTGGTGGGAATGCAAACTAGTACAGCCACTATGGAGAACAGTGTGGAGATTTCTTAAAAAATTGGAAATAGAACTGCCATATGACACAGCAATCCCACTCCTGGGCATACACACCAAGGAAACCAGATCTGAAAGAGACACGTGTACCCCAATGTTCATCGCAGCACTGTTTATAATAGCCAGGACATGGAAGCAACCTAGATGCCCATCAGCAGACAAATGGATAAGAAAGCTGTGGTACATATACACTATGGAATGTTACTCAGCCATTAAAAAGAATTCATTTGAATCAGTTCTAATGAGATGGATGAAACTGGAGCCCATTATACAGAGTGAAGTAAGCCAGAAAGATGAAGACCAATACAGTATACTAACGCATGTATATGGAATTTAAAAAGATGGTAATGATAACCCTATATGCAAAACAGAAAAAGAGACACAGATGTACAGAACAGACTTTTAGACTCTGTGGGAGAAGGTGAGGGTGGGATGTTCAGAGAGAACAGCATTGAAACAAGTATACTATCAAGGGTGAAACAGATCAACAGCCCAGGTTGGATGCATGAGACAGGTGTTCAGGGCTGGTGCACTGGGAAGACCCAGAGGGATGGGATGGGGAGGGAAGTGGGAGGGGGGATCAGGAAGGGGAACACATGTAAATCCATGGCTGATTCATGTCAATGTATGGCAAAAACCACTACAATATTGTAAAGTAATTAGCCTCCAACTAATAAAAATAAATGGGAAAAAAAAAGAAAAAAGAGAAAACACAATGAACTTTACAACTCAAAGGGATAAATTTTACTTACTGAAGTAAATTATATTTCAACAAAGCAGTAATAAATTCAATATTGAATATTTTAGTCTGGGAAAATATTTAAGAAAACCATACATTTATTTGTAAACTTAACAACTACTTCCAAATGACCCATAGAGATAGAGATTGTAGCAGTTCGTTTGCCCTCCTAGAGTGAGTGAGAGCAGGGCTTTGAAGGGTAGTAGGGCTTCCCTGGTGGCTCAGACAATAAAGAATCCGTCTGCAGTGTGAGAGGTCTGGATTTGATCCCTGGGTTGGGAAGACCCCCTGGAGAAGGGCAACCCACTCACTCCAGTACCCTTGCCTGGAGAATCCCAATGGACAGAGGAGTCTGGTGGGCTACAGTCTATGGGGTAGCAAAGAGTCAGACATGACTGAACGACTAAGCACAGCACAGGGGGTAGGGAATGGGGGTGGTTCAGTGACCAGACGAGCCTGTGTTCTGGGGCTTTAGGGCCATGACTGGATGCAGATATTCTGGTGCCTGCAGATGGCACAGGCAGTGCCTGTTCCTTGTCAGGTCACCCCAGACCTCACTCTTGCTCAGAGTTACTTTCATTCACTCATCCCTTCAGCAGTGCCTGGGTCCCACCCTTGTACCAGACTGGAAATGGGCTCTGGGGACTCAGAGCTGAGTCAGACTCAGGCCTGACCCTCTTGGGGCTCTCGTTTCGGGGTGAGACAGACACATAGAGTCAGGACCTCACAGGGAAGTTGGTGCAGAGCAAACAAGAAAGGTACTTGTCCTGCCTGGGGGGCTATCAGGGAAGACTTCCAGGAGGAGGCAGAGCCAGAGCTGAAACCTCCAGGATGATGGAGTTAACCAGGTGAAGAGGAGGGTGAGAGGGCTCCAGGCAGAGAGCAGAGCTGTGTGTAGGTGAGGGGTAAGATGGGGTGGAGGGGGGAGTCACATAGTTCACACCTTCTGCAGCCACGGGCCGTTCACTCTCGCTTGCAGTTGAGTTCCTCATTTGGAGAAGAGTGCAATGACCCAGCCTCTCAAAGTGGGCAAGATGATTCAAGAGAATGTGTGTAAGGTGACCGAAGCACAGTTAGGTCTACACCATAGGGGAAGAGGAGGCAGAGGGACATTTAGGGGCTTGAAGGGGAATAGGGGGACATCTGGTGGAAGTCTTTTGAAACTGGGTCAGAACCCGGGGAGGGGGAAGATGTAAAAGGTAAAGAATTGGATAAGCAAGATCCTTTATATCTTGATAAAGGCTGTGAAGAAAAACTTCAAAGATACTAAGCAGAGAATGACTTGTGGGGAGGCGCGTGTTATTCAGATAAGGTTATAAAGGAAGGCTTCACTGAAGAGGTGGCATTTGACCAGAGAGACTCAGAGGAAGAGATGGGGCCAGGCATGGGATCTAGAGGGAGAGCATTCTGGGCAGAGAGGATAGCAAATGCAAAGACCCTGGGGCCAGAATGAGATTGGTGTGTTTAAGGAACAAAGGAAGTCAGCGTGGTTGAAACAGACAAGGACAAGAGGACAGAAGACAAGGTCAGAGGGGGCATGGGGGTCGATTAGGTTGGGCCTTGTGGTCACTGTGAGCTTGTACCGGCCCTGACATAGTGCAAGATGCCCTCCGGATCGTTGTTCCCGGTGGCTCCTGGCCCCCTGCTTCCTCCTCTGTTCTTGTCAAGGCCAGTGGGCAGGTTGGCCATCTCTAGATCCCTCCCAGTGCCTCTCCACCAACCCCGGCTCATCCAACAGTAAGGCCCACCTTCCCTGCACCCCCTTTTCATAGAATCCTCAGTCCTCTTGTTTAATGCTGGGTTACCGTTGCCTTTGCTCTCTACCACATCCCCCGAGATCATCAAGGAATCAGCAACATTCATTGACTGAGTGGGTGATGAATGCATTGTTGCCATTGTTCGGGAGGTGGCCCAAAGTGAGTGCTCCTGCTTCTACTTCCTGGGGGCCTGAGCCTCAATTGCATCACCTGTAAAATGTGAGAGAATGTAGCCAACAAGTGTGTGAACAGATGCATGTAAACCTCAGTAGAAACTGGAGAAATGTGGGTTATACAGTAAGAGGCACAACCTCTCTACCTACACCTACTGGACCATTGGCTCAAATGGTAAAAGTCTGCCTGCAGTGTGGGAGACTGAGGTTCGATCCCTGGGTCAGGAAGATCCCTTGGAGAAGGAAATGGCTACCCACTCTAGTATTCTTGCCTGGAGAACTCCATGCACAGCCAGGCTACCGTCCATGGGGTTACAAAGAGTCGCACATGACTGAGTGACAAATACACGCACACAGTGGACTGGCAAAAGTTCGGAAGCCGGGAACTACCAAGTATTAGCGAGGATGTGGGAGATGGGAGTTCTTCATCCTGCTGGTGTTTGGACTGACGTGGTGCTGATCCAGCCATGCTTCTCCTGCATATAAAACCTGGAGAGATTCTCCCGCAGGCCCTGGAGGGGACCCTAAGCGGTAATGGGTCTCTCGCCTGTCCTGAGGTGTGAGGAAGGGACCAGTCAACAATAAGCCACATCTGATGTCATGGTAAGTGACCCCCAGGGATGCGGGAGCAATGCAACTGGAGTTAAGAAACACCAGGTGCGTGGGGGGATAAAAGAAGATAGAAATCTGTAGCATGAGGCCATTTCTATAAATAAAAGGCCACACACACCACAAAACATTCCCACATGGTTCACAAGGATCACGAGTATTCAAGCACACAGACTGGACCCTAAGAGTGGGTGCCTGGGTGACAGTGGAAGAGCAAGGACCATCAAGAGGGAAATAAAGCAAGAGAGGCGTTTACGGGAATTGAGAACCATTAACTCAACTTTCTTGGCATTCACACTGTAAAAACAAAATGAAGATAAAATGGGTATGATGGAAGGGTGGCCATAGCAATGTTTTCCTCAATGAGCCAAAGTGGGCAGAGTACTCAGTGTGGTCATGGCACACAGCCAAGCTTCTGAGGTGTGTCTTCCAGCCACTGGCTCAGGTCTTGCTTGTCTAGCTTCCTAGGCAGTGCTGCCCTCTCGTGGCCAAAACAGTGATAAAACTCAGGCCACTGCCAATTGTTCAGTTGCGCAGTCTTGTCCAGACTTTTTGTGAGCCCATGGACTGCAGCATGCCAAGCTTCCCTATCCTTCTCTATCTCCCAGAGTTTGCTCAAATTCATGTCCATTGAGTCACTGATACCATCCAACTATCTCATCCTGTCGTCCCCTTCTCCTTCCACTTTCAATCTTTCCCAGCATCAGGGTCTTTTCCAATGAGTCAGTTCTTCACATCAGGTGGCCAAAGTATTGGAGGTTCAGCTTCAACATCAGTCCTTCCAATGATTTCCTTTAGGAGTGACTGGTTTGATCTCCTTGCAGTCCAAGGGAGTCTCAAAAGTCTTCTCCAGCATCACAATTCAAAAGCATACCCAGGCCACTACCAGGGAATCAGACGAAGGGTGTGAAAGAAGGAAGGAAGATGGAGTCACAAGATGAAGGGGATTTCCGATTGGGAAAGACATGGATCCAGTGAGGCTTCCTGTAGGAGCATTTTTTTTTTCATTTATTTTTATTAGTTGGAGGCTAATTACTTCACAACATTGCAGTGGGTTTTGTCATACATTGACATGAATCAGCCATGGAGTTACATGTATTCCCCATCCCGATCCCTCCTCCCACCTCCCTCTCCACCCAATTCCTCTGGGTCTTCCCAGTGCACCAGGCCCGAGCACTTGTCTCATGCATTCCACCTGGGCTGGTGATCTGTTTCACTATAGATAATATACATGCTGTTCTCTCGAAACACCCTCGCCTTCTCCCACAGAGTCCAAAAGTCTGTTCTGTACATCTGTGTCTCTTTTTCTGTTTTGCATATAGGGTTATCATTACCATCTTTCTAAATTCCATATATATGTGTTAGTATGCTGTAATGTTCTTTATCTTTCTGGCTTACTTCACTCTGTATAATGGGCTCCAGTTTCATCCATCTCATTAGAACTGATTCAAATGAATTCTTTTTAACAGCTGAGTAACATTCCATGGTGTAGATGTACCACAGCTTTCTTATCCATTCGTCTGCTGATGGGCATCTAGGTTGCTTCCGTGTCCTGGCTATTATAAACAGTGCTGCGATGAACATTGGGGTGCATGTGTCTCTTTCAGATCTGGTTTCTTTGGTGTGTATGCCCAGGAGTGGGATTGCTGTGTCATATGGCAGTTCTATTTCCAATTTTTTAAGAAATCTCCACACTGTTCTCCATAGTGGCTGTACTAGTTTGCATTCCCACCAACAGTGTAAGAGGGTTCCCTTTTCTCCACACCCTCTTCAGCATTTATTGCTTGTAGACTTTTGGATAGCAGCCATCCTGACTGGCGTGTAATGGTACCTCATTGAGGTTTTGATTTGCATTTCTCTGATAATGAGTGATGTTGAGCATCTTTTCATGTGTTTGTTAGCCATCTGTATGTCTTCTTTGGAGAAATGTCTGTTTAGTTCTTTGGCCCATTTTTTGATTGGGTCATTTATTTTTCTGGAATTGAGCTGCAGGAGTTCCTTGTATATTTTTGAGATTAATCCTTTGTCTGTTTCTTCATTTGCTATTATTTTCTCCCAATCTGAGGACTGTCTTTTCACCTTACTTATAGTTTCCTTTGTTGTGCAAAAGCTTTTAAGTCTCATTAGGTCCCATTTGTTTATTTTTGCTTTTATTTCCAATATTCTGGGAGGTGGGTTACAGAGGATCCTGCTGTGATTTATGTCGGAGAGTGTTTTGCCTATGTTCTCCTCTAGGAGTTTTATAGTTTCTGGTCTTACATTTAGATCTTTAATCCATTTTGAGTTCATTTTTGTGTATGGTGTTAGAAAGTGTTCTAGTTTCATTCCTTTACAAGTGGTTGACCAGTTTTCCCAGCACCACTTGTTAAAGAGGTTGTCTTTTTTCCATTGTATATTCTTGCCTCCTTTGTCGAAGATAAGGTGTCCATAGGTTTGTGGATTTATCTCTGGGCTTTGTATTCTGTTCCATTGATCTATATTTCTGTCTTTGTGCCAGTACCATACTGTCTTGATGACTGTGGCTTTGTAGTAGAGTCTGAAGTCAGGCAGGTTGATTCCTTGGAGGAGCATTTATGCTGAAGGATAGATACTATCTGGAGTCTGGGATAGTGATAAGCTAATGAAAGAAAGTGTGGTGTTATTAATATATTATCAAAAGTTGATTGCTGCGGACAGTGACTGCAGCCATGAAATTAAAAGTCACTTGTTCCTTGGAAGAAAAGCTTTGACAAACCTAGACAGCATATTAAAAAGCAGAGACATTACTTTGCTGACAAAGGTCTGTACAGTCAAAGCTATGGTTTTTCCAGTACTCATGTAGGAATGTGAGAGTTGGCCCATAAATTAGGCTGAGTGCCTAAGAATTAATGCTTTCGAACTGTGGTATTGGAGATGACTCTTGAGAGTTCATTGAACAGCAAAGAGATCAATCCAGTCAATTCTAAAGGAAATCAACCCTGAATATTCAGGGATATGATGCTGAAGCTGAAACTCCAATCCTTTGGCGAAGAGCTGACTCATTGGAAAAGACCCTGGTGCTGGGAAAGATTGAGGGCAGGAGGAGAAGGGGGTGACAGAAGGTGAAATCTTTGGATGGCATCAGCAACTCAATGGACATGACTTTAAGCAAACTCCGGGAGATAGTGAAGGACAGGGAAGCCTGGCGTGCTGCAGTCCACGGGGTTGCAAAGGGTCAGACACCACTTACAGACTGAACAACAACCATCACTAAGCCATGCTGTGTGCCAGTCTTCACACACCTGATATTTTATCCTCCAACACCCCGGGAATGAGTGTTAATGCTTTTGGCCTCACTGACAGATGTGAAAAGGGAGACTCAGGGAGCAAGGTGACACACCCAAGGATCCGCACCCAGTCTGGGGGACTGTCTGGTTTACTCAATCGTTTTCACTTTGGGGTGGATCAAGGAAACCAGTGATCCCAGGCACAATTTACCCCTGAATCTTGGCATCTGAACAACCCCTTCGCAGAATTTCACATCAGGTCTGCACAAGTAATGGGAATGGAACCCCCGGAGACAGAGGGAAGCTCACTGTGGGATGGCCTGCGGGGCCTCACCTCGGAAGCTGCCTCTTGTTCTTTGGCAGGCAACTGGGGTGCCCACACTTGGGGATCAAAGGTGGGGTCTCACTCTCTGCACTCAAGGACGTGTCTCTAAGGCACTGTCTGAAAAAAGCTTCATTTCAGAATTTATATCAAAGCCCTTTGAATTTTTATTAAAGATATTATTTAATGACCAGTTTGCAAAATGTCTCCAGAGTATTTCATTTTTACTTTTTGGACTCAGTAGTATATTTCTATCTCTTAAAAGTTGAAAGGAACAGAAGAGAAAAGCAAATCTCCTTTCGATGCCCTTCACCCCAGCCCATGCACACCACACTGGGCTGAGCCACTGGCCTTGCCCAGGTAACAGTGGGTCTCAGGATCACTCTGGGCCAGCACGCTGCCTGCTTCCTCAGTTTTCTCAGCTGCATGGTGTTCATTCCAAGCTATTGGAGCTTAAACAGATCTCTTAGATTGTAACAGATTGTAGCATAAACAGATCTCTTAGAGAGTTCAGGATGTTTCCAATTTTTTTGTGATCACACATAGCCTTCGAGGAATAGCCAAGTACCATGTATGCTTGTTACTTTGCTCATGAACAAGGCTAATTAGAGGATCAATCACTAGAAGTGAATTGCCAGGAAAGGAGACATGTGCAATGTAATTCTGATAGACGTCTACTGTAGAGGTTGGGCTTCCCTGTCAGCTGTAGAGGCTGGCCTTTTCCTTTCTGTAGGGTTTGGGCTTCCCTGGGGAAGGTAGGAGTGAGTGCCAAAAGTTGACCCACAGCCCAGTGGTTTGAAATTCTGGCTCTTTGCCAATCAGATAGGTGGAAAATAGCTCTGTGTGATTTTATTGTCATTTAATTTGAGTGAGGTTGACCATCTTCACTAGTGCATGTGAATTCTTATTCTGGATCAATGTTTTTGCCATAAATGAGCAAAGCCTTCGGGTGCCCTTGAATGAATGAAGGGGCAGCCTGGTGGAGGGCAACGGTTTGAGCTCCCATTCCACTGCTTACTTTCTGAGACTCAGATTCCTTGTCTGTAAAAAATACAAGAATAATAATAAAATCTCCTCCAGAGAGATCTAGCAGAGCACAAATTTAAGTTTTTAGTGTTAAGTGCCTGGCACAAGTTTCTGGCTCATACTTAGTGCATAAGAAATGTTTGTTGAGTGAATAAACACATATGTCATAATAAAAACTTTTATTGAGCACTGGCTGTGTATATATAAACCCTTGCTCTTATATTAACCTATTTAAACCTCACAGTGACAATGGGAGGGACACCCATTTCCCCCTTCTACAGATGAGGAAACTGAGGCACAGAGAAAACCAGAGTGTGTCAGTCACTCAGTTGTGTCCGACTCTTTGCGACCCCGTGGACTGTAGCCCACCAGGTTCCTCTGTCCACGGGATTTTCCAGGCATGAATACTGGACTGAGAAAACCAGAGGGTCTTGCCTAAAGGCTCAGCGATGGAGATGGGATTGGTGGCCTTGCCGTCTGTCTCTCCACCTTAGGAGAGAGGTACCGCGGTCAACCCCTGTTTCCATTGTCTGTTGCTACAAAACCTCCCAATCTGAGAGGTGGAAAACATCAACCATTTTACTGTGCTCATGAGTTCTGAGGATCAGAGTCCAGACAGATCAGAGCAGGGCTGGCTTATCTCTGCCAGGTCCTTGGCTGGGAAGACACTACAGCTGGGGCTAGAAAGGGCAGGGTTGGCAGACCCACTCTGGAGATGGCTTCTTTAGTGGTTGGTCTGGCTGGATGATATTCTGCCTCGTGGGTGGCAGGTTGAATGGAAAAGCACTGCTAAAGGTGAGGCTGGGAGTCATGGAGGGCAGGGTGGGGAGCCAGCAGGCCCCAGTGTCGTAGCCATGTGTCCCAGGAAACAAACTCACTCAGAAGGACAATGCAGATAGTGGAGTGCAGTTTATTACACCGGCGGGCCCAAGGCAGAGTCTCCTCTTAGCCAAGGACCCCGACCAGCATTTGTGAAAATCTTTTATACCCCATGTGTACGTGTCCGAACCCACGACCCCAAATTTCTTGAGACTTACATAAACAAAGGAAGGGTAAATACAATCCCAATAACCCCATCACTCATGTGCCATGTGCTCACACAGTTAAACAATTAGCCAATAATCAATAAACACGAGGTTACACTCCAATAGGTACAGAAAACTTTATGGCCTGTCTGGAGGAAGGGGTGATCAGTGTATGTGTTATCTTAGGCGATGAGTAACCTGGATACAATCTTCAAGATTCCCCTGTCCAGAGGGGGTCTTATCCTTCTGTTGTCATTTCCATAGACACTAAACAGAGTTCAGAGTCCATTGGAGAGGTGGCCAAACATGATCAGCATGAACAGGCCTAAGATGGAGTCCAGGCCCTATGAATTCCTTCTTCACCAGGGCTGTGTCCCCATGTTCCAGGGTCTAACAGCCTAAGGGCCTTAGGAGTTCTGGGCGTGGCACCCCCACGAGCAGCTTCCTCTCCAGGCCTCTCTGCACCTACTCTTTCCTTGAGCTGGGACCCTCCCCGCCCATCACATTCACACCTCCTCATTCGTCAGTTCCCAGCTTGGCTCTCTGGTCCTGGAAATGGAGCTCCCAGATTTGCTGTCCCTCCTCCTAGATCCTGCTCCCTGTGGAGGGGCCTTATCACACCATTGTATGGACTTGTCCACAGGCTGAAAGCTCCAGGGACAAGGTCTGGGTCCTTATTACCAACACCCAGCACAGTCCCAGACACACAGCAGGCACTTTGCGCATATTTACCGAGTGGATAAAGAGATGAGATCAATGACTTTTGAATGGCTTTAACTTGAGCCTCAATTTCCTCTTCTATAAGGTGGTTTTCAGGGATGCTGTGAAGGTGGCAGGAGATAAAGGACGTGAAAATATATGCACATAAGAGGCAGGCAGAAAAATGGGAGTTAATATAATCTATACTGAAGAGGGGAAAGCAAAGACAATGAGATACTGCTCCTAAAACACTTAGCAGTGTCTGGCACACAGTAGGTACTCAATACATAGAAGATATTCTTGTTATTAGTTAGCATTATTTTTATTACTATTTCTTTTCTTTTCTTTTTGTTATAAGAAAGCAGATTTCCTGAGCCAGAAGGACCCATAGCATGGTTTTCATACATGTGGAAATGGAAATGGAACCTATGAAGCTCCAGAAGTTGGGGGTAGGGTGGGGTATGTTGTATGTCTTGGCAAGAGGTTCAGAATTGCCACCATCATGGAGACTGGCTATGGAATGTTGGGTGAACTTCCTCTGCTGATCTGTTTCCCTTCTGTGTGAGAAAGGGCCTGGGCTCTGGACCTACGCCTGACCCTCCGGAGCCGTGTGAATGCCGCTTATCCCATTGCCACTGGTGGGCTGTTGCAAGCCTGTTCCTGGTTGGGCAGCGCCCTCTAGTGACGGAAAGTGGGTAGAACAAGTACCGTGGTGCCTAGTCAGGCAGGTGTATGAAGTGAGCACAGGCCATGCAGAGAGGCGGCCTAGGGAGAGAGTCTTAGTGGGCCTCGCTGGAGTGGGGCCTACAGGGGTCAGGTAGGGGAGCCTAAACTTGGGCTACACTGTTGTTCTCTCCCTCTGGGGTAGTCCGGAGGGGCCAGCTGCCAGAACCTCCCCATGTATTCTGTGTGACTGCCCTTTTTTGTTGGGTGGTCCCACCAGTTTCTGAGCTTCTCTCTGAGCTTGATCTGCAAAAGGTGGTCACCTGGGAGGGTCTTCTTCCAAGGAAGGGGCCTAAATTCTGGGGAGAATGTGGGTGAGACTGAGATTGTCAAGGCTGCATATTGTCACCCTGCTTATTTAACTTAGAAGCAGAGTTCCTCAAGCAAAATGCCAGGCTGAATGACTCGCAAGCTGGAATCAAGATAGCCAGGAGAAACATCAACAACTTCAGATACATGGATGATACCACTCTTATGGCAGAAAGCGAAGAAGAACTAAAGAGCTTCTTGATGAACGTGAAAGAGAAGAGTGAAAAACTGGCTTAAAACTCAACATTCATAAAACTAAGATCATGGTATCTGGTCCCATCACTTCGTGGCAAATAGATGGGGGAAAAGTGGAAACAGTGACAGACTTTGTATCCTTAGGCTCCAAAATCACTGTGGATGGTGACTGCAGTCCCAAAATTAAAAGATGCTTGCTCCTTGGAAGAAAAACAACAACAAACCTCAACAGCGTATTAAAGAGCAGAGATATCACTTTGCCAACAAAGGTCTGTATAGTCAAAACTGTGGTTTTTCCAGTAGCCATGTACGAATGTAGAGCTGGACCATAAAGAAGGCTGGGTGCCAAAGAATTGAGGCTTTCAAATTGTGGTGCTGGAGAAGACTCTTGAGAGTCCCTTGAACTGCAAGGAGACCAAACCAGTCAATCCTAAAGGAAATCAACCCTGAATATTCACTGGGAGGACTGATGCTGAAGTTGATGCTCCAATACTTTAGCCACCTGATGTGAAGAGCAACTCACTGGAAAAGACCCTGATGCTGGGAAAGATTGAGGGCAGGAGGAGAAGAGGGTGACAGAAGATGAGATGGTTGGATGGCATCAGAGACACAATGGACATGAGTTTGAGCAAACTTCGGGGGATAGTGAGGGACGGGAAGCCTGGCATGCGGCAGCCCACGGTGTCACAAAGAGCTGGAGATGACAGCGACAGAGCAACAACAGGAGCTGGGGTGGAGGGGCAATGAAAGGCCTGAGATCCAAAGGTTGTCGGAGGGGTTTAGGACCTGAAGAAACTTCATCTCCTAACTTGAAAATGTTTAGAAAAAACCTTGTCTACAGCCCCCAGTTGGGTGGGGCAGAGAACCAGGTCCTCTGAGGCAAAGAATATGGTCAGGGGATAGCAGGACTGGAACTTTCCATTCCTGCCTTCATGTCTTGGAATTTTGGAATTTAGAACATTCAACATCCTAGAATTTGACGCTTATCAGAAAACTTCATGTGGAATATTAACTCTGTAGAATCAGATTATGTCTTGAGATCGGAATCAGAAGTACAGTCAACTCCACTTTAGACCCAGTAACCTGGGACTGGAAGTCATCCGAGAGTGTCCTTTGCCCTGAGTCTGGTCTTGGAATGAATGTTGGCTCCCACTTCAGTACAGTTCAGTCACTCAGTTGTGTCCAACTCTTTCTGACACCAAGGACTGCAGTATGCCAGGCTTTCCTGTCCATCACCAACTCCCGGAGCTAACTCAAACTCATATGCATTGAGTTGGTGATGCCATCCAACCATCTCATCCTCTGTCATCCCCTTCTCCTCCTGCCTTCAATCTTTCCCAGCATCAGGGTCTTTTCAAATGAGTCAGTTCTTCACCTTGGGTGGCCAAAGTATTGGAGCTTCAGCTTCAGTATCAGTCCTTCCAATGAATATCCAGGACTGATTTCCTTTAGGATGGACTGGTTGGATCTCCTTGCAGTCCAAGGGACTCTCAAGAGTCTTCTCCAACACCACAGTTCAAAAGCACCAATTCTTTTTGGCCCTCAGCTTTCTTTATAGTCCAACTCTCACATCCATACTTGACTACTGGAAAAACCATAGCTTTGACTAGATGGGCCTTTGTTGGCAAAATAATGTCTCTTCTTTTTAATATGCTGTCTAAGTTGGTCATATCTTTTCTTCCATGGAGCAAGCATCTTTTAATTTCATGGCTGCAGTCACCATCTGCAGTGATTTTGGAGCCCAAGAAAATAAAGTCTCTCACTGTTTTCGTTGTTTCCCATCTATTTGCCATGAAGTGATGGGACCAGATGCCATGATCTTAGTTTTCTGAATGTTGAGTTTTAAGTCAACTTTTTCACTCTCCTCTTTCATCAAGAGGCTCTTTAGTTCTTTGCTTTCTGCCATAAGGGTAAGTGTCATCTGCGTATCCGAGGTTATTGATATTTCTCCTCGCAATCTTGATTCCAGCTTGTGCTTCAACCAGCCCGGCATTTCGCATGATGTACTCTGCATATAAGTTAAATAAGCAGGGTGACAATATACAGCCTTGACGTACTCCTTTCCTGATTTGGAACCCAGTCTGTTGTTCCATGTCCAGTTCTGACTGTTGCTTCTTGACCTACATACAGATTTCTCAGGAGGCAGATCAGGTGGTCTGGTATTCCCACCTGTTTAAGAGTTTTTTCACCATTTGTCGTGATCCACACAGTCAAAGGCTTTGGCGTAGTCAATTTGCTCTCACTGTCTGCTCCTAAATTTGTTCACAATTAGTTAAGTCTGGGACAGGGCCCTGAAATCTGAATGTTTAGGCAACACCAGAAAATGCTGTTAGGCCACCTAGGTTTTTGTTGTTGCTCTTTAGTCACTTCAGTCATACCTGACTCTTTGTGACCCCATGGACTGTAGCCCACCAGGCTCCTCTGTCCCTGGGATTTTCCAGGCAAGAATACTGGAGTGGGTTGCCATATCCTATCCCAGGGAATCTTCACCACCCAGGGATGGAAACTGCGTCTCCTGCTTGGCAGGTGGATTCTTTACCCCTGAGCCACCTGGGAAGACCCCTCCCCCAGGTTAGGCAATGGATTTAGCCCAGTTACGCCTCCTCTTCATCCATCAAAAGGGGGCACGGAACGAGGCCCAGAACGAGGAAATGATTTGGCCTTGAACCCTCTGGTTGCCAGTGACAAGCTGAGGCTTGGACCTGTGCCTCCCAGCGCTAACCGCCCCTCCTGCCAATAGCTGCCCAGGGAGTTTAGACAGCTCTGTGGAACTGTCACACCTCCTAGGTGTCGCTGACCCTCCAGACATGTCATACAGGGCACAGATGAGTTCCAGGGGCCTCTCCTGTGATCTTGGGGCTGAGAGGTACAGGAGTAGGGGAGCACAGCTCTCGTCTGCCTCTGGCTGAGCCCCCTTCTTGTGAGAGGCCTGGAGGGGCTGAGGGCCCGAAAATTCCCCACCCAGTCCCTTACACATCCTGGTCCTCTGGTCTCTGGGCATTCCAGAGAAAACCACCCCACATGGTTTTGGTTCAATTACTCCAAACTCATCAGGATCATGATTTTGCAACACCACTTGATGCCCAAGAAGCATCTGTGAGTTTCTTTTCCCTTTATTAAAAAAAAAAGTGGGGTCTTGAAACAACAACAGAGCATTTCAGAGGCACAAACTTTTGCAGAAGAGAAGCTAGTGGTCTGGCCAGGCAAGGGGCTCTCTCTGACCTCAGGGAGACAAAGAATGAGGCCTTGGGGGACAGGGCCCCCAGAGTCTGTTGGAGGCAATGATAGGGGATCCGCCTGTGCCAGGTGGAGGGAAGCCTGAGGGTGGGCGCTGTCTCTGGGCGGGGTTGTCCTTCTTCATCACCTTCAGCCTCTCCTCCACCCACTGACACCTCCATTCCCAGGCCACCCTGGGGCCCTGGGGTCTCATGCTCTCCTTGGCCTTGGCTGCTGGCAATGCCAATGCAGGAAGCACCACTTTCTGGGAGTTAGGAGAGCAAAGGAAGAGGGAGGCACTTGATGGTGGAACGACAGGCAGTGAGGAGATGCCTTGTCTTGCTCTTCCTGCTGGTGTATGGCCTTGGCCGGCGGTTGGGAGGTGCCACAGGCTGGGGTGTCAGGGGTGAGGTGGGTGAGGAGGGGGATCCTCCCTTACTCCTGACCCGACAACTTCATTCCTCACCTCCCCAAGGCTCCCAAAGCTTCCTCGCAGCTGTGGGTTTGCTGAGCAAGTGAGCAAGTGGAAGGCACAGCCCATGGGATCCCTGGGTGACCTTGGACAAGTCCCTTCTCGGCCTCAGTCTCCCCAGAGGTACAACAAGCAGGAGGAGCTGGGGGAAATGGAGTGGCCTGGAGAATCTTGAAGTTCCTTTCAGCCTGCATGGCCTTTTCTGGGATGAGCTAGGATGCAGGACATAGGTGAACAGGGACTCGGGAAGCAGGGGCCAGGGCACCTTGAGAGGGAGGGTGCTGAGGGAGCATTGATGGATGCAGCAGGAAGCTTCCAGAAGGCTGGCCTCGGCACAAGGCTGGCTGTCCGGCCAGAGGCCCCGTCACAGCTCCTCCATGGCCAGCTGGGGTATCCGGAAACCCGCGGAGCCTCTTCCAGGGGCTTCCCAGGGAAGCTGGGGGCTGTGGAGATGCCTCTAGGGACTGGCTAGAAGTGGAGGCACCCACAGCTCTGGGGTCTGGAGTATCCTCTGGCGTGGAAGTAGGGCTCTCAGGACTCAACAAGCCTGCCGGGGCTGTGGCCTGGGCCCCACTCTTAGAAACACCTTCTCTGCAACTGGGCTGAGGAGGGTCAGGGAAAGACCTAGAATAAAAGAGGTGCGCTTTCTTTAAGGAGGAATAGAGAGTGAGGAGTTGGGGGGGCGGGGTGCGCAGGAGTTGGTCTCTGTCTTAGTGTGTGCGTGGTGGTGGGGGGGACACAGTGAAGAAAAACAGGAGGAAAGGAAAAGATGAAAGGAAAGCAAGAAAAAGGAGAAAGGAGGTGTAGGAAGGAGGGAAAACCGAGGTGGCAGAAATGTAGGAAATACAGGAGAAAAAAGAGAGGAGATGTGAGTGAGCAAAAGAGAACAGGGAAGGGAGAGGAGGGGGAACAGCTAGAGAGTGAAGGGGCGAGAGAGAACTCGAAGCGGCCGACGCCCTGGCTGTGGGCTGGGCGCCTAGGTGGGCGCCGGCCGGGGCCTCCCGTCCCCCCGGCCATCCAGCTTCCGGTCCTTGCGCGGGCGCCGCTCTCTCAGGCCCTTCTTCCGATTGGGGTTTCTCTCTGCAACAAGAGCACAGAGTGTTGTTGCTGAGGCCATCCTGACAGACAAGGGGCCCCCCACTCCCCGCAGCAGGCTCAGAATGACACAGGGGTGCTGACCTGACAACTACTCCTTTTGGGAGTTGGGACGGCAGCATCACGTACCCTAAACCGGACACTCTCAACTCCTTAGTGGGTAAAGAGGTCACTGACATGCGAGGCACCACCCATGCTGGGCATCTGCTCATCAGGCCTCGAGGTCCATGTGGGGCCCCCTTTGTCGAGACTTAGGGTGGCTTTGGGGGGCGGGGGGCCAGGACCCGCCCACGTGCACTCACTGCGAGGTTTACGGGGCTCTTTGCCGGAGACTCAACACCTTTCACCAGGGTCTCAGCACCAACCTCCCCACTTAGCTCCTGGCCCAGCTCTGCCCTCAAACAACAACAGTGACAGAAGCACTTGGGTTGCCAGCTGCGGATCCAGGTGCCCTGTGTATCTCATCTCCAGGATATCCGGGAGGCAAGGGCAGCCCGGATGCCCCACATGACGCCGTCATTGGTGTCTGTACCCACTGGCTCTCCCACCGTGGGGAGTGGATGCAAACCCCAGACCTGCCAGGGAATCCTGACCCCGCTGTGCCCCCCGCCCCCCATGGAGCTGGCGTGAGTGTCTAACACAAACACATGATCAAGTCCCATTTCTCAGGTGAGGCAACTGAGGCCCAGGAGGACCCTCGCTTACTCAGAGGCACAGCCTAGGCTGGAGTTCAGGGCGTTACTTTTGAGTGACTCTGGGCTCGCCTGGAGCAAAAGACCACACCGTCTTCGCGGCCTGTCCCCCAACCCCCGCCCTTGCTCACACCATCCTCGTCACTGGCAGGTTCATGCCACCGCCACGCCTTCACACTGGCTGTGCCCTCTGCCTGGAATGCTCTTCCTGTTATTAGCAGTTGACAACAAGCAAGAAGACGGAGGCATGGGTGGGAGCAAAAAAGTGAAAGTCGCTCAGTCGTGTCCGACTCTTTGTGACCCGGACCATATAGTCCATGGAATTCTCCAGGCCAGGATATTGGAGCGGGTCGCCTTTCCCTCCTCCAGGGGATCTTCCCAACCCAGGGATGGAACCCAGGTCTCTTGTACTGCAGGTGGTTTCTTTACCAGCTGAGCCACCAGGGAAGCCCAAGAATACTGGAGTGAGTAGCCTATCCCTCCTCCAGCAGATCTTCCTAACCCAGGAATCGAACTGGGGTCTCCTGCATTGCAGGCTGATTCTTTGCCAACTGAGCTATCAGGGAATCTGGTGGGACCAAGGACAGCCCTAAATTTCTGGTTTAAAAGTGTCTGCACAGCCAGGCCATCTTCTTGCATCACTGGCCCCACACGCTTCTACAGGAGCTGCTGGGTGCTTCTCTAGGTCTGGGGTCTCTTAGTTTCTCTGGTCCCATCTCAAACTCATCCCCTGTCCCCAATTGCCCACCATACATGGGACAGTCCCCCAGGAAGAAGCTTCATCCTGTCCAGTTCCCTAACGGCTGCCCCAGCCTCACATAGCGAGGAATCAGCTCGCTCAGAGCTGAACTCTGTCTTGTGTGTGAATGAATGCCAAGTGCTGTGGAGCACCTGTCCCATTGCTGACTATTCTAGGGCCACCAGTGTGCTGTCAATCAGGAGGTGAAGCAGCTCTGTTGGACTTCACAGAGAACTGGTCGCCATTTGGGAAACTGCATCTCTGATGGCAACATGGTGTGCCGGAGGCCCTGACTGTGGACGGCTACCGCCTTTGCCGTGAGGCGACGTCAGTCAGTACTCTCTGGCGTGTGGCACCCAAGCACGGCCATAATGAAATTTGTTTTTCCTTATAGTTAGGCACTATGCGCGGGTGCCTGCTAAGTCCCTCAGTCGTGTCCGACTCTTTGTGACCCTATAGATCATATCCCACCAGGCTCCTCTGTCCTTGGGATTCTCCAGGCAAGAATACTGGAGTGGGTTGCCATGCCCGCCTCCAGGGGATCTTCCCGACCCAGGGATCAAGCTCCCATCTCTTACATCTCCTGCATTGCCAGTCGTATTCTTTAGCACGAGCGCCACCTGGGAAGCCCAGTTAGGTACTACACTGATTTTTCCTTTTTAATGACCAGAGCAAGTGGGTCACATTATCCTTGACTTTGTTTCAGAGTGTCAAGGGGGTGTCCCAAGTCCTTTATTATAGGAGATATCAGTCTGAAGGGGTCTCAAACCCCTGCTGGAAAGGACAAGCTTGATCTTCCCAAGGGGTCTGAGGCTGACCTTGGCAGGGGGACACTGGGGAAGGCAATGCTCAACACACAGGAAGCTGGGGCTAGTGGGGGCCTTCGGGCAACCTTGTGCTGGGCTGTGCTGGGTCACTCAGTTGCCTCTGACTCTTTGTGACCCCATGGACTGTAGCTCACCAGGCTCCTCTGTCCATGGGGATTCCCCAGGCAAGAATACTGGCATGGGCTTCAGGCGGTCTTCCCAACCCAGGGATTGAACCCAGGTCTCCTGCATCGCAGGTGGATTCTTTACCATCTGAGCCACTAGCGAAGCCCTCAGGCAGCCTTACAGGGGCACTTTGTGGGGTCTGGGTGCTGCAGTCACTATGCCCTGCCTGTTGCCCACCATGCCCACCCTGGTGCTCACCTCCTGGGCAGGGCCTCCGGATGGGGCATTTCCTTGACTCAGACAGCACCTGGCAGGTGGATGCCTCCTCCCGCCCGGCCCGGCCGGCCTCCCGCACGCGGGTCTCCAGGCCCCAGGCCGAGCCGCAGGTCTTCCCGTTGTGCGTACAAGGGCTCCAGCTGCCCCAGGGGCTCAGCTCACACTCCTCTGCGGGGGTGGAGGGGGAGACAGACAGGCAGATGGGGTCAGTTGGCAGTGAGTGTCCCTCAGATCAAGTGCAGGGTCTGAGGGGTTCAGCTCCCTGAAGACACCATCTCCACATGTAAGAGTCTCAGGCTATCATTAAGGAGCCAAGGGGGAACGTTTAAACAGCTACTTCTGAGATCCTGGGATGAGAGCGGTACTAATGCAAACACAGGCTGTGGCGAGCCGGAAGCCCGAGTGACAGACCGTGTGGCTTTAAAGGGGAAGGCTTCCCTGAGGAGGTGACGTAGGAGCCAGAGGAAGAGCAGACTTATCAGCTGGCAGCGGAAAGAAGCGCATCCCAGGTAGCTGTGCACAGCCCTGGAGGCCTGGCCATCCTGTGTGGGGCACGAGGATGCTGTAGTGATGGGCAGAGTGAAGGTTCAGGACGGCAGGGACAGGAGACAGGCTGCACGGCTGGCTGGGAGGCCCTCAGGGCCAAGACCTGGTTTCTGAACCTGATCTTGTGCCTCTGATAAGCTTTAGGAGGTGGGAGTTAGGCTGTGCTGTTGTGAGGAAAAATGAGGTCATGGACAGAAAAGGTAGGGAGTAATTTTTTTTTAATATATGAATATATAATATATAGTATTCTTTCACATTTGGTTCTTTTAAGAGTCCTAGAAAGGTAGGCAGAGAATAGGGCAGTTCTTAATACCTCCGCTTTGCAGATTAGGACACGGAGGCCTAGAGCAGGTAAGGGGTAAGCCGAAGCTCCAATCCTTTGGCCATCTTATTCGAAGAGCCGACTCATTGGAAAAGACCTGGATACTGGGAAAGATGGAGGGCAGGAGAAGAAGGGGGCAACAGAAGATGAGATGGTTGGATGGCAACACTGACTCAATGGACAGAGTTTGAGCAAGCTCCAGGAGATGGGGAAGGACAGGGAAGCCTGGAGTGCTGCAGTCCATGGGGTCAGAAAAGAGTCGGACATGACTGAGCGACTGAACTAGGGAATTGAATTAGGGAACTGAACTGAATTAGGGAAAAGAGGTGCTTGCACAGCAGAACCACAAGTGTTTACGATCCAGCAGGGCCCAGCACCCAAGTCTCCAGACCCTGGAACGATGGTCCTTCACAGACGCATTCATCTGGGAGCACAGTCTGAGCACCTGCCGTGTGCCTCCTGCCGTGCGGGTGCCCAGGTGAGGCAGGGAAGGGACAGCCCCGGGTCTGTCTCCCAGAGCTCACCGTCTTCAGCAGTGGGGCTGGAAGGCAGGGCGCTTGTACAGACAGGGACGCTCCAGCAGCACTAGGAGATCAGGAGGCCCTGTCCTGAGCCACCAGGTGGGCTTCCTAGAGGAGGAGACTCCTGATCTGAGTCTTGAAGTGGGCATGGGGAGGTCAGCCAGATTCAGGGAGGAGCAGGAAGGACAAGTGCTCCAGTTGAAAGAAATGAAAGTGAAAGTGTTAAGTCACTCAGTCGTGTCTCTTTGTGACCCCATGACTGTAGCCCGCCAGGCTCCTCTGTCCATTCTCCAGGCAAGGAAACTGGAGTGGGTTGCCATTCCCTTCTCCAGGGGATCTTCTTGACCCAGGGATTGAACCCTGGTCTCCTGCATTGCAGGCAGATTCTTTACCATATGAAAGTGAAAGTGAAGTTGCTCAGTCGTGTCCGTGTCCGACTCTTTGCGACCCTGTGGACTGTAGCCTACCAGGCTCCTCCCTCCATGGGATTCTCCAGGCAGGAATACTGGAGTGAGTTGCCATTTCCTTCTCCAGGGGATCTTCTTGACCCAGGAATCGAACCCAGGTCTCCCACATTGCAGATGCTTTAACCTCTGAGCCACTAGGGAAGCCCCCAGAAAAGCCCATAATTGAAAGAAATACCCCAAGCGAAATCCCTGGATGACTCTGCCCTCCATGGGGAAGCTGGGGCACAGACTCAAATGGAGGAGGAAAAACCTGATAGAGTTGGAGAGGTGGCAGATGGGGGCTACATTGCCCACAGCTTGGGGAACAGTGGGAGCCACTGAGGGGCCTTGAGCAGAAGAGAAACCTGATCGGATTGTCATTCTCAGATCATCGCTCTGGCTTCTGGAACGAGAGACAGTGTGGGCTGCAGACAGTGAGACTGGAGGCAGGCATATGGGCAAGAGTCTGTGGCCAAGATCATAGCAATGGGCAGAGGGTGGGGAGAGAAAGTGATGTTTGGGTGTAGGGTGGGGGAAAAGGGAAAGGAAGGCTGGGGCAAGTTTGGAAGCTTTATTCCGCTTCATTTCCCCCAAAGTTTTTTTTTTAACCACCTAACATCTGTATTTATTCTTGTGCGTCTTCTGTCTCCACAGTAAAATGTCAAGTCTACAAGGGCAGAAACTTTTTCTGTTTTGTTCACTAATATGTCCTCAATGACTTGGAAAGTGCCTGGAGCATAGAAGATACTCTAGCAAATATTTCCCGAGTGGATGAACAAGACTGGATTGGATGTAGGATGACAGGCAAGAGTCCACAGTGATGCCCATGCTTCCAGGATGGCCAGCCTGTGGGTGGTGAAGCAGGTCATTGAAGGAGGAAGCCCAGAAGAAGCACCAGGCTGGGGATGGGCAGGGAGGGAAGAATGCATCCACAGGGCAGGTGAAGATGTGAGTCTGCTGCCCGTGAGAAAATGAAGCTGAGGAGAGCGAGTTAGGAGCCATCAGTGTTTGGAATGACCGTGAACATGAGCCCAGAGAGACTGTGTGGGCAGAGATATGTGATTCAGGTGAGAACGCTGGGGAACAGCCTCATAAAAGGACAGATCACAGAAGTGGTGCTCACACGGGAATCTGAAAAGGAGTAGGGGGAAAACAGAGCAGTCATGACAACTAGTATGACAGGTAATAATAATGACATATATTGAGCACTTACTGTACCAGCTACTGTATTAAGTACTTTAAAGTGTATTAATTAATTCACCCATTACAACAACCCTCTCCATGAAGTAGATTTTATGTTCTATTGTAATTTTTTTTAACATTTGGAGAAACTGAAGGACAGAGAGCTTAACTGACTTGCTCAAGATCACTAATGGGTGATTTTCAGAGATAGCATTTGAACCCAGGTCTTATTCCAAAATCAGTGCTCTTCTTCTGTGCTCTGCAACCGCCCTTGGCAATAATAATGATGTAGATGTTGGTAGTAATAGTAATCATCACAACGGTGCCTATGATGGGTCTAGTGTATTGAAGGGTTCCTATGTGTCCCTGACATAGCATTGGGTTTCCCATCATCATGTGACATTCTGCTATGGTTTCTTCCAGGTCTCCTGACACCCCTCACCAGCCCCTGCTCCAAGGAGGGAGGGGGTAGGGCAGGGCAAGGATGCCCCCACTCACCCTGGCACTCCCGTGTGCTCTGCTGGGCCGCGGTGCCTGGCGGGCAGGTGGGCAGACACTTTCCCTTGTACAGGTAAAACCGCCTCTTGCACTGGATGCAGAAGTCCTGGCTGAAGCAGCTTTCACATGTGGCTCCGCATTCTGTAATACAGCCAGGACCAGCCCTGGTGAGGGGAGATGCCTGGGGATGGGACCCTCTGGGACTGCCCAGGACTGGGGAGGGCCTCTGAGTGACCCAAGCTCTGCAGTACTGGGGTCCAGATTCTGTGTGTCTCTGGAGAAGGGAATGGCAACCCACTCCAGTTTTCTTGCCTGGAAAATTCTATGGACAGAGGAACCTGGTGGGCTCCAATCCATGGGGTCACAAAGAGTCGGACACGATTGAGTGACTAACATCTCATTTGAAGCCCAGACTTGTCCACAAACGGGGCTGCATTTCAGATCTCCTTTTCTCATTTGAACTGAGGCTCAGTGGGGGCAGGTGTCATGTCCAAGGTAACATGGTTATTTTGATTCTCTTTATCATTTGAGCTGAGGCTCAGAGAGAGTAAATACCTTGCCTGAAGTCACACAGTGAATCTGGGCTGGGAGTGAGGACTCCCTACTCCATTTCCACCAAAGCTCAAAGATGGTCATGATTTGCCCAGCTCACACTGAAAACCAAAGTTAGGAGTTAGGACTCCTTTTCCCATTGAGCTAGGCCCAGGGAGAGTGAGCAGCATGCCAAAGGCCACAGAACAAACTAGTGTAGGGGTGGAAATTCCCTGCCCTGTTAGGGTTGAGCTCAGAGAGGATACTGACTTGCTTAGGGCTTCAGAGCCAGCCTGAGGCAAGCATATATCTGAGTCTGGGCTCAGGCATACACTACTTTCCCAGGGGCTGCTGTGTTAGGTGAGAGGTGGGATGTGGACCAGAAATGTGCAGGAGCACAGTGCTAGCATAAGATAAGGGAGGGGCCACATACTTTTGCACCTGTTGACTTCCTGGCCACGGACGCCGAAGTAGCCGGGCGGACAGTCGTGCACACACTTGCCGTACTGGCGGATGCCTTCCCGGCGGATGAACAGGAAGAGCCTCTGCTGGCAGGTTGAGCAGCCGTTCTCCTCTGAGCAGATAACACAGCCTGTGCAGTTGCCCCCCAGACCAGTGCCCACTGCCAGCCAGACCAGGGTGGAGGGTGGGGAAAGGGAGAGAGAGAGAGTGAAACCACATGTGTCAGCAGCTCAGACTGTCTTATTGGGATAGAACAGTAATTGAGCACGTGGCCATCCAAGTGACTACACTTCCCATGCAACTAGATCATGTGACTTTGGTCATGTGACCAAAACCTGGCTAGTAGGTTATAAGGTAAAGCAGTGTGTGTGCAACTTCTAGAAAGCTTAAAGTGCAGGGGCATGCCCTTTGTCATCCCTGATCCTTCCCGTTGGGTGGAATGTGAACACGAGGGCTGGAGCACAAACATCTTTTTTGGATCATGAGGTATAGACCATGTGTCAAAGATGTTGGAGAAATAAGATGAAAAGTTCGGTCACTCATTGACATATTTAATCTTCACTAATGCAGTGTGTATTTTTGAGTGTGTTTGTGGTGCACATGCATGAGGGTGTGGAAGACCCTCGTCTCCCTGCTGCCTTTCTGAACAATACCCCATTCCTCACTGACGCCATTATCAAGGGCTCCCAACATCCTCAAGTACAGCAAGTGAAGGGAAGGAACTTTTTGTTCCAGAAGTGGCAACCAAAGCTGGGGAGAAAAAGATGAGAAATACCCTAGAAAGAAAGCTCCTCCAGGGTTTATAGGGAGTCTCTGCCGTCCGACTACCTCTGATCATGCTGACACCAAGACAGGAGGACTCAGGAGAGTTAGGAGCTGTCAACTTGGGCAAGAGGGGGTTGCTGTGGTTTCCTCTCACTTCCCAAACCCCAAAACCAAGTGAGAGAAGATGCAAGGGTACCCCTCACAGAGACTGTTGCCTGCATAAAGGGGGTGACCAGCACCTCACACCCCGGTTGGATGTTAGCTTGCGTGGCAGCCCCACAGGTCTGCTCCTTCCAACACCGCTTTGAGCACAGAAAAGAGACCAGGAGAGGGAAGGGGCCAAGCTGAGCAGGAAGGCAGCAGAAGAAATTGCATATCCTTTATGGCCTGCATGAGGGGTTCTCAGTGGCAAGTCTCCCCAGGAGTAGTCAGGCTCAAGAAGCCTCACCCAAGAAGGCTGGTTTCTGGCAGGCGCCCCAGCAAGAGGCAGTAGGGTAGACCATTGCGGGTAGGCGGGAGCTGGGGAGAGTCAGAAATTAACCAGGTGTCATTAAGGGACAAGAAAGGGCCAGGCAGCTTCATGGAGGCAGAGATTAAGGAAACATGAAACAGTTGCATGTTTATACCTCACCAAGTTCAGCTTGTTTAATAAACTAGTTACCTTGGCATTATGTAAGCCCACTGCCCCTGAGATGTGACCCCACCAACAAAGGGCAAAGAGACCCTCTATTGGCTTGAGGTGGTCTCTACCACTTGGCAGAATAGGACTCAGATTAGAAATTATGTTCAATGACAGAGAAATAGAAGGGTATGTCCCGAAAACTGAGTTTGTGGTCAGAGACGCAGCCTGACACAGGCGTGGGTGGTGCTACCCATTTTGCAACTTAAGAAACAGAGGCCCAAAGAGGTGAAATGACATACCCAGCATCCCTCAGCATCAGTGGTGCAGGGACCCATGTCAGTCAGCACCACACTGCCACTCGGCACATTTACTCAGGGCTGTCTCTGTGACAGGCAGAGCCTGGGGCTGCAGGCATGAGCAACACGTGGCCCTGCTGTTCTGGGACCTTACAGCCTGGTTGGGAGGGTTGCAGCCCACAGAAGTGACTGTAATAGCAACGCAGATGGTGACAAAGCGAAACCCTTACTAACCGTTTTCTCTCAGAAGAGTTTAGGGATCACGCAGCCCAACCCCTGCAGCTTCACTGGGAACCCAGAGGCCAGAGAAGGTGGAGCCTTCCCTAAGGTCAGGCAGCCAAATAGCAAAGAAATTCCAGCTAGAGCTACTGCAGTATTTGTAGAGTGAGATTTCAACATGCTGCAGAAAAAAAAAACCCAACAAGGACTCACCCCTGACCTGGGAGGGTGTCAGTGTGTGTGCAGGCATGCATGTGTGTTGACAGGTGATGGATCTCAACTGCCTTCATCACCAGGTCTTTGAAGAGCGGTTGGCTCTGCCTCTTGCTGCAGTTGGTAGGGTGCCCTCTAGTGCCTTGCTGTTGTAATGACACCCCTGACTTTTGTAATCTGATGGCCTCACTCCAGCTTTCATCACATCTCTATAACTCATTAGAAAGGGCAACGCTGTTCCTCCCATTTCCCCACGGTTACAGATGTAGAGACTTGAGTGATAATTTTATGAATAATAAGTGATGACAGCTAGAGTTTGTACAATGTTGCTTTAGAAAGATCCAGACTTGATGGCTCCTCAACTTGACTATGCATAAGAATCTCCAGGGAGGCTTGTAAAGCCTCTAGGCCAAGGAATGTACATTTAAACAAGACCAAAATAGACATAATTGGCATTTTGTGTGTGTCTTTTCTTACTCATAATCTCCTTTCCCTGAGAACCAGACCTGACAACTATGCTTGTTCAGCTTTACCCTTTCCCCTAGCCAGTGGTGGACAGGCTGTACCAAGGCCTGACAGGTCATCCAGGCTGGGACCATTAGACCACCTCTCTAGAGAATTTTGACTGTGTGCGGACAGACCATGGTTTAGGATGGCCTCTTGACCGAAGGACATTTGCAGGAGGGCAGGCTGAAGTGACTTAGCAGCAGCAGCAGCAGCAGCAAGGTGGCCTGTTCCAGTGTACAAGTGTGAGAAGCTTTGGTGGGCACTAGCACTCTTTTCTAGCAAAGACCCATCTCTGACTTTGAGGTTCATGTGGTACCACCTCTGTCCAGATGCATCTAACGTGGGCTTGAGCAATCAGCATCAGGTCCCCTTGACTGCAGTGATTGGTCCAGACATAGGCGCAAGTTTCGACAGAACCTAGTCTTAGGATTGTGTGTGTGTGTGTGTGTGTGTGTGTGTGTGTGTGCGCGCGCGCGTGCATGTGCACGCGCATGTGTTTACACTCTATTTGATTTGAGAAGATGTAGATCAGAGTTGGTGGACAACGCATGAGGGGAGAGGGCCCCAAGAATGGAGGCCACACAAGAGATTGCCTGTGCATCTGATCTACTCCTGGGAGGGTCCATAAAGTCTCTTCTCTTCTAAAACCATTTTGAGTATGGTTTTCTGCCTCTTGCAGACAAAGACGCCTGACTACACAGAAGCACACACACAGAGAGAGGGAAATCAGATGCAGAGAGAGAGAGAGAGAAACCTCATGGGGCCCAGATGGTCAGAGTTTCTGATCATCTTCTAACTTCATCTTTCTAGTCCCCAAAGACTTGATTCACTCCATAGTCCCAAAGAAAGTTGCTAGTTAACTTGAGGTAGCTCTCTTCACGTCAAATTACAGTCAGAATGATGCAGGTCACCAGGTAGGTGGAGCCCAACAGGTCATGGTGGGGCAGCTCGGCTTTAGCAAGGCTGAGGGCCTGAAGCTCTGCCCACTCAGCCTGACCACACGGCACACCAAGGGGCCCTGGGGTTCTAGGGCACCTGCTCTGAAAACCCCTGGCTCCTTCTGTACCTCAACTGGATGCTGGCCTTCATTGCTGCCCTCTCTCCCCTCTGAGGCATATTTCTCATTGAAGTATCAGTATTTGAGCTCTGATTGCCACCTCCCTGAGTTTTCTTGGGGCATCACAGGGGATGACACCCCATGTGATTTCTCTTAGTAAGTATTTCCCCTCATCAAGACCATCCTCCCACAGTTGAAGTACCAATGGCCCCAAAAGGATGATCTTGTGTTGCTCCAGCATCCAGAGGGGCTTGGAATGACATCAGAGTCACTTTGTCTTTCCTCAAGCAGCCAGGAGATAAGTTGAAATTTGGATGTCCATCTTATAGAGAATGACAGTAGACTTTTATCACATTGGGGTTGGTAGTTCACTAAGGGATACAGGCTTATAACAACTCTGAGCACGTGCATTAGACCAAGGTTCAGTAATCCATTCATCCATCCAACCATTCATTCAACAGATAGCTAGTGAGCCCCTACTCTCTGTGAGGTCCAGTGCTAGGGACTCAGTGGTTACAAAATGTGGTGGCAGCTTGTGCGATCATGGGAAAAGTACTCCAACTCTCTGGGCCTCAGTCATTCTAGCTGTGAAAGGGGGTGGTACTTAACTTGCAGATGTGATGAAAGCAGACGGTATCATACATGGAAAAGTCTTAGCATAGAGCCTTTCTCCCTTGGGATGGTGAAGGGCTCAGGGCAGAGACAGAGGAGGCAGCTTTGGTCTTGGGAGGAGGGCAGTTTATTCTTTCTGTTGGGATCATGGAATGACCTGTGTCCTTTGAAATGAGGGTTTCCAATCTCAGGGTCACCCACATTCTGAGAATGACCGCAAGCCCCTTGTTTCGATGGGAGTCAATGGTTCAGTGTTTGCAAGTGATCGCTATATTTTTTCATTTAGGTATCTGAGTGGATCCAGAGTCATCTCTGCATTATCGTGCCTCCCACCCACCTTTCCTTGAGGGGGTCAGAAGGCACAGGGCGACATCTAGGATCCTGAAAATTACCTGGTCTCTCAGGCAGGACCATCTCCTTGGCAGCCCACAGTGAGCCTGAAATTGACAAATCCTCAGTACCCAAGCCAAGAACTTCACTATACATGCAAAAAAAAAACCAGAAAAAAAAAAACCCCAAAAAACTAATTCACTAACAGTTAAAAAATCAGACTTCACGTAAGAAGCTGGAAAAGGTATGAATACTTGCCAACACGCCAGGCCTGCATTCCCGCAGGGCAATGCTTGGCTGGAATTCCACAGAGGGGGCCTATGCTCTCTGGTTTGCCAAGGTCCCCACCACTCCCAGTTGTTATCCCTGACACTGAGGGCAAAGGTCAACCGCCATGTCTTATCATCCTTGGGCAGCTGTTTTTCTCACAGTTGCTTCATTCACCCACATTAGAAGGCAGTGCAGAGTAGGGGTTCCCAAACTTGGGCATGCATCAAATTCACCTAGAGGGCTGGTTAAATCACTGATTGCTGAGCCTTCCCCTCAGTTGCTGATTCAGTAAGTCCGGGTAGGGCTTGAGAATCTGCACTGCTAACAGGTTCCTACTTTAAAGTGGAGCAGGGTTAAGAGCCACACTGCTTGGGTTCAAGCAGCTCTGCCCCTCATCCTTGCTCATGTGCCCTTGAACTAGTGCCTTCCGCCCTGTGCTTCAGTTTTCCCACCTGTAAAACAGGGATCACACTGACCAACCTGAGAGAACCCTGAGGACCTGAGCAGGCCTGACAGTCAACCAGGGTCTCAGTAACGTGGCTATCACCACCTGCCATGCCTCCGTTGGTGTTTGTGATCTCAGACTTGCTTTGGCAATCAGTGCAGAACTTTTAATTTGCTGTCAACATTTTTGAGGTAGAGTTTCTTCACATTTGGGGTGTGCCCAGGGAAGTGTGTCTTGCATGAGAACAGTGTGTGTCATGGTGGACTACAGGATTTAACACAGCTGTCCTGAAGGACTCCCTGGGGGAGAGGAGGTTGGAGAAGAAGAAAAAGAGACCACCATCCCCTATCCCAAGGCAGGGCAACCTGAGGTGGGCCAGACCCTTGAGAAGGATCCAGAACCATGTGTGTGTGTGTGGGGGGGGCCCACACACAGAGAGTGCTGGACGGTGCGTTCTCCTATCCCCGCCTGGCAGTGGAAGATGCATGTCACCGATGACCAGAGGAAATAAACAACATCTGGGCTTCCATCTGCCTGCTCAGATCGCCACATATGGGAGGCAGTCTTTGCCACTGGAGGCTGGCTCAGAGGACCTCCAGGCACATTCCTGCCTTGGGAGCAGATTTCACCATCCCCAGCAAGGCATGGGCCCTAGTGATGACTCCTGATTGGAGAGATCGGGGTGGGGGGGGGCGGGCGGCGGGGGGAGCGGTGTGTGGGGACACTGTCTCAGCTTCCAGCATGACAAACGCCTATTTTCTGGCTGTGTGATCTTAGGCAAGTGGCTTCACTATTCTGAACCCGAGTCTCCTCTTTTGCAAAATGTGGACAATAGTAGCAACCACCTCCCAGCACTTGTGAGCTCATCCATGCCGAGTACTTAGCACAGCTCATGGCAGATAAATGAGCACTGTTTTAGTACTTGATTGATGGGAGGTACATGGGAAGCACCCCAAGGGGCTCCCTTGAGAGCTGGGGGTTCAGCTTGGCTCATTCTCTTTCAAATTTCCACAATCTTGCACACTGCAGGTGCCTGCTATTTCTTAAATGAATGAATGAATGATGGCTTAATAAAAGTTCTCAAAAGCTGTTTTCAGGGAGGCTGCAGTCTAGTTGGGGGAACTTGGTTCATACATTGCCAAGAAAGCTGATGATGTCTGCCCAGCAGAGCTCAGAGCTAAATGAAGGACCCAGGCAGCCAGGAGCTGGATTCAGACTTCAGTTCATCAGGGATGGTTTTCTGGAGAGGCAGATGTGGGAACTGGAGCAGGACTGGTTTGCGTCAGAAGAAAGGTTTCCTAAGAAAGGTGAGTTTATGACAGTATAGGAAATCCCCTACATTTGAACCTTCAGGCTACGAACTTTCAAAGATGCCAGTGTGTCCAGAGAAAGGATAAAGAGAGACAAGGGGAAGAAGAAGTAACTGAAGAGCTGAAAAGGCTCACAATGTAGAAGATGGCAAGGGGATGTTCTTTATTTGAAAAGGCTGTTCATTTTTGAGAAACAGGACCTGAATGTAGAAAGGGTCCATGAAGTTTGCAGCAGCCATTCAGAATGCAATGCAGTGCTACTGTGTCATCTATGACGAGAGAAAAAGCTACTATCCAGATGTCACTGGATCAGTTTTTCAAGAGGGGCAAGAGGATTGAATCCAGCAATGAACCAGAGCCTGTGCCATCAATGTCAGGCGTGAGGGAAACTGCAGCTTGCCCCCATCTCCTATGGCCGATGACCCTTCAGCTCCACCATCTCCCAGCTCCTCTCCCTACTCCAGTCAGTGACTCTTCTGCCTCTTCACGTGCTGCCAGCGCCTGTGTGCCAGATGTAGTACTGTACTCCCGTGCTTTTCAAGGTACTGCACTGGACGATTAAAAATGGGTTTGTGTGTGTGTGAGTTTGCTTTTCTGTATTATGTGTGTGAAAATGGTAATAAACCTATTATAGTACAGTACTATATAGCCAATTATGTTAGTTGGGTACCTCGGCTAACTTTGTTGGAATTACAAACAAATTGGACTTAAGAATGCACTCTGGGAACAGAACTCGTCTGTATGTAGGGGACTCACTGGGTATAAGTTGCTGGCAGGGAGGGAGCTTGGGCAAGAGGCAGAGAGCAAATCCTTGCTACAGTGTCAGCACACGACACCAAGGGTTTAACGGGTAGAACCCTCGGAATATAGTAATAATAGGCACACATCCAAAATGGAAACTTTAAATACTTTTCCTCCCTCTGCCCACCCCAAACTGCCCCTCCTGTCCATCTGGGTCAATGGCTACCCCACTCGTGGTCAAACATCTTGGAGTCACCCTGCCCCTTCTCCTTGTGTCCTATCCCATATAGAATCTATGAGAAATCAGTCTACGCCAACACCAATTCCCCTCCCTCCCAATCGCCACTTGCCCTGCTCCAGCCATGCTGGGCTCATCCTTGCTGTCCCTCAGACATGCCAAGACCACTCCCAACTCAGGGCCTTTGCACTCGCTTGCCCTTCCCTCTGCCTGGAGTGCCCTCCCCACATTCATCCACAGGGCTCACCCCCTTGGGATCTCAACTGGCACGTCCTTCCCCATGAGACCTCCCTAACCACCTGGCCTGAAGTCACACCCATCGCACATCCCTGTCTCAGCCTGCTTTGTTCTTCTTTGGCACTTATCTCCATCTGATATGTGACAGGTTGGTTTGAGTTTTTGTTATCTCTTTCCCACCACTGAAAGGTAAGCTCCAGGAAGGTAAGGATAAACCACAGTGCCCTGCACAGACTCTTCAGCACCTTGCTTTGCTCACTTAAAGTATCCTGGCGAATGCTGTACATCACTGCCTCGTCCTCTTTTATAGCTGCTACCCCCTCCAGGTAGAGACGCTGCAAGGTTCATTTAGGTACAATGATTGTATCCACTTCAGAAAAGAGGAAACTGAGGTCCAGGGCAATGCTGCCACTTGCTCAAGGTCACTTACTAAGAGGTAAGTGCCTTACTAAGAGGTATTTGGCTGGATAGTCTGACCCGGGCAGTGTGGCTGCAGAACCTGAAGGTTTCACCTCAAGGCCACACTGCCTTCCCATTGCCAGTATATCCCAATGCCTCCTTTAATCCTCCACACAGAGTAAGAGGTCCCCTTGCTAAGGCCTTGCTAGGTTTCCTATGCTGTGCTAAGGTTAGTCTCCTTCAATGTTCATTTGACCTTGACAGAGATAGGAAATTAGCCAGACAGTGGCAGTATAGGTTGTCCCAGGACTGACCCCGCCCTTCTGCATCTTATTCAATCCCATGCTCTTCTCCCCTCATCTCCATGACATGGAGCAGATCAGTACTTATGTGTTCAATCAGAGTTTGAACTGTTTCCCCGTCCTTCAGGTCCCCTCCAGGCTCTCTCTGAGTGATTCTTTTGCCACCACCTGGACTTGGGGAAGTGGGGAAGTACCCTGGCCCAGCTCCTGCTTGAATCCTTCTCAGACATTGGTTTCCACCTGCTGGAGAGGTAGGGAGATGGAAGCTGGTAGTGGAACCAGGGCTCATACCCACATCTGCTGTTTCCCAGCCAGTGGTGATCCTTAGAATCAAATCCATCAGAATTCCCTGGGGCTGTATGCATTTTCCTGTGAGACCCTGTATCTCCAATTAGTCTTTTAAAAATAACTGCTTATTTTACTGCATGTGTGCTCAGTTGCTCAGTCATGTCCAAGTCTTTGTGACCCCCTTTGGACTGTAGCCCACCAGGCTCCTCTGTCCATGGAATTCTCCAGACAGGAATGCTGGAGTGGGTTGCCATTTCCTTCTCCGAGGGATCTTTCTGACCCAGGGATTGAACTGACACCTCTTGTGTCTCCTGCATTGCAGGTGGATTCTTTCCTACTGAGCTACCTGGGAAGCGGTTATTTCATCAGTTACTACCAAATAGCCTATCTCTTTGAAGATATTTATGATGCTTATTGAAAATTAAAAAAAAAATAGAATCACCTGGAGCTGCTTATTTAAAACAGAGGCACTTCCACTCCTCAATGTGTGCTGTTGGCTTAACACTTTACGGCGGTCTACCTGGTGTCATATGTGTATGAACTCATGTGATTTTTAAAAAAACTACTCTATGAGGTCAGCCAGGGCTTCCCAAACTAATGAGCATACAAAGTGTCCAGGGGTCTTGGGTTCAGATGTAGATGTTGATGCTAAAGGTCTGAGGTGAGGCCTGAGAGTCTGCTTTTCGACAAAGCTCCCCAGGGATGCTGATGGTGCTGGCCTCCATATCTCATTTTAAGAAGCAAGAAGGCAGGTGCTGTTATCACTTCTTATTTTATGGGAAAGGAAAAGTGAAAGTGTCAGTCGCTCAAGTCATCTCAGACTCTTTGAGACCCCATGGACTGTAGTCCATCAAGGTTCCTCAGTCCATGGAATTCTCCAGGCAAGAATGCTGGAGTGGGTACCCATTCCCTTCCCCAGGGAATATTCCTGACCCAGGGATCAAACCCAGTTCTCCCACAATGCAGGTAGATTCCTTACCAACTGAGCCACTAGGGAAGCCGAGAAACCTGCCTTTAGATCCCAGTTCTAAACTTCATTCCTTGGGCCTGTTATTGGACCTCGGTTTGCTCACTGTAAGCTAGGGGCAATCATCTACTCACTGGAAAGCCTGTTCCTTCCACAAATATGTATCAAGGACCTACTATGAGCCAAGAAGTGTTGTAGACACTGGGGATCCATCAGAGGACAAGACAGCCCTTCTCCTCATGGAGTCTGCATTCTAAAGGAAAGAGAGAGGTCATCTGAGATAGTGACAGTAAGTGAATGAAAGGAAACAAAGTGAGCGGAGGACAGAAGGGTCCGGCCACAAGACAGGACTCATTGAGACCTACAAGGAACGTATTCCTGGCAGAGGAACCAACAGGTACAAAGGTCCAGGGGCTTAGCATGGAAGAAGGCAGTGAGGCCAGAAGACAGAGATTGGTCAGAAAGGCAGATCAGCCCAGAGCAAGGTGCTGGGCTCAGAAAAGGCTAGTTCTGGGCTTTCCTGGAAGCAAGATGGGAAGACCCTGCGTGGTGCAGGCCAACTAGCATCTGCATCTCAAGAGGTCCCTTTGGGGCTGAGCAGAATGGATGGGAAGAGGCAGCAATGGGAACTGGGAGCCCGAGTTGGAGGCCTGTGGTCATCTGGGGGGTTCTGGACCAGGCTATTGGCTGTGAGCAGCAGACGGACAAGTCTTGCTCAAGGGTAATTATGAGAATTAAAAGGTAAGCAGTCTAGTTCATGGTGCAGCAGGTAGCTGGTGTGAGCTGCTATCAGTTCCCCGTCCTCATCCTCTAAAGAGACCTGATCTGAGAATCCCATGACGGTATCTAGCCCGCAGCCTCTTCCAGAAGTGCCTGAATCCCTTCTGCTCCTCCACATCATTGGCTCGGGTTGTGCTTCCATGACCTGCAGTGGCCTCTTGACGTTCGCAGGCCACTGGGACAAGGTCTCACTCACATCTTGCTGTTCAGTTGCTCCCTACACCTGCTGCACACCCGCCACCTCCAAGCTGGGCTGAAACCTGAGGCCCTGTCTGGATGGCTCCCCAGGTCATTCTTGAAGGTGAGAAAAACAGAACAGGCATCTGCCCGCCCAGGCCCCCAGACCAACTGCCCAGCTCAGGAAGTAGGAGATGAGGGGAGGCAGCGTGGGGCAGGCAGGAGTCCAGGTCATATACATCTGAGTTTGAATCCCAGCTCTGCAACCTTGACCCTGGGGGGGGGGGCGGTGGGGGTCCCTCTCACTTCTCTGAGCCTCACATCTCAGCTGCAAAATGAAAATGATGCTATTAAAGGGTTGTCTGGAGGATGAAGGGAGGCAATAACCTACAGAGCACCTGGCTGTGAGGTGAGCAGAAGTAACGCAGCTTAGATTAGGAGTAGGCCTTCCTACTTGGTAAGATTATCAGGCCACCTGGATACAACCAATTAGCTTTCGCTTAACACTGACCGCTGTTTGCCAATTAGGACCAATTAGCTTTCACTTAATACTGACTGCTGTTTGCCAATTAGGAAATTAGGAACGGGGCGGCAACCCCCAGGAAAGTCCCGCCCACACGAAAGTTTTGACCAATGAAATTGCTTTGCAAACTTGTAACCAATCCGCTTAAACCAACTACCAACTGCTGTGTGCTCACCCTATAAGTTTGTGTAACAGCTTGGGCTCGGGGCTCTCTGACCTGCACCACTGCGTTGGATGCGGCAGAGGGCCCTGGCTCGAGTCAGTAATAAACTTCCCCTTTTTGCCAGTTGCATTGTCTTGGAGGCCTTCTCTTTTCCCGCTCGGGGATACGGACATGGGACATAACACTGGCGGCATGCCTAGTTCATATGCCAAGGACTCACCAAATGGGAGTCAACTTTATCCTCATTGCTGTCCTGGGTTCAGCTCAGCAATTCCTGGCATGGTGAATAAGAGCTCTGGCTTCAGAGTCCCAGCTTGGCTTCCAACCCAGATGGACGGGGGCTATGGAAACCTGGGCATATGGCCTCACCTATCTGGATCCTACTTCTATAAAACAGGTCCTATCTCCTGAGGTTATGGGTAATTAATGCACACAGATCACCTGGCACATAGTAGGTGCTCAAAAATGGTATGATGCCAGCAGGGAGGAGCTGAACAGAAGCAGGTGACAGAGGCACAGTATGCGTGGGGCTTTGTCTTGGAAACCTCTCGTGGTCCTAGGGTACTGTCTCTACCATACCAAAACCCAGTCAATTGGAGGGACCCAGGCTTGTAGAACCTGGAAATTCTACACCCACTGTTAGCTGGTCTGTTTTCTCATCTGCAAAATGGGGATTGTAATCCTTCTTATCCAGTTAAAGGCAGGATCAATGGCTAGAACCAAGACAAACAGCCACAGCCAGAGACGCTGATCTCTATGAGCTCCTATAGACCCTCTGAAGGACCAGGTCTGCAGAGGGGCAGAGCCAGGCCGATGCCTGCTGAATATCTACAGCGTGCAGGACCCTGTGCCAGCAGGTCCTTCTGTTAAATCACTGCAAACCCATCACAGTCTTGCAAAGCTGGGCTGTAAACTCATTTTCAAGTATTGAAAACTAAGGTTCAGAAAGCTAAAGTTGTTGATCCAAATACTCACAGCAAAGAGTCAAGTGGGATGCAAACCATTGCCCTAACTCCTAACTGCTGGGAGCTCCACCTTCCTGATGGCCTGTCAGCCCCTTCCCGCTGCCTCAAGCCTGGGGACTCTCCAAAGGCAGAAAAGTGCCATTGAAGGTCACACATCCCAGAGCCCAAGACCCACAGAGAGCAGACGGAGCTGTGTGGTGCAGAGTCAGACAGGAGGAGGACAGAAGAGGCTGCAGGAATGACCCAGTGGCCCTAAGCCTGAAACCACCTGTGCTGCAGATGGAGACCTTTGCAGCATGCCCAGACCTTCAATCTTCAAGTCTGCATTCCTCACAAATGTCCTGAGTGCCAGTTTCTTTCCTTTTCCTTTAACATGGAGGGGACTGGAGGGAGGGTTATTGATGCAAGAGAATAAGATGGTCTACGAATTGAAACCATTCAGAGAAAGCAGCCCTCGCAGAATGTCAGCCATTGGTGGGGATGCTCCGCTCATGGGGAAAACATCAAGCCAACTCCCCCTGACCTGGGGCTAGTGTATCCAGCTGACACCTCTCCTATCCACTCTGTTGGGCCTGCCACCTTCATCAGTCTGGGGCCCTCAAGGACAGAGTCTGACTGACAGCAAGGGTTTAATAGACGTGTGCCGGCTGAAATGCAGTGACCCAGGGACAACCAGGAATGCAGGTGGACAGAGAAGAGTCACCTGCATTTGAGAGTTCCAGGAGTATCCTCAGGGAAGGCCCTAGGGCCACTGCATCAGGACTGAAAACACTTTCAAGGAAGAATCACTCATGGGAAGGGTGATCTGCTCAAAAGACAGAGAATTGGGAACTCACATCCTTCTCATAAGACCTTCTTATGAGGATATTTTGTAAGATCAAATAGCTCAGACCATAAGGTAGAAAAACTCCACTCCTACCAAAAAACCTTCAAACCTTTTCTTGAACAGTATTATAAGTAACAATGTCTATTCTCCAAAGGACATACAAAGTTAGCAGCTGGGATAACAGATTAAAGAAAGATATCTTCCATGTCAAAACCAACAGGAGATTAATATGTAGGTGATACAAAGAAGTCTTATAAACTGATGGCTTCCCAGATGGCGCACTGGTAAAGAATTTGTTTTGCCAATGCAGGAGATGCAGAAGACATGGGTTCGATCCCTAGGTCAGGCAGATCCCCTGGAGTAGGAAATGGCAACTCACTTCAGTATTCTTGCCTGGAAAATTCCATGGACAGATGAGTCTGGTGGGGTACAGTCTATGGGGTCACAGAGTCAGACATGACTGACTGACTGAGCACACACATGCCTATAAACTGATGAGAAAAATTCAGGAAACCCAGTAAAAAAGTGGGCAAATAAAAACCACAACAACATTTTTTATAAAGAAATTAACAACCTAAAAAGTAAAATTAAAAGATTTAAAATAAAACATAATTTAAATTAATAAAAATTTAAAATAAAAAGACATTTTAAAACTAAAGATAAAAACAAAAAGCTTAGAAAAATAAAATGTAAGAATAAAATAAAAATACACTTGTAAATTTAAATAAATTGCATTAACCCCTTCCAAGAAAATTTGAGGGCAATTTCATTTGACAGTAACAACCATTTAGAATGCATCAGACTGATTCTGCAAAAATGTTCATCATATGAAATTCTTACCACGTTTGTTCATCTGAGTTTGATATTTCTTGGGAGAAAGATTAACATTTGATACAACCCTAATAAAATCATTTTTTTGACAAGCTGAACAAATCCACAAAAGACACTTAAAAGAAGTTCATATAAAGCATTTATTTGTAAGTGCCTAAATTTACTAATCTAAGGAGACATGATAAGCAAATTAGATATCATGCAAATAACACAGTTTATTAGCTTTTTACCCACAAGATGATGGCCAGAACAAAGACAGTAAATTATAAAGTGCTAAGGCACTATATATAAAACAGATAACCAACAAAGATCTACGGGATAGCACAGGGACCTATACTTAGTACTTTATAATGGCCCATAAGGAAAAAGAATCTGGGAAAAAAAAAAATATATATATATATATATATATATGTATATATATATATAGCTGAATCACTTTGCCTTACACCTGAAACTAACACCACATTGTAAATCAACTATACTTCAATAAAAATAAACTAATAAAATACATTAAAATTAATAAAAATAAGATGCTTAAATAAAACAAAAATGAAAATTTTAAAATAAGTGAAGCAAATGTTAAGAGCAAAATTAAACATCAACAGTTTGTAACCATTTAAAATGGAGAAGGAAATGGCACCCACTCCAGCGTTCTTGCCTGGAGAATCCCATGGACAGAGGAGCCTGGTGGGCTAATGTTCATGGAAGCACAAACAGTCGGACACGACTTGAGCGACTAAGCACAACCATTTAAAAAATAAGGAAAAAATAAGATAATACAAAATAAGAACATTATCAGCTCAATTGAAGCTGATAATGTGCTATGAATTAAGTCTGCTGGACTCACATGTCTGCCAGAAGCAGGCAAGAGGGGAGGAGGAAGGAAAAGTATGTCTGAAAGGCAGCATCTGACTGCATTTTTCCAGCTGCTGTGGGCAGAGGGCAGGATGTCAGGCCTCATCATGGCCTCATCACATCATTTATATATTTATAATGTGCGAGCAACACCCACACACTTCTATCTTCACTGCTATTCTCTGAGGTCCCCTTTCATAGGGGAGTGAACAGAGGCTCAGAGAAGGTGAATCACTGTACTATAGGTCACTTAGGACCTCCCTATCCTCTGAATCTGGGCTTCCCCACATAACTTTCTTTTGAAGAGTTAGATCTGCCAAGGACTTTGAAACCCAGGCAGGGGCATGTCTGACGTTAGGGTGGAATGTCCTGGACACTAGAGTGAGCCAACTTTTCTATGATGCATGACTGGTATCACCATTTATTAGCACCTACTGCCTCCCAGGTGGGTTACATGCACAACTGTGATCTCCAAGACAATGCTGTGATGTAGATGCTACTATCGTCACCATGGTACTGAGAGACAACACCGGGATTCAGCAGTGAAATATCTTCACACGAACATGGCAGTAGCTGAGCTGGGAGCTGAGCCCAGGCCTGTCAGAGCCCAAATCCCGTACTCCCTGCCCGGCACTGGACACTCTTCACGGTCACCAGCTGAGCACGCTCTATGTGCTGTGGGTGACTTTTGTGCCCCATCTTGCAAATGAGCCACCAGCGGCCCAGAGGGGAGAGGTGACCTGCCCAACATCACTCAGCTGGTGAGCAGCAGAGCCCGTGGCCTTCGTGCCAGTCGGTCGACCTCCCACTGCTCATCTGGGACGTGCTGAAGATAGCCATGCCTGCCTGCCAACAGCAGAGCAGGCTGCAGAAGAGCAGTTGTGACATTCCTTTCTGGGTGTCCCCACCCTGCGGATGTGGGCACCGCAGTCGGTCTGCAGGGAAAGTGGAGGCTTCTGGCGAAAGGGAGTGGTTTCCCTACGCTGTCTGGGTCCCCCAGGCTTGGGCATGCCTTTCTTCTGAGCTAGTGAAACAGAACCCCCCCAACCCACAATGACCCAGAGAGGCCCCCACCAAGGGCCACAGACCAGGGGCCCCGTGAATCACACAACATTGTAAGAAATCATCCCAGGGCAGGTGGGGGTGGCCTGGCCTGAGGCAGCAGGGCCCAACATGAGTGAGCTTCACCCGTGCAATGGGAACCAGACCGAGCACTGTGGAACCCTGGAGGAACCCCCAGGGTGGGGCCGAGAGTGTGTGTGTCCTGGGTGGTGCTGACGGCTGCACGGAGGGGAGACAAAGGGGCTCCGGAGACCTGGAGTGGGGGCACATTCCAACCTCTCCCCATCCTGCTGAGTGACCCTGGCAAGTTGATAGCCCTCTTTATGCTTGGAAGGCCAACAGGATCCAACCACATTGTGGGCTGTTATCTGGGTGTACTGCGAGAAGGCCAGGCTGGGTGGCTATGGACCCAACCTTTGCAATCAACCATCTGGGTTTAAATCCTGGCTTTGCCAAACTTACTTGCCAAGCTAGTAGACTGGAACATATGAAATCACTAATATTTGGCTTTTTTCAGCCTATAAAAATGGCAGTTTCACATTCTTTAACTAATGCTCCTTTCTCTCTTAATTCAGTCTCCTCGTCTGTGAAATGTGGACAATAACATCCCTTTCCAGGTTGCTGCAAGGACTAAATAAGGCTGGGAGGCAACTGAGCTCGGTAATTGGAGTCTGGGCTCTGGGACTAGGAAGGATTTGAATTTGGCTGTGTGACCTAGGGAAAGTCACTCAACCCCTCTGTGCCTCAGTTTTCTCATACGTAAAATGGGGACAATAATAGTACCCACATCACAGGTTTATTAGGAGAATTTAGTCAGTTTATACGCATAGTGCCTGACATAGGTAAATAAAACAATACAGGTAACATCTGGCATAGAGGAAATAACCGTAAAACAAAATAAAAAAGAGACTTTCTAAAAGCTTTGATGCAGTGAAAATCAAGTGCCTTTAAAGAAACAAATAAATGTTTTTAGGAACATACATGTGTGTGGACATACACATGAGGGGACATCCCTGGTGGCCCAGCGGTAAAGAATCGACCTATAATGCAGGAGACATAAGAGATGCGGGTTCCATCCCTGGGTTAGGAAGATCCCCTGGAGGAGGGCATGGCAACCTAATCCAGTATTCTTGTCTGGAGAAGCCCACGGACAGAGGAGCCTGGTGGGCTACAGTCCATGGGGTCCCAAAGAGTCAGACATGATTGAAACGACTGAGCACACACACTTAACCCATTCCTTCTGGCCTGTTGAGGTGTGTGTCCCCATGAGAACCCTTTGACACACACATAATGTGTGTGTCCCTGGGTGTCCACAGAACCTGGGGCTGTTCTATGTCCTAACAGTGTCCACAGTCTGGGCTCTGACAGAAGGACTGGCTTCAAGGACATGGCAGTTCTGCGTGGGTCCCAGGCCTCCACCAGGTGCCTCTCATGGAACCACACAGCCAGGCCACAGACCCTGTATGGCACTCAGGTACCCCTGGAGGCCCTTACGAGGCTCTTGGCCTCTGGTTACTAAGAAACCTCTGCAGAGCTGTGCGAGCCCTCTTGGTTGCACCCTCTCATCTAACATCTCTTCTGGGCCTGAGAGAAAGACAAAGAAGATGGAGCATTCCCAAGTGACACGAGAAAATGAGGCTCTGAGAGGCTCCAAACCAGATTGTAGGCTCTGGAGCAAGCTGCCTTCTTCTGCCTATCCAAGGCCACCCTCGCTGCCCCTGCCCCCTTTCCTGCATCCTCAGCTCCACCCCGACTGGGTGATCTTGGGTGAGGCACTTCCTCTGTTGAAGCTCCATCTTTTTTTTTTTACACAAACATGAGTCTCCAAGGTCTCAACTGGCCTTTTCAGCCCTAGCATTCCATCATTCGATAACCTTTCTCCAGAGCTCCAGAGAGAAACTGGAAGTTGAACTGTTCTACAAACTGTGAAGAGCTATATGAATGAGCAGGTGGGTACCGGCAGGATTAGATGGACTTTCTGGAGCACTCTATAGTAGGCGGGATCTGCTCTCATGGTTATGGAATCAGGAACATTGGCTATGTGACCTTGGATGAGTCGGTTTCCCTCTCTGAGCCAGACTGCTTCTTCTATAAAGGAAGAAGGGTAACCATATCCACCCGGCGGGGCTGGGGGAGGGTCCATGTGAAAGGAACATACAATGTCCGCCACTTGCCAGCTGCTTGGGGATGTCTGATGCAGGAGAACATTTAGACCCCGATGGATCATTCCATTTCCTGGGGCTAAAGTCCACTTTGAGAAAAGAAAACATCTTGGGAAGGACATGGCCATCAGATTGAGGGCCATCAGAAACAAGCGTGAGGACAAATGTGTCGAGGGTGATTGCTATTTTAAAGGCAATTTAGCCTCCTGTTTGGAGCTCCAGAGCCAGACTTCTGGGGTTCACATGCCAATGGCTGTGTGACCCATGGGGCCTTTAACTCCCTATCTACAATCCCAGGATTCCCTGGAACCCTCCTCTCGGAATTGTCGGGAGGACTGCACTGGGCTCAGCTGATACAGTGGCCTCCACACTTTTTGGACAATAGTAAAAATTACATTTTTACTTCAGTACATGTGCAGTACACAGAGTACACACTCACACATACCCACATCCATGTGCACACACATCTACATATGGGTACACACATGCACCCACACATTCACATATATATGTAAGCAAAAACCCATTTCTCAAAATGATTACTTAACATCTGTAATGCATTCTGATATTTTCCACGAAGGGGGTTGGCAAACTATGGCCCATGGGCTAACTTTGAGCTATGGCTTCTTTACGTACGGCCTGTGAGCTAAGAACGGTTTCATATTTTTAAAGGTTTGTTTAAAAAAAAAAACAAAAACAAAAACAGGAAGAGTATGTCCTACAAAGCCTAATATATTACCTATCTGGTCCTTTGCAAAAAAGTTTGCTGACTTCACTCTATTTTATTCTACTCTATACTGTTCTGTTTTATTCCATTCTACTCCATTTCAGCATTCTAAATGCTAGCTGCATTTACTAAATTTATTTCCCAGATCTGCTGAATGGTTGCAAACCTCAGTTTGAAAAGCTCTGAATCAGCGTGAGCTTCAGTTTTTTCACTAAATGGAAGGATGGAAAGATGGATGAAGAGACAGCGGACTAATAGATGGATGAGAGGAGGCAGGCGAACAAAGTGAAGAGGGTCCCCTTATCCTGTGACACCTCAGCTGAACAACGTCCCACCTCTGCGTCTCAGATTCCTCAGCTGAGACGAGGGCCACCACCGACCAGCCTCTCTGGGCTATACTGAGAAGCAGCAGGATCCTGTCTGTGCCATTTTTTTTCAGGTTGGATTCATTCCTGACACCTCTAGGAAATGCTGAGCTCTTTGACAGCAGGGACTGGAGTAGGAAACTGCAACCTACTCCAGTATTCTTGACTGGAAAATCCCATGGACAGAGGAGCCTGGCTGGCTACAGTCCATGGGGTCGCAAAGAGCCAGACACGACTGAGGGACTGAGCGCTGACAGCAGGGACAACGGGGCACGCCTCTGCTGTCCTTGTCAACACCGCATTCAGGGCCTGACCCCCAGCAGGGGCTCAGTAAACATTTCTTCGTGACAATGGTGACAGGCAAATGGCATCCGAGGCCCTCCATGACAGGATGCTGGGACTGTCTGCAGTCAGACCTCCACCCCGTCTGCCACACAGCCCCTTCGGCCCTTCCCACCGGCCAGACCTCCGCTCCACCTGCGAGAGTCCCCAGCGCTTATGCTACTGCTGCTTCCGCCTGACAAATTCCCAAGACGCAGCTCTCGGATGGGGCTCCTCTCAGATGCCTCCTCACTGCCACAAGCTTCTCTCTGAAGATACTACCCTGGACATGCATGTGTCCCAGATGCAACAGATCAACTACTGTGGGAAAGGACGCCAGTAGCCCCCTCACCAAACAGTGGCCATGGTAGGTGCAGCCACGCTCGACCTCCTCACTGAGCAACTGGGGATAGGGGAGGGATTGGAAGTCTTCATTTTCTTTATTTTCTCTCTCTGTGTGTGTCTTTTAGAACTGAGAAACATCTTAAGGATCTCCTAAACCAGCTCCTCTTCAGATGGGGAAAGTAAGCCTCTGAGAAGGGAAGACCAACAGAACTCAGGAGACATCTTCTCAGAATCATGTCAGACTGACTGGGATTTGAGCCTGTTTTACTACCAACCCTCCTCCTTGTATTGGGGGTGGAGGTCCGACTGCAGACAGGGCCAGCATCCAGTCATGGAGGGCCTCAGATGCCAAACTCCAATACTTTGGCCACCTGATGCAAAGAACTGACTCATTTGAAAAGACCCTGATGCTGGGAAAGATTGAAAGCAGGAGGAGAAGGGGATGACAGAGGATGAGATGGTTGGATGGCATCACCGACTCAAAGGACATGAGTTTGAGTAAACTCCAAGAGCTGGTGATGGACAGGGAGGTCTGGCATGCTGAGTCCATGGGGTCGCAAAGAGTCGGACATGACTGAGCGACTGAACTGAACTCCTTCTTGTAGCCCTTGGCAAGTCTCTGATGGGATTCACTTCCTTTTCTATGCACAGACTTCAGAGCCTCCAAAACTCTGGGTCCACCTCCCAACTCAGCTGTAGGGAGATCCTGGGCAGGTCTCTGCCTCTTTCGGAGCCTCCTTGTCTAGGAAATAGGAGTAATTCAGGCAGCGCCACAGTCAGACTTCATAGCCCACACGCAGAGTTCCTGGCACGTGCTAGCCCTAAGGGTCTCCTTTGCTGGCTGGGCAGCGGTAGGCTTATCTCTACCCAGGGGAGAGGGAGGTGAGATACACCTTGCTCTGTGCTCAGTCATGGCCCTGACCTGGAGACTAGAAACCCAGGTCCTCCTCTATCACGGCCTCTGCCCTGGGCACCTGCTTCTCTGTCTTTGGGCAGGGAACAGTGCTGCCTGTCTGGACATCCACACAGGGGTTCTCAGTTTGGAGAATTATTATATTCAGTCCACCTAACAGGCCTCTGGAGTGGGCGCTGCCATAGTCCTTGTACAGATAATTTTCTTTATTTGTAAAGAAATGTCTATTTCTAGAGGCTCAGAGAGGGGAGAAGGGCAGAGGTGAGATTCAATCCTCATGAGACTCCCTCCCCCCAGCCCAGGGAGCATCCACTCTGTTGTAAAATGAGGGGGAAGTGGTTGAGTCCTTATGAAGCACCTACTGTGTGCCTTTGGACACCTTTCTCTATGACTGTGGTGAATTGTCCCAAACGCCAGAGGTAGGCACAACCATTCCCATTTCACAGATGTGGAACCGTGAATTGGAGAAGGTATGTGGACTGCCCCAAATCACACATCAAGGGCAAGAGAGGGCCCTGAATTCCAGAGCTCCTCCCTCTGCCCTTTGCTGCCCCAGGTCCAGAAGGATCTAAAGGCACCATGTGAATGCGGGGGACACTTGCATCCACAAGGCCCCTCCCCGGCAGGCCGTGGACACTGAGGAAAGTCGGGCATAGCCTGTCTTCTCCTCATTGCCTAAATGAAGCTCCACATCAAGGCAGGGTTACAGACCAGGACCCCTCAGCCAGCCCGACTGTCCTATTGCCGGGACACCCCAGCATGTTTCGAGAGAAATGTCCCCATCTGGTTCTGATTCATTTATACTTAATTAATCAACATGTTGTTTTGTAAGAGTCACTTGAGATCTGAGAACCATTCTCAAGCCTTTTCTTTTCGTCTTTCTTGTCTTGGAAACAGAAAAATTAGGTTTCATCAAAAAACAGTGATGTTGGAGCTTGACGAAGCACGGGTCTGTGGGAGCCAGGCCCCGAGGGTGACAGCTCAGCCTGGGCGGCTGCTGGGCCCAGAGAACGTTCCTCTTGGCCTTGAAGAGCAGGTCAAACGCTGGAGGGGAGGTGGGAGAGGAGCAGGGAAGGGCATCCCTCCACACTAGCTACTCCTCGAGGGCAGGCCCCAGGTCCATTTACCTCGACACTCCCAGATTCCCCAACACAGAGCCTGGCGCGGGGTCTGCCCTGTAATGCTTATTGAATGAGCAAGGGAAAGAGAGAGAGGAAGGAAAGAAGAAAGGAAGGAATTAAAGAAGGAAGGTGGGGGTGGGAAGGAGGGGAGAAGAAAGGAGAGGAAAGGAGAAAAGAGGCATTGCTAATATCTAGGTGCCTTCAGGACACATTCTCCTGCCAAAGTTAGACCAGAATGTCAAAGCTGGGAAGACCCTCGGGGATCTTGTGTGGAAGTTTCCAAGCAGCTGTCTTGTGAAAAATGGTTGCTAATCTGTAAGTGGTTTGGGAAAGGTCCTATTCTCTGTCCTCCGCCTCTTTACCACGAATGCTCTGATAAGTCCCACCATCAAGAAATCTGCTAAAGCCAGCAAAGCTCAAAGTTATTTGGCCAAGACTCCTATGACCACCTTGCAGAATAGGTTACAGGAAGCTTTCTGCTACCGCCCTACCTCCACCCTAGTGCCAATGGGGAAACCAAGGCTGTGGGTAGGAGGTAGGTTGGGGGAATCCACTCACCCAAAAGGAGTGGGGGGTGGGGTGGGACTGAAATCCAAGGCTATCTCCATTGCACCTGACAGGTAAACGGAGTCACAAAGCCTCTCTCTGAAGATGCTGCCCTGGACGTGCATGTGTTCCAGATGCAACACATCAACAACCATGGGGAGGGGCGCCAGTAGCCCCCTCACCAAACAGTGGCCATGTAAGGTGCAGCCATGCCCGACCTCCTCACTGAGCAAGTGGGGGTGGAAGAGGGACTGGAAGTTTTCTTCTTCTTGATTCTGTGTGTCTGTGTGGCATGTGTTTTAGAACCGAGAAGCTCTTCTAAACCAGCTCCTCTTCAGAGGGGGAAATTGAGACTCTGAGAAGGGAAGGAAGACCAACAGAGTTCAGGAGACATCTTCTCAGCATCACGTCAGACTGGCTGGGATTCAAGCCTGCTTTGCTACTAACCTGCTGGGCAACCTTTCTCTCTGAATCTCAGTATCCTCATGCGGAAAATAAGCATCCCCCCAACCCCACCCCCCCCCCCCACCCTGGGCTGTTGTGAGTGACCAATGACATGACGGGCAGGAAAGGAGAATGACTACTGCATTTGGCTACTCACTTAACAGACACGCTAACTCACTGAGTCTTACCCACATCTGCCCTGTGAGTTGGATATGAAGATCATTATTCCTGTTTTAAAGAGGAGTTACTGAGGAGAGAGGTTTTTAAATTTTTTTTTTTTTTGGTCTTTCTGAGAACTGAGAAAATCTTAAAGAGCTTCTAATCGACTCTCAGATAGGTAAACTGAGGTTCAAAGAGGCAAAGTGACGTCCCCAAGGTCACTCAGCTGGTAACTGAGGAAGCAGAGATTTGAAAAAGGTAGGCTGACTCCAGAGCCTATGAGCTTTACCATAAAAGGGCCGTTCACAGAGCATTGCCCCCATGAGGTCGCAGACTCCCCCCAGCTCACCTGAAGCCTACCCGCCTCTCCCTTCCCTGGACCCCTCTGTCTAGTCACGCCTGGACCTGGAGTCCTTCAGGCCTCAGTCTCTCTGTCCCACCCAAACCCACCCCTCCATTCTCCCACAACCACTTTCCGCCTCCTGTTTCACTCTAGGAGTGATTTTGTCTATTCAGGGTTTTTTACTAAAACGGATTAGAAGCCCCCAGAGAGTAGACTCTTGTTCTCTTTCCCATGTAGCCTTGCTCAAACCTAACACCAGAGCTGGAAAGAAAGAAGACACAGGGTCTTATCCATCTGCTGGTCAACTTAGCAAAGTTAATTAGCCTGTCTGAGCCTTGGCACCTGGCTCCAAGAATAGGATGATCCCTATGTCACGAGGATGTGGTGGGGACTCCCTCCGTGCGTGGAAAACCCTGGGCACAGAGGCTGGCATTTGGCCCTCAACTCTCAGGCTGCCAACTGGACAGAGGTCAAAGGGCTGCCGGCTCACGTGTGGGACTCGCTCACCCTCCTCAGCCCCACAGGCTCTGCCAACCCTGGCTCTGCAGGGACAACCTCAAACTCACCTCCAGGGACATTCTGACTCCCGCAGGGAGGGAACATGGTGAAGAGCCCCAGGGTGAGAGTGCAAGGGGCCCCTGGCTTTGTGCCCCAAGTACCTTTATAATCTGAACCTTGGTTCATCCTCTTAGTGGCCCTAGGAGGTCAAGACGGAAAAACCAAGGCTCTTGGAGGGTGTAGATGTCTTCCAGGTCATCCCAGAATAAATGTTGTCAAACCCGTCTCCCTGAGCCCACGCAGCTCAGGCCCTCACCCAGGGGGAACCTACCAAAAACTACTGCCTTCTGGAAAGTCACACAGAGATTCAGGGTCTATACTGGGGCTGAGACCGGGGCATCGGGACTCCCAGCTCAGGGCTCTTTACCTCACCTCCTGGCTCAGTACGGATGCTCGGGATGATTTCTGAGCCACTAACTCTGTCCCCTAGTCCCTTCCACCCCTAGCCTGTGTCACCTGAGGCTTCTTGTCCCTGCAAAAGTCACTTTCCTTTCCCCCAGCAATACTATTATTAGAGGGAGTGGGCATAAGGAGCCAGCCCTGCCAGCTCTTTGCCTGGAGAACTTCTTGGTCCAGCTTGCCCCACAGTATACTGGGGCCTCAGTCTCCTCATCTGTAGAGTGGGGTTGGCAGCAGTCCGGAAGAGCTAACGGCTTGGGGCGCGGGGCACCAAGCAGATGCCCCCATGGCCACCCCTCGACTATCCTGCTGCACTGCCCGGCCATCCTGACGGCTGCCCCTCATACCTTGCTTCTTCCTTCGATTCAAGGGGAGCATGTCCACGGCGTGGGCGACAAACAGCAAGAGGCAGAGTGGCGCCCGCATCTGGGCAGCCTGGTCCAGGCGGGCGTGCGGGGCGCCCTGGAAGCACCGACGACCCAGCGGCTACCCTGCGGCGGCGGTGCGGCGGGGCGCAGGGGCCGATCCCGGCGCATCCGCGGGCGCGGGGTCAGTCCCGCCGCCAGGGACTCGCCGTCCGCCCAGGGCCCGGCCTCCAGGTCGAGTGAGGGCGTCGGCAGAGCCCGGACGCGGCGGGCTGGGAGGAGCTGGCGCTTCGGGGGCGGCGCGTTAACCCGCTAGGGGCTGGCGCGCGGTGGGGACAGAGGGGGTCGCCAGGCCAGGGGCCGAGAGGTCGGTCTGTCCGGCTGTGAGCGCTCTGGCGTCGTTCCTGCACTGCCCCGTGGCGAACACAGGTACGGTCCCCCACGCCACACACACAGGTACAGACGCTCAGACTCCAGGTGACTCTGTCCTGCTCTCAGCCTCTCCTTCCACCCCACTCTCTGCCTCCGATTTTCTTTTTCTTCTTTCTCCTAAGCCTCAAAGTGACCAGCACCTCATAAATTCACCAGGGAAGGGGCCCGGGGCCTGGACTGTGTTTCCTCCAACCTTATCTACAGGTTGGGAGCAGCTGGCCCAATTTTAACCCTTTCAGAGTCAAATTCCTCCTTCTTCCCAACAAAGGGTACATTTCTGCCTCCCGCCACCCTGCCCACTGAAAACTGTGACAGTAATTAATAATACTGCTTGTCACTTTTGAGGCCTATGTGCTTGGTGTTGTTCTAAGCACTTTATACAGAATACAGTCTTCAAAACAACCCAGTGAGATTCTGTTCTGGTTAACTCCACTTTACCGGGGAGGAAAGGGAAGCTCAGAGAGGCTGAGTGACTTATCTAAGACCACACAGCAGGTCGCTGTTCTGTCTGGGTCCTTTTAGCTACTACTAGGGGAACTTACCCTTGACTGTCTGTTGCTGAACCATTGTTCTTCCTTTTACCTGTGTGGTAATTTGATTAAAAAAAAAAAGTAAATGCCCGCATCTCTTTCTCCAGTCCCTTATGTTCATCCTTAGTGAGATCCCTGGTGCAATTAGGACATTTGAGGACATGTCAGGGGAAGAGAAACACAGAGAGTGAGGCCTCTCTGCCCTGGCTGGTCTTCTTCAATAGGGTTCCATGAAGACCAACAAACAACCTAGTAGGGGTCTGGGTAGAATGTCAGAGCCGTCCCTCCCGGTGGCTCTATTCTACAGATGGGCCACTGAGGCCTCGGGATGAGTGGTGCCTAGGCCAGGAAGCCCAGAAAATCTAGGGCAGAGGTGGGATGGCCTCAAAGTGTCCCAGTGTGGTCCCCATCCACCAGAGCCTACCAAGTCCTCTTGTTCACACCTCTTTGATATCCGCCTTCTCCTCTACCCCTCCTTTCACCCCTTTAATCTCAAAGATCTCAACTCCTTGCAGTATTTCACAGATGTCTCCAAGTCTCTCACACCTCTCAGCCTTTCATGAGTGATCTCTTCATGGAATGTTGGCCTACATTCCATCCCCCTTCCCCGCTGAGTAATTCAGGACCCATCCTGAATATACCCTTCATCCAGGAAGCCTTCCCTGATTCTCGGGCCAGTCCAGGGCCTCCTCTGGGCTTCCACAATCTCTCTGTCACAGCTTGGATCACATGCGGTGGTAACTATAAATGTGTCTGTCCCTTCCTCTGAATTGTTAACTCTTTAAGGCCAGAGATGAGGTCATATCTGGATGCCGGAACCTGGCTCATGCTGGACACAGAGGAGGTATGCAACATGTTTGTAGAATGAATGAATGAATGAATGAGTTCTTCAGATGCAAGGGTCTCTCAGCTTATACATGGAATTTGGGTATGCAGAGAAATAAGGTAACCCTAGAAGATCAACCTTTAGGAAACTGGAGAGTCAGCCCCTACCCATCCAGGTGGCTCAGTGGTATAGAATCCACCTGCAATGGTTCAATCCCTGGGTTGGGAAGATCCCCTGGAGAAGGAAATGGCAACCCACTCCAGTATTCTTGCCTGGACAATTCCATGGATAGAGGAGCCTTGTGGGCTATAGTCCATGGGGTTGCTAAGAGTCGGACACAACTGAATTACACACTGCCTGGAAAATTCCTGATATCCTCAGGGCCTGTCTCCACTCTAGGTTACCTCCTCTGAGGGGCCCTGTCTGACTACTCCAGACAAAATAGGATGCCTGTGCCCTTTATCTCCTGGTCCTGTTTTAATGCCTGTAGTACCAAGCACCACCAGGCCTGTTCATGTTTGAAATTTGCTTGTTTGTGAGTTCCATGAAGGCAGGAATCTTCTATTTTATCCTTGCACTGGACACATAACTGCTAAATAAATATCTGTGAAATGAATAAAAGAATGAAAAAATGAATGAGTGAGCGCCCACTCATCCCTTGATTCATTGTGGGACCTCAAGTACCTCCTGTTCTCTCTCTTGGCCTTAGTTCCCCCATTCATTCAGTGGCACAGATGAGATTTTGTGTTTTCTTCTGATCCTTTCAGAATTGGTATTTCTAGGGTTCTAAGAGCCAGAATTCAGGCCCCCACCCAACCTAGAGCTGCTCAAAGGGTCTTGGGTTCTCTGTAGCTGTAGTGGGGAGGGAGTCTGGGAATCCCCGTCTGCCATCCAGCCACCCTCTCCCAACACAGGGAGGACATCAGGGTCAGTGGTGCTGCTGGCAGAATAGGAGGTGTACACACCAGGAGCCGTCAGTTAAGGAACTACTGGACGCTGTCACAAGTAAGTGAAGCTGGATATAATGGCTGCACTGCGTTATGCTCAGAGTGTGTATTCCTGATCGGCAAGTCCTTCTTTGCAGGAGAGCCAGGACCTCAGTTCCTTCCAGCTTGTGCTGTGGTCTCTTTTTTGTTGCTGTTTAGTTGCTAAATTGTGTCCAACTTTTTCACAACCCCATGGACTATAGGTGCCTCCTGCATTACAGGAGGATTCTTTACCACTGAGCCACTACATGGCTTAAAGCTCACTGTGGAAGGGGCAGGGCATGGAGGACCACCTATGGGAAGTAAAGAGCATGTCCTTCAGTATCTCATTGGTCAGAACTCAGGCATGTACCCCATATACCTGCAAAGGTGGCTGGGAAATATAGTCTAGCCATGCCATGTGCTAAGGAGGAAAAGCAAACGTTTGGTGAACCTCTGGCCAGTTTGCCCCATTGGGCCACTCTCACCCCAGTGATGTGGTGGCTCCTGTCTGTATCACTTCGGGCCCCTATGAGCTCTTCTTCCTAAGCAGCCGGACGACCTGGCTCTTCTTCCAGGTGCAGCCCAAACTCCTCCTCAGAGCAGCAAGGGCTGCTGGATGGCTCCTGCTTGAGTGACTAACTGTCCTGGTTTGCCAGGGATTGAAGAGATTTCTGGGATGCAATTTTATCTCATGTACAGTTTCCTGTAACCATCACCACATCCAAATACCTAACAGGACTATCACAACACTCCCTTACTCATGCCGTTCTTTGGGGCCGCACCCACTCCCTCCCCTCCACCCTAATCCTTAACAAACCACTAATCTGTTCTCCATTTCTATAATTATGTTGTTACACTTATGTTATATAATGGAATCATGCGGTATGTGTCTTTTTGAGACTGGCTTTCTTCACTTAGTATAATTTCCTTGAGATTTGTCGAGGTTATTGAATGTGTTGATAGCTGCTTTTTACTGTTGAGCAGTATTCCATGATATGGATGTTTTATATATTTTGCTTAGGCATTCATCCATCTAAAGACATTTGAATAATTTCCAGTTTGGGGTTAATAAGTATAAAGCTACTATGGACATTTGTGTACAAGTTTCTGCCTATCTTTGGCAAATGTCTGTGAAGGTCAGACATATTTGCCCATTTTAATTAGATTTTCTTAATTGTTGGATTTTAAGAATTCTTTATACTATATGTTATTTGCTAACATTTTCTTCTAATCCGCAATTGGTCCTTTCATTCTCTTGCCAGCATCTTTCATAGACCCAAGGTTTTACTTTTGATGAGGTTCACATGATCAGTTTCTCTTTTTTTCTCTAAAAGTCTTACAGTAGTGGTTTGTTGATTTATTTATTATTTTTGGTTGCGCTGGGTCTTCGTTGCTGTGTGCAGGCTTTCTCTAGTTGCAGCAAGCCAGGGTTGTTCTTCATTGCCGTGCACAGGCTCCTCATTGCAGTGGCTTCTTGCAGAGCAGAGGCTCTAGGAACATGGGCTTCAGTAGTTGCAGTTCACGGGTTAAGCTGCTCTGAGGCCTGTGGGATCTTCCCAGACCAGAAATCAAACCCGTGTCCCCTGCATTGGCAGGCGGATTCTTAAGCACTTTACCACTGGGGAAGTCCCAGGTTTACCTTTTATGGATCATGCTTTTGTTGTCAAATCTAAGAACATTTGCTGGTCCCAGGTCTCAAATATTTCCTTATTTTTCTTCTAGATGTCATATTGTTTTACATTTAAGTCCACAGTGTATTTTAAATTAATTTTTGTATAAAGGGTGAGGTTTAAGTCAGGGTTCATTTTTTGCCTATGGATGTCCGATTACTCCAGTATGATATGCTGAAAAGACTGCATTACCTCCGTTGAACTGCTTTTGCTCTTCTATCAAAAATTAATTGGGTATATTTATATGGATGTATTTCTAGGTTATCTATTTTATTCCACAAACTGTGTTGTCTTGTCTGCCAATACCAAGATTATGGTAGCTTCATAAGAAATTTTGAAATTGGGTAGACTGATCCTACCCATTTTATTCTTTCTCAGAGTTGTTTGAGCTATTCTAGTTCCTACGCCTTTCAATATAAATTTTATAATAATTTTGTCTATGTCTACAAAAAATCTTGTTGAATTTGATCAGAATTACATTAAACATGTAGATCTATTTGGGGAAAATTTATATCTTAACTATGTTGAGTCTTCCAATCCATGAATATGTGTCTCTCCATTTTTTAAGATCTTCTTTGATTTTTTAAAAAATCAGTGTTTGGGATCATTTTCAGCATATGTATGTGAGTGTATATGTGTGTGTGTGTGTGTGTGTGTGTGTGTGTGTATTTTATTAGATTTACACCTAAGTATTTCTTTTCTTTTCTAAAAAAGCAATTGTATTTTTAGTTTTGCTCCCCATTTGTTCATTCCTAACCTATAGAAATGCATCTGATTTTTAAAAAATTGAAATTTGGCTGATTTACAATATTGTGTTAGTTTCTGAGGTACACCAAAGTGATTTGGTTTTCTTATATATATATTCTTCATCTTGTTCTTTTTTTTATTATAGCTTATTATAAGATGGGCTTTTCAGGTGGCGTTAGTGGTAAAGAACCCACCTGCCAATTCAACAGACCTAAGAGACATGGGTTTGATCCCTGGGTCAGGAAGATGCCCTGCAGAAGGGCATGGCAACCCACTCCTGTATTCTTGCCTGGAGAACCTCATGGACAGAGGAGCCTGGCAGGCTATAGTCTGTAGGGTTGCAGAGAGTCAAACACAACTGAAGCAACTTAGCACACATGCACACACACATAAGATACTGAATATAGTTCCCTGTGATATACAGTAGGACACTGTTATTTATTTTTAAGACTTTTTTCTTTTTTGCTGTGCCATAATGCTTTTGGGATCATAGTTCCCTGACCAGGAATTGAACAGGCACGTGGTAGTGAAAACAGAGTCCTAACTACTGGACTGCCAGGGAATTCACCTATTTTATATGTTGTAGTTTATATCTGCTAACCCAAAACTCCTAATTTATCCCACACACTCCCTCCTTTCCCCTTTGGTAACCAAAGTTTGTTTTCTATATCTGTGAGTCTCTTTCTGTTTTGTAAATAAGTTTCACAGTAAACTTGTAAATAGATTTGTAAATAGATTTCACAGTAAGTGATGCCATATGATATTTGTCTTTTTCTATTTGACTTACTTCACTTAGTATGATTGTAGTTCCATTTATGTTGCTGAAAATAGCATTATTTCATCCTTTTTTGTGATTGAGTAGTATACACGAATGTTGAATCAGCCTTTCCACCCTGGAATAAATTCTGCTTAGCCATGGTGTATGATTTGTCTATGTGTGTGTGTGTGTGTGTGTGTGTGCATGTGCACACTCAGTTGCTCTGTCACATTTGACTCTTTGCACCCCTGTGGACTGTGGCCTGCCAGGCTCCTCTGTCCATGATATTCTCCAGGCAAGAATAGTGGAGTGGGTTGCCATTTCCTCCTCCAGGGGATCTTCCCAACCCAGGGATCCAACTTGTGTCTCCTAGCATCTCCTGCATTTACAGGCAGATTCTTTAGCACTGAGCCACCTGGGAAACCCGTATGATTTTTTTAATATATTTCTAAAATCTACCTGACAATGTTTTATTAAGGATCATTGCTTCTGTATTCATGAAGGCTATTGATCCCTGTGCATTTTGTGCACTGAGTTTGTCTGATTTTGGTAGTAGGATAACACTAGCACTAGTAGCACCAGAAGAGCAAAGCAGACCAGAATAGAAATGCAAGGGCTCTGGAAACCAAATGGCCATTGCAAGTACAGCTCCCAAAGTAGATGAGAACCTATATGTATACCTAAATAGTGAAAATGCCTGCTAAAATTAAAGTTTTAAAATAGGCCTGGATATAACATAACAGCCCAGATTTCTAGGATATGTAGAAAATTAACTGTCATACCAGAAACCAGAAAACCATAATTTGAATGAAAAAAGACAATTAACCAATGCTAATACCTGATGATTTAGATGTTGGAATTATCTGACAAGGATTTTAAAGCAGCCATAAAAAAATGCTTTGAGAAGAAATCATACATTCTTTTCAAAAAATGAAAATGGAAGATCTCAACAAAGAAATAGAAGTTAACTAAAAAGAACCAGAAAGAAATTTATAAAACTGAAAAAATATTTGAAACAAAAACTTTGCTAATAGAGTCAATAACAGAGTGGAGATACCCAATGATGGACAAATACCCCAGTTCCCTCCTTCAGCAAGTGGGGGAGCCTGAGGCATGGTCTACGCTGTCTCCCAGAACTCCCCGGCAGGGTTGAGATCATGTTGTGCCCAGTGATAATTGTCTTGATGATCCATGGGTTGCCTTTAGGTCCTGTTTCATTCATTCTCAGCCCCGTGTTTCCCAAGATCAATTCCCAAGTAAACTTCTTGAACTCCAGTCTGTGTTTCAAGGTCCCCTTCTCAGCAACCCAAACCAATACAGTATCTTACTAATTCTTCTGATCACTCTTGAGGTGTGCAGGTAAAAGCAATGCCTATTTCAGAGTAAATCTTCACTAATAATTTCCATTATCTATAACTCAGTTTCATCATCTATAAAAGAGTCAGGCTTCCCTGGTGGCTCATATGGTAAAGAATCTGCCTGCAGTGCAGGAGACCTGGGTTTGATCCCTGGGTTGGGAAGATCCCCTGGAGAAGGAAATGGCAACCCACTCCAGTATTCTCGCCTGGAAAATTCCAGGGACAGAGGAGCCTGGTGGCCCACAGTCCGTGGGATCACAAAGAGTCAGACACGACTGAGCAACTAACACACATAAGAGAGGAACCCCAGCTTCTCCCACTGAACTTTGTCTTGTTCTCTTAAATCACAACCTCTGCAACAACCCCTGTCTTCCTTCTTCACTTGGGCTATTTTTTTCCCAGGGGAAGGCTAGCAGCCTTGGCCCTGGGGTGCTCAGGCAAACAAAGGCACTGCTTTAAGCCAGCACCGCACCCCCCCACCCCTCGCCAGCCCCAGTGGAATCACAGTCTCCATGGTAGGTTGGGGTTATTGTTTTTAATACCAGTGTGAAATAAATTGAAAAATTACCCATAAAATACAGGTTTTCAACAGCTGGCCTGAAATTTCTTTCCATAAACAAACAAGTTTAAAGAGATGCCTTAATGCCACCCGCCAACTCCTCCCCCAGTCTTTTATGTCCCTGTGTGGGAGTGGGGTCTGCCGAAAGTCTCGCCTCCCGGGCACAGGCAGGCCGCTGGGGGCCATGGGTCATCCCTAGGCCCTTTGCTAACATGCATCTCTTACCCTAGCCTGTCTGCTCCATGAAGAACCTCTCAGACTCACCCCCCACCCCTAGTTCCCATACTGAGCATAGACTTGGAAGCCAAACTATCTAGGTTTGAAACAGAGATTTCATAAATATTTTTAAGCAAATTACTTATCTCTGCCTCTGTTTTCTCCTCTGTAAACAAGGATCATGTTAGTACCTACTTCATAGGGTTGTTTGAGGATTAGATTAAATATATATGAAACTCAGAACAGTGCCTGGCATAAGGCCACTTGGTGTAGCTGCTAGCTATTATTAGTTTTACAGGCAGAAGAGAAAGTAGAATAGAAGATGGAGTAGGAGGCTTAGTGACATTCAGATTTTCCACAGTGAGCCTTGTTTGGGGTTTCCTCTGGGGTGTTTATGTAAACATCTGCCCAGTGCCCTGCAGTTCGCAAAGCTTGCTGACATCTGCTCTTTCATCCCGCCTGACATTTAACTGCAGAAGGATTCAGGGCATTGGTTATGGTTAGCCCAGCTTACAAAAAAGGAAACTGAGGCCTAATAGGTGAACAGACACCCCCAAGGTCTCAGAAAGTGATAGACACCTATTTGGTGGTTCGAGAACCCAAGATGAATCCTGATCCTGGTTGTAACACTCTACCTCGATTCCCATCATACACTGAACCTTGGTCCTTCATCACACACTGATTCTTGACCCTAATCTTAGACTGAATCATAATCCTGGTCCCACATGGGGCTCTGACCCCATTCTTGATCATGGACTGAGTCCCAGTCTAAGCTGTCATCTTGGGATCAGTTGGAACCTCTGATATTGTTTCACAGTAGATGCTGACTTCAGGCTCTGATGGAACCCTGATCCTGTGACAGACTGAATCCTGGTCCTTTTTATAGTCCTTCTTATACCCCTAGCCCCATACTGACGTATGATCCTGGTTTCATACTGAGTCTCTACTCTGGCCCCAGACAGAGCCCTCAGTGGGGTCTCTAACCTGGGACACTACTTCTAGCCTCTTCCTGCATCTGGTCTATGAATCCCAATTTCCCATCTTCCCCAGGATTTAGTCCATTTTCTGCAAGACAGTAGGAAAGAAAACTGCTCTCAGCACCCTTTGGAGAAGACCCAGGCATCAGAGCAGGGTTAACAACCTATTACAGGAGGCAAGACCCTCATCTCCTTGCCTGTGTTTGCAGACCCCCCTAATGCCACCCAGAGCCAGTCTTGAAGACCCAAGTCCTCCTGATGCCAGAACTCTGAGGAGTTCTATTGTTTGGGTGCCTTTCAGTTCTGATTATTTAATACAGTTGTTCATGGTTTTACACTCACAGCCCTGGTCCGCTGGGATAAGGGTTTTCTTGCTCTTGTGGTTAAAGTTGTAACACTTTTTCAAACAAAGGGAAAAATTTTAAAACAACAGTGAAAATATTTCTAAAACATGTTCATCATCAAGTTGATCTCTCAATAATTGGCTGGGGGAGAGAAGGGAAGGACAAAGAGAAGTTTTGCATAGTTGGGGGAGGCAGGTCTCTGGTGGGCTGGGGCAGGGGTGCAGGGACCAGCCTTGGCTCTAGGGAGATGGGGGGGAACTGAGTGCAGAAAGGTGGAGGAAAAAGTCAAGGTTCATGCCTCTGTACCTTCCCACTCTAGAAGGAGTTGAACCTCTTATTGCTACGCACCCTTGACTGTGAGCCTCACTTTTTTTGTCTATGAAATGGAGACAATACATCTGCCCAAGGAAGACTCTGGAGATCAAATGACAACTGCAGAGTACCCAGGTCAAGTCCTGACCCTGGTGGGTGCAAATTATATCAGTTCCTGCCATTGTTATTATTTTTATTTTTTTATATAAAATATGTTTATATATATATAACAATATAAAAATATATTGTTTGTCAGCTGAGAGGCAGTAGAACTTGGTGGTAAATGTAAGCCAGCATCAGACCACTTATGTTCAAATCCTGGTTCTATTATTTATTACTTGACCTTCCCATGGCTCAGCAGGTAAAGAATCCACCTGCAATGCAGGAGCCATAGGAGACACAAGTTCAACCCCTAGGTCAGGAAGATCCCCTGGAGAAGGAAATGGCAACCCACTCCAGTATTCTTGCCTGGGAAATCCCATGGACAGATGAGCCTGGTGGGCTATAGTCCATGGGGTCGCAGAGTCAGACACAACTGAGCACACATGCATGATGTGTGACCTTAGGCAATTTGTGGAACCCTCTGTGCCTCAGTTTCCTCATCTGTAAAATGGGAATGGTAATCAAGTTATTGTGAGGGTTAAAATGAGTTAATACATGCAAAGCACTTAGAACTTGCCTGGCACATTGTAAGTGCCTCATATGTGTTGTTGTTTAGTCAACAAGTTGGGTGAGCATTTCAGGCAGTGGGAACAGCAGATGCAAAGGCTCAGAGGTGGGAATGAACTTGGGCTCAAGGTAGTGAAGGGAGGTAGAGTGGCTGGGGTGGAGGGAGCAGGGGGTGGTGTGTGGGAAGTGGGGCAAAGAAGCACCCGTGATGGGCTTGGGACCTGCACAGCCTTGTCTGGGTATATTCCCAGGGAGATGGGAGGGGCGGATGGTGGTGGGGATAAGGAAGCAGAGGCTGCCGCCTTTGAGGAGGACTGGGGAGGGACAAGATCAGACACTGGCATTAGAAAGGCTGGAGTTCTGGGTCCTTCCACTCTCTCCCCTTAATTCTCACAACAACCCATTTCACAGATGGAGAAGTGGAGGCCCCAGAAAGTCACACAGAGGGAACACAGATCTGGCTGCCGCTAGCTCCAGAGCCCTGGCTCCCTGATCTCCCCCTTGTCTTCTCTGGCATCTGACTCCCAGCCCTAAGGATCCTCAGAACCCACAGCCTCCCGCAGCCCACACAGTCCTCAGCCTCCTTCTTCCTAGCTGGCTCAACCAAAATTGGACTGAGGAAGAAGTGACAGGCATCAGCCCTCCAGTTATCTTCAGCCCCCTTAATCCCAGTCCCTACCTGGGGGCCTCCCCAGTCTCTCTCCAATTCCTTGTAACTTTGGACCAGTTCAGCTCCTGGGAATTCTTGGTAAAGATATCCACAGTCCCAAGTCTGCCCCTCCTGCCATTTCTTCAGCTCCATCAGTGGATGCCCTGCCCATACCATTTGGTATTCACAATTTAGATACTTGCTGGCCAGAACTTGGGGCCCTGATCACCTGCCAGGCAGGCTGGGAGTGCTGGTGAGCACCCTGGGAGATGGTGGATAAGCCTCAGCTTCCTTACCTCTTGGGTGGGATGACTCTTGTCTCCAGACTTCCCAGTAGGATGGAAACCAGGTTGCCCACTTGCTTTCTGGGGTCTGCTCCCAAGTAAGCCATTTGCACATGAACTCTTATTTTCAGTCTGCTAAGATCATCACCATGGCTAGTCAGTTTGACCTGTGAAATAGCTCTCAAACCCAGCTCCTTCTCTCCATCACCTCTGTGACTGCCTGCCTAGTCCAGGTGCCCAGCACTTCCTGCCTATATGCTTGTGAAGACCTCCCAGCTTGTCTTCCAGTTTTGCCTCTGCCTCTGACTCCCCAAAAGCCAAAGGGATCTGATATAAAGGAGACCAGGTCATCTCCTTCTCCTGCTTAATACTTGCTGTGGCCCTCGGTTCTCCCCTCATCACAACCCGCAGGGCCCACAGGATGCGGTCCTGCTGACCTCTTCTCACCTCTCCCCCGGGCCACACTGGGTACCTTCCTGCTCTTCAAACACAGCCACTCACAACGGTCTTGGGGGCTTTTCTCTTGCTGTTCCCTCTGCCTGGAACACTCCCCAGATCTCCCCCGCTGAACTTCTTCTGGTCCTCCTGTTCTCAGCTTGAATGTCACCTCCTCGGGGAGGCCTTCGTTGACCATGTAATCAAGGAGTCCCGAATCTCTATCACGATGCTCCGTCCGTCCTTTTAGCCTGCTTCATTCCCTTTAAGCCTTTTCCCACCATCTGAGTCGGCCTTGTGGATTTGTAGTCTTGTGGACTCTGACTGAGTTCCCAAAGCAGGGACCTTGTCTGCACACAATGCGCTTCTTGCCCCAGGCCCTTGGCCGGCTTCTGAGTCTAGCTGTGAGTTTGGTGATGTCCCTGCCCTCTTGGAGTTGATATCATCTGATTGGACTGGGGCTGGGGGAGGCAGACAGATGATGCACCAGTTGTAGAAAATGCCACAAAGGAAAAGAACTGGGAAAGAAAGAGTAGCCAGCTGGGGGAGCAGTAGTGGTTTAGTGGCTCAGTCGTGTCCAATTCTTTGCGACCCCATGGACTGTAGCCCGCCAGGCTCCTCTATCCATTGGATTCTCCAGGCAAGAATACTGGAGTGGGTTGCCATTTCCTTCTCCAGAGGATCTTCCTGACCCAGGGATCAAACCTAGGTCTCCTGCATTGCAGGCAGATTCTTAGGGGTAATATTCTCTAAGGGAAAGGGAGATTGGATATGGGGGCTGCCTGGTGGTCCTTGCCTTGGGTACCACCAGCAGTAAGCTTACCAGCCCGCACTTGGCTGTTTTCTGCATCCCTGTTTCTTGGTCCTTCTTTGTGTGAGGAGGAGGGAAAGATGGTTGCTCATGGTCCTGAACTAGCCAGAATTCCTACCCCTGGGTCCCACCCCCTTTGCTAGCTCCCTTCTTCTCTTGGTCCAGCTGGCCAGCTGCGCCTCCCCACCCTCCTCCATCTGCCTCTGGTCTCTGGTCTCTGTCCTCTCCACCCTACTTTGCTCCCATCTTCACTTCATTTCTCTCTGTCATCATGAAACATCTCAGAAGTTCTGCCCATCTGTGTGGTGGCTGGTTTCTCACCCTCTTCTCTCTCCATCCTCTCTGGAGGTTTGGCTTCTACTCTCCCTCTGTACTCAGCGGAACTGGTCCCTTTTTGTCAGGAGATCCATTTTTTCTAGGAGTCTGCAGCTGGCATGGCTGGGGGCTTCTGGCTCAGAGTCTCCCAGGAGGTTGCTGTCCAGGTATCAGCTGGGGCCACCCACACCTGAAGGTTTCCCTGCGACCAGAGGGTCTGCCCCCAAGGTGGCTTACTCACGTGGCCAGCAAGCTGGTGCTGGCTGTTGACTGGGGATCTTGCTTCTTCTCCATGTGGGCCCCTCCACAGGGCTGCTTAAGTCTCCTCGCTACATGGCAGCTCATTTCCCCATTGAAGGATTCCATACTAAGCACTTTACACACAATCTCTTTTAATCCTCAGAACATCCATAAGGGCCCCAAATAATGATTATCTACATTTCTCAGATGCAGAAACCAGAGTTCAGAGAGAAGAAGTAACTTGCCCAAGTCAAGGGCACAGCTAAGATTCAGCTTCAGGTCTTTCTGGCTCCAAAGCCCTCTTCCTTACTATTGGGCTGCCTCTCTGAATCATCACAAAGTTCCAGCAAATAATCTGTGGCTGGGGATCCAGAATCACTTTGATTTGATTTGATTTAGATCTCCTCTTGCTGGTAGCCTGGTCCCACTCACTGCATTGTGGGTGCACCCTTTTTTAGACCCTTAATCAAAGAGTCACTGGTGTTACCCATTCTTCCTTCCCAATATTCTCGCCATCCCCCTCTTCTCTCTTCCAGCCCCACACTTTCAGTCTTATCTTGGGCCATCTGGTCTTCTACCTGGAGACAAAGTCAGAAGAGGCAGTACCTTCTGATGACGTTCCTTGATCTTACCCACCCAGTCCACCCTCTGCTCTCCTCTGCCTGATGACCCCATAAGGCAGAATTCATTTTGTGTATTTTGCAGATATGGAAATAGAGGATCAGCTAAGGTAACGTAAGGAGTGGGGAGAGGACTGGAACAAAAACACAGGCTTGTCTTATTCCAAACCCTGTACCCTTTCCACTCTGCCCACTGACCCATCAACTCATCCACCCACCCTCCTATCCTCTCATCCATCCATTGACCCATCCATCTATCAATCAGTCAACCCATCTTCCCATCTACAAACCTATAATCACACATCTTCTTACACTTCCATTCTCTCATCTATCCGTCCATCCATCTATCCATCCATCCTCCCATCCTCCAATCCACCTATCCACCCATTTATTTGATAGTTACTGAGTGCCTACCATCCATCAATCGCTATTCTAAGGACTGAAGTTGACTTTGAGCTAGACAAAGTCCTGCCCTCTTGGAGTTCACATTTTGGTTGTGCGAGGCAGACGACAAATAAATACACTCTGCATGTGAGGCTTAAGTGCCTCAAAGGAAAGTAAAGAGGAGAGCAATGTTGAGAGCAACTAAGACAAGTTGATGGTTAAGGAAGTCCTCTCTGACCAGGTGACACTTAAGCAGAAGTCCAAAGGAAGTGAGGAAGCAAACCCTTGTGACAACTGCAAGGAAGAGTATTCCAGGTAGAAGGAACAGCGGGGCAAAGGCCCTGAGGTGGAAATGGGCTTGATGGGCCTGAGAATCAGCAGGGAGGCTGGTGTGGATGAAGCAAAATGAGGGAAGGAGAGATGGGAGAGGAAGAGACCGGTTAAGCTAGATGACCCCCATCCTTGTTGGTCACTCTGAACACAGTTTCCCACGCTATCTGAAAGTAGAGAGCATTCCTATGAAAACTTTTGTAAGCCAAAATGGTGTAGGATGAAAAAACAATTGCCTTAGGATACATCTTGATGCTGAAGCTGAAGCTCCAGTACTTTGGCCACCTCATGCAAAGAGCTGACTCATGATGCTGGAAAAGATTGAGGTCAGGAGGGAAAGGGGGCAACAGAGGATGAGATGGTTCGATGGTATCACCGACTCAATGGACATGAGTTTGAGCAAACTCCAGGAGATAGTGAAGGACAGGGAAGCCTGGCATACTCACAAAGAATCAGACATAAGAGCAACTGAACAACAAACAACATCTTGCTGATGGATATGCACAGTATAAATTGAGATAAAGCACAGATGCTCACAGACACAGTTCAAAGCTATGGTGGTTTGTTACTGAGATGGTGAGTGTAGTTCTGGGGGGAGGGAGCTGGGTGAGGCCCCTCTTGCTGCCCAGGCAGTGTGCTGCCTTGATAAGGACTTGCTGCAAAACAAACGCTGGGTACTATTTTGTCTTCATTTTTTTTTTTTTAATAAAAGTGAAAATCCTCTTTGGATTTATTTTGGTTAATGTAAACAGGTACTAAAGTAGATGTTTCATAAAAGCAGAGTGGTCTAAAGTGAATTTTCATAAAGAGGGGGATGCCTATAAATGAATTCTATTTCCATTGAGTTAGCCAATAGAGTAGCCCCAATAATAGATTTATTCCTCATCTGCCAGGGAAGGGGACACAGAGCTGTGGGCATCAATACTTCCTGATCTCTCTTTTCAACCAACCAGCCCAGTGCCTTTCACAACTACCACTGGAGCTGGCTCCAGAGACGGGTGCCTAGGAGGCTGAGTCCTGTGCATCAGTTTCCACAGGAGATGAGCCTGTCCTTCACTGGGTGAGGAAGGAGAGGGGCTAACCATTCCTGAACACGGTTAACATCTCTCAACCTATTTCATCTTCACCACTTTCCATAGCTGGTATCATTGAATCCATCTTATAGAAGAGGAACTTGAGGCTCTGAGAGGTCATGAGCTTGCTTGAGGTCACATGGCCAGGAGATGGCACCAAATTCACCCATATTTCTACTTTTTCAACTCTACTCAATTAAATCTTTCAAAAACCTAGCTTGAGTTCCTACTGGGCGCTGGACTCAGCATGAGAGACACTTGTAGCCTTATGGCCAATTTTGAAGACCAACTTCACAGTCACACGGCACAACCCACCATTCTCTTGATGGGGGACAAGAGACCCTCTGAAGTTACATCCTGCAGGTCACATAGCTTAGAGAGAGGAGGCTGGGAGAGTAATAGCTTATTTTATTACACCTCTGAACAGTCAGAAAGGGAAAGAACCCATATTTTCCTCCACAACTTTAGTAACTTGACTTGGAGCTTGACAACAGATGTGTTCCCAGACTGTCGGCTATAAAACAAACCAATTTTCTCTACCAATTGTCATTGTGTTTGGGAGCATAGAGCCTAGGACTTAGTTGTGCCTATTCTGGGGTAATAACTCCATCAAATAAGCACATCTGATAAAAGTGGGAATTTATTCATCAATAGATTTTTTAACTGATCGATCAATTGGTTTCTGTGTCCCTATTGTACAAAAGGTTTGAGGCAGCTTAGGAAGAAAGTAAAGGGTGGAAACTGGTCATCTTCTGTGATTCTTACATTCCACTTATCAAGGAGTACAAAAAAAATAAAAAATCCAGCTGCTACGTAGCTGGGGAACAAATTCTTGGTATGGAAATAATTCTGCTAAGGCTAGCCTCCTCAGAGTACATTCCAAATGCTTTTCCAATTTTCAGATTTAATTAGGAGACGTTTCTGTAGTGTGAGTCATCTTTTAATAATGGGGGGTGTTTATTAGGGAGTGGGTGGGAAGGGGACAGGACCGTTGGACAATTCAAATCTGAGCTCCCTGAGTGTGTGATCTTGGGTGAGCCACTTCACTCTCTGAGCACCAGCTCCTTTGTCTGTAAGTTAAGATTTAGGTGGCAGAGATTTGGGGAATGCTAAACTAGATCATATGGACTTCCCTGGTAGCTCAGCTGGTAAAGCATCTGCCTGCAATGCAGGAGACCCTGGTTTGATTCCTGGGGCGGGAAGATTCCCTGGAGATGGGATAAGCTACCCACTCCACTTTTGATAGGCTTCCCTGGCAGCTCAGATGGTAAAGAATCCACCTGCAGTGCGGGAACCTGGGTTCAATCCATGGATTGAGAAGATCCCCTGAAGGAGGGCATGGGAGCCCACTCCAGTATTCTTGCCTGGAGAATCCCAGTGAACAGAGGTGCCTGGCTACAGTCCATTGGGTTGCAAAGAGTTGGACACGACTGAGCGACTAAGCACAGCACAAACTAGATCATACATATGAAAGAAACTTCCAGCACTGTCTTCTCTTCCCATTCCTCTTCTCACTTAGGCTACTAATCAGTCTTGGGGACCATGGGAGAAATGTTGTTTTCTTCCTCCAGCATGAACTACAACCTTCCAGAGACCATTCAGCTGCTCCTCTGAAATGGCATTTCAGATCAAGTCAGATGTACTTCCTTACACGGGCACATCTTTATCTCTCCACATAGAGCCAAGCACATAGTTATTGCTGTAAAAATGTCTTTGGATAGGGTGGGAAGTTCACAAGAGGGAAAAATCTCCTGGGTTGGGAAGGAGCCCTAGAAAAGAAGTGCTAAGATTTGGTTAGAGGGTAAGAAGAGGGCATCTGAGAGTTGCAAATTGCAAAAGCCATGGTATGGAGGCAGGACTGAGTTGAACAATGCTGTTGTTGAAGGTGATAGTGGTAGATTATGGTCAAAGAGAGGGAGAGAGCACAAGAGCTGGAAGGGAAAATATGAGCTTCCATTAAAGAAAAGGGATTCACCAGCTGATTCGTTTTTGGGGTGAGCATCTCACCTTCTCTGATGGAGAGATCTCTGCTTCTCTGGGACAACAGGCATTGATTGGTCAGTGCAGGGTTTGCCCACCGTGCTTTCTTACCCCCTTTCCTCTGTCTCTGGGGAACGCCTTTCCAATTCTGGGAGTCTGGATGGAGGTGTCAGTCAAGATGCCTGTCACTCTGGCTACAAGAGGAGGGCTTTCTAGTTAGAAAAGAACTGGAGCCAGTTGGAATCTTTTCTTTCTGTTGGGGCTACAGAGAGGGTCTCCCTCTTCAGGCTATTGCGATGTAGTCTTGGGACTGTTGTGTCATATTTATACCACATGGAGCAAAGCTTGTCTAAAGCAGAAAAAAAAATGATGTTACCCAAGAGAGATGCAGAGAGAAGCAAAGCTAAGTGTTGGGGGGGCGGTTTCCAATATTGTGCATGTGTCTGCATCTCACCATACTTGCAGTCCACTGGACATGACCTTTTTGTGGATCAATACATTCCCTTTGTTCAACAAGATTTCTGTCACAGGGAACTGAAATACTTACGATTGATACAGTTGGCAAATTGAGACAGACCTCCTCTTTAGAAATAGCCAGAGCGGGAATGGAATGCAGTAGACATGGAGAGGTTGAGTGAAGATCTAAGATGTTCTGCTGACTCACTGCAGCCCTGGCTCAAGCTGCTGCCCCTCTCTGGGCCTCAGTTTCATCATCGGTGGTGAAATGAGCAGGAAATAACATCATTTATTTATGCCTCATCTTGTTGTGATTATATTTTAAGGCAGCTTACAGATACTAAGAGATGGAGCCAAAGCAAGAACGACACCCAGTTGTGGATGTGACTCTTCTGGGTCAACAGAAGAGTCTGAAATGCAGTACTTGGGTGCAGCCTCAAAAATGACAGAATGATCTCTGTTCATTTCTAAGGCAAACCATTCAATATCACAGTAATCCAAGTCTATGCCCCAACGAGTAATGCTGAAAAAACTGAAGTTGAATGGTTCTATGAAGACCTACAAGACCTTCTAGAACTAACACCCAAAAAAGATGTCCTTCTCATTATAGGGGACTGCAATGCAAAAGCAGGAAGTCAAGAGATACCTGGAGTGACAGGCAAATTGGGCCTTGGAGTACAGAGTGAAGCAGGGCAAAGGCTAACAGAGTTTTTCCAAGAAAACTCACTGGTCATACCAAACACCCTCTTCCAACAACACAGGAGAAGACGCTACACGTGGACATCACCAGATGGTGAATACTGAAATCAGATTGATTATATTTTTCACAACTAAAGATGGAGAAGCTCTATACAGTCAGCAAAAAACAGACCAGGAGCTGACTGTGGCTTAGATCATGAACTCCTTATTGCCAAATTCAGACTTAAATTGAAGAAAGTAGGGAAAACCACTAGACCATTCAGGTATGACCTAAATCAAATCTCTTATGATTATATAGTGGAAGTGACAAATAGATTCAAGAGATTAGATCTGATAGACAGACTGCCTGAAGAACTCTGGACACAGGTTCATGACATTGTACAGGAGGCAGTGATGATCAAGACCATCCCCCCAAAAAAGAAATGCAAAAAGGCAAATAGTTGTCTGATGTGGCCTTATAAATAGCTGAGAAAAGAAGAGAAGCTAAAGGCAGAGGAGAAAGGGAAAGATATACCCATCTGAATGCAGAGTTCCGAAGAATAGCAAGGAGAGATAAGAAAGCCTTCCTCAGTGATCAGCTCAAAGAAAAAGAGGAAAACAACAGAATGGGAAAGACTGGAGATCTCTTTAAGAAAATTAAAGATACCAAGGGAACGTTTCATGCAAAGATGGGCACAATAAAGGACAGAAATGGATGGACATAACAAAAGCAGAAGATATTAAGAAGAGGTGGCAAGAATACACAGAAGAACTATACAGAAAATATCTTCATGACCCAGATAACCACGATGTTGTGATCACTCACCTAGAGCCAGACATCCTGGAACGCGAAGTCAAGTGGGCCTTAGGAAGCATCACTAAGAACAAAGCTAGTGGAGGTGATGGAATTCCAGTTGAGCCATTTCAAATCCTAAAAGATGATGCTGTGGAAGTGCTGCATTCAATATGCCAGCAAATTTGGAAAACTCAGCAGTGGCCACAGGACTGGAAAAGGTCAGTTTTTATTCCAATCCCAAAGAAAGAATGCTAAAGAATGTTCAACCTACCACACAATTGCACTCATCTCACATGCTAGCAAAGTAATGCTCAAAGTCCTCCAATCCAGGCTTCAACAATATGTGAACTGTGAACTTCCAGATGTTCAAGCTGGATTAAGAAAAGGCAGAGGAACCAGAGATCAAATTGCCAACATCCATTGGATCATAGAAAAAGCAAAAGAGTTCCAGAAAAACATCTACTTCTGCTTTACCGACTACGCCAAAGCCTTTGACTGTATGGATCACAACAAACTGTGGAAAATTCTTCAAGAGATGGGAATACCAGACCACCTGACCTGCCTCCTGAGAAATCTGTATGCAGGTCAAGAAGCAACAGTTAGTACTGGACATGGAACAGACCGGTTCCAAATCGGGAAAGGAGTATGTCAAGACTGTATATTGTCACCCTGCTTATTTAACTTCTATGCAGAGTACATCATGCAAAATGCCGGGCTGGATGAAGCACAAGCTGGAATCAAGATTGCTGGGAGAAATATCAATAACCTCAGATATGCAGATGACACCACCCTTATGGCAGAAAGCAAAGAAGAACTAAAGAACCTCTTGATGAAAGTGAAAGAGGAGAGTGAAAAAGTTGGCTTAAAACTCAACATCCAGAAAACTAAGATCATCACCTCCAGTTCCATCACTTCATGTTGAATAGATGAGGAAGCAATGGAAACAGTGAGAGATTTTATTTTTTGGGGCTCCAAAATCTCTGCAGATGGTGACTGCAGCCATGAAATTAAAAGACACTTGTTCCTTCAAAGAAAAGTTCTGACCAACCTAGAGAGCATATTAAAAATCAGAGACATTACTTTGCCCACAAAGGTGCATCTAGTCAAAGCTATGATTTTTCCAGTAGTCACATATGGGTGTGAGAGTTGGACTATAAAGAAAGCTGAGCACCGAAGAATTGATGCTTTTGAACTGTGGTGTCGGAGAAGACTCTTGAGAGTTCCTTGGATTGCAAGGAGATCCAACCAGTCAAACCAAAAGGAAATCAGTCCTGAATAATCATTGGAAGGACTGATGCTGAAGCTGAAGCTCCAATACTTTGGCCACCTGATGTTAAGAAGTGACTCATTGGAAAAGACCCTGATGATGGGAAAGATTGAAGGTGGGAGGAGAAGGGAACAACAGAGGTTGAGATGGTTGGATGGCATCATCGAATCGATGGACATGAGTTTGAGCAAGTTCTGGGAGTTGGTGATGGACAGGGAAGCCTGGCGTGCTGCAGTCCATGGTGTCACAAAGAGTCGGACATGACTGAGTGCCTGAACTGACCTATAGATATTATAAAACCAGACGATGAGAAAAACGGGTAATGAAATTGAGAGAAGGAAAAAGATTATGAGCTCAAGGCTGAGACCAAGTTCCTGAATGAGTGCTGTGAGGTTCTGAACAGATGTCAGAAGTGACTAGCACAGTTTGTTCTGAGCTTCCTTACAGTCAAAGCGAAGAAAGAGAAACATGGTTACATGGTTTCATGGGGGGAGAAACTCCAAGCCAGTTCCTGAGCAGAAGACCAACTTTTCCTGGAAAAAAATTTAGACCAGATTTCCTGTTTTTCCCCATTATAAAGACTTTGTGAAACACCATGATCAGAGAGAAAAGACAAGCAACAGGCTGGAGAAAATATTAATAGTTGCAACATATATAAATCCGAGGATTAAAATCCATAATAAATCAAGACCTCATTCAAGTCTGTAAGGGCAAAACACATCATCATAAAATGGGCAAAGGGGAATAAAGAACCAGTTCACAGCAGAATTCACAATAGATCAGTTCAGTTCAGTCGCTCAGTCATGTCCGACTCTTTGCAACCCCATGAATTGCAGCACGCCGGGCCTCCCTGTCCATCACAAACTCCCGGAGTTTACTCAAACCCATGTCCATCGAGTTGGTGATGCCATCCAACTATTTCATCCTCTGTCGTCCCCTTCTCCTCCTGCCCCCAATCCCTCCCAGCATCAGGGCTTTTTCCAATGAGTCAACTCTTCTCATGAGGTGGCCAAAGTATTGGAGTTTCAGCTTCAGCATCAGTCCTTCCAATGAACACCCAGGACTGATCTCCTTTAGCATGGACTGGTTGGATCTCCTTGCAGTCCAAGGGACTCTCAAGAGTCTTCTCCAACACCATAGTTCAAAAGCATCAACTCTTCGGCACTCAGCTTTCTTCATAGTCCAACTCTCACATCCATACATGACCGCTGGAAAAACCATAGCCTTGACCAGATGGACCTTTGTTGACAAAGTAATGTCTCTGCTTTTTAATATGCTATCTAGGTTGGTCATAACTTTCCTTCCAAGGACTAAGCGTCTTTTAATTTCATGGCTGCAGTCACCATCTGCAGTGATTTTGGAGCCCCAAAAAATAAAGTCTGACACTGTTTCCACTGTCTCCCCATCTATTTCCCCTGAAGTGATGGGACCAGATGCCATGATCTTAGTTTTCTGAAAGTTAAGCTTTAAGCCAACTTTTTCACTCTCCTCTTTCACTTTCATCAAGAGGCTTTTTAGTTCACAATAGATAAAATACCTATCAAATCAGCAAAAACCATCAAAAGAATGGGTAATACCAGTGTTGTTGAAGGTATGAGGCAATGGACCAGTTCAGACACCTCTGTTCTCTTTTAGAGAACAAGATGATTGGATGGCATCACCGACTCAATGGATATGAGTTTGAGCAAGCTCCAGGAGATGGTGAAGGACAAGGAAGCCTGGTGTGCTGCAGTCCATGGGGTCACAGAGTTGGACACGACTGAGTGACTGAACAACAACAACATCATTTGACATATTATATATTTATGTGTTTATCTGTTTGGGACAGTTTTCCTGACCAGACTGTGAGTTCCATGAGAATGACTATTGCCTTTTCACTGTTAAATCCCCAGCACCTAGAATAATATTCCAGCACAGAGTCATAGGTGCTTAATAAATATTTAGCAAGGGCATAAGCAAGTGACATGACTGAATGGACAGCATGTAAATTGGTGTAGCATATCTGGCAGCATCCATTTGATTTTAAAGCCTCATTCACTGATTCAGAAATTCCTCCTTTGGCCATCTTGTCAATAGAAACACACAAATTCTCAAAGGAATGGATCGAAGATGTTCTGTGTGGCATTGTTAAATGGCAAAAGTTGGAAATAACCTAAATGCACAATAACAAGACACTGATTATGGTATATCCTCACTACAATCCATGGAATTCTCCAGGCCAGAATCCTGGAGTGGGTGGCTTTTCCCTTCTCCAGGGGATCTTCCCAACCCAGGGATCGAACACAGGTCTCCCACATTGCAGGAGGATTCTTTACTAGCTGGGCCACAAGGGAAGCCCATGGAATAGCATATGTACTTCTTTAAAAAAGCAAGAACATATTTATGATGCTTAATGTGATCTGATCTCTAGGACACATTACTCAAAGAAAATAGCCAGTCGCAGAGCAACAGTAGGTGATATCTATGGGAAAAACAAAAACTCTATGTCTTATCTATCTATGTATCTGTATTTCTATTCTATATATCTACCACTGTGAACAGTTTGGTCTTTCCAAGATATTTTTCTGTTTGTATTGATAGATTGATAGATGATAAATAGGTAGATGGATGAATAGATATCCATAGGTAGATATCCATCTACCTATTTATCATCTATCAATCTATCAATACAAACAGAAAAATATCTTGGAAAGAAAGACCAAACTGTTCACAATGGTAGCACCTGGAAAAGAGAAAAAAAAAATGCGGGGGGATGTGCAAAGGACTATTTTTACTTACAATTCTATTTAAGTATAAAATGCTTTTAAAATGAGCACACATAGGGGTAAAAGTTGATAACATTTCACAAACTCTATACATCCCTCTAACCAGCATTCAGATAAAGAAAGAGAATATTACCAGCACCCAGGGCTCCTCTCTGCTCCTCATCCTCTCAAGGGTTATTATCCGTATCCTCCTATCACCTTTGTCACCTTAGATTCATTTGTCAATTTTTGAATTTTATATAAATGTGATCCTAAGATGAATACAACTCTGTGTTTGGGCACCCAACGTTCTGTTTGTGTGTTTCACTATTTTTACTTTTTGATTGATATATTTGTGTACATTTCAACTGTTTTCAAAGAGAATATATCATCTGTATTCTACATATGTGAGTTGGATAATTATAATTTATTAATTAAAATACATTAACACAGACAGTGTGTGAGCACCAACAATTTGCCTTCAGCATATACAACAGGGAGTTCCCCAAGGTAAGAGGAGAGAATGAGGTCATAGGCTGCTGTTTCCGACCCCTTCTCCCAGAGCTGGTGGCTGGGATCAGGGAATCTGTTTTGTAGGCTTTCTTTGGCTGTGGCTGAGGCTTTCCTGAGAGTTAGAAGTTTGGCTTCCCTGGTAGCTCAGGCATAAAGAATCTGCCTGCAATGCAGGAGACCAGGGTTCAATCCCTGGGTAGCAAAGATCCCCTGGAAAAGGGAATGGCCACACACTCCAGTATTCTTGCCTGGAGAATTCCATGAACAGAGGAGACTTGCAGACTATAGTCTATGGGATCGCAAAGAGTCAGGCCTGACTGAACGACTAACACAAACACAGAGGTTTGGCAGATGGTGCTCATTTTTCATGATAATACAGCTTCCCTATGGTGGCCCTGAGCTTGAGCAAGGTCCCCCGCAGGCCAGCACAACCCAGAGAGGAGGTAGACTTTGGTGTGGCACGGGCTGAACCCACGTTGTCTGGCTTTGGATTCTGAACCAATATTTTACAGTTTGGTAGCGAAATGGGCAGCCAAGAAAACAATGAAGACTTGCTAACCAAGAGGCACAGGGCTGCACAGATATCAGCCCCCGGGAGGCTGGGTGGGCATGGTATGGGGGAGAATGGGGGTTCAGGGACCCTGGTGCAAAATGCAAAAGAAAAGCCTGCAGGCCAGGCGAGGTGGTGGTAGCTCAGGTGGGCGGAGGGGGTTCCGAAGCTGTGTGTTCCTTTGGGACCTTCTTGACCTCTCTGGGGGTGAAGGAGCCAAAGCCGCCGTCTTTGGTCACTGGGAAACATCGAACAGTTTCATGTCGTCTGTGATTCCTTATACCTGCTTCCAGCGTTGCATGGGGAAAGTAGGCATAGACAGACAATATTTGAAAAAAAAATTTCTTTAAGAATTTTTATTAACTATTTCCCTCCCTCCGCTCTTTTCTTCCTTCGCTTTCTCTTCTTTTCTTCTCATTTTGTCTTTCTCTCATTTGCCCTCTCCTCCTGCCCTTCTTCTACTTCTTCCTCCTCCTCTTTCTTCTCCTCCTTCTCTTCCTCTTTCTCCTCTTTCTTCTTCTCTTCTGAATATTTAATAGACGTATGCTTTACAAACACAGACAGTACAAAAGGGTTTACCAGGGAACGTGTACACTTGTTCCCTAGCCCCTCAGTTCCCCTTCCAGGAAGCAGCAACTCTTTTTAGCTTTTTTTGTGTTTTCACTCAGAAGTGGTTTGTGTAACCAAATAGAAAAGGAGGTGACAATGGGAGATGATATCAGACGTGGTCCCAAGACTTCTCTTTAAACACCAGCCAGCCACAAGGAAGGCCTCTCCTGTCCCCATTTCTGGAGCCTGGGTTAGCCTCCTTAAAATCAGAGCATCCCCCTGCCCTCTCAGAGTGGGTTTGGAGAACCCAGGAGAGAGGGCAGTGCAGTCCTGCGGAGTAAGGGCACCATACTTCAGCGTTCCCCACTTCACCTACTGTGAGACACCCTGGCCAGTATTTTTTTAATCAATACTTAGAGAGCTGCCTCTCTTTTTCACAGCTGCATGAATCCCATGGTGCAGATGTGCCATTCGCTTATTTAATTGATGCCCTGTTGATGGATATTTAAGTTGTTTCCTGCCTTTTGCTATAACCACAAGGCTGTAACGCCTGTCCTTATGCAGACGTCGTCTGCACATATGAGCATGTGCAGAATAAACTCTTAGAAGTAGAGTCAGTGGAGCAGAGGTAATGGGTACCTGTTGTAACCTGTTAAATGTTGCCAAATGGCCTGACCCTCTAACAGTGCAGCAGCCTGTTCCCCACCAGCGAGTCTCCCAATACTTTTCATGTAATTTGTCATCTTTATTCTAATTTTGTCAACTGTCCCAATAGTGTCCTTTATAGATTTTTTTTTTCAAGACTGCAAGATGCAGTCTGGGATCACCTAGTGTATTAGTTGTGTCTCTTTAGTCTTCTGTAATCCAGAATAGTTTCTGACCTTTCTTTGTCTTTTTATGACTTTGACATTTTGAAGAATGTAAGTATGTTGCTTTATGGGTGTTACATCACTCACTTGGGTTTTTGTTCTGTTTCTCTTGATTAGACTCAGGTTATGCCTCTTCAGTGGAATGACTTAGAAGTGATGCTATGTCCTTCCTCCTGTGTTGCATCAGGAGGCACATGGTATCAATTTGTCCCTTTGATTGTGTTAACTTTGATGACTTGGTTAAGGTGGTGTTGTTTCTCCACTGTAAAGATATTACTTTTTCTTTTGTGATTAGCTTTTAGGGATATACTTTAATATCTTTATTAAACAGCTGTCCTTGTCAAGCACACATTTCAAGGGTAAATTTCTTCATTGGGAGTGATGGGAAGCATTTGCTCCTGTGTTTAGGAACCATTGTGTTGCCTTTTTATTAAATTTTGATAATGGTTTTCTTTTCTTAAATTTAGATTTTAATTTAAATTTTACTTTATTTAAAAAACAGCCCAAATGGTTGAGCTTAGCCCTATAGCTTTTGATCCACTATGATGGTAATAATTTTTTAATTTTTGTTTCTCTAGCACCTCCAAGTAGGATTGCTTTCCCAGAATTCATCTGGGTCTCAGGCCCAGGGATGAACCTGGTTTGCCTTGCCCTCCCTGATAACAGTCAGAGGCATTCTTGGCTGCAGTAAGGGGCAGAGAAATGCCTCCTGCCAAATTCCCAGGGGACTGCAGCTGTCATAGGCTGCCAGTCGGAAGTGGGCCAGGCTGAGATTACAGCCAGACCTGAAAGCCAGCCCAAGTCCTACAGTTATTACCCCCTGACGACCCCCTGTCCCCCACCTGGGGGTGGTCCTTCTATCCATTGCATCCTCCTGATGTTGAACGGTGTTCCAGAAGGAGGACCACCCTCCCAGCATTGTGCTGGCTTCAGGCTCCCAGTGCTATCCTTATTGCTCCAGACGGTCCCACACCACCTCCCCGCCCCCACCTTTCCATACTGGTACATGGAGTGACCCCAGAAGAGGTGTTTTAGCCATCGATCTCTGCTCAGATAAAATCCTAGTCAAAACTCCAGCTCACTCAACATCTCAGGGTGGAGTTGAAAACCCTTTGCAGGTTCTACTCTTTTCACTTTGCAAGCATTCCCAGCTGTATATGCCAGGTGCCATAATGTCTCGACAGTTGCTAATGAAATAAATTATTCACAGCCAATTCTTATAAGGTAAAAATTTTAAACTCTTTCAAATTATGTTATGGCTAAAATATACTTAGAATGGGTACATTTACAAATATTTAATATACTTTTATTTAAGAAAAGAATGCCAGGGACCCGTAGTGAGCCACCCGCTCACACATCCTCCTGTCCAAATAAATCAGGATCACCTGTTTCTGCCTGTCTCTAAACTGTTCCCTTTAGTGTTATCCTCAAATTCCATGTCAGTGATGGGACCAAGTTCCCTCCCCTTTAACCATTAGCTCCATGAGGCAGCCTGGTCCTCCATCATTCCCTGGTTCCAAGAGTAGTACCCTATCTTAAAAGAAGAGATTGGTACATTGGGCTCCATTTACACTGAGAGGCTCTTTATTGAGGTAAAGTGATCAAAAAAGAGCTATAGGATAGATGAGAGAATGAATGAATGAGTGAATCCACACTAGTTCCTTGTGAGGTCTGAGGGGTGTGACACCTCATTTGCATGGTGATTGCAAAAGGCTTTCAGGATTTGGATTTGGAGGGAGAAGGGCTGTCCTCTGGTCTCACTTCGCAGACCCTACTGGTGCAGGTAGCCACTCCCAGGAGACTGTGAACAGCTTGGAGTCACCTCATCCTTCCCTGGGGGGTGTTTCTTTTGATGCTGCCTGGCAAAGTGACTGGTAACATCAGTGACTTTGCCAGACCCCATGGGACTGCGCTGCCCTCTCTCCTGAACCTCCAAACCCACCATATCTCTGAGAGGACAGGGGGATGCTCTGTTTCTAAGGAGGCTAACCCAGGCTTCAGAAATGGGGACAGAGGAGGCCTTCCTTGTGACTGGCTTGTGTTTAAAGGGAAGGTGTTGGGACCAGGTCTGGACATCATCTCCCATCACCTCTAGGGATGCTCCTGCCGAGGACACTGCAGAGCTCTGGGAGGGACCTGCCATGAGGAGATCTGCCCTCCCCAAGCACTAGGGAAGCCTCAGCCCTGGCTGCAGACAGGCAGCTGGAGGAAGTGGAGCTGTGTTGACATGTCCACTCTGGCACTTCATAGCTCTGTGACCTTGGACAGGTGACTTCTCTCTGGGCCTGAGTTTCCCTCTCAATAAAATGAGGATAATCAGCTCTGCACCCTCTTAATGCCAATGTGAAGACCAAATAAGAGTGGGTATGAAAAGGCTTTGCAGGGAGCCCTGCACACATGAAACATTCTCATTAAGAGGGAAATACACTTTTATTAAAGGAAAAGTAAAATTCAAAAGAATGAGCTAACCAGCGTCTTTAAAAGAAGTGGCAAACAGGACCGTGCTCCTTCCTGACTTACCCACTCCTCCCCCACCTGGCAGGCTCCTGTGTACCTCTCTGAGGGTCAGTATCTCCCCTAGAAAGGCCTGCCAGACTGCACTGCCCTCCCATCATGCCTCCTCCATCACTGCCCTGAATTATGACTATTTACCTGACTGTCTCCCCTCTTAGTCTGGGAATTTCTCTGGGTAAAAACTGCACCTGATTCATTTCAGAATTTCCAGCACTTTGCACCGAGCCCGGTGCATAGTAGGCACTCATAATTATTTATAGTCAGAGTGACAGGCTAGAGTATAGCTAAGAGTGGAATAGCAGGGGCTGGAGTCTAAGGCTGGTGGAAATTAAAAGCAGGCAAATTGACACTCCCTTCCCAGCACCTTATCTGAATGACTCTCCACCCAGTTTTGAAACAAGGTCTAATCTACCCCTGACTTCAGACCAGGTGAAAGCTCCTGGGTGTAGGGTGACTTATTTGTTCTGGTTTGCCCAGGACTTTCTCAGTTTTGGTTCTAAAATATCATTTCCTGGGCAAACCAGGGCACTTGGTCACCCTACTTTGAGTTAAGGATCTGGGTCCTGTTTGCCACTGAATCTCTGTGGCAGATATTGTATTTATACAGACATTACCCCTCTCCTATTTTCCTACTCCCATGCTGGCAGAGTCCACCCCTTTTGTCAGAGGCTAAAAATGGCAGATACTTTCCAAGCCTCTCTTTTAGTGAAGTGTGGTCATGTGACCTGGTGGCCAACAAGACAAAAGAAAGAGTCAGTTGAGAGTTTCTGGGAAAGGGTTTCTCCCCTCTCTATATACTTATCTCCTCTACACCCCCCACCCCACTCCTTCTTCCTGCTTTTGGATATTGTCATGTGAGGGTGTGATGCTTGGAGCTGTTGCAGCCATCTTGTGGCTGTGAGGGAACATCTCACAGTATTACTGAAGGATCAAAGGAGTTTGATAATGAGCTAACCCTAGGACCACAGATTTCTTATTTTGTGTGATAATAAGTCCCTTTGGGTCTAATGAATCTTTTTTTAGAAGAAAGTATTTTATAAAAATATTTTAATAATCTTGGCAATTGTCATATACCTTACACAGAAAATTGACAAACTGGACTACATTAAAATTAAGTATTTTGTTTATCAAAATAATCATTAAGAGAACAAAAAAAATCCATGTGCTTGGAGAAGATATTTGAAATAACTCTCCAGTGAAAGGCTCATATATATCAATGATAGATGAACAACCCATTTTTTTAAAAATGGGACAAAACTTGAATAAGAACCCCACAAAAAGAGGAGATCCAAATATCCAGTAAGTGCCTAAAAATGTGCTTAACATCATTATTCATAACAGAAATGCAAATTAAAGCTGCAATATGATATAATCTCATACCCACCAGAATGGCTAAAGTTTAAAAGACTAACAGTACAAAGTGTTGGTGAGGACATGGAATAACTGAAACTCTCATATTCTGATGGTAAGAGTCTAAATTAGTATAATTACTTTGAAAAGTGTTGACCAGTAGCTACTAAAACTGAACACAAACTTACCTAATGGCCAGGTAGCTTCACTCCTTGGTATTTACCCAAGAGAAATGAACACATATCCACAAAATGATTGTGTACGTGTAGTTTTATTCATAATAAAGATGTTCACAGTAACTTTATTCATAATAGCAGAACACAAGATGCCACCAATGTCCATCAATAAGAGATAAATAAGTTGTGATATATCTGTACTATTCTATACATAATGGAATATTACATCAGTTCAGTTCAGTCGCTCAGTCATGTCTGACTCTTCATGACCCCATGGACTGCAACATGCTAGGCCTCCCTGTCCATCACCAACTCCCAGAGCTTACTCAAACTCATGTCCATCGCAGTGGTGATGTCATCCATCCATCTCATCCTCTGTCATTCCCTTCTCCTCCTGCCTTCAGTCTTTCCCATCATCAGGGTCTTTTCCAGTGAATCAGTTCTTTGTATCAGGTGGATGAAGTATTGGAGTTTCAGCTTCAGCATCAGTCCTTCCAATGAACATTCAGAACTTATTTCCTTTAGGATGGACTGGTTGGATCTCCTTGCAGTCCATGGGCCTCTCAAGAGTCTTCTCCAACACCACAGTTCAAAAACATCAATTCTTCGACACTCAGCTTTCTTTATAGTCCAACTCTCACATCTGTACATATTATATAGCAGTTAAAAAGAATAAACTACTGATATGTGCAAGGGCAGGGATTAATCTTAAAATCATTTTGTTCAGCAAAAGAAACTAGACATTAAAAAGTACATACTGAAAGATTTCATTTCTGTGATGTGCAAGAACTGGCAACACTAATCTGTGCTTTTTGAAGTCAGGTTAGTGGTTATCCTTTACAGTGATGGCAGATGGTGGGAGAATTAGCCATGAAAGGGAAATGAGGTTGGCTTCTTCATTATGGTGTTGATCTGGGTTGATCTAAGTCACTGGCCATTTCTTTATCTGCTTCTCTTCTCTGTACATTGTACTTAAGTGTTATAGTATCTCCTAGTTTTCTCAAAGACAGAGTTTGTATTTCTGTTTATTGTTCTTTTCTCTGGGAGATATTTTTAACAAGATAAGGGGAGTAGAAATGCCTCTATTTAGTTCAGCATCTTAAAATACCATTTCGTTAGAGTTTTGAGTATTAAAACACCATTATACTGTGTGTCAGCAATGTGGGTTTCATGAATCTTGCTAGACAACCTGTATTATAGCCCAGATGGCTTAATGTTCTGGTTTTACAAATGCATTTGATACAGTTAATGAAATAGCAAATTATATATTAAGGAAAGCACAGATAAGTCATTGCTGGCTGGGCAGAGGGCAGAGAGAGGGGCAGTCTCAGGAAGCCTTGGCAAAAGCCCAGAGGTGGAAAAGAGGGATTGAGGTGTAAGGCCAGTCTATCCCTGCTATGGCACTGACCTTGGAGGTTTCTGCTTAGACATCCCCTCAAAGGGAACTTCTCCCCCCACCCCCCCATCATTTTAACCTCCTACCTCTGCTCTACTTGTCCTCATCTGACTGCCTGGCAATGGATTAAATATTGACTTCTTCATCTTTACTGTCTATCTGCCCCCATTGGAATGTGAGCTCCATGATGGCAGGAGATGTCTGTACTTATGTATGCCCAGTACCTAGAACAGGACCTCGCATATTAGTAGATGCTCAATAAAGAGCTATTGAATGCACGAATTAATGAGTGGCTGAATGAGCTCCAGGTTTTTATCAGAAGCCCACAGCTCTGAGGACACATAGAGGCTGAGGGGCAGTGAGAGAGTCTGGTGGTCCATGCAGTGGGTCTTGAGCTGTTTGCCATGGTGGTCCCTGCTCTTGGGGAGCACAGCTGCTTCCTAATAACCCCCTCCTTAGAAGCCAGGGGACTATGAGAAAGAACACAAAGTCTCTTTATTCAGGGGAATGGATTCCATCTCGAGGCAAATTGTTACCTCTGAGGCCACCAGCTGCCCAGCCAGCCCATCACCATGGCCTCCCTCTCAAGGATGTGGGCACAGGCCAGGCCAGAGCTGAAATTGCCCTGGAAACTAGTTTCCTCTTTAATTAACAGGGAGAGCGACCAAGCCTTCTAATGGAGTGGGGTATGGGGTGGGGTAAGGGCAGGTTCATAAAGTCCCCAAAGGATCAAGGTCTCCTTGTTTATTTTCCCCAAAATGTTCCCCTTTACCCAGAATAGGGTGGGGGCCCAGCAGGCCGCAGGCAGGGAAAAAGCTTTAACCTCCAGCCTGCTCAGCTCAGCATGTCACAATTTGACTTGCATTTTTTTTCTTTTTAATAATTGCAAACTTAATGAAAAAATAACCTAACCCCAAACACAGCAGGAACTCATGGCAGTTGGCGGGAGCCCCTGGCAGCTGTGAGGACAAGACGCAAAGGGTCCAGAGTTGCTGCTGGAAGATAAGGGATGCCCTTCATCTGGAGCCTCTTTCTCTCTCCATCACCAGTCTTGGCTCCCTATTGCCTTTTTATCATGCCCAAATGTCTCAGCCTATCCTTAGAGCAGACTTTCTTCTGGCCCCTCCAGGGAGGACACGGGCCCGGAGGGGAAAGTTGTCAGGTGTGTGCATGTGAGAGCTATGGCAGATAGTGAGGTTGGTTGGCATGACTTCTTGAAGAGAGCTGGAGGGAAGTGAAAATACATCCTATTATAATCTGCACTCTGGCTGGGTATGCCCAGCATACCAGGCAGCTAGTCCTGGGAAACAGGTTCTGTGATATCCTTTTTTTACATCTCAGGACTTGAGCCGAGGCCTATCTGGTTTTTAACCCACAAGTTAAGTGCTCTGAAGGGAGCTGGGGGTAGAAATCAAACAGCAGCAGCAGCTTCCATGGATTGTGGACTTACTCTGTGCTGGACACTGTGCTGAGTTTTCACCATCACTTTTTTAATCTTTACAGCAATCTTACATGGTAGGTGGTGTTATTGGCCCATTTTACAAATGTGACACAGAGAGTTGGTCCAAAGTTCTGCAATCAGGAAATGGCCTACGCTTTTATCATCCCCCGCGAGCATAATGCTCTACAGTGAGTGGGGCTGGAAGTGAGTTTTGTGATCTCCCAAGAGCAGATAGCTTATCGGTTTTATTAATTTTGTGTTCGCGGGGTCTAGAACAGAGTTTAGCATATAGTAAATGTTTAATAAATATTTGTGGAGTGAACAAGTGAATGAAGGTATATGGACCTGGAAGTAACTTCCAAAAGAACCATCCCAGTTCTCCCTTCCCCAACCAGATAACCTCAACTTACCTTGAAGCAGACAGGTATAAAGGGACTCAAGAAGCCAAGCTGAGAGGTAGAACTTGATTTGAAGGACAGCAGGGAGCTACAGTAGATTTTTGAGAAAAGAAGTTCCAAGTTATGGGAGTTGGGGTGGGGGAAACTGTCTTCCTGTGTCCCATGGATTTCAGGAAATTAGTCAAGGTCAATGAACCTTTGGCCAGAAGGCAAGTTATCTCCAGGGCTATGTGTGTATTGAGGGCAGAAGAGGGCACTTAGACTTTGCGAGTCCCAGGCTTGTCACACGCTTTGGGTTGGTGGCTGAGATTATCAGGGTCAAGCCAACCATCCAGGTCTTCAGCTTGCCCTGGTAAGTCCCTCGATCCCCGGGGCAGGGAGACCAAAACATATATCCAGAGCCAGCCTCCAGAATCAGTGTATCACTGAATTTTTGAACAATGGATTTTTTTGAATTTCAAACTTGGAGCCTTGGAGACCCAGAAACACCCATCTCAGATTCTGATGCTGTAGAAACTGTCAAGTCTAGAATAATTGTAGGAGCAAAACTGAGTTCTTACCAGGCTCCAGGCACTGTTTACAACTATTAACTCATTTAGTCCTCACAACCCCTCCATGAGATCATAGCTACTGTACTCCTAACTTTACAAATGTGGAAACTGAAACACCAGAAGGTCATGAATTTTGCCCAAGGTCACTCAGTTAGTAGGGGTGGGGCTGGCAGTGGATGAACCAAGGCCATCAGGCTGTAGAGCCCACTGCACTCAAAATCATTGAGACTCAGAATCATAGAAAGCTCCATGAGCAGACTTGTACAGCCACTGAATCTTAAAACTGTAGCATTGGAGAATCTACCATCATTGACTTGTCAAATTCTGGGGTCAGAAAATTCAGGCATTTTATAACCCTGGAACTCTAGGCTCTTGGGGGCTTTGAATCAAAGAGGTTTGGAGTCTGGTGTATCAGACCAACAGAAAGGACCCTCCCATGGCAGACAGGGATACTGAGGTCTACAGAGGGAAATGGAGGTATCCAAGAGAGGCAGAGTCTGGTGGACCGGGTGTTGGTGTTTAGAGAGAGAAATCTGAGTGAACAAAGCAGGGCCCAGGGCAGGCAGCGATCTGTTTGTGATTAGCTGTGGGTTTCAGTGCTGCCGAGGAATGTGCCCACGGTACCACTCACCCTGCAGGTTGCTGCCCACTTTCTTCCCCATCAGATGTTTCCCTGGGAGCCTGCCTTTGCCAGGCTTGATATCCTGTTTATAATGCTGACAAATTGAATTTTCAGAAGTTGGCCTCCTAGAAGCCAACTTAATATGTCAGAAGTTTTCTTTGCCTGCATTCTGTTTCTTGGTGGGTTGCCTGCTCTCCAGAAGCCCAGAGGGAACCCATAGAGATATTGAACACTCAAGTATCACCAAAGCGGGATAAAGGAGGGGCAGGAACCATGGACAGACCCCTGGGGTAGCAATAGAGATGGAGTGTCCCAAGACAGGGAGTGATAGGATTTCCCAGGTTCCATGCTGCTCAGGCCATCCCTGGGAACATAGCTGGAGGCCCTTGATCTTTCAATGCCATCAACCAAATGGGACTTGTCTAGTGGAGGGATAAGGAGAGGTGAGTGGAAAGCTCTGGGAGATCTTTAGCCTGAAGCAGATGGAGTGTGTGCTTTGCTCAGTCATGTCTGACTCTTTGTGACCCTGTGGACTGTAGCTCACCAGGTTCCTCATTCCATGGGATTCTCCAGGCAAGAGTACTGGAGTGGGCTGTCATTTCCTTCTCCAGGGGATCTTCCCAACTCAGGGACTGAATAGTATCTCTTGTGTCTCCTGCATTGCAGGCAGATTCTTCACAGCTGAGCCATTGGGGATGCCCAGAGTAGATGGAGAGGAAGCCTGAATTCTATAGCTTAGCCTCCCAGGTGCTGCCCCCTTGAAGGCAGAGAGAATTCTTGGGAGTAGACCTAAGACCAAAGGGTAGAAACCATCTGGAAATTTTGGTTCTATGGAAAACAATGGTTCTCACAGTATAGTCTGGACTCTCTGGAGTCCTGAGACCATTCCAGGGGGTCTATAAGGTCAAAATTATTTTTGCCCCACTGAGACATCATTTATCCTTATCACTGTTAGTGGAATTCTCCAAAGTTGATGTGGCATGTGATAGCACCATCACTTCAAAAACGAAGAAAGAAGAAAGATTAATGCAAAAATTCATGGAAAAAAAATACCAGTTTTCAATAAAGATCAATATTATTGACTTTTCCTTTTGCTTCAGGCTCCGATATGAATTTTTCAAATTATTGTATTAAAATATTTATCATGATTACTGAGACTTTTAGCATCCTTTAAATTTTATACTCATTTAACTACCCCTTGTCCTGGCTCTAGATATAATCCACATGAATAGAAACTCTTTTGGGGTCCTCAGTTTTTAAGGGTATAAAGAGATCTCAAGACCAAAAATGTTTGAGAATCACTGGTCAAAGGGACCATGTTCCTTCAGCTCAAGCTATCCAACAATGAAAGGGATTATGTTCCAAGGTAATGAGTTCCCATCGCAAAGTATTTGCAACACGGTGATTAAAGCATCAGGTGTGGGGAAAGCAGACCGTGTCCAGGATCTCTTGTCTAGATGCCTAGAGCACCCGACTAGAGCATCTGGCCTCTAGCTTCTCCATGGCTCTGGGTAGCCAAAGGATCTTCTCATTTTCCCACTTGACACCTCCCAGTAGTTTCCCTTCACACTCTGAGCGAAAACCAAACTCTTCAGTATGGCCTGCAGGGCACCCTGGCCCCATCTCCCACTCCTAGCCCCTAACTGGCTCCACTGTCTCCACACTGTCTTCTTTTCAGGTCCAGACATGGCAACCCACCGCAGGGCTTTGCACCTAATGTTCCCCATGCCTGGAACACCCTTCTCTTCTCTCTTCCACATGGTTGTTCCTTCATCTTCTTCAACTTGATGGTCACTTCCTCCAGGGAACCTTCCCTGACTACCCCTGAGAAAACAGGATTTCTCTAACATCTCTCTACCATCTCTCATCCCATTGTTTGTTTCCTTCACAGATGTCACCACCATCTATTTTACCTTTATTTGTTGGCATGGATTGTTCTCATCTATTCTCTCCATGAGACCATGAACACCTCCAGTGCAGGAAGCCCATCCTGATGGTGAATCCCAGCACCTGACCTAACACCTGGCATGGGGCTTGAGAAATACTTGTTCAGCAAATAAGTTCATTATGAATGAACAAATGAGCAAATTAAGTAAGTAAGTGGTGAAACCAGTTGCCCGCCGATGCCCTGGCACTCACCCAAGGCACCCAGGCCTGAAGCCCAATGCAACACAGATTGCTGGAAACATCAGTAACCAATGCTGGATGGTGTGTGTTAAAGTATTAAGTGTTACACGTTTGCCTCTCAGCACTAATCAAGTGGGAAGAAAGAGAGATCAGCCTGCCTGGAAAAATCAGCTATGGCCTGGATGAGCTGGGGCTTGAATACAAACCTCTAGGCCTTTGCTACAGCTTCCCTGGTGGCTCAGTCGGTAAAGCATCTGCCTGTAATGCCCCAGGTTTGATCCCTGGAGTTGGGAAGATCCCCTGGAGAAGGAAATGGCAATCCACTCTGGTATTCTTGCCTGGGTAAATCCTGAGGACAGAGGAGCCTGGAGGGGTACAGTCCATGGGGTTGCAGAGTCAGTCATGACTGAACGACTAACACTTACTTCCGGAATGTCTGCGCTATGGGGCAGGAGCTGTGTCTGCTAATTCACTGCTCTGCCCCAAGCACCTAGAACAGTACCTATTCCATGGTAGGTGCTCAGCGTATGGTGTAGGGTGAATAAAAATAATACATGTGTAATATGGACCAGGCACTATATAGGTATTATTTAATCTCAATGATCAGTGAAATAGGGATGTTATCATCTTCATTTGATAAATAAAGAAACTGGGGCAGAGCAAAGTTAAAGACTAATTTACCCAAGAACACACCACTAATAAAGGTTGGAGCCAGACACCATGGATTCTAATCCAGTCCAGTCTGCCTTCATCTCAGCCATTACCCAGCCCACCAGTTGCTTGCTATGTGAGCCCATTACTTAACCTCCCCGAGCCTCAGTTTCTTTATCTTTTAACGTAATACCCATGCCACAAGGTGACTGTGAAGGTTCAATTCCTACAGAGCTCTTAGAGCCCTGCCTGGCACACAGTAACATCTCAGTTCCAATGAGCCATTCTCATTGGATCTTCTGTCAGCTATTATGGAACAAAAGGGCATAGAATGAAACTTCCCAAATGGACAAATCTTCTTTGATTTCTGGAAAGTCTTGGGAAACTTGTCAGTTATGGAAGTTGCAGAGAAGAAAGCCTTAGAGGGGAATGTGAAAATGGTGACCCTGCCCAGGCAGGCTGATTTGTAAACTACTTTAGGAGGGATTGCATAAGACGTAGCATTTATGCTCCCTGTTTCCCAGGCACTGTGCTAAGATCTCCGTAGTGCCCCTTGTTGATTCTCCCCATCCAGTCCCATTATACACTTGACACCACTGAGGCCTGAAGAGGTGAAAGGACTTGCCCAAAATCCCACAGAGGGTCAGAAACAGAAGTGGGACTCAAACTCAAGGGAGGGCCCCAAAGCCCACACCCCCAACCACTGTGATCAGTCACCAAGGAACAAGGTGGGCCGTGAAGACCGGGCAGAAGGTTAGAACATTCTAGAGACCCAGAACTGGACCATCTGGCTTTGCCCTGGCCAGGGCCCCACCCTCCTCTTCTGGCCTTCCTTTCCATCTCCCATCCTTCCAGGTTCCTGCCCAGGGACCCCTGCCACAGCTGTGCTTTCCACTGGTTCCCGAGGTGAATATCAGTGTCCAAGGGTTTATTCACGAGAGCTCTCAGGATACTTACTACCTTGAGACAGCAAGGAAGACAGGACTGGGGTGACAGAAAAGCTGATGCATGGTAGAGGTGATAAAAATCTCAGCTGATCCCAAAGGAGATCTGGCGCTGAGATGACCCTTCAGAGTTGCCCCCAGCTAAGGGCAGAATCGAGTATTTGTATTCCACATTGCCAGGGGCTGCCCCCAGGAAAGCGTGGGCAGGGCAGTTCCCAGCTGCGAGTCATCAGCAGCTGATTCCTCTCAGCCAGAATGGGTGGCTGAAGGGATCCAGGCAGAGGCCCCAGGATCCACTCCGCCTGCCCATCATTATCTAAGAATGAGCGTAATACCGGGGATCCCACAGGTGCTCTCTACCTTTCAAGAGCCTCCCTGCGTATGTTCTATGGATTCCCTCACTTCATCCTTGAAGGGGGACGCTATTATCCTCACGTTACAGGTGTGGAAATTGAGGCTCAGTGAGACAAAGATCTCTCCTGGAATTAAGCGACTGGAGAATGCTGTAGCTGGGATTCTTACCCAAGCTGTGAGACCTCAGGATCCCGCTTTTCTACCTTGTAAGAACATTTCCCAGGAACTTATAGTCCAGACATCTGATGTCTTGTAATAAATGTTGGGAGCAAATGCAACCTCAGGGTGGGGGATGGGGCCATCCCACCCGGAAAGCCTGAGAAGAGAAGCAAGGTCAGCCAGGTGGGGAAGCTCCAGCCACAAGGCCCAACATGACACAGACTCTGCCCCTCAGGACTATTTGATGAGTGAACAAATGCATGAATGGTCAGATGGGTGAATGGATGGCTGCCGATAGAGTGTGGACTAGAAGACCAGACAGGAGCAGGGAATCCTGCGAGGTGCCTAGAGCAGCTGTCCAGGTGAGAGGGAGTGGGACCTAACCCTGCAGGGAACGTGGCGATGGGGCAGTAAGAGAGACGGGAGGTGGACTGTACAGTACTCTGTGCCCTAGAGCCTCTCTCTCTCTGCATGGTTGCTCAAGATCCTACCCACGTTCCCGTCTTCATGCCCTACGCTGTGCCAGATCCCTTCCCTTTCCGTGTTTTTGGTTGCCCATTTCCCAGCTGCCCCAGCTCTGCTTCCTCTGGGAAGGCTCCCCAACACTGCAGCTCTCCCTCACTCACCCTGCGGGACACCTGCCTTTCCCCTCACAGTGTAACCTTCCATTTGGAGAGATCTGCATTCAGATCCCAGCTCTGCATCACTTGGAGGCCAGACCAGTGGGGAACTCCAAGCACCTCTGGGCAGGGGTGGGATGAGGAGCACAGAGACACATGTCCAACGCTGTGGGATCTCCCTGCTCCCATATTGCCTGCTCATTAGCTCTCTAGAGGCAATATCTGAGGACAGGTATCAGAGTCTGGATCATTGAAAATAGGAACATCATTGGGATGGTCCCTAAATTCTCATGGAGCAGAAAGCACGACTCTGCAGAGGGTCTTGAGAAAGCCTGTAATTAAAAGGTACCAACCTGCCAATGCAGGAGACATAAGAGATGTGTGTTCGCTCCCTGGATCGGGAAGACCCCCCTGGAGGAGGAAATGGTGCCCCACTCCAGTATTCTTGCCTGGAGAATCCCATGGACAGAGGAGGCTGGCAGGCTACAAGTCCGTAGGATCCATAGGCAAAGGGTCGGACACGACTAAAGCGACATAGCACATTGGAACAAAAACTCTCTGAAATAAGAGAGTTTGGACTCCATCAGAGCCCCTAGTACAGGGAACCAGGCCTGATTTTGTGCACCACAAAATCAAGTGAGGCCTGACGAATAAAAGGCATGCAGCCTGTGTGAGGGGCACACCACCCTCACATCTATGTCTGTATCAGTTGACTCCTTTGGTTGCTGGCAAATTGGATCACACAAAAAGGGGATCAACTGGACTGGAAAGCCCAGGCTGGGGCTCCAGGTAGGCAGGACTTAAGGACTCCAATGATGTCATAAAGGTGAACTTCCATTGTTTTTCGCTCAGCATCCTTTGGTGTTGGCTTCATGCCCAGGTCACTGCGGAGGCATAATGACATTAGGAGTGCCTGCTTGGACTGTTTTGGTCACAGACCCTGAACCAATTGCTGTGGCCAAGGCCTGGGAGATGCCCCCCATTACACTGACCAAAGATCAGGAAGGGGCTCTCAAACAGAAATGAGAAGAAAGGGGAATGGACTCTAGGGAGGTAAGTAACCAACGTTTTCCATAAGGACCTGCTATACACTAGGTGGGCTTCCCAGGTGGCGCTAGTGGTAAAGAACCCGCCTGCCAATGCAGGAGACCTGAGACGCAGGTTCAATCCTTGGGAAATCCCCGGGAAGATCCCCTGGAGGAGGGAGTGGCAACCCACTCCAGTATTCTTGCCTGGAGAATCCCATGGACAGGGGAGTTTGGCAGGCTACAGTCCATAGGGTCTCAAAGAGTCAGACACAACTGAAGTGATGTTGCACGCAGCTACCTAAGTAATAAGTAGCTACTATGTGCTTTGCTATTTATAGTTGAGGAAACAGCCTAAGAGAGATGAAGTCACACTCACAGTTTGGAAGGGTCAAAGGCAGGCTTCTATCTGGCACCAGAACCTGAACTCTTGAGCATTCCAGCATCTTGTTTCCAGGCAACATCTGCTGGAACTCAGGTTTGATGCAGGTAGTTAGGAGGAGGAGAACACTCCCAGGAGGTCTTTCAGGAGCCCCTTCCCGACAGTCTGACACTCAGCAGCAGTGGCTTTAATTAAACCACACAGAGCAAACCCATCTGGGACTATCTGAGGGGACAGAAGAGCTGGGATGTGGCAGCCAGGGCTTGTGTGCGTGACCAGCCAGGCCTGGAGGAAGAAAAGGCTCCACCCTCACAGGGCTCTGTGGGGTTATTCTGAATATTTATTGAGCATTTTTTCTCATGGCTAGCAAAATTCTAGGTCCTTTGTGTGTCTTAAGTTCTTTAATCTTTTCAGCAACTCTGTGAAGTTGGTGCTCTTACCAATTTCCATTGTTGAATTATGGAAACTAAAGCACCCTGTGGCCTCAGCTCAGAGAAGGTGCTCAATAAGTGTGTTTATCATTGTATCAGAGGATCTTTAACCTTGGATTCTCCGGGTTTCTCCAGGACTCAGTTTCCCCATTTGCAGCTCTTAACCATCTCTCGAAGAGTCTGTTTTTACCACATCATGGGACCAGCATGTCCTATTTCCTTTCTCTCCTGCCCTTTCTCCACTCAAAGACCAGAGTTTGGATAAGGATCATTCTGAACTTAGACTTGTGGGGTGTGTTCTCAAAAATAAAGATCATGACTGGCATGAAATTGTCTAATGTCACTAAAGTCAATAAAAGCAGAGTTCAGATTCAATCCTAAGCCTGATAGCCAGCAAAGTATTACTTTTCACTATGTACTTTTCATCATATGACATAAAGGCTGGAGGGAATAGAATGAATAATTTACTAATCACTGGTTTAGTCAAAGTCACAAAATTAGATAGATCTTGGATCACTCTGCATTGGAAGAACAGATAGATGGGTCTGTGTGTAAATGGATGAAGGGATGTACTTAGAGGAGAGTGAATGGGTGGGGGGTAGATGAGTGGGTAGGTGAAAGGATGGATGGATAAGGTGAAGGTTGCATGGATGCTGGATTACTGACTAGATGGAAGAGTAACTTGGTAGATGGTTAGGTGGAAGGATGGATGTGTGACTAGGTGGGCAGACACTTGAATACTTGGATGAGTAGATGGGTGGGTAAGTGGGAGGACAGATGGAAGGACAAGTAGGTAGCTAGATGGGAGGACAAATAGAATAATGCTGACAGAAACATAGGCGAGTGTCTCTGGCCTCCTGGCTACCTCCTCCTGGCTGCCTTTTCCAGTGGAAAATTGAAAATCATGGGCCCTGGGAAGATATTTCCCTGTGTGGTCTGTTAATAGAGGCCCAGAAAGGCCAGCTGAAGCTGAAAGGCCACCCCCCACCAAGACCCTGTCATTAGCCACTCTCCCCTACCCCGCCCTTGGGTGAAAGTATGAGCTGGTGGCCACTGAGGGTCTGGGCCCACCCAGGCCCCTCATTAAGTATTATTAAACCCACAGAGGGGAGGATGAAGGGGAGGAGGCTTTTCTCCCAAAGGTCAGCTGCTGGAAAAAGAAGGTACAGATGTACTCTGGGGTGGTCGTCTAGTTTCAAGCCCTGAGGAATGTGGAAATTTAACTGACCCAACCTGCTCCACCCCCAACTTGCAGGCTGGGAAACCAAGGCCCATCCAGGAGAGACGAAGGGCCCACACAGAAGTCAGCACAGCGTCAGACTTAAACCCTGGCCACCTGACTCTTAGATGGCACACTAGCCCTTCCCTGAAATCTGCAGCCTTAACATCCACATTGGAGAAGGAAAGGAATTAACATGGCTGGGGGCCGCTACATATGCTGTTGGCCCCCAGGGGGCCAAGCATTCTCTGTCCTTGAAGCTACTGGTTTCCTCTGTGTCTCTACTGGTAAAATGGGAATTATTTGCCCTTTCATTGATTCAATAACTATTTATTAAATGCCTACTATGGGCCAAGCACTGATCGAGGTGCTAGGAATATGGCAACTAGCAAAACAAGGTTTCCACCCTTACAGAGCTTACCTTTTTTTGAGTTGATACTTCTATTGTTTTTTTTTTTCCCATTTATTTTTAATAGTTGGAGGCTAATTACTTTACAATATTGTAGTGGTTTTTGCCATACATTGACATGAATCAGCCATGGATTTACATGTGTTCCCCATCCCGATCCCCCCTCCCACCTCCCTCTCCATCCCATCCCTCTGGGTTTTCCCAGTGTACCAGCCCTGAGCACTTGTCTCATGCATCCAACCTGGGCTGGTGATCTGTTTCACCCTTGATAGTATACTTGTTTCAATGCTATTCTCTCAGAACATTCCACCCTCGCCTTCTCCCACAGAGTCTAAAAGTCTGTTCTGTACATCTGTGTCTCTTTTTCTGTTTTGCATATAGGGTTATCATTACCATCTTTTTAAATTCCATATACATGCGTTAGTATACTGTATTGGTCTTCATCTTTCTGGCTTACTTCACTCTGTATAATGGGCTCCAGTTTCATCCATCTCATTAGAACTGATTCAAATGAATTCTTTTTAATGGCTGAGTAATATTCCATGGTGTATATGTACCACAGCTTCCATATCCATTCGTCTGCTGATGGGCATCGAGGTTGCTTCCATGTCCCGGCTATTATAAACAGTGCTGCGATGAACATTGGGGTACATGTGTCTCAGAGCTTACCTTTTAGAAAGGGATAGAGACAATAAACTAGCAGGTAAATAAAGTGTACTATGAAGAAAATCAAATAGGGATATGAAATGTGTGGTAACGTATGGACACTCTTTTGGTGGGATGATTAGGGTGGGAGTGCCTCTCTGAGAAGGTGACCATGACCAAGGTATCAACTGTCCATCAAATCTATGCTCCCCTTTGCAGTTATATAGCTGGAGCTGACAAGTGGCTGCCCGGGCAGGGTCAATGTTTCCCAGCCCTCTTTGGGCATCCAGCTGTGGCCATGTGACCAGCTCTTGCCAATGGGATGGGAACAGAATTGATGAGTGCCACTTCTAAACCTAGGCTTTCAGAAGTGGCTTGGTTCATACTTTTCCCTTTTCCACTGGTGGAGTTCAAGTGACAGCAAGACCCCAGGATGGAAGAGCCTGAATTCCTGTATCACCATATGGAAAAGAGCCACCTACTGTGTTGGCACAACCATTACATGAGTGAGAGACACACTTTTGCTGTGTTTGAGCCATTGCACCTTCTGGGGACTTTTTGTTTCAGCCCTTTAGCTGAGCTGAGGCATACCAGATTGGGGCTCAGTCAATCAGCTCATCCTGGCCATCAGAAGTGAGGCTGAAATGGGAATCGGAGCAGGTTCAGGGCTTTCTCCTTGACAGAGACCCCAGGGAGATGGTCCTAGAAGTGGAGGAAGAATAAGCCCTCCCAGGACTGTCCACCAACCCCATAGGAGAGGAAGCTTGTAACTGCAAATGGAATCAACCCCCCTCAACCACAGCTGGAATCACCACCTGTCAAATGAGGAGAGGCTCACTTGGCCTGGCAGTAGATTGCAGAGCCCTTACCTGGCAGGGCAGGAGAGGGTCTCCCAGGACAGAAGACAGATGAGGCAGGCCAGATCCTGTGCCCCAGGCTGGGAGGCATGACCGCTGGGATCTGTCCACATGTTTCCTCCCCATCTGTCAAGTGGCTGAATGGGGTAGATTATGCTTTCCAAAAATGCACAATATTTCCATTCCCAAATGCTCTTCAAGAACCTTGGCACTCTCTTTCATCAACAGGAGAGTCGATTTCGCCTCCCCTGGAACCCAGGCAAGAACTTGGGACTGACATTAAATGCAGGGTAACGGAGGTGACGCTATCAGACTTCCAAGGATGAGACAGGAAGGATGATAGAGCTTCACCCTGGCTCTGTCTTGGACACACCCTTGGAATCTAGTCTTCCACATTGTGAGAAAGCCCAGTCCCCAAGAAGTCAGATACAGATGATCAGGCTGACAGCCGAGCCCAGGTTAAGTGTGCAGGTCCTGGAGTCTAACTGGGTTCAAATCCATGACCCTTAATGAGTTCTTTCACCTCATTTCTTTATCTGTAAAATGAAGATGACAGTACCTCTCTCCTGTTTTGTCAGGATCACATGAGTTAATCCATTTAAGCCCTTAGAACAGTGCCAGGTAAGGCGAGCTAGTTATGAAGTGGTAACAACAACTGCAGAGTCCTCGACCAATGAATGGGCTTGGTACACAGTAGGTACTCAGTAAATGGTAGGAAACGTTTTTGCTTTCTCTCTGTGTCATGTATCACCACTCAGCATGGTATGTATCTGCTTACGGGGTTGAATATGAGCACCAGAGGGCAGAGATTCTCTTTCATTCTCTGCTTTATCCCCAGAGCCCAGAACAGTGCCCAGTACATAGTAGGTACTCAATAAATATTTGTTAAATGAATGCATTTCTATTCTAGTTTTTAGTTCCATGCTTGGCACACAACAAGTACTCAATACATGTTGATCCTCCTCACCTCTATCAGCTTCTCCATCCTTCCAACCCCATTTCCACCTGCTCTAGAAAGCCCTCCTGGGCCCCAGGGTATCCACTGATTGCCTTGGGTCTCAGCCACCCAGGCCAAGTTCTCCATTGACCACCTGGGCCCAGTTGTCATATGTATCACGCTTCCTATTGAGCAGACACTCACCTTGTTCGCTGAGCCTCCTACCTAGCCTGTGTGTCATGCTAGGTCTTAGTGGGGGTGTTGGGCAGAACCAGCTCAGAGAGGAACCCCTGGTTCCCTGTCCACCCCTAATCCCAGCCCAGACACACTCCTGTCCCTGGACAGACCACAGAGATTTTCCACATTGCTGAGGAATGGTCAGATGCCACCAGACCCTCCCCTCTACCACCCCTCCTGGCTGTAGGAACTGCAGTCCCACTGGGGCCAGAGCCATCCCCCATGCGTGACTCCAACATCTGTAATACTTTCCTTTCTCCTCATAGCCCTCCTCATTCAAATTCCTCTCGCTTCATTATTAGTATATATAAAAAATTTAAAAATTAAGCTGTCTTAATCATTTTCCATATTAGCTGACAGCCGGCTCCCATATGCCTGGGAGTGAGACCATTCCTCCCATGCTCCCCTCCGCTTTTCCAAAATAGCTAACACCAAACAAAACCCAGTTGTCAAAAACCCTCAGTCTTGGATCCACCACAACCCTGTCTCCTTGGGGTCCTGTCTGGCTGATGTGGCCTGAGTCAGAAGTAAGGGATGGAGGTTCTCTTACATCCCCAATGAGCATAGACCTCAGGATTGGGCCAATCATGGTTCAAATCCCATCATCAACACATCCATTTTTCCCTTGTCTGTTTTGTCTAGCTCAGGCCCAGAAAAGGAAAACACATGAATTCTAGAGCAGACAGGTCTGAATTCAAACTCCAGCTCTGCTGTTTATATCAGCTGTGCACCCTTGGGCCAGTCATTTAACCTCTTTGAGCCTCAGTTTCCTTAACTGTAAAATGGCAGAAACAATAGCACCAACTTCTTGGTGTTGTGATGAGGAGTCAGGAACACCATGAACAATATCCAGTGAGCCCTGCTGCATGCCAGGCCCTGAGCCAGGCCCCTACCAGCATCCCCTCATTTCATCTGCACCACAACCCTCTTTACAGAGAACAGAGGGCCTGAGAGATTGGGAATCTCCTCTGAAGACAAGCAGCATGGAGGTGGAGGAGCTGGATTCTAACCTGGGTAGGTTTCCTGACCCCAGCTCCTGCACTTTCAGGATCCATCCTGGTGCTGGCCTTCTAGAAGTACTCCTTAAGTGCTGGCCTCCCTCCTACCCAGCTTCACCTTGGTCTTTCCTTCTCTCTTGGCCTTGAACCTGGGAACCAGGAATTGGCAGCTCTAAGCCTTCCCCCACTACCTCCACCTCTTCACTGCTAGGCTGTAGTCATCAGGAGGGTAGGTAGGGGGCCCATGGCCCATGCATGGCTGACTCAGGCCATCCTGGCTCTACTCTGGCTGCTCATCACAATCACCTGGGCCCCATCTCTGGGCTTGAGGAAGTAGAGGTTCTGAATGGAACCTGAACTGAATGTGAAGTCTCAAGCCAGAAAGAGATACATTATTTTTCCAGACCTCAAACTTGAAGACTGTTTTGTTTTTTGTTTAATTTTTTTTTCCAGCAAACTAATTTTTTTTTCTTTACCAAAAAAAGTAGGTCACTTCACTGTAGAAACGCCCAATATAGTTCCTAGAATTTAAATATCCCAAATAGAGTTTGGCTAAAATAGCTACCTGTTCTTAAAATATTTATATTGATATTAATATGTCATGAAGACTTCTAATACTTCTACACTCTTGATACAAACCCCAGTGGTTTTAGCTCTCTATCGTAAATATTATTTGTGAGCCAGGCACTTTGCATATATAACAATTTCTCATCCTTTTTATAGCCTTTTGGGGGAGGTATCATTTATCTCTATTTTGAAGATGAGGAAATTGAAGCATAAAGTGCTTAAAGGTCTGTAAGAACCATGAGCTGGATTTGAACCCAGGTTCCGGCTGCAGAGTCATGTTTGTGCTAATGCAACCTCCACATGATTCTCCAGGAAGCTCCTGGCCCCACCAGAAAATAACACCTCCCCACAGCCCTGACCCATAGTCCATGAACCTCTCTCCTTGGACCAGACTGGCCTTTGCCCAGAGAGGCAGCATCAAGTTCAGGTGCCTGGGTTCAAATCCCAGCTCCATTCACTCACTAACCATGGCAACTGGGATAAGTCCTTCACCCCCTCAGCTTCCATTTCCTCCTATGTTCAGTAGAAATATTACCCCCCATCTTTTAGGGTTATTGATGGAATGAAGCAATCATGTACCAAAAGTGCGATCCCAGAGTGGCTAGAATTCTTATTTTATTTCTAAGTCCATAAGTTGGATGTGTAATATAGGTGCTGGAGAATTACTCACTGATGGTGAAAGGAAGACTTAGAACAAAATCAAGGAACTAGAAAGATTACAGAATTCTGGCAATAGATCCCTCTGGGAGTGAGATTAAGGGTGATTTTGTTGTTATCTTGGTAATTTTCCCCCCACACTCTCAGCTTGAAGAATATTATACTGTGTTTCCCTAATTCTATGACATTATAAGCTATGAGGTGCATCATCAACTTAACAGCATTTTTTCAGAGGAAAAATGAAAATCCTACTATAAGGAATTGTAGACATCTCCCAATTTTAGAAAAGTTAAAGTCTATGGGGGAAAGTACCTTTGAATCAAGGAAATATGTTTGTAATCAGGTGATCAAGGTGGTGGTCTGCAGGAGAGGATAAAATTTATTTGTTTTTGATTTTGCATTTTATTTTATTGTTGAAGTATAGTTGATTTACAATATTGTGTTAGTTTTAGGTGTGCAGCAAGGTAATTCAGTTAAATATATACAATATATATTTAAATATATACACATATACATTTTTTTCATTTTTATTTTTAAATTTTTTCCCATTTATTTTTATTATATACACATATACATTTAAATATATATATTTAACTGAATATATATTCTTTTTCAGATTTTTTCCATTGTAAGTTATTACAAGATAATGAATTTATTTCCCTGGCTATACAGTAAATCCTTGCTGTTTATCTTTTTTTCTGTTAATCCCTTTTTTTCTGTTACTCCTAATTTATCTTTGGTAACCATAAGTTTGTTTTCTATGGCTATGAGCCTGTTTCTGTTTTGGGAATAGGTTCATTTGTATTCGATAACATTTATTTGTAAAAGAAAGAAGAGGATACAATGAAAGTTTCATTGCTTGCTAGAACCCTGGAATGTCAGTTTAGCCCTGCCACACATAGCTGAATGACCTAGGGCACTTGAAGGTAAATATGGTACCCAGGTTGGCCCTGGTCCTAACAACCCAGCATCTCTGGGCTGGGACCTGGGGTTTGTGTTTTAAGCTGATAGGGTGGATGCTGAGAACTGTATTAGAAACAAGCCTCCTCCTCCACTTTGTCTCTTACAGATGAGAAGTCTGAGGACCCCCAGGAGGGTTCACGAGGACCCTCCTGCTTGAGTGGTATGAGCAGCAATCTCCTCCTTTAGCCCAAGGGTCTTTCTTACCTTCAGTCCCAGCCCTTCTCCTCCTCTTTGCTCTGTCTGCCTAGAGCTGTTTCTTCCCTTTCTCCCTAATAGAGTGTCCCCTGTTCTTCATTAAGGAGACTCTGGGTATTTTTGTCTCTTTGAGTGCTGCATTCTATTGCCAGCAAATAACTTCAAATAGAAAAAATGTGCCCCAAATTACACTGGAAAACAGAAAATAAATAGGAAGTGAGGTGGGTTGAGTATTAGCCTGTTTTCTCAGGGAAGAGGAAGTGGCGATCCCAGCATCCACTGTTAGGGAGGGTGCCGAGGTGGAAGAAGGATGGTAACAGGACTGGGGCGTGAAAGGACTGGGTGCTGTGGAGACTGGATGACAATGCACGTGATGCACTTTGCACAGAACATCTCTGTTCATGACGTCCGAAGTTACTAGGCAGACCTGATGCTGTGGATTTTGCGATGATCGTGTGGAGAAAGTGTCAAGAGACCCAAAGTCCTCCAGTGATACATCCCAGGCGAGAGCTGTTTGAAAACATGCCATCTGATGTCACTTGTCAATAGGTGCAACTTCAACAGCATCTTTCTATGGCCTTCCCTACTCTGATCCAGCTGTTCACAGCTGAGAGTCACCTTCCAAAAGCTTAACTCAGATCATATGATTCTCCAACTCCAAAACTTTCCAAAGCTCCCCACTGTCTACAAAACATAGTCAAACCTTCAGCCTTGGAGCCCCCCAGGATAGAGGGCAGAGAGGGTTTTAAAGTTCATTTTCCTCTCCCTTCCTCCCACCCTCTGGTCTCTAGCCACACAGAGCTGCCCCTGGGTCCCCCCCAGAAAAGACCTTCTCTTCCTTTCCCCTCAATTGGAAGTCAGGTTCCAAGAGTTAAGTTAATCACATGCCTTCACTCCAGTCACACTTTGTTACTGGTCAGAGTGAGACTTTCCCTTGTTTTATTATTTGCCCCTTTCACACCCGAGTCCTGTTAACCATCCTTCTTCCACTTCGGCACCCTCTCTAATGCATCTGGTGTATGTCTTTAAATATACATGTGTCCTTGGAGAATAGACAATGTTGTTGTCTATGTGCATGTTTTTAATTTACATAAATGCTATTAATATCATTTCCTACCTTTCCCCCTCAACACTGTTTTAAGGTCTAGGCTCTGTGTATGTGCGCAACCATCATTTCTAACTCCTGCATGGTCTATCATGGTGGGCATCCTCCATGCCTTAGCTGCCAATTCCCTGATGTTGGAGGCTTAGGTTACCTCTGACTCCCAAGAAACCTCTGGACCCCTTGTCATGCAAGAAGAATTAACAGCTTCTGATTATTGCATAAGCCCTTCATTGTCTAATAAAAGTGGCAGGTACCTAACTCAAGCTGATTTAAACAAAGGACGGAGTGTAGATTTAAATATTCATTACCAGCTGCTGCTAATTAAATGCTACTTTTCATCTTAGAATTTCCACACCCCCACCCTCCCACCTCTAGCGACTCCAAGGGAAGGAGGGCTCCTGCAAAGTGGCAGCAGGTAACTGCCAGGACCACAGCCTGTGCCCACCTCCTTGTCAGTGGGGCCTGGTTTTGTCCTGTCTTCAGCTCCCTCCCCAGATGCACATGTTTCAGAGAGGTAGACTTCAGGCTCAGGACGTGCATCTTTCTCTAAGGCAGTGTTTCTCAATCATTTTTTCCCATTATTATCCACCTACACAGACTTCTTAGACATTCTTTCTCCTAATTGTGCCCCCATGAAATGTTATTACCACAGATGATATATCTGTTTATATAGTATGGCCCTTTGGAGAGCCACAAACCATTGTAATAACTAAGACTTTTTCATCACCCTCCCCTGAACAAATTTTCACCTCAGAGGAGATATTGCTTCAATTGCATGCATGCAAACATGCTCAGTTGCTAAGTCATCTCTGACTCTTTGTGACCCTGTAGACTGTAGCCCTCCAGGCTCCTCTATCTGTGGGATTTCCCAGGCAAGAATACTGGAGTAGGTTGCCATTTCCTTCTTCAGGGATCTTCCTAACCCAGGGGTTGAACCCATGTCTCCTGCATTGGCAGATGGGTTCTTTACCACTGAGCCACTGAGGAAGCCATTTGTCCCTATTAAGACTGCATTAACAGAGGCAATTGCCCTGGCCTGTGATTGATTAGAACATGGGCTGGTGAGGCCAATGTAGACAATAAATGTGAAAACCTCAAAAGAAGAAACAGTTTCTTTTCAACCTTTGGTCTTTATCATGGCTGAATGTGATGCCTGGATCTGCAGCAGCCATCTTGTGACTGTAAGGACAAGGTTGATGTGCTTCTGGTGGACAGAAATAGGAGACAGAACCTAGGACATTAATCATATTGTTCAGCTAAAGTAACCATTCCTGAAGGTGCCCTGACCATAAAACTCCCTTATATGAAATAATACATTTTCTCTTTTTAAGCCCATTCAGCTGTTTTGTTGCTATCTGTAATTACAGTTGAAGGCATCCTAACAGATTTTCTTCTCTTTCCTAAACACTCTAGCAAATGTCCTAAGCAGAGATTCACTGGCATTGGTTGGCCTGGTTAGGCCAAGCGCCCACCTTCAAACCAATCATGTGCCCACCTACCCTTGTGTCTTAGGGGTGCAAAGGAGTCAAATCCCCCAAGGACTGAGAATGGGGACTACTCCTCAGAGGAGGACCAGGAAGGTTTTCCCCAGAGGGATCCTGAGTGCTGGGAAGGCGGAAATGATAGCTGGGTTCCACACTCACATTGTTCCTTCTGCGTGAAGCATCTTGCCATCCTCTCCCACTCCCACCCCCACCCCTCACCACCCTACACACTCATCCTAGTGCAACTCACAGCTTCCTTCACTAGAAGCTCTCCCCAGAGCCCATTTGAAATTATTCCTTCTCCTTTGTTGGTGCTTCATGGGGCTTGTATGGTCTACCCATGGTCCTGAGTGGCCAGTCTTCATGGCACATAACCACCTACCCACTCATCATTAATTAGCAATTTCTGTGGCCACCCCTGACCTTGGGGTACCAAGAAAGGAGGAGACATGTTTCCCATCCTTGAGGATGTCACAGTCCAGAGAGAGAAGCAAGCCTCATAGGTGATCGTTCAATACACAATTTTTAGAGCCTTCTCCAAACCAGTTCCCAGGGTACAGAGGTGAGTAAAATATTCCTTATCCTCAGAGAAGGAGGGAACTCTCCAGCTGGTGGGACAAATAGACTCAGAATAAATTAGTAAAATGTTTAATGGGATGACAGAAGTTACTTCCCATCACTCTGACTAGGAAGAACAATGAGATTCCCTAGACTGCACTGACTTAGATGTCAGACAAGTTGGCACCATTTCCAGGGGTTGGTGCAGTGGGTGCCTTTGTGCCCTGACCAAGGTGACCCTTTGCCTTACTCCTAGATTGGCCAAGCTCATGTTTGTGTAAAGAGACATGGATCTGATGGGAAGGAGAGGTGGAGAAAGCAACACCTGACCTCCAGGAATCAGAACTAGTGCTGCATGGGCAAAGGTGGTCTATGCAGGCAGAGGCTAAGATTTTGGAGTAGAAGGTGGTATTTTTTTGAAGAGTCATCATCTATGGAAGGAAAGAGGAGGAAGCAGGGCAGAGCAGTAGGTCCAGCAGAGCCTTCAGCAACCTGGTGAGGAAATTGGGAGCAAGAATGGCCCTTCAGACTGCCCCAAAGAGGTCCAGGTGTCTGGACCTTTACCCCTGTCCCGCTCATTCACCAGATGCAAGCTGCCCCAGCAAGACTTGACTTCCGTCCAAGAAGCCACCCTGATGGGGTTGACACCGAAGCACTCTGCCTTCTTTAGGCCTTTAGCCTCAGTGACCACTCTTAAGAGGGGGAGGTCAGAATGGCCAAACTTAGGTCTAGAGAGTAGGAGCCCTCGAAAAAAAGTTGTTTTGCGTGGTTAGCTCTTTGAAATGTGAAGCTAAGTCTTTAAGTTTGAGACTGCCTGAGAGACCTTTGATAGAAAACTCCATAGACAAGGAAAGCACATAATGATTGCTGATGCCCCAGTGCAGTCAAAAAGAATGAGGAGACACTGTGGGTGCTCATGTGACATTTTTTGGTCACGTGGCAAAGGGGTGGATACCGGAAAAACTGGGAAATTAGGAACAACAATATAATCTACCATAACATATTCCTGGTGAATGACAGCCCGTCCAACTTCAACCCATGACCCTTCCTCACTGGCCCACCATGCTCAAGATCAACTGCTCTAACCTTCAGCCCTTCACAGCCTTTCAGCCTTTTCAACATACTGTACCTTTTACCCGAAATACTCTTTCTTCCCCCGCCCCACTCAGATCTCAACTGAGGAGTTGCTTCCTTAAAGAGTTATTGGATCTGTGCCAAGAGATATGCATGGACACCGGCCTTGACTCTGGGAACAGGCATGGTTAGGTGAGGCCAGGAATCTACATGTAGCCTGAGCTCTCCTTTTCATTCCTGGGAAACCCTGTCTCCTTTTCATTCCTCCATTTTCCCTTCTGCTGAAAACAGATAAAAATACTTTACTGTATCAGGTAAGAATGCTCTCAGCTGCAAACATCAGAAACCCCAAGTAACAGTTGCTTAAACGATATCTGACAAACAAAAAGCCTAGAAGCAGGAAGCTCCAGGGTCCGTTACCCCACACAGTGCTGTGATTAAGGACCCAAGTGCTCATTCACACTCTTTCCACTCTTCTCTCCCCTTCTCACTCTTTCCATTCTATTTCCACTCCATCATCTATCAACCATTTGCCTTTTGTCCACAAGCTGTTGCCTCATGGTAGCAAGATGACTGCCATGGCTCCAAACATTTAGAAGAAAGCTTTGAAAGGAGGGCTGGCATCTATGAATTCTGTTCATATGCTTGTCTGTTTTATCAGGAAACAAAATAGCCTTCCCAGAACCCACTCAGCAGCTTACCCTTACAACCCACTGGACAGACACGGACCACATGGCCACTCTAGTAGGTAAGGAAAGTGGGTATGCCAGCATTAGACTTTTATCTTCAGCCTCCCGAGTGGGAGGCAGCAAAGGAAGAGGAAGTTAGAAATGGTTCCTATAATCAGTCCACAATGTATATCTTTCTACCTCAGAGTTTTGTGAAAACTTAGGTTTGCTGGTAGCGCTCTGAAGAGCAGAGTTTACTTAAGAAAAAAAAAATGCTTTTTGGCCATGCCACACAGCATGTGGCATCTTAGTTCCCTGACCAGGGATTGAATTTGCACCCCTTACATTGGAAGCTTGGAGTCTTAACCGCTGGACTGCCAGAGAAGTCCTGAGGGCACAATCTACATTTGTTGCTATTCCTAACCTATTAAGAGAAATCAGTAATGGAAGAGAACAATAATACTTTGCATTTGTTCAACAACAGACTTTTCAAAGGTGAAGAGAAAAGCTGATATACTAAGCACACCCTTCCCAAGTGGTGCTAGTGGTAAAGACTCTGCCTGCCAATGCAGAAGACTCAAGAGACATGGGTTTGATCCCTGGGTTGGGAAGATCTCCTGCAGGAGGAAAAGGACAACCCACTCCAGTATTCTTGCCTGAAAAATTCCATAGACAAGCATGGCGGGCTACAGTCCAGGGGGTTGTAAGGAGTTGGACACAAGTAAGCGACCGAGCATACACACAAACACAGCCCAGGTCCCCAAGACCATGCCGAGTGCCTGACCTGAGAGCCCATCTCCTCCTCTGGCGACCTTTTCAATTAGGCCAAAACAGCCTCTGCTAAACCACCTAGGGTCGCCGTGCTGCCAAATCCCATGCTCATTTTCCTGCTGTTACATTTATTTGAACCCACCTCGGCATTCATGTTATTTCATTGACCAGTTGATTGCTCTCTCCTTGATATATGATCCCACCCAGGCTTCTGTAGTCTGTCAGGCCTGGCTGCTTCTCCTCCACTTGGCTTCTAAATGCAGATTGACTCAGGACTCACATGTGAGCTCTTCTCCTTTTACCCCCACCTCCACCCAATCTCCACCCCGTCTGTCCCAGGGCTTCTTAAATCCTATCTTGGATCAGCCTCACCTGGTGGGCTTGTTAACACACAGGTCACTGGGTCTCTCCCCTCACAGATTCTGTGTGGTCTGGGGTGAAACCAGAGTGTTTGTATTTCTAATTGAGTTCCAGGTGATGGTGATGATGCTGATCCTGGGACCATACCCGGAGAGTCACTTTGTGTCAGCCAGTGTTCAGAGCCTTGGTGCTCAGCCTTGGCTGCATATTGGAATCACCTGGGGAGCCTGAAAATACTGCTGCCAGGGTCCCAACCCCATAGAGATTCTGACTTTAGTGGACTGTATTATATCTTGGGCATCTGGAGTGTGTAAACCTCCTTGGGTGCACCCAAATTTGAGAACTGTTGATCTGAATACTACCTAAATGCGGATGACTCCCAGATTCATTTCCCTTTCCCAGACTTGTCCTTGAGTTTCAGCCCAACCAACACAATTACTCATGCAAAATCTCCACTTGGTTGAGTCACAGATGCCTTAGCGTAACACATCCAAAGTGGAAGTCTGAATCTTTACTTCCAAACCTGCTACTTTTCTGTCTCCTCCATCTCCGCAGATGGCAATTATATCTCTCTAATTGCTCAGGCTAAAAATCTTGAAGTTATCCTTAATATATCTCTTTCCCCTTCAGGTCCCTGAGTGCAATCTTTCAGCATACCCTGCTGGTTTCACCTTTCATCTTCAGTTCTCCTCTTGCTCCACCTGACTGCTAACACCTCGGTCAGGATGCTATCAGCTCTTCCCTGAGTGGTCTTTGCAGCATCCTACTTCTTCTCTTTACTCCCTCACCAATGCACTCTCCCCATAGCAATCAGAATAATCTCTGAAAATCATAAACTAGACCATGACACATTCCCTATTTAAAGTCCTACAAAATTTCCCTTTCCTTTGACATAAAATACCAGCTCCTGTACCCTTCTCAACCATTCTTTCCCTGGCTTAGGGGCTCCAACTATACTACCTTCCTTCTGTTCCTTAAACACATGCAGTCATTTCTTGCATTTGTGGTTCCATTCACCTGGAGTTGGATTTCCCTGGGTCTCTGTTTGGCCAGCTTCTCATTATTCAGGGCTAGGCATCATATCTCCAGAAAGAATAGCCCTGACCCATCAGTTATTCTTTTCCTTTTTAAAGCCTTTTTTGGCTTTACTGAGGTATAACTGACAAAAACTGTATATTTAAGGTGCGCAATGTGAGGGTTTCATATAAATATATATTGTGACATGATCACCACAATCAAGTTAGTTGTCATTCATTACCACACATAATTGCCTTTCCCCTTCTTTTAATCCTCCCTCTATACTCCCCCCCGACAATCCCATTTTTCCTCTATATCTGTGAGTCTATTTCTGTTTTGTTGTGTTTGTTCATTTGTTTTGCTTTTTAGATTTCACCTAAATGTGAAATCAAACAGTATTTGTCTTTCTTTGTCTTATTTGTTAGCATAATACCTCAGGGTCCATCTATTTTGTCGCAAACAGCAAGATTTCATTACTTTTTATGGCTGATAATATTACCTTGTGTATATATACTGCATCTTTATCCATTCATATGTTGATGGACACTTAACACTGTTTCCCTATCTTGGCCATTGTAAATGCTGCTACAATGAACATAGGGGTGCATATATCTTTTGGAATTAATGTTTTGGTTTTCTTTGGGAAAATATCCAAAAGTGGAATTACTAAATCATATGGTAGTTCTATTTTTAATTTTTTTTATTAAATGCCACAGTGTTTTCCAGAGTGGCTGTACCCATTTACATTCCCACCAACAGTTCACAAGTGTTCCCTTTTTTCCACATGCTCACCAACATATATTTGTTTTCCTTTTGGTAACAGTCATTCCGACAGGTGTGAGATGATGTCTCACTGTGCTTTTGACTTGCATTTCCTTGATGTTTAGTAATGGTGAGCATCTTTTCATGTGCTGTTGGTTATCTATATGTCTTCTTTGAGAAAATGTCCACTGCCCATTTTTTAAATTTAATTTTTATTTTATATTATAGTTGATATACAATGTTGTATTAGTTTCAGGTGTATAGCAAAGGGATTCAGTTGTACATATATCCCTGGTGGCTCAGATGGTAAAGAGTCTGCCTGCAATGCGGGAGACCTGGGTCTGATCCCTGGGTTAGGAAGATCCTCTGGAAAAGGAAACGGCAACCCACTCCAGTATTCTTGCCTGGGAAATCCCATGGATGGAGGAGCCTGCCAGGCTACAGTCCATAGGGTCACAGAGAGTCAGACACAACTGAGCGACTTCACTTTCACTTTTTTAATACATATATCCATCCTTTTTCAGATTCTTTTTCCATATAGGTTATTACAAAATATTTAGTAGAGTTTCTTGTGCTATACAGTAGGTCTTTAATAAGCTCTCTACCCCTTTCTCTTTTCCTTCTAGGGTCCCTATAATGCAAATATTGTCCTAGAGGTCTCTTAAACTAATCTCATTTTTCTCTTTTTCATTTTTTCTGTTCAGCCTGGTTGTTCTCCACAACTTTGTCTTCCAGGTTGCTGATCTCTTCCTCTGTATTATCTAATCTACTGTTGATCTAGTGTATTTTAAAATTTCAATTATTATATTCTCCAGCTCTGTTTGACTCTTATATTTTCTTGCTCTCTGTTAAACTTCTCATGGTGTTCATTCATTCTTCTCCTGAGTTCATTAAGCAGCTTTATGATAATTAGCTTGAAATGTTAGTCACTCAGTCATGTCTGACTCTTTGCGACCCCACGGACTGCAGCCCACCAGGCTCCTCTGTCCATGGGATTTTCCAAGTAAGAATACTGGAGTGGGTTGCCATTTCCTTCTCCAGGGGATTTTCCTGACCCAGGGATCAAACCTGGGTCTCCTGCACTACAGGCAGATTCTTTACCGACTGAACTACAAGGGAAGTCCTAATTAAACTTGAACTCTTTATCAAATAGACTGCTTAGGCACACTTTGCTTTGCTCTTCTTCTGGGATTTTATCCTGTTCCTTCATTTGAAACATATTCTTCTGTTGCCTCATCTTTCCTTTTTCTCTAGTTTTATTTTGATGCCTTAGGTAGGTTGGTTACATTTCCCAGTCATGCAGGAGTGGCCTTGTTTGGAGACCTCTTGTGCAGCCCAGCAGCATTCTCCGCCTAGTCACCAGAGCTGGATGCTGTGGAGGTGCCCCAACATGGGCTGCACGGGCCCTTCTGTTATGGCAGGGCTGACTACTGTGGTTGTGGAGTAGGTAGGGCTATTGTTGGCCTGGTTGGCTGCCAGGCCCTGCCTCATGTGGAGGCTACTGGCCTACTGGTGGGCAGGGCCAAGTCCCTGGGTGGTTGGCTAGGTTACCCGTGGGGTCTCTGCGGCTGTTGTCAGGGAGTTATGAACAGGGCAGTGTTCCTGCATGGCTGGCTGGTCAGAGTGGTGAGCAAGTAAGCCCCTGGCACTAATAGGCTAGAGAGAGGACTCCAAAATGGTGCTTCCAAGCACCAGTGTCCTCATGGTAGAACGAGCTCCCCAAAATGGCTGCCACCAGTGTCAATGTTCCCGGGGGGAGTCTCAGATGCTTTCTGCCTCTCCAGGTGAGTCTCTAAGATCAGCCAGTGAGTCTGGTCTAGGCTCCTTTCAAATTACTGCCTCTGTACTGGGTCTCAGAGCAGGTGAGATTTTGCATGCACCCTCTCAGAGTGGAGTCCCTGTTTCCTAAAGCCCTGTGACTTCCCTATACACAATCTTTGCATGCGTGCATATCAAGTCACTTCAGTCGTGTCCGGCTCTGTGTGACCCTATGGATTATAGCCCACCAGGCTCCTCTGTCCATGGGGATTCTCCAGGCAAGAATACTGGAGTGGGTTGCCATGCCCTCCTCCAGGGGATCTTCCTGGTTTGATCCTCCAGGGATCAAACCGGCATCTCTTAGGTTTCCTGCTTTGGCGGGCAGGTTCTTTACCACTAATGCAACCTGGGAAGCCCCACACAAGCCCTCCTGGCCTTCAAATCAAGACATTATGGGGGGCTCATCTTCCCAGTGCATGGCCTCCAAGTCGGGAGCCCCATAAGGGGCTTGGACCCCTTCCTCCTTTGGGAAAGCACTGCAACTGTGATTATCCTCCTAGTTTTGAGTTGCCTACCAAGAATTGTGGGTCTTAACCATACCAGATCTCTGCCTCTCCCACCTGTCTTGTTGTGGTTCCTTTTTCATGTCTTTAGCTGTGGGGAATCTTTTCTGCAGGCCTCTAGGTCATTCTCATCGATAGTTACTCTGTAAATATTGGTGCACCTGTTGAAGGAGGTAAGTTCAGGGTCTTCCTACTCCATCATCTTGGCCATACCTTCCCCATCATACTTTATATCCTTCTTAAGTCCTGTAAGTCTGCACTTGTTTGATTTGTAAATTTACTGGTTCATAGTTTTTCCAACTAGTTTATGAGCTCCGTGAGGGTAGGAACCACGTCTGTGTTATTCAAGACTAGAGCCTCAGTGTCCAGAAGAGGAAATGATACTTAGTGGCTGCTCAAAAAATATTTGGGAAAGGAATACTGAAGGGGAAGATGGGAGGGCAGAGAGAGAGAAATAAGGGGAAGGAGAAAGGAAGGTCTGGCAATTCTCAGAGCCCATGAACTACCCAGGACCATTTCCCATGCTTCCACCCAAGAAATGATCTGAATCAGAGATTAGATCTCAAGTCTCCATCTTGGTAGCTCAGAATTACTTTTACTAGAGAAACAAAATATACAAGCAAAATGTATAAATGCCTGTAAGTTCCTTGAGAGCAGTATCCATAGTTTATATACTCTTTCCACTGGTGTTCTGATGCATGCACAGACACTGACTCTGAGTGGGAATTCAATACATTTTCCGAGAATGATTTGAAGGCTTCCCTGGTAGCCCAGATGGTAAAGAATCTGCCTACAATGCAGGAGACCCAGGTTTGATCCCTGGGTTGGGAAGATCCCCTGGAGAAGGGAATGGCAACCCACTCCAGTATTCTTGCCTGGAGAATTCCATGGACAGAGGAGCCTGGCAGGCTACAGTCCATGGGGTTGCAAAGAGTCGGACACAACTGAGAGACTAACACTTACCTAAAGGCACTCTGAGATTGCCTTGTCCTGGTCTCCCCATTGACTGAAGTAAGCAGTTCTGATATCCCCTTCCATAGGACTGCTGCCAACCTTAGAAATTCATCCTGGAAGAAAGAACTGGCAGTCACTTCCCCTTGATGGGGATCCTCATCTGCCCTGGCTCCATCTGCAGCCCTGCCGTTCCTAGGTGACTCCAGTTGCACCAGCCTGTCCCAGCAGCTTGAGTGTATCCATAGTTACAAACACTCTGCAGGAAGATGTCTAACTGCCTTTGCTAGCACGTAGTTAATCCCCCGGGGGGCTTCCTCTAATTAAAAACAAAACCGCAATTGTAGCTGGGATAAAGCATATGCACATGGTGCTGCTTAAAAGGGACAGATTTACAAGGTGTCAACAACTCCAGAGGGCAGCTCTGCCCCAGCACCAGGTGCTGCAAATCATCAAAATTGGAACCAAATGAGTTGCTGGGGCTCAAGAGACAATACCCAGTAGGTCTGCTGGGTGATTCTGAGAAACTTATGGGAAATATTTGAAACACACTAAATACGCTCCTGCCACAGGGCCTTTGCACTTATGATTTATATTTATGTTGTGGATTTAAGTATTTGTTGTTGCTATTGTTGTTCAGTTGCTCAGTCGTATCCAACTCCTTGTGACCCCATGGACTGCAACACACCAGTCTTCCCTGTCCTTCACCATCTCCCAGAAATTGCTCAAACTCATGTCCATGGAGTCGATGATGCCATCCAACCACCTCATCGTCTGTCCTCCCTTTCTCATCCTGCCTTCAGTCTTTCCCAGCATCAGGGTCTTTTCCAGTGAGTCGGCTCTTTGCATCAGGTGGCCAAAAGACTGGAGCTTCAGCTTCCACATTAGTCCTTCCAGTTAATATTCCAGGTTGATGTCCTTTGGGATTGACTGGTTTGATCTCTTTGCTGTCCAAGGGACTCTCAAGAGTCTTCTCCAGCACCACAGTTTGAAAGCATCTATTTCTTCGGCACTCACCCTTCTTTATGGTTCAGCTTTTGTATCCGTACGTGACTACTGGAAAAACCATAGCTTTGACTATATGGACCTTTGTCCCTATAGCAAAGTAATGTCTCTGCTTTTTAAAATGCTGTCTAGGTTTGTCATAGCTTTTCTTCCAAGGAGAGACCGTCTTTTAATTTCAAGGCTGCAGTCACAGTATGGTTTATGATTTTCAATCCATTGTATTTTTATCCTAATTGACCCTTAGATTGTCTCATTTTTGGTCATTAGGAACCTCTTCAAGTTGGCTTTTGGGTCATTTGGACATATCTTCATTAGTTTTATATGTAGTAAAACTTCTATGTGTATGACAAAATATTCCAGGCTTTTTTTGTCCTCATTTCTGACCTCAGACCTAGAACAGCCATCTTGCCAAGGAGTCCTGGTTCCTTTTCATGGAAAATGGTAGTTTAAAATCTCAGTCAGAACGCTAGGAATGTTCAATGCTACTGGGCTGGTCGTTATTTCTAGAACTTGTCAGTGGACAGAGCTATGATATATGTATTAATATGTATAGTAGCTCATGAGTTCATACTGGACCTTTCAATTCTAACTTAAAACTCAGGTTGTTTATTCAACTTCTTTATATTTGTATCTTTTTTCTTATGCACTGAGAATGCTAGCTCTTAATGCCACAGAAGATGATAGCAATAGTCCATAATTAGTCACTTTCTTGATCCCATGCTATACACACAACAATCTTAGGTTAACAATACTAACACTATTACCATTAATTATAATTACTGGGAAGAGATTTAAAATTTTTGCATAGATGATCTCATTCCATTTCTCATTTTTAAGTTTACATTTTTAAACTTTTAAGTTTTAAAAGTTTATAAATCTTTTAATAATGTATTCTCCCCTTTTTAACCATCACCTAATCTTGGTTCTGCAAAAAAGTGTATATTAATGCTCACCACCAGTCTTTATTTTGACATCTCTTTACCATAATCATTTTTATTTCCATATCAAAGTTTCTTATATTTAAAGAAAAGAAAACCAGGATTGCAAAGACAAGGCCTTAAGGAAATTGGCTACCAATAAAAGTTGAAAAGAAAACTTAATCATTCAAGAAATGGTTAACCAGCTAAGTCTGGCAATGGTATGGGGAAATGGGCAGTCTCATACCTTGTTAATAGGAATGAAAATTATTATAGCATCTCTGAAGAAAAATGTGGCAGTACATTATCAGTATTTGCACTTTCATACCCTTTGACTCAGCAATTCTCCTCCAGGAATCAAAGGGAAAAGAAGACTTTACGCATACACAGATAGCATGTTCATTTTTGCTGTCTGAAGCTCATTGTCTAATAGATTCTTCAGGAAAGACTAATGGAAACAACATCCCCCAAGTTCCTGTGTGTTGATAACAGTTTGTGTCTTTTGTATTTGAAAATCAGTTTTGATGGATATAAAAACCTTATTTATCATTTTCTTTCCTCTGGTATCTTAAATATGTTCCTCTATTTCATTTGACCATAAAGTAGTGTTTAAAAAAATTATGATGACAAGCCTATGTTATTTCTTTATGTAATGACTCCTTTTTTTTTTTTTTTTTTTGCATAGGTATCCAGTGTTTCTTTATTTTTCTTTAAAGTCTAGGAATCTTCATGGAACATGTCTTGGTCAGTTGAGGTCAATACTGTCAAGTATTTATGTTCTTTTTCAATACACAATTTCAAAAAACATTTTTTTATTTTATTTTATATTTTTTTAAATTTTTTTTTATTTTTATTAGTTGGAGGCTAATTACTTCACAACATTGCAGTGGGTTTTGTCATGCATTGACATGAATCAGCCATGGAGTTACATGTATTTCAAAAAACATTTTTTTACTTCAAGAAAGTTTCTTTGAGTTTCATGACTGTTTTGAGAGCCCCTTATCAGCCTGTTTCAAAACCAGATGGGGAGAAATCTCCAAATGAAACTGGTAAGAGATGAAAGCAGGTTGACATGAGTAACTTTTTTTCCCAGTGAAGTTTGCGCCCACACTGCAAATTAATCTCATGTCACTTACTTTTCTTAGATACAGGTAATGGCCCATTGAATCAAACCCAGAAAGGGCAAGCGATCCAGCCAAGGTCACACTGAGAGTTGAGGAGAGCTGCCCTCCCCTCCCCCCACTGCATCCAAGTCACAGATCAGAGTCATCACATAAAATGAATCAGCATCAAAATATGAATTCTAGTAGAGCGCTTTGGCAGGGCCATCCTAGACAGACCTGTGACCTTATGATGTTTGTTTCAAACAATCCCTACTTCGCCAAGTTCATCATCCCACTGAACTGCCCAGATGTGCCTTCTGCCACAGTGGGACACAGTTCTGAGGTTTTCTATCACCATGGTATGGTTTTGGCCAGATCTACAATATCTATACTTTCATTGACTCCATATTTTTCTTTAGATTACACTTTTCTTTGTGTAAATAAATATCTTAAAATGCACGTAAGAAGATATATTTAAAAATTTTTAAATCACATCACAACTATAAATAGAAAAGCAAGCATCTATCCCTTGTTACATTTCCCTGTTGGCTCAGATGGTAAAGAATCCATCTGCAACGCAGGAGGCCCGGGTTTGATCCCTGGGTCGGGAAGATCCCCTGGAGAAGGGAATGGCAACCCACTCCAGTATTCTTGCCTGGAGAATTCCATGGACAGAGGAACCTGGTAGGCTACAGTCCATGGGGTCGCAAAGAGTCGGACATGACTGAGCGACTAACACTTTCAATTTCATCTCTTGTTAAGACTAGAAATTATCTATAAAAGTAAACACTCTAACAACTGAATAATGTATTAAATTCTTGCTAGATATTCTTGCCTACCTGAAAAATGTGAACCCGAGACATGTTCTCTCTTTGTTTAAAAAATCATCAGCAAGTGTCAGAGAGGTGCTGGAGACATACTGCCTCCTGAGACTTTCTTTTTTAAAGATATCGGAAGGACTAATGAAGACTTAGAAATGGAATAACACTCCCCCTGTGTGATTCGATGCTTCAGAGTTCTGCCTGAATCCTGTCTAGATCCCCTTGGGTACACCCATGGTGTTGTATCCACACTTGAATGGGAACTGACACAGTGGGGAAAGAACTGGAGAAGGAATTCACTGGTGCCATTAACTCCTTTCCCTGTTTCAGTCAGCTGTTGGTATATAACACCCACCCCAAACCTCAGTTGCTTGAATGACTGATTACTGTAGCTCATGCATTTGTTACATAGCTTAGTGTAGAGTTACCTCTTTTGCAGGAGGAAAGACAAATGGCATAAATACAGAGAGAGGTTAGGGACTGGGACCAATAATGCCACCTTCCACAGTAATGATATTGCTTGCATTATTTTTGTCACTTTTGCCACTTGTAAGATAATGATGTTGTCAGACTATAGCTATCAACTCTTCAGCCTTTTCACCCTGAGGGACTCTTTTTATTTTTTTCTCTACAGGTCCATATCCTGAAAAATGTTTATGTCTTAATTAAACTGAATTTAATAAGATGAAATATCTTTTCAGCTTTTTAAAATAATACTATCTTCTGGGACCTCAATTTTGAAATCACTAAATTAGATTCCCTTTACATATCTAACATTTTCAGTTTTTCCAAGATTCTACAAATTTATTAAGCAATTATTCTATGATTGTGTGCTTTAAATTGTCAAGAATCTAGCATTTTGTTGTTGTTACATGCTTCTAGTGTTCAAAAACTAGTCAATGAAACTTTATTTTCAAAGAGTCTGTGTTTGTATTTCTAAGATTCAAAGGCTTTATGTGCCAGCACATCTTAAAACAATAACCGAAAGGTTTCCCATGTATTTTATATTCTTTGTCCTGTTTCCTCATGCAGGATAAAGTCTGTTTTAGGGACAGTTCCATATGCACTTGAAAAGAATATGCATTTGTTACTGCTGTTGGGTAAAGTAGTCTATAAAAGCCCGTTAATTATAGTTGTTTAATGGTGTTCATTATATACCCTTGTTGATTTTATGTTTACAAATTCTATAGATTACTGACAGAGCTGTGTTGAAGCCTTCAACAATAATTATGCATTTGTCTATTTCATCTTTCAGTTCTGTCTGTATGCTTTCTATATTTTAAAGCTCTTTTTCTGGATACATACATGCACACTTTAGGATTGTTTGTCCTTCTTAGTGAATAGATCTATTTATCATTATTTAATGTTTCTTTTTACCCCTAGTGATTTTCTTGGTTCAGGAATTCACTTTGATATTAATGTAGTCACTCTGTAACTAGTGCTAGTATGGTATATAATTTTCATCCTTTCAATTTTAACCTGCCTATGTAATCATATTTAAAGTAAATTTCTTTTAGACATCATATAGTTGGGTCATTTTTTAAAATCCATTTTGACCATTTTTGACTTTTGATTATTAATAGTAAATTTAGACCACTTATATATATATATATTTTTTTTTAGACCACTTATATTTAATGTACTTGTTATTGCTATGTTTGGGTTTAAGTTGTTTTATTGTTTTCTGGTTGTTTCCTCTATTTTTCATACCACTGTTCTTCCTTTCCTATTTTTGAGGCGTTATTTGAACATGTTTTAGTATTATTCCACTTTAATTTACCTATTGTGTGTGTGTGTTTACTATCTCTCATTGCATAATTAAGTTTAGAGGCTGCTCCACTGATTGCAGCTGACGTTGATACTTGTCACAATCATTTGGAGGTAATGTTTTATGACTTCAAGGGAAATGTAGACACTTTACCTTCAGATATGTCCACTCTCCTCTCTTTATGTTATAATTGTCTTATGTATTACATCTACATATATTGAAATTTCCATCAGATAGCATTCAGGCAAATTTTCACCTATAACTTTCAAATGTATTTTAAAGAATGCAAGAGAAAAAGAATAGTCCCTTATTTTTTACTGATATATTTGCATTTTATGACCCATTATTACCAGTTACTTTGCTCCTTCTTCATTTCTGATCTTCCAAGTTCCCTTCTATCGGGAGAACGTCCTTTAGCAATTCTCTTAGAGTAGGTGGCTTGCTGGCCATGAGTTCTCTTAATTTTCTTTCACCTGAGACTGACTTTTTAATTTCACCTTCATTCCTAAAGGGTATTTTTGCTATATACAGAATTCTGAGTTGACAGTTCTTTTCTTTCAGCATTTTAAATATGTTACCCACTTCCTTCTCATTCTCTTGGCTTCTGTTGTAAAAATCTTCTCCCAAAATGAAGGGGAAAAGTATTATAGGGGATATCAGACAGTTAATAAAGATGAGTGAGTTAGTGAAAGGCGCTCAGTTGTGTCCAACGCTTTGCGACTCCATGGACTATACAGTCCATGGAATTCTCCAGCCAGAATACTAGAGTGGGTAGCTGTTCCCTTCTCGGGGCATCTTCCCAACCCAGGGATCGAACCTAGATCTTCCGCGTTGCAAGTGGATTCTTTACCATCTAAGCTACCAGAGAAGCCCACAGTGTGTTATTTTTCTTGATCTTGTATTGCTTGTGGTATTTGTCAGCTTTTCAAATTTTGTGGTTTGTTTTCATTTTCTTCTCTCATTCTAAATAAACATTCACATTTATACCTAAATGTATATTCATCATTTTCTTTTTTTTCTCTTAAAGAGGGTCATCCAAAATGGCATAAACTTCAGACTTCACAAAAACTAGATCCTGTCCTGCTTCCACCCTCTACATTTGCCTTCGATCCCTTCAAGGAGATGTCAAGGTGAGGAAAAAAAAAAAAAGACAGACACTGTCTGAGTCCCCAGCTAGATTCCTCCTTCTTGGCCCAGTTCAGGAGCTGAAAATTTCTTCATGAGGTGCCTAGGTAGACACCTCTGAGTAACCTCCTGCAGATTTCTGCAGGTCAGAGAATCCAGGTGAGCCAGACGCCTGATGGTGGCAGCTGTGAGGCAACAAAAGTCAATAGGCTCAGCTGAAAATCAAAATGAGGAAGGCATAGCAGGAGCAGGCGGCTAGTCCTGACTGCAGGACTAGATATACGAGATGCTCCCTCCATCCAGGGATTGTGTGTTGCTCTGTAGATCTAGACATCACCCAGCAGGGAAGAAGAATATTAAATGGAGATTTCAACCTCTGTCTCTGCTCCTCCTCCTTTCTCCTACCTCTGCCCAGACATCCAGTTTGCCCCACTGTTTCTCCCAGGACAGGCCAAGCACACTCCAGTCCAGCCTCAGGGCCTTTGCACTCCCCATTCCCTCACCCAGATGGACCCTTCTCCTCTGAGTCTTCATAAACCTCACTCCCTCACATCTTCCAGGTCTCTGAATGAAGGTCACCTCATCAGGACACTTTCTCTGACCACCCTCGATAAAATAACACTCCTTCTCCATCACTACTTTTGCCTTCCCTCTGCAGAATTTTTCATCAGAACACTTAATACCACTTATGACAGTCTATCATATATTTGGTTTTTTTGTTTTGTTTTTCATCTCTCTCTCCCACTGGAATGTAGATGAAACTTCATGGTATAAGAAGTTTTTATCTGATATGTCATGGCTGTATTCTCACCCTGTTAAAAAAAAGAAAATACCTAGTACATACAGGCCCCTGATAAACATTTGTTGAATAAATAATAATTAATTCTCTCCCACATGTATGAATGGAAGCTATTAATAATAAATTAAGTTTGTGCAAGGAAAAATAAAGTTATAGTTCCTGGAATTTGTACCTGACTTTTCTATCCTTGGTGTTAAGATAGATTGACTTTTAAGAGTTTTGTTGGGTATAAGATTCTATAACCTGCCCTGGTTTCTAAGTCTCTGTTATAGAGACTGTGATTCTCTGTGTCTGTATCAAAGATCTTGGAAATCCTGGCCTTGGTGGCTCTGGACAGCTCACCCTGAAATATAAAGTTGGATCTTAATGACTCCAAGATGTACAGGATAAACCAAGGGCACCCAGCTTGATTTCACATAGCAGTTCCAGCTTGGAGGGATAATTGGAAAGATTATCACCAGGAAATTGTTTACAGGACAGGCGAACTCCAGACACAGCCATCACCACCCCCAGCCCCTGCCTGGTTTTTATTTCACATAAATGGTTTTCTGAGCAGACAAAAGGGCAGAACCCTGCCTGGTTTAGTGGATTTATGAGACAAAAAGGGAATGCCCACAGAGGTCAGGGATGTCCCAGCCATCAGGGGAAGGGTAAAGGTCCTGAGATGATGGCAGGGCTCCCCCTCCCCCAACCAAGGCGATAGGATAGTTCAGTCCCAGGGCCAGCATACCCACAGGCTTGCTGGAACCAGGCAAATGACCTAAACAAGCAAATAGAGCCAGGCAGAGGCCAAGGTAGACAGGATACCTATACCCCTTCTCAAGAGGGCAACTCTGACCAATTTTCTCCCATCAGCCATGTCAATGTGGCCAGATTTTCTGAGTTCCCTTTAAAAGCCAAAATCCCAAGTTTGTACGTGAAATCTTCCTATTTTAAATGGTGGTAATGGAATCAAAAAAAATTTAAAAGCACCATTTTCTAGTTAATATTTCCACGTAACAAGTAATTCCAAATTGAGTGACGTAAAGCCACCATTTTATTACTTTCATGGATTCTGTGTGTCAAAAGTCTAGACAGGGCACTGTGGGGACAGCTTGACTCTGCTCCACGGTGTCTGTGGCTTCAGCTGGGAAGATTCAAACGGCCAGGGCTACAGTCATCTGGAGACTTCTCTGCTGCTGCCTGGGCAGGGGTGACTCAAAGGCTGGGACTGTCCACCGGAGCAAATGCCTACACGTGGCTTCTCCACGTGGCCCAGGCTTCTCACAGCATGTGCTTGAGTTCCCAGACAGAGTATCCAGAGAGTGAGCACTGCCTGAGAGCCAGGTGGAAGCTGCCTCGCATGGTACGCTTTAGCCTCACAAAGTTCTCTCTCCTGTAAGAGGATTATACTTTCTGTGCCATTGACATCAGGCCTGGCCACATGACTTACTTTGGCCAAAGATCTGTGAGCTTGAGTGATGTTTAGGCACTTCTGAGCAGGCGCTTTAAGAACCACCGCATGTTTCTACCATAGGTTTCCCACCCCCCTCCACCAGGTATCCCAATAGGGTCACTGGGTCCCAGAAAGGACCCAGCTGGGTCCTAGAAGGAAGATGATGTGGAGAGAGCTGCAGCCAATCCTGGGTGTAGGATGCACAAGAAATAAACATTGGTTGTTATAAACCGGTGAGATGTGACATTTGTTACCACAGCATAACTTAGAGAAGCTGACTGATACAGAAATACAACCAATGAGTTGGTAAAAATTTTCATTCTTTGTTAGAGTATAAATTTTATAAGTAGTATACTTACCTTTTATAAGTAGTACATTGATGCTTTACATTAGTTTCTCATTGTTCTAATAAACAGAAGTATTTTCCCCCCAAATATTTACAAGGATTTATATTTTTAAACAAGCCTGGTAAATATTTCTTGCATCGTCTCCATTCTTCTTCTGAGATCCTGGATCATCTTTGTGTGTGCTTGTGTGCTAAGTCGCTTCAGTAGTGTCTGACTCTTTGTGACCCTATGGACTATAGCCCAGCGGGCTCCTCTGTCCACGGGATTCTCCAGGCAAGAATACTGGGGTGGGTTGCTATTTCCTCCTCCAGGGGATCTCCTTAACCCAGGGATTGAACCTGTACCCCTTATATCTCCTGCATCGGCAGGCAGGTTCTTTACCACTGGTGCTATCTTCACCATCATTATTTTGAATTATTTTTCTGGAAAGTTGCCTATCTCCACTTCCTCTAGTTGTTTTTCTGGAGTTTTATCTTTTTCCTTCACCTGGCAGATAACCCTCTCTGCCTGTTCATTTTGATTAAGTTTCTGTGATTGTGGTTTTTGTTCTGGAGGCTATGGGATTGTAGTTCTTGCTTCTTTGGTCTGCCCTCTGGTGGATGAGGCTAACAGGCTAGTATAAGCTTCCTGATGGGAGAGACTGGCTGTGGAAAAAACTGGGTCTTGCTCTGGAGAGCAGGGCCCTGCTCAGTAAAACATTAATTCAATTGTCTGCTAATGGGTGGGGCTGCACTCCCTCCCTGTTAATTGTTTGGCCTGAGGCAACCCAGTCCTGGAGTCTGAGGCTCTTGTTGTTCAGTTGCTCTTGTTGTTCAGACTCTTTGTGACCCCATGGACTGCAGCAAGCCAGGCTTTCCTGTCCTTCACCACCTCCCAGAGCTTGCTCAAACCCATGTCCATTGATTCGGTGATGCCATCCAACCATCTCATCTTCTGTCGTTCCCTTCTCCTCCTGCCTTCAATCTTTCCCAGCATCAGGGCCTTTTCTAATGAGTCCAGTTATGGTAGGGCTGATAGCCTGACACTGAAGATGGTGGAGTAGAAGGATGTGCACTCATCTTCTCCTGCAAGACCTTCAAAATTACAACTCGCTGCTGAACAACAGGAGAATGGTGGATCCCACCTAAAAAAGAAACCCCCACGTCCAAGGGAAAAGGAGAAGCCCCAACAAGATGGTAGGAAGGGCAAAATCAAACTGGGAATCAAACCCCATACCCGTCAGAGACACTTGGAGGGCTCAGTTAAAACCTTGTGCGCACCAGGAGAACCCACAGACTGAGCCAGACCTGCCTTTGAGTTGCCTCAGTTTGAGTGTCTCTTGCAGAGATATGGGTCAGCAGTGGCCTGCCACAGGGCAGGGGCTCTGGGGGCAGCAGACCTGGTTATGGCATAAGCCCTCTTGGTGGAGGTTGCCATTAACCTCACCATGGAGCTGCCAGAACTTACACATGGCCGGGGAAACAGACTCTTGGAGGGCACAAACAAAACCTTGTGCACACCAGGACCCAGGAGAAAGGAGCAGTGACCACACAAGAGACTGACTCAGACTTGCCCATGAGTGTCCGGGAGTCTCCAGCAGAGGCGTGGGTCAGCGGTGGCCTGTTGCAGGGTCAGGGGCATTGAGTGGGGCAGTGCACAGGACCTTTTGAATGAGGTCACCATTGTCTTCATTACCTCCACCATAGTTTGGCCTCAGGTCAAACAACAGGGAGGGAATACAGCCCCACCCATCAACAGAAAACTGGATTAAAGATTTACTGAGCATGGCCCCGCCCATCAGAATAAGACCCAGTTCCCCCCTCAGTCAGTCTCTCCCATCAGGAAGCTTTCGTAAGCCTCTTATCCTTATCCATCAGAGGGCAGACAGAATGAAAACCACAATCACAGAAAACTAACCAATCTGATCACAAGGACCACAGCCTTGTCTAACTCAATGAAACTATGAGACATGCTGTGTAGGGCCACCCAAGACAGACGGGTCATGGTGGAGAGTTCTGACAAAACGTGGTCCACTGCCGAAGGGAATGACAAACCACTTCAGTATTCTTGCCTTGAAACAGTAAAAAAAAAAAAAAAAAAAAAAAAAAAAAGGCAAAAGGATAGGAAACTGAAAGATAATTCCCCAAATTGGTAGGTGCCCAATATGCTACTGGAGAACGGTGGAGAAATAACTCCAGAAAGAATGAAGAGAAGGAGCCAAAGCAAAAACAACGCCCAGTTGTGGACGTGACTGGTGATGGAAGTAAAGTCCGATGCTATAAAGAACTACATTGCATAGGAACCTAGAATGTTAGGTTCATGAATCAGGGTAAATTGGAAGTGGTCAAACAGGGGATTGCAAGAGTGAACATTGACATTTTAGGAATCAGCGAACTAAAATGGACTAGAACGGGTGAATTTAACTCAGATGGCCATTATACTTACTACTGTGGGCAAGAATCCCTTAGAAGAAATGGAGTAGCCCTCATAGTCAACAAAAGTCAACCGAAATGCAGTCCTTGGGTGCAATCTCAAAAATGACAGAATGATCTCTGTTTGTTTCCAAGGCAAACCATTCAATATCACAGTAATCTAACTCTATGCCCTAACCAGTAATGCTGAAAAAGCTGAAGTTGAACGGTTCTATGAAGACCTACAAGACCTTCTAGAACTAACACCCAAAAAAGATGTCCTTTTCATTATAGGGGACTGGAATGCAAAAGTAGGAAGTCAAGAGATACCTGGAGGAACAGGCAAATTGGAACTGGGAGTACAGAATGAAGCAGGGCAAAGGCTAACAGTTTTGCCAAGAAAACTCACTGGTCATAGCAAACACCCTCTTAAAGCGACAGCTCTACACATGGACATCACCAGATGGTCAATACCGAAATCAGATTGATTATATTCTTTGCAGCCAAAGATGGAGAAGATCTATATAGTACAGTCAGCAAAAACAAGACCGGGAGGTGACTGTGGCTTAGATCATGAACTCCTTATTGCCAAATTCAGACTTAAACTGAAGAAAGTAGGGAAAACCACTAGACCATTCAGGTATGACCTAAATCAAATCCCTTATGATTATTCAGTGGAAGTGACAAAGAGATTCAGGGGATTAGATCTGATAGAGTGTGTGAAGAACTATAGACAGAGGTTCATGACATTGTACAGGAGGCAGGGATCAAGACCATCCCCAGAGAAAAGAAATGTAGAAAGGCAAAATAGTTGTCTGAGAAGGACTTACAAATAGCTGAGAAAAGAAGAGAAGCTAAAGACAAAGGAGAAAAGGAAAGATATACCCTTCTGAATGCAGAGTTCCAAAGAATAGCAAGGAGAAAGCCTTCCTCAGTGATCAGTGCAAAGAAATAGAGGAAAACAATAGAATGGTAAAGACTAGAGATCTCTTCAAGAAAATTAGAGATACCAAGGGAACATTTCATGCAAAGATGGGTACACTAAAGGATAGAAATGGTATGGATCTAACAGAAGCAGAAGATATTAAGAATAGGTGGCAAGAATACACAGAAGAACCATACAAAAAAGATCTTCATGACCCAAATAACCACAATGGTGTGATCACTCACCTAGAGCCAGACATCCTGGAATGCAAAGTCAAGTGGGCCTTAGGAAGCATCACTAAGAACAAAGCTAGTAGGGGTGAGGGAATTCCAGTTGAGCTATTTCAAATCCTAAAAGATGATGCTGTGAAAGTGCTGCACTCAATATGTCAGCAAATTTGGAAAACTCAGCAGTGGCCACAGGACTGGAAAAAGTCAGTTTTCATTCTAATCCCAAAGAAAGGTAATGCCAAAGAATGTTCAACCTATCACACAATTGCACTCATCTCACATGCTAGAAAAATAATGCTCAAAATTCTGCAAGCCAGGCTTCAACAGTACGTGAACCTTGAACTTCCAGATGTTCAAGCTGGATTAAGAAAAGGCAGAGGAACCAGATATCAAATTGCCAACATCCACTGGATCATCAAAAAAGCAAGATAATTCCAGAAAAATATCTACTTCTGCTTTATTGACTATGCCAAAGCCTTTGACTGTGTGGATCATAACAAACTGTGGAAAATTCTTAAAGAGATGGGAATATCAGACCACCTGACCTGCCTATTGATAAATCTGTATGCAGGTCAAGAAGCAACAGTTAGAACTGGACATGGAACAACAGACTGGTTCCAAATCGGGAAAGGAATACGTTAAGGCTGTATACTGACACCCTGCTAATTTAACTTATATGCAGAGTACATCATGTTAAATGCCGGGCTGGATGAAGCACAAGCTGGAATCAAGATTGCCAGGAGAAATATCAATAACCTCAGATACACAGATGACACCACCCTTATGGCAGAAAGCAAAGAAGAACTAAAGAGCCTCTTGATGAAAGTGAAAGAGGAGTGTGAAAAAGTTGGCTTAAAGCTCAACATTCAGAAAACTAAGATCATGACATCTGGTCCAATCACTTCATGGCAAATAAATGGGGAAACAGTCGAAACAGTGAGGACTTTATTTTTTTGGGCTCCAAAATCACTACAGATGGTGACTGCAGCCATGACATTAAAAGATGCTTGCTCTTTGAAAGAAAAGCTATGACAAAACCTTTTGCCAGCATATTAAGCTAGACAGCATATTAAGAAGCAGAGACATTATTTTGCCAACAAAGGTCCGTTTAGTCAGGGCTATTGTTTTTCCAGTAGTCATGTATGGATGTGAGAGTTGGACCATAAAGAAGGCTAAGCACTGAAGAATTGATGCTTTTGAATTGTGGTGTTGGAGAAGACTCTTGAGAGTCCCTTGGACTGCAAAGAGATCTAACCAGTCCATCCTAAAGGAAATCAGTCCTGAATATTCATTGAAAGGACTGATGCTGAAGCTGAAACTCCAATAGTTTCGCCACCTGATGCAAAGAACTGACTCATTGGAAAAGATCCTGATGCTGGGAAAGATTGAAGGCAGGAGGAGAAGGGGACAACATAGGATGAGATGGTTGGATTGCATCACCGACTCAATGGACATGAGTTTTAGCAAGCTCTGAGAGTTGGTGATAGACAGGGAGGCCTGGTGTGCTACAGTCCATAGGGTCGCCAAGAGTCAGACACGACTGAGGGACTGAACTGACTGATGGGAGGGCTAATGGCGACCTCCAAGTGGGCTCTCACCAAGGGGCAGGACTGCTGCTGCCAGTGCCCTTGTCTCTGTAGTTAACCACTGTGACCCCACGCCTAATACATGCATGTAGGTCTGGTTCAGTCACCTGAGGGGCCATTGCTCCTTCCCCGGGTCCTAGTGCACAAGAGATTTTGTCTGTGCCCTCCAGGAGTGGGGTCTCTATATCTCCCAGTCCTGTGAAAGTCCTGCAATCAAATCTCGCTGGCCTTCAAGGTCAGATTCCCTGGGGATTTCTGTCACTTTGCCAGATCCCCAGGCTGGAAAGCCTGACGTTGGGCTCAGAACTTTCACAACAGTGGGAGAACTTCTTTGGTATTATTTTTGTCCAGTTTGTAGATCACCGACCTGGCGGGTTTGGGATTTGATTTTATCGTGATTGTGCCCCTTCTACCATCTTATTGTGGCTTCTCCTTTGTCTTTAGACATGGGGAATCTTTTTTGGTGGGTTCCAGCATCCTCCTGCTGTTGATGGCTGTTCACTAGTTGCGATTTCAGTGCTCTCACCAGAGATGAGTGTACATCCTTCTACACCATCATCTTGAACCAATCTTTTATTTTTGAACAAATTTGAAGAAATGTCATTGTCTTCCACAATGGCCCATCCCTCATTTTAGGATACTAAAGACTGTAAAGTCCCACAATAAGGAAAACTTCATTAACTCAGTGTTTCCCAAAATCACTTTGTGATAGAACCTGCCATTTAATGTATCATGAGAGTCTGAGACACAGGTTATTCTCAAATTAATTTTTTTCTGTTTGCTATTAGGTAGTAAGCACAAGGTGCTTTATATGTATGATATGATTTAAATGTTATAACAGCCTCTTTGAGAGAGGCAACATTATTCCCATTTTACAGCTGAGAAAGCAAAGGCTTAGAGAGACAAATTGACTTGCTCAGAGGAACCACAGTTTAAAAAAATGGTGGAAGCAGGGCTTGTATCTAGGTCGGGAAACAAAGACTGAGCTCTTAACCCACCTAACTTCTTCCTGGCTCCAAACTCGGCTCCCAGCTCTGGAGCTATTTGTTGATGCTTCAGTATCCACTGAATCCTGTGCTCTCCAATTTACTACTGACCATGCCCTTTCATGCTCCTCATAGCCTTCCATCTCCTTGCCATCTTTAAGTCTTCTTTGAGGCTTAGCTCATGATCCATCCTCCAGAAAGCCTTCCTTGACTACTTTTCTTCGTAGTGAACTCTCTCTGACTTTATATGAATAGTTAGTGGAGTAGAACATTTCCTAAGATGTAAAGTCTCACACACGCTTAGACATACTGAATCAAAGACTCCAGGGACAGGGTCCACCTGTCTGGGTTTCAGCAAGTCTTCCTAGTAAGATACAGATGTATTTTCAAGTGTAAGAACCACTAATCTAAGTTGACAACTTTGGTTCCTTTCTCCTGACCAGTATTTAGTGTAGGAGGATACATTGGACGAAATTCTGGAGATGTGAGATGAATCTGCTAGGGAGGGGGCTTCCGGGAAATTTCATCACCGTTAATAGGATGAAAGACTCTACTCATTAAGATGTTTTTGGTTTCAAGCCACAGAAAATCCAGCTAACAGGAGCTTAAGTAAACAGGAGTTTTATTACTCTCACTTTCAAAAAATCTAGAGCTAAGTAGTGGCTAGCCTTGGCTTGATAGCTTAGCAATGTCTGTGATTCTCTTGGCCTTTGCCTCTGAACACAGAATGGCTGCCACAGATTAGGTGTCACATCATATTCCAGGCAGGAGGAAGAAGTGGGGAAGGCTGCTGCAAGCCATGTCTGTCCCTCCTCTAGGGGAAAGTAGAGATTTCCTAGAAGCCCTCAGGAGGCTTCCACATAGGTCTCACTGGTCAGAATAGGTCATGGGGACACCTCTGGCAGCAAGGGAGATTGGCTAAGTGGGTATTTGGGTTTTCCAACTAAAGAGCCTCTTGATGAAAGTGAAAGAGGAGGGTGAAAAAGTTGGCTTAAAGCTCAATATTCAGAAAACTAAGATCATGGTCCCATCACTTCATGGCAAATAGATGGAGAAACAGTGGAAACAGTGGCTGACTTTATTTTTCTGGGCTCCAAAATCACTGCAGATGGTGACTGCAGCCATGAAATTAAAAGACGCTTACTCCTTGGAAGGAAAGTTATGACCAACCTAGATAGCATATTAAAAAGCAGAGACATTACTTTGTCAACAAAGGTCTGTCTAGTCAAGGCTATGGTTTTTCCAGTGGTCATGTATGGATGTGAGAGTTGGACTGTGAAGAAAGCTGAGCGCCAAAGAATTGATGCTTTTGAACTGTGGTGTTGGAGAAGACTCTTGAGAGTCCCTTGGACTGCAAGGAGATCCAGCCAGTCCATCCTAAAGGAGATCAGTCCTGGGTGTTCATTGGTAGGACTGATGTTGAAGCTGAAACTCCAATACGTTGGCCACCTGATATGAAGAGCTGACTCACTTGAAAAGACCCTGATGCTGGGAAAGATTGAGGGCAGGAGGAGAAGGGGACGACAGAGGATGAGATGGTTGGATGGCATTACCAACTCAATGGACATGGGTTTGGGTAGACTCCGGGAGTTGGTCATGGACAGGAAGGCCTGGCATGCTGTGGTTCATGGGGTCTCAGAGTTGGACACAACTGAGCAACTGAACTGAACTGAACTGAACCTCCACAGTGAAGGCAGGAAATGAAGGGTTGGGGATGATGTGGGGTGAGCAAACCCGCCGTGTCCTCCTCGCTGAAGTGAGATCTAGCTACTCCCAGCTGAAAAACTTTCTGACAGAAAGTAGTACCAGTTAAGGCAAGGGATTAGACAAAATTCTGGAGATGTGAGATGACTCTGTTAGGGAGGGGGCTTCTGGGAAATTTCATCATCCTTAATAAAATGGTCATCCTATTAAAATGGTGCAGAAGTCAGGCCCAGGGTCAGTGCACAAACTAATGAGGCTCCACCACATATTTCTCCTGTCTTACTGCCTTTGTTTTCCACAGAATCATTCCTCCTAGAATATCAGAGGAATGCACCCTCAGAATTTACCAAAAGATGCAGACAGGGTAGAAGAATTTGGGTTCTGAGGTAGGAAAGTGAAAGTGAAAATCATTCAGTCATGTCTAACTCTTTGCAACCCCATGGACTATATAGTCCATGGAATTCTCCAGGCCAGAATACTGGAGTGGGTAGTCCTTCCCTTCTCCAAGGGATCTTCCCAACCCAGGGATCGAACCCAGGTCTCCCACACTGCAGGTAGATTCTTTACCAGCTGAGCCACAAGGTGGGAAAGACCTAGGGCTAATTTCTGGCCTGTCATTTCTATGCTGTGTGACCTTAGACAGGTGGCTCCACCTCTCTGTCAGTTTCTTCATCTTTAAAATGGAGCTAATGAGAGCCCCTGCCTCCCCTCAGTGAGGTATGAGGATTAAATGAGATCAATGGCATATTAATAAAACAACAAGCTCCAATCCTAGTACTAAGGTAGGTGCTCAGTGAACTGATTTCTATTGTCGCTATTACCGATTATTTTAGCACAATCCTGCTGTTGTGGAGTTGAAGACGTTGCTTTTTAAACATCAGGCCACAGAAAATTAGTGGACAGGATTCTTATTACACCTCCTTTGAGGAATGCTTTAATGAAATGCAGAACGAAATTTTTATTAGCATATCAGTCATTCTGTGTAAATGACCGTTCATCCTAAGCATGACAGTGGTACCCTTGAGTATAGGGGGAAGGAGGTGCCTACCCCCTTAGCCCCTTTATCAGAAGCTCAAGTCCAGTGTGGGGAGGGGAGGTCAGTGACTATCCCCCTCCCAGGATGGAGGTGGCTAGCATCCTGAACTGCCCTCCACACTTCCTGACATTTGTGGTTTAATCAAGCCCCATTAATCCCTCCAAGTATCAAAGCCCAGCACAGGAACCACAAACTCCCACAGCCTCTGACGGGAATTGTGTGGCTAAAGCCAAGGGGAACTCTTTGAAAGGTAATTAGTGTCCTTTGAATTCAGGGCCCTTTGATTTTGCTTCCTGGCTTTAAATGGTCACAGGAGATTTTGCAGCAAGGAGGAAAAACAAAAAAGCAGCAGCAAAAGCTCCTTCCACTCAGCCTTCTGCCTCCTCTCAAGCTGTGCTGTGGCTTGGGAGAGGATATTTGTGAATATGGTCAGAGGTGGGTGAATTGTCGAAGGGCTGTTTACTCATTCGTTCATTCAGGCTCATGCTCTGTGCCAGGCACCATTGCTAAGCATGGGATGTGCAAATTTCATTGGTCATTCATTCATTTTTGATATCTCCATGTCAGACACCAAGCTGGGCCCCATAGTCCTAAGCTTGTTATTCAGTGGAGGAGGCACATCATAAACAGGTAAATAAATAAAAATAATGACTTTGAGAATAGAGTGTGTGCAAGTTCAGTCGCTCAGCCATATCTTACTCTTTTACGACCCCATGGGCTGTAGCCCACCAGGCTCCTCTGTCCATGGGATTTCTCAGCCAAGATTACTGGAGTGGGTTGCCATTCCCTTCTCCAGGGGATCTTCCCGACCCAGGGATCAAACCTGGGTCTCCAGCATTGGCAGGCAGATTCTTCACCACTGAGCCACCTGGGAAGCCTGAGAATAGAGTACCAACAACTAAATAATGTTCATTCAGTGAAGAATGGAAGAAGTGTCTTTGCTGTGGGGAGTTAGGGAAGGCCACCTTGAGGAGGGACTTCCCTGGCATCACGAAGAGTCAGTCCCTCTAATTCTTAAACTGGGACACCGTCTTAATACATCTTTTCCTTTGCCATCTTTTAATACATATGTCAGGCGAGTGTATGCCCTTCGGTTTTTGTCTCATCACAACAAAGATTTGGAGTGACGGACATTAAAGCCCCCTCAGCGTGTCACAGCTCTCAGGTCTTGGACAGACCGTGTTATAGCTCTCAGGTCTCGAACAGACCATGTTATAGCTCTTAGATAAATCAGTGTTACAGCTCAGTGTTACAGCTCTATTTATTTAGATAATAGCAGGAAAATCCATCTTGGAGGCATGAGGGCACGTAGATCCAAAGACGCGAAGAGAAGAGCGCCCCATTGCGCAGGAGAAAGAGAGAGCAAGCTTTGGCTCCTCTTTTTATATGTTTCTCTGTCTCTGGGTCTGTCCCATGTAAATTGGGCCAGCCAGGAGTGTTGTTTTTTTTACCTGAGGTTCTCACTCCAGTCCTCGGACCTTCCTTTGTTCTATTTTCGTGGGCTTTTCCCTTCCAGGTCTTTTAGCCACCGCCATTCTGGACTCCTTTTCCCTATTTTAACTACCTAACACATATAAGGTTGAAGAGAAGTCTTTGTTTCCAGTAAGGAAACAGTCAAAGGGCAATCATTAATTAAAATTTAATTTCCCTGTCAGGGATTAATAAAGAATAGAGGGGAATGTGACAAACTCAAAAGAATCACATTTTATGCCAAGAGGGCAGTTGTTGGTCACTTCTATCCTATTGTTTCATGTGGAAATGTGGGATACTTCAGGTATTTTATGAAATCTTCAAATTTAAAAATATCGATGTAAAGTGTAGTACAAGCCTAAGAAACTAATCTCTAGATCAAAATATTCATGGGAGCATACGTTTGCATCCTCCATACAATAGCCAACCTCTAAGATGACCCCAGTGGTCCCGCCTTCTGGTATTTATTCTCTTGTGTCATCTTTCCTACATTGAATCAGGGCTGGCCTCTGCAATCAGTAGAAAATGGTAGACCTGATAGTGTGTGGTTTCTGAAGCTAGCTCACAAAAGCACTGAGATTCCATCTTGTTCTCTTGAATCAATCACTCTGGGGACAGCAGCCAAGCCATGAGGACACTCAAGCCATCCTCTGTTGAGATCCATGAAAAGAGGTACTGAGGCTCTCAGCCTGTAGCCAGCACCAACTGGACAGCCACATAAGTAAAACTACTTGGAAGAGAGTCCTTCAGCCCTAGTCAAGCTTCAGGTGAGTGAAGCTCCTGCCAATACCTAACTGGACCCTCATGAAAGACCCTAAGACAGAGCTGGCTAGATTGCTCCCAAATTCCTGACCCACAGAAACCATGAGAGATCATAGATGATTATTGTTGTGACTATTGTTGTGTAACCCAAGGGTTGACAAACTATCTATAAAGGGCCAGGTAATGCTTCCCGTGTGGCTCAGCTGGTAAAGAATCCGCCTGCAATGCGGGAGACCTGGGTTTGATCCCTGGATTGAGAAGATCCCCTGGAGGAGGGAAAGGCTACGCACTCCAGTATTCTGGCCTGGAGAATTCCATGGACTGTATAGTTCATGGGGTTGCAAAGAGTCGAACATGACTCCGCAACTTTCACTTTCACTAGTGCAGGAGACCTGGGTTTGATCCCTGGGTCAGGAAGATCCCCCAGAGAAGGGAATGGCAACCCACTCCAGTATTCTTGCCTAGAGAATTCCATGGACAGAGGAAAAACTGGTGGGCCGCAGTCCATGTGGTCGCAAAGAGTCAGACATGACTGAGTGACTAACACTTTCACTTTCACAGTAAATATTTCAATCTGTACAGACCGTATAATCTCTGTTAAAACTATTCAAGTCTGAAAAAAGTAGCCCTAGGTCATACATAAATGAATGAGTGTGGCTGTGTTCCAATAAAACTTGATTTACCAAAACAAGCAGTGGGCCAGATTTGGCCTGAGGACCATGGTTAGTAAATCTTTATTTTAAGCCACTTTGTTTTGCAATTGGTTATGTGGCAGTATACAACTAATCTACTACCTCAATTTGTGAAGTGACCTGAACACCTCGAATTTCAGGAAAAGCACACTGTTGGTGCTTTGGAGGCCAGATTAGAAGCTGCGGGCAGCACAAGCATCGAGGGACAATAATCCCAGGAAGAGACAACGAGCCCAGGCTTGGACGAGGAGATGACACAGATGGCCTTTGTTCTTCCTGCCAGTCAACATCACAAGAATGATATTATAACCATAATGGAGACCATGCCCTTTCATTCTCCCTGCTCTCTGGTGCTGACCTTGAACTGTCTCAAGAGTAAACAAAGGGGACAGATAGGGAAGAAACCTTCTCCCTCCCCAAGTGCTGTGAAGAGTATGCAGAGCTGGCATGGGGCAAGCTCCTAAGCTGGTAATAAGGCTGAACCTTGAACCCAGGACAAAGAAACTCTCATGAAGGGTTCTAGGAACACTGCCTCTTGCCCAGTCTCTCTGCACCTTCCATATGCCCTCTGCAGCCTGTTCCTCACAGCCCCTCTGAGGACCCAGTTCCCTGCTGGAGTCAAAGCTGCAGCTGGGCACAACCTGGGACCGACCTGAGCCCGAAACGCAAAGGTCTACATGTGTGATGTGTGGGGCAGTAGCTAGCGCAAGGTGCTCAGGAGCTGGGGAGGTGGGAGAAGAGAGGCAGAGGGCAGGGAAATAAAGAAGGGGAGGAGAAAATGGAGAAAAGCGCAGGGGAGAAAGAATCGAATCATCCAGAAGAGGTTGGATACAGGGCTCAAACAGTGTCACCAGAATCTTGCCTCTCTCTTGATCTGTCTGTGTGAATTCCATTCTCTAGCAACCCAGGCAGCTCCAACTTGTGGATTCTCCAGCCGCACAAAGCAGTGACAGTAGCAATCCCAGCAGTGGTTTGGGATCCACTCTAATTGGCTCTCAGGTCACATGCCCGCATACTGTAACCAATCACTGTGTCCAGGAAATGTCCAAGTCAGATTGGCTTGGGTCCAATGCTCCACCCCCAGCCCTCCTGGACTGGAAGAAGAGGAAACCAGCCAGAAGAAAGGGGAAGTTTTAGGTTCAGGGCAGGATAGAGTCCCAAACCATAATGTCTCTTTTAGAGTTTACTGATTGAAAATTTCCTTTCCATTCCCTTCCTTGTACAAAAGGGGCGATCGTACTGTGAGAGAAGGATGTGCCTGTGGTCACACAATTTGTCAGTGGTGCTGTGCACTGAATGTTTTGCATATGCCTCTGAAATTCATATGTTGAAGCCCTAATCCCCAGTGTGACAGTATTTGAAGGTGGGGCCTTTGGGAGGAGGTAGGTTTAGGTGAGGTCATGATGGGAGAGACTGCAGGAAGGGAACAGTGCTCTTGTAAGAAGAGAAAGAGACAAGGACACCTCACCACCCCACCGTGTGAAATACAGCAAGCAGGCAGCCATCTGCAAGCCTAGAACAGAGCCCGCACCACACTCCAAATCTGCTAGTACCTTGATCTTGAACTTTCCAGCTTCCAGAACTGTGAGAGATACAGTAGCCACCCAGTCTGTGGGGTTTTGTTACTGGAGCCCAAGTGGATTGAGACAGTGACAAAAGCCAGGCATGATTCAGGGCCTTGCTCTCTGGCAACTGTCTCCTCAGGGGCAAGGCCAAATGAGCCAGGTACGGAGGGAGCCAATGGGGCTCTGAGGCTACCCGGGAAGATTTAAGGCAGGCCTGGGTGTGGGGGTATTGAGGTCTTTCAGCAAGGGCTTGTAGAATGGTCAGGGTTTCTGTGCAAGACCAGAGAAGAGGACCAGGCTTCCCCCAAAAGGGGTTTTCTCTTTCTCTTCCTCTGGGGACCTAACCATCTGGTGGGGAAATGCTGTAGCTAGGGGGACCAGCTGTAGCTACAGAGTGTTACCAGGACATTATAGGAGAAAACATTATAGGGAGCGTGGGAGTCCCAGCACTGGCCTTTGTCCAGAAGGAGGAGGTCAAGGAGGCTTCCTGATAGCAGGGATGTTTGAGCTGAATTTTGACAGAAGAGCATAAGTTAGCTGCTGCTGCTGCTGCTATGTCGCTTCAGTCATGTCCGACTCTGTGAGACCCCATAGACGGCAGCCCACCAGGCTCCTCTGTCCCTGGGATTCTCCAGGCAAGAATACTGAAGTGGCTTGCCATTTCCTTCTCCAAATAAGTTAGCTAGAAAGGCTTTCCCAGTGATGGGATGTCATGTGCAAAGCATAGAAGTACAATTGCTCACAGTGTGATTTTTGGTGGTAGTTTAGTCACTAAATCGTGTCTGACCCTTGTGACCCCATGGTCTGTAGCCTGCCAGGCTCCTCTGGGACTTCCCAGGTAAGAAGGCTGGAGTGGGTTGCCATTCCCTTCTCCAAGGGATCCTCCCAACCCAGGGATCACACCTGCATCTCCTGGTGGATTCTTTACCGCTGAGCCACCAGGGAAGCCCCTCACAATGTGGTTGCAGAACAGTAAATAGCTCTGCATGCTGGATGTGCCAGAGGAAGGTAAGTGGTGAGGTTGGGGGGGTATCTGCAGGCCCTGATGGCACAGCCCCTTGTCTGAAACTGACCAGAGCCCTGCCGTTATTTCTCTAGCTCTGCGGAGCTGAGGGAGAACATGGGAGGATGTAAGATGGGCAGTGACAACTTGTAAAGAAGCAAGTGACCCTGATCTCAAGAGGGATGGAGGTGGCACAGGTTGTAGGGGCAGAAGGTGGCAAATGCAAACCACCTTGACCCACAGAGCAGTTCAGGAAGGATCTTGGGGTGACTCCCAAGTTTTGTGAAACATCTGTGGGGAGGTAACCATAAAACTTGTTGTTTTCTTTCTTGAAGACAGCTGGGCAATGTGAGCAAAAGCCTAAAACATGCATATTCTTTAACCGGGAAGTTCTACTTCTAGGGATTTATCCTAAGAAAATCAGTAAAGGTGAGGGCAAAGATTGAGCTTCAAGGATGTTTATTGCAACACTCTTTAGATAGGAAATAACTGGAAATGAACTGAATATCCAAAAATAAGAGGGTGGTATATCTAATGACTGGAAGTCTGATGATGGATACTTCTTTAGTCATTCGACTTGCTGCTGTGGTAAAGATCAACAATTGCCAGACATCTGTCCGTGGGCCAAGGCTGCTCTGTGAAAAAGTAGTTACTAGTCTATGGCAAAATCAGAAAAACAGAGACAACAACAAGATGTTCATTAAACTTTTTTTGTGTGTGCAACATTATCTCCATTCTATTTCTTTGGCTTAATGATGAGAAGGGATATTAACTTTTTTCTTTCTAGGCTGCACATAACAAAAAAATCCAATTAACAGAGGCATAAACATGTAGGGGCGTTTTTTTTTTTTTTTTGAAAAAGAAATCTAAAAGTAGCAACCACTGGGGAAGTGCTTACCAACACTGGGCAAGTAGGGGTCTCTGTGATTCTCTTACCCTTTCCCTCATGATTCCAAGAAGGCTGCACAACTCTTGGCAAGGTATTCATGTTCAAAGGTAGGAAGAGTTGGGTATGAGATGGTGTTGTGACATTTTCCCTTCTACACGAAAGCATAAATTTTCCTAGAAGTCTCCAGCATTCGTGTGTGTTCTAAGTTGCTTTAGTCATGTCCAGTTCTTTGAGACCCTATGGACTATAGCCCGCAAGGCTCCTCTGTCCATGGGATTCTCCAGGCAAGAATACTGGAGTGGGTTGCCATGCCCTCCTCCAAGGGAATCTTCCCAACCCAGGGATTGAACCCACATCCCCTACATCTCCTGTATTGGCAGATGGGTTCTTTACCACTAGCACCACGTGGGAAGCCCCAGCAGACTTCCTCTTATGTTTCATTAGCTCAATTAGGTCCCAGGGTCACCCTTAGTTGCAAGAGGATCTAGGAAATCAAGAATCTGGCAAAAGGAAACGGAATTCCGTGTTGGATTTACTAATGATGATTAACTGTCAGGACAGGGTACACAGCCCCCTTAAAGAAAACCAAGAAACAAGGGGGGTTGGGTGGTAGGAAATGACTGCTGAGAGCTAGCCATGCCTGCTGCACTTGATGGAAAGAAAGTTGGCAACCTGAGATCAGGCTTCCCTAATTTTTCAAAGGTGAGATTTACTAGTTCACTAAACACTGAAGACTAGGAACCACGGGAATAGTTTTCAAATCAGATTCCTGTGTTGCCCAGAATTATTTAGGGGCTTCTGTTAGGGTGAGAAGGTGGGGAGAAGGGTGGAATTGCTAGTCCACAATCATCCTTCAGCCCAGTCATTTCCACTTTTGTCTGAATATTACCGTGAGTATCCACATGAAATTCTACTAGATGTATGTGGAGGTATGTGTGTTTCTTTTGCATAGGTGTGTATGTGTATATATTGTATATCTTCATATATCTACATATTTATTCATAATCCTACAACTCTGCCACCTTGACCCTTCCCTCCCATCTACATATTTATACATACATACATATATATATATATTTTTTTTTTTTTTTGAGAGAGAAAGATCTAGAAAGATACACAACAGGAGTTTTAAACTGGTGACTCCTGAAGCCTCAGTCAGTATTTAAAAATCTCTTTGACTTTTGAGTGTCCTCAGACTGGCTGCATACTCTCAATTACTCCATAGATTCAAACATTGCTGATATTCTTAACATCACAATTCACATATTTATGTGAACTTTCTTTTTTGTTTTTAGGCCACCTGTGCAGTATGTGGGATCTTAGTTCCCTGACCAGGGATTGAACCCATGTGCACTGCACTGGGAGCATAGAATCTTAACCACTGGACCACCAGGGAAATCCTTATACTAATTCCCATATAAATTGATTTCACCCTCATATCTTTATACCAATTTTAATACCACTTGATTCAAACATATCTATTCATTTTAATACCATGTGATTCACATTTACATTAACTGCCTGGCCCCCTGTGCATTTATTTTGTGACCCCTGAATACACCAGGGCATGAACAATGGCTCTCTCTAGGTCATAGGTTGTTTTTCATTTTTTTCTCTTTTCCTGGTCTGGCCTGTCTAATTTTGCTAAAATAAACAAACACGGCTTTTGTAATAAGGGGAAAAGACGCCATTTTAATTAAAAAGTAATAACAATGTGGCCTGTGATCCTGTGGGCTGTTGGGCCGTGCTCCATCAGCCCCTGCGGAGCCTGGCTCCTCTCTGCTGCCCCTGCCTCCCAGCCTGCTTCAAATGTGCTGCCAAGTGAGTGACTGGGGTCCCAGCCTTGCCCTCTGAGTGAGGCTCTCCCCAGAGGTGTGATGGGAGATGGGGGCTGACAGCCTCTGAAGAACAGGCTCTTCCTGGAACAGTTCAGACAACCCATTTGGGGTCTGAGGCTCTTCCAAACACGGAACTCAAGTGTGGGGGACACGGTCCTTGCAAATGCCAACTGCTTTGCTCTTGACTGGGGCTGTTGATAGATATATGGCTTCAAGCTAATGTGGTATTATCACAGCACAGCTCCATTCTCGGCTACTGCGAGTCACCAGGACAACATCTGGTTTGAATCTTTGCTCGTTATGACCTAAAAAAATAAAAGCTGAAATCTAAGCCACCCCTTTAACACTCTGTATCTCGTCTTCCTCATTCCTCTTCTTTTCTCCCCCACCCCTTCTCTTTTTTCTTGCACTCCAGAAACTTCAAGCCAGGTGTCAGGATTTTGAAATTATCCAATCTGAGTGCCTTTCTATCCTTTCTTTAGAGATGGAGACATTGAGGCCCAGGAAGGAGCAGTGACAACATCACAAACATTTTCACTGACCTGCTAAGTAGCCTGTGACAAGCAGTTTGAGTCCCTCTGTTTCCTTTTCTTCAAGGCAGGACGGTACTGACACCTCCCAACCCATCCTTTCCAAAGAACCCCCTGCAAGGAGCAGACAGGAGAATGGGCAGGAAACGCTGGGTGATCAGCAATATAGTGGTCCCTTCACTCAGGGGTTTATAGTTAGCTAGTGGTTGAATTACGGTTTTCTAGACCTCAAGTCTCCTGATTTCTAATTGCAGCAGCCTCTATAATTTATTTGGGAAGAAGGACTAGGAAGATAGTAACAATAATACCTTTCAAGTGAAGTTGCTTGACTCTGCGACCCCATGGACTGTATCCTACCAGGCTCCTCCATTCATGGAATTTTCCAGGCAAGAGTACTAGAGTGGGTTGCCATTCCTTCTCCAGGGGATCTTCCCGACCCAGGGATTGAACCCGGGTCTCCCCTACTGCAGGCAGACGCTTTAACATCTGAGCTACCAGGGAAGCCCTTTTAACATATTAGTTATTGCCTTCAGTGCTGTAGGAACAGCGCAGCATCACTGCAAAGAACAACATTCTGCAGTCAGGTTATGGCCTTGAGCAAGCACATCACTCTATCTCAGTTTCCACATGTGATCGACGGGGTGATAATAGTGCCTACCTCATCAGTTTGATGTGAGGATGAAACAAGAGCATGTATGCAGGTTGTTAGACTACCATGGGGAGCATATACACACAAACGATGGAGTCTTTGCTTTCTCTAACTGATCTCTTTGCCGCTCTGGACATTTGACAGCAGCCCACCTTGCAGTGCATCGTGTGTGTATGTGTGTGTGTGTGTGTGTGTGTGGTGTGAATAGAAGAAGCTCCCAGGAATCTTGCTTCCTCTCTCTACTTCTTTCTCCCTGACTTCTCTCTCTTCCCTGATCTTCCTTCCTAGGCAGAAAGGTCATCCCTAAACAACTTATCTAAGATGGTCAAGATCCATCTTCCTACCCATCAGGTCAAGATTAGGCTTTTCATGTATTGATGAAACCTAGGAATTGAGAACAACTTGTTTCTCTCTAAATAACTCGGGCTTTCAAGACTCTCCTCTCTTTAAGAGGGAATCTATTCCTGTTTTGAGGGAGAGAATTCCTATTTTGAGAGTCCGAGGCTGAACATCAACATTTTCCCTTGAGCTTCTGCTGTTACAATTCTGACCCCTGAAGGCAAACGAATGCCTCTGTCTGCCTGTGGGGAAGTTTTGGTACAACGAAAGGGAAAGGGGAAAAGTACTTGGAAATATTTCAACATTTTAATCCTTAAGACACTTTGGCCAGGCACTTCCTCAGTGCCTGGCTGAATAGAGTTCAGTAGTCTTGGCCAATTTATTATTATTGTTATAATTTATTCCCCATAATATCAGGTACTATCATTATGCCCACTTTTGAAAATAAGCCCTTTTATTCAAGTATAACTTACATACAGTATGACACATACAAAGTGAACGTATCATGTAACTAACTGTCATCCCCCTGTTCCCTCCCAGTCATCCTCCCTTCCCTGCTCCAAACAGTATCCTTCATCATAACTTCGAACAACATGGATTTGCTTTGCCTGGTTTATATTTATACATAGAATCATGCAGTATGTATCTATTGTGTCTCTCTTCTTTCCTTAAAAATTATGTTGTGAGACTCATCCATCTTGTCACATGAAGTAAAAGCTATTCATTTTTATAGCCCTTTAGCTTTCTACTTAAAAACATACCACAATTTATATATTCATTCCACTGGCAATGGACGTTGAATTGTTCCCAGTTTGGGGCTATTACAGATAATTATACAAACCTTTTTTGCATATTTTCTGGTGCTCATTTGGACTAATTTCTATAGGGTATAAACATGAGACTGAAATTGCTGGCCATAGTGTGTGCATATATCTGGCTTACTAGACACTGTCAGTTTTCAAAAGTGGCTGTACTGATTTTAAACCAATATGTGTAAAAGTTTCAGTTGTTCCACACCCTTGTCTGTACTTGACAGTGTCAGATCTTTCCTTTTTAAACATCTTGGTGAGTGTGTAGAGGTATCTCACCGAGGCTGAAAATTTTGCTTCCCTGATAACCAGTGAGCTTGAGCATCTTCTCATGTGCCTTATTTACCACTTGAATATTCTCTTGTGAAATGCTTGTTTGTGTGTGTTGCCCTTTTTAAAGCTGATTTATTCCTGTGCATTTGCACAGCTCTGGGCATGCACACAGTCTACACATTCACATGACTGTCTACATTCCCTGGAGTATGTCAGAGCTTTTCACAGCCCCTACGGACATTTCATTCTCCAGCTTTCCCTTTAAGGGCTTTTGGTTAGCTGATTGTTTTCCCCAAATGCTATCCTCAAACCTCAGGCAGCTCCAGAGTTAAACAATTGCCTATAAATATTTTTGAAAAATGCCTCCAAAGAAAAGACTTTTGGTGTTGGGTGAGCTCCTAGTCAATTCAAATAAAAATAGTCTTGCAAGTGGGGTCTTCCAGGGAAACACCAGACAGGCCAACTAATGACAATAGCCTGGAATGAGGCTTTGAAAAGAAGTTCCCTGTATTCTGTTCTGTCTGGCGGCTGCTAGGCTGCTGGATTTCAAGTCAACCACAGAGTTCAGTTCAGTTCAGTCACTCAGTCCTGTCCGACTCTTTGCGATCCCATGAACCGCAGCACGCCAGGCCTCCCTGTCCATCACCACCTCCCGGAGTCTACCCAATCCCATGTCCATTGAGTCAGTGATGCCATCCAACCATTTCATCCTCTGTCGTCCCCTTCTCCTCCTGCCCTCAATCTTTCCCAGCATCAGGGTCTCTTCCAGTGAGTCAGCTCTTCGCATCAGGTGGCCAAAGTATTAGAGTTTCAGTTTCAACATCAGTCCTACCAATGAACACCCAGGACTGATCTCCTTTAGGATGGACTGGTTGGATCTCCTTGCAGTCCAAGGGACTCTCAAGAGTCTTCTCCAACACCACAATTCAAAAGCATCAATTCTTTGATGCTCAGCTTTCTTCACAGTCCAACTCTCACATCCATACATGACCAATGGAAAAACCATAGCCTTGACTAGACAGACCTTTGTTGACAAAGTAATGTCTCTGCTTTTTAATATGCTGTCTAGGTTGGTCATAACTTTCCTTCCAAGAAGTAAGCGTCTTTTAATTTCATGGCTGCAGTCACCATCTGCAGTGATTTTGGAGCCCAAGAAAATAAAGTCAGCCACTGTTTCCACTGTTTCTCCATCTATTTGCCATGAAGTGATGGGACCAGATGCCATGATCTTAGTTTTCTGAATATTGAGCTTTAAGCCAACTTTTTCACTCTCCTCTTTCACTTTCCTCAAGAGGCTCTTTAGTTCTTCTTCACTTTCTGCCACAAGGGTGTTGTCATCTGCATATCTGAGGTTATTGATATTTCTCCTGGCAATCTTGATTCCAGCTTGTGCTTTCTCTAGCCCAGCGTTTCTCATGATGTGCTCTGCATATAAATTAAATAAGTAGGGTGACAATATACAGCCTTGACATACTCCTTTTCCTATTTGGAACCAGTCTGTTGTTCCATGTCCAGTTCTAACTGTTGCTTCCTGACCTGCATACAGATTACTCAAGAGGCAGGTCAGGTGGTCTGGTATTCCCATCTCTTGAAGAATTTTCCACACTTTATTGTGATCCACACAGTCAAAGGCTTTGGCATAGTCAAGGAAAAATGGGAATAGGGCAGGTTAAAATGCCACAAATGTCAGTGTTTTTGATAAGATTTTGCCCTATTTTGAATAAATTATTTCTTGATTGCTGCAGGTATTTAGTTTCAGGAATTCTGGAAAACATTGATTTTGACCATTTTTTGGCCTTTTTTTATAGAAGAATTTTTGGAAGCCTTATCCCATCGTTTTCACTTTTCTAAACCTTTGGCAGATACCGCCTTATCTTTTGCCCCAATCCTAAAAGGCAGGTATTGTTATTATCATTACCTCCATTTTACAAATGAGAAATCTGAGGCACAGAGAGGTAAAGTCATTAGCCCCAGGCCACACAGACAACTGGCCTACTCGCTCACCTCCTTCAGGTCTGTGCTCAAATATCCTTTGTCAGTGAGACCTTTCCCTGTCCTCTGTAGTTAAAATATGCCAGCCTCACTCTTATCCAACTTTCCCCCTCCCCATTTCACTTTTTTTTCCCCCTTGGGACAGATGATTTTGTTAAATAAGCCAAGATATTGTTTTGTTTTGGGTTTTTTTTGTCTCAAATAATTTGAGTTTTCCTTCCTTGGCAAATTAAGCATTCCTACGCATTACAGCCTTTGATGAAGACTTGACAACTGAACTCTTCAAAGGTAAGGGCCCCTCCCTTAGCCCCACCAAAGCACTTGGTATAGAGTCCAATGAACTGGAGCCATGATCCAAAGCAGGACAACTTGCCTTGTGGCTGCAGTTGACACAAAGATGCCCTAAGATGACAGCTGTGTGCAGGATGGCCACAGGGCCATGGATAAGGCAGAGGGAACACCCTCATTCAGATTGGAAATGACCTCTGCCCCATCTTTCCCATCTTTGCCATCCTGGGGTTTAACCCAGCCATTGGGAAATATCTTTTCTTTTTTCCTTGTTAAGCTGGGCCAGCCTTTCCACCAGGCCTTGTGAGCAAGGTGGAAACTATGGTGCTTCTGGACAGGCTGAGGTTTGTGGCTGGAGGCTGGACCTCATCCCTGCCATGTCCCTGACAGCCAGTCTCTCTGACGTGCCACACCCACACCACCTGCCCACCAGGCCAGTCCCGGACTTGCTCTGGCCTGGCCAGCTCAGCAGCTGTGTAGTGCTCCAGACAGTGGAGGGAATATGAGATGTCATTCAGAGGTCAGCTGATGCAACTATCCTGGAGAGATGGGTGGATTGAGGCCAGCAAGGGGAGGAGACCCACCAAGGGTCACATGGACATTCAACAAAACCCCAGGGCTTGCGAGACCAGAGTAACCTGGGTTTTAACACAGTCTTCACTTAATTTCAGGGTGATTTGGGGCCAGGACCAACACCTTTGTGGTTCCGTAATCAAAGGTTAGAATGGTTTCTCTTGTATTGGGTTGTGAGTAGGATGCAATGAGGAGCACAACAAACAGCAGGGGTTTGACCCAAACAGTCCCTCAGCAGGTGGTAACTGCCCCTGAGAACAGCTCTGGAGCCCTTGTCGTTCAGTCACTAAGTCATGTCTGACTCTTTGCAATGAACTGCAGCACGCCAGGCTTCCCTGGCCTTTACTATCTTCCAGAGTTTACCCAAACTCATGCCCATTGAGTCAGTGATGCCATCCTACCATCTCATCCTCTGTTGCCCCATTCTCCTCCTGCCTTCAATCTTTCCCAGCATCAATCTTTTCCAATGAGTTGGTTCTTCACACCAGGTGGACAAAGTATTGGAACTTCAGCTTCAGCACTAGTCCTTCCAATGAATATTCAGGGTTGATTTCTGTTATGATTGACTGGTTTGATCTCCTTGCTGTCCAAGGGACTCTCAAGAGTCTTCTTCAACACCACAGTTCAAAAGCATTAATTCTTCAGCACTCAGGCTTTTTTACAGTCTAACTCTCACATCCATACATGACTACTAGAAAAACCATAGCTTTGACTATATGGACCTTTGTTGCAAAGTGATGTCTCTGCTTTTTAATATGCTCTCTAGGTTTGTCGTAGCTATTCTTCCCAAGGAGCTGGAGCCCTAATAAGAGGTAAAGGCTTGCTGTATGTGAGGCTCCACTCTAACTGCTCTGCTCCACCAGCTCATTTCACCTTCACAACAACCCTGGGATGTAATACAATTAGTAGCCCATTTTCCAGATGAGGACACTGAAGCCCCAAAAAGTTGAGATGTGATGCACTTCCCAGGATGAGAAGTCTGGACTGTTCCTGCCAAGATGGCTTATAGAGGAAACCAGAGCACACCGTTGCTGTCTGATTCTAGCCCTGTTCATTGTCACTGAGTCATTTTGCACCTTTGCAAAGTGTAGGTAACTAATGAATGGGCAAACTCTGCCTTGTCTGGTAGAACTGACTTACCTCTGCTTTGTGGAAAAACTAACTTTGCCTCCATTTATAATTCAATTCTTTGCTTCATATAAATTTGTGCTTTTTGACTTATCCTTTGTGCCACTTATAACATCCATCTAGTTCTCTTATCATTTAATGAGTAACATAAAACCTTTAGCGTGTCATTTTTAGATTTGTATGACAGTCATAACTGTACCTTTTTCTGAAGGTTATCTTTTAACAAGGCCTAAGAAATCAATGCCTGATCCTTCTGGAATAGTCCTGGAAATCACCTCTCCTATTCTCCCTTGCTCATCTCCAGTGCTCTAGACTCAGCCCTTTCAAGTGTATTTTCTAGATAATCATCATACAGGATGCTGCTTGTCACTCTGCAGTTTATGAATGAGGAAATTAGGGCTCAGACAGGCAAAGCAATTTAGCCAAGGTTTCATAGCCAAGGGCTTCCCTGGTGGATGAGAGGGTAGAGAATTTACCTGTAATGCAGGAGACCCAGGTTTGATCCCTGGGTCAGAAAGATCCCCTGGAGAAGGGAATGGCAACCCACTCCAGTATTCTTGCCTGGAGAATCCTATGGACAGAGGAGCCTGGCGGGCTACAGTCCATGGGGTCACAAAGAGTCGAACATGACTGAGCGACTAATACTTTCACTTTTCACTTCGCATGGCTAAGGCCAACAATTTCTCCTTCTAGAGCTGTCTGTGTGTCCTGCCTCCTTGACTAGACTGTGAATCCAGCTCCAGGTAGAGTCCAAGAGATATATTTGGAAATGGTCTGGTGCATGTGACAGGGGCCAGGTGGTGCTGTGGAAACAGGGCAGCTCCCAGAGCCTGTGGCAGGTCACTCAGTCTCAAGGGAATGAGGCTGAAGTACTACAGCTGGCTGTGCCTTTGGCCCCTCCAGATCCTGAAGAACAATCCTGGCCTATGCGGAGGCCCACTCTGTCCCTTTCTACATCTCCCCTCTGAGAAGACCGCCCATGGTCAAACAGTTTGCAACTGCCTGAGCCTGGACTTGAATCCAGGAAGTCCAACTTTGCATGCTGCAGGCTTCATGCTAGGTCTCCAAGACCTAGACTCAAGCCCAAGGTTTTCTTCTCAACCAGTGTGTGACCCTGGGCAAGTTATTTAACCTCTCTCTGAGCTAGTTAACCTCTCGTGAAGTAGTTAAGATAATTAGATAATGTAAGCCAAGTGCCAGACACATGGTAAATCCTTAATAAATAGTGCTATTTCCCAAGGCTTCATTATCTCAAATAATGAGTCATCACTTAGAAGCCCCTGCCACGTGCAAGGCACTGTGGGAGGCGCTTTGGTGACATCATCTCCAGGAATCCTCCCAACAACCGTTGGGGAGAGACCACTGTACCCACTATCTGACAATTTGAGAAGTCATTTGTCCAAAGTTGCACAGAGTAAGTGGTGAGGTTGAGATATAAAGCAAGTTACCTGATTCTAAGACCTGGATACTTTCCCTTACTCTATGCATTCATTAATTCATTCAATTCAACAAGTAGGGAATCTACTATGTATGCAAGGTACCATTCTAGGAGGTAGAGATACAGCAGGGAACCAAATAGAAACAAATCCCTGTGCTCCCAAAACTGATGTTCTAGCTACAGAAATATCAAGAAAAGCTCTGGCCTTTCAGGGTGAGGCTGGTCACCCATCCCCACTGGCCTGACCAAGGTGGGGCAAGTACCTGATGGGACTCTGGGGCTGGAGCTGGACATGGCTGGGTAGTGGGTAGGGAGAAGGATCAGGACCAAATCTATGGAAAGATGAATGCGAAGATGTATGCTAAGAGAAGTGCGGACTGGCTTCAGAAACAGCAGAGCAGACTCTCTGTGCCCCCAGGACTTGGATCCCTGAGGACTATGTCTCTCTGAGGTCAACAATGCCCACAGCTAAAAGCAGGTATTTCCATGTATGAAAACTCTGACTACACTGTGGACAAAGCCTGCTTTGGTGTCTCCGATCTAGGGCTGCCCTGAACCTCCAAGTAGAAAGAATCAGGATGAAGATGTATACCTTACTCTGCATGACTGTCTTTGGTGGACATTTGGGTAGGCCCAGGCGCCCTCTTGTGGCTTCCCTTGTCTGTGCATGGACCCTCCATGTGTCCCTGTGGTTGGAGGGCCTAGGCCATTTCTCTGCTCCTAGTTTGAACCCTTTTCCCCTACTCTTAGCCTTTCCTGCCTCCAGCTGAGGCCTGAAAAACTTAGTCACAGTTTTCTCACACTTTACTGTGTAGACCTTGGAACACAAACTTGGGTGCTTGCAAGCCCTTGTGATGCTATCCACAGGCATAGCCTTGTGCTGGTGTAGCGTGCAGACATACCTTTTGGTGCAAATCCTGACTGTGTCCACACTTAGAGGCAACTGTACAAACCTGTGCCTTGTGCGTGTGTATTCAATTGCTTCAGTTGTGTCTGTTTGCGACGCTATGGACTGTAGCCCGCCAGGCTCCTCTGTCCATGGGATTCTCCAGGCAAGAATACTGGAGTGGCTTGCCATGCCCTCCTCCAGGAGATCTTCCCAACCTGGGGATCTAACGTGTGTGCCTCCTGCATCTGCTGCATTGCAGGTGGCTTCTTTACCCACTGAACCACCAGGGAAGCCCTGCTTAGCCTTACTTTTCTTTTTAAAAATGAAGATCATAATAGTTTCTACCTTAAAGAGCTATGAGAATTAAAGGAGATAATACTCATTGGCCAATTTATCTGTTAAAGCCTCAGTACCATTCCTGTTCTACACACACTCACACACACACATACATACACAAAAATTCTGTATGTATGTATGTATGTATGTGTGTATGTATGTGTGTATGTATGTGTGTATGTATGACTTGCCGTCAGAGTTCCAGGTTAGCTTCAGACAATGAGAGGCAGCAAAGGCACGTTACTGCTTCTCCAGCAGCAGCAGCAGAATCAAGAGTTTTAGGATTTGATTTTGCAGATACCTCTGCAGGCTTTTCTCTGAACACAGCCTCAGGACAGGAGGCAGCTGCGATCACTGTTAGTGGTTTCCTGCAGTTTCTGCCACTTCCAGACTCTTTGAAAGCTGTCTCCAGCCTGATCTTTACATTTCAATGCATTCAACAGCTTTGTAAGCCCCCAGTTTTTCATATCAAATCCATTCCAGCTGGATGTGGAGTAACTAGGGCTCTCATTCATGGTCCTTGGATCAAATATAGCACGGCTACCTTGGAAATCCACTTGGCAGTTTCTTATAACATACACTACTACCATATGACCCAGCAATCGCACTCTAGCAATGTACCCAAGACTAATGAAAACATATGTCCACACCAAGACCTGTGTTGTTGTTGCTATTCAGTCACTAAGTTGTGTCTGACCCTTTCTGACCCCATGGACAGCAGGACACCAGGTCTCCCTGCCCCTTACTATCTCCCAGAGTTTTCCCAAGTACATGAACATTAATAGCAGCATTATTCACAATTACCCAGAAATGGAAATAACCCAAATGTCCATCACTCAGACAAACTGTGGCACAGCCATAGAGCAGAATATTATTTAGAAATAAAAAGGAAGGAACTGACACACAGAACAACAAGATGAACCTCAGACACTACAATGACAGATAAAAACCAGGCAAAAAAGAGTATACGGAAGGGTGCCATGGAAGGGTGCCAGTCTCTCTTCAAGAAAGAAATTGCCAATCACCTGTGAAGAGTGAAGTTCTCCAGCAGCCCATAGCTGTAGCACCTTTGGGATAATGCTGAGCCCACTCTCTTCATGGCAGTTCTCCCAGCATCAGGTCGCTGAGGGAGTGCAAAGGGGTGCTTGACTGTTTCTGCTCGATGTAGGACTCTATGGGAATCTTCGTTCTAAGCCGGCTGAGATTTACTCAGAACTGCACCAAAGCCTGATGCTCCTCCTGCACAATTTTCATTTCTTCCCCCTTTTCTTTCACAGGTGTCAGACCTGCATCATGGAATGAAAATCCTTCTCAACTACTCCTGTTTTTGCTCCCCTTTCTCTTTCATAAGGCTTCTCTGCAATAAATCTCTAGCACTGCTAACTCCGTCCTGAGATCTGCTTCCCAGGACCCCTAACTGACATTCTTTTTGATGAAATTTTGAGAGGGGCCAAATTAATCTGTAGAGATAGAAAACAGATCGGTAGTCAAATGAGCAAGAGGTTGGAGAGATCAATTGCAGAGGGGCATGAGCAAACTTTCTGGAGTAACATGAATGCGCTATATCTTGACTATCATGGTGGTTACACTGGTTTATACGTTTTTCAAAACCTATTGAAGTGTACAATTGAATCAGTAATTTTATTGTATGCAAATTATACTTCCATAAAGATGTTTTTTTTAAAAAAAAATCTTTGCTTTCTAGAACTATCTAGACCATGTGGTGGTTACAGGATTGTACGCATTTGTCAAAACATAGAACTATACACTAAAAAGAAGGATTTGCACTATGGTAGGTTTTGTTGTTTAGTTGCTAAGTTGTGTCCCACTCTTCTGCGACCCCATTGACTATAGCCACCAGGTTCCTCTGTTCATGGCATTTTCCAGGCAAGAATACTGGAGTGGGTGGCCATTTCCTTCTCCAGGGGATCTTCCCCATCCAGGGATCAAACCCACATCTCTTACATTGCAGGTAGATTCTTTACCACTGAGCTACCAGAGAAGACCTGTTAGATACAAGTTATACTTTCAGGAAAAAAAGAATGAATCAGGAAAGTAATTTTTACTGGTTACCTCCAGTGATTATTACTTTAATGCTTCACTGGAGAACTCACACTTCTGATTTCAAAAATTACTACAAAGCTACTACAGTAATCAAAAGAGTGTAGTACTGGTATAAAGAACGGACACATAGACCAATGGAACAGAAATAAGAGCCCAGAAATTAACCCTTGCATATATAGTTAAACGATTTTTGACAAGGGTGCCAAGACCATTCACAGGGAAAGGACACTCGTTACAACAAATGATGATGCTAGGAAAATTGGATATCCATATGCAGAAGAATGAAGATGAATCCCTATCTCACACCAAACACCAAACTTAACTCAAAATGGACCAAAGCCCTAAATGTGAGATCTAAAACTATAAAACTCTTAGAATAAAACAGGGTAAAAGCTACATGATATTAAATTTGGCAGTGATTTCCTGGATCTGATACCAAAAGCACAGGCAATGACAAAAAATAAATAAACAAATTGGGCTTCATGAAAATTAAAACTTTGGTACATCTTAAAACTCAATCAACAGAGTAAAAAGCAACCCACAGAATGAGAGAAAAATATTTGCAAATTATATATCTGATAAGGGATTAATACCCAGAATACATAAAGAACTTTTCAAACTCTACCAGACATACACACAACAAACACACACCACACACACAAAGTCTCAATTCAAGACCTATGTGAGGGAAACTACAAACAACTCTGATGAAAGAAATCGAAGAACTAAATAGCGAGATATTCCATATTCACAGATTAGGAAGACTCAATAGTATTAAGATGCCAGGTCTTTCAAACTTGACCTATGGATTCAATGCAGTCCCAATCAAAACCACAACAAGTTATTTTGTGGATATCAACTTATTCCAAAGTTTACGTAGAAAGGCAAAAAACCCAGAATAGTGAACACTATATTGAAGGAGATCAATTACCTGACTTCAAGACTTACTATAAAGCTACGGTAATCAGGACAATGTGGTACTGGTGAAAGAACTGACAAAGAGATCAGTGGAACATAGCAGAGAGCCTAGAAATGAACCCAAATAGATAGAGTTAGCTGATCTTTCACAAAGGAGTAAAGGTGATATAATGGAAGAATGATAGTCTTTTTAACAAACAGTGCTGGAACAGCTAGATACATACATGCAAACAAACAAAAGAATCTGGACAACAGGCCTTACATCCTTCACAAAAATTAACTCAAAAGGAATCACAGACCTAAACATAAAATGCAAAACTATAAAACTTCTAGAAGACAATGTAGGAGATGTTATGTAGATAACCTAGGGTCTGGTGATGACTTTTTAGATACAACACCAAAGGCACAATTCGTGAAAGAAAGAACCAATAAGCTGAACTTCATTAAAATTTTAGAAGTCTGCTCTGCTAAACACACAGTCAAGAGAATAAAATGACAAGCCATAAACTGGGAAATAATTTGCAAAAGTCATATCTGACAAAGGACTTTAATCCAAAATAAACAGAATTCTTAACAACAATGAGTTGTTCAACAATAAGAAAACAACCAACATAATTAAAAATTGGGCCAAAGACCTGAACAGACACCTCATCATAGAAGATACACAAATTGCAAATAAGCATATGGAAAGATACTACACATCATACGTGATCAGGGAAATGCAAATGAAAACAATGAGATATCACTACACACCTATTAGAATGGCCAAAATTCCAAACACTGACAACGTAAATGCTGGTGAGAATATGAAGCAACACGAACTCATAGCTGGTGGGGATGCAAAATGGTACAGCTATTTTGGAAGACAGTTTGGCAGCTTCTTACAAAACTGAACATACTCATATCATGCAATCCAGGAATTATGGTCCATGGTATTTACCCAAAGAAGCTGAAAACTTACAATCACACAAATGCCTGCACATGTATGTTTATAGAAGCTTTACTTACATTTGCTTAAACTCAGAAACAACCAAGATGTCCTTCAGTAAGTGAATGGGTAAAGAGGCGCATCCAGATAGTGGAATGTTATATGTGTGTGCTCAGTTGTTCAGTCACGTCTGACTCTTTGCAACCCTACAGACTTGGCCCATCAGGCTCCTCTGTCCATAAGATTTTCCCAGCAAGGATACTGGAGTGAGTTGCCATTTATCTAGGAGTGGGATGTAATGCAATGCTAAGAACAAAAGCAGACAAACAAAAAAACAACCCCCCCCAAAAAAAACACAAGCTATCAAGCCATGAAAATACATGGAAGAATTGTAAATGTGTATTACTAAGTGAAAGAAGCCAGTCTGAAAAGACTACATACTGTATGTATAACATTTTGGAAAAGGCAAACTATGAAGAAGTAAAAAGAATGGTGGTTACCAAGGATTAAGAGGGAGGAAGGGATAAATAGGTGGAGGGAAAAGGATTTTTAAGGCAGTGAAATTACTCTGTACAAACCCATGATGGCAGAAACATGTCATTATATGTTTGTTCAAACGTACAGAATGTACAACACCAAGAATGAACCCTGATGTCAACTAAGAACTGTGGTGATAATGATGTGTCAATGAAAGTTCACCAACTGTAAAAAATGTACCATTCTTTGGGGGACACTGATAAAGGGAGGGGCTGTGCATGTGTTGAGGGAGAGAGTACATAGGAAATTTCTATAACTTCCTTTCAATTTCTGATGTGAATCTGAAACTGCTCTAAACAATAAAGTCTATCCCAAAACAACCTAATTCAAAAGTGGGCAAAGGACTTGCACAGACAGTTCTTCAAAGAAAATATACAAATGGCCTATAAGCAGATGAATTGATGCTCAACATCACTCATCATCAGGGAAATGCAAATCAAAACCATAAAGAGATATCAGTTCATATCCATTAGCATGGCCACTATCAAAAACAAAACAGAGAATAACAAATGTTGGCAAAAATGTGGAGAAATGTGAACCCTTGTGTAATGTTACATTGGGGAATGTAAAATGTTTCAGTCCCAGTGGAAAACAGTATGATGATTCCTCATAAAACTAGAAATAAAATTACTGTTGGTTCAAGAATTCTACTTCTGGGTATATATTCAAAACAACTGAAATCAAGGTCTTGAAGAAATATTTGTACACACATGTTCATAGAAGCATGGTTCATAATAGCCAAAAGGTGGACGCAACCCAAGTGTCCACCAACAGAGGAGTGGATAAGCAAAATGTAATAGATATAGACATTCCATTGTATAGATAGATATGTGAACATATATATAGATATATATCTGTCATTTGTTGTTGTTTAGTTGCTAAGTTGTGTCCGACTCTTTGCAACCCCACAGACTGTAGGCCACCAGGCTCCTCTGTCCATGGGATTTTCCAGGCAAGAGTATTAGAGCAGGTTGCCATTTATTTCTCCAGGGGATTTTCCCAACCCAGGGATTGAATTCGCGTCTCCTACTTGGCGGGCAGATTCTTTACCACTAAGTCACCTGGGAAGCCCATTATGTGATATATTATATATAATATAATTGTATATATTTTGCAATAATTATATATTAAAATAATATATTGTACATATGTTATATATATCATTATATTTAATATATAAATATTATATTAACATATAATAGTATATATGTAAATATATATAAATATATAATATATAATATAATGTATTATGTAATATATTATATATGAATATATTATATAATTCATTATATAATATTTATATATTATGAATGAATATAATATTTGAATGAATTATGAATTCATTATGTATTACTAATTAATATAATATTTCATTATATAATTATAATTATATCATTATATATATGTATATGTATATAATATATATATATAATTATATCATTATAATAATGAATTATGAATTCACTATGAATTATGAATGAATATAATAATTCATTATATAATTCATTATATATGAATATATTATATAATATATGTATTATATGTATAATATATATTATATATAAATACATAATACATATATATTTATATATTATATATAAATATATAAATATATAATATATTATATTATATATTACTACATTATTGTATATTATTTATTATATAATATATAATATTTTATATATTATATAAATACATATATATGGAATTTTATTCAAACTTTACAAGGAAGGAAATTCTGATACATTCTACAATATGGATCAATCTTGAAGACATTTAGCTGTGAAATAAGCCAGTTACAAAAAGACAATACTATATGATTCCACTTAAATGAGGTATCTAGAGTAGTCAAATTCTTAGAGACAGAAAGTAGAATGATGATTGCCAGGGACTGGGAAGAGGGGAAGATGGGGAGTTAATGTTTGGTGGGTACAAAGTTTTAGTTTTGCAAAATGAAATGAGTTCTGAAGATGAATGTTGGTGATTGCACAACTGTAGGTAAGTATTTAATACCACTGAACCATATACTTCTAAATCATTAAGATAACTAAATTTTGTTATATATATTTTACCACAATAAAAAATTTTCATAAACTAAGAGTTATATTAAAATTATATAATATATATATTCTTTAAAAATTATCCCCTCTGGGTGTCAAATATGCTGGGCACCCCATTGACAAGGCAAATGGGAAGTTCAGATACTACTGAATAGTATCAATCATGGAGGGCTTCCTGGAGGAGGTGTAGTGGTTAGACTGATGTTAGGCCAAAGGGGCAGGATTCCAGTGGTGAATGATTCCACCTCACTGTTCATCTGGATCCTGCTTCTCAGCTCACTTTTTCACAGTTTCCAGGGAGATAGTTTCCAAGGAACTTGGAATACACATATTGCTGTCACTTGGCAACCAAGAACTAGTGAGTGCAACAACTTGCCATGTACTTCCATCATCCTGGGCCCTGATCTCTGGCATGGACTCTGAACAGCCCAGGCAGCGGGGGCCCAGCCAGGGAGGCACCTTCTACCAGCCTTCCTTCTCAGCCACTCACAAACCTCAGAGAGACAACTGAGACTCTTGCTGATGGCAGTAAGTCCACAGAATGCTAGATAGACTGGGGGCAGGGCACAGACATCCTTCAGCCCCAGAGGATTCCCTCATTTGCTCCCATTCATGGAGGACCCTGGAGGACACCAGGATCCAGTGTGAATGGAAGACAGTCCTGGTCTCAAGGGATTCCCAGCCCAGTGCAAGAGATGGAGCTGACTTCATTCTTTCAATACTCAGATGCTAGTGCCTACTCCATGCTGGCTGCTGGGCCACAGACCTTGAACTGTGGCAGACCGGAGTGAGTGAACAAAACACCCTGGGTGCCTCGCCTTCAACTGAAACAACTCTGAGACATGTCCTACACTGCTTCCCAGAGTTGCCTGGCAGGACTGAGCTTCAGGTGCCCACAGGTAGCATCCTGGCATGAGCACATAACATACATTGGTTTCTTTCCATTCCCTGTCTCACTTCTCTACTCCCTTACTGCTACTTCCTGGAATCAGCTCCCCAATAAACCACTCAATCCTCATCTCAAGCTGACTTCTGCGGGAACCCAAGCTAACAGGGATGATGTATCACAAGGAAGCAAAGTTCTGTGAGCTGTAACCAATTGTATGCAAAGCAATGGCCAAACCAAGGCGAGCCATCTGCCCAGGTTCAGGCAATGGTGGAGGTGGTGGGGACTTTGCCTTAAAACACTTAAAAGCAGTAATATAATGGACCAACAACCAGTCTACTTTTCTTATCACCATGAACCAGTCATTCTAACCAACTTCAGTGATAAAATTCTCCTCCCCACTGAACATGATAGATCTCACTGTCCATGCCCACCCTTTGGCACCCCACTGAGGCTACCTGCACTAACAGAGGGTAATTGACTGTGAGCAGAGGAGATGGGGGAAGGTCTTACTCATGCAACAGTGACCCGCCAATCACACAGAACCAGCTGCCTGGTACACTCCTCCAAGTGCCCCTCTGCCATGGCAGTTTTCACACTGGGTTATCTCTGTCATTTTTTTAACCACTAGACAGTGAGCTCAATAAAGGAAGGAACTATGGCTTGGTCATCTGGGCCTGACTCACAGCAGACACTTACGAATGGGGCTGCTACTTTTGTGCAGTGAACAGCTTGCATCACTATTCATGGCTATCCAGCTTATTGAGTTTTCGTGAATTAGTGGATGAATGAATAGGTGAGAGTTTTCAATAATGGGGAAGGACACTGCAGAAGGGACACAATAGGCAAAAGTAGGATGCTTGCAAGTGCAAAATTTCTCAGTGCAAAGGGCAAGTAGCTTTATGTCACTGGCAGCACCACCAATACACGTCAGGAGTTCTGTGGTCACCAGCTTTAGCACCACCCAACGTGTGGTTGACCTACCTGCACTCTGCCTCAGATATGCTCAACCAGAATCTCCACAAATGGGATTCAAGAACCTGGGCATCCCAGGGGAACCCCAAGAACACAAAATCTGGAGAAGTACTGGGCCAGCTTTGAGTAGTGGATTTCAAAAGGGTGAAATTGGCCCCACTGGGCTGAGCCCAGGCCAATATTTCATTCATTCACCAGTCATTCATTCATTCATTCAATAAGTATATATTGAACCAGTGAAGCATTAAAGTACACCTAGGCACTAGACAGACATGGTCCCTTCTCCCTTGTCACAGTTTAGGGGTAAGCCAGTCATCAAATTATTAAGCAAATAAATATTTAGCATAGTGTCAGGTTATGATTAATGCTTTGCAGGAAATAAAGCAAGGTGAGGGATTATGACAAAGCTAGACAGCATATTAAAAAGCAGAGACATTGCTTTGCTGACAAAGGTCTGTATAGTCAAAGCTATGGTTCTTCCAGTAGTCATGAACGGATGTGAGAGTCAGACCATAAAGATGGCTGAGTGCCGAACAATCAATGCTTTCCAACTGTGGTATTGAAGAAGACTAAAGTGTCCCTTGGACTGCAAGGAGATCAAACCAGTCAATTCTAAAGCAAATCAACCCTGAATATTCATTGGAAGAACTGATGCTGAAGCTGAAGCTCCAATATTTTGGTCACCTGATGTGAAGAACTGATTCATTGGAAAAGACCTTGATGCTGGAAAAGACAGAAGGCAGGAGGAGAAGAGGACAACAGAGGACGAGATGGCTGGATGGCATTACCAACTCAATGGACAAGAGTTTCAGCAAGTCCAAGAGATGGTGATGGACAGGGAAGCCTGTCTTTCTGCAGTCCATGGGGTCGCAAAGAGTCAGACATGACTTGGTGACTGAACAATAAAGGGGTTAAGATAGGATGTTATTTAGCTGGGATGTCAGGGAAGCCCTCTGCTGAGGCTGAGAGGAGGTGAGGGAAGGAATCACCTAAAATGAAGGAGTAAACCATGCAGCTCTTTGGGGAAAGAGCAGTCCAGAGGGAGGCAGTGGAGGTGGGAGGAAGTGATTAGATTCAGAATACATTCTGAGGGTAAAGTTGGATCAGATGTGGGTGTGAAAGGCGAGCAAAGTCAAGGTTACTACAGTCAGGAGTGCAGAGGATGAGAGGGGAGTAGAAGGAGTTAATGTCTGAGAGAGAGGTGAGGGTGGGGAACACAGATCAGATGATGGTTCCTGCAGACCAAGGGGAAGGGCTTATTTTTCTTTTGAGTGTGATGGGAATCCTGGGAGGTTTCAAGCAGAGGAGAGATGTGATCTGGTGTGTGTTCTAACAGGATCTGTAGTTGCAGAGTGTAGAACAGACTTTCAGGAGTCACAGATGGAGTAAGGCAATTTAGTGGTTGGTGCAGACATTCAAGTGGGAGATGATGGTGGCTTGCAGGAGGATCAGAAACTAAACTGGGATCAGAAAACTAAATTTATTTGAGTAAAAACAGTAAGTGGTAAAAATCAGGACGAAGACAGTCAAATAAATGACTGACATTTGGAAGTAGATCAGCTCTGCAGTCAATAGATGTGTCTTCTTGGGGGAAGCAGCTTCCATTCTCCAAGTGAAAAATGAAAGTGTTAGTCACTCAGTTGTTTTCAACTCTTTGAGACCCCCATGGACTGTATCTTGCCAGGCTCCTCTGTCCATGGGATTTTTCAGGCAGGAACACTGGAGTGGGTAGCCATTCCCTTCTCCAGGTGAACTTCCCGACCCAGGGATGGAACTCAGGCCTCCCACTTTGCAGGCAGCTTCTTTTCCATCTGAGCTAAATCTGCAAAATGGGAATGACAATGGAATATATTTCATAAAACATTCGATAAAGCCCTATGAAGTTTTTCGCCCAGGATCCAGCACAATAAACGTTTAATAAATGTTATCCAACAAGCCAGACTGCTGGATTGCAGTACCATCTCTACTGTTCACTCAACTTGGTCAAATACACCCCCCTGTGTGTGTTTGTTGCTGTTGCGTAGTCACTAAATCATGTCCTACTCTTTTGCGAACCCATGGACTGTAGCCCATCAGACACCTGTGCCCATGGGATTTCCCAGGCAAGAATCCTGGAGTGGGTTACCATTTCCTTCTCCAGGGAATATTCCGGACCCAGGGATAGAACCCGCCTCTCCTGCTTGGTAGGCAGATTCTTTATCACCGAGCCACCTGGGAAGCCCCGTGTGTCTGTTTTCCTATCTGCAAAATGGAGCTATCAAATACCAACTTTGTAGGGTCGAGTCTTGAGGATTAAATAAATTAATACAAGTAAAACATTTACAACAACGTCCCACGGAGCAAGCACTGCATTAAGTGCCAACTATTACTACGAATATGTTTTAACCTTATTTCGTAATCTCTTCTCCTACCAGCATACGCCCACCCTATTTTGCAGAAATCTGTGACTCAAAACAAAGCTAGCCTCTCTTCAACGATGCCACAACCTACGTGTAGCACACCTACCACCTACAGAGAAGATGGAGATTCCAGATTTGAAGGACCTCGCTCCCAGGGGTCCTGCCCTGCCCACCCTAGAACAGGGGTCCTGTTCTGCCTGGCGGAACCTTTAAGAGTCTTCCTTCTGTTTCCAGCCGGGAGCTCTCGCGCGAGAGCGCGCGAGTTAGAAGTTACTTCCGGTGGCCACACCCCCCACCCCTGGGCGTCTCCATTTTGGTCGCGCAGGTTGACACTAGACCACAACCTGCGGAGTAGCGGAGGGGAGTCAGCAGTTGTGAGGGCCCAGTCGGCTCACCGCACTTTCTCCCTCCTTTCCTCCGCCCGCAGAAGCCAGGGTCGCCCATGGCTGGCTTGGAGGTACTGTTCGCGTCGGCGGCGCCGGCCATCACCTGCGCGCAGGACGCGCTCGTCTGCTTTCTGCACTGGGAGGTGGTCACGCACGGCTACTACGGCTTGGGTGCCGGCGACCAGGTACGCCACGGAGCCAGGGTGGCGTGGGACCATGGTGGAGGCGGGAGGCGTCTTCTGCCCGAATCCAGAGACCAGGGGCCTGGTCCAGGCTGCCCGACCTTCCCCTTTTTCCGATCCGGGCCCTGAGGCTCATGACACCTTTGGTACCTGTAGTCTGCGGCTCAGGGAGGTTCTCTACTGTTCCATTCTAGCTGGCACAACATGATTTGAAAACCCAGGGTCAGAAACTCGCTCCAGCACTGGCTGGCGTTCTCCCAGGCAGGCATTGTGCCCTCTGCCACTGAGACGGGGGTAATAAGCTCCTTTGAGCATTCCTCACCTACCCGAACTCCACCGAACTCCTTCACAAGCAGCTGGGTAGGGTGAGGGCTGTATTCAGTACCGCCCTCCTACCGTACCGGAGCGTTCACCTAGATCCAAGCACCGGTATAGAGGGACACCAGCATAGGGGAGCGCTTGGACTCAGCTCCAGTCAAGAGCCGAGAGGGCTCGACACCCTTCACTCTATACTGCAGGACCCCGTGCTGCCCACTCACCGTTGTCATATTGAACTCGGGCTTCGGGCCAACAACCGCCTCCCCAACATGTACACACATGCATCCTGGGTGTGAAGGCCAAGTAAGCCTTCCTTCACCAAAGCTGTCCCTACGGTAGCAGCCCCTCCTGCTCTCCCATCCTCAGACTGCCTCTTAGAGCCGGGGGCCTTGTTGCCAGTCCCCACAGAGCCCCAGGACTGCCGGGCCCAGCCTGCCTCACTTGATTCTTTGTTGTAGCATTCTCCCACCTTCCCAGCCCCTTCCCTGTGACTCTCCCCCGCAGGGTCATTGTACACATCAGCTTCCTGTGAGCACTGACCTGGACCCCTTCCTGCACAAATCCTGTCAGCAACTCTGTCGAAGACACTTTGACAGCCTAGAGACATCAGTTCGAGTAGATCATTCCTCCTCCTAACTGCCACCATTCCCGTGTCATGTACTCCAGGCTTCCAAGTTTTAAGAAAGAACACTATTTGGTCTAAAAAAAGATTGCTGACTGAATCTCAGAAGTACACTCTGTTTACCGTGCCACATGTTGAGTTCATGCAAAACAGCAAAAGCTGCTGGCTCCAGACCTCTTGGGGGAGACCCCAGGAGAGTGCAGATGGGGGTTTGGAAAGCACTGTCCACTGTCCACTGTCCACCCCAGTGCTAGGTCAAGCATGTGCCCCTGGGGGATGGGTGTTTGTGTTGCGCACTAGAGGGTGGTGTATTTTTGCTTCTCTCTGCCCTTAAATGCTTCTGGGGCTCAGGTTGTGCTTGTCCTCCTCTCACTTTATGCGTTTACTTTCTTTCAGAGTAGAAGCCTTTTGGGAGGAGTATCTTTCCTATTAGTTTATTCAAGAGAGGTTTTAGTTTCCCAGCATGGGGCCAGCAGACTCAGCTGAGACCAGCAGTGTTTGCAAAGTTCAGAGAATGTTTGTCTGAAGCAGCCTCCTCCTGCTTCCCACCCTTCTAGGGTTGATAAGAGAGAGAGCAAGGTCCTGAAATTGTGTACTTGATCATTTAATATGTTGACAGTTAAATAGAAAACTAAATTGTCCCCTTTTCTCTTTGGTTCTGTATCCTCTGGTTCAGGAAAATTGTGTACATAAAACTTGGTTAGAAGAGCAATGCATTTTCAATCAAAAATTCAGTATTGAATTTGGATTTCTATCCTGAAGCCAGCACCACACCTCATAAGAACTTGACAGCTATGTCAAGTGGTTTAGGTGGCAAGGGAATAGAGATGGCCATAGGCTTGAATTCGAGGATTTTGTTTTCTGTTGTAGGAATCTAAGGATTAAGACAAAAGAGAAAAATGCCTGAAATGATCTTTTGGGGACACATTTTAGCCCAGGGATACTGGGATGCACTCACGGCCATTAAAAAATACTTCCAACCCCAGGATTTTGCCTAAGGGGACAGCTATCTTTACCTCGTGGGGTGGGGGTGTTTAGTCATAACATGGGCACCCAGGAGCTCTGAATGCCAAACCCAGTTCTGCACCTGACTTGCCATGACCTTGGGCAATTCTCAGCTCCCTCTTGTTCTTTAGTTGTTAAGTCATGTCCGACTCTGCTACCCCATGGACTGTAGCCTGCTGGGCCCCTCTGTCCATGGGATACCCCAGGCAAGAATACTGGAGTGGGTTGCCACAGCCCCCTCTTAGCTCTTAGATTTTTTTCATCCAAGCAAGTTAAACTACACAACCATGTACTTTGGCTGCTTTCCAGTTGTAGCTCTTTGGGAGGTCTGATATTGATGTCCTGGTCTAGAAGGCAGTTGAATGCCATGTTTGGCTTGTTATCACCAAGGCCAGTCTCTCAGTCCCACCTGTTTTCCCGTATCAGGGCAGGCACTGAGCTGGGGAACACTGGTTCTGCTGCAGTGAGAGGTATCAGCCCCGCCAGACCCCAGTAGTGTCTCTTGCTCAAAGCCAGATGTTACGGGACAGTGAGCAGGCCCAGTTACTTATATTCCAAGAAGAAATTCTGGTGGGTTGAATGCTGTACATGGAGAGTATAAATAGAAATTCAGAGGCCCTTGATACAACAAAGACAAGTCATATTATCAAATTCTTGGCTTCCAAAGTAAACTATAAATCCAGGACACTATACATGTTACAGGAAATTTACCCAGCTAGGGATGAGGGGATAGTTTGTCTTTCTTAAGCAGAGTTGGCTGATAAGTTTCACTTTTGTTTTCTATCACTTTCATTTCCCTGCTTCAGGCCTGTGAGTTTCCTTGTCATTCAGCCAGGTTTGAAACCAGGCCAGTTGCAACATCTTGAATTTTATTTGGCACCACTTTCCTCATTTGATTCCTGAGGCCCAGAGGTGACCAAAGAGGAGAGGCCCACAGTCTCTATTCTTGGCTTCCCGTTGTCCTGGGTATCTGTGAGGTTTGTGTTCCTAGACCTTTTGTTGTTGTTTTTCGTCTTTGGTCCCACTCCGTCCCACTGTAGTCTCATGAATACAGATCTTCCCAGTCCACTTGCTCTGTGTTTAGCTACAGACATATGCATCCATGAAAATAATATAGAAGTTTTTTTTATGTGTTTTAATTATTCTTTTTACATAAATGGTACCCAGCTGTAAATCTCATTTTTAAAAAAAGTTTCTTTGTCATGTTGTTTATTTTTACCTGTAATACTGCAGTTAGATCTGGTTGTTTCTTCTCATTGCTGTACTGTAGGCATATTGTGCAATTTGCCCCCCCCCCGCCCTTTGGTGCCCCCAACACGCCCTTGTCATAATCCCTGTGCCTCTGTGTACAGAATTTCTTTTAGGAGTGGAGGTTTGGGGTCATGGGGTATTGGCTTATCTGATGGCACTAAATATTACCAAATTGCTCTCCAGAGGGGGTTGTATGCGTGTGAACAGCCTCCAGCAGTACTTAGAGGTGGCCATTCTCCTTACACCCACACAAACACCTGGCAAAAAATAGAGAAACGGATAATAGCAGTCGGATGGGTGGATGCTGGTGTCTCTGAATGCTAGCAAAGTTGAACAACCCTTTATGCAGAGTTAGCTGCTCTTATCTTCTGCCAGTCTTTCAAGTGGATTACCAGTTTTTATTGTTCATTTTTCAGGCTTTCCCTTTTTGTACTAGTTATTAATTCTTTCTCATTTGCAGCCATGGCACATAGCTCATCCTAGCCTGTGGCTGCCTGTTCACTTTGTTAGTAGTAGCGGTTGTTGATCAGAAGCTTTAAATCATAAGCAGTGTCAATGATAGCATTTTTTTCTTTTGTGAACCTTGTTTAAGAAATCTTTTCCCACATGGAAATCAGGTTTGGGGTTTTTCTATAGAAATAGTTTGAGAACTATGTCACAAACATTAGTGTGTAAAAGGAAAGTCCTTGGGTTTGTTTGTTTTTCTTTTAAGAAAGGAGGGCATCACAACTCCCAGTGATGCATTTTTTACATCCATTTGGTTGGCAAAAATATTTTAAGTTGGACAGTAGCGATGTTGCTGACCACTTGAAACAGGAACTTTGATACATTGCTCATGAGAGTGTAAATCCATACTTTGGGAAACTATTTGACTTTATCTTATAAATTAAAGATTCTTCCCCTAGACATATTTTATAGAAGTTCATTTCTGTGTACCTAGGAGATGTATGAGCTACCCTGTGTACAAGAATGTTCATAGCAGCGTTATTTATAATAGCGTAACAGATAAGTTGGAAACACCCCACATATCCATCAAGTGAGTGTAACTTGCAGCATATTCATACAATGATGCATTATATGGCTGTGAACTATATAGCAATGGGACGCACTGTGCATCAACTATAGTTATGGATAACTCTCAAAACAATATTGAATGAAAATTACAAAAGGGATGCCATTTATATAAAACTCAAAAACATTTGAAACAACTTATTTTTAGGATTTGTGTATAGTAACACAACTATAAGGAAAAATAAGGAAATGTTTAAAAATACAGACTGGTGAGTACCCACAAGGGAAGAGGAGGGGGATTCATTAGGGGTACACCACTCAGCCATGTTCTTTGTTGTAAGCTGGCTGTAGATACCTAGTCGTCCATTTTATTCTTTTTTTATCTTGTACATATGCTGTATTTTGTGTTTGTTTGAAAGTTGTTCATAACTTTTGTTAAACAACTACAGTAGTCTAGAGAGGTGTCATTAGAATCTGTATTTTTAGTCACTACTTTCATGATGCCTTTGCAGTTGGCCGAAATTCCAAACTTTGAGAAACACTGTCTTTAGAATTTCACAGTATTCCTTGAGATGGCTGGCCTTATTCTTGGCAGGGAGATGGAGAGGAGATTATTCAACCAAGACTGTAGCTTCTTGACAGGTTCCAGTGCTGTGTCACAGAGGCAGTCAGGAGTGAGGGAGGAATGCTGGAGCTGGAGTCCAGAGACCACAGATCCTGTCACTTGCTGTTGGACCTTCGACGTTTTACTTCTCCCGACCTCCATGTCCTCGTCTGTAAAGTGAGGAAACAGGATTAGATTATCTGTAATTTCCTTTTTTCAGATCTGAAGTCATGATCTTTCTCCTCTCTGGTATCCTCTCAGCCAGGTCCCAATGATAAGAAATCAGAGCTGCTGCCAGTGGAATGGAACAGTAATAAAGACCTGTATGTCCTCCGATATGAGTCCAAGGATGGGTCCAGAAAGCTCCTCGTGAAGGCTGTCACTGTGGAGAACAGCATGATCATCAATGTGCTGGTGAGTCTGTAGTCATAAAGAGTCTGATGTTGGGAATGGACCTTGGGATCGCCTTTTTGAAACCCATTTAAGAGCCCTTGGTGTATGTGAAGCCTTTACCTAGTGATCCTACTTCTGGAACCTTATTCTGAGGCCAGGACCCTAAATGTAGAAATGCTTTGTGTTCAAAGATCTCTACTCCTTATTATTGTAAAAGGAAGTGCTTGCCATCACAAAGGAATAGTGAAGTAAATTAAGGTAGATTCATTCAGGGACAATTTGAGAGAAAACAAAAAAAGCTTATTGTAGCCCTAGGGGACTGCTTTTAGTTCTTTAGACATGCATGGCTCATAGCTTTCTGCTGCCTTGAAGCCTTTATCCTTCTCGATTTTTCCCTCCTGGAAAGCTCTTTCTCTCCACCTTTGCTGCCTCACACAGGTACAGTCCTTTAGCCTGACTGACTCCCTCTTGTTTTCTTCTCAGTTACTCACAAAGTTCAGTCAGTCCTGACTGCTTCCTCTAGTCTGTCAGGAAGATCTAAATTATGCCTCTGCTTCATCATTTTATTTTCCTGCCTGGTACTTGACATGGTTTACAATTCGTTAATTACATTTATGCTTTGGTATAATATTTTGTATTCTGCCACTATAGCAGAATGTTCTGTAGTCTATATAACATAGACTCCAAGCACCCTGAGGGCAGTGACTCTCTTAAGTTTGGCCTGGTTGTCTGGATTTGTATAAAGATATCATGCAGTCTGTAGTGTTCTGCACTTTGCATTTTTACCTTGATGTGTTTTGGAGGTCTTTACATGGCAATGCAAATGACTATGCCTTACTCATTTTAACCACTTTGTAGTATTCCATAATACAATAATTTATTTACCCTTCTTCCTTTTGATGATCACTTATATATTATATCACTCAAGGTTCTTAGTTTGAAATAACAAAATCCCCTTAGGTTCATTTAAATAGTCGGGTTTATTAAAAGAACTGGGATAACTGAGTTTTCGGAAGGGCTGGAAAAGCAGTTTGAAGGCTGAGCTTCCAGGGCATTGCTCCAAACCATGCTATGGAAACCAGTGCTGCTGCCGTCAGCCCAGAGCATTAGACACTGGCTGGCTGCCAACCCAGGGGCCCCCTTCTCATGAGCCACTGATGTTGTAGCCCCTATGCCTCTGCTGCTGCCCGTAATGGCAAGATGTCTGCTCCTTACTCAGCCTGTTTATCCATGTTGCTCACTGCCAAGTTGAAGTTGTGCATCTATTTGGCACCCCATTCACATGTTTGCTTTCAAGCTGCAAAAGAGCTTGGGAAAGTAGGCTTTTCTGGGCTCTGCCTCAGAAGGGCATTATTCCTAAATCGAGAGTTGTCCCCAAATGCTCGATGTGTATTTCATCTGTTACAAACAGTCCTTGTATATGTCTCTTGGTGCCCATGTGTATTTCTTTAGGTTGGATATAAAATTGTTCTTCTCCCCCCAGTCGCCCACTTACTCACTCATTAGACCAGACATACCCCAGTCTCTCATTTTCTGTTTTCATTTTTCTAGGAACATGGCTCACAGCAAGTGACAGATTTGACCCTGAACTTGAATGATTATATCGATTCAGAACATCTGGTTGACTTCCACAGGTATTTCTAAGCAATGGCTTTTGCCTAGGAAAAAAGAAGAGAGAACCAATGGCCAGACAGACATAAGGAATGGACTTGAGGTGTTAGAGAATGGAAGAAGGTTAACAGTAGGATCTTTCTCTCCTGGGCACTCAGTTCTTTCTGTTTTTAATTTATTTGAAGAGAAGATTCATGTGGGAAATGCCCTGTGAAATAAAACGATGCGACCAAGAGACCATAAGTCTGCAGGGTAGAGATGGGGCCAGGCCAGTGAGCTCTTAGGATAAAGTGTAGCTACTCTGGTACACTCCATTTCCCTGGTTTTTTAATGGACTTTATTTTTTACAGCAGTTTTAGGTTCACAACAAAATTGAGCAGTAAGTGTAGCGAATTCCCTGGGACCTCCGTCTTGCCCCACACTCTCAGGGTCCTGCAACAGAGTGGTGCCTTTGTTATAGTTGATAAACCTATGCTGACACACATTATCACCCAGATTCCATTCTTGGTGGTGTTGGGGTATGTTTACTTTTGTAAGAAACTGCTACACTGTCTTCCTCAGTAGCTATACTATTCTACTTTCCCACCAGCAGTAAAGGAGAGTTCCTATTGATCTGCATCCTTGTCAGTGTTTCAGATTTTGGCCGTTCTAACAGCTGTGTAGTGGTATCTCATTTTTGTTTTCATTTGCAGTTCCCTGATGACATATGATGTTGGATATCTTTTCATATGCTTCTCTGTTGTCTGTGCATTTTCTTTGGTGAGGTATCTGTTCAGGTCTTTGATTCATTTTTTAATAGACATGCTTTCTTAAGGTTGAGTTTTAGGAGTTCTTTGTATATTTTGGATAACAGTTGTTAATCACATTAAACATTAATGTGATTAATGTAATTAAACATTAGTCATTAAACACATTAATATATATGTTTTGCAAATATTTTCTTGGAGTCTAACTTGTCTTCTTATTATCTTGACTTTTTATTTTGAAATTTGCAACCCCTCAGAAAAGAGAGTTTGCAAAAATAATACAATGAACACCCATATACCTACCACCTAGGTTCACCAGTTTTTAATGTTTTGCTGCATTTACTTACTTTTTCTGTATGCTTTTTTGTTCTTGAGCCATCTGAGAATTATTTCCAGACTTTATGAACCTTAAACCCTAAATATTTCAGCATGTATATCCTCGTTCTTATGTAGACGTCCTCCTGTATAACCTTAAGGCAGTTATCACACTCAGGAAGCTTAGCTTTGATACATTAATGTCATTTAGTACACAGTCAGTGTTCGGGTTTCTGCAGTCATCCAAGGAGTGTCCTTTCTGGGTAGTCTTAGTAGTTCTCAATTTGAGGTTTTTGTGTTTTTTAACCCAGCCAAATATCACACATTGCGTTTATTTTCATGTCTTTTCAATTACCTTTAATCTAGAAGTTTCCTAGACTTCTATTTTTCTTAGCATTGCTATTTTTAAAGACTTGAGGTCAGTTGTATAGAACACTCAGATTGTTTCCTTATCATTTGATTCAGGTTGGACATTTTCAACAAGAACTCTATGTAAGTGAGGCTATGTTCTTCTAAGTGTTTCATGTCAGGCACATGACATCTGTCTTGTTGATTTTGTTCAATTTGATCACTTGATTATGACAGTATTTGCCACCTTTCTCTCCAGTAAAGACATCTGTTTTCCTTCAGGTTTTGATTTACATTTATGAGGTTTGCTTTTTTTTCTTTTATTTTTTATTGAAGTATGGTTGATTTACAGTATTGTGTTGATTACTGCTGTATAGCAGAGTGACTCAGTTATACAATGTAGACATTTTATATCATATTCTTTTCCGTTATGGTTCATCACAAGGTATTAAATGTAGTTCCCTGTGCTACACAGTAGGACCTTCTTGTTTATTCATTCTGTATATACCAGTTTGCATCTGCTAATCCCAAACTCCCAGTTCAGTCCTCTTCCACTTCCTCCCATTGGCAACCACCAGTCTATTTTCTGTGTCCCTGGTTTATAAGATTTGTTTTTTGACTCAGGATATGACTCATTTTAAAATGACAGATTTTTAGGAACTCCATAGAGTTCCTGCTCACTCCCTGCTATCTCAGTCTGCCTTAACACTTCAGTGATAGCTCACATTGTTTTTCTGTCACAGACAGAGAGAAAGAGGCCTAGAGCAGCCTTCCAAGGGCCTCTGAGTTAGTGACAGAATTGGACATTAAGCCCCAGAGCCCTGCCTACTTGGGCCAGAAACCTGGTTATCCTTCCCATGGAGCCTTTGCCTTCCATGACTCTTCCCATGACATGTGATGAACACACAATGAGGCTGAGCACAGGGTGGGGTGGGCTGGGCCCAGAGGAGTCAAGGCCCTGTGCCCCTACACCCTCACCTCTTTCTAATGGGGTGGTAAACGAGAAGGGGCAACTCAGATGCCTAAGAAGCTTAGGCCCAAATCTCGGAGACAACGCCGGGCTATTGCCCCCCTTACCCAGGTCCGCCGGGCGGCCTGTTCCCACCCTTGCGAACAGTCCAAACGCTATCAGGGCCGTCGCCGCCATTGTCGCCGCCGCCGCCGCCACCACCACCACCACCAGAGTACTGTGCGCAGGGCTACCAACCAGCTGAAAGCCGCTGACGCCTCGTCTCCTTTCTTCAGGGTCTACAAGAACAGCGAGGAGCTTCGGTCTCGCATTGTGTCTGGGATTATTACACCTATTCATGAGCAGTGGGAAAAGGCCAATCTAAGTCCCCACCGGGAGTTTCCCCCTGCCACTGCCAGAGAGGTGGACCCCCTCCGGATTCACCCACAACACCCACACACCAGCCGACAGCCTACCTGGTGAGTACGCAGCCCGCAGAGGGCAGCCCCAGCTTCTCCAGACGGATTCTGTCTGTGACCGTCCTGCTTGACCCCTCTCTGGACCCCTCACATCTCTTCAACAGAATTGTCAAGAGTCTTGGTATTCAGAGACAGGAAATGGAGATCTGAGTGGAGCAGTGAGTTCTTGTACTGCTGCTGGTCACACTAAAGTTGCCTGCATCTTTTTTAGAGGCTACACAGAGCCTCTGACTTGCCCAAGGGTCAGTGCCTCTGAGGCGTGCGTGTAGTACTCCACAGAGTTGCTGCCCAGCTGGTTCAGTTATTCATTCCAGAGCTGTTTGTACAGGACTATGAGTCAGGCTTTTGGGGAAAATGCAAAGATGCAGAAATACTGGAGGTTCCTGGAGGGGATGTCGTCTCAGTGTTCCCTTTCTTTGCATTTCACTTCATTGTAGCCCCCCATCTCTTTGACATCGTGAAAACTTTTCCAAAACAGCATGAGGTCTGAGCGAGTCCCATCTAAGATCTTTGCAGATTGGGATGGCAGTATTTAGGACTGGAGACTTCTGCTCTGAGGGAAGACAAGGAGCAGGGACACCTTAGTCTCTAGCTGAGAGGGCACCTTCCAGTTTGGAGCCCACAGTGCGGTAGTAATGGTGGGCTTGGCAGGGTTGGGAGGGAGGGCTCACTGTGCAGCCATAATAAGCACTCAGTAAGTGTTAACTGCCATTGTTAACACTCTGTGTTGCAGTTGTATACCTTTGATTAATTAAATAAATGGGAGATTTATTATAATAAGTAATAATTGGCAAGTCTCTTTGACAATTTTTGGAAATGATGGTTTCTGTGGGGAAAGTGGAAATTGATAAAAAGTTTTGAAAGATTGGGAACAGCTTGTCTGATCTAAACCCCTTATTTAAGATGACTTGCCTAAGGTCACCAGCCAGTAATAGAGAGACAGAGCAGGAGCTACGGGTTCAAGTGTCCTCACTGTAGCCCAGTGCTCTGCTGTGATGTAACCAGAATATGTTGACAAGGTTTAAGGATAAGCCCTAGAGAGCAGTCAAATTGGGGAAGACTTTTAGATCTTATTAAGTGGATAGTAATTCTCAGCTCTCTCAGATTTACTTCCCATATCAAAACAAATATTCTCTGAAATCTCCTTTACTCTCTGAAAATGAAGTTCATAGATAATCTAACTTACCAAATGCACAATTGCAAAAGGGGTAAAGTATAATATAAATGAGAAATAAATAGTAAATAATGATAAGATAACGTTTGTTTCATTGTGTAGATGCCTGAGCGTAATTACACTAGAAAAGATATATGTACTTGTATGTGGGGTTATCTTGAATTTGACAGCATTTACAAATCACATGTCTGACAAGAGACTTGTAACATAGATACATAGAGAACTTTCACATCTCAGTAATAAAAAGGCAACCCAATTTCAAAAATGTTAAAGGATTTGAATAGACATTTCCCCAAGGAAGGTGTACAGGTGGCCCATAAACATGTGAAAAAAACGGAAATCCAAACTACAATGATAAACTACTTGTTTGTGCACATCTTCATGTACAGCTTTTGTACAAGAATGTTCATAGCAGCATTACTAATAGCCTAAAAGTGGAAACAGCCTAAATGTCCATCAACTGATGAATGGATAAATGTGATATGTGCATACAGTGAGTATTTCAGCAATAAAAAATGAAGTACTGATACACATCACAGCATGTATGAACCTTGAAAACATTCTGCTAAGTGAAAAAAGCCATTTATGTGAAATGTCAAGAATAGGCACATCCACAGAAACAGAAAGTAGATTATTTGGTTGCCAGGAGGTGAGATGGAAGGATTAAAGAGCATGAATGGGGAATGACTGCTGATGGGTACAGGGTGTTTTTTTAGGGTGCAGAAAATATTCTAAGAATTAGAGTAGTTGCACTTTGTGTAAACATCTAAGAACCACTATGTTAACTGGCTGAATTTTGTGATACATAAAAATACCTCAGTAAAGCTGCAAAAAAATTTTAAAAGGTCCTAGCTTTGTCTTATTTGGAAACATGAATATATAACAATTGAAATAAGGCTCCTAAGATCAGACTATAAGAGAACTGATAGTAATCGCCCATGTTTGAGATTTTGTATTTTCCCTTCAACTGGAGAGTGGTTTGGTAATAACCTAAACAATATTTTATGAGACCAACATTATACTAGCAAAAGGAATTTGTTTAAAATTAGTTACTGAAGTCTTTCCCCCTAAGAAACAAGGCAAGGATATCCACTCTCACAAGTCTTACTCAGCATAGTACTGAAAATTTTGCCACCACATTAAGACAAGAAAAAGAAAAGGCATACAGATAAGAAAGGAATAAATAAAAGTTTACATTCAAAAAAAAAAAAAAAGTTTACATTCATAGTTGACGTAATAGGCTACATGGAAAATCTCAAGGAATCTACCAGAAAAAGAATATTATGAGCCTAGTAAGGTTATAGGATGCCAGCTCAACATCCAAAAGTCAACTATGTTTCACTGTATTAGCAATAAACACATGGAAATAGACATTTAAGATACAATATAATAGCTTTTAGCTCAACTGGTAAAGAATCCACCTACAGTGTGGGAGACCTGGGTTTGATCCCTAGGTTTAGAAGATTCCCTGGAGGAGGGCATGGCAACCCCCTCCAGTACTCTTTCCTGGAGAATCCCCATGTACAGAGGAGCCTGGCAGGCTGCAGTCTGTGGGGTCGCAGAGTCAGACACAACTGAACAACTTAAGCACAGCACAGGCCACCATTTAGAATTACTGAAAAAAATACTTAGGTGTAAATCTAACAAAACATTTCAGACTTTTATGCTGAAAACTGTAATCAAAGAAGACCTAAATAAATGGAGAAGCATCACATGTTCATGAATGGAAGACTCAACATAGTAAAAATGTCAAATACTCCACAAATTGATACCCTCTGTGTGTTAGTGGCTCAGTCGTGTCCGACTCTGCCACCCCATGGATTATAGCCCTCCAGTCTCTTCCGTCTATGGAATTTTCCAGGCAAGAATACTGGAGTGGGTTGCCATTTTCTACTCCAGAGAATCTTCTCAACCCAGGGGTTGAACCTGCATCTCTTGTGTCTCCTGCATTTGCAGGCGGATTCTTTCCCCCTGCACCAAAGATGTCAAGTACTCCACAAATTGATACAGTAGTTTAATGCAATTCCTATCAAAATCCCAACAAAAACTTCTGAAGATAGAGCAAGATTATTCCATAATTTATACGGAAAGGCAAAGGAGTTTGGAGTAGCTAAAAATAATTTTGAAAATAAAGAAGGAGAAATCACTATACCCAGTATTCAGGCTTATTATATAGCTACATTAGATGGACAGACTCATAGGTCAGTAGAACAATGTTGTTGTTCAGTCACTGAGTTCTGTCTGACTCTTTGCGACCCCATGGACTGAAGCATGCCAGGCCTCCCAGTCCATCATGAACTCCCAGAGTTTACCCAAACTCATCTCCGTTGAGTCCGTGATGCCATCCAGCCATCTCATGCTCTGTTGTCCCTTCTCCTGCCTTCAATCTTTCCCAGCATCAGGGTCTTTTCCAGTGGGTGAACTCTTCGCATCAGGTGGCCAAAGTATTGGAGATTCAGCTTCAGCATCAGTCCTTCCAATGAATATTCAGGACTGATTTCCTTTAGGATGGACTGGTTGGATCTCCTTGCAGTCCAAGGGACTCTCAAGAGTCTTCTCCAACAGCACAGTTCAAAAGAATCAATTCTTCTGTGCTCAGCTTTCTTTATAGTCCAGCTCACATCCGTCCATGACTACTGGAAAAACCATAGCTTTGACTAGATGGACCTTTGTTGGCAAAGTAATGTCTCCGCTTTTTAATAAACAGTCTAGGTTAGTCATAACTTTCTTCCAAGGAGCAAGCGTCTTTTAATTTCATGGCTGAGGTCACCATCTGCAGTGATGTTGGAGCCCACAAAACTAAAGTCTGTCCATGTTTTTACTTTCCCATCTATTTGCCATGAAGTGATAGGACCAGATGCCATGATCTTAGTTTTCTGAATGTTGAGTTATAAGCCAACTTTTTCACTCTCCTCTTTCACTTTCATTAAGAGGCTCTTTAGTTCTTCTTCACTTTCTGCCTTAAGGGTGGTATCATCTGCATATCCGAAGTTATTGATATTTCTCCCAGCAATCTTGATTCCAGCTTGTGCTTCATCCAGCCCAGCATTTCTCATGATGTACTCTGCGTATAAGTTAAATAAGCAGGGTGATAATATACAGCCTTGACGTACTCCTTTCCCAGTTTGGAACCAGTCTTGTTCCATGTCCAGTTCTAACTGTTGCTTCTTGACCTGCATACAGATTTATCAAAAGGCAGGTCAGGTGGTCTGGTATTCCCATCTCTTTTACAAATTTTTCAGTTTGTTGTGATCCACACAGTCAAAGGCTTTGGCATAATCAATAAAGCAGAAATAGATATTTTTCTGGAACTCTCTTGCTTTTTCAATGATCCAGCGGATTTTGGCAATTTGATCTCTGGTTCCTCTGCCTTTTCTAAAACCAGTTTGAACATTTGGAAGTTCTTGGTTCATGTACTGTTGAAGCCTGTCTTGGAGAATTTTTTTTTTTTTTTTTTTTTTGTCTTGGAGAATTTTGAGCATTACTTTGCTAGCGTGTGAGATCAGTGCAATTGTGTGGTAGTTTGAGCATTCTTTGTCATTGCTTTTCTTTGGGATTGTATTGAAAACTGACCTTTTCAGTCCTGTGGCCACTGCTGAGTTTTCCAAATTTGCTGGCATATTGAGTGCAGCACTTTCACAGCATCATCTTTTAGGATTTGAAGTAGGTCCACTGGAATTCCATCACCTCCACTAGCTTTGTTTGTAGTGGTGCTTCCTAAGGCCCACTTGACTTCACATTCCAGGATGTTGGCTCTAGGTGAGTGATCATACCATCTTGATTATCTGGGTCGTGAAGATCTCTTTTGTATAGTTCTTCTGTGTATTCTTGCTACCTCTTCTTAATATCTTCTGCTTCTGTTAGATCCATACCATGTGGTTATTTTTCTCTTTAATTCCAAGATTATTGGCGTTTTTCAAGTGCATATCCCCTTTACCCTCCTTTTTCACCCCTTTGTATCTCTATCACCTGGACCTATATCTTCACATTTTTGATGAGTTCTCTATCCAGCAAATGTTTCACTCTGGGTTCAGGGATCCCTGGGCCTGGGCCTGTACTTTGGAGGCATGTGCTCTCCCTCTAGTATGGGAGACAGGTGAGTAAATAAGAGTTTATATAACTGCCAGGTTATCAGGGATTATCACAGAGATCCTCCATCAGTGGCCTAGGAAAGGCTTCTTGGGGGTTGCTGCCTGAGCTGTGTGTTCATGGGGAAGAGGAGAAGTGTTCCTCAGGCTCCTTTTCTTTTTAACTTTTCATATGTCTGGATTATTTTCTCAGATTCCTTTCTGGGAAGATTGTTCCAGGCTGTGAGACCAGCAGTCCAGTGGCATCAAGGTCTGAAAGCATGGGGTTATCTCTGAATTTTGGTTTGAGAAAGAGTTCATGTCAGAATCCTGGAATATAATAGCTCTGAAGGATAAGACTAGATTTTGCAAGCACCCTGATGCCAGGCATACCTGATGTACCTGAATCTCCCCAATGGACAGTTGGAAATCATTGAAGAATACTGACAGGTGGCGGTGGTGTCTTTGCTAAGGATCCTGGTGGATTGGAAGGGGTGAGGCAGAGGGCCAAGGCTTATCACTCCTGTGTACCACTTTTAGCAGAAGGGACTTCTTTCCCTTCTTTCTGCCACCTCACCCACCTCCCATGTCAAGGAGAGAGTATCATATGGCAGTTAGGAGTACAGGCTTTGCAGGTTGATCAGCTGGGGTCAAACCCTGGCCCTGTAGCTTTGCCTGTCTCAGTGAGCACAGTTAGCCTTGGTTTTCTCATGGGCAACTTGGGAATTATTGTACCTGTCTCAGGAATATGATGATAGATGTCATCTTGAGCTCATTGCTCAGAATATAGTAGATGTTCAAGAAATATTTCATGAATCTTAACTCAGGTAGCAGGCAGAGATAAGAACAACACTGAAGGTGTAATGACTAGATAGTCCCCTGGAAGAGAGAACCTTCTTTTATTTTTTTAAAATAACAGCCTATTCCTCTGAGAAAAGGATTTGATGCTGTGGAGCCACTTAGGTGTGAGAGTATCGACCCAGAGGGTATGCTGGGCAACTGCATTTAGCCCAGGACCTCTATGGACATTGTTTCCATCGTGAGGACATGTTCCTCAAAATGGCCACCACTTAACCTAGGGTAGGAAAAAATGCTATTTCTTGGCTGTCCACCATGTGTTGACTGCCATCTCCAGTGTTTTCATTTATGGTTGCTCATCTTCCAGACAGTCCTACATGGAGATCAGCGGCATCCCTGCTTTTCCAGAGAAGAAGACAATGGTTAAGGGGAGGCAGCATAACTTCCCAAAATTATCTAACTGAGATGGTGAGAACTGAGCTTTGCCCCTACATGGGACTCAGAAGCTTATGCTTTCCCCATTGCACTCTTCAGTTTTAATTCATGTAATCGGTTTGTGTACAAGTTCAGTGTAGTGAGTGCACACTGATTTGGGGAAAAATGTATCCCCTACCTCTCCCTCCAGTGAGATCTTTCTCAAGCAAGCTAATTGTCTAGGACTGGGACACTGAACTGGAAGAAGAGGCGGAATGTTTAGGAGGCTTTTTGTCAGCCACAAGCGAATTGATGGGTCTTGCCTCTGTCATCCCCTTCTCCCTCCACACCCACCCATTGCGAGCCACCTTCCCCTGTCAGCACAGATGGATATAAAGACAACTTCTTGGTGAGAGCCCCATCACCGCCTTGTTTTTGGGCAAGTAGGCACTCTCACTGTCACCTTTTTGTTTTTTCCACCAATGCCAGTTTTAAGGGTAGGGCCTGAGGGCAGGAAGAAGGGAAAGAATGGGTCAGCAGAGGACCCATTGGACTGCTGCGGGTTGTTAATTAACCGTATCACTGAACAGCCTTGGGTTCTGTTCTGAGCAGGAAACAACAGCCTCTGCCCCACTGCATAGCACACTGTTCTGTGTCTCACCCCGAACCTCCATACCACGTTGCCTGTCCCACACCTGGAAACCGCCAAATGCAAACTGAAGTTGAGATGTCTTGCTTCAGTAAGTGTGTGGTGACATGTGTGTCCAGAGCTTGTCAGAGGATACTGGTTTGCTCGTGTGATGCTGGCATAGAGGGAGAGGACATTCCATTACAATGGAGAATTGAAGATGCAAAGTAGGTCTGTTCTGCTGAGATCTCTCAGAAGAATTACTGAAAACAGCCCATCTGTGAGGGAAATTTTTTTTAATCTAAGCCTGACTTTTTTGTTGTCATTTTGATTCTAACCCATGTCCCTTTGCTCCATCTGTCCTCAGTCAGGAAATTGTATGCCCCAAATCTTATTCTCTGTTTTGAAAATTCAATTTTTCCTGTGTTTAGCCAGCTTTACTAAAACTAAATCCTTGCATATAAAGCTCTTATGTCATTCAAAATTCATTTTTTAATCCCAGTCAGTCTGTATCTTTACATATTTTTTAAATATTCCCAATATTTGTGTTCCACATTTTTTTTAAATTTTATGTTTTATTTACTAAAGTGATAAATGTATTTTTTTTAGTATCTGATATTTTATTCTACTGATACATGCTATAATTTGCCTAGTCTTCATTGGGTATTTCAAGAATGTCCAATTTTTCATTTGAAATAGTATACTATGAACATCTGTGTAATAAAATTTTTATTTCCTGAAGTTACATTTCCTATGCTGGCAGATCTCAAACTTTTTTGTCTCAGAAACTCCCTTGCATGCCCCTGTTAGGTAGTTAGAATAGGGATAAGGAGTCCAGAATGGCGGTGGCTAAAAGACATGGAAGGGAAAAGCCCGCAAAAATAGAACAAAGGAAGGTTTCGAGGACCAAGTGGGAACCTCAGGTAAAACAAACAACACTCCTGGCTGGCCCAATTTACATAAGACAGGCCCAGGGACAGAGAAACCTATAAAAAGAGGAGCCAAAGCCCTCTTCTCTCTCTCTGGCTTGATGGGGCGCTCTTCTGTTCGCGTCTTTGGATCGACGTGCCCTCATGCCTCGAAGATGGATTTTCCTGCTATTATCTAAATAAAATAGAGCTGTAACACGGTCCGTCCTCCGAGAGCTGTGACCTGCCAAGGGGGCTTTAATGTCCGTCACTCCAAATCTTTGTTGTGACGAGACAAAGAACCGAGGAGCATACACTCGCCTGACACCCCCAAGTTACTTAGGAACCCAAAAGATGTGTTTTGAGTTATATCTGTCAGTTTTTACTGTATTATAAATTATAGCCAAAATATTTTAAATTAAAATTTAAATATACATTTATTCATTAAAAAATAATAAACCTCTTGTGTGTTAACCTAAATAACAAATTTTATGAAAATATTTTCCAAATCAAAAACTTAATGAGAAGAGTGACACTGTTTTCATTGTTTCATATCTTCTTAATATCTGGCATAGAAATCAGCCAGATTCTCATTTCTGCTTCTGTATTAAGTCTGTAGCTGATAATGTTTATCTTTAAGCCTTAACATAAATAAGTTGTTGGAAAAGAGAGGAGTAGTTTAGTAATTTTCAAATAATTGTGCATTTTCTATTTTGTATTACACTAAAACTTGATAAGTGATAGTTTCTTTTAAGGTGTGAACCTAAAACAATAAGTGAAAGTGTTAATTGCTCAGTTGTGTCCGACGTTTTGTGACCCCATGAACTGTAGCCTGCCAGGCTTTGCTGTCCATGGAATTCTCCAGGCAAGAATACTGGAGTGGGTAGTCATTCCTGTCTTCAAGGGATCTTCCTGACACAGGGATCGAAACTAGGTCTCCTGCTCTGAAGGCAAATTCTTTACTGCTGAGCCACCTGGAAGACCCATTTAGAGAGAATAAGGGGAAGTTGGTAGTTCAGTTCAGTTGCTCAGTTGTATCTGACTCCTTGTGACCCCATGGACTGAAGCATGCCAGGCCTCCCTGTCCATCACCAACTCCCGGAGTTTACCCAGACTCATCTCCATTGAGTCGGTGATGCCATCCAACCATCTCATGCTCTGTCGTCCCCTTCTCCTCCCGCCTTCACTCTTTCCCAGCTTCAGGATCTTTTCCAGTGGGTCAACTCTTCGCATCAGGTGGCCAAAGTATTGGAGTTTCAGCTTCAACATCAGTCCTTCCAATGAACACTCAGGACTGATTTCCTTTAGGATGGACTGGTTGGGTCTCCTTGCAGTCCAAGGGACTCTGAGGAGTCTTTTCCAACAGCACAGTTCAAAAGAATCAATTCTTCCGTGCTCAGCTTTCTTTATAGTCCAGCTCTCCCATCCATCTATGACTACTGTAAAAACCATAGCCTTGACTAGACGGACCTTTGTTGGCAAAGTAATATCTTTGCTTTTTAACCTGCTGTCTAGGTTGGTCATAGCTTTTCTTCCAAGGAGCAAGCATCTTCTAATTTCATCACTGCAGTCACCATCTACAGTGATTTTTGGAGCCCCAAAAAATAGTCTGTCACTGTTTCCACTGTTTGCCCATCTGCTTGCCATGAAGTGATGGGACCAAATGCCATGATTTTAGTTTTCTGAATGTTGAGCTTCAAGCCAACTTTTTCACTCTCCTCTTTCCCTTTCATCAAGAGGCTGTCTAGTTCTTCTTCGCTTTCTGCCATAAGGGTGGTGTTATCTGCATATCTGAGGTTATTGATATTTCTCCTGGCAGTCTTGATTCCAGCTTGTGCTTCTTCCAGCCCAGCATTTCTCATGATGTACTCTGCGTATAAGTTAAGTAAGCAGAGTGACAATATACAGCCTTGATGTACTCCTTTTCCTATTTGGAACCAGTATGTTTCTCCATGTCCAGTTCTAACTGTTGCTTCTTGACTGAATACAGATTTCTCAGGAGGCAGGTCAGGTGGTCTGGTATTCCCATCTCTCTAAGAATTTTCCAGTTTGTTGTGATCCACACAGTCAAAGGCTTTGGTATAATCAGTAAAGCAGAAATAGATGTTTTTCTGGAACTCTCTTGCTTTTTTGATGATCCATGAGATGTTGGCAATTTGATCTCTGGTTCTCTGTCTTTTCTAAAACCAGCTTGAACATTTGGAAGTTCATGGTTCACATATTCTCCAAGCCAGGCTTGGAGAATTTTGAGCATTACTTTACTAGCGTGTGTGATGAGTGCAATTGTGTGGTAGTTTGAGCATTCTTTGTCATTGCCCTTCTTTAGGAATTGGAGTGAAAATTGACCTTTTCCAGTCCTGTGACCACTGCTGAGTTTTCCAAATTTGCTGGCATATTGAGTGCAACACTTTCACAGCATCATCTTTTAGGATTTGAAGTAGGTCCACTGGAATTTCATCACCTCCCCTACCTTTGTTTGAAGTGATGCTTCCTAAGGCTCTCTTGACTTCACATTCCAGGATGTCTGGCTCTAGGTGAGTGATCACACCATTGTGATTATCTGGGTCATGAAGATCTTTTTTGTACAGTTCTTCTGTGTATTCTTGCTACCTGTCTTACTATCTTCTGCTTCTGTTAGGTCCATACCATTTCTGTCCTTTATTGTGCCCATCTTTGCATGAAATGGTCCCTTGGTATCTCTAATTTTCTTGCTTTTTCCCATTTCTTGCTAATTCCCATTCTTTTCCTCCATTTCCTTGCACTGATCACTGAGGAAAGCTTTCTTATCTCTCCTTGCTGTTTTTTGGAACTCTGAATTCAAATGGGTATATCTTTCCTTTTCTCCTTTGCTGTTGGCGTCTCTTCTTTTCACAGTTTTTTGTAAGGCCTCCTCAGACAGCCATTTTGCTTCTTTGCATTTCTTTTTGGAGATGGTCTTGATCCCTGTCTCCTGTACAGTGTCACGAACCACCATCCATAGTTCACCAGGCACTCTGTCTATCAGATCTAGTCCCTTAAAGCTATTTGTCCCTTCCTTGGGGCTGTTATAAATCAGAAGTCTGTTGGAAGAAACTGGGAGCTTATAGTGTAATGGCTTTTCATTGGCCAAGTTGTGGCACTCTCTCATTACCTGAGCTGTTACAGCAAGGAGAAAATCTCTCTTCCTCCACTGAAAGTAGTAAGATAGTGTTACTTCCTGCAGGAAATGGAAGATATTCTCTTCTTACTGGAGTCTGTGTTGATGTCCAGTGATACCTGCTTGAAAGCTATCCCTTCTGGCCTCCTCATTCTATTTTAGTTAGGTTTCTCTCTCCATTAATTTTCACAAAGGGTTAGTTCCAGTGTAAAATTTGAATTCATATCAGTGAACTTTTTGTACGTTATTACATTAAAATCCACTGGTCTTTCATGTCCTTTTAATGGATCTTTTGCATGCTGTTGAAAGATCATGTATTGGTTATTTGGAAAATGCTGGTTCACTGGTATATGCTGATCCACAAAACATTGACAAATTTTATTACACAATATCTAAAAAATCATATTCATCAGTATTACTAATCTCATCAGCATCTATATCGGGAACCCATCAAGTTAGTGATGAATGGTGGTGGTGATTTAGTCGCTAAGTTGTGTCCGACTCTTGCAACCCCACGAACTGTAGCCCGCCAGACTCCTCTGTCCGTGGGATTTTCCAGGCAAGAACATTGGAGTGGGTTGCGATTTCCTTCTCCTAGTGGTGAATACAAATTTCCAAATTGCTAATTTTCTTGAAAACTTGAATTTTATCATTGGGAACATATACTGTCAGTTATTTTCCTTGAAGTAATGGGTTCTATGGTTTTCAAGAAAGTGTCTACTGTGTAGCCCAACCTGAATAGCCTTGGTTTGTCATTTTATGTAAAAATAGTTTTCCATGAAAAAATGGCTACTTTAGCTAGCAGCTTAGCTGCACAAAACAGCCATTGTATTTCTACATGCAGCAAAAGTGCTTTATGAATATTTCCTGTTTCATCACATAGGATATTAAAAAGAAGTGTACTCAAAGATTGAGACTTTAGAACACTTGGTAATTTTTACCACCTTCTTTAAGGACATTTTGATGGGAAAATGGATGGGGGGGTGGATAGTTGGAGTGGCTGGTGAGTCAGATTACCGTGACTGCTAGTTACTCACTGATGCTTTTGTTTTTTTGTTTTTTTTTTTTTTTTAATTTGTTTATTTTTGTCTGCACTGGGTTTTAGTTGCTGCAAGTGGGCTTTTCTCTAGTTGTGCCAAGGTCTGCTCTTCCTTGCTATGCACAGGCTTCTCGATGCAGTGGTGTCTCTTGTTGCAGAGTACGGGCTCTAGAGTGTGCAGGCTTCAGTAGTTGTGACATACAGGCTCAAAAGTTGCAGCATACGGGTTTAGTTGCCCTGAGGCATGTGGAATCTTTCTGGATCAGGGATTGAACCCCTGTCCCCTGCACAGGCATGTGGATTCTCAACCACTGGACCACCAGGGAAGTCCTCATCATTGCTTTTGTACCATCAGTAAAAATATCAACACAGTGAAGAAAGCAAATAGTTTTTAAGATGAAATAGTTTTGACCTCGTGGACCCTCTGAAGTGAGTGTCTCAGGAACCCACCAGGAGTCCATGGACCACATTTTGAATATCTTTTTTTTTGTTTTTAATGTTTACAAGCCCATTTGAATTTACTCTTTTGTGAAGAGTCTATTCAAATCTTTTGCTTGTTTTTCTGTTGGGTTGTCTTGTCTTCTTATGATTTGTAGACATGGTTCATATAGTCTGGATTTAGTCCTTTGTCAGACATATGTATTACAATGTGTATTACAGTGTCTTCCCTCTGTAGCTTGCCTTTACCCTCTGTTAAGGGTGTTTTTTTAATTAAAACATTCTTAATATTTTATGTAATTCCGTTTATCAATACCTTCCCTTTATATGGGGTGCTTTTTTGACCTGTTTGAGAAAATTTTGACCTATCCTATGGTCATGTAGAATTTCTCATGTACTCTAGAAGCTCTGTTGTTTTACCTTTTATATTAAGATAATCCATTTGAAATTAATTTTGTGTGTGTTGTGAGATAGATACATGTTTTACCATATTGATATCCAGTTGATCTAGCACCATATTTGGAAAAGAATTATCCCCTACCTATGCCACCTTAATAATTTTCATTTTTCATTACTCGTAATACAATGATAGTTGCCCTCATTCTTTTCATTGTAATGGAAGTAATCTTGATCCTTTTGATTTTTTCCCCCCATGGATGGCAAAGCTGGTTCAGTAATATTTATATGACTGCTATATAGAGTGCCAACTATTGCAGAAATTGCTTGGCATTTCATCCATATTCTCTTATTTAATTCTCTCAACCCCATGAGATTAGTAAGGGCTACCCCCCTTTTATGGTTTACATGAAACTGATGTTAATGTACAAGTAACTTGACCACAGTCATTCATGAGCAGAAGTTGTGTTATAGTAATAGAATATTGGATAGGGACTCAACCTTCAAGGAGTTCACAGTTGGTTAGAGCCATTTACCCTTTTTATTCCAGACCATAAGTGTTTCTAAAACAGTTAAAGAAGTATGTCTCAGGTCTGTTGAAGCTCACAGAAGGGTGATTACTCTGAAGGGTTGAGTTGGGACAGGATATAGAAGGAAGGGCTTCACTGAGATAATGCATGATGGACTAAATTTTAAGGGGCTAATAAAAGTTCTGTAGTATTGGGAGTAGTTGGTATTTGTGGCCAAGAGAAAAATGGATACAAATGGGGCTGTGGAATCATCTTGTCATCTCATGTGTGTGTGTTTAGGCAGGGGACGGACCAAGGGGTTGTATATTACTTGTGCTGGTGCGTGAAGGGAGAATAGGTGAATGTGGGGACCACATCACAAGGGATCTTATGTACTAAGAAACTGACTTTGATCCTGGGGTAATGGGAGCCATCAAAATGTTTTGGATAGAGAGTGATTCAATTGGGACCTTTTTCACCATTTTTCCCCCCAAGGAATCCCACTTAGAATGTCAACTTACATAGTTAATATTTGTTGAGCCTTTACTGTGTGCCAGGCTATTATTACACTAAGTATAGAATATAGTCTCTCTTAAGCAAGAGAATGAGAGGTACCTGCTCTTGTTATCCCACTTTTTGGAAAATAAAATAAACTGAGACACAGAATGGTAAATCAACTTGCCCAAAGAAACAGCTCATAAAAGGTGGTGTGGGATTCAGCCCTTAGTATTTTCTCCTTTTGACACTTATAACAGCCATTGCTTCAGAAGAAGCTATCTTGACTTGCATTATTCCAAGAACAAAGAGAAAGCTGGTATGGTTGGAACATGGTGAGACATGGTGATAGGAGATGACTCTGTAGGGGTAAGCACAGGACAGTTTGTGTAGAGCCTTGGGGTCAGTGTCAGGAGAAGTGGGAAGCCACTAGGTGTGTTTAACAAGAGAGAGACTTGATATCATTTCCCTTTTTTTTTTTTTTAATTCCTCTGGCTCCTTTGTAGAGAATGGATTAGAGAGGGATAAGAGTAGAAAAAATAAGATCAGGTAAAGAGCTGACACAGGCACTCTGGCAAGAAATAATGGTGGTAGATGGTGGCAGATACGAGGATAACCTGGGATATATTTGGTTGTACACTTTACAGGACTTGCTTATGGGTTGGCTTAATGACGGGAAGAAAAAACCAGGATGATGCAAGGAGGCTTTTTTTAGCCTAAGTCATTTCTAATTTGAGGCTACCATAGCTTCAGGGAACATGCTTTTCATGCAACTTAGAGCACAGCTCTGAATTTTCTTAGCGTGCATTCCCAACAGTAGAATTAACTACATTAAGGACTAAGCTGTAAAGAACAATATTGCATAGGAACCTGGAATGTTAGGTCCATGAATCAAGGCAAATTGGAAGTGGTCGAACAGGATATGGCAAGAATGAACATTGACATTTTAGGAGTCAGTGAATTAAAATGGACTGGAATGGGAGAACTTAATTCAGATGACCACTGTATCTACTACTGTGGTCAGGAATCCCTTAGAAGAAATGGAGTATCCCTCATTATCAACAAAAGAGTCCAAAATTCAGTACTTGGGTGCAATTTCAGAAACGACAGAATGATCTCTTGTTCATTTCCAAGGCAAGCCATTCAATATCACAGTAATCCAAGTCTATGCCCCAACCAGTAATGATGAAGAAGCTGAAGTTGAATGGTTCTATAAAGACCTACAAGACCTTCTGGAACTAATACCCAAAAAAGATGTCCTTTTCATCATAGGGGACTGGAATGCAAAAGTAGGAAGTCAAGAGATGCCTGGAATAACAGGCAAATTTGGCCTTGGAGTACAGAATGAAGCAGGGCAAAGGCTAACAAGCATTTTGCCAAGAGAACGCACTGGTCATGGCAAACACCCTCTTCCAGCAACGCAAGAGACGACTCTATACATGGACATCACCAGATGGTCAATACCGAAATCAGATTGATTCTGTTCTTTGCAGCCAAAGATGGAGAAGCTCTATACAGTCAGGAAAAACAAGACCAGGAGCTGACTGTTGCTTAGATCATGAACTCCTTACTGCCAAATTCAGACTGAAATTGAAGAAAGTAGGGAAGACCACTAGACCATTCAGGCATGACCTAAATCACATACCTTACGATTATACAGTGGAAGTGACAAATAGATTCAATGGATTAGATCTGATAGACAGACTGACTGAAGAACTACGGATGGAGGTTCATGACATTGGACAGGAGACAGGAATCAAGACCATCCCCAAGAAAAAGAAATGCAGAAAGGCAAAATGGTTATTTGAGGAAGCCTTACAAATAGCTGAGAAAAGAGAAGCAAAAGGAGAAAAGTAAAGATATACCCATCTGAATGCAGAGTTCCAAAGAATAGCAAGGAGAGATAAGAAAGCCTTCCTCAGTGATCAATGCAAAGAAATAGAGGAAAACAATAGATAGGGAAAGACTAGCGATGTCTTCAAGAAAATTAGAGATTTCAAGGGAACATTTTATGCAGTTCAGTTCAGTTCAGTCACTCAGTCGTGTCCAACTCTTTGCAACCCCCTGAATTGCAGCACGCCAGGCCTCCCTGTCCATCACCAACTCCCGGAGTTTACTCAAACTCATGCCCATCACCAACTCCTGGAGTTTACTCAAACTCATGCCCATAGAGTCAGTGATGCCATCCAGCCATCTCATCCTCTGTCGTCCCCTTCTTCTCCTGCCCCCAATCCCTCCCAGCATCAGGGTCTTTTCCAATGAGTCAACTCTTCGCATGAGGTGGCCAAAGTATTGGAGTTTCAGCTTCAACATCAGTCCTTCCAATGAACACTCAGGACTGATTTCCTTTAGGATGGACTGGTTGGGTCTCCTTGCAGTCCAAGGGACTCTGAGGAGTCTTTTCCAACAGCACAGTTCAAAAGAATCAATTCTTCCGTGCTCAGCTTTCTTTATAGTCCAGCTCTCCCATCCATCTATGACTACTGTAAAAACCATAGCCTTGACTAGACGGACCTTTGTTGGCAAAGTAATATCTTTGCTTTTTAACCTGCTGTCTAGGTTGGTCATAGCTTTTCTTCCAAGGAGCAAGCATCTTCTAATTTCATCACTGCAGTCACCATCTACAGTGATTTTTGGAGCCCCAAAAAATAGTCTGTCACTGTTTCCACTGTTTGCCCATCTGCTTGCCATGAAGTGATGGGACCAAATGCCATGATTTTAGTTTTCTGAATGTTGAGCTTCAAGCCAACTTTTTCACTCTCCTCTTTCCCTTTCATCAAGAGGCTGTCTAGTTCTTCTTCGCTTTCTGCCATAAGGGTGGTGTTATCTGCATATCTGAGGTTATTGATATTTCTCCTGGCAGTCTTGATTCCAGCTTGTGCTTCTTCCAGCCCAGCATTTCTCATGATGTACTCTGCGTATAAGTTAAGTAAGCAGAGTGACAATATACAGCCTTGATGTACTCCTTTTCCTATTTGGAACCAGTATGTTTCTCCATGTCCAGTTCTAACTGTTGCTTCTTGACTGAATACAGATTTCTCAGGAGGCAGGTCAGGTGGTCTGGTATTCCCATCTCTCTAAGAATTTTCCAGTTTGTTGTGATCCACACAGTCAAAGGCTTTGGTATAATCAGTAAAGCAGAAATAGATGTTTTTCTGGAACTCTCTTGCTTTTTTGATGATCCATGAGATGTTGGCAATTTGATCTCTGGTTCTCTGTCTTTTCTAAAACCAGCTTGAACATTTGGAAGTTCATGGTTCACATATTCTCCAAGCCAGGCTTGGAGAATTTTGAGCATTACTTTACTAGCGTGTGTGATGAGTGCAATTGTGTGGTAGTTTGAGCATTCTTTGTCATTGCCCTTCTTTAGGAATTGGAGTGAAAATTGACCTTTTCCAGTCCTGTGACCACTGCTGAGTTTTCCAAATTTGCTGGCATATTGAGTGCAACACTTTCACAGCATCATCTTTTAGGATTTGAAGTAGGTCCACTGGAATTTCATCACCTCCCCTACCTTTGTTTGAAGTGATGCTTCCTAAGGCTCTCTTGACTTCACATTCCAGGATGTCTGGCTCTAGGTGAGTGATCACACCATTGTGATTATCTGGGTCATGAAGATCTTTTTTGTACAGTTCTTCTGTGTATTCTTGCTACCTGTCTTACTATCTTCTGCTTCTGTTAGGTCCATACCATTTCTGTCCTTTATTGTGCCCATCTTTGCATGAAATGGTCCCTTGGTATCTCTAATTTTCTTGCTTTTTCCCATTTCTTGCTAATTCCCATTCTTTTCCTCCATTTCCTTGCACTGATCACTGAGGAAAGCTTTCTTATCTCTCCTTGCTGTTTTTTGGAACTCTGAATTCAAATGGGTATATCTTTCCTTTTCTCCTTTGCTGTTGGCGTCTCTTCTTTTCACAGTTTTTTGTAAGGCCTCCTCAGACAGCCATTTTGCTTCTTTGCATTTCTTTTTGGAGATGGTCTTGATCCCTGTCTCCTGTACAGTGTCACGAACCACCATCCATAGTTCACCAGGCACTCTGTCTATCAGATCTAGTCCCTTAAAGCTATTTGTCCCTTCCTTGGGGCTGTTATAAATCAGAAGTCTGTTGGAAGAAACTGGGAGCTTATAGTGTAATGGCTTTTCATTGGCCAAGTTGTGGCACTCTCTCATTACCTGAGCTGTTACAGCAAGGAGAAAATCTCTCTTCCTCCACTGAAAGTAGTAAGATAGTGTTACTTCCTGCAGGAAATGGAAGATATTCTCTTCTTACTGGAGTCTGTGTTGATGTCCAGTGATACCTGCTTGAAAGCTATCCCTTCTGGCCTCCTCATTCTATTTTAGTTAGGTTTCTCTCTCCATTAATTTTCACAAAGGGTTAGTTCCAGTGTAAAATTTGAATTCATATCAGTGAACTTTTTGTACGTTATTACATTAAAATCCACTGGTCTTTCATGTCCTTTTAATGGATCTTTTGCATGCTGTTGAAAGATCATGTATTGGTTATTTGGAAAATGCTGGTTCACTGGTATATGCTGATCCACAAAACATTGACAAATTTTATTACACAATATCTAAAAAATCATATTCATCAGTATTACTAATCTCATCAGCATCTATATCGGGAACCCATCAAGTTAGTGATGAATGGTGGTGGTGATTTAGTCGCTAAGTTGTGTCCGACTCTTGCAACCCCACGAACTGTAGCCTGCCAGACTCCTCTGTCCGTGGGATTTTCCAGGCAAGAACATTGGAGTGGGTTGCGATTTCCTTCTCCTAGTGGTGAATACAAATTTCCAAATTGCTAATTTTCTTGAAAACTTGAATTTTATCATTGGGAACATATACTGTCAGTTATTTTCCTTGAAGTAATGGGTTCTATGGTTTTCAAGAAAGTGTCTACTGTGTAGCCCAACCTGAATAGCCTTGGTTTGTCATTTTATGTAAAAATAGTTTTCCATGAAAAAATGGCTACTTTAGCTAGCAGCTTAGCTGCACAAAACAGCCATTGTATTTCTACATGCAGCAAAAGTGCTTTATGAATATTTCCTGTTTCATCACATAGGATATTAAAAAGAAGTGTACTCAAAGATTGAGACTTTAGAACACTTGGTAATTTTTACCACCTTCTTTAAGGACATTTTGATGGGAAAATGGATGGGGGGGGTGGATAGTTGGAGTGGCTGGTGAGTCAGATTACCGTGACTGCTAGTTACTCACTGATGCTTTTGTTTTTTTTTTTTTTTTTAATTTGTTTATTTTTGTCTGCACTGGGTTTTAGTTGCTGCAAGTGGGCTTTTCTCTAGTTGTGCCAAGGTCTGCTCTTCCTTGCTGTGCACAGGCTTCTCGATGCAGTGGTGTCTCTTGTTGCAGAGTACGGGCTCTAGAGTGTGCAGGCTTCAGTAGTTGTGACATACAGGCTCAGAAGTTGCAGCATACGGGTTTAGTTGCCCTGAGGCATGTGGAATCTTTCTGGATCAGGGATTGAACCCCTGTCCCCTGCACAGGCATGTGGATTCTCAACCACTGGACCACCAGGGAAGTCCTCATCATTGCTTTTGTACCATCAGTAAAAATATCAACACAGTGAAGAAAGCAAATAGTTTTTAAGATGAAATAGTTTTGACCTCGTGGACCCTCTGAAGTGAGTGTCTCAGGAACCCACCAGGGGTCCATGGACCACATTTTGAATATCTTTTTTTTGTTTTTAATGTTTACAAGCCCATTTGAATTTACTCTTTTGTGAAGAGTCTATTCAAATCTTTTGCTTGTTTTTCTGTTGGGTTGTCTTGTCTTCTTATGATTTGTAGACATGGTTCATATAGTCTGGATTTAGTCCTTTGTCAGACATATGTATTACAATGTGTATTACAGTGTCTTCCCTCTGTAGCTTGCCTTTACCCTCTGTTAAGGGTGTTTTTTTAATTAAAACATTCTTAATATTTTATGTAATTCCGTTTATCAATACCTTCCCTTTATATGGGGTGCTTTTTTGACCTGTTTGAGAAAATTTTGACCTATCCTATGGTCATGTAGAATTTCTCATGTACTCTAGAAGCTCTGTTGTTTTACCTTTTATATTAAGATAATCCATTTGAAATTAATTTTGTGTGTGTTGTGAGATAGATACATGTTTTACCATATTGATATCCAGTTGATCTAGCACCATATTTGGAAAAGAATTATCCCCTACCTATGCCACCTTAATAATTTTCATTTTTCATTACTCGTAATACAATGATAGTTGCCCTCATTCTTTTCATTGTAATGGAAGTAATCTTGATCCTTTTGATTTTTTCCCCCCATGGATGGCAAAGCTGGTTCAGTAATATTTATATGACTGCTATATAGAGTGCCAACTATTGCAGAAATTGCTTGGCATTTCATCCATATTCTCTTATTTAATTCTCTCAACCCCATGAGATTAGTAAGGGCTACCCCCCTTTTATGGTTTACATGAAACTGATGTTAATGTACAAGTAACTTGACCACAGTCATTCATGAGCAGAAGTTGTGTTATAGTAATAGAATATTGGATAGGGACTCAACCTTCAAGGAGTTCACAGTTGGTTAGAGCCGTTTACCCTTTTTATTCCAGACCATAAGTGTTTCTAAAACAGTTAAAGAAGTATGTCTCAGGTCTGTTGAAGCTCACAGAAGGGTGATTACTCTGAAGGGTTGAGTTGGGACAGGATATAGAAGGAAGGGCTTCACTGAGATAATGCATGATGGACTAAATTTTAAGGGGCTAATAAAAGTTCTGTAGTATTGGGAGTAGTTGGTATTTGTGGCCAAGAGAAAAATGGATACAAATGGGGCTGTGGAATCATCTTGTCATCTCATGTGTGTGTGTTTAGGCAGGGGACGGACCAAGGGGTTGTATATTACTTGTGCTGGTGTGTGAAGGGAGAATAGGTGAATGTGGGAACCACATCACAAGGGATCTTATGTACTAAGAAACTGACTTTGATCCTGGGGTAATGGGAGCCATCAAAATGTTTTGGATAGAGAGTGATTCAATTGGGACCTTTTTCACCATTTTTCCCCCCAAGGAATCCCACTTAGAATGTCAACTTACATAGTTAATATTTGTTGAGCCTTTACTGTGTGCCAGGCTATTATTACACTAAGTATAGAATATAGTCTCTCTTAAGCAAGAGAATGAGAGGTACCTGCTCTTGTTATCCCACTTTTTGGAAAATAAAATAAACTGAGACACAGAATGGTAAATCAACTTGCCCAAAGAAACAGCTCATAAAAGGTGGTGTGGGATTCAGCCCTTAGTATTTTCTCCTTTTGACACTTATAACAGCCATTGCTTCAGAAGAAGCTATCTTGACTTGCATTATTCCAAGAACAAAGAGAAAGCTGGTATGGTTGGAACATGGTGAGACATGGTGATAGGAGATGACTCTGTAGGGGTAAGCTCAGGACAGTTTGTGTAGAGCCTTGGGGTCAGTGTCAGGAGAAGTGGGAAGCCACTAGGTGTGTTTAACAAGAGAGAGACTTGATATCATTTCCCTTTTTTTTTTTTTTAATTCCTCTGGCTCCTTTGTAGAGAATGGATTAGAGAGGGATAAGAGTAGAAAAAATAAGATCAGGTAAAGAGCTGACACAGGCACTCTGGCAAGAAATAATGGTGGTAGATGGTGGCAGATATGAGGATAACCTGGGATATATTTGGTTGTACACTTTACAGGACTTGCTTATGGGTTGGCTTAATGACGGGAAGAAAAAACCAGGATGATGCAAGGAGGCTTTTTTTAGCCTAAGTCATTTCTAATTTGAGGCTACCATAGCTTCAGGGAACATGCTTTTCATGCAACTTAGAGCACAGCTCTGAATTTTCTTAGCGTGCATTCCCAACAGTAGAATTAACTACATTAAGGACTAAGCTGTAAAGAACAATATTGCATAGGAACCTGGAATGTTAGGTCCATGAATCAAGGCAAATTGGAAGTGGTCGAACAGGATATGGCAAGAATGAACATTGACATTTTAGGAGTCAGTGAATTAAAATGGACTGGAATGGGAGAACTTAATTCAGATGACCACTGTATCTACTACTGTGGTCAGGAATCCCTTAGAAGAAATGGAGTATCCCTCATTATCAACAAAAGAGTCCAAAATTCAGTACTTGGGTGCAATTTCAGAAACGACAGAATGATCTCTTGTTCATTTCCAAGGCAAGCCATTCAATATCACAGTAATCCAAGTCTATGCCCCAACCAGTAATGATGAAGAAGCTGAAGTTGAATGGTTCTATAAAGACCTACAAGACCTTCTGGAACTAATACCCAAAAAAGATGTCCTTTTCATCATAGGGGACTGGAATGCAAAAGTAGGAAGTCAAGAGATGCCTGGAATAACAGGCAAATTTGGCCTTGGAGTACAGAATGAAGCAGGGCAAAGGCTAACAAGCGTTTTGCCAAGAGAACGCACTGGTCATAGCAAACACCCTCTTCCAACAACGCAAGAGACGACTCTATACATGGACATCACCAGATGGTCAATACCGAAATCAGATTGATTCTGTTCTTTGCAGCCAAAGATGGAGAAGCTCTATACAGTCAGGAAAAACAAGACCAGGAGCTGACTGTTGCTTAGATCATGAACTCCTTACTGCCAAATTCAGACTGAAATTGAAGAAAGTAGGGAAGACCACTAGACCATTCAGGCATGACCTAAATCACATACCTTACGATTATACAGTGGAAGTGACAAATAGATTCAATGGATTAGATCTGATAGACAGACTGACTGAAGAACTACGGATGGAGGTTCATGACATTGGACAGGAGACAGGAATCAAGACCATCCCCAAGAAAAAGAAATGCAGAAAGGCAAAATGGTTATTTGAGGAGGCCTTACAAATAGCTGAGAAAAGAGAAGCAAAAGGAGAAAAGTAAAGATATACCCATCTGAATGCAGAGTTCCAAAGAATAGCAAGGAGAGATAAGAAAGCCTTCCTCAGTGATCAATGCAAAGAAAGAGAGGAAAACAATAGATAGGGAAAGACTAGCGATCTCTTCAAGAAAATTGGAGATTTCAAGGGAACATTTTATGCAGTTCAGTTCAGTTCAGTCACTCAGTCGTGTCCAACTCTTTGCAACCCCCTGAATTGCAGCACGCCAGGCCTCCCTGTCCATCACCAACTCCCGGAGTTTACTCAAACTCATGCCCATCACCAACTCCCGGAGTTTACTCAAACTCATGCCCATAGAGTCAGTGATGCCATCCAGCCATCTCATCCTCTGTCGTCCCCTTCTTCTCCTGCCCCCAATCCCTCCCAGCATCAGGGTCTTTTCCAATGAGTCAACTCTTCGCATGAGGTGGCCAAAGTATTGGAGTTTCAGCTTCAACATCAGTCTTTCCAATGAACACCCAGGACTGATCTCCTTTAGGATGGACTGGTTGGATCTCCTTGCAGTCCAAAGGACTCTCAGGAGTCTTCTCCAACACCACAGTTCAAAAGCATCAATTCTTCCGTGCTCAGCTTTCTTTATAGTCCAACTCTCACATCCATACATGACCACTGGAAAAACCATAGCTTTGACTAGACAGACCTTTGTTGACAAAGTAATGTCTTTGCTTTTTAATATGCTGTCTAGGTTGGTCATAACTTTCTTTCCAAGGAGTAAGCGTCTTTTAATTTCATGGCTGCAGTCACCATCTGCAGTGATTTTGGAGCCCAGAAAAATAAAGTCTGACACTGTTTTCACTGTTTCTCCATCTGTTTGCCATGATGTGATGGGACCAGCTGCCAAGATCTTAGTTCTCTGAATGTTGAGCTTCAAGCCAACTTTTTCACTCTCCTCTTTCACTTTCATCAAGAGGCTTTTAGTTCATCTTCACTTTCTGCCATAAGGGCGGTGTCATCTGCATATCTGAGGTTATTGATATTTCTCCTGGCAGTCTTGATTCCAGCTTGTGCTTCTTCCAGCCCAGCATTTCTCATGATGGACTCTGCATAGAACTTAAATAAGCAGGGTGACAATATACAGCCTTCACGTACTCCTTTTCCTATTTGGAACCAGTTTGTTGTTCCATGTCCAGTTCTAACTGTTGCTTCCTGACCTGCATACAGGTTTCTCAAGAGGCAGGTCATGTGGTCTAGTATTCCCATCTCTTTCAGAACTTTCCATAGTTTATTGTGATCCTCAGAGTCTAAGGCTTTGGGTAGTCAATAAAGCAGAAATAGATGTTTTTCTGGAACTCTCTTGCTTTTTCGATGATCCAGCGGATGTTGGCAATTTGATCTCTGGTTCCTCTGCCTTTTCTAAAACCTGCTTGAACATCTGGAAGTTCACGGTTCACATATTGCTGAAGCGTGACTTGGAGAATTTTGAGCATTACTAGCGTGTGAGATGAGTGCAATTGTGCAGTAGTTTGAGCATTCTTTGGCATTGCCTTTCTTAGGGATTGGAATGAAAACTGACGTTTCCCAGTCCTGTGGCCACTGCTGAGTTTTACAAATTTGCTGGCATATTGAGTGCAGCACTTTCACAGCATCATCTTTCAGGATTTGAAATGGCTCAACTGGAGTTCCATCACATCCACTACCTTTGTTCGTAGTGATGCTTTCTAAGGCCCACCAGACTTCACATTCCAGGATGTCTGGCTCTAGGTGAGTGATCACACCATTGTGATTATCTGGGTCGTGAACATCTTTTTTGTACAGTTCTTCTGTGTATTCTTGCCACCTCTTCTTAATATCTTCTGCTTCTGTTAGGTCCATACCATTTCTGTCCTTTATCAAACCCATCTTTGCGTGAAATGTCCCCTTGGTATCTCTAATATTCTTGAAGAGATCTCTAGTCTTTCACATTCTGTTGTTTTCCTCTATTTCTTTGCATTGATCACTGAGGAAGGCTTTCTTATCTCTCCTGGCTATTCTTTGGAACTCTGCATTCAAATGGGAATATCTTTCCTTTTCTCCTTTGCTTTTCGCTTCTCTTCTTTGCACAGCTATTTGTAAGACCTTTTCAGACAACCATTTTGCCTTTTTGCATTTCTTTTCCATGGGGATGGTCTTGATCCCTGTCTCCTGTACAATGTCACGAACCTCCGTCCATAGTTCATCAGGCTCTCTGTCTATCAGATCTAGTTCCTTAAATCTATTTTATGCAGAGATGGACACAATAAAGGACAGAAATGGTATGGACCTAGCAGAAACAGAAGATACTAAGAAGAGGTGGCAAGAATACACAGAAAGTTATAGTGAAGTCGCTCAGTCATGTCCAACTCTTTGCAACCCCATGGACTGTAGCCTCCCAGCTCCTCCATCCATGGGATTTTCCAGGCAAGAGTACTGGAGTGGGCTGCCATTCTCTTCTCCAGGGGATCTTCCTGACCCAGGGATCGAACCCGGGTCTCCTGCATTGTAGGCAGACGCTTTACCATCTAAGCCACCAGGGAAGTCCCAGAATTCACAGAAGAACTATACAAAAAAGATCTTCATAACCAAGATAACCACAATGGTGTGATCACTCACCTAGAGCCAGACATCCTGGAATGTGATGTCAAGTGGGCCTTCAGAAACATCACTATGAACAAAGCTAGTGGAGGTGATGGAATTCCAGTTGAACTATTTCAAATCCTAAAACATGGTGCTGTGAAAGTGCTGCACTCAATATGCCAGCAAATTTGTAAAACTCAGCAGCGGCCACAGGACTGGAAAACATCAGTTTTCATCCCAAAGAAAGGCAGTGTCAAAGAATGTTCAACCTACCACACAATTGCACTCATCTTACATGCTAGCCAAGTAATGCTCAAAATTCTCCAAGCCAGGCTTCAACAGTACATGAACCTTGAACTTCCAGATGTTCAAGATGGATTTAGAAAAGGCAGAGGAACCAGAGATCTAATTGCCAACATCCGTTGGATCATTGAAAAAGCAAGAGAATTCCAGAAAAACATCTACTTCTGCTTTATCAACTATGCCAAAGCCTTCGACTGTGTGGATTACAACAAAGTGTGGAAAATTCTTCAAGAGATGGGAATTCCAGACCACCTGACCTGCCTCCTGAGAAATCTGTATGCAGGTCAAGAAGCAACAGTTAGAACTGGACATGGAATAGCAGACTGGTTCCAAATCGGGAAAGGAGTACATCAAGGCTGTATATTGTCACCTTGTTTATTTAGCTTATATGCAGAGTACCTCATGAGAAATGCTGGGCTGGATGATGCACAAGCTGGACTCAAAATTGCCGGAAGAAATATCAATAACCTCAGATATGCAGATGACACCACCCTTATGGCAGAAAGTGAAGAAGAACTAAAGAGTCTCTTGATGAAAGTGAAAGAGGAGAGTGAACAAATTGGCTTAAAACTCAGCATTCAAAAAACTAAGATCATGGCATCTGGTCCCATCACTTCATGTCAAATAGATTGGGAAACAATGGAAACAGTGGCAGACTTTATTTTTTTGGGCTCCAAAATCACTGCAGATGGTGACTGCAGCCATGAAATAAAAAGATGCTTGCTCCTTGGAAGAAAAGCTATGACCAACCTAGACAGCCTATTAAAAAGCAGAGACATCACTTTGCCAGCAAAGGTCTGTCTAGTCAAAGCTGTGGTTTTTCCAGTAGTCACGTATGGATGTGGGAGTTGGACTATAACGAAAGCTGAGTGCCGAAGAATTGATACTTTTGAACTGTGGTGTTGTAAAAGACTCTTTAGAGTCCCTTGGATTGCAAAGGGGTCAAACCAGTCAATCCTAAAGGAAATCAGTCCTGAATATTCATTGGAAGGAAAGATGCTGAAGCTGAAACTCCAAAACTTTGGCCACCTGATGTGAAAAACTGACTCATCTGAAAAGATCTTGATGCTAGGAAAGACAGAAGGCAGGAGGAGAAGGGGATGACAGAGGATGAGATGGTTGGATGGCATCACCAATTAGATGGACATGAGTTTGAGCAAGCTCCGGGAGATGGTGATGGCCAAGGAAGCCTGGTGTGCTGCAGTCCTTGGGGTTGCAAAGAGTCAGACACAACTGAGTGACTGAACTCAACTGAGCTGAAGGACTAAACCTCCTTTTAAAAATTTTGATACACATTGCCCAGTTGCCTTCCTCCACAATGGTATTAATTAGCATACTGCCTCTATTTTGATGTCATTTGCCTATCCTTTTCATTGCTAGAGTTAGTCTCCTTTTTCTTTTAAATTATTTAGAAAGGCATCATTCTTATAACATTTGTAAGCTTAACTGAACCCAAATTCAGTTTCTTGTTGTTACCCCATTCCTTGCCAGCTGTTGACTGGAGGCCTCTCTCTCATCTCCTTAAACTTCTTGCATTTCTCCTCACATGGCTGCGTCCATATTTAAAGCCAGCAGCAGTGTGTCAGGTTCTTCTCATGCTTCAAGTCTTCCCTTCCACCTTTTCTTCTGCCACCAGCCAGAGAAAGTTCTCTGCTTTTAAAGGTCCGTATGATTAGATGAGCTGACCTAGATAATCCCCCATTTCTGAGGTCCTCTGTGCCATAAAACATAAATGTAGGAGTGATTTCTTACCACACTCACAGATTCTGGGGGATTAAAAAGTATGGAAGATTGACAAGGGGCCATTTTTACCAAAGGCAAAATACATTTACCCTTCCCTAGAGTTCTGAGGATTCTTGTGCAGTTACTGTGTCAGCTCAGCCTGAAAATATTGTCTAAATCTCATCAGCTTAAAGGACCCAGATCTCACCTTCTGAATCATCTAAATCAGGCATAGTGGAAGCTCCTGAGTACAACTGCTTTCTGTCTCTTGTCCAGAGAAATGGATTGTCTGTTCTCATCATAACACTGGTCAGATGGGCGATGGATAACAGTTAACTTTTTTCTAACACGGAAAAACAACATGAACATGAAAGTTACTAATTACAGCATTATTTATAATTACATACCAGAAGCAATACCAATACCTACATTAGAAGAATTTTAAAGATTTTCTTCACTTCAGTGAATATTATTTGATCATTAAAAATTTTAATAGCAAGGACAAACAACATGAGAAATGTAGGACACAAATGGAGGAAAATAGATCTAATTGTACTTACAATTTTCATATAAGCATATAAAAATATGCTCATAAAAAGACTAGAAAGAAATAGCAAAAATAATTATTGTGTATAGAGTCAGATGATGGGTAACATTTTTCTTACTATTTTTTAGTATGAAATATGCATATTTTTCTTTTAAAAATCATTGTTCACAGCCTAAATGCAGTATTTTCCAACCATTCTCAATCTCTCATTCACCTTTGAACTCATAGGATATCCTTGGGATTAGGAAAGGGAAAGGTGTGGTGCCCTGCTTGCTCAGAACACATAGCTGGTGCTCTACTTGTACACACATTCTTGTCTACAGTTATCAGCATCTCCATTTCCCAGTCCTGAATTTCCACATTGGGCAGGACAAAGTACAAAAACCTAGATCACCATGATTCCCCAGCTGAACTTGTATCCTCACTGGGAAGCAACCTAGCCATTTGAGGTCCCCAGACCAGCAATGTCAGATCACACGGGAGCTTTTACAAAATGAAGCATCTCAGATCCCATTCCTGATCTTCTGAATTAAAACCTGCATTTTAGTAAGATTCACCCTCCGATTCATGTGCACGTAACAACTTGAACAGAACTGGCCTACGTGGTTCAAACAATGCCATGAAAACCGAATCAGGTCAGGGTCGAGAAATCTTCAGGTAACTACTGCCGGAACGCCTGTGAAAACACAGCCGGTACTCCCAAAGACGTGTGATGTGCAGATGGAGAGCTTTGTGTTTACTGCTGGTGGTCACCAATGAGTGCAGACCAGCAGCTGTCTTTAAAGCAGACATATTGGTATTGTGTACCAGTTAAAAGCCTAAGTTTGGAAACTTCTGGTTCTGGAGTAAGCACACTCCATCCTGACTTTCCCATTGATTGCAGCTATACAGAATGCATGGAGCAGTTATTTGAGGATGCTGAAAAATAGTAGCAGGTACATTGGGAGAGAAGACCAAAGGCCGAAATACCAATAAATTGGCCTCTGGTATGAACTCAAGGAAGCCCAAAACGAAGAATTAGATCTTGGCATGGAAAGAGAGAACTCCAGGAGAGTCCTCCATTCTGGCTAAAGTACTGAGAATGGGGTCTAGTGCTTAGGGAGAGTTGGAAGAAAATCTCCCATGTATTTTCTTCCTTTCCTCCAAAAATGCCCAGCATGTGACAGTCCAAAAACACTTAAAACTGAGGGAAAAGACGCTTCCTTTCCAATAAGAGTTGTTTCACGAGTATGAAGTGAACCACTGCTGCTTTTTATCCTCTTTGTTCTCCCTCCACTTGATACAGGCATGTGGTCATAGGCACTGTCAGGGGAAGTACATGGCAGAGCACAATAAGCAGTGCCCCAGCTTTCTGGCCAGAGGACCAAAAGAAAAGCCCCAAGGACCTAGAAGGTACCAAGGAGATTTGTTAGTCGCTCAGTCGTGTCTGACTCTTTGCAACCCCAGGGACTCCTCTGTCCATGGAATTCTCCAAGCAAGAATACTGGAGTGGGTTGCCATTTCCTTCTCCACCAAGGAGATAGATCATAGAAATGGAAGAGTTCAGAAAGCAACTCTACAAAGTTTGTGGACTCCAGGCCTTATCTGCACAATGTACATAAGTGGATCTGATTCTAAATAGCACACCAAAAACTTTGGGAACAGAACTGTAGTCTCGCCCACTGCCAGGTCTCAGACTGACCACTGGGTAGCACATATGTGGTACAGAACTAGATAGCACTACAAAGGCTTTGCAAACAGAACTGACGTTGAAACCTGAGCTTGAATCCCAAACCCAGCTGGGTTGATTGCCTGTTAAGACAACAATATCAGGATTCTCCTGAAACCTCATAATAAAATATTAAAAATTGGGGGGAATACAAAGAATCAAGAAAATTTCAGCTCACAAAAAGACAAAACATATGCCAGTATTCCACGGTGACACAAACGTTGGAATAATCAGCTGACAGACAGATAAAGCAGCCGTTAAGAAAATGCTCAGAGAAGTAAGGGCAAATAGTCTTGAAACAAATGGAGTGGTAGAAAATCTCAGCTTAGAAATAAGACACAAAGAATAACCAAATGGGAATTTTAGAAATGAAAAATACAATAATCAAAATAACTTCACTGGATGAATCAGTAGCAGAATAAGAGAAAACAGAGGAAATATTAAATACTTGAAATAGATAAATAGAAATTATCCTATCTGAACAACAGAGACAAAAAATATTTTAAAATAAACAGTTTCAGGAACATGGGACAATTATAAAAGATTATAAATTATACAATCACAATTATAAAAAACACTGGGACCATGAAGGAGAAGAAGAAAAGGAGAAAAGAAAGAGTGTAGTATAGGAAAATTATTTGAAGAAAATAGTGGCTAAAAACTTCTCGGATTTGGCAAAAGACATAAACATACAGATTTTAAAAGCTCAGCAAATCTTAAACAGGATAAACCCAAAGAAGTCCATGCTCATACATAATCACATTGCTAAAAATGGGGAAAAAAAAGTCATGAAAGCAACTAGAGAGAAACATGTGTTGCTTATAGTGGAATAAGAATTTGAATGATTGTGGATTTCTCATCAGAAAACCAGAAATAAGTTGATCACTATTCTTAAAGTATGGAGAAAAAAAGAATTGTCAGAACCAGAATTCTATATCCAACAAATACATCATCTTATTTCTGAAGGATTTTAAGATATTCTTAGTGTAAAAGATACTAAGAGAATTCATAGTCAACAGATTTTCTCAGAAGAAATTGCTAATGAAAGTTCTTCAGACAGAAGGGAAGGGAAATCAAATAGAAACTTAGAACATCAGGAATAAAGGAAGAGCAATAAAAATGGTCAATACTTAGATAACTATAATAGGCTGTTCTCTAATTCAAGAGAATTAGAATATGTTTAATTTGTTGTTGTTCAGCCGCTAAGTTGTGTCCAACTCTTTGCAACCCAATGTACTGTACCCCACCAGACTCCTATGTCCTCGACTATCTGCTGGGGTTTGCTCAAACTCTTGTGCGTTGAGTCAGTGATGCCATCCAACCATTTCATCCTCTGTCCCCGTCTTCAGTTTTTCCCAGTATCAGAGTTTTTTCTAAAGAGTCAGCTCTTCACATCAGATAGCCAAAGTATTGGAGCTTCAACTTCAGTATCTGTCCTTCCAGTGAATATTCAGGGTTGATTTCCTTTAGGATTGACTGTTTTGATCTCCTTGCAGTCCAAGGGTTCTCCAGAGTCTTCTTGGACACCACAATTCACAAGCATAAATTCTTCGGTGCTTAGCCTTTATGGTCCAGCTCTCACATCTGTTCATGACTAATGGAAAAACCATAATTTTAACTCTATGGATCTTTGTGAATAAAGGATTGTCTCTGCTTTTTAATACACTGTCTAGGTTTTCATAGCTTTCCTTCCAAGGAGCAAGTGTCTTTTAATTTCATGACTGCAGTCACCATCCGCAGTGATTTTAGAGCCCAAGAAAATAAAATCTGTCACTGTTTCCACTCTTTACCCCTTCTGTTGAATTATGAAGAGAGAAAACAGAAGAAAGAAAAAAGCAAACAATTGGAAAAGCAATGGTAAAATGGCAGACCTAAATCTAAACATATCACATTAAATGTAAATGGTCTCCATATCCTGGCCATCAGCAGACGAATGGATAAGAAAGCTGTGGTACATGTACACAATGGAATATTACTCAGCCATTAAAAAGAATACATTTGAATCAGTTCTAATGAGATGGATGAAACTGGAGCCCATTATACAGAGTGAAGTAAGCCAGAAAGATAAACACCAATACAGTATACTAATGCATATATATGGAATTTAAAAAGATGGTAATGATAACCCTATATGCAAGACAGAAAAAGAGACACAGATGTATAGAACAGACTTTTGGACTCTTCTGTGGGAGAAGGCGAGGGTGGGATGATCTGAGAGAACAGCATCGAAACATGTATATTATCAAGTGTGAAACAGATCACCAGTCCAGGTTGGGTGCATGAGACAAGTGCTCGGGGCTGGTGCACTGGGATGACCCAGAGGGATGGGATGGGGAGGGAGGTGGGAAGGGGGTTCAGGATGGGGAACACATGTAAATCCATGGCTGATTCATGTCAATGTATGGCAAAATCCACTATAATATTATAAAGTAATTAGCCTCCAACTAATAAAAATAAATGGAGGAAAAAAATAAATGGTCTCAACACACCAACTAAAGGAACATGGCTTTTGAAGTTGGGCAAACCTGGTGTAAATTCATTCTTGGCTGCTTATACTTATCTGGCTTGTGTAAGAACACTTGCTTCTTTGAGCATCAGTTTCCTCATTTGTAAAATAAGTATAAAAGTCACATGGCTTCATAGGGCTATTACAAAGATGAAATAAGGTAATGTATATAAAGAACTCTGCACATCTATCTGTTTAAAAAGTAGAGGAGATGCATATTTGCTCATATATGCAAAGTATCTTTGGAAGGACATAACAAGAAGCTGGTGTTAGTAGTTGTCTATGGGAAGACCTGGTAGGCTGGAGGACAGGGCTAAGAGGGAGAATTTTTTTTCACTTGTACAGGTCCAGAATCCTTTATCTACAACTCTGAAACCAAAGAACACTGAAAAAAAAGTGTTGTTGTTTTCTTTTTTTCTTTTTTTTTTTTCATAAGATTGGCACCAAGCCTTTTTTGGTAGCAAAACGTGACCTGAAGTGGCATGAAGCTCCTGAAGTGGCATAGAATTCATTTTATGTGAATTCTCATTCATTTTGCAGAAATACTAGGGTTTTGTTTACAGGGTGCTACACAGTAATATGTTTGGTATACTCATATTTCTAAAATATGAGAAATTCTGAATTCCAAAACACATTCAGCACAAGATTATGGATCTATGTAGCCTTTGAATTTTGAATTCAATCTGTGTATTGTCTTGAATTTTGAAACTGGTGAAGGCATTACCTATTCACAAAATTAAATTTTAAAAACTAAATTTAGCATGGTGCCTGACACAAAGCATGCTGTCCGTAAATATCGGCAGCTGCTGTTATTCCATTCTTCCAGGCTTTTCCTGTCAACAAATCTGTTCATGTCCAATACTATGTTTCACCATCACAGCAGACCCTGTGACTGTTACTGCTTAGATTTTACATTTTTAAGGACTGAGGTGCAAAGATTTTGTGACAGACGCCTGCCATCCAGCCAGGAAGCCCCCCACCTAGAGTCCCGAGGTTTTTTCTGTTCACCAGGTCACCTCAGCCAGAATGGCATCAGCAGGATTTGTGTGCCCAAGAGAGCCAAGTTGTTTTTTATCTAAGAGCAAAGGAGAGAATGAGGAAATTATGTGTGGTCAGGATCACCCCGAAGCCCCATTAGACAGTCTAGTGGGCCCAGCCAGGCAGATGTGCCTATAGCATTTAGTGTACGAGCATTCTCCTTCGGGGCTTCCCAGGCGGCTCAGCTTTAAGAACCTGCCTGCCAGTGCAAAAGACGTGAGAGACGTGGGTTCAGTCCCTGGGTTGGGAAGACCCCTAGAAGAGGGCATGCAACCCACTCCAGTATTCCTGCCTGGAGAATCCCAAGGACAGAGGAGCCTGGCAGGCTATAGCCCATAGGTTGCAGAGTCAGATGTGACTGAGGTGACTTAGCATGCTCACACTCTCCTTCAGTTGATTACCAGATGAAGTTTTAGGGACTTGATTCTAGAGACTGTACAAAAATTAACTTCTTTTTTTAATCCTGAGAGCCTCATTCAGCACATTCGGGGCTGAGACTATTTTATAATAGGTTCTGGGTGTGTATTTGTGTATATGAGGAGCTCACAGAAGGGTGCATGTGTTGCAGTTAGACTGTGTTGAGTATGAGCCCTAAGGGATATGCCATGACCATTTGAAGTACCCAAGTTGTTGGGGTGGGCCTGGCAACTGCCTTTCTTACCTCTGTTGTTCTTTATTTCTTCTCCCCTCCTCACACTCTGTGGCCTAGGAGAGAAAAATAGAGATGGCTCCATGTTTCAGGAGCCATCAAGGCTCTGTTCTCCAGGTCATTGTTATAGTTGGTTCTGTTTGCTGCTCTGTAAGGGGGCAGTTTGTGGAGACAGATAAAATGCTTCCTGCCCTCTGCACCACCTGGTCTGTCCAGTGAGGCAAGTTGTTGGGAGGCCACCAGAAAGTTTGACTACCAGCTCCATGAACCATGGCTTGGAAACAATAACCTCGATCAGAAAAAATTGCTTCCCTTGGAAACCTTGTCCACCTAATCACAGTGTCTTTTCCAGCTCATTGGTAGAACTGACTGGAGAAGCACCTACTTTTGGATTTTTCCCCAGTTCTTTAATTAATGGCTTCTTACCTGTAAGCTTCGATTAACTACTATTTACAGAGCTTTTCTGAGGTCTGCCATGCCTCAGAACTGTCAGGTTTGTATTGCTTGCCAGGGCTCCAAGTAGATTCCAAAGCACACTTTTTCAAATACCAGATCTTTTTTGTTTCATTATATCCATAGCCAGATCCTTTATAGAAAAAGTAGGGAAGTATAAAGAAGAAATGTCACCCAGGTATAATTGTCACTGTTTGTATTTTCAGTTATACTTCTTTCTAGTTTTACTTATATGCACACACATACACACATTTTAAACATTCTAAGAACATTTGTTTCCATGACTGCATTACCATGATCTACCTAACTGGTCCCCATTTGTGACCAATCCAGTTCCCTTGGTTAAAGTCTTTATGATGATATTTGAATTTCTTTAAGATGATTTGTTGTTGTTTAGTCACTAAGTCGTGTGTGACTCTTTTGTGACCCCATGGCCTGTAGCTCACCAGGCTCCTCTGTCCTGGGATTTCTTAGACAAGAACACTGGAGTGGGTTGCCATTTCCTTCTCCAGGGGATCCTCCGCATCCTCCTACATTGGCAGCAGATTCTTGACCATTGAGCCACATGGAAGCCCTTATGATGGATACCTAGGCATAAAATTATCAGACCATGAGATGCAAAGATACAAAAGGCTTTTGAGAGGCAGTTACAGTGTGTGTGTGTGTGTGTGTGTGTATTAGTATAAACTTGGTTTCCACAAAGCATGCACTAATTTATGCTTCTGGCTCCTGCAGTCTCAGTGTGGGCAAAAATTGGTTCTTGGTGGGGGGTGAAAAAAACCTTAGAAATTCTGTGGCTATCCAGTGGTTTCCAGTGCATAAACTGATGTACAGTATCTGCTTTTAACATTTCATGCGGAGGCCATAATGAGAAAAAGGTTGAGAAACACAATTCTAGCTATATGTGAGCACCCATCTCACTCCACCCTTGGAAGCTTTTAAATTTGAGCTTTTGGTTTGGGATTTTAGAATAGTATTTTTCTGGTCTAAATGTTCTTGATTCTTTGTACAGACTTTAGGAACCTGAGAAAGGTTTGAATAAAATTAAATGTATCTGTTTCCCACTGTTCATATTTTTATCTTTCTACATTATTAGGAATCCTCCATGTTTCTAGCTTTGTGTCCAGCTCTTTTCACGTTACTGTGATTGTAATATTTTCAGTGTTAGTCTGTGCCAAGGACCATTTTGAAATATCCCTTGTTGTTATGGTCTTAGGCAGGGACTCTCGCCGCCTCCATGCCTGGGAGTACATGTGTGTCCCCACAGGCATCAGCTTTGGACCTCTGGGAGCCCAGGCGCCAGGCTGCTCTGGGACTTTGAGTAATCGTCCCTTGTTTGTTTCAGGTGTGATCCCCTGGGCCCGTTTGCTGTCGGGGGAGAGGACCTAGACCCCTTTGGGTGAGTACTGCTGGGGAGGTGGCAGCAACACGACTTGGTCTCGTGGCCTTTCAGCCCCAGCTCATCTTCTAATTTTAGTGCTTTTCATCAGTCTTCCTTTGGGGTGAAGGAGGCATTTGTTGCCGAGTGGCTGAGGAAGCACTCCCACTGTTCTGCTCTGCCATGCCTGGAGCAGTGCAAGAGGGCTCTGAATGTTGGGGAGCAACTGGGCAAGCCCAGTGGGCAGTTCCTCTCTTGTTTTCTGGCCATGCTTTCCCTGGTGGAACGATACCCCCAGGGGGTCTGTCAGATGAAGACTGAAAAACACACAAGTGGGTTACAGACCTCAGGTCAGTTGAGGGCTCTTCAGAGGTCATGACCTCACTTGATAAGGGAGGGTCACTGATCCCCATTAGACCCTGGGGTGGTTCTTGTGAAATCCTCAACAGAGTTATAGCCTCAGCTATGCACTGCACTGTCCTTGCCCAGTGCTTCTAGATTTTAAGCTCTGCTGCAAAGGGTGTCCCCAACTTGAGTGTTTCATTTTTAGACAGTGGGGAAAGAGTCTGAAGTTAAGCTTGAACAATTAAGCTTAACTTAATTTTTTAACTTAATACTTTTCCTTGAGCTGAAGTTAAGCTCAAACAAACTTTGACCTCAAAGTCTGGTGTAACATCACCTTCGTATTCATCCTAGTTTGAGCCATAACGTCAGATCCATAGAACTCCATGAGGGATGGGTACTGTCAAGAGTCAGACTTGGACAATCAAGTCATAGAATGCCCAGAGACCCTTCAAGGAAACCATGAAAAACCCCAAATAAAAGCTTGGATTGTAAATTGTCTCAATCCATTAGCCCTTAGACCTAAAGCTGTGCCTGGAGGAGCCTTGTTCTGGTTCTGCATTCACCTTGACAAGTTCTGGCACATGTTCTTGATCAAATCGCACCCCCCTCCTTGGCTGTAGGACATGGCAGGGATCTCAGTGTTGTGGGGTCCTGGAGCTTGTAGAGCTGAAAGTGCAGGCCATGATGGCCAAAAAAGGTGTGCTTTTTGTGTTCTTGCTCTTGCCCACTTCCTGCTGGCACTCAGGCAGCCATCCACGCATCCAGAGTTGATGTCCCAATCATTTTTACCTACATTCTCATCACCTTCACTTCTTCTCCAGCAGCTGCTTGCCACATCTGCTTACCTGTCATTCCTTCTTGCCTCAGGTGTCGGAGAGGTGGCATGATTGTGGATCCCCTGAGATCCGGCTTCCCAAGAGCACTTATTGACCCGTCATCAGGACTCCCAAACCGGCTTCCTCCAGGCGCTGTGCCCCCAGGAGCACGCTTTGACCCCTTTGGACCCATTGGGACCAGCCCGTCTGGGTAGGTATTCACTCAGGGATGCTGAGAGGTAGGACCTGATGGCGGCTCAGCTCAGCATTGCAGGGACAGAGGCATCTGACACCAAGTGCAGAATTGCCAGTAGTCCCAGGCCTTGCTGCCAAGAGAGTGGAGCCTCCTCCAGGCCCTGCCTGGTACTCCCTGAAGCCTTCCATGAGCTTCCCATTCCTCAGTGGCTCCCTTCCCCAGCTTCCCTCCAGGAGGACTCAGAGGAGAGGTTGCTACTCACATTTACTGGACTTCTTGTATGTGCCAGGAACTCAGTGGATTCTTATGTCAGCACTTGTGGATAGATATTTCACAGAGGCAGAAATCGAGGTCCTGAGTGATGAAGGAACTTGTCCAAGGTGGGAAAATCAGAATTCAGACCAACTCTAGAGCACATGGTCTTTAACTCCACAAACCACCACATCACTCTGGAGGCAGGCTCCCTCCATTCAGGACCCTGTCTACCTGTGTGCCCCAGACTCTTCATCACCCCAACTCACTAGCCCCTCTTTCCATTCCAGACCTAACCCAGACCATCTGCCCCCGCCGGGCTACGATGACATGTACCTGTGAAGGCCTCAAGAATGTAACATCCCAGCCTTCCCTCCACTCTCCTGGAGCTGCCACCGTGGGCCCCACCAGCACCCATTTTCTTGTGGGCTGGGGTCAAAGGACTCTGTCCATGTGTTTGCAGGCCGGCTGGGATTGCCTTCCCACCCTCTACCAGAGCCAGGGCACCTGCTGCAGTTCTCCACCTGGCTGCATATAGGTCCCAAAGAGAAATCAGTGTGTGTCTCACCACCAGCTCCTCTCCACTTCCCAGGGGAGACTCCGGCAACATATGCCCTTGACCTGATGCAGTAGCTGCATCGCTATAAGAACAGAACCCATTTTGGATGTTATTATTAAGAACCAAATGTCAATACAAAAATCATGTTGCCGGTCTCCAACTCTTCTTTACTGCACAGCTCCTTCCATGTCTTGAGAGTTTGAATCTTTAAGGGGCTAAAGGACTCTCTTAGGCATCTTCCTTTCATGAATTGCTCTCGCTCCTGATACCACTAAGATGGTCTGGCTGCATGGATGAAAATGAGTGACTGGAACCCCCATAAGCCACAGGGATGACTTCCACAAGGCCAGGCGCATTGCAGAACGACTACATCACTCTGAAAAGGGCAAGACGTTCCAGTTCTGCTTGTCTGAGCCTGTCCTCTGGGTCTGTCTGTGCCTGGGCAATGGCCGCCTACGAACAGAGGAATAAACAGAGCAGACTTGAAGGCTAATCTCTTTTTTGCCACTAACTTAACTGAATGACCCTATGCAAGTCCTTTCCCCTCCCAGGGCCATTGTGCCCACCTGTGAAGTCCAGGGTGCCTTTCTTGCTCTAAAACAGCCTGGTGTCGGCGTCTATGCATGATGATCCCTAGTAACTGGGGCAAAAGGTAAAGAACGAAGGTTCAAGGCTTTGTGTGGTGCCTGCCTACAGAGTCTGCAACTCTGTGCCTCTCACCCGCCGTGAGGCCCCGACATGAACATAGCCGCACAGTGCTAGACTTAGGGACAAGGAGGGAGCCTGGCCTCTGGAAGCCAGTGTGTGAGAAGGGTGAACGGAGGAGTTGGTAATACAAGAAACAACCCAGGAAGGCATTCCACCCCCAGGGAGCCCTAGCCTCTGGAAGCCTGTGCCCTGTGTCCAGGCCCACCTGACCTTTGGTGTTCTCCAGATCCTTTTCAGCCCGAGGCCTGACAGACGTGGTCAGTGATGAACCCCTGTGCTGGAGCGGAAAGAGCACCCTACAGCACCAGACTCAGAGGCAAGAGATGAAGGCACTAGTCACTTTCACTCCACCGCTAGCATTTCAGCCATGGGTGGTGCCTTTCATTTCTCAGCTCCTTGGATTCCTTTCTCTAAATTAGGAGATAGTATTTATCTGTGGGCAGAGGGCTACCGGAGCCTTCCTAAGGCATCTGCTCACGTGCTATACAGCCTGGAAGTGCCTGTCTGCTGTGCCCAAGGGTGTATTACAAGTAAACTAGACAGGCATATATGCCCAGGGTCAATCCAAGATGCCACCTGGGCGTAGGTGGGGAGGCTAGGGTTTCCTGGGCATTTCTGGCCGGCCACATGTCAAGCAGTGATTTAGTGAAGCTTTTAGAACAGCTCTGCTCTGGAAAAAGACCCAGAGGTCAGGCAGAGCTGCAAATGCAGTCATCAATGGACATCTTCCCCAAGAGCCAGCAAATGGGTGAGATGTTTGGAAGCTGGATCATACCTTCTACCAAAAGAACTTGAGGCAATTTCCTTATAAAAGCATCCTTTATTATAAAAAGAAGCATTTAAAGGAACATCAGACAAGCAGGGGAAGTAGATAACTTTTAGGACCCTGATTCAGGGGAAAGACAAGAGTGAAACAATAAATTCAGCACTTAGATTTTCTAATAGTGAAAGTGGAAAGGATAGTCATAAGCATAATACTGTTTTCTGAAAACAGAAACTTCAGTGATTCATCTGTAGAATCAGTCATTTTTTGAGTGGGACTCCTTGCATCAAGGACACTGAGGAATGCAGACTGTGTCTTAGTTGTCATGTGTGGGGAGGTGAATGGGATCTTTAGGAACTTCCAAGTCAGACTGTCAGTACATGTTGTGTATCTAGGCCACTTCCCTCCTTCCAGCCATGAGTAACCACCAAGCAGCCAGAGGGAGTGATTCAGGTGTATGTTTTGTGGAACCTAGAAGTGTTAGAGCCGTAACAATAAATATCAGCACTTAACAACCTGTTCTTCCTTTTTAAAAATAACAGCTTTATTGAGATACAGGTCACGTACGCATAAAGCTCATGTTTTTAAAGTGTACAATTCAGTGTTTCTAGTACATTCACAGTGTTGTGCACCCATCACCATATCTGAGTTCTGCACATTTCATCATCCCCAAAAGAAACCTCATACCCATTAACCGTCACCCTCCATTCCCTTCTCCCAGCCCCAAGTGACCACTCGTCTGTTTTCTGTCTCTAAAGATATGCCTATTCTGGACAGTTCTTACACGTGGAATCACACAACATGTGGTCTCTCATGTTTGGTTTCTTTCCGTTAACGTTTGCAGGGTCCATCCATGCTGTAGTGTGTATCAGTAATTCATTTATTTTAATGGCTGAATAATATTCCACATTTTCTTTATCCATTTATCAGTTGATGGACAGGTTGTTCCAACTTCTTGGCTATTATGAATAAGGCTGCTATGAACATTTATGTACAAGTTTTTGTTTGGTCATATGTTTTCCATTCTCTTGTGTGGGATCATATGGTAACTCTATGTTTAATTTTTGAGGAACTGCCAGACTGTTTCCCAAAGTGATCATGCCATTTGACATTCCCATTAGCGTATGAGGGCCCTGGTTCCTCCCATCTCCTCACCAGTGCTTGTTAAGTCTTCTTGTGTATAGGTATCCTAGTGGGTGTAAAGTGGTATATCTCATTGTGGTTTTGTCCTCTATTTTAAAAAAACAAGGAATTCTGACCTAGGTCAAACAAGACAGAGACCGAAGACAGTGGCTTTGGTAATAGCCACCTTGGGATGACTGGTGAGACGCAGAGGAGTTAAAGTTTGACTTTTGGGGAAGTTTCAGGGCTGGATGTGATTTAGGAGAAAGGTACTGTCTGTAGGGAAGTTACCATGACCTTCCCAGGTCTGGTGAGACCTGGGAACAAGCACTTTTGCTTGTTTTGCTATATTTGTGTTGACCCAGTGGCTTACAAGTAAAATAAACATCTAGTTCTAAATGTTTGTCTTTGGAAGTGACATAGACCACATATTCCATCTCTGGCAGTCTCCTCATCTCCAACTCCTCTTCCTTGCCTTGTGTCGTTCCTGATTCTTAGAGCTGGATGTGTTTTTCATTGCATTGCATTAATCTGCTCATCGTGAGCTGTCAGCCTCCATGGTGAAGTCACTGGTCTCAAGACCCTGACTCTAAGCAGGTATTTTGTTCAAAACATTTTCTATTCCTGTGCTGGATGGCTAGTACCTGTTGACATGCAGTTAGCAATCGGATAGCAAGCCCTATAACAACCTCATTCTTTGAAATCCAGATTCCTTCATAGTTTCCCTTTCTACTCATTAATGACATTCTATTACTGATCCTTGCCTCTTCACAGAAGAAAAATTAGAGTCTGTGGAGCAGTTACTGTCTGTCACCTTGTAACCTTGTCTATTTTGGGCAGTTCCAATGAGACAGGTCCCACCACCAAGGAGATGAAAGATCCCTCACATGCATATCCTCAGCTTTGTCTGATATAAAACTTACATTCTTAAGGCCCGCTGTTGACTTTTTGCACCAAAAGAGAGATTCAAAGGCAGGCATCCAAGCCCCCAGCCCCTATTTGTCCTAAGTCTCCAGCTGTGCCGAGCCCTGAGCCTCACCCAGAGGGTAGGTCACAAGTAGGAGTGGCAGGCAGTGAGGATGGTGGCTATAGAGGAGTGCAAGACCCAGGTGACCAAGGATACTAGGGTGCAGAGAGCAGCAGTGACATGGGCTTTGAACATGAGGTTTGCCCCACTAGTGGCAGGGCTAGGTGGCAGGTACAAAGTGGAAGGCCCAGCCTCAGACTTTGGATGACCGTGGGAAAGGCCAGGTTCCATTCTAGCCACATAAGGTGAGTGTTGTGTGACAGGGTTCTGAAAAAGGAGAGACAGGGCTGCAGGAAACAAACTACTTTAGCTTTTTGAAACAAGAAGGTTTGAATGAAGGCAGCAGCAAGATCACATCATCATTGTCTTGATCTGGGGATCAGGAAACTCCAGAGCCACACAGCAACTGCCTGGATCTGTGCCCGAAAGTGATGCCCCTTGTGCTGTCACCTTGGCCACCCCCCCACTTCCTCTCACCTCAGTTCCAAGTGCAAGGCTTGGCTGCCTGCATCTGATAGCTGGAACCTACATCAACTCTTAAACCATAGCTGCAAAGGAGCCTGGGAAATGGTCTTTTCCCCTTTTTCCTGCTTGTCCCAGGAAGGCACGTTTGGGACAGAGGTCTGACAAGCCAGTCTCCTGTGTATTAACATCCCTATAGCATGGGCCTTGATAGTGATGAGCACCACAGCCAGGCTTCTCCAGCTTGCCCAAGCCTCTCAGTCTCTCCTGAAATGCTTGAAGGACACAGTACATCTTGGGCCCCAACCCAGACCTGGATCCAAATCACTAGGGAAGGGCCCTTAAGTCCATTTTTTATAAGTTCCTCAGGTGATTCATCTGACAGACCAGTTTGAGAATTCCTGAGAAGCGAAGGGAAGGCTATACACATCCTTGCTACTCAAACCAGCAGCATCACCTAGAAACTTGTTAGAAATGTGGAATCTTGGGCCCCACCCAGGCCTTTTAAATGAGAATCTGCACTTTATCAAGTTGTCCAAGTGGTTTGTGTGCACTTTAAAGTCTGAAACTCTCTAGTGTACAAACCTGATATCTTCTCTGTTTACCTGGGTAGCAGGTGAAAAGAATCATCAGTCTTGGTTGATGACATACTATGACTAATGCAAGAACCTCCTCATTTTAACTGTTTTCTGTTTTACCCCCTGTAACCTCTCCATTCCTTTCTCCCATACCACTCACTGTGTTTGTTTCATATGTTTTTAAATATGGATGCACCCTTGTAAAATAGCATATATCATATCTAATATAAGGAAATACTATCCCCATTTTTTCCAGGCCAGAAAAAGAGGGTTTGGAAAGTTTCAGTAATTTGCTCAAGAAGGCAAGCAGGGTTCTTGGAATCAAGCAGGAGTAGTTATGACTCCCAGCTCTCCCGTTGCTGGTGTGTGACTTTATCTGCAAAATGAGCATCACATCTACCTTCAGGATGGTTGCAGGACCCAACCAAATAATGTGTCTTACAAACAGATAGCAGGAGCCCCTTGGGTACCAGCTATCATTACTGAAGCCATATGGGTAGATAAGACTGGAGGTTCATGGACAAGAGGGCTTCCCTGATGGCTCAGATGGTAAAGAATCCACCTGCAATGCCAGAGACCTGGATTCGATCCCTGGGTTGGGAAGATCCCCTGGAGAAGGGAGCAGCTACCCACTCCAGTATTTTGGCCTGGAAAATTCCAAGGACAGAGGAGCCTGGGGGCCACAGTCCATGGGGTTGCAAAGAGTCAGACATGACTGAATGACTTTCACTTCATGAACAAGAGGAAGGAAACCTTGGGCTGCTATTCAATGAAGAGAATAATTGTATCTGATGCCCTCAGTGTGCCAAACTCCTAGTCTCGTGTAGTACACCTAGCTATTCCCAAGGGAAACATTGTTAGCAACTTAGTTGAAGTGGTGCTGGGTTTGTTCCTTGAGGAGTGGCAGGGCCATGATGAGGACCTGAGTCAGCCTGGTTCTAAAACTGGTGCTCTTTTTAGTAAAACTGCTATACCTAGATCCCACATCTTGTCCAGAGAAGAAGCATGGGCAAAATCCATTCCTGAAGCCGGAAAACAAGTCAGGACTGATACGAGAAAGGAACAATGCTGCATAATTCCCAAGATGGCCCAGGACTCCGAAGTTAGTCCTATTGCAAAGTGTATCTCATGTTTCTGAGCACTTCCACCTATAGCCACAGCACCCAAGCACCCAGGTTAGGCGCACCTGAAACCACCCAGACCAACCCCTATCCCACAGAGGAAGGAACAGGCCACAAAGCCTGTCAGGGTGACCTCCTGAGAGGCACCACTGACCTAGACATGGCCTTGGGCTCCGTGCAGGGCTCTGTCATCTGACCCCAAATGATGCTCACCCCAGTCTTCTGACTTTGGTAGGATGGGAGCTACTCTCCCCATTGAACAGATGAAAAAGCGTATCCAGAGCAGTTGAGTGACCCTCCCTCTGCCACAAAGACCACAAAGAAATCCTACCCCAAAACGTGTGTATAAAACATTACCCATAACAGTCATGTTGGTCTCTGAGTGACGAAAATATGACCCAAAAAAATCGTCCCTCCCTCTTCTTTTTCTCCCCTCAGCCAGGCTGTAAGAGGATGGGGCCATGCAGGTTCAGCACCCTGGTCAGCTCCCACCTAGGCGCAGCTGCTGAGAAAGCCTTTGGGCCAGGGTTGGCCAGTGTTGACCGCTCCCCAGTCCAGGGTGGCCCTCCTCTGGGACAGGCAGGCATCCCGCCCGCCCTCCAGATTAGAACCACAGGAGCTCAGCATCATCCTCTAGGCTTCTTGATGTCTATGACATAAATTCACATGAGAAGCCTAAGAAGAAGAGAGGGGGCTTGAGCCATGGGGCCCCTGGGCAAGTCCCACCTCTCCCCTTGGTTTTCCCCAGTAGTAAAATGGGGATAAAGGTGGACTTTATCTTCCAAGGATTCTCAAAGATCCCGCTGACCTATGAGATTCCATGATTTAAGTAGGACATGGGCCTGTCCAAGTTTGTGCTGCCCCAACTGTCCCCTCTTATCCCCCACAGAGCTTCCCACTTGACATCTATACCACAAGCCTCGGTGGCAGCCTACAGCCCAGATCTGCAAACATGCCCTGACCGGCCTGCACGCTATTATAGTTGAGTCTGCTATTTACTAGTGTGACCTTGGGAAAGTCACTTTGCCTGCCTGTGCCTCAGCTTATTCATCTGTAAAAGGGGAATGAATTATAGCACCCACTCTCCAAGATGGTTGTGAGGTTTAAATGAACTAGCAGGTGCAAAGACTTAGTGCCTGGCACAGAAAGAACACTGTATTTCATTTAAAATTAGATCGTCTAATGTGTATAATACATAGTGGGTTCACTGAAATGTAGAAACATGAAGTGTTGTGTTTTATCCAACTAACCTCTATGTCAGATCCCCCTTTCTCATCTCAGCATCTAGGATTCAACCAAAAACTGAATGGTCACTTTGATTTTCAAACTCAGTCCAGTCCAGTTTAAACTTACATTCAGTTCCAAGAGGTCTCTCCTCTGACCTCTTTTGATCACTTGCTGCTCCTCTGTGGTGGGATGGGAGGAGAAAGGAAGAAAAATGAATGAGTCTCTTCATTAGCCTTGGTGATAGGGTGGGGGATAGGGGGTACTCTTACTCTAATTCACACTGGGGTTTTGTTTTTTGATGCTGGAGTCTTTGGTAGACAACATGCAAAATTGGGGGGCGCTGTTGAGAACTTCACCCAGGACTCTCAAGTAGTGAGGGTCTCTCTCAGTCCATAAGAGGTTCTCAGCCCATCTGCTCCTTGAGGTAATATACTGGGCTGCATAGCCACCTGCACCATCCCACAGCTCCAGCCTCCCCTCACCTGCCTACATCAACTCTTAGAGCCCTGGAACACTTGGGTCCTCCACCTACCTTCCAGAGCCTCAGAACACTGGGAGGGACTGCAGGACTGCCCTTCTTGCTCCCTGAGTCCCACCATCCTTCAAACCAGCGTGGGCTATTCCCATGGGCCTCCCACATCAGAAATTCTCCAGGTCAGAAGCAGACCTCATCTCCATGTTCACACTAATTCTTAGCTCCAGACTATACTTGTCAAGCCCATTCAAGAATACTTTCCTTACCTCGTTCATCTGTTTGGTGCTATACCTCAAAACCTGGCACAGAATGGTATGTAAGTCCTTTGTGAAAGAATGAAGGATCTTAGAAACACTCAGGTGGTCTGCAGACACTGTAGTTCAGTGAGCCTCCAACTGGGAGACAGTCTAGTCTGCTTCTTGAGGGTGCCCCCATCTCTATGAGTGACTTGGTAAGCCCTGGGCCAGGGAGGGGGTGGATGTCTGACCCTAGCAGGTGGAATCTCATTAGACACTCCTTTGTCCTCAGTTCTGGCCTGTCACAATTCTCAGGCAGTGGGATAATCCTTTTTACCCATGCAAATGTCCAGATGTCCAGCTGCTCTTAAAAAATCGGGAGCTCTGACAACCCTGAGCCCATCCACCAGGGCAACAGCCAATCAGCTGAAGCAGACACCCCTTTAATCCTTCCACTGCTGTCGACTGTCACCTGCTTCATCAGTGAATGTCACCTGCCAAACTCTATGGGCATTTGCATTTGGGCCCTGGCTTTCCTCTTTGCTAGAGGAGGGAAGACACTCTCAAGAGGAGAGTCAGATGGCTGGCAGGTGAGTCAGCAATAGTAGCAACACACCTGTGGGTGTAACCCCCAGGAGTGGCTTTAGTGAAAGGAGGTGTAAACACAGAATTAAAAAAAAAAAAAAGAGGAAGATACGGAGAGATGGGATGAAATGAAGAATCAGGAAGGGAGACAGATGGCCTTTCCTGAGTACCCTTTACCCTAAGTCATTATTGGCTCAGATGCCTGCCACCCCGGAAGAGGTTGGCATGGCAGGCGCCTTCTTCCCCTGTCCTCTCTGCTCCCCTGGGGCCAGCTTTCCTGCCAGACGATCCTTCCACTCACTAACCTTCCCCCAGACCCAGGAGATTAATTTGGCTTGACCTCAATTTAATCAGATCCCTCCTCTGTGCCGACACTCTCCACCCCTGGCCACACATACACAGTTCCTGTGCCCTGTCCTGTTTCTCCAGACAGTCTGTGACCAGCTCAAGGGCAGGCCCACGTGTCCCCATAGGACCTCCCCCAGGGAAGAATACAGATTAGGTGTGAATGAACAAGCAAATGAATAGTTAACATTATTGAGTGAATTACAAAGTGCCAGGCACTATGCCCAGTGCTTTATGGGTATCTCATTTACTGCTCACTATGCCTTATGGGGAAGGTGCTTTCATTTAACAGATGAGGAAACTGTGGCTCAGGGGTATTAGGCATTGGCTCAGCATCTAGGCAGGCTTCCCCAGTGGCTCAGCGGTAAAAGAATCCACCTGCAATGCAGGAGACATGGTTTGAGCCCTGGGTCAGGAAGATCTCTTGGAGCAAGAAATGGAAACCCACTCCAGTATTCTTGCCTGGCTACAGACCATGGGGTCACCAAGAGCTGGACAAGACTGAGCGACCAAGCACACATGCACACAAGCATCCAGGCAGTCAGACTCCAGAGCCAGTGCCCTTATATTCAAGTGATGCGTGGTCCTTGGTGAACTCCCTCCATAAGGGCTTCTGCCCCCAATCTCTCTAAGACTGGAGTAGGGAGAAAGCTCAGAAGTACTTGGTCCCCTGGGAGGAGGAAGGCAGTAATCCTGCTACCCTCTGTACCATACATATCTCTTGGGCCTGCCCATCTGCTCCAGGACAACCCAACCCAGGAAGAGGGTTAATCTGGGGGAGAGGGTGTTGGGACCAAAGGAAAGAGGATACAGCAAGACCAACATTGCTATTGTCTTTAGCCAGGCTCTGGCCACTGGGGCACAGGTTCTCCTCCGAGAAGGGGTTGGAAGCCTCGAGACTAAATCCTACCCAAATTCCACTGTTTCTCCTTGAAGACACCCAACACCTGACCAGTAAATGCTAACGTACCTCCACGGACAAGGAGCTCCCTACCATTGCAACTCAGGCAAGATCTCAACAAGCTTCTCCTTCCCTTAGCTGAAACTCACCTCCTTGGGGATATCAGGAGGAGCCCAGTCTTTTGGGAGAAACCAACAGACCCAACCTGAGGGCATCTCCTTGACTCTGTCAGTGCCAGTGACGCTCCCCTTTCCTCTAAGACAGATCCCTTAGATGGAACCTGCCTCCTGCAGTTTCATAATGCCTCCCTTCCTTTCCCTCTTCTTCTCCCTCCAAAACTCTCTAGACTCAGCACCACTGTCTTAACTTTGGAAAGCCCTCTTCTTGGGTTTCCTGATTCCCTCAGTCCCCAGAGAAGGCGGAGATGGGTTGGGAATGTTTCCCATCTCTCTCTGGATCATCAGAGAGGTGGGGTGATTTGCCCAAAGGCCCACAGGGAAGGTTGCCTTCCAGGCAGAAGGAGGAGCAAGTGCAAAGGCCCTGAGGTGGGCATGTGCCCACAGGGAGTGAGCGTGGCTGCAGTGGAGTGAGCAGAGGCTAGGATGGGGCAGAAGGTCAGAGCAGCACTGGGGCCACACCGTGTAGCGCTTTAATAGGACAGACCTGAAGCCTATGAAATTTAGGGAGCCATCCTTTTTGGAAAAATCAGAATTACAAATAAGTGTGACTTAGGGCCTTGGAAGGAGCTTGCACAAGTGAGGGGCCTTGTAAATGCATCCTTGACTGGCGAGAATGGTAGCTTTTGCCTGGAGTAAGAGGGAGCCATAGGACAGTTTGGAGCAGAGGAGCAACCTGACCTAATTAATCTTTGAATAGGATCCTCAAAGGAGACCAAACCAGTTAATCCTAAAAGAAATCAACCCTGAATATTCACTGGAAGGACTGATGCTGAAGCTGAAGCTCCAGTACTCTGGCCACTTGATGCAAAGAGCCAACTCATTGGAAAAGACCCTGAGGCTGGGAAAGATTGAAGGCAGGAGGAGAAGGGAATGACAGAGGATGAGATGGTTGGATGGCATCACCAACTCAACAGACATGAGTCTGAGCAAACTCCAGGAGATGGTGAAGGACAGGGAAGCCTGGCGTGCTGCAGTCCATGGGGTCGCAAAGAGTCGGACACAACTGAGAGACTGAACAACAAGAAGGATCCTCCTGGCTGCAGAGTGGAGCAAGAGCTGAGGTGGAAGGTGGGCTGGAGAGGAATTAGGACTCAAATGAGCAACCCAGACTGGGCAGTTGACTGAAGAGTCAGATTCCAGAGATGGAACCAATGAGATCTGCTGATCGGTAGGGTGGGAGGCGAGAGAAGAAAGTCAGAAGGGTTGACCCTGAAGTTTTAGGCCTAATTCAGTTATCTCCAACCAGGGTGAGGAAGGAGAATGATCATGGAGGTGACCTCATACACTCAGGCCTGCAGCTTATCTCTGATTTTTCCCCACCTCCCTCTCTCTGAAAGGAGGCTGAGGATGAGCTTTCATTTCTCCCACTTCACAAAGAAAACAATACTCAGGATACTCAGGTACAACACCTTGCTCAAGGTCACACAGCCAGGAAATGGCAGACTCTGAAGCCCAGGTTTTACCAACTCCAAAATCAGTATCTGTTCTCATATACCAGGAAAAGCAAGGTTTGGGGACCCTAGTAGCCTTTCAAGTATGAGATGCAGTTCCTACAGATGGGCACCTTCTAGCCACCACAGGGTCCCCTAGGGCCACTTCACAGCTACACCCCCCAAAAAAAAACCTGCGAAGAAAATTCTCAGCATCCTACGCCCTACTCCCTCCTGACCCTGTTTCTGATCCACTGACTGGGCCATCTCAGCTGCAATCCTGGGGAAATGTTTTTGGCATCACTTAAGTTTTCTTAACTCATCGACAAAGAAATGACTGCCTCCATCCATTTTACACATTTTCTAAAGGGTGCATTAGGATGCAAAGCAGGCTTCTCTGATTTAGAGAAAACCTGAGATTCCTGGAATTTAACCTTCTAACAGATTTACCCCCTAAACACAATTCATGGCATTTAAACTATAGGAATTGCTGGTCCTGGATGCATCCGCTCAACAGGTTTAGTCTCCAAATGAGTCCCCCACTGTCACAATAATCCATTTGGCTGGGGTTGATATTTTTATTATTATCATTATGGATTTGAAAGTCCTGAGCTTGTCATTTGGGATGTTCAGTTCTACCTAGAGTGGCTCCTGACACTTGGTGCATCCACTCCTCGCTTGGAGCCTTGACTTGTGAATCTTTCACTATCTCGAGGCTTTGTCCTTTTCAAAACACACCTCTTCAACAGCAGAAACAGAATCTGACAGGCCAAGATGCATAGCCTTTGTCCTCTCTAGCCCTCCCTCAGCCCCCTGCTCCTGGAAAATCCTGCCAGCAGAAGCAGATATTTGATCCGGCATAGAAGCGATAATGTTACACCGTCCAGATGTTCAACTCACCGGACTGAGGGCTCAGGTTACAGACAGTCAGGGCTGCTCTAGCCTCATGCCCACCCCTCTCTCTCACCCCCAAGAATCAGGATCAGTGACCCACATGGCCAACTGAGACGGAGTACACAGAACCTGCAGGGGTTCGGGGGCTCACTGAAATGACCCCATTAGAGTCTTCAAACCAGTGACCTAGAAGGCAGGTATTCTCAAAGCCCTCTAGAGCCTTTCAGAATGGATGATGCCCTCCCCCAGTCCTCAAACACCTTTATCTCCTTGCCCACTAGGACCCACTTCTTTTCCTTGTCAGTAGTTTAAAGAGAGTCTGGATGGAGCCTAGAAAACACTTGACTAAGAGAAACAGAACAAATGGTGATCAATGTGGCTAGAATTTCCAGGCCACCAGAATGTGTGCCTGATTTCTTCCCCAAATAAACCGGGGCTGCACCTTGCTGCTTAGGGGGGTTGGGAAAGGAAGGTTACAAATTAAACATCAAAAAAAATTTTTTTTCTTTCCTGTTCCCAGAATAAGGTTATGCCTAAGAGACATACTAATGGAGAAGGGGAGGTAATGAAGGCCCACACTGTGTCCACAGAAATATAGCAAAACCCTCACCCTTTCTTATTTGAAAGACCCCCTGCCCCTTGTCCAGGGAGTTAATGAAAACTGCGTACATGACTAAAACTTGTGCTAGTCACTGCAGGTAATTCGATCCCAAGACCGAAACCAGGCTGTCGCAAGCTGTATTTAGCCCAGCCTAACCTGAGGACTTCAGGGCTCCTTTAGCAGGACTGTGGGAGATGCTGGCTGTGTGAGTGGTGGCAACCCTGGTCAGAAAATGGCACGGAGAATGGTCAGCACCTGCCGACACTCTCCTCCCCTGAAGGAGTGGCCACATGCAGATACCAGGCTCCTGTTCCATACGGGAATTCCTAGGGCAGAACTGGAGGGGCCACCCCTCTCACATCACAGTCAGGGGGACTGAGGCCTGGAGAGGAGAGGTCATCCCAGGGATGACTTCTCCCCTCATCATGAAGCCACCTCCCACCTTCGACGGTCAAGGCTGCAAGGGGTCCTTCCAAGGTCACCCAACACCCATAGGTGGCTGATGAGGACAGCAGAGATCCCGGAATTCCCCAAGGCACGGGGAACAGGATGGGCAGCCTTTCAAACAGCTCTCAATCCACAGAAATGCCAAGAAACCTCATCCTCCAAGGGCAGCGGTTTCCAGACTTTTGTATTTTTAGCAGCAGAAGCCATCCTTCAAACAAAACCTTATGCAAAACCTCAAGCTACAAAACAGACGGAGGGGCCGCTCTCCTAAGCGAAGCCTGGACCAGGCCCCAAGCTCCCCCTCCTGCACCCATGACTCCTTCCACAGGGCCCTCGGTGGAGCTTGGTCCAAAACCCCAGCCTTGGGGGCCTGGTCACCCCGAAGCTGAAGCAGCCAGACAGGGTGGGCTCTTACTTAAGACCCCTGGAGGGCGTGGCTGGTCTCTGAGACCTGGACGACTTCGTTCTCCACCAGGGCCTGGCCCCCGTCCCCATGGAGCTGTCTCATGCGCAGGTTGATAGAGCCGTAGGTCTTCCTGGAGCCCCTGCCGGGGACGAAGGTGGGCCGGCGGTACAGCTCGCCCTTGCACAGGGAGACCATCAGCAGCACGGACAAGAGCATGCCGCCCACCGTGAGCAGCCCCAGGCCCGCGATGATGCACTTGTCCAGATGCGAGCCCAGGCGTGCATAGTACATCTCCAGCCGTTCCATCTCCCGTGCTGACACCGTGTCCGGGTTGACGCGAGCCTCGCGGGGGATGGCGTACGCAGTCACCACCAGGAGGATCCCGCTCACCAGGAAAACCAGAGCAGAAACGAAGCCATAATCCACCGGGCGGCTCACAGGCTCCAGGCCTGGCCCCTCTTCTGAATGCAGGGACACGTCGTCTCTCTGGTCTCTCTGGGATCGGGGCCGTGAGGGGCCAAGGCCCCCAGGAGGGCTGGGGGAGCGGCCTGGTCTGGCGTCCCCAGGGTTCTGGAAATGGGTCTCGTGCTCCTCGGAAGAGAAGCAGGCGTTCTCCACACCCTCCCTGGGTGGGGCTGCTGGGCCCAGAGATGCTGGTCTCCTTGGGGCCTGGGGCCCATTGCTCAGTGTCTTCAGCTCCAGACCAGGGGGAGATGCCATTGGGAAGGCGGACCCCAGCTCATCCCTTGGCCCCTTGGTAGCTAGAAGAGAAAACAGAAAAGTGGAATTTAGCAAACCTCTACTACTGACAGCCTGCTGGCACCAGACATCACACAAGGCCTGCTGCTAGGCATGTGGGTTTTGGGAACTGCCCGTATCCTCTCTGGGCCTCAGCTTCCCCGTTTATTGAATGACAGCAATACTACTACTTCCTACTTAAAATGGCTGATGTGAGCATTGAGATAATCCACATAAAGTCCTCAGAATAGTAAATTCTCAGTAAGTACTGGCAATGAGCTATTATTATGATGGAGGGAATTTAAATAGGGTAGATATCAGGTTCTAATCCCAGCATCACCACTTGAGCTTGGGCAAGTGAGATGATCTTTCCAGACTCAATTTTATGATCTGTTAAGTGGGAATAAGCAAAATGCTTCCCTCGTAGGGTTGATGTGAGGATTCTATTTCATAAAATAAGGTATGTAAGGCCCCCATCAGTTCAATTAATGGACACAGTTGTGATGAAATGAGGATAGCCGGGGGCAGGGGAAGGGGAGATGAAGATGGTTGTAAGAACAAAGAGGAGAAAGTTAGGGTAGCTTCTAGAAGTTGGTGGCATTTGAGCCAAATCTCAGAGGATAAGCGGGAAATCCCCCAGCTGCAAGAGGGGTTGCCTTGGAGGTCAGCTGGGGCTAGCTCTCTAAATTCTCTGAAAACCAAGCCAAGGAGCCAGGGAGGCAAGGCTTTGGGGCTGGGAGGGTTAACATCCCCCTGGGTTTTGGAAAGCTCTCTCTGGCTGCTGCATGGAGGACAGTCAGGATGGGAAGGAGGACAGTGGAGGCCAGGGGACCAGAGAGGAACCCAGTGTAGTCAGGGGAAGCATAGAGGCTGACAGGGCAAAGAGGAAGGAAGAGCACATTTGAGAGCCATGACTGAGGTCAAGGCCAAACGCCCTTATGTAAATAGAAGATGGAAGGACCTGGATGAGGGTGACAGAAGGGGAGCTGGGAAAGGACAGGGAAGGGGGGCTCTCTGCTCAAAGAGCAGACACCCCACCCAAGTACCTGAGCACCTGCCAACACAGACAGACAGCACATGCACCAAAAGATACCAGCTTACAGCCCATGGGCCATGTTTGGCTCATAGAAGTTTTGCTTTTTCATGTTTCTGGCCTGTTTTTTTTTTTTTTTTTTTGAAGCAGTTGCCAATATATAAAAAGCAAAAGATTCTACACTTTAAACCTTAGATGCCTGGCTTCTCTTGAAAAATGGATGAGCCTGACGACCCTAGCCCCTTTTCCCTCACAGCCATACAGCGGGAGCTGATGATGGAGTCTCCCTCAAGCAGATCTTGTGTGCCCCCAGCAGGCCCCCCCTGGCATGTAGAACTCCTGACCACATGTGCCCATGCATACCCACACCCTGTGTGTACAAGACACCCCAGACCCAAGTCCACACACAGCACAAAGACCCCCAGGTGCAGAGTGCCTTACATGCCCTAGGGTGTCTATATACACATACACAGGATTCTAGACCTTTCTCTGCCTCCCTGTGCCTGAGTTTATTCTCCAAAGCTCCCTGCTTCAGTGTGTGTGTATGTGGGAAAGAGAGAGGATATAAGCAAATGAATGAAGTGAAAATGAATAAAATGAATGAATGAATGAAATTCAAAGAGCCTCTGAGAGAAGGCACGTTTTTCGATCTTTCTGATCTTCCATCCAACACGGACTTGCATCAGACACCTCCTCTTAGCACACACAGGGCCTTTCATCTGAGTACAAAGCCTGTTTCTACTTACAACCCATCTCAATCACCACGTCCCTTCTGCCTGAGTTCCAATTTAAAACATGTTTACTGAGCACCTACACTCTCTAGTGGGCCCCAGTGTGGACACTTCACTCAGGAGTACCTTGCATAACCCTCACAAGCCCCATGAGCAGGTGTTACTATCTCCATTTTACAAAATGTAGCCAAGATCCCATGGCATACATGTGGGGGTCAGGAGCTTAATACAGGTTCCCCAAGAATTGTTATCACGTAAAAGCCTAAAAACCCACACGCTCTCATGCCAGTGGCATCATCTGGCCCTCCTTCCCTGGTCTTCCAGGACACACTTGTAGACTCTCTACTTTATGCCACTGTCAAAGAGCAACCACGAGCAGCTTGAGGGCAGGGATACGTCTGGGCCCACAGCCCCCTGCACAAGGCCTGGAACACAGCCAGTCCTCAGGAATGGTTTCACAACCTACTCAGGCGGACAATCCTTCCCACACAATAGGATGGGGAGTCCTATTCCCGGCCAGGCTCTGGCCAAACTGCTCCCACTTTCCAGTAAACCAAGAGGAGAGGCGTGTTCATTGGCTTTTCTTTTTTTTACTTTTGGCACCAAATGCATTTTCCTGAGTGCCCAGCCAGTATCAGGGACCGGCAGTGACCACTCCTGCCCAGCTGGTGTCCAGAAGTGGTCCCCCACCCAGGTCTTCAGCATCTTCTCTAGAACTCAGACCCTGGAGGGGCCCAGGAACCCTCTTCCCAGACCAGCACATTGATGCCTCCATATCTCAGAAGAAACCCAGGACACTCAGATTCTCGGAGCAGGGCTCTTTCACCTGGCAGGAAGCCAAAACTTTTTCCTTAGGATGCCAGCAGAGTTAGGAAGAGGGTGGAGGAAAAGAAGATTCCTTCTTACACAGAGTTGCTATGTCTCTGACACACAGGTTCAGAGACACCTACCAGTTACAAGGGCATGCCCAGTCAATTACTCGAAACAAGCAGAAATAGACAAGCTGACAATGATGCTGGCTGTCCACTGCTCACACCCCGCAGCTGTATCAGTTACACTCCAATGTCATTTGCAGTCCAACATGACTGCAAAGGCACAGCTTGGTCCCACACTCAGACCCCCAGGGGTCTTTTCCATATGCAGCATCCACAGACACTGGAAGCCACACAATACAACCAGAAGTCCATACACCACATTGGTATCCACGCCCCAAGAAAGGACAGAGCTGGTCACACACACACACACACACACAAACACACATGCGCACGCACCCCAAGAAAGGATATAGTTGGTCACACACACACAGTTTACTACTCTCAGGACTGCTAAGATCCACCAAGATCCGCCCAAGTCCAGCACCTCACGCAGTGGCGTGCACTAACACGCGGGGAAAACAGACGCACAGCGGGCGTGGGTAAGCTTCACAAAACCCAGTCGACAGACACACGCACGAGTTGTACACAAAGCCTCGGGCGCTCAGATACGTCCACGCTGTGATACCCAAAGTTCCGAACAGAAAGATCCAGCACCCCGGCTGCCCGCTGCACCCACGCGCCCGCCACCCCGCAGCTCACACTCCCCCTGCTCCTGCCCTTGACCACAAACGCCGTTGGGCCGGGGCAGGCCGGACCGGGCCGAGCGGCGCCGGGAGCCAGGCGGCCAGGCGGCCCAGGGAGGCCGGGATCTGCGAGGACCCGCGTGCGCCCAGGTTCCCTCGCCGCGTGTCCTTCGGCCGGGCCGCGAGGTCAGGCTAGCTCTCTTCGGCCGCCCCTCTCTGCCTCGAGTCCTCGGCCTCCCGCCGCCCGCAGCAGTTCCCTCTTGGCGTGCGTACCTGTGCCGAGCCTCCCTCCTCACCTCCCCACCTCCCCACGCGGGAGGCGAGGGCGCCGAGCCGCCGCCGGGCAACGGGGAGGGCGCGTCCTCCTCGGGCGCCCGCCCGCCTTCTTCCCGCAGCCGGCGTTGGTGCTGCGGCGCAGCCCAGGGGGAGAGCGGGCCCGGCCGCCGCCTCCTCTTCTCCCCCCTCCGCTCCCGCCCCCTTCCCAGCCGGGCCCGGCCCGGAGCCGCGGCCGAGGCGCACGTACCTGCTCGCGCCGCGCGGGGCCGTACGGCGGCGGCCGGGACCGCCAGGGAGGCTCCGGGGAGGGAGGCACGGGGAAGGGGCGGGAGCCGGGGATCGCCGAGCGCCGCGGCTCGAGCTCCGCCCGCGGCCGGCGAGGGCGTCGGGAGTCAGCTCCGGGAGGCACTGGGAGGCGGGTAACAGACTGGGGCGAGGGTGGGGGGACGCGGCTCCATCCTCCTCCGCTTCCCCTTGGGGCAGCTCTGGTTCCCCAGCACCTGGGTACCCAGAACCGAAGCCTTCAGCCGGCCCGGGCGCAGGGGCGGGGCGCAGGGTGGGTGCTGAAGAAGACCCCTCCCTCGGCCGCTGGCCTCGCCCCTCGTCTGGGGAGCCCCTACTGCGCCGGGTCCCCACGCTTACTCCGCTTCTCAGCCCCTCCCACACACGCAGCCCGCAGAAGGGACTCGGGGTCCTCTCCGAGGTCCTCGGGGCGGGATGCTCTTCTCCGGCGCGTGCGGCTCCGTGACTCGAGGGCGCCACCTGAAGGCGGAAAGAAAGCCTCTGATGAACCAGCCCTGTGGTGCCCCCTCCCCTGGGAAGCCCACCCGGCAAACCCACCGGCTCCCTCGCCCCAGGGGCACTTCCAGCTGTGCTGTCTTGGCCTGCATTATTGTCCTTATCTCTGAGAGTTGTGGTTTTCAGTGAGTGTCAGCCTCCTTCCTCAGACTGGCAGATCCTGGAGGACAGGGCCCCTGATCAATGCTCCCAGAACCCAGCGTGGGAGTGGGTGGACAGATGGTAGTGGGACACATTTCACCGTTTCTTTCCTTCTGGGGCTCAGACTAAGGTGAATTAAATTTCACTTCACTTCAATTAAGTGAAATGCCTAGTACCCTAAAGTTAAGGAGACACTCCCTCTTTGGGAGCCCAGGCCAAGCCCAGAGAGGAGTTGGAGCTGAAGATCACCGGCTTTCTGGAAATCTCTGTGACCAGCTCACTCTGGTGGCCTCAGGTGGAATCCTCCCACCTCTCTGAGCCTCAGTTTTTGCCTCTGCCAATCGGATCATGAGAATGCAGACTCCAGGAGCTTTGGAGGAGTCAGCAGAGGTAAACCATCCGGAAGCAGAGGCACTGTCCTGAGTCCTCAGCCACGTCATGGTAGAGCCTGACCTGTCCTGCTCCAAAGGCCTGTGCCATCCTTGACAAGTTGGACCGCAGAGTCCTACTGAAGTGTTAGTGTTAGTTGCTCAGTCCTGTCTGACTCTTTGTGACCCCATAGACTGTAGCCCACCAGGCTCCTCTGTCCATGGAATTATCTAGGCAAGAGGCCTAGAAGCCCAGAAGCCAGGTGCCCAAGCCTTTGAGGCTAGGGTGATGGAATCCTGGGCAGGACTTCCAGTGCTGGGAGGAGTGGGAGGGTTTCAGTCTCTTCCTGCCTTCCAGAGGCCTGGCCTATTGTTGTTGTTTAGTTGCTCAGTCAAATCCGACTCTTTGCAACCCCAAGGGCGGTAGCTTTGGGATTTTCCCGGCAAGAATACCTGAGTGGTTGCTATTCCCTTCTCCAGGGGATCTTCCTGACCCAGGGATTGAACCTGGGTCTCCTGCATTGCAGGCAGATTCTTTACCATTTGAGCCACTGGAAAAGGCCGATTGTTGGGAGACTTCAGAAGAGAGTTGTCTGTGGCACCAGACTCCCAAGGGAATCCCAGCTCCACCACCCTTGTGCAAAGGGGCCCCTCTTGGAGCTATTTCCTCATCTGTGAAATGGACTCAGTAAGGGTAATGGGATTAGATGAAATGCTCCCTATAAAACATCCCACCATGTTCAACTCGATGGACAAGAGTTTGAGCAAGCTCCAGAAGTTGGTGATGGACAGGGAAGCCTGGTGCTGGTCCATGGGGTCGCAAAGAATCAAACACGACTGAGCGACTGAAGTGAACTGAACTGAACAGTAATGGGACTAGATGAAGTCCCTATAAAGTGCTCACAGTTCCCTTCCTCAGTCTTTGCCTCTGCTGTTCCTTCTGCCTGGGACACTCTTCTTCCTGAGACCTCCCAGAACATGCCCTCATATCCTTCACATCTTTGCTCAAATGTCACCTTCTCAGAGACATCTTCCCACGGCATCTTTTTAAGACTAGAAGTACCCCAGCACCCTTTACTCCTTAATTCTGAATTTTTCTCCACAGCATTTATCAGCTTCTGACATTTGCTTATTTCTTTCTTTATTGTCATCACCACTAAAATATAAATGTTAGGAGGCAGAGGCTTTGCCTTATTCCCTCTTGCTGTATCCCCAGATGCTACAAAAAGAGCCAACACAAAGGAGCCCTTTGATAAATGTTTAATGAATAAAGAATGGAGAAAATGAGCATTTATTGAGCTCCTATTATGTACTGATTAATCAAGACGACTCCATCCCCACCCTACCCTCTAGAAGTTCGTATTCTAGTAGGAGGAAAGGATAAGCAAAAGTAACATTGCCACAAAGCAAAGGTGCTGGCCTTGTTTGGGAGACAGGATGGCTCCAAGTTCTTCTGCAGAATTGAGGGCTGAGCTGAGACCGGAAAGATGAATGGGAGGCAGCCAGGTAAAAGACAGCAAGGAAGCGAGGCCCAGCAGAGGGGCTGGCATGGGGAAAGGCTCTGGGGTAGAAGGGAGTGTGGTGAGTGTGAGGCTTGTTGGAGGACAGGATGGTTGCCCTGAAGGGCTCAATAAGGTACGTGGGAGATGAGGCTGGACTATCAGTAAGCCAGGTCACTGCAAATACTTATAAGCCAAGCAGTTGGTTCTTTGTCCCCAAAGCAGGGGGGAGTCACTGATCAGAGTGAATAAAGGGTTAACAAAAACTTTTCCTCTTCTGTGTGAGAATTTGACCTTTGGTTAACTGTCTAGCTCTGTTCCCTTGGAAACAGATAAACATATGCCACTATGTTACCTGGCAACATTGCAATGATAAAAAATGACCCTGAGGAGGAGCCTCCAATGATCCATGTGGTAATGGATTTGAGTTGGAGATATTAGTATAAATTCATGTTTAGCATAATATTGATACAGATGATTACATATTTATGATACATTTTATATACAACTGTAATTGGGTATACACACAAGTTAGTATACACTGTATTTCCTTTCTCTATCAGCTAAGAGGACCTGGCTGCAAGATGTTGCATAGTAACAAGCACACCTACTGCCCAGATCTTGGTTTCTAATACCACTCTCCAATAAAAGGAACCAAGGAAAAATGGTTGATGCTAGGACTGGAGCAGAAAATACAAGACAAGCCTGGAGCATCTAGTAGTGGCATAAAATAAAGAAGGAACCAACAATACACACACTCACACAAAATGATGCGGGTATGTCAAGAGACATAGAAGTTGACTGAAAGAGCTCCTAATAGCCAAACTTGGAAAAATCTGATCAAAAATAAATAAATAAAGTAATATTGAACTGTAACCTAAAATATGATAAATGCAAAAATGGGGGAAAAGATAAATCTCTGATGAAGAATTCCAAATACTCCATCCTCAAGGAAAAGCAACATAACCCCCAATTCTTTTTTTAAGAATTCTGTATAGAGATTTTTAAAATAAAATTTGTAAACATTACTTTTCCATTTATAGTTATTAAGAAATATTGACTATATTCCCCCAGTTTGTACAGTACATCCTTGTAGCCTATCTTACACACAGAAGTGTGTATCTCCCAGTCCCTACTCCTGTATTGCCCCTCCCCTTCCCAATAACCACTAGTTTGTTCTCTATTATCTGTGTGTAACTCCCCAATCCTTAAATGTGGGCTGGGCAGAATAACTTTCCGAGAGTACAATGTGGAAGTGGGGGTGGAGAATAACTTTGAAAGGGAGAAACTGACAAACCTGATTACCTTGGCCAAGTGAACAAGGTCAGCCTCAGCAGTCAAATTATGTTGATCATAGGTATCCTGGATATGGTGTGATGAGAATGGCACTTTACTTCTGTGATCTCTCGCCCCAAACGCATAATCCCCGTCTAACCATGAGATAAACATCAGACAAATCCCAACTGAGGGACATTTTACAAAGTACCTGGCCTCAAAACTGTCAAGGTCATCAAAAACAAAGAGAGTCTTGAGAAACTGTCACAGCCTAGAGGAGCCTTACAGAGGTATGATGACTAAACATAATATGGTGTCCTGGATGAGATCCTGGAACAGAAAAAAAGAGCATTAGGCAAATACTAAGGAAATCTGAATAAAATATGGACTTCAGCTAGTAATAACACATCAATATCAGTTCATTAATTGTAACAAACTTATCATACTAAAATAAGATGTTAATAACAGAAATTGGCACAATGTCACTTCTGCTGCGTTCTGTTGCTTTAGGGAAGCTCACAGGCCAGCCCAGAGTCAAGGGCAGGGAGGTCTACATAAGTGTATGAATACTGAGCGGCATGGATCACTGGTGCTATTATTATCTCTATTTTAAGATGAGGAAGTGGAGGCAAGAATGAGTAATAACTTGCCCAAGGTCACACAACCAGTTTACGATGTTTCTGGGGTTCAAATCCAAACCCCAACTCAGTGCTGATAACCACAATGCTGAGTGCTGTCATAATTTTCAAAGCATGTGCAAAATTCCTGAGCTGTTGCTATTTCCCCTGACCCTTCTTTTTTTTTTTTTTCTGGTTGCACCTCATGGTTTGCAGGGTCTTAGTTCCCTGACCAGGGGTTGAACCCAGGACACCACGGTGAAAGCACCGAGTCCTAATTGCTAAACAGCCAGGGGAATCCTAATCCCCTTTTTTATGTCTAAGAAAATTGAGTGCCAAAGACAGAAGAGAGTGTTCTGTGGCCACCCTGAGGAATAGTATTAATAGAAGTACAACGAGAGCCAAGGGCCTCTGACTTCCAGATGGATTTGAGGACCTCAGAGTCCCAAGGCTGACTGGCTGCATGCATATTCTTCCCACCACTTTCAGTTTTACCTCCTACTCATCCACTGGAGGAGGGAATTGGAGTTCAAATCAATTGGGCAGCTTGCCTCAGAGTCACACTCAAAGCTAGTTGGGGCCAAGAAATTACACTTTTCCCGCCATTCCACTCTGCTTTCTCAGTCCCCACCACCTCATCAGCATCAAAGGCCTTGCTTCCCTGACATAAGTGGACACAGAGCTGTGTCCTGGGTACCTGGGCATGCGACAGGTGTGTGTAGGACACATGTACCTGGGGGCCTGTGTACAGAGCAAGAGGGCTAGGATATTCACATATTCTGTACAGGACGCTCACGCACAGAAGAGGTACACACGACTCATGTACAGGGCACACATGGATGAGACCTGTCATAGGTTGAGTTCCCCCAGAAGCAAACCCAAGACAAGAATTTTAGGGCAAGTGGTCTACCTGGGAGGTGGTCCAGAAAGCGCAGTAGAGGAGGGAGTTAGACACAGAAGGGAAGGCTTCCAATGTACTGATGAGCACACAGCTGCCGCTGACGCTGGGGACTCAGTCCTGCTGGACTGAGTCTTATTCCACCCGGGAGCCAAAGGAGGTGAGATATTTATCTACAACACCTATTTGCTGGCACTGTCCTCTGCCCAGGTCAAGCATGTTTCTTAAGCAGAGAGTCAGATGTGCTTTGCAGTCAGAAGCCCTGGGCACATATGAAGAAGAAGAATATCAGGGGTATATGGCGGGGCCCTGGCAGCGTTTGCTACAGGACTCAAGAGGTGCAGGACGTGTGTCCAGGACCCATGAGTACACAGATAAGGGCACAAGCATAAGACAAATGCTTGGATCACCAGCCTTGCTGTCTGGGTTGAAGGGAAAGCCTGCTGGAAGGTGATAAACAACACAGAAGAAGAGGTGGTGTTGGGACTCCCCAAGTCAACTGGTCCTCCAACCCTGTGGAGGACCTGCTAGCCGCTATAATGGCATCTGCTTGCATGGCAGGAAAGGTGGGTTTAAGAGCTCTCACAACGTGGAAGCTTCTCTCTGCTAAACTTCCACCTCATTTGTATTTCACAAAGTGGGGATGAGGGCTAAGGTGCCCAGGATAAATGAGGGACCACCCTCAAGGGTTCGTAGGGCCTTCGATTAGGAGTCAGACATAGAGGCAGAGCTCAGTGACATCACTTAGCCCACTTGCCCCCATCGAAGAGATGGAAATAACTTTACCCATGTGTCTCAGCTACTACTCTTGCATCTTGGGTTCCCTGTCTGCCTAGAGAGCATCACAGAAATCCTCTCCCTGCTAAGGACTTCACAGAGCTGTTGTGAGGAGTAGATCAGGTCACGAACAAGAAAACACTTGGAAGAGAATAAAGTATATAGGAAGGACCTGAGTAGGGAAAATCAAGGAACCTGCCTTCTCTCACTAGTTCTGCTGCTGTATTTTTAGGATATTGGTTTGACTCCTATAATAAGAAGACCCAAAATGATAATACCTGCAAAAAAACAGAGCTCATTTCTCTTTCATTTAAAAGTATTCACGGCAGTTAAGGCTGACACAGTGGCTTCACAGTCACTAGAGCCCCTGGTTCTTTTCATGTTGTTGCAATACCATCCTCCACCTGATGGTCCAAGATGACTGCTCCACCTCCAGGCCTTACGACTATATTCCAGTTAGCAGAAGGAGAAACAGGGGGAGGGACAGGAACCCTCCTCCCTCCTTTACAGGGCACAGCCCAGAAATTTCACACATCATTTCCATTCATATCCCACTGACCAGGAGTTAGTCATCTGACCACACTTCCCTGCAAGGGAGTCTAGGAATAGTCTTTTGCCATGTGTGAAAGGATATAGAGGAACAACTTGCAATTTTGCCCTAGCTGCTGACTTGCTTGGGTAACTCACATCTCCATCTGAGCCGTGGTTTCTTCATCTGCACACTTTTTCGTTTATTCATTCACATATATATATGCCAGGCTTGTGGTATAAGGTATGACTTTTGAACCACTTGATTGCTAATGACCTCTCTTGCTAGCTGGATCATGAGCCCTGTGAGGTCAGATGTGAGGTCTTTCTTACTCACCGCTATGCTCCTGGCGTACAGGCCAGGGTCTGGCACATGGAAGCCATGTTACGAGCTGCCCATGGGTGACGTGTGGATGGCCATTCTGGCCTTGATAACTGGTGAGGACAGTTTTCCTCGCTGAGGAGTTGAAGTTCTTTCCTTTCTAGGTCTCCTGGCTCCACATCCCTTTCTCCCCACGTGCCAAGCCTTTCCAAGCCTGTGAAATAAAATGTCTTCTGAGCCAGGATCGTGAAAGGGGGATTAAAAATAAATGAAAGTGCATCAAAGCAAGTTACCCACAAGACATGGCTTCCCAGGGTAATTCGGTGTTGGCACTAGAAGTCAAGGACAGAGCATTAGAGGCTCTAACTGCCATGCACTCCTATCAACACCACTCCTGTGTTGGGCAGAGAGCCCCCAGCATGGCAGCAGTGCCTAACCCAAGCCCCCATTGACTTCCACCCCTGCAAAGCAACAGGCAAGACCCTCCCACACAGATCAAGGAGAATGAGTTCTAATTCCAACCCTGTTGCCTACTTGCCAGAGTAACCCTAGGAAAATCTATGCCTCTTTGAGCTTTAGTTTCCTCACCTGTAAAACAGGTTAATAATAGGTTCTTAATCAACTATAAAATGCAGATAACAAGGGTACTTACCTCATAGGCAGAGGTTCCCAAATGTTCTCAGCTCACGGCATCATTCGCATCTCTGTAATCTTTTCACAGAGCCCTAGGCCCAAAGAAATGTCTAATGGTTGTTTGTTAAATTAGGTTCACACAACTTAATAATAGTAGTTTGTCCAGTATCCAACAGACATTATTGTGCTTCCGTCACATTTTAAAAATATTTTGCAGTGTCTCTGAGCTTTCTGCCGTGCCTCTCAGTGCCCTGGCACTCAGTTTGGAAATGGCAGTCATAAGGTTTTGAGGATGAAATGGGGTTGTGTTGTCAAGGGCTCATCACAATGTTTGGTCTGGAGTCAGATATCAGTAAATTTTGCTTGTCCTCAATCACCCTTCAAGTCTCCTTAGTCCTCTCTCGTCTCCTACTGCTGCCACCTCATGGTTTCTGCTTGCCACCTTCCCTCTGGGCCCCTTGGGGCCTGTGGCCCCTCTTCTGAACTAACTTCCTTCTAGAAGAGAATCCCAGCCCCACTTCTTCATTCCTCCCTAACTCCACCACACGTGTGGCACGATCTCTTCATAGGTGGAATATACTCTTAATTTGGAGCTTGGCCGTGTGACTCACTTTGCTTACATGGCAAAAGTGACAGTGCGATTTTCAGAGCCCAAGTCTTAAGAGGCCTCACACGATTCCACCTGCTCTCTTATCCTCTGCCGTTGCCAAGAGAAGAACTTGCCCCAGTAGCCAGATAATTCCAAGAGGAGGAGAAGAGGCACGGGGCACAGGCTCAGGTCTGCAGATCTGAATCCCAGTGCAGACCACCCCAGCCACACCAAAAACTCAAGAGTAAAAATAGACCAGCGTTGTTTCAAGGTATGGAGTTTTGGAGAGTTTTGTTACATAATATTCTTGTGAGACAATCCAACCCCTCTTACTGTATCAAATACAGATTCTCTGAGAGAAGGCCTGATTGGATCGTGTGGTCAACTCCCAGAACATGACTGCTTTTACACCATCACCCATGAGCCAAGGATCTCCCCCCTGTCCAGTCCACAGGTAAGTGCCTTGGTTTGGGACACCCGTTTCTAATCCAGGCAGTTGTCCCATAATTGCAGGGCCCAGTGCCACAAAGCCTGGTGACCTGCCTGGAAGCAATCATTTCTGGCCTCTGTGTTCAGAAGGGGTGTGAATGTGGCAAACAAGAGTTTCTTGTATCCTCTTGGGTTCTAAAGAGTAACAGCTCAACTAGGAGAAATTACCCATAAAATTTTCTCTGTGTGTGTCAGTCAGAATGCATCTCAAGCTGTAAACCACAGGGTATGAGAAATGGGATGTTTCTTACAACTCATTTTTGTAACTATTTTGAGCCTCCTTATGCTTAAGATGGTAACTATGAGGCTCAAGTTCACATAGAAAATTTGATAGAACCAGGCTTAGAACCCAGGTGTCCTGGTTTTGGCCCCCTTCCCTGCCCAATCAGCGTCACACTTCAGGTCTCATCTCAGAGCCAGTGGAGCCCCTTTCCAGGTTCCTTGATTGTCTGGGCTATGCTTTCACCTGCCACTGACTGAGGGCCCGCTTCTTGGAAGAATTCTTAGCAATCCTTTCCTCCTATTGATTCTCAGTCTGCTTCCCTATGTCCTGTACCCCCACCCTAACTATCTTTTGGAACTACACTTAAATAAACACGATTTTTCTTTAACTTATAAACAGTTCCTGTAATTTTTGCTTCTATTAATTCTATTTAGGTTTTTTAAAAATACCCCTTTTGAAATAGTGCCTTTTTTCTTAGGTTTTTAAATTCTTTTGTATGGTTTTCATTCTTTTCAAAATACTGTTTTGTTATCTCCTCTGAAGTTCTTGGGGAAGTGAGGTCTAATCCTGCTGCTGAAGGTGTCTGCTGACTCTCACTTATGGTGGATAATTTCCTTGTGTGTTTGTAATCTGGGACTATGCATTCATCTTCAGTGGAGTTTTATCTATGAACAGCTTGTGTAGCCCAGGTGGAGGGCGAGTCCCTCCAAAATGGGTTGGTTTGTTTCTCTGGTCACCTCAGTGTCTTATATGTGATCACTATGTTAATTCTTAGTTTGGAGTTCCTAGTTCAAGTGGATAGAATAAAATTAAAGCCTGTGTGAGAATAAATCCTATTCATTGGCATCATAATATTAACTTGATCTTGGATGTTTCCATCTATTAGGATGTCAGCTCCAGGAAAGAACAGCCTTTTTCTCTCTGATTCTGGGCTCTGTTCCTCTATCTGCCTACAGCAGGATTTGGCACACAGTAGGCACTCAACAGGACTTCCCTGGTGGCTCAGTGGTAAAGAATCTGCCTGCGATGCAGGAGACCTGGGTTCAATCCCTGAGTGAGGAAGATCCCCTGGAGAAGCGAATGCAACCCACTCTAGTACTCTTGCCTAGAGAATCCCATGGACCAAAAAATAAATAAATAAATAAAACAATCCCATGGACAGAGGAGTCTGGCAGGCTGCAGTCCATGGGGTCGCACAGAGTCAGACACGACTGAAGCGACTCAGCTGCAGCAGCAGCAGAAGGCACTCATAAGTATATGTTGAAAGGGAAAATTAAATAATACCTACTTCATAGGTGTCCATTAGGACTGTGTTTGCCCAATTAAAAATTGGATTTCTTGTCTCATAAAACAGGCAGATGCTACTGGTGATTCTGTGACTGAGTGATTTCAGTGCCTCTGCAGTTTTTTGAGCCTTTATCTAAGGGTTGCAAGATGGTTACTGTAGCTCCAGTCATCGCATCCACACTCAAGGCAGAAGGAAGTAGAATAAAATAAGAATAAAGGAGGAGCACCACTGACATTTTTCCTTATCAAGTAGGTAACATTTTCCTAGACATCTAACAGCACATTTCTGTTTTGATCTCATTTGCTAGAAATGGGGTGCGTGGGCATCCAGAAGAAAGGGGGCTTGCTTTCTTCTGGAAAATAAGCTTTTCCCTTATCTATGGACTCAACAGACGGGTAAGGGAGGGAGGAAGGGGACTGGGGACACAGATGTGGTATTCCCGCCCCGCAAAAATGAAATTTTATTTATCTGTATATGTATGTAAGTGTGTGTATATATATGAGTGTGTGTGTGTGTGTGTGTATAATTTAGAACAAAACAGGCCCTCAGAAAACAATATGGCCAAAAAGCATGGACACCTATTTCCATAATAATTATTAATTTTGTCACTTAAAGCTTCTGTGGTCCTGTGGGCATCAGATTTGGATTCTGGAGCCCACAGGCAATGAGACACCCATAGCTCAATGATCTCCCTCCTCCTCCCTCCCTCCTTGTTCTGTTCAAAGTACTGAAGCCCTTTAAAAAAAAAAAAAAACTACATTTTTCAACATGAGCCACTTCCTGCTCTCATTAACTCCATCCTCAGTGACTTAGCCAGACCCTGATCCTGGCCTGAAGAAGGGAGCCGGATTGTCCAAGTCTAAGGTCCCTCAGGTCCATAAGCAGAGCAGTTCGGCATCAAGCTTTCTCCTGAGGACGCTGAGATGGAAACAACAGAAGAGCCAACCTCGGGTCTCGGGCAGACCCTGGAGTGGCTGAGAAAGGAGCTGGTAAGGTTTTGTATTTCTTTTTACCTTACACCTTCACCCCATATCGTCCAAGGTCCCCTCATTCCTGCCTCCCAGGTGCTCCCTGGGCTGGGGCAGAGCTGCAGGCTGGGGTGTAGGCCCCACAGGCTCCCATCTGGGATCAGCCACACCGTGCACAGGTGACATCCCAGGTGCTGGGATAAGTAGGTCATGGCCTACATAGGCGGCTGTGGGCGCAGTGCTTGCCAGACTGGTTTTAGAATTCCACTGAGTCCTGGTATGTGCCCAGCTCTGTGGCTTGTGGCCTCTAGCAAATGGCTTTGAACTTCAGTCTCCTGATTGTAAAAGGGGGATGACAATAGTACTAACATCACAAGGGTTGTGAGAGTTTGGTGAGAAGATGGTATAATTCACTTAGTGCTTGCTTGGCACATCTACACTGGCTCTTAACAGTCCTGGCCCAGCTGGAAATGGAGTACACCAGAGCTGTCTTAGCCAGGGCCTTCTAGAAAGCAGACACTTGCACAAACACGGGGGTATTCCTGCTTATTTGGAGGTGCAAGCCCAGAGGGGTGAGAGTGAGGGGAAGAGGTGCAGGGGTAAAAACCAGTACTATTCCAGCAGATGCCTTGTTACCCAACTGGATGCCACTTACGAAGGAGCCCTAAAGAGGCCAGCAGCCCTCTTGGCAGCTGATTCTCCCCACTGTGGGCCTCTCTGCCTGGAGGAGGATCTGCACCCTGCCCGAGAGAAGTTTATCCACCCTGCTCACTCCTGTCTCCCATTTCCTGTCTGTAAATGTCCACTCTGTAGGGCACTAACTCCCCTGAACTTATGAACAGTGTTACTTGGTCCCTCAGTAACTGCTCAGGAAGCCAGGTCTTACACTGCTCCTTGTGATGTTTCTTCCGAGTCCAAAAATAGAAGGATGCCCCCATAGTATGTGGGGACACTAGCCAAGAGAGAGAAGGGAGTGGTTTGGGGGAACCCCAGAGGGCACCCAAGGTTTGGATCTCAATATGCCAGTTTCAACCCTGGGAGAATTTATCATCCTGAAGAGGAAGGAGAGGGCCGTTAAAAATAGACTGATCAATTCAACAACTTAAAAAAACTTAAAAAAAAGAAAGAAACAAAAAACGTGAGCTTCTACTTCTGGCTGGGGTGGGGTGCGGAGGGGGTTGCGGAAGGGATGTGGGAACAGAAAGGATTGTCCAAGAAGGGCCTGCCTGGGTTGCCAGGCAACGGACCAGCTGGGACCCAACCCTGTCCTCACCTTGGTGGGAGGGGCTGACCCAGTAGGATTTCTCATGGGTCCAGGGGACTCCAACAGCAGGAGCCACAGCTTATTATAGGCTGTGTGCTGCTCCCTCCTTGTGCTCCCCTAAACACTGGGCCTCCGCATTAAGACTGCTTAGTATCTGAACTCAAAGCGCTGATTTTCATTTGATAAAGTACTTCTCTCCTACCATGAGGAGGAAGAACAGGTGGGGTTAGGGGGGATGACCTGTAGGTAGAGGGGCCTCCCAGGCCCAAATGCACCGCTACCTCCACTTGATGCCAAGAGATGGGTTTTGAGTCTCCACTTACTGGTCCCTGACTGTTAAGTTTCCCAATCAGGCCTGCTTTAACCTCTATCACTGGGAATTTGCATGGCTCCACAAGGACTGCCCTCTGGAGCCCGGCCAAGGAGCCCCAGTTGACTATCAGGGAAGCATGTCCGTCACTCTACGCAGCTGAGAGAACAGATCAGTAACACCAACAACTACCATGGATGAAAGTCTGGTGATCTTCCTCCAGTTCTGGAATCATAAAGCCCCCAAAGTCCTGCTGGGATCTAAAACAAGGGAGAGATCCTTGGAAGGCAAGTAATTTGCTTTCCACTTTGCAGATGAAGAAACGGAGGCTTCGGTGAAAACATGGCTTCTGTGAGGCTGTGGGCTTGTCTCCAATGAGACAGTGAAGGAGATGTCTTCCTGGGACATGTCCAGTTCTCTGGCCGCTGCCTTGCATGCTTCTTCTCTCTCCTAGGCTGAGATGCAGGACCAAGACCAGAGACTCCTGCTTACACTGAGGCACCTTCGCAGCGTCCTGGAGGAGCTCCGCGCAGAGAGTGTCCACTGGGAGGATGCCAGGTCGAGTGGCGGGACCTCCCCCATCAGAGCTCGAGCAGGCTCTGAAGGCAGGGGTCGCCAACCCTTCCCCTCCAGGGGCCTGGCCCACCTCCTTCAAGGGGTAGACAGCAGACGAAGTTCCCTCCCTTAACAGGCCGGAGATGACCTTGACTTTAAACCTCCCCCGACCAGTCTAAACTTTGACTGTGATGCTGTTGAAAGAGAGCACTGGACTGGGAGTCGGGAAGTCCGGGCTCTGGATTTACCCCTGCCCTCATTCACTCGATGTCCCTGGAACTGTCACTCAGCTTCTCTATGTCACTCTTTCCTCTGCTGTCACTTAGCAGTATTTCACAAATAAGCTAAGAGATGTGGATACATTTGGGAAACAGAAACGTTATATGGCTTCCAGCCAGCACCATGGTTGTAATCCTATTCTTGGGAATTTCTCACAAGGTGATTATTAAAACAAAGAAAGAACTCCGTGTGCGAGGGTGTTTATCCAGTGTTGCCATGGTGAAAAACAGAACCCCATGTAATGACTTGATGGTTGTTTTCAGGCCTTTTATTTCCCTTTATCTGAAAGCAACAGGCCCTACAACTACTCTGGCCATAGGGATCAGCATGTGACCAGGCTTGGCCAATTACAGTTCATCATCATCCTAAAAGCATGATTGGCCCAATGGGTGGCCCGTGTGACTTGACAGAGCCAGTCACAGACCTTCTCTGGCATTACCCTCTTGATACTTGTCCTACTGCAGTTGCAAAGCTGGGGCTGCCAGTGGCCAGGATTGCTGTGAGGTGACAGAGACATGCCTGCAGTAGGAAAGAAAGAGGCTGATCAAAGAGAAGCAGAGAAGGGGTCATACAAGAGACGGGCATGCCAGAAGGGTGCTGGGTCTCTTTAGTCCCTGGTTTCAGACTCTAGTTCTGTGAGTTACTCCTGTTGTCTTTCCAGAGCAAAAAACCAGAAAATTCCACCACTACCACCTATGAACTCAGGCACCAGTTTGTTTTTGCTTAAGCTGATTTGAGTAGGCTTCCCCTCATTTGCAACCAAAACTGTCCAGATGGTCAAAGAAGCAAAGAAGAAAAATCAAGAAAAAAATGGTTTTTCCCTCATTCAGGGTTAGCAACGACAACCCTGTTTGGCAGGCAACAAGATGTATGATGTGGCAGAACCTTCAATTGTATGGGATGGAGTCATAACTTTGAAAAATTACATCTGCCTAGAAGAAAGACTTTTAGATGGAACAGGTGAAAATAAAGTCCTGGTGTTAAGATGGTCCAGTTATCATCAGGCTTTTTTTGTTTTTGAAAATCTTCTGGCATGTTGTTAGGATATTGTTTTTAATGGGTTTGAAAAAGTAAACCTATTGCATACAGAGGCAAAGGGTGGGGAGAGGGTTGTATTATATATACAACGTCTATAGTCAGACTAACCTGGGGTGGTTTCTACATAGTATTTGATAGTATGAAAAATTGTACCCTATCAATGGCTGAATGCATAAACGAAATGTGGCACATTTATACAATGGAACATTAGTCAGCCTTAAAAAGGAAGGAAATTTCAGCACTGCTATAACATAGGTGAAACTTGAAGACATAATGCTAAGTGAAATAAGCCAGTTGCAAAAGGACAAATACAGTATGATTCCACTCACACGAGGTACCTAGAGTAGTCAAATTCATGGAGACAGGAGTTTGTCTCCTGTTTCTGGTTGTCAGGAGTTGGAGAGCAGGGAGTCATTTAAGGGTTGCCGTGCCTCAGTGTTACCAAATGACAGAAGTTCTGTGGATGGATGATGGCGATGGTGGTATAACAATGTGAATGTACTTGATGCCGCTATATACCTTAAAGTGGTTAAAATGATAATATTTATCCTATGTTATATTTCACCACAGTTAAACATAAATACTTTAAATTTAAAAATGACCTGCTCTGTGATGATGGGGCTGGAGCTGGTTGCTGCTGCTGCTGCTTAGACTGCCAATAAGCAGGGTGAGCTAGAGTGACACTACAGGGCTGGAGGAGGGAGAAAAGACTTGCTTCTTCATCTTTCTTCTCTTTAGCTTCTCCAGTGGCCTTCCTGCCCCCATGAGCATCACCCAGTAATGCTCCTTCACCTCACAGCAGCAATTCCTTCTGTGGCACTGGTCAGCAACCCCTTCTCAGGGCTCTAGGTTCAGCTCCATGGGGCACTTCCCCCAACCGCAGAGCCATCAGCTCCAGCCAGAATCTCCTCTTCTGAAGTCTGAGTTCCTGCCCTCCTGCTCCCGCCCTGCTTTCCAAGACTCTTGAGCCCCAGCTGAGCACACCTCCTTTCTCAGATACCTGAAGTGGAGTACTGCAAGTCTTCTGCTTTATGTTTTTCCGTTTTGATAATCTCAGCCTCTTCTCTTTGTTCCCTCAGGCCTGGGGCATGCTAGATGCTTCTGCAAGTGCTACCTTCATTCTGTCTTAGAGATCTTTTTATAACCTTTTGGTCATCCAGTTAACAACTTTATACTCGGTTAGCAATTCTCTATATTAAATTCTCTCTGTTAAAATTAATAGGGTGGTTTCTGTCTCCTGCCTATCTCTGACTGACACAGTTTTCAACTTTGGCGCTATCATTACTGATGCTGTTGTGATCACTTCTGTTCATGTACATAAGCACAGTGCCTGTAGGATATACAGGTTTCCCCCGCTATCCAAAAGTAGAGTGTTCCTATGAAACATCTCAAAGCTGAAACTGTGTAAAGTGAAGAAACAGTTACCTTAGGACAGATCTTGCTAACAGAGGCACAAAATGAGATAAACTGAGATAAAGCAGAGACACAGGTCAAAGCCAAACCAAAGCTATGGTGGCCTGGTGCAGAGATGCTGAGTGCAGTTTCAGGGGGAAATCTTGGGGAAGGAGCTTGGTGGCCCCAGTACCCCCTCCCCACTGCTGCCCCTCCCCAGGGTGTTCACTGCATCTGTAACAGCTCGCCCCAGATCAAACACTGAACATCATTTTCACTTTTCATTCATTTTTGTAAAAATGAAAATCAACTTGGGCTTTCTTTCAATTCACAAAAGCGGTTACAAATGTATATGTCTCATAAAAGTGAAATGGCGTAAAGTGAACTTTAGAAAAGCGATAGATACCTGTATAGCAAGGAGTTGAATTAGAGGTATGTGAATACTCAAGTTTACAAGATATGTATTTTCCAAAGTGGGGCATTTGCTTACACTCCCACAAGCTGTGTCCAAGAGCTCCTGTTGCTCCATATTCTCGCCAACACTTGGTATTATCAATCTTCTTAATTTTTGCCAATATACTGAGTGCAAAATGGTGTTACACTGTGATCTTAACTTGCATATTCCTCCTTATGTAGTTGTTAACCCGAGTTTATTTCCAACTCCACCATTTACTTACTTTTTGATCTTAGATGAGTTACTCAACCTCTCTGAGACTCAATTATCTCATTTATAAAAGAAGGGATTAAAAATAGTATCTAGCTTGTGGTATTAATATATATATTGTACAGTAGAATGTATATAGCCCAACTTACATAGCACTTGGCATTATAAAAGCTAATAAATGATAACATTATTATTACTGTATAATCACAAATATATTGATTTGTGAAACTATGACTATTACAAATAGACAAGCTTGTTAGCAACCATCATCAGGAGAAATATCTGCCTGACCATACAAAGTAACAATGACATTTGCTTCCCATGCCCAGTGCCAATCACTAGTCCCTTTTACCTCTCCCAACTTCCCACAGCTGAGTCCTCAGACCAAAACCATCTGCCAATCCCCTCTCTACTAATCTGGGAAGATAAACCTGTCCCTCTGCTGGAGTATTTGTTGTTTTCGAGATCCCACCTCTGGAACCAATGTTCAATTTCTGATCCCAGGTCATAACAAACTCAGACTGAACCCAGATGCTGGGGGACAAGGGGATTGGAGTGGAAATGACATCCTCAGTGTGGGTTCCCAGAGGGCGGGGTTACAGATCATGTTTGTCAAAGACAGCCAATGCACACCAGAGGGGGCCTGGGGATCATGATCATGAAGGAAAATCTAAGGGTTTTCTCTGCTGAGGCAGCAAAAACAGGACTATAGACCCAAGCCTCGCATCCGAGGGTGAGGAGAGAAGGGGGCACAGACCAGAAAAGGACTGACGAGGTCAGAAGCTAAAAAATTAGGAGCAGAACAACAGTACAAGATGTGATACTTATTTTCAGGACAGGCAGTTCAGGGCTCACGCTGTGATTTAACCAGAAGGGTCAGAGGCTTGTCTTTACTTGCCGCTGGCATCCAGCCCTGGGCCAGGTGTGACAACCTTGCAGAGTGTGTTCTGACTGTATACTGGCGTGTAACAAAATTCTCCCAAACTTAAAACAACATCATTTTATCATTGCAACAACCATTCATCATTGCAGCAAATCACACTTCCCATGGTTCTGGGGACGGACTGGGCTCAGGTGGGGAGCTCTTGCTTTTGGTCTTTCAAGTGGCTGCAGTCAGATGGTGTCTGGCTTGATTCATCCCAAAGGCTTACTCACACTTCTGGCAGTAGATGCAGGCTGTTACCTGGAACCTTAGCTGAGGCTGTCAGCTGGAACACCTACCCATGAACACTCCCTGTGGCCTGGGCTACCTCATAGCATAGTGGCTGGTGCCAAGAACAAGAATCTGAAGAGAATCAAGAGGAAGCTGTATAGCCTTGATGATCCAGCCTTGGAGGTCATACAATGTCACATCCATTGTATCCTTTGCAGGAGAATCCAGGCACCAAGCCCAGCTCACATGCAAGAGGAACAGAATTAGACCACCTCTTGATGTGAGGAGCATCAAAAACTTGCAGATGTGTTTTAAAGCAACCACACCATGTAAGACTGGATAGGTTTCCAGTATGGCATACCAGCTGCAAGGACTAGGTGGGGCTTATTATAAACTCAGGCAGAATGATAAGCAGAATTTCATCAAAATCCAACAGAAGGAACTCCAGGAGGTGAAGCGTAGGTCTGGGTCTACAAGAGTTTTCTTGTCACTCCAGCATTACTGTTTCATTCACTGTGTTCCTAAGAGGTGCATTCAGCTCTGCTGCTTTTACAAACCAACCTTGAGATCTCAAGACCCCAACCACGGTCCCCCCCTGGCTCATACTACATGTCCTACATTCTGTTAGGGGGCAGGGGGTGTGTGTCAGGGAAGGTGCTCCTGCTCGGGGACCCAGCCACCATCTGCGATGTCATCAGATGCTACAGCAGGGAAGACACATTTGGAGAGTCACACACTGTCTCGTCCACATTTTAAGCAGGCGGTGACAAGTGTCCCTTTTGCCCATAGCCCATTGGCTAGAATTAGTCACATGGTCTGTCCCAGCCAGGGGAGGGGGTTGACAGCCTGGCAAGCATCACTGTGACAAACACACTCTCTATTCTCCCTCAACAACTGGCTTCCTCACCGCATCAGAGTGGGTCCTCATCAGTCTCCACCATCCCCCAGAAGCTCCAGAGGTGCACTCTAGGAACGGGGACACCCAGGCTCACCTAGGCCTGCTGAAAGGAGCCTCTGAGTTGGGATTGGGGAACTGAGTTTCCACTAGTCCCACACCCTCAAGGGAAGGCCGAGAACCAAGGGACAGGGGCTGTTCTGCCATCTGTCCTACGTCCTGGCTTTGGCTTCCTTTAACTATGTTTGGGCTTTACTTTCTGGTCTTCTTTCTGCATTTTTTTGTTTATCCACTTCTATTACTAAAGATTTCATGGTTCTGCTATTTCTCTACGTTGAAGTCTATGGAAAGGGAATCTGTTGGATCAGCTCAACCTTTGAATCTGAGCACATCACAGCAGGTTAGTATAAGGTAGGTTTGTTCTCTCCTCCACCTCTTCTTCTTCTGCCTCTTCTCATCATCATCATTGTCAATACATGGGAAGTATAATGCAGTAACTGAGTAAGGGCCGTGACACCAGCATGCTTGGATTTGAATCCCAGGTCTGCTATATATTAGTTCTATGCCCTTAAGCAAATAACATAACTTTTCTCGCCTCCATTTGCTCTTCTGTACAGTGCGGACACAACAGTTAATTACCTCACATACCAACTGAGCAAATGCAGTGAATCAGCATGGTCCTGGCACATCAATCTCAGCTATTATAATGAATAATAACAGCTACCATTTTTTAGCTCAGGATAGTGTAGTGGCTATAAGTACAGCCTGGAGCCTCACTGCCAGTGCTCAAATCCCAGCTCTCCACTTACTAATGATGTGCCCTTGGGCAAGTCATTAAATTCTCTGTGCTTCAGTTTCATCATGTACAGAATGGGAATGGATAATATACCTACCTTCTGAGGTTGTCGTGAAAGTGAGCTAACGCATGTAAAATGATTACAACCATGCCTGTTGCCTAATAAGGGCTGTGTGCATGCCATGTAAGCCCTTCATTTTCATTATCAGTCATCTACTCTGACTACCAAAACCATATGAAACAGTAAAGATGTAGCACTGAACCCACTCAGCAGCTCTGCAAGGGTCATATTATATCTCCATTTTAGGAATGAAGGGCTTGGGCTTCAGTGGAACTCAGTTCAGTTCAGTTCAGTCTCTCAGTCGCGTCCAACTCTTTCCGACCCCATGAATCACAGGACGCCTAGGCCTCCCTGTCCATCACAAACTCCCAGAGTTTACCCAAACTCATGTCCATTGAGTCGGTGATGCCATCCAGCCATCTCATCCTCTGTCGTCCCCTTCTTCTCCTGCCCCCAATCCCTCCCAGCATCAGAGTCTTTTCCAATGAGTCAACTCTTCGCATGAGGTGGCCAAAGTATTAGAGTTTCAGATTCAGCATCAGTCCTTTCAATGAACACCCAGGACTGATCTCCGTTAGGATGGACTGGTTGGATCTCCTTGCAGTCCAAGGGACTCTCAAGAGTCTTCTCCAACACCACAGTTCAAAAGCATCAATTCTTTGGTGCTCAGCTTTCTTCACAGTCCAACTCTCACATCCATACATGACCACTGGAAAAACCATAGCCTTGACTAGACAGACCTTTGTTGGCAAAGTAATGTTTCTGATCTTTATTATGCTGTCTAGGTTGGTCATAACTTTCTTTCCAAGGACTAAGCGTCTTTTAATTTCATGGCTGCAATCACCATCTGCAGTGATTTTGGAGCCCCCCAAAATAAAGTCTGACACTGTTTGTTGCTACTGTTTCCCTGTCTATTTCCCATGAAGTGATGGGGTCAGATGCCATGATCTTAGTTTTCTGAATGTTAAGCTTTAAGCCAACTTTTTCACTCTCCTCTTTCACTTTCATCAAGAGGCTTTTTAGTTCCTCTTCACTTTCTGCCATAAGGTTGGAGAAGGGAATGGCAATCCACTCCAGTATTCTTGCCTGGAGAATTCCATGGACAGAGAAGCCTGGTGGGCTAGTCTGTGGGGTCGCAAACAGTCAGACACGACTGAGTGACTAACACAGTCAGTGGAACTAAGTGGCCCAAATAACACACTGTGTAAATCTCAGATCCACTTTCTGCCTAAGCAGAGCTCTGACCCACAGCCCAACGGTGTTCTTCTTATCAGACGAAGTGGAAGGAGGGGTTCCGTGAGAAAGAAGATGCAGAGATGTTGGGTTCATGTGTCTCCCACTCCCCTGCCCCTCCTTCTGGCAGAGTCTAGGGCAAGACAGTCTACGTGTGTGTGTGTGTGTGTGTGTGTGTGTGTGTGTGTGAAAGGAACTCAAAGACATCTTTAGACAACACCCCCTGGAACCATGGTGATGGTTGGTGAGCAGACCCAGAGTTGGAGTGTGCCCTGGAGTGCAGCCCCTTCCTTGCTCCCAGCAAATCATGAACCCAGTTCATAAGATGGGAATTCTGCCCTTCCTTTGCCCCCTGGTCACAGTCCTGCTCCTGTTTCACTGGATCAAAACCAAGATGTGTGCCACGCTGCACTCCCTGTGGAAGCTCTGGGGGAGAATCTGTTCCCAATTTTGTCTGGCTTCTGATGGCTGCAGGCATTTTTGGGCTTGAAGCCACACCTCTGCCTTCTCTGTGTGTGAACAATCTCCCTCTGCCTTCCCCTTACTGAGGATATGTGCGGTTACATTTAGCACTCAGCTGATAATCCAGGATAATCCCCCATCTCAAGATCCTTACATTTAATCACATCTGCGAAGACACCCCCATGTAAACTAACATTCATGGGTTCCAGGGGTTAGCATGTAGGGGCCACTTTTCCATCTAGCACAGCAGATGATCAACAAAAGGGAATTTCCTTCTCATTCCTACTGGAAATCATTCTCTGTCAATGTGCAGGGCTAAAAAGAATTTTGTACAGCCAGGGATTACCACGGGCCCTGTTGGAAGAAGGAGGACACATGCTTATTGAACATGGGCTATGCATGGGCACCATAGCATACCACCTGGCTACGAAGTACCTGTTGATATTCCCATTTGACAAAAAGGAAACTGAGACCCAAAGAGCGGATGGTCAATGAAGGAAAAGCAGGGCAGTTCAGTTCAGTTCAGCTCAGTCGCTCAGTCATGTCTGACTCTTTGTGACCCCATGAATTGCAGAATGCCAGGCCTCCCTGTCCATCACCAACTCCCAGAGTTGACTCAAACTCAAGTCCATCGAGTCGGTGATGCCATCCAGCCATCTCATCCTCTGTTGTCCCCTCCTCCTCCTGCCCCCAATCCCTCCCAGCATCAGGGTCTTTTCCAATGAGTCAACTCTTCGCATCAGGTGGCCAAAGTATTGGAGTTTCAGCTTCAGCATCAGTCCTTCCAATGAACACCCAGGACTGATCTCCTTTAGGATGGACTGGTTGGATCTCCTTGCAGTCCAAGGGACTCTCAGGAGTCTTCTCCAACACCACAGTTCAAAAGCATAAATTTTTCGGCGCTCAGCTTTCTTTATAGTCCAAATCTCACATCCATACATGACCACTGGAAAAACCATAGCCTTGACTAGACAGACCTTTGTTGGCAAAGCAATGTTTCTGCTTTTTAATATGCTGTCTAGGTTGGTCATAACTTTCCTTCCAAGGACTAAGCGTCTTTTAATTTCATGGCTGCAGTCACCATCCGCAGTGATTTTGGAGCCCCCAAAAATAAAGTCTGACACTGTTTCCACTGTCTCCCCATCTATTTCCCATGAAGTGATGGGACCAGATGCCATGATCTTAGTTTTCTGAATGTTAAGCTTTAAGCCAACTTTTCCACTCTCACTTTCATCAAGAGGCTTTTTAGTTCCTCTTCACTCTCTGCCATAAGGGCGGTGTCATCTGCATATCTGAGGTTATTGATATTTCTCCCGGCAATCTTGATTCCGGCTTGTGCTTCTCCCAGCCCAGCGTTTCTCATTAAAAGCAAATGAAACTGGTGGTTCAAACTTTGGTTTCTGATAAAGGTTTTTGTGTTCCTTATCAAGGACCGTCTAAGGGAATTACTCGGTGGATGGGCGCCACCTGGTGTCCATGTGGAGTAACTCTTCTGTTAAGCAGCCTGCTCTGCATTGTGGGACTGGCTTCATTGTCTACTTTCTTACTGAGGAACGGGTTACACTGGGAGGGGACACCGAGGCTTTCTGGTCCTGATACCTAGGTTCAGCTCTACCACTGACTGAATGACCTGTGGCAAGTCACTTCTCCTCCTCTGAACCTTAACTCTGAAATGAAAATGACACCTGTCAGAGCTGTGGGAGAGATCTCGCGGAAGTGCTTTGTAAATGGAATAACCAGAGCCAATGAAAAGAAGCATTATCTGCAATAAAATGGGTAACAGGTCTGGACGCATTTAGAAAAATACTTACTGTACTTGGTAGAAACCAACACAATACTGTAAAGCATTTATACTTCAATTAAAAATAAGTAAGTTTAAGGGACTTCCCTGGTGGTCCAGTGGCTAAAACTTCGCACTCCCAATGCAGGAGGCCTAGGTTCAATTCCTGATCAGGGATCTAGATCCCACAGGCCATAACTGAAGATCCCAAGTGTCACAGCTGAGACCCAGCACAGCCAAATAAATAAAGAAGTATTTTTTAAATAAATAAATTAAAAAAAAATACTTATGGTGCACCTGCTATGTGTCAGACACTGTTCTGGATGTGGGAATGTAGGAAAACAATTAAATGGATAAAATTCATGTTTTCCTATAGTTGACATTCTTGCATTCCAGTTTCATTCATTTATCTACAAGTAGTTTTCTGGTGTGCCAGGCACTTTCCCACTCAATGGGCATAGAAGTGATTCAATATATGGCTACATAACAGGGAGCAAGAACACAGGTCTGGGTAGGGACAGAGACAGGTTTTACGCAGCCTGAAGCTTATAAAGTTTAGGGTATTCTCTGATTAAAGAAAAAGAATAAAAAGTCATAAGTATAGCAGTACATTAAAGAGCAGGATTTTTCTTTTATAACTACGGGAGAAATAACAGCAAATGATGAAATTTTAAAAACTGATACAAATTATAAAATCATAAACTCTGGAAGTATAGCATAATATTTTTTATTAATTAGCTGCCATGATATAGCTCCATAGCATTTTTCTATATATTCTTTGACCATATAGTCATAAGACAATGATTTATTTCTATAAAAACATAAATACAATAATTCAGTCTTGACAAGATTTACTTTTTTGGTGGGTAGTTTGAACAATTTTCTCTAAGTTGTAAAGCTTAATGCCATGTAAGTTCTTAGGATTATTGTCAAATTTGAAAAAACTTCTAAATTTCTTTAACATTAATACATGAGTTATAACTCTTAAAAATTTTTTTTTGTTGAAGGATAATTGCTTTACAATATTGTGCTGGTTCTGTCATATATCAACATGAATCAGTCACAGGTATACATATTTTGGTGCTTCCCTAGGTGGCACTAGTGGTAAAGAACCTGCCTGCCAATGCAGGAGACAAGTAAGAGATGAAGGTCAATCCCTGGGTCAAGAAGATCCCCTGGAAGAATGCATGGCAACTTACTCCAGTATTCTTGCCAGGAGAATCCCATGGAGGGAGAAGCCTGGCAGACTACGGTCCATAAGAGTTGCAAAGAGCTGGATATAACTGAAGCAACTTAGCATGCACATGTACATGCATATGCCCCTTCCCTCTTGAACCTTCCTCCCATCTCCCACCCCACCCCACCCCACCCCTCTAGATTGTCACAGAGCATGGGTTAAGCTCCACGTGTCACACAGCAAATTTCCAGTGGCTATCTATTTTACATAAGGCAATGTACATGTTTTCATGCTATTCTTGAAATTTGTCTCACCCTCTCCTTCCCACACTATGTCCATAAATCTGTTCTCTATGTCTATGTCTCCACTGCTGCCCTGCAGCTATAAAAATGAATGCATTCGAGTCAGTCCTAATGAGGTGGATGAGCCTAGAACCTACTGCAGAGAGTGAAGTAAGTCTGAGAGAGTCAAATACTGTATATTAACGAATGTGTATGGAATCTAGAAAGATAGTACTGCCATTTGCACGGCAGCAATGGAAACACAGACATAAGCCTTTTCATATAGTGACTAAGCTTCAATACTTTTTGAGTTGGCAGTCCATTAACTAGTTTTATTGTCAGCATCCCCATGTGGTGGCATAATATGAATTCCATGTTATCTTCATCCATATCAGTATTTCATGTCAAATAAGTGAGAAATTTGAATCTTCCCCCAAATGTATTTATATAATTCACTTTTTTTTTTAATTGGTTGCGCTGGGTCTTCGGTGCTGTATTCAGGCTTTCTCTAGCTGTGGCAAGCAGGGGCTACTGTTCGTTGCCGCGCACAGGCTTCTCACTGCAGCGGTTTCTCTTACTGTGGAGCACAGGTTTTAGGCACGTGAGCTTCAGTAGTTGCAGTATATGTGGGCTCAGTCGTCCTGCACGGGCCTAGTTGCTTCTCAGCATGTGGAATCTTCCCGGGCAGGGATTGAGCCCGTGTCCCCTGCATTGGCAGAGGCAGATTCCTATCCACTGTACCACCAGGGAAGTCCTATAATTCACTTCTTTTAATTAACTAGATTATCACAATCAAGTCTATTCATTACTTTGATTTGAAATGTATCTCTTCCTCTTAATGAATGACAGTTACTCTTTGGTATCTGCGGGAGAAATGGTAACCCACTGGGAAATCCCATGGACAGAGGAGCCCAGCAGGCTACACAGTCCATGGGGTCACAAAAGAGTTGGACACGGCTTAGTGACTAAATAACAACAATCTGCAGGGCAATTATTCCCCTGAAGATACCAAAATCCATGGATGCTCAGGTTCTTTATGTAAAAGGACATAGTATTTACATATAACCTACTCACACACCCCCATATTTTAAATAATCTCTAGATTACTTATAACATCTAACACAAAGTAAATGCTATGTAAATAGTTGTCACCATGTGGCTGTTGGCTTTTGGAAATTTCTGGAATTTTTTTTCAAATATTTTGCTGAGGTTAGCTGAATCCACGGATGCAGAACCTATAGATACGGAGGGCCTACTCTATCACTTTTGTTATGATCTACAGGCCACTTCATTTGTAAGACACCGCTAGGACAGAAATGCTAAGTGAGGCATAACCCAACACAATGAGATTATAAAACACTCAAATTTCCTCGTAGACATATTATACTTGCTGTTTACAGTTCTCCATATCCCTACAAACATAGGACCTTGATATCTTTTAGTTTGTTCAGTTTCTATTAGAAAGGAGGAAAAAACGTGCAGTACATTTATAATTGTATAGGCTGCATTGCCAAATATACTGCTTTTAACCAGGCTTTGCATGCATGTATGTCTGCTCAGTCATGTCCGACTCTTTGCGACCCCCACTGGGCTCCTCTGTGCCTGGAATTTCCCAGGCATAATATATTATGACAGAGGGAAAGTTGAAAGACAACGATCTTAAATGGGCCCAAGGGAGGCAAGTGACTCCTGGAGTGCGTTGCCATTTCCTAACCGGACTTTGCTAAGAACCAAATCCTTTGCATATAGTTTAATACATCTGATGATCAACAGAGTTTTCTATGAACTAGCTCTGGTACTGTATGTTTCAAATCTCTTCCCCACCCGTTTTGTACATACCCCTGATGCTGGCCACTACTGTGACCTGTGGCCCTGCACCTTCCTGTCATCGTTCAGGGCGAGTCAGCACAGTGGACAATAGGAGTGTTCCTGGAAGCCACTCCTGCACTGGGATGGACAGTGATGACACAACTGTAGACGAAAGGGACTGTGAAGCATATAAATGGTTCTTGTCTTAGTCTGTTTGAGCTGCTACAACAAACTGCCACAGACTGGGTTGCTAAACAACAAACATTTGTTTCTCTCAGTTCTGGAGATTGGGAAGTCCAGGATCGAGTTGCCAGCAGATTTAGTGTCAGGTGAGAACCTGTTTCCTGTTTCATAGACAGCTGTCTTCTCATTGTGTCCTCACATGGCAGAAAGGTTGAAAGGTCTCCTTTATAAGGGAACTAATTCCACATTATTAACCCATCAATGTGGAGCCCTCATGACCTAATTACCTCCCAAGCGCCCCATCTCTCAATACTATCACATTGGAGATTAGGACTTCAACATATGAATTTCGGGGGACACAACATTCAGTCCATAACACCTCTAAATCTAAACTAATGTACACCTAACTCAACTTTGTCTTAGCTGCATCCTTCCAGTACTGCATTGGAACAATATACTATGACAGAGGGAGAGTTGAAAGACAATGATTGTAAAGGATTATAGTTAAATATCTTACTTCTGCAATGTTTATAAAAACATATACCCTGCTGAACATATTGCTATGTTCTCCCAGGACCTTGGAGGAGCCCAGGCAAGCAAGGACCCTGAAACTGAAGATTCACTGTGGTCAGGATAAATCAACTTATAGAACATGAAGCTAGAATAATAAGTAAGGGGGTGATTAGGCAGGACCCTGTAGTTGTCAGGAAGATGTTTGGTTTTATTCTAAGAGCAACAGGAAGACTTAAAGAGCTTTAAAAGGGGAGACCCCTCTGGCTGCAGTGTGGGCAATGGGCTCAATGGAGGCAAGTGACATGAGGGAGATTGCTGAGTAAGCTGTTAGCGCTTCTCTAAGAGGAAGTGGTAGAGAGGGTAGAGACAGTGAGGAATGGATAAAGTCCTATTGGAAGGTAAAGTGATGGGATTGATTATGGATTGAATATTAAGAAGCTAGCATCAAGGGCATCCCCCAGATGTTTGCCTGAGTGGTCACTGTGACACAGTTCGCTCAGGTGGGAAAAAGGGAGTGAAACCATTCCCAACTATATGATCCTGCACCTGTGGCTTCTCCTCTCCAGGATACTTCCTCATCACAAAAGGAGGGGAATTATTAACTACCCCAAGTTCAAGGGCAAAGGAGATACCCCACGTCCAAGTGCAAAGGAGAAGCCCCAGCAAGATGGTAGCAGGGGTGAAATCGCATTTAGAATCAAACCCCATACCGCCAGAGACACTCAGAGGGCTCAAACATACCTGGTGCACACCAGGACTCAGAGACCCCACAGAGATTGAGACAGAATTGTGTTTGAGTGTCTCTTGAGAAGGTACGAATCAGCAGAGGACTGCTGCAGGGGCAGGAGCTCTGGGTACAATAGACTTGGGTATAGCATAAGCCCTGTTGGAGAAGGTTGCCATTAACTCCACCATAGAGCTGCCAGAACTTACACAGGACTGGGGAAACAGACTCTTGGAGGGCACAAATAAAACCTTGTGCACACCAGGACCCAGGAGAAAGGAGCAGTGACCCCCCCAAGAGACTGACTCAGACTTGCCCATGAGTGTCCAGGAGTCTCCAGCGGAGGCGTGGGTCAGCGGTGGCCTGCTGCAGGGTTGGGGGCACTGAGTGCAGCAGTGCGTGCATGGGACCTTTAGAAGGAGGTCACCATCATCTTCATTACTTCCACCACAGTTTGGGCTCAGGTCAAGTAACAGGAAGGGAACACAGCTCCACCCTTCAACAGAAAATTGGATTAAAGATTTACTGAGCATGGCCCCGCCCATCAGAACAGGACCCAGTTCCCCCCTCAGTCAGTGTCTCCCATCAGGAAGCTTTCATAAGCCTCTTATCCTTCTCCATCAGAGGACAGACAGACTGAAAACCACAATCACAGAAAACTAACCAATCTGATCACATGGACCACAGCCTTGTCTAATTCAATGAAACTATGAGCCATGCCTGTCCCCCCAAGATGGACAGATCACGGCGGAGAGTTCTGACAAAACGTGGTCCACTGGAGAAGGGAATGGCAAGCCACTTCAGTATTCTTGCCTTGAGAACCCCATGAACAGTATGAAAAGGCAAAAAGATAGGACACTAAAAGATGAACTCCCCAGGTCAGTAGGTGCCCAGTATGCTACTGGAGAACAGTAGAGAAATAACTCCAGAAAGAATGAAGAGACGGAGCCAAAGCAAAAACAACGCCCAGTTGTGGATGTGACTGGTTATGGAAGTAAAGTCCGATGCTGTAAAGAATAATATTGCATAGGAACCTGGAATGTTAGGTTCATGAATCAGGGTAAATTGGAAGTGGTCAAACAGGAGGTGACTAGAGTGAACATTGACATTGTAGGAATCAGCGAACTAAAATGGACTAGAATGGGTGAATTTAACTCAATGACCATTATATCTACTACTGTGGATAAGAACCCCTTAGAAGAAATGGAGTAGCCCTCATAGTCAACAAAAGTGTCTGAAATGCAGTACTTGGATGCAATCTCAAAAATGACAGAATGATCTCTATTTGTTTTCAAGGCAAACCATTCAATATCATCATAATCCAAGTCTATGCCCTGACCAGTAATGCTGAAGAAGGTGAAGTTGAACAGTTCTATGAAGCTCTACAAGACCTTCTAGAACTAACACCCCCCCAAAAATGTCCTTTTCATTATAGGGGACTGGAATGCAAAAGTAGGAAGTCAAGAAATACCTGGAGTAACAGGCAAATTTGGCCTTGGAGTACAGAATGAAGCAGGGCAAAGGATAATAGAGTTTTGCAAAGAGAATGCACTGGTCATAGCAAACACCCTCTTCCAACAACACAAGAGAAGACTCTACATATGGACATCACCAGATGGTCAATACCAAAATCAAATTGATCATATTCTTTGCAACCAAAGATGGAGAAGCTTTATACAGTCAGCAAAAACAAGACCAGGATGTGACTGTGGCTCAGATCATGAACTCCTTATTGTCAAATTCAGACTGAAATTGAAGAAAGTAGGAAAAACCACTAGACTGTTCAGGTATGACCTAAATCAAATCACTTACAATTATATAGTGGAAGTGACAAATAAATTCAACGGATTAGATCTGATAGAGTGCCTGAAGATCTATGGATGGAGGTTCGTGACATTATACAGGAGGCAGTGATCAAGACCATCCCCAAGACAAAGAAATGCAAAAAGGCAAAATGGTTATCTGAGGAGGCCTTACAAATAGCTATGTAAAGAAGAGAAGGGAAAGGCAAAGGAGAAAAGGAAAGATATACCCATTTGAAGGCAGAGTTCTGAATAATAGCAAAGAGAGATAAGAAAGCCTTCCTCATTGATCAATGTAAAGAAATAGAGGAAAACAATAGAATGGGAAAGACTAGAGATCTCTTCAAGAAAATTAGAGATACCAAGGGAAATTTTCATGCAAAGATGGGCTCAATAAAGGACAGAAATGATATGGACCTAACAGAAGCAGAAGATATTAAGAAGAGGTGGCAAGAATACACAGAAGAACTATACAAAAAAGATCTCCCCAACCCAGATAATCACGATGGTACAATCACTCACCTAGAGCCAGACATCCTGGAATGCAAAGTCAACTGGGCCTTAGGAAGCATCACTACGAGCAAAACTAGTGGAGGTGATGGAATTTCAGTTGAGCTGTTTCAAATCCTAAAGGATGATGCTGTGAAGTGCTGCACTCAATATGCCAGCAAATTTGGAAAACTCAGCAGTGGCCACAGGACTGGAAACGATCAGTTTTCATTCCAATCCCAAAGAAAGGCAATGCCAAAGAATGCTCAAACTACTGCACAATTGCATTCATCTCACACACTAGCTTACCTTGTGGCTCAGCTGGTAGAGAATCTGCCTGTAATACGGGAGACCTGGGTTCGATCCCTGGGTTGAGAAGATCCCCTAGAGAAGGGAAAGGCTACCCACTCCAGTTATCTGGCCTAGAGAATTCCATGGACTGTATGTACAGTCCATGGGTTGCAAAGAGTCAGACACAATTGAACAACTTTCACTTTCACATGCTAGCAAAGTAACGCTCAAAATTCTCCAAGTGAGGCTTCAACAGTATGTGAACCGTGAACTTCCAGGTGTTCAAGCTGGATTTAGAAAAGGCAGAGGACTCAGAGATCAAATTGCCAACATCTATTGGATCATCGAAAGAGCAAGAGAGTTCCAGAGAAACATCTACGTCTGCTTATTGACCATGCCAAACCCTTTGGCTGTGTGGATCCCAACAAACTGGAAAATTCTTAAAGAGATAGGCACACCAGACCACCTGACCTGCCTCCTGAGAAATCTGTATGCAGGTCAAGAAACAACAGTTAGAACTGGACATGGAACAGCAGACTAGTTCCAAATCGGGAAAGGAGTATGTCAAGGCTGTATATTGTCACCCTGCTTATTTAACTTATATGCAGAGTACATCATGAGAAATGCTGGACTGGATGAAGCACAAGCTGGAATCAAGATTGCCAGGAGAAATATCAATAACTTCAGATATGCAGATGACACCACCCTTATGGCAGAAAGCAAAGAAGGACTAAAGAGCCTCTTGATGAAAGTAAGAGAAGAGTGAAAAAGTTGGCTTAAAACTCAACATTAAAAAACTCAGATCATGGCATCTGGTCCCACTACTTCATGGCAAATAGATGGGGAAACAGGGAAATAGTGACAGACTTTATTTTGGGGGATCCAACATCACTGCAGATGGTGACTGCAGCCATGAAATTAAAAGATGCTTACTCCTTGGAAGAAAAGTTATGACCAACCTAGACAGCACATTAAAAAGCAGAGACATTACTTTGCTGGCAAAGGTCCATTTAGTCAAAGCTATGGTTTTTCCAGTAGTCATGTATAGATGTGAGAGTTGGACTATAAAGAAAGCCGAACACCGAAGAATTGATGCTTTTGAACTATGGTGTTGGAGAAGACTCTTGAGAGTCCTTTGGACTGCAAGGAGATCCAACCAGTCCATCCTAAAGGAGATCAGTCCTGGGTGTTCATTGTAAGGACTGATGTTGAAGCTGAAACCCCAATACTCTGGCCACCTAATGTGAAGTCAGGTGGACTTCATTGATGTCCACCTCATTCACTGGTTGAATGAAGTCGAATGAGATGCTTGCTCCTTGGAAGAAAAATTATGACCAACCTAGACAACATGTTAAAAAGCAGAGACATTACTTTGCCAACAAAGTCCGTGCAGTCAAAGCTATGGTTTTTCCAGCAGTAGTGTTTGGATGTGAAAGTTGGACTATTGTAGGAGACAGGAAGAATAGAAGAAAAGCAGGCCCAAGCGAGGGCCACAGAAAGAATTTATAATTATTGATAAACTGGATGCTTTAAGGCATGGGACTCTTGGAACTATTCCAGAGGGAACAGTTCATAATCTTGAAAACAAGATATAATCCTGGGGGTGGAAAACCAACCCCAGAGGGTTTCCCAACTGGCCTCTCAGAGTTACATGTTTTTCCTATCTGGAGGAAATCTATAGATAAGAATATTAGTTTTAGCTACTGATTTGTTATTGATTACTGTTTCTCGTTTACCCAAAGGTTAATGATTACTTTGTTCTTTGGCCCTGAAGGCCACATAAGTTACTGCTTAACCCCCTGGACATTCCTTCCTTCACGGCTGAGTATAACAAAGCTGGCACGGATTCAGTTTTGACACCTTCACATTGGAGCGGTGCTGGTCCCCTGATCTTCGCCTTTCACTGAACTCTTGTGTCTTGTTTCTTATTCTCCCGCCGCATCACGCTTTCGGAAACCCTGCTTGTCGAGCTGGACTGAACGGGGACTTGAAAGTGAAGCCAGCCTAGGAGGCTACGCTCCTAGCTGCGGAGAACGCAGGGAAGTCCGGCCAGTTGTAGTTGGTAAGTACACCCCTGCGGATTTGTCAATCAGGCTAACAAAGGGGCAAAATCCTTCTAAGCATAGTGACTACTTATGCAAGTGTTAAAAACTTTGTTAAAAAGTTCGGAGGTTGAGATATCTCAATCCTCTTTTAAAGAATTATTTTCTGCCGTTAAAAAATATTGCTACTGGCTAGATCCAGACAGAGGGACTTTGAGGTATGAGGAATGGCAAGAAGTTATGCGTTGCCTGCGCCGTGCCTTCCCACGCGGGGAAAAGATTCTTTTGTCTGTATGGTCAGTAGGGAATCTCATTACCACAGCTTTAGGACCAGTGCAATCAGAAGGCTCGGATTCACGGGATTCTACAGAACAATTACAAGGACAAATGGAGGAAATGAATTTATATGATAACATTGGTGATGAGGAAGAGAAGCAATCAATAAAAACGAAAAATAAGAGCCAAAAGAATGACAGAAGTCAAGAATAGATCTCGCTCGCTAGTCCAACTGCACCTCTGGTTGAGCCTCCTCCTTTCAATCCTGAAACCCCTTGGGATGATGGATTTGGTTTTAAACCACAGATAACTGTGCCTAATAAAATGACACCTTTACAAAAGAGGGTTCATATGGCACAATTGCAGGGGGATGAAGACACTTTAGTTCTCCCTGTGGCTATAACTCAGATCCCACCAGATCCTCAATTCCCACAAGGAGGAATCCATTACGATTATAATGCTATACCATTTAAAACTATAAAGGAGATAAAACAGGCATGTACCCAATATGGAACTAATTCTCCTTATACCATGGGACTAATTCAGGGACTTTCACAAACTGAACGGTTAATTCCTTATGATTGGGAAATGATAGCCAGAACTTGCCTATCCATCTCAGAATTTTTACAATTTAGGACCCGGTGGCAAGATGAGGCAAATCAACAAGCTCACAGAAATGCGACAGCCAACCTGCCAGTTAATATAACGCTTGATCAATTAATGGGTAGCGGAGGATATTTTGGCATCCAGGCTCAGTTACAGTTTGATGATCAATTACTTACTCAAGTGGGAATTATATGTTTAAAAGGTTGGGAGAGAATAAATCCACCCCGACAAGCCCCGGTTTCATTTACCCAAATTAAACAATCAAATAGGGAAACTTATGTAGATTTTATCGCCAGGCCACGTCAAAATTTGAACAAAACAGTCTCACAGCCTGGTCTGAGAGATTTGCTGATGCAAGTTCTTGCTTATGACAATGCTAACTCAGAATGTAAAAAGGCGACTCAGCCTCTCAAAGCACAGGGTGCCCCCTAGAAGAATATCTCAAAGTTTGCCAGGATATTGGGTCAGAACCGTATAAAATGCAACTCCTGGCTCAAGCATTGTCCAAGGCTAATAAAAAGACGGATATGAGATGTCACCAATGTGGAAAATTAGGACACATTATAAAAGACTGTAAAGGAGGAAATTCAAAAAAGACAAAAAATGATATCAAGACTCCAGGATTATGCCCAAAATGCCATAAGGGAAATCACTGGGCAAATCAATGTAGGTCAAAATTTCATAAAGATGGGACTCCCTTGTCAGGAAACGGGAATCGGGGCCTGGCTCGGGGCCGCAAAAACAATGCAGGCACTTGGAATGCAGTTCCCCTTGCCTACCCAGCTCAGCCTCAAGAAAACAATCAGTTCATGACTTACTCCCCGCAAATCAGGGAGTGCAGTGTTAGACATACTGGCCTTAGAAAATTTAGTAGTAATGCCCTCTGTGGGAATATATAAAATACCAACTGACATCTGGGGACCCCTATCTAAAAATACTGTTGGTTTAATAATAGGAAGAAGCAGTCTCACTTTAAAGGAGGTCGAAGTTCAAATAGGAATAATAGATGAAGATTTTGAAGGAGAAATACTTATAATGCTAAAAACCAATGTTCCCTATCAAATATCTAAGGGAGATCAAATCGCTCAATTGTTATTATTACCTTATAGAAAATTAAATTCTCCTAAAAAGAGAATAGGGGAATTTTGAAGTACTGGAAAACAAGTATTTTGGCAAACTTCTGTCACAGACGAAAGACCAAAATTAGAAATAAAAATTATGGGAAGGCAGTTCCCTGGACTTGTGGACACAGGGGCAGATGTTTCTATCACTGCCTCTAAACACTGGCCTTGATCCTGGCAGTTACAACAAGTTCTTACAATTATTACTAGAATAGGAACAATGAGCAATATAGCTCTGAGTGCACGCCCTGTGTGTTTCCAGGGGCCCAATCAATGAACTCCTATGCTTCACCCACTGGTCGCTGATATTCCTATTAACTTATGGGCCGTGATTTACTTATGCAATGAGGAGCTTATGTTACAATACCTCCCATAATGTCTCAGACAAAACAAATTATGACTAATATGGGACTTCACCCTAGTACTCCTCAAAATTTAGCCTAGGGGCCACTGTTCCAAAGACTGCGTTAAAAATAAAATGGTTTTCAGATAAACCTATATGGGTGGAACAGTGGCCTTTATCAAAAGAAAAAATCAAAGCCTTACAAACACTAGTAGAAGAACAATTAAAATCAGGACATATGGTAGAAACTACTAACCCTTGGAATTCACCGGTCTCTGATTAAAAAGAAATCAGGTAAATGGAGAATGCTTACAGATTTAAGAAAAATCAATGCTGTTATGGAACCCATTAAGTATTACAATCTGGACTCCCTTCTCCCGCTATGATTCCGAAGTGATGGAAAATTATTATTATTGATTTAAAAGATTGTTTTTTCACTATCCCATTAAATCCTAATGATGCTCCAAATTTTTGCTTTTTCTATTCCCAATATTAATAATAAAGGCCCTAGTCGGCGATACCACTGGGCTGTTTTGCCACAAGGAATGATGAACAGCGCCACCTTGTGTCAACTTTGTAAATCAGCCTTTATGTTTAATTAGAGAAAAATATCCACAAGCCTATATTATTCATTATATGGATGATGTTTTATTAGCATACTTTGATAAGAAAATTCTCCAACAAATATTTTTAGAAACCCAAAAGATTTTAGAATTGTATGGATTAATTATTACAGCAGATAAAGTTCAAATTGAAGCTTCTTATCAATGTTTGGGTTATATATTAAATAGAAACACTATTTCCACAAAAAACACAGATTCGAATTGATCAATTAAAAACTTTAAATAGTTTTCAAGAATTATTAAGTGATATTAACTGGCTTTGCCCAACCTTGAAAGTGAAGTCGCTCAGTCGTGTCTGAATCCCCATGGACTGTGGCCTACCAGGCTTCTCCATCCATGGGATTTTCCAGGCAAGAATACTGGAGTGGGTTGCCATTTCCTTCTCCAGGAGATCTTCCAGACCCAGGGATTGAACACGGGTCTCCCTCATTGTAGGCGGACGCTTTACCGTCTGAGCCACCAGGGAAGTCCTGTCCAACCTTAGGGATTCCTAATTATGCCTTTAAAAATCTATTTAATATACTATGAGATAATGAATTAAAAAGTCCTCGGTCTCTAACCCATGAAGCCAAAATAGAAATACAACAAATTAATCAGGTAATTCAAAATCAACAATTGACTAGGGTAGAATTAAATCAGCCTATAACAGCTTTAATTATGCCCACTCCATATTGTCCCACAGGAATAATCTGGCAAACAGAAGCTATAATTGAATGGGTCTTTTTATGTCGTAAACAAACTAAGTTATTGACTACTTATGTTGATATGGTTAGCAAGTAAATATTTAAGATGAGAACTCGTATTCAACAATTGTCGGGTTACGATCCAAAGACTATAATAGTACCATTTTCTAAAATATAAATTGAACATTTATATATTCAAAATATTGAATGGCAAATTGCTCTTTCTGATTTTATTGGCAACATTGATTGCCACTACCCTTCTTCTAAGTTAATCAATTTTCTTAAAAAACATGCTTTGATTCTCCCTAAAATAAGAAAAATAGAGCCTATTCACAATGCTGTCACCTATTTTACTGATGCAAATAAGGACCTCAAAACAGGTTATTTTGGTCCTACTAAAGATTTGGCCATCTAAATATTCTTCTGTACAACAGGCTGAGTTAGAAGCTATTTACACTGTATTATTGGATATTGAAGAACCTGTTAACATTGTTTCTGATTCACAATATGCTGTCAAGGTTACTTCTTTAATCAAGACTGTAACAGTACCTAACTCTAATCTGCCTATTATTCAACAGTTTAATCAATTACAAAATGCTATTTTTTATAGAAACAATCCTTTTTATATTACTCATATTCGATCACATTCACAACTTCCAGGACCTTTAGCAGAAGGAAAAAATACTACTGACACTAAACTCATTTCATTTCTTTCTCGTCACAATTTCATGAACTAACACACTTAATTCTACTTCAGACATTGCCTGAAGGTGTTAACCCACAGGGATTATTTCCCAACAATATTTGGCAAACTGATGTAACACATATTCCAACATTTGGCAATGCTGGACTAGTCCATCGGTCTGTTGACACTTATTCTGGAATATTTGCATCACATCATACAGGAGAAACTGCAAATCAGTGGATTTCTCACTTCAAACAAGCTTTTGCTTACATGGGACTCCCTAAACATAAAAAAACTGATAATGGACCAGCTTGTACAAGTCACATGTTAAAATTGTTTTTTGAAGACTGATCTATTAAACACACCACTGGAATTCCATATAACCCACAAGGATGCGCTATAGTTGAACAAGTCCACTGAACATTAAAAAACACTTTACAAAAGCAAAAAGAGGGAGAAAGGTATGGAATAGGACCTAATTCCCCCAAAAATAAATTAGCAATAGCTCTTTTTACTTTAAATTTTTTGGATATTAGAGGGGACAATACAGAACCAGCAGCTACAATACACTGGACAAATAATCAAACTGCTAATGATTTGCTTTCTAAAAAAGAAACCTTACAACAAACTCAACAAGTCTTATGGAAAGACAATAAGAGTTGGAAAAGGGAATTTTACTTAAACAAGGATGAGGTTATGTTCTTATTTTAACAGAAGAAGATGAACATTGGTGGATCCCAAAATGAAAAATACGGCCCTGGAAAGAAAAGGACCTACTTTGATACAGACCCACTGTTTGAACCCACGCTTGGGGCCGTGTCACTGCTTATCCTTAATACTGGACTATATCAAAAATAACCCAAGAAGCACCTTTGCCAACTTGAGGACAGATAGAGAAACTATCTCTAGAGGCAGAGAAGATGGTACATAGAAGAAGACTGCCAAAAACACCAGACAACATGTTCTTGGCTATGGTCACTTTGCTGACCATGCGGTAAGTACACAAGCTATAGATAGTCATCACTATTGGACTTATATACCTAATACTCCCCTGCTGAGACCTGTGACTTGGGAAGATTTGCCAGTCCCATTATTCGTAAATGATTTGGCCTGGCTCCCCGGACCATATGATCAAAATTTTCCTATTAAAAAGGAAGAAGTTCGCCAGTTGGTAAATTATAATATTGGCTCTGATGCCACTCCTATTTGTATTGGTTTTGGAAGTGTATGCCTTAAAACAGGATATCAAAAATGGCTGTCAGTTGTCAAAGAATCAAATGATAATAAGACTTCCTTCTTTCTGTTAACTGCTCTTGCTTTTTTAGAAAAGGAGGAAACTTCCAGCATGATGAATCCACCTGAGCTTCCTGACTGTATTGCTGAAATTAGCCATGGTATTGAAAATTGGATACAAAGGAAATTATGTAAGGGATCAGAAGGTCACTTATTATTAAATGTTACAGAAGGCTCCATTATCAATTAGGGATCCCGAGGAACCCCTAAACTTAAAGAATCTAAAGTGTCTTCCCCATGGGTATATAAAAATAAGGCCCTTAGTACTTATGGTAGTCAATCCCTCATATGGCATGGAGCAGGATTTGCTCCCCCCATGCCTCATTTAGATCATTACCTTATTCAAAATGAAATATGGAACATACCCATAACTTTGAAAAAATTAATCACTTGGAATGGAGGATAATGACCCAAAAGCTACCTTTAACTTTACAAAAAACTCTACCCACACTATTCAAACTTGTATAAGAATTCCTTTTGTTTTTATGACTGTACCAGCAAAATATGATCCCAATTTGGGATTAATAACATGTCTTAATTGTTCATTTTATACATGTATAAATTATGCCATTCCTTTTAATGAAAGTTGGCAAAGTATTTATATTCTTAAAACCGGAACTGGCATATGGGTTCCAGTTGATTTACAATGACCTTGGCAAGAAAGCCCTACATTATATGCTATTGAAGGAATATTGTAAAATCTTAAATGTATTAAACATTTTCTGGGATTGCTAATTGCTGTCATTTTAGGCATTATAGATAGCTTTGACCACTATGGCAGCCATAGCTGGAGTGGCTTTTCATCAGTCTATACAAACAGTTCATCTTATACAAGAATGGCGTAGAGATGCCGACGTCCTTTGGACCACTAAACAAAAAATTGATGGAAAGTTGGCTTCCCAAGTGGCTGATCTTCAACAATCTGTTATTTTATCAGGAAATCAACTAGTCAGTTTATAAAAACAGATGAGACTAAAATGTGATTGGAACTATACTTCCTTTTGTGTATCAGCTTACAAATATAAGAAGACACAATTCAATTGGGATAAAGTTAAACAACACCTATTGAACCAAGGTAATATTTCTGTAGATATTCAAGACTTACAACAAGATATATTAAAAGCTTTTAATAAACATCTCAATGTAATTACTGGATCAGATTTTCTTGATAATTTGCTGATAATCTTTCTTCTCTTAATCCCTTAAAACAGATCAAAACATTTGGATATGGAATTGCTCTGGTTATGGGAATGCCATTAATTATGTGTTTGTGTTTCTGCATAGTCTGGAGAAGAACAATCAAGAGACAACAAAGCCAACAACAGCAACTAGCATTTCTCACCATTTCTCATCACGTGGAAAATAAAAAAGGGGGAGATGTAGGAGACAGGAAGAATAGAAGAAAAGCAGGCCCAGGCGAGGGCCACAGAAGGAATTTATGATTATTGATAAACTGGATGCTTTAAGGCATGGGACTCTTGGAACAAGTCCAGAGGGAACAGTTCATAATCTTGAAAACAAGATGTGATCCTGGGGGTGGAAAACCAACCCCAGAGTGTTTCCCAACTGGCCTCTCAGAGTCACATGTTTTTCGTATCTGGAGGAAATCTATAGATAAGAATATTAGTTAGTGATTTGTTATTGATTACTGTTTCTCGTTTACCCAAAGGTTAATGATCACTTTGTTCTTTGGCCCTGAAGGCCACATGAGTTACTGCTTAACCCCCTGAACATTCCTTCCCTCGCGGCTGAGAGTATAACAAAGCTGGCACGGATTCAGTTTCGGCACCTTCACCTTGGAGCGGTGCTGGTCCCCTGATCTTCGCCTTTCACTGAACTCATGTGTCTTGTTTCTTATTCTCCCGCTGCATCACGCTTCCGGAAACCCTGCTTGTAGAGCCAGACTCGACAAACTATAAAGAAAGCTGAGCGCTGAAGAATTGATGCTTTGAACTGTGGTGTTGGAGCAGACTCTTGAGAGTCCCTTGGACTGCAAGGAGATCCAGCCAGTCCATCCTAAAAGAAATCAGTCCTGAATGTTCATTGGAAGGATTGATGCTGAGGCTTAAACTCCAATACTTTGGCCACCTGAGGCGAAGAACTGACTCGTTGGAAAAGACCCTGATGCTGGAAAAGATTGAAGGCGGGAGGAGAAGGGGAGGACAGAGGATGAGATGGTTGGATGGCATCACCGACTCAATGGGCAGGAGTTTGAGTAAGCTCTGGGTGTTGGTGATGGACAGGGAGGCCTCGCGTGCTGCAGTCCATGGAGTCGCAAAGAGTCGGATACGACTGAGCGACTGAACTGAACTGAATATTTACTGAGCATTTATGATTGCTAGGCTTTTTACATGCTTCATCTCACTCATCTCTTACAATATCCCATGGCACAGGTACTTTCATTATCATTTCCAATTTACAGGTGAGAGAAACTGAAGTTAAAGAGATTAAATAACTTCTCCAGGGAGCCCCTCGTTCATAAGTGGAAGACTCCATTCTAGTGATGTTCAGAGGCCAGGCAGAGGGGTTAGACATTACCACCTAACACAACTATTCTGTAGGGACCAGGTCCCTGAACAGCGAGCTCCGCGAGCAAGCCCCAGGTGGAAAACTGCACGCCCTGTCGCTCCATCCCCGCCCGGGTCCCGGGTTCCTTCCCGGGCCCAGCCCTTTTCCTCATCCACGCCTTGCCGACAGACCATTAACCCTGCCCACTCCTGCCGCCCCGCCCCCAGGCCTGCTCCTGCCCACTGCCCCGCCCGGTTCCCAGATGCCCCGCCCCTCTCCCCTGTCACTCAGTGGCCCCGCCCCTGCCCCGCCCCAACCCGCGGCCCCGCCCCGCCCATCGCCCTGCCGCGCCCTCCCTGAAGCCTACCAGGTCTGAGAGCTGAGCGTCTAGGACTCACCTCGCAGACCGGGCGACTCCGCCTCCAGCCGCTGCTTCGGCTCGTCTCGCCTCAGACCCGGCGCTGGAAGTAGGGCGCTGGGTGGGATCCGGGGACTGGAGGCTGACTGGGTCACGGGGGCCACGGCCACCTTCATCCCCACAAGTGGCCTTGCCAGGCTCCTCACTGGCGCGAGCCCTGAGGGACCCTCTGAGGAGAGGAAACGGGCGCTTGCGGTCACCCCTCAGCCTCAGTGTCTCCCTCTGAGCCTCGGGCCTTCAACTCTGAGGAATCGTGTGGAGGAAGCCTTAGACGTTCGTGTCCTGGATGCTCGTTGTCTTCTCCTCACACCCCCACCCCCCACCCAACCCTAGCGCCTTCCATTCCTCTCCCCTCCCTCCTTCTCGCTCCCCGGAAGGAGTACCCCCCGTGGCTCTTCCCCCACCTCCCCGAGCGTCCACTTTCTGCCCCTTCATCCTGCCCTGAGTCTCCCCTTCGCCCACCACCCTCACTTCTCACCAGGGATCCCTTCCCACGAATTAAGCCCACTCCCTGGCTTCTACTGCCATACTATCCTTAGCTTTTCGTTGGGCTTCCCTGGTCGCTGAGACAGTGAAGAATCTGCCTGCAATGTGGGAGACCCGGGTTCGATCCCTTTGTCGGGAAGATTCCCTGGAGAAGGAAATGGCAACCCATGCTGGTATTCGTGCCTGGAAAATTCCATGGGCAGAGGAGCCTGGCGGGCTACGGTCCATGGAGTAGTAAACAGTCGGACACGACTGAGTGACTAACTCTTTTCTTTCCCTAGCTATAGGTTCATGAACTCAATTCAACCTACAAATAACTCTCAGGACATTGGGACTTTTGTGAGGGATTTGGGGGGCGGGGGGCGGGATTTTGTGGGGGATGGGGGATTGCAGGCGTGAGAAAATCAATGTCTCAGGAATACTAAATCACAGGTTTATTTTTTTTCTTAAAGCTTACTAATAATCATACACCTGGGAGTAATTGAAAAGGACAAACTGGAATTTATTCCAAGATACCAAACACACAGATTAAAAAGGAAGACAGTGGAGCCAAGGCAGACAAAGGCCATATTCATTAAAATCTTTAGCCCACCCACTGAGAAATGTGGTTTAGTAGATTGCATAACCACATTTATTTTAGGTCCAACGATTTGATTCTTGCGGTGGAAATGGCATTGATCACCTGAGTTTTTAATTCTGTGGCTGATTTTGTTTTCGTATTTATTTTGGCTCAGTTTTCCCTTTTATTGGAACTTTAAGAAAGAAGCAAAAAGATGCTTCTCTAGTGGCAGGTTAAGATTACTTATATGTAAGCAATAACTTGATTCTTTGTCAGTCGAGGTGTCCTGACGTTCCTTTGCTAATAATGAAGCCTTATGATGTTACTGAGAATAGTACAGTTTGTAGAAATGTTCATAAATTTTTTACCTTCAAGTGAAGGTTTTCTTTTACCATTCTTATTTCAAAACATTTAAATCCGATTCTTTTTTGTTCTTCTGATTCTTTTTCTGTAGTCTCTTGTTTTCTTAATTTTTCTACTTTATGGTCCTTTGGATTTCCATTATTTTAACTTCATAAATTAATACATCAATGAATAAACCATAGTATCTTAAAGAAAACAAAGGAATTCAATACCTGGATATAAATCAACGATCTCACACTTCCCAAACTAAAGTTTTAGAAAAGTGGTTACCTGTGTTTGCTTTTCTTAGTTTTTTCTACCTTTTGCTATTCTGTTGCTTTCCCCCTATTTCCATTTCCTGTTTGTTTTTTTTTTGTTTGTTTGTTTTTTATCCCCCCCCAGTCTTCCTTCTCTATTTATTTACTGTGTGTGTGCTAAGTTGCTTGTCCGACTCTTTGTGACCCTATGGACTGTAGCCTGCCAGGCTCCTCTGTCTGTGGGATTCTCCAGGCAAGAATACTGGAGTGGGTTGCCATGCCCTCCTCCAGGGTATCTTCCCAACCCAGGGATTGAACCTGCATCTTTTATGCCTCCTGCATTGCAGGCGGGTTCTTTATCACCAGTGCCACCTGGGAAGCCCATTATTTGATTATGCTGCTGCTGCTGCTAAGCTGCTTCAGTCCTGTTCGACTTTGCGACCCCATGGACTATAGCCTGCCAAGCTCTTAGAGTTCAAATCCTTTATATAGTATATGTACAATGTATGAAGTGCACAGTGATCAGAATACATTTAAACGAGGTGCTATTCACAGTTTTAATAGAGTTCTGTCATTAGTTTATAGTTTTGTATTTTAAAGCAGTTTCTTTTCACAAGAAAGTAATTTGAGTTGAGTAATGTATTGAATTAGAAGTTAATCTGTTATAGAATTAATGAGAAATGGTTTTGCTTACTATAAAATAACACTAATAGTGTTTTGTATTCAACTTTAAATATCTTTTCATATTCTCTCTAGTTCATTAAATATTATTAAGGAATACAGGCAACATGTTCTACACACATGTGCTTATGAGTAAGCGAGGGCCATTGGCCAAAATCTGGCTTGCAGCTCACTGGGAGAAGAAACTCACAAAGGCCCATATATTTGAATGTAATCTAGAGATAACCATTGAAAAAATTCTTTCTCCTAAGGTATGTTATTGATTAAAATTATAGGATGTATTTACTCTGGCTTATGAAGAGGAAAGGAATTAAAAGACATTATACCATGCAGTGTATTTCCTAGGAAGTTTTACTACTCAAATGGTCTTCTTTTTTTTTAATTCCTAAGCATTTATTGTCTGAAAATAAACATATATTGGTTTCTGTTGGTAGTTAACTTTTTAATATGTTTATCATAAATAGACTGGATCCTGAAAGATAAAGACCATGCTTTGTAACTATTTTGTGATTGTTTCTTATTTGCTAACAAAATATTATATACATAGTAGGTACCAAGTGAATATTTCTTAGAAAAATAATGAGTGAATGAATAGGGAGAGTAGAAGGAAAGGAGGATTGAGTATAAATAAAAATATATGTGAAAACTTCATTAAACAAAGTACTATATTCATTATAAAACAGTTACAAGTTACTAGAATTTGCATTAAAATATTATTTTAATATTTGTATAGGTTAGGAATTTTTCTTCTTAAGAGAAGGATGAATTATATATTACATATCCAATATAGTCAATATATAATATTTAATAATTTTCAATATATAATATATTCAATTATATATTGAAATCTTACCTTGTGCCCGGCACTGGGCTAGACTTTAATTTTTTTTAGTTTGTTTAATCTTCACAGTAACCCTATGAGATAGGCTTCTTTTAGCCTCAGTGAATGTGGTATTTAAGAACATGAACTTCTGAGTTGGTCAAATTTAATTTCTGCTTCATCTCTTTATAGTTTTGTTACTTACGTATGCTGTTTATCACGTCTGAGTCTCAGTGTTTTCTTCTGTAAATAGAGGTTGTTGTCAAAATTAAATAAATTAATGTATGAAAAGCTCTTAGGACACAAAATAAGTGTATAATAAATTATAGTCATTATTAATAAATTGAAGTTCAGGAAGGTTAAATGACTTAGCCTCAGCAACTGAACCAAGGCTTGAACGCAAGTCTGCCTGACTGCAAAGTTTATGTTGTTTTCATAAAATCAACAATAGCATATTTCATTTAAATGCCACATTAGATTATCTTCACTAAATTAAAAAGTTAATCATTTTACAAGATGAGGTAAAAGTTAAATGATTTACCTTAAATAAGAATACAAAAACATCTGCTTTTTAAAGAGAAGAAATTCTTATGATTTTATAATTTTCAAAGAACAGAGTTTATAAATCTAATTTTTAATATTCTAATACTTTAAAAATTATTGAAAGGTGAAAATTGCACTGCGAACTTCAGGACACCTTCTTTTGGGAGTTGTTCGAATCTATAATAGGAAGGCAAAATATCTTTTGGCAGATTGCAGTGAAGCCTTGCTTAAAATGAAGATGACATTTCGCCCAGGTATAAGTGTGATATTGATTTGTCTCACTTGTTTTTTTTCCCTTTTGCATTTTTAGTTTGGGTGGGCTCTTTTAATTGTTGATACTTTATAATTCCAGGGTGGGTATAATGAATGGAAAACTTCCTTTTGAGTGGAACTTAGTTTCCACGGTTAAGAACAAATTATATTATTTTCCTTGCTCTTTTACTGTGTTTGGGGCAAGAGGTTATACTTTCAAAAACTTGAAATGTTCTTGCATATTTACATAAGAAATGTATTTAAAGCTACCACAGTTGTATAAGAAACTCTGACATTCAGTTTTAATGGGTTTCTTTGTTTGCCATGTCTGCTTTTGCCTTTATGAGATAAATTAGAAATAATGTATTGACAGAACCTAGATATCAATAATTGTCATTGTTTTCAGAATTCTGAAGACTCTTAAATAGCACACTATTTATGAAATATTATAGAAAATCTCTAGGCATTCCAAAGTGCTAGAGATTTACATGTGTCATAAGTAGAATGTCTTCAATTTTTAATTTAATTTTAATTTTATGACTTTCGTCATTTTCCACCTTGTATTATGTTTATTTAGGTACAAACCTTTCCTCTCACACCAGTCTGCAAGCTCCTTGAAGGCAGTATCTTTGTGATATTTATTTTCTGAATCACTTACAGTACTTGTCTCAGTCCCATGTAAATAGTGTTCCCTCAATTAGTACTGGTGAATCAATATTGACAAGGTTTTTTTCTTTATTTAAAATATTTGTAAGATTTCTAGATAGTTGTGGTTCACTTATATATTCCATAAATATTTATTGAGCTCATACTTTGTGTGAAACACTATGTTAGGCTCTGGTTACAAAGACAAGCAAGACAAAGTCCCTTTTGGCCTAGTGAGGAAATCAGATAATGAAAAAGATATTTTTAAAATTATTATAATAATTATAGATTGTGCTATGAAGAAATATGAAAAGAGTACTACCACAGAAAATAACAGACATGTATTTTAGTTAAGCAAGTTGGGAAAAGCCTTTCTGAGTGGATAGAATTTAAGCTTAGACTTGAAGAAAGAGAAGTATCCAGCCATGTAAGACATCCCTAAAGGAATAGCATTCTGGACAGAGGGAACTGCAAGAGCCAAGGTCTTGAGGTAGTAAGGTGCTTGACTCATTCAGAGAGCAAAAAGACCAGTACGTTTCGAGTAGAGTGAGTAAGGCAAAGTGTTGTTAGATGATGCCTACAGGTTTTGTAGGGGTGCAGGGCCCTGATTAGAAATTTAAATTTTATTTAAGTGTACTAGGGAAGTCACTGAGTCATTTTAAGTTTGAGGGTGATCTGACCTAATTGCATATTTAATATATCACTCTGGCTGTTTTGTAGAGAATAGACTGAAGAGAGGTAGGAGCAGATTACAGGGAAACGAGTTAGGAGACTAAACAGTCCAGTGAGAGGAAGTAGAGATTTAGTTTATTGAATGTGGGGGGAGTTTTGTTTCATTTTTTTTTTTTTTATCGTTTTCAGGATTGGTTGACCTTCCAAAGGAGAGTTTTGAAGCGGCATACAGTGCTATCACATTGCCTGAAGAATTTCATGATTTTGACACCCAGACTATGAAGTAAATTATTTTATTTCTTTTCCTTCAATTTGATTTTCCTGGTAATTTATTGCTTACATTTTCAGATTTCACGAACACAAATAGAACATAGTTAATAGCTGAATTACTCATGTAGTTGACAAAGACTTAAATTTAGTGCAAAATTTCAAAGAAGAACACCAAAAATGTATCATTATGTTTGCTGAATATAGTTTGCAATATTGACAGTACAGTCATTCATTCAATATTTGTTGAGTGCCTTCCATATGCCAAGCACTGTTATAGGCGCTGAGGAGGTAACAATGAATAAAACACTGTTCCTGGTTACATGAATCTTATGTTTTAGTTGCAGAGAGACAGATAATAAGACGAACAAGTAAATACACAATATACTAGGAGATGATCAACATTATGGAGAGAAATAGAAAATAAAGTATCAGAAAGGTCAAGAAAGGCTTTACTGATAAGCTCTGAACAGAAACCTGAAAGAAATGAAGGAATAAATTATTCAGTAATGTGGGGAAGAAAGTTCCACGTAAATCAAATGAAAAAACTCTAAGGCAGAGCGTGTTGGATCTGTTCAAAGAACAGCAAAGAGGCAAGTGAGTCTGGAGTGGAGTAAATGAAAGGCCCAAGTGGTAGGATATGAGATCAGAGAAGTAGCTGGGGTGCAGATGTCAGAGGGTGTTGTAGGCTATAATAAGGACTTTTCTTTTACTCAGATGGGGTGCACAGGAGGGTTTTGAACAGGTTAAGTGACTGGATCTTGATTTCAACATGCTTCCCTCTGGCTACTTACTAAAAGGGGGAAAGGGAGGAAGCAGAGAGCCTGTGAAAAAATTATTGCTGTAAGAAATCAGATGAGAAATGGCAGTCTCTGTGATCAGTTTTTAGTCTTCATTTTATCTAGATGGTGTTTGCTAAGGATTGGATATGGCTTTAAGAAAAAGAAAGAGGTGAGGTTGACTGTATGATTTCTGGTGTGAGAATGGAGTTACCAGTTTAATAAAATTAGGATAACTAGAGAATGGCAAGCTTAAAGGGGCAAGGTAAAGGAAAGTAAATTAGGTTTGGGACATATGTTTTGAGATGGCTGTTACACATCCAAGGGAGCAGGTAGGTAGTTGAATATGTGGGTCTGAAATTCAGGAAAGATGTTTGATGGGATATATAAATTTGATGGGATACATAAATTTGAGAGTTGTGAGTATTGATAACTTACGGTGAACAGTATCAGATTTGTGATGTCCAAAGAAGAAGATTTAGCTTCCAGGACCAGGGACCAGGCTTGATCATTCAAGAGCTTTTGTATAGCAGAGTTTTATTAAAGTGAAAAGGGACAGAGAAACCTTCTGACATAGACATCAGAAGGGGGCTGAGAATGCCCCACTCACTAGTCTTCAGCAAGGGAATTATATACTTTTTAATTAGTTATTACAATAAATCAAAAGAATGTGTCAAGTTTGTGAAAATTTTACCAGACCCACTCCTACAATTTGCACTTTAGGATAACAGGATCAGAATTTAACAATAGAAAAATCCTACTAGATCCACTTCCATAATTTACATTTTAAGACATCAGGATTAGTCAGAAGGTTTTCAGGATGGAGAAACTGTCCTCAAGCAGGATACGTTGTTGTTATATAATCCCTAGTTCAGTTCAGTTCAGTTCAGTCACTCAGTCGTGTCCGACTCTTTGTGACCCCATGAATCGCAGCACGCCAGGCCTCCCTGTCCGTCACAAACCCCCGGAGTTTACCCAAACTCATGCCCATTGAGTCGATGATGCCATCCAGCCATCTCATCCTCTGTTGTCCCCTTCTCCTCCTGCCCCCAATCCCTCCAAGCATCAGGGTCTTTTCCAATGAGTCAACTCTTCGCATCAGGTGGCCAAAGTATTGGAGTTTCAGCTTCAGCATCAGTCCTTCCAATGAACACCCAGGACTGATCTCCTTTAGGATGGACTGGTTGGATCTCCTTGCAGTCCAAGGGACTCTCAGGAGTCTTCTCCAACACCACAGTTCAAAAGTTCAATTTTTCGGTGCTCAGCTTTCTTCATAGTCCAACTCTCACATCCATACATGACTACTGGAAAAACCATAGCCTTGACCAGATGGACCTTTTTGGCAAAGTAATGTCTCTGCTTTTTAATATGCTGTCTAGGTTGGTCATAACTTTCCTTCCAAGGAGTAAGCGTCTTTTAATTTCATGGCTGCAGTCACCATCTGCAGTGATTTTGGAGCCCAAAAAAATAAAGTCTGACACTGTTTCCACTGTTTCCCCATCTATTTCCCATGAGGTGATGGGGCCAGATGCCATGATCTTAGTTTTCTGAATGTTGAGCTTTAAGCCAACTTTTTCACTCTCCTCTTTCACTTTCCTCAAGAGGCCTTTTAGTTCCTCTTCACTTTGTGCCATAAGGGTGGAGTCATCTGCATATCTGAGGTTATTGATATTTCTCCTGGCAATCTTGATTCCAGCTTGTGCTTTCTCCAGCCCAGCGTTTCTCATGATGTACTCTGCATATAAGTTAAATAAGTGGGGTGACAATATACAGCCTTGACGTACTCTTTTTCCTATTTGGAACCAGTCTGTTGTTCCATGTCCAGTTCTAACTGTTGCTTCCTGACCTGCATACAGGTTTCTCAAGAGGCAGGTCAGGTGGTCTGGTATTCCCATCTCCTTCAGAATTTTCACAGTTTATTGTGATCCACACAGTCGAAGGCTTTGGCGTAGTCAATAAAGCAGAAATAGATGTTTTTCTGGAACTCTCTTGCTTTTTTTGATTATCCGCTAGTACAGAGTTTAAACTGAGTTGTTTGTTTTGTAGTCATCAGTTCCCGGCCTAAAGAAAAAAAAACATTTTATGTGACTAAGACTAAAGAATGTAGAGGAAAAAAGTTTGTCCTTTCCTCCTCTTTGAGAGATCCAAACCCCTATCTCCTCCTTGAGAGCTTCAGACCCCTTTCTCCTCTTCTGGGAACCTAGACTTCTTATCAACCTGCCTAGGAATTGACTCTCTCAATATGTAGATGGAACTTTAACCATAAGTCATAAGAGATCCCTAAAGGAATAAGTGTAGATTTTAAAGAGAGGGGAAGGAAGGAGAGAAAGTGGGGGGATGAGAGCGATCTGAAGACTGGATATTGATTCATTCTTATTAGTTAATAGTCTGGGAGATGAGGAAGAACTAATAAAGGAGATGGAAAAGGAGCAACCAATGAGGCAGAAAGAAAATCAAGATACAGTAGTGTGGTAGAGGTCAGTAGTTATTGCAGGGGTTAAGAGGAGAAAGTGTTCCATGAGGAAGGGAGTGAACATCTATTTCAAATGCTGTTGATTATGGTGAGTAAAATAAGGATTGAGAATTACTGGTTGGATTTGACAACCTGAAGATGATATGCATGTATAATAAACTAATGTTTGTAAGTAATACTATTGAGCAAATTCTCCTTTATTTTTGTAATAAAACCTGTTTTTTAAAGGATTTTGTTTGTTTCTCAGTATACTGCAAAGTCACTGTGTTCTGTTCACATGTTTCCCTCAATCTTGTATTTCTCCATAGTGCTATTGATGTTTCAGAATGCTCTATTCAGAACCAAAGCAAACCAGAAGAAATCACACTTAGAGAAGATTATGGCAATGATCTACTTTTCCACGCTGGAAGCTTTGGTGAGAACATTTGAGAAATTAAAGCTACAAGTCATAATCAGTTATATTTTCATTTTTGTTGTATAAATAAAACAACACCAAAGCTATTTCTATGCCAGCAGAAATATCTGTAGAATGAATTTTTGATATATGAATTTAACCCCTGCAGTGAGTTTATCTTTGCCTTTTTCTAATATAGGTGTCAAATGCTAAGACTCAGTCTTAGCCTATATTTCCCTTCTCAGTGTACAACCATTTACTGAATATCTACCATATGTCAGATACTGTCACAGGATGGGCAATGCAGAGTTTAAAGAAGCATTTCTTGCCTTCAAGGAACTTCAGGCTGGGAGAGAACAACTATAACAGTTGTTATAGTTAACATGTACACAAGGCTTTGCATGTGTGCTGCATACAGAGTCTTTAAAATATATTTCTTTTAAATATGATATCAATAATAAGATTTTAAAATATCTTGGAAATGAGGAAGAAATACACACTAAATATACATTGATTGGGAAATAGAAACTATTTAATGTATTTTCAAATTGAAGTTATATGGTGTAATTTAACTTTATAGTATTTGTTCTTTTTTGTGACACTTACCACTCTCTGACTTGTATCATGACATTTATTGTATTGGTCTGTATTATTCTGAAAACTCCATGAGGGGAAGATCTGTGTCATATTCATCTTTGATTTTCTTAATGCTCAATGCGTGAGCATAGGAGAAGGATGGCCTAAACCTGTCTTAGATGGAGGAGGGTGGTCAGGATAGTAATGTTTGAGCTACATCGTAACCTCCGCTTTTCATCCTGACTCTTCCATAACTCTTATGATCTATAGCAGTGTTTCTCAAATGAGCTATGGTGAAGGACCAATTTTATACTTTGTCAATTTCTGATCTGTCATGGAGTGATACTTTTGTAAAATATAATAAAAATGAATTACTAGAAAAATTAAAAAATTTTAAATCAACATATAAGCCTTACGTTTTTGTTATTAAATCCAACATGTATAAAATTACTCTATGACATTATCTTAAAACTTTGTAAATATTTACCTATAATTTGTGTATTTACTCTGTTGTGGATCATCACTGTCCACAGACCCTACTTCGAGTAGCACACATCTCTTACTGGCTGTTACCCCAAACCTTGAAATCTAACACATTGGTAGAGTTAATCGTAGTTCTTACTGCCCAAGGCACTTTATATACATTTCCCTGTAAATACTCTTCAGCCCTGATGCTTTAGGATCACTTTTAATTATGTTTTCTCTAAGCTTCATCCCAGTGTCCGTTGTTTTTTTTTTTTTTTTTTAAGTTGGACATGTCTCTCAGTCTCTTCCCACATTTTATACATCTGTGCAAGAGCAATTGTCTTTAAATTCCTTTTTTTTTTTCCATGTCACATTCCTCTTAAGTGCCTTGGGTCCTTATAACTAACTGATAGACACTTCTGCCTATCCTCAAGGCACTCTACCGGTTTATCATCATCTTTATTCTATTAACTTTGTTTTACCTTAATACAGACTTTTTGCTCCAGTCAAGCAATTGTCGTACCAGTCACCCGATACAGTTTAATTGTTCTCAATTCTGTCTTCCTCTACAGTTCAAGAAGGTGGGAAGAATATGTTCAGAGTAGACTGACAGACCTGGGTTTGAGCCTGAGCTTCCTCTGTTGATTTGCTGTGTGATATTGGGCAGATCACCTAGCTCATCTGAGCCTTACTGCCCTATTTGTAAAATTGGGATATTGCTAGCAACATCACAGAGTTATTTCCCATACTCTCTCCTTCAGTACTTTCTACCAATAAGGAACTTTTCTCTCCTTCAAACACTAGCTCAAACCTAATGTCCTCTAAGAGATGTTTAATATTATTTCATCCTATTCTGGATTATAAAATAAAAGTGAAACCAAGACTGTTTCCTTAATTTTTTGGTTTAATCTCAGGTTCTCATGATGCTCAGTGCTCAGAATATGGTACTATTCATAAATGTTATTGTTGTATTGACCAAGACCAATTTTTCTTTTGGAGGCTATCAAGGTGTACCTGGAAGATGAGAACAATATTTTTAGTTCTTTGGAAAAATTAATCTCTTCTATTGAGCAAATCTTTAGTTCAGTGCAGTCAAAGTTGCCTTTTTTAGCTTTTTTTCTAGAAGAAATGTGGGTCTTGCAGTGATACTTCATGATTTTCTTTATCGATTAGCATTAACATGGGTTGTTAGATGAAGGGAAGAGAGGACCAACCTCTAACCTCTAGGATTTTCAGACTGCTAGACTCTCATCTCTAAGGTTTAGACTTTTGGACCAAGAGACTCAAATCCAAGAAAGGGATATGCATGTACTGACAGCCAATCTGGAAGCAGGTCTGTTTGAAGCAGGGAGTTCATTTTATCTGCTGCTGTCAGTGTCTTAGGAGTTTTCTGTCATAAGTCTCCATTTTGGCAGAATTCTAACACTGATATGAAGACTGTCTTTGCTGGGTTAAGATCCTGGCTCTATCACTTCTTAGGATATGACTGTAGGCAAGTTATAAAACCTTTCTGTGGATATTTCCTTGTCTGTACTGAGGACTGTAATAGTATTCTCTACTACATAATATAATGCATGCACATAATAAGCACTCAGTTTATCTTAGCTTACCAGGTGTTCTTTTTTAAGATTTATTTATTTTTTTGGGCTTCCCCAGTGGCTCAGTGGTAAAGAATTCAGCTGCAATGCAAGAGACGCAGGAGAATCAGAGAATTTGTTCCCTGGGTTGGGAAGATCCCCAGGAGGAGGGCATGGCAACCCACTCCAGTATTCTTTTTTTTTTCCATTTATTTTTATTAGTTGGAAGTTAATTACATTACAGTATTGTAGTGGGTTTTGTCATACATTGACATGAATCAGCCATGGATTTACACGTATTCCCCATCCCGATCCCCCCTCCCACCTCCCTCTCTACCCGATCCCTCTGGGTCTTCCCAGTGCACCAGGCCCGAGCACTTGTCTCATGCATCCAACCTCACTCCAGTATTCTTGTCACGAAAATCCCATGGACAAAGGAACCTGGAGGGCTGCGGGTTCACGGGGTAGCAAAGAGTTGGACACACACACACGTTTACTCATTTATTTCTTTTTGGCTGCACTGGGTCTTCATTGCCGTGCAGGCTTTCTCTAGTTACAGCAAGCGGGGGCTACTCTTCATTGAGGTGAACGGCCTTCTTACTGTGATGGCTTCTCTTGTGGAGCACGGGCTCTAGGGAGCGCAGGCTTCAGTAGTTGTGGTGCTTGGCTTAGTTGCTCCGCAGCATGTGGGATCTTCCTGTACCAGGGATTGAACCCATGTCTCCAGCACCGGCAGGAAAATTCTTAACCACTGGACCACCAGGGAAGTCTCAGCTGACCAGATTTTGTCTTTCTTACTGCTGTGTCTCCAACCCCTAGCATATTGCCTAATACCTAGTCGTTCAATGGGCTTCCCTTGTAGCTCAGTTGGTAAAGAACCTGCCTGCAGTGCAGGAGACCTGCGTTCAATCCCTGGGTTGGGAAGATCCCCTGGAGAAGGAAATGGCAACCCACTTCAGTATCCTTGCCTGGAAAATCTCAAGGACAGAGGAGCCTGGTGGGCTGCAGTCCATGGGGTCGCAAAGAGTCGGGCACGACTGAGTGACTACCACTTACTTAGTCGTTCAATAAATACTAAACAATGTTGTAAACCCATTCTTTAATATTCTACCTACTTTTCCATTATATAGAAGGCAAACATAACTCCTTATATTCCAAACCCTCATTTTGGACTAACAACTCAAACAACTGAAGCTCTAATGTCCTTGAAATAATATGAAATAATACTTGATCAAGCAGGATGCTGCTGCTGCTGCTAAGTCACTTCAGTCGTGTCCGACTCTTAGCAACCCCATGGACGGCAGCCCACCAGGCTTCTCCGTCCATGGGATTTTCCAGGCAAGAGTACTGGAGTGGGTTGCCATTGCCTTCTCCGATCAAGCAGGATATGACCCACCTAAGGTAGAATAAATAATTCTACTGCCAATAATAATTTTCTGGGAAGTTATTAAATTGTATCACCACTAAAAGCTCAATCCTAGTATTTTGGCAGTTTTTCCTCATTGTATTAGGAAAAGCATTAGACTAGAAATCTGGTCTTTACTGATTAGCAGGATGAATTTACTTGAATAATTCAAATAAGTTTTTCTCTTTTTCTTTTTTATTGAAGTATAGTTGATTTATAGTGTTGTGCCAATCTCTGCTGTATAGCAAAGTGACTCAGTTTTACACATATAAACTTTTGTTGTTTAGTCGCTAAGTCATGTCTGACTCTTTTGCACCCCACATGGACTGTAGCCTGCCAGGCTCCTCTGTCCATGGGATTTCTCAGGCAAGAATTCTGGAGTGGGTTGCCATTTCCTTCTCCAGGGGATCTTCCTGACCCAGGGATCAAATCTACATCTCCTGCATTGCAGGTGGATTCTTTACCACTGAGCCACCTGGGAAGCCCTTATGCATATATACCTCTTTTTTTTTTTAATATTCTTTTCCATTATGGTTTAACCCCAGGAGATTGGATGTAGTTCCCTGTGCTATACAGTAGGACTTTGTCATTTATCCATTCTAAATGTAATAGTTTGCGTCTACCAACCCCAAATTCCCAGTCTATCCCTCTCCTTCTCTCTTCCCTTGGCAACCACAAGTCTGATCTCTATGTTTGTGAGTCTATTTTTGTGTTGTAGGTATGTTCATTTGAGCCATATTTTGGATTCCACATACAAGTGACATCATATGGCATATGTCTTTCTTTTTCTGACTTACTTCACTTAGTATGATAGTCTTTAGTTGCACTCATGTGGCCGCAAATGGCATTATTTTGTTCTTTTTAAATGGCTGAATATTAGGTTGGTGTGAAAGTAATTGCAGTTGTGTGTTGTTGAACTTTGCTGTTTGACATTGGAATACATTCTTAAATAAATGTGGTTATGTTATACATCATTTTAATGCTCATTTCTTTGTGTTTTTTTCTTGCTAATGACTTATTACTTGCTGTTTATTTTATATTTATTTTAGACTAGGGAAATGATGTTAGACAGAAAAAGCAGATTAGAGCAATTTTCTTACTTGAGTTCAAAATGGGTTGTAAATCGATAGAGACAGCTCACAACATCAACAACATGCTTGGCCTAGGAACTGCTAATGAATATACAGGGCAATGATGGTTCAAGAAATTTTGCAGAGGAGACGAGATAAGGTAAAGATGGGAAGTGTAGAAGCTGGCCATTGGAAGTTGACAGTGACCAATTGAGAGGATGCTGAAGCTGAAGCTCCAATACTTTGGCCGCTTGATGCAAAGAGCTGACTCATTGGAAAAGACCCGATGCTGGGAAAGATTAAGGGAAGGAGAAGGGGGCAACAGAGGATGAGATGGTCAGATGGCCTCATCAAATCAATGGACATGAGTTTGAGCAAACTCTGGGACATAGTGAAGGACAGGGAAGCCTGGCCATGCTGCAGTCCATGGGGTCACAAAGGGTTGGACACAGCTAAGCAATTGAACAACAACAATTGAGGGAATCATTGAAGCTGATCCTCATACAACTACGTGAAAAGATGCCAAAGAACTCAGTGTTGACCGTTCTACGGTCATTCGGCATTTGGAGCAAATTGGAAAGGTGAAAACCTCAGTAAGTGCGTACCTCATGAACTTGGTACCTCATGAGCTGACTGAAAATCAAAAAAATAGTCATTTTGAAGTGTCATCTTCTCTTAGTCTGTGCAACAAGGAACCATTTCTGTATCAGATTGTAACATGTGATAAAAAGTGGATTTTATACGACAACCGGCAATGACTAGCTCAGTGGTTGGACCAAGAAGAAGCTCCAAAGCACTTCCCAAGTCAAACTTGCACCATAAAAAGGTCATGGTCACTGTTTGGTGGCCTGCTGCCACAGCTTTCTGTATCCTGGTGAAACCATTACATCTGAGAAGTATGCTCAGTAAAAAAACAAGATGCACCGAAAACTTCAACACATACAGCCGGCACTGGTCAACAGAAAGGGCTCAGTTATTCTCACAACAATTCCCGACCACGTATCGCACAACCAACACTTCAAAAATTGAACAAAAACTTTATTAAGTTTTGCCTCATCCAGCATATTCACCTGACCTCTCACCAACCAACCACCACTTCTTCAAGCATCTTAACAACTTTTTGCAGGGAAAATGCATCCACAACCAGCAGGAGGAAGAAAATGCTTCCCAAGAGTTTGTCAAATCTCAAAGCACAGATTTTAATGCACAATGAGGTTTAAGTGATTTTCTCCAAGGTCATGGTGCTAGTAAGTGGCTGAACCAGGGTTCCAAGGAGCATTTTGTAAATATTTATTTATTTGGCTGCTCTGGGTCTTATTTGCAGCATGCAGAATTTAGTTCCTCAGTCAGGGATGGCCCAACCAGGCCCCTTGCATTGTGCACATGGAGTCCTGGCCACTGGAGCACCAGGGAAGTCCCAGGGAGCCTTTTGGAATGGTGCTGACAGTGTGTGGGCACTGCCCTGAACGTCCACAATAACTGTCTGCTTTCATCCCCACAGCACCTCTAGGAAGTTGATATGGTTGTTGAAGCACTTGTCCAAGGTAGGGCCGCTGGAAATGAAAGTCTGATTATCTGAGCTCAGAGAGTCTCAGGTCACTAAACACCTGGTTACAGATGAGGACACCAGGGCTGCAAGGGTTGGTGGTGATGTGAAGTGAAGTGAAAGTCACTCAATCATGTCCGACTCTTTGCGACCCCATGGACTATACAGTCCATGGAATTCTCCAGGCCAGAATACTGGAGTGGGTAGCCGTTCCCTTCTCCAGGGGATCTTTCCAACTCAGGGATCAAACTGGGTCTCATGCATTGCAGGCAGAGTCTTTACCATCTGAGCCACCAGGGAAGTCCCCGTACAACAACACAAATCAGGCAAAATACACATATATCCCCTCCATCTTAAGCCTCCCTCTCCCCCACCCATCCCACTCCTATAGGTCATCACAGAGTGCCAGGCTGGACTCCCTGTGTTGTACAACACCTTCTCACTAGCTATCCATTTTACATATGATAGTATTTGTAGACTTTTTAATGACAGCCACTCTGACAGTGTGAGGTGGTACCTCATTGTAGTTTTGATTTTCATTTCTCTAATAATTATTGATGTTGAGAATCTTTTTGTGTGCCTACTGGCCATCTGTTTGTCTTCTTTGAATAATTCAAGTAAGTTTTTAGATCTCATTTTTCTCATCTATAAAATGAGATGAGTTATACAAGATGATATCTAAATTCTAGCTTCTAACCTTAAAATTTTGTGTTGCTATGACCAACTCAGTATTAATGATATGTATTTATTTAGGGGAGGAACCTGAAATTCTCAGAAGACATAGCTTATTTGATGACAACATATTGCTGAGTTCCAGTGGTCTTTTACTTGAACATAGTTCTGAAAGCCCCATTGGAGAAAAATCTCTGTTCTGTGGCAGTGGAGATGGATTTGGAGATGAAGGAGCTGCAGGAGAAATGATTGGTATGCTCTCTGGTCATATAGAAACTGGATATTTGTTTCAGTCAAATTACTATAACAAACTGCAAGATTTATTCCAACAAACAGAAATTTCGGATATGCCTCTGTGTCATATAGATTAAAATATTTTTTACATAAGTTTTCGAAGTCTATAGTATATTTAAACATTTAGGCTAGATCTAAGTAAATAGCCATCTTTGACACATTTATTATATAGGTGGTGAAATACATTTATCATATAGGTTCTTGTTTTTCTTTCTACAAATTTCTAGTTTCTAGAGAGGAAGAAGTGAGGTTAGTGTACTCCTCACAAAATATACTAGATCGTATACTAGAAACATTGTTTTCTTTAGCAAAAATTGTGGGACGGCTAGTCTAAAGGATCTGTCTAGCATTTTATATTATTATTTTATTGTGATCTTACTGTAATCATAGAAATAGGATAGACAAAACTGGGAAGTCTAAATGTACCTAATTATAATGATACTGACCTTTATATATCAAATCTTTTTTTAATTATCTAATTTACAATAAAAGGCTGGTTATGGCAAACTTAATGAAATTTGAAAACTATGAAAAATAGTGGCTTTACCTTAGATCTCTACTAAAGGGGTTTGAGAACTTTTATTTCTTGATTTGAAATCTAAACATGGCTTTGTAACAAGGCTACTATCTTGGTAGTTTGGTAAATATTTTCTGACATTAAACTCTTAAAAATACATGTTTAATAAAGGAAAGGAAATTAAATATATAAAATTTCATATCCTACTGCATGAAATATGGCAGTCTAGGTTGTTGTTTAATCGCTCAGTCATGTCCGACTCTTTTGTGACCCCATGGGCCACCAGGCTCCTCTGTCCATGGGATTTCCCGGGCAAGAATAAGGGAGTTGGTTAACATTTCCCTCTCCAAGGGAGCTTCCCAACCCAGGGATCAAGCCCACATCTCCTGTATTGGCAGGTGGGTTCTTTACCATTTGAGCCACCAGGGAAGCCCCATGGTAGTCCATGTAACCAGTCAAATCTAATTAGGTAGAGTTCACTCTTTTTTATATCCCTTGACAACTCGTTGCATACTAAGCTATCAAGTGTTTAGTGAACAAATGACAGATTCAGCTCTGTATAAGAAAAGTGTTTATTTTGTTTTCAAGACAATCTACTGCAAGATGATCAGAATATCCTGTCAGAAGAAATGCATTTAAATATAGAAATTTCCCTGCTTCCTGAGCCTCCTAATACTGTAGTGGGTATGTAGGAATTTTCTTTTGTGTAGAAAGTGAATAGATATTATTATTCAAATTAAGCCTCAAAACTTCTAGGTTTAAGTAGCAGTATAGTATAGTGAAAGATATTAAAGAGAGTTGTCCCTCAAACTCTTAGCATGATTTCGACAATAGAGCATAGAAAATTAAGTTTTGAGAAAAGTACAATGATGGGTGTTTAATCAGGATTGGGTTTATTTGTTATGAGAGCATATTTAAATAGTCTGGCAAAATATCCTGCTTTTGAATCATTAAAATAATATGTTACATAGTAAAAAGCATCATTAATGTTTGACATTAACATTGTTATTATTAACATTAATACCACATTAATATTAACATGGCTTGATGATCCACATACAGTTTTATAGAAATCACAAATATGGGGATATTTTCTACTTGAAATTGATTGTGAAAGTACTTCAGATGATTTGAAGTCTTTGTAGTCTGATTTTTCTTAAAAAATAAAAAAATGACTAGCCCCATTTTGATTTTTCACTTTTGTGTGTTGCATTTGCTTTCTAATACAGTAGTATAAATTTAAAATGAAAGAGATGGGCAATAAAAATTTAGTTATGTATGATCCTTTATGGGTCAAATAATCATTAACAGAATACAGTTTTTAGCAGACATATTGTCAAATTTATGTCAGTCATTTATTGTGGTTCCTACCACTGTTTTTACTTCTGCCATGACTGTAGCCTAGCCTTAGATGTCACAGGTGCAAAAGTGGGTGATTAATATTTGACCCACCTGGACACTGTGGGTCCCAGACTATATAATCTCTGAACCTCTTCAACGCTATTAAACACATGATTCTAAAAATTCATTTGTGGCTCCAGTTAGCAATATAAATCTACAGTTAATCTTTCACTTTAATTCTCATATAGTCTTCTAGTTTGCAACATAATCATTATTTTTTTAATAAATCCTTTTATGGCAATGTTGATGAGTAGAACCAGATAATCCAGAGTGTGTATGTTCACCTGAAAATGAAAAAATGGATGAAACTACAGTATCAAAAGAAGAGGAAGAATTTACCCTTGACCCAATTGATGCTTCAGGTCAGAATCATTCATGTTTTTATTTTAGCTTTGAGGCACTACTATCTTATTTACCCTGAGATATTTTGATAATTCTTAAAATGTTGTAGGAGGTAGTCAATCTAGTAATAACATTTATAATACAATAAGGGAAGAATGTGAAGAAAGTTTGAGATGATAATTTTATTATATCCAGTCCTGATCAAACCATCTATCCAGTTTGGGAAACTGGAAAATTTAAACCTGAGTTCAGTTCTAGTAGTTATCAAGCCATTTATTCTGAGCACAGAAATGAAGATGACATAGTTCCTCTTTTAAAAAGCTTAAAATTTGATTGGGAAGATAAACATGCAAATGAATGTTTGAATATTTAAAATAAGACAGAGTGAAAGGATCCAAATAGAGGCACTGGATATGAATCGAACATATCCCTAGATCTTTAAAGCATATCCTAGTTTTAAGTATTATCTTTGATATGAATTTCAGTTTATAAATTCAGGCATGCAAAGAATAAAGCATTTAACTTTTTCTTTACAGAATTCAATTCTGAGCCCCTATTCCACTTGGTTGGCAAGAAATTCAATCTGCATAGCTCCCCTATCTGCCCTGAGCCATGTAGTATCAGGTTTGAAGGAGGGGTACAGTAGGTAGAAGGGAACCTCTGGTCATCAGCCATACCACCTGGTGATACCCAGTGTCCCAGCCTGCATAGTCTCTGTGGTCATCACGCAGCCAGCCTCTTTGGAATCTTGTCATATTCCTAGGATTTTACTGAGACACATCAGCAAGCAGGTTCCTTCTGGCTCCATCTGATCTCAGAATTCCACCCTGTCCAAGAAATCTAACCATCCCCCAACTGTTGCATCTTTACTAAGGAAAAGCTTGACTTCTACTTTTTACCTGGCAAAATTAGTTAAAGGAGCAAATCCCATGACCCTAGCTATCTACTTGGAATTTACATATGAATTTCAGTGGGAAAGGGGAAAATGCACTGGACAGATACAAATTAATGTTTCAAAAATTTATCCTGAAAAATAAAGAAATCAATATTTAATCTATCAGTAATTTTTTAAAAAGTTATCCTGTTAGTTATTTTAAGGAATTTCAAAACTGAGTGACTTCCCTCTCAATGTACTCCCTGCTCCACAGTTTTCAGTTCTCCACTTAGTAGGTCAACTGCCTCCCAAGCAGTTTACAAAATGTGTTAACCCTTGGTTGCTGAGACACAGTAGCTGTGCAAAAACCTTAAAAGGATAATTTTCAGTAGAAAGAAGGGGATTTTTCTTAAGGCAACTCTGTAGGGTGTATTGTGTTAGACATTTCTTAGATATGCAGTGCCTAGAATATCATTTTACAGAGGTGTACAACCTATCACATTTGTACATATTTCTTATATTTAGATATTGCTGAAAAAAGAAAAGGTAAAAACAGGAAATTGCTCATAGATCCAGTCAAGGAGATCAGTAGCAAAATTATGCATAGACAGCTTACTTCCTTTACGGACACACTCATGGTTTTGGAACTTGCACCTCCTACCCAAAGACTGATGATGTGGAAGCAAAAGGGAGGAGCAGATACACTTCTGTCAACTGCTGCCCAGGATTTGACTCATGCTAAACTGAAAATGGTAACAGTTTCCATACTTTGACATGGGTGAAATGTTTGGTGATAAATAAATACATATTTGTATTCATATATGCAACAGAATTTAAACCCGTGAAAAAATACCCCCTTACTTTTGAATTAATTTGCTCGATGCCTGTACATGAATTATAGTTTTTACTTTTTAGCATATGTGCTTGTATTTTGTTGAATTGCTTTACTTGTACATAAAATGAGAAAAAGTGTATATTTTTACAGTTGTTTACAAAATGCTTTGTGTCCTCTGGCTTTAAACTTGGAAGAAAATTGATACAGAAGGAGTCAGTAAGGGAAGAAATGAGAAGCGAAAATATAGTAGGTGAGACATACTAATTCTGTTGGTGTTGAGGGAATGTTGTAGAAACAAAAATTTGATTTTACATTTCAAAATAAAGATGGGATCTAATTCCATATTCCCAAATGTAAATGCTCTTAGAAGAATACTTAAAAGAAGTTGTCAAATCAGCATTGCATTTTTCTATGTGCAAATTAACTTTTGTCCAACAAACCACCTTAAAAAGATGAAGTATGTATACTTTGTGGGCTATTCTTAATCTCACTCTTTCCCACCTCTCCTACCCTCAAAGCTAGTACTCATAAGCCTTTGATAAAGAAATATTTTATATCTAGAAGGATAACATATCACTTTAAGACAACTAACCTGAGAAATCACTTGATAAGAATAGCATTTAAACAATATTGTTAACCTGAGACATAGATATTTCTATCCCCCAGAAAAGACATGAGATATTAATAATTATTATTGTGACTACTATAAAGGAATAATAAAACCAACTTATTATTGTGGTGAGTGAACTCCTGCTTCCTGAAGGCATTAAAATCTGCTGAACAATATACCAAGATGGGCTTGAGCTATCCATGTTGTCTTGAGAGTTGAATGTGTGGGAGCGAGTGTGGAGGAGATAGTTGGTGGAACATGCAGTAGAGGTGATAAAGAGGCAAATGAGGGGAAAGGTAAAATAAATATGTGAGACTTGGGGTGCTATAAGAAAACTTGTGCATCCTTAAATTCGTGGATTCTAAGTTGTCTGTCAAAACTTTTCTTTCGTAAAAACCATATTCCAGTTTTAAGTTTGAAAGATACTTTGGTGCAATCTTTTTTACTTCCTTAACAATTCAGAGACCTCCATGATGGAAGAGCCAAATTCCCTGCAAGAGTTAAGTCAACCTAAAACTTGGAAGGAAGTGACTGATGGATCAAAATGTAGTTCTCATGAGGATACCAATAAAAACATTAACTCTGATGTAAGTTAATCAAAGAGAATCATAAAAATATTATCTTCCTGACATTCATAGTGAAAGAAAATTGAGACTCTGGTTTATCTTCTTACATTTATAGTTTATATTTCATCTTATGTTACTCTATATCTTCTTTAGTATGCAGCAGTACTGCAGGGTAATACATAATTTCCATCCAAAACAGTTTTTCTAGAAGTTTACGATATTATAGTAAATCACAATATAAGTAGTTTCATGCTGAAATAGTATTTTGCATGGTGCACTGAATAAATTATTATACCTGAACCTGGTCATATGCTGAGGCTTCACATTCAATATATCAAGGAATCCTTAAAAACTCTAGACAATACACCTATTAAAAAGAAATATGCCCATGTTTTCCTTCTATTCATAAATTCACCCTTCCTACCTCTATGAATAATATGTGTTAGAGCCACCAATTACCGCGGTCTTGAATCTGAAGTGAAAATGAAAGTCGCTCAGTCGTGTCCGACTCTTTGCATCCGCATGGACTATATGTCCATGGAATCCTCGAGGTCAGAATACTAGAGTGGGTAGCCATTCCCTTCTCCAGGGGATCTTCCCAACTCAGGGATCGAACCCAGATCTCCCACATTGCAGGCAGATTCTTTACCAGCTGAGCCATCAGGGAAGCCTAAGAAGACTGGAATGGATAGTCTATCCCTTCTCCACCGGATCTTCCTGACCCAAGAATCGAACCGGGGTCTCTTGCATTGCAGGCGGATTCTTAACCAGCTGAGCTACCAGGGAAGCCCAGCCTTGAATCTGAAAGAATATCTAAGGATCCATTACCAATAAAATTATTTTTAATTTCTATTTGAAAAACATATTTATTAAAAATATAGTTGGAAACAATGTGCTTTCCAATATTTTCCCAATGTTACTTTCAGTTCAGTTCAGTCACTCAGTCATGTCCAACTCTTTCTGACCCCACGGACTGCAGCACGCCAGGTTTCCCTGTCCATCGCCAACTCCCAGAGTTTGCTCAAACTCATGTCCATTGAGTCGGTGATGCCGTCCAACCATCTCCTCCTCCGTCATCCCCTTCTGCTCCTGCCCTCAATCTTTCCCAGCACCAGGGTCTTTTCCAATGAGTCATCTCTTCACATGAGGTGGCCAAAGTACTGGAGTTTCAGCTTCAGCATCAGTCCTTCCAATGAATATTCAGGATTGATTTCCTTTAGGATTGACTGTTGGATCTCCTTGCAGTCCAAGGGACCCTCAAGAGTTTTTCCAACACCACAGCTCAAAAGCATCAGTTCTTCAGTGCTCAGCTTTCTTTATAATCCAACTCTCACATCTATACATGACTACTGGAAAAACCATAGCGTTAACTAAACAGACCTTTGTTGGCAAAGTAATGTCTCTGCTTGTTAATATGCTGTCTAGGTTGATCATAGCTTTTCTTCCAAGGAGCAAGCATCTTTTAATTTCATGGCTGAATCACCATCTGCAGTGATTTTGGAACCCAAGAAAATAAAGTCTCTTACTGTTTCCATTGTTTCCCCATCTATTTGCCATGAAGTGATAGGACCGGATGTCATGATCTTCGTTTTTTTAATGTTGAGTTTTAAGCAAGCTTTTTCACTCTCCTCTTTCACTTTCATCAACAGACTTTTTAGTTTATCTTTGTTTTCTGCCATAAGGGTGGCGTCACCTGCGTATGTGAGATTATTGATATTTCTCCCAGCAATCTTGATTCCTGTTTGTGCTTCATCCAGCCCAGCATTTCGCATGATGCATAGAAGTTAAATAAGCAGGGTGACAATATACAGCCTTGACGTACACATTTCCTAGTTTGGAACCAGTCTGTTGTTCCATGTCCAGTTCTAACTGTTGCTTCTTGACCTGCATACAGATTTTTCAGGAGGCAGGTGAGATGGTCTGGTATTCCCATCTCTTGAAGAATTTTCCACAGTTTGTTGTGATCTACACAGTCAAAGGCTTTGGCGTAGTCCATAAAGCAGATTTTTTCTGATATCTTCTGGCTTTTTCTATGATCCAACAGATGTTGGCAATTTGATCTCTGGTTGCTCTGCCTTTTCTAAATCCAGTTTGAACATCTGGAAGTTCACGGTTCATATACTGTTGAAGCCTGGCTTGGAGAATTTTGAGCACTACTTTGCTAGCGTGTGAGATGAGTGCAGTTGTGCAGTAGTTTGAACATTCTTTCTTTCTTTACCTGAATTTATGCTTTAGCCTTCAATTCCTTTCTTATTCTACTTTCAGAAATGGTGAACAGATAAGAAATATAGTCAGGAATGGGATCACAGTTAACTTGAATACACAGAAAAATGTTGATTCTGATTAATCATTTTCAAATCTTTCAAAAATTCAAACAATTTTTCTGTAAATTAACTGCATAATAGAAACTGTCTAAAATGTGGAATATTCACAGAAATTAAAAAGGAAAACATGATAGGGCTCCGCAAACATGTATATTAAAGAATCAAATGCACCCCGTTATACTCATGCTACTGAACTGAACTGGACTGATACTCATGCAAAATTTTTAAAGCTAAAGTGAAAAGTCAAGTAAACTATATTGTAGGAAGCTTCTAACTTAATCACAATCATAGATGACAGCTGGGGAATGAAGCTTGGAGACAGGTTGAAGATGAAAAGGGGGCCAACAGCTTCTATAGCAATGAGGAAGGAGCAGTGGGGAATGGAGAATTTCTCTTCTTCTTCCACTTCCCTTCCAGCGGACACAGTTTTTCTTCCCTCTTACCATTGGCAGCTCCAGCAGCAGTGACAGGAATCCTGTCATAGCCCTAGGAAGGGATATTAATAGTGCTTCTCCCATTCTCATTCCCTCTGCTTACAGTTCTTCCTCTGCCACCTGGTTCTGGCATGAAAATAAAGGTAGGGGACTAGGGCAAGGACAGACTGCTTCAGAAGAAATGGTCTCAGATGCACAGCAGCAGAGACTTTTGATAGGAGGTTTGTGGTAGTGACAGAAATAGAAGAAAAAAGATATTGGAAGAACAAGAATATAAGATATAATATAGGATATAGGAATAGGATATAGGAGGAAAAAAGCAAGGAGGGCAGAACATGCAAGTTCTTCATGTGTGGGAGGCATAAAGAAAACAGGAATATTTAAGTCTGGGATATTTCAGAAATGATATTTTGAGAATGCAGATAGTATTTTAAATTAGTTTTAGAAATGAGCATCCATGTGATTAAATCATTTAACAAAATGAGATTGTTCCTGTGATGACTACTACTACTGTGATGACTTACCTATATTTCCCGAATTTGCTTTAGCAGGATATTGTTGAAATGGTGTCTTCAGCTGCTGAGGAATCATCTTCAACAAATGCCATCTTGGCACAGGAAATTGAAAATTGTCCAATGGAATTGGTAAATAGATGTATAGTCTTGAGAATGTTCTTTAAAACTTTGTTCCTAAATAGTTAACACCTTATTTACCCCAAAATTATTTTTAGCTGTCATGTTACTTTCTAAAATTGCAGTTTAAATTTGTGATCTTAACAAAGATGTGTATGATTAGCTTGACAGAGCATATGTAGAGTTGCTTTGATCTTTTATTCTTTCTTTGATTTATTTTAAAATTTTAAGTAATGTTTTTAAAGGTAAGAGATTTTTATGCTTATCAAATATAGTCCTGGTTAAAATGTTGAGAGTCATTTTTTTAAGTTATTCTTAAAACATCTCTAAAGAAACAGAGCTGTATCAGGGGTATGCCTTAAGACATTCGAAATTTCATTTTTCAAATGAAAAAAATGTTCTGACTTCCAGAGATCAGAAAAAGGGAATGGTCTTTACTGACCATTTCCCATTCCTGACTGTATTTCTTATCTGTTCTCCATTTGTGGAAATAGAATAAGAATGGAATTGAAGATTAAAGCATAAACTTCGGGTAAAGGAATAAAAGGTTCAAAGGGGATGGTCTGCACAGAGGACCACAAGTCAATAGCAAAGCCCAAGCTAATATCTGACTCACCTGACTCCACAGAGATTACTGTCTCCTTTCTATAATCCCTGTCCCACAGTGCTGAAGGCATTTTTAAGATTGTAATAAATTTTGACAGAAAGTTTCTTGGTAAATAATATTGAAGCACCTACTAATGCCTAATGTTAGTTTGTTTTCAGATAAATTATAATGGGTTCCAAGTCTATTAAATTGGATTTTTTTCATATGACTGAATTCTCTGGATAATCTAGGACAGAATAAATACCTGAAATTTTTACCTGAAACATCCAAACAGCTGAACCAGAAGACAGCTGAGTTACTTTCACCTTTCTCTTTGCTTCTAGACACAGGATATTTTCACATTTGGTCAAGAAAACCATAGCATAGCACAAGTTCAACTGTTTTAATAATCAACTAGGCTTTCCACACAATGGACTCAGCTGTAGAATATCCAGATAGATCAAGTAGACAGGCTTCAGCAAAGTGTACAGACGACTTTTTCTGAGGCTTTTCCTGGTTAGTTTAGTTGTGCAATATAAATGAAGCTGCAGTCTCATCGGTCTTTAACAAGGAGTTGGGCCATTACTTTTCACATTTGAAAAGTAGCTTTTGTGTATTTAACAATAAAATAAAACATTAGTAATGGGGTGAACTAATTTATCCCAGAATCAACCAGTAATGAATAAACTTAAATTTTACCTAGAAGAATTTAGAAAACTCTTCAGAATAATATTGACCATATTTTCAGATCAGTCTCTTTGAAATGTAATAAAAGATGCTGTATAGGCAGAACCAGAAAGCCAGTGCAGCTGGCAGGACTGGGGACTTGGCAGTCCCTTTAGCCTTAGATGATTTAAAATATCATATAGGATATTCTGAAGCTTTCTGAAGTCATCTTGGAGTCGATGAAATTGAAAGCACTGTTAGGAAGTGTCTGGGCTCCAGAGGTATACATGAAAGCTTGACAAACAGTGGAGCTGTGATAAGGGTAACACAGTAGCTGTTAGGTTGCATGATAACAGAGATAACAGGAAAAATTATAAAGTATTAATAGGTCAAATCTGTGCCACTTGCCCATGCCCACCCCCCGCCCCAGACCCTTTGTAGGCATGCTTTTTTATCAGACTTATCAGCACCTGTCCTATGCTCAGTTCTGTTCTCAGTTTATAAGTTGTTAGTTGGTAAGGAAACTTAGAGTGAGTTCCTGTGAAGGGATTTGAAGTCTACAGTTTTTAAATATTACAGTCTTTCTGCAAGTGACTAAAAACTGAAAATAAGATTGAAAAGTTGTATCTATTCACATAACATGAAAGGCAGTGTGTTGATCTTTTTTGGACAAGGCACCCTTGAAATTTGAAAGGTTCCTAACCCAATTGGACACAACTCACTAAACATCAGTTATTGTTAGAACCTTTATATCACCAGATAAATTCAAATAAACATCTTTACAGTGCAGTTCTTCTCTAGCTTTATGTTTACTCCTGTCATCTGAGTTCAGATTGACCAGAGCTGAGACAGTCCTAGCCAAAAGTGGTCATCTTTACTTTTTTTTTTTTTTTCTGTTTTCAAAAATATGGAACGCTTCACGAATTTGCGTGTCATCCTTGCGCAGGGGCCACGCTAATCTTCTCTGTATCGTTCCAATTTTAGTATATGTGCTGCCGAAGCGAGCACTCATCTTTACTTTTAAAAGTAAGGGCACAATGCCTGGGATGCATCACCAATACAGATGCAGAATCTCCTACTCTGGAGCCCCTTGTCAGAAGATAGCCTGGGAGCATAGATATCAGGCTATAAAAACTGAGCTATATCTGTTTGTTAGTCTTATTCTCTCGACTGCAGATGATAACCTCCTTATTTGGCAGGACCCCGTGTTAACGGTTGTGTGTCTTGTATTTCTTTCTACACTATGGTTGGCAGATAGTAAACATTCAGTAACTTTTGATTAAGGGAAATATTTTATCAATTATTCAAACAGGAATCATGGGGGAATGAACAAAGCATTGAAGCAGAAAGATGGAATTCAAGAATACTTAAGATGTTACATAGTTTGCAGGTAAGACTTCGTAGGGTTTATCAACACTGTTTTTAGTTTTAAAATAAATAAATAGTTGAGTTAAATCCTCTAGATATTAATAAAAATGAAACCATTTTCACTGTGTTCTTGTTGAGGCCAAATTACTCTATAGTGAAATTTTTTATAAGCTGTATCAGTCAGTTCAGTTCAGTTCAGTTGCTCAGTCGTGTCCAACTCTTTGTGACCCCATGAATCACAGCAGACCAGGCCTCCCTGTCCATCACCAACTCCCAGAGTCTACCCAAACCCACGTCCATCGAGTCAGTGATGCCATCCAGCCATCTCATCCTCTGTCGTCCCCTTCTCCTTTTCTGCCCCCAATCCTTCCCAGCATTAGGGTCTTTTCTGATGAGTCATCTCTTCGCATCAGGTAACCAAAGTATTGGAGTTTCAGCTTCAACATCAGTCTTTCCAATGAACACCCAGGACTGATCTCCTTTAGGATGGACTGGTTGGATCTTCTTGCAGTCCAAGGGACTCTCAAGAGTCTTCTCCAACACCACAGTTCAAAAGCATCAATTCTTTGGCACTCAGCTTTGTTTATAGCCCAACTCTCACATCCATACATGACCACTGGAAAAACCATAGCCTTGACTAGACAGACCTTTGTTGGCAAAGTAATGTCTCTGCTTTTAAATATGCTATCTAGGTTGGTCATAACTTTCCTTCCAAGGAGTAAGCGTCTTTTAATTTCATGGCTGCAATCAACATCTGCAGTGATTGTGGAGCCCAAAAAAATGAAGTCTGACACTGTTTCCACTGTTTCCCCACCTATTTGCCATGACGTGATGGGACCAGATGCCATGATCTTAATTTTCTGAATGTTGAGCTTTAAGCCAACTTTTTCACTCTCCTCTTTCACTTTCCTCAAGAGGCTCTTTAGTTCTTCTTCACTTTGTGCCATAAGGGTGGAGTCATCTGCATATCTGAGGTTATTGATATTTCTCCTGGCAATCTTGATTCCAGCTTGTGCTTCCTCCAGCCCAGCATTTCTCATGATGTACTCTGCATATAAGTCAAATAAGCAGAATGACAATATACAGCCTTGATGTACTCCTTTTCCTATTTGGAACCAGTCTGTTGTTCCATGTCCAGTTCTAACTGTTGCTTCCTGACCTGCATACAGATTTCTCAGGAAGCAGGTCAGGTGCTCTGATATTCCCACCTTTTGAAGAATTTTCCAGTTTATTGTGATCCACACAGTCAAAGGCTTTGGCATAGCCAGTAAAGCAGAAGTAGATGTTTTTCTGGAACTCTCTTGCTTTTTCGATGATCCAACAGATGTTGTCAGTGTGATCTCTGGTTCCTCTGCCTTTTCTAAATCCAGCTTAAACATCTGGAAATTCACGGTTCATGTACTATTGAAGCCTGGCTTGGAGAATTTTGAGCAGTACTTTGGAGCATGTGAAATGAGTGCAATTGCGTGGTAGTTTAAGCATTCTTTGGCATTGCCTTTCTTTGGGATTGGAATGAAAACTGACCCTTTCCAGTTCTGTGGCCACTGCTAAGTTTTCCAATTTTGCTGGCATATTGAGTGCAGCACTTTCACAACATCATCTTTTAGGATTTGAAATAGCTCAACTTGTCTATGGCCATACCACCCTGAACACGCCAGATCTCGTCTGAAATAGCTCAACTGGAATTCCATCACCTCCACTGGCTTTGTTCTTAGTGATGCTTCCTAAGACCCACTTAACTTTGCATTCCAGGATATCTGGCTCTAAGTGAGTGATCACACCATCATGATTATCTGGGTCAGGAAGATCTTTTTTGTATAGCTCTTCTGTGTATTCTTGCCACCTCTTCTTAATATCTTCTGCTTCTGTTAGGTCCATACCATTTCTGTCCTTTATTGAGCCCATCTTTGCATGAAGTGTTCCCTTGGTATCTCTAATTTTCTTGAAGAGATCTCTAGTCTTTCCCATTCTATTGTTTTCCTCTATTTCTTTGCATTGATTACTGAGGAAGCTTTCTTATCTCTCCTTGCTGTTCTTTGGAACTCTGCATTCAAATGGGTGTATCTTTCCTTTTCTCCTTTGCCTTTTGCTTCTGTTCTTTTCACAGCTCTTTGTAAGGCCTCCTCAGACAACCATTTTGCCTTTTTGCATTTCTTTTTCTTGGGGACGGTCTTGATTCCTAACCCCTATACAATGTCATGAACCTCCATCCATAGTTCTTCTTTATTGCTCTCTAGAAGATTTCTTCAGCTTTATCCTCATCTTTATAATTTTTTTGTTTTCCAGGAGTTTTTTTCTCGGTTTTTAATTATTAATTATTTTATTTTTAAATTATTTTATTTTATAGCATATGAACAGCTACCCACTCCAGTATTCTGGCTTGGAGAATTCCATGGACTGTATAGTCCATGGGGTCACAAAGAGTCGGACACTACTGAGTGACTCTCACAATCTATTTATTTATATTTAATAGTTTTATTGAAGTATGATTAACATAACAATAAACCACACCTATTTAAAAATATACAGTTAGATAAATTTTGATGTATGTGTGTACCAATGGAAACTCACCACAGTCAAGATAGTGAACATATCTATAATCTCCAGAAGTTTCCTTGTGTCTCTTGATAATCCCTTGTTTCACCTTCCCCACTGGTCCCCCTCCCCCAGACCCCAGCAACCACTGATCTGTTTTCTCTCAATAGCATCCTAATCATTTTTTGTGGATGGTATCTTCTCTTAATTTTCAGAGGTTATAGCTTTCTTCTACTGCCCACATTGTCTGTTTCCTTAGTGATTCTCTTAGATATTAGAAATTTTATCCAAGTGTTTAATAGATCTTTGGTTTTTGTTTAAGAATGAGACAACAAAAAGCTGATTGGAGGTTATATAAGCATGAGTGGGGCTTATAGCCTTGTTGTCTTCATAGCACGATAATTTTGGGTGTCCCCACCCCTGCCAATACATACGCACACAGATGTCATGATCTATAGAATTTTTTTCCTTGGAATGGTCTATTTTTGCATGGTCAGATCTACTGTCTAGAAGATATAAGCATGACGTCCATGGTTGAGGAACCAAAAGGGTGTAAGGGAAAAGCTGGCAGTCTCACTGTTTAGACATTAGAATTTCTCTTAATCCCCCAGTTTGTAATACTTCTCCTCCACTATCCACAGTGCCTCATATCCCAAGTCTAAAACCTCATGGTTGGTATCTCCAGAAAGACAACTAATGGTCTCCTGGCTCTGTGAGGTGGTGGAGTAAACCTGAGGGTCTAGTTGTTTCCAAGTAGCCTTTTAAGGAATTCTCATGTTTTTAACTTCACACTTCATTTCTAGCTTATGACATACTGCTGCCTATAATCACTGAGTTTTTCCTAGGTTTTGTTTCATTTAGGGGTTTTGTTTCTGTTTTATTCAAATGTGTTTGTTGGGATGGTTTCCCACTCATCTTGATTTTGGATTCTTTGGTGCTACTTCTGTCTGAAGCAGCATCCTTCAGGAAGCCTTGATTTTATTCCTGTAGGGTGGCAAGAACAAGGAGCAGCCAACACACAAAACTACTAGTGTTTGTGCACGGCTAGAGCCAGTGGTGATTTTATAGTATCCTGGGCATTTCACATCCATAGAGTAGGAATTGGGGCTCTGGATCAAGTGCTTCTTCCCGTGTTTCCTCTTCTCCTCTTTCGGAGAAGGATGAAGGAGATCCTTTGCAAGAGGCATGTTCTCATGGAAAGGTTTTCACTGGTGGAAATGCTTTTTTCCCACAGTTTTCATGTTTTATTGTACTTACACTCAAATTTCACCATTAAATACTGAGCATAAGTAAATGCTGGCCTTATGTCCAGATTTTTGAAATGTAAAGATAAATAGATGACTGGCTTTAACAATGTGATATAATAGACACTGTAAAATATATTAAACAATTAGAGAAGCTAGAGGGAAAGTAAAGTTCTGTCTATATACATTTACACATTTAGTGGCACAAATAAACTCTATAGGGAGAGGAAGACAGATGTGAAGCTTTGAGTTGCAGTTGGAGGAAAAACCCATTTGGGACTGAACTGAGAGGTCCTTGGTTGCTGACAGAATCTCCCCTGACTTCAGACTTTAGACAAACTAGTGAGTTTTTTGATTGGCATACAAAAACCACTGAAATGTGTAAAATCCCTATTAGTCATGAGAAATGGAAGGAACAAGATTGATTAAGGAATTGGCATATGCCAATTTGGGTCATAGGGTCTAGCCAGTCAGAAGTAAGCAGGGCTGGCTAGAGGCTGAAAATCCATTGGATATTGCAGTTCACTAATCTCAGTCTAGAGGTTACTACATTCCTCAAAAATTCTTGTTCTCCAAGTAAGTTCCTAAAATGCTTTCCATAAGCAGGGTTTAGGTTCTGTATCTGTATCTTTTGCTGGCTATCCTCTCTACTGGCATTTAGGTTTCAGCTTTCTCTAAGTCTGATAAGTCTTCCACTTTGTATTTCTCTTCTTCCTTTATTTCTTTACCTTCATTTTAGAGGAGCTCCTGGAGGAAACAGAATAATCCTCTCAGGGTGTTTTTCAAAAGGATTCTTGAAATTTACAAGGCTGTTCCTGCTCTCTCCCTGGGGAAAACCAACCAATCCACATCTTGTCTCCTTCAAAGAGAGGGAATAAATGAAGGCTTGGCATGCCATCTCAAAGGTTGCTGACACTGTGCTACTCCTTTGGTTGAGATTAAAGTATGATAAAATATGTAACTTGTCAATTTGTTAAAAGTTAGTGTTGGTTGCTCACTTGTGTCTGACTTTTTGTGACCCCATGAACTGTAGCCCACTAGACTCCTCTCTCCATTAAATTCTCCAGGCAAGAATACTGGAGTGGGTAGAGTCATTCCATTCTCCCAGGGATCTTCCCAAGCCAGGGACTGAACCTGTGTCTCATGCATTATAGGCAGATTCTTTATCATCTGAGCCACCAGTTAAATGTTATGGACTGGCAAAAAAAAAAAAAAAAACCCTTTTATATGGTCTTTTAAAAAAAAAAAAAAAGCTTCACAGCTACCAAATTAGTACAATTGTCACAGGGATACTGGTCAGTATTAACCATAGTCTTTCTAACTAAAACACAATACTCCTACTCTAGAAATCTGATTCCAAGTGCAGTCTAATTAAATATTTTATTGTACCTCAGTTTTTCAAGTGAACCAATGTAGTGAACCAATGTCTTTTTAATCTGTGCAAAGAAACTGGGAGATGTTTATTTAGTCATATTCCCCTGCCATTACATTTACCACTAGAGTTGTTTAGTTAACCCCACACTGCAGTACCTATAAAATAAACCTGATGGGCTGATAATCGTTATTTTTGAAGATTCCCAAGGTCCTGTGGACTTTTTTCTGCCTGCAAGTCTCAATTAATTGCACTTTCCGCATGAGTCATTTATGTTAACATCAATAGACCTAACATCTGTATAACACATTAGAAATTTGTGTAACACTTTAGAGTTCTTTTGCGTGTATTTTCTCAATGAACCAAGCTGTGCTCAATGACCTATGTTTTTCTTATGTTCTAATGAATCATTTGCATTTCTCCATTTAAGAATTTCAGTCACTTATCAAAAATACCAATATTTGTTGTTCATTATACATCCACAGCCTGCTTTGTTTCTAATGATCTTATTTCCCTTTCCTCTTTTATAATTGTTTTCCCAGGAATCCAACAAGATGGGAATGCAGTACTTTAGTCTGATGAAGCTCTGCAGAAATAGTGACCGAAAACAAACTGCTGCCAAATTTTATAGCTTTCTTGTCCTAAAAAAACAGCAGGCTATTGAGCTGAGCCAGAGTGCTCCCTATGCAGATATTATAGCTACAGTGGGACCAATGTTCCATAAAATGTGAAGGAAATCCAGAACATGCAGATTTATGTCATCATTGGAATTTCTGTATAGATTGTTCAGTTTAATGCAAAAGCCGTCTGGAAGCAGCTGAAGGTCTGATCCGTTTCGTAGATAGGTTGAGTTCATATTTCATAGATAGATAGGTTGAGCTCATATTTCCTCTTTGTAAGTTCAGAGTAATCATAGACATAATTAAAAACCTATATGCTTCCAGATATAATTGTAGCTAAGTAATATTTTTAACTTAGTTGACTTGAATGCATATCATTTACCATTTCCTTGACTTGAATGTTGCATTTAGGATACAGTTTAAAAATACTTTGTGTCTTCAAGGATTTTTATAAAGTGGATTATTTACTTAAATTTTCTAATTTAATAATTATTAATTATTAATAAATATTAGTAATTAATAATTAACACTTTCTTATTTCACCACAGATAATAATTTATTTGATTATAATGCATATCACTCTTGATTTGATATAATGCCCTGGCTTTTAATCTAATATCTTAATCGAAGAGTTATAAAATTTTTCTTAGTCTCAAATTATCTGAGTCTAATATAATATGGCTTTAGTCTAATTATAGGTCATGCAACCTGTTTATTTACTATTAATGATTATTATGGCTATCATTTATGTATCAGCAAAACTAACATTAGAAAAAATTAATGGATGTTTATTCAGCATGTTGTTTTCAGCTATAATTCATGTAAATGTAACTAAAATAAATGTTCTTTATATGGTGTATACTGAGCATTTTTGACATTAAAACCAAAGCTTCTTTTTTCCTAGTTGAAGTTTGAGTTAAGAAATTTTCATGTACTGCTCTGTGAGCTCCATACTATTGTATCTGGAATTATGCTGCAGACTAAATTCTAAATGGCCCCTTTGAATGTATTAACTATACATTATAAACTATAAGTTTTAGATGTCAAAATTGCCTTTTTAAAAATTTCCTTTAATTTTTAATTAACAAATGAAAGATTGACTTTTTTATTTTAGTGCACAGTTCTGTGAATTTTACAGGTATAGATTCCTGTGATCACTATCAGAACCAGGGTACCAAAAAAATCCCTTGTACTAACCCTTTATAGTCATACCCTTCCCCCATTCTAGCTCCTGGTAACTACTCTTCTACATGACTATAGTTTTATCTTTTTAAGAATGTCATACAAATGGAATTATATAGTAAGTAACCTTTTTCATACTGAAGTCTTGCATTCTATCTTTGAGATTAGTACAAATTGTAGCATGTATCAGGGGTTCAATCCTATGTATTGTTAAGTAGTATTCTGTTGTCTGGATATACCACAGTTTATGTATCCATTTAACTCCTGAAGGACATTTAAATTGTTTAACAATTAAAAATAGAGCTGCTGAATACACCTGTGTACAGTTTTTGTGTGAATATAAGTTTCTAATTCTCTAGGGTAAATACCTAGACTTGGGTCATATAGGCAGTGCGTGTTTAACTTTATAAGAAATTAACAAATTATTTTCCAGATATACCTTTCTGCATTCCTATTAGCAATGTATGTGAGTTCCAGTTGACTTTTTGTTTACTTTTTTATTTTGAGATAACTGTAGGTTCACATGAACTTGTGAAAAACAATACGGATCCTGTATACCCTTCACCCAGTTTCCCCAATGGTAACATCTTACGTATTTATAGTAGAGTATCAGGGAAACTGACATTGATACAGTATACTCACCTTGTTCATATCTCACCAGTTTTACATGCACTCATTTGTTTGTGTATGTTTAGTTCTATGCAATTGTATTACATAGGTGGCTTCATGTGACCATCACCACAGTCAAGAAATAGAACAGTTCCTTCACAGGAATCACCTGTGTTACTTTTTTGTAGCTACTGCCACTTCCTTCCTTACTTTCTTCCCTAGCCCCTGAAGACGTTTAGCCTGTTCTCCATCTTTATAATTTTGTCATTATAATAAAGTTGACTTTTGCAGGTTAATTTTATACCCTGTTACAGTTACAGTTCAGTCTCTCAGTCGTGTCTTACTGTTTGCGACCCCATGAACCAGGCCTCCCTGTCCGTCACCAACTCCCAGAGTTCACCCAAACTCATGTCCATTGAGTCGGTGATGCCATCCAACCATCTCATCCTCTGTTGTCCCCTTCTTCTCCTGCCCTCAATCTTTCCCAACATCAGGGTCTTTTCAAATGAGTCAGCTCTTCACATCAGGTGGCTAAAATATTGGAGTTTCAGCTTCAACATCAGTCCTTCCAATGAACACCCAGGACTGATCTCCTTTAGGATGGATTGAGTGGATCTCCTTGCAGTCCAAGGAACTCTGAAGAGTCTTCTCCAACACCACAGTTCAAAAGCATCAGTTCTTTGGCACTTAGCTTTGTTTATAGCCCAACTCTCACATCCATACATGACCACTGGAAAAACCATAGCCTTGACTAGACAGACCTTTGTTGGCAAAGTAATGTCTCTGCTTTTAAATATGCTATCTAGGTTGGTCATAACTTTCCTTCCAAGGAGTAAGCGTCTTTTAATTTCATGGCTGCAATCAACATCTGCAGTGATTGTGGAGCCCAAAAAAATGAAGTCTGACACTGTTTCCACTGTTTCCCCACCTATTTGCCATGACGTGATGGGACCAGATGCCATGATCTTAATTTTCTGAATGTTGAGCTTTAAGCCAACTTTTTCACTCTCCTCTTTCACTTTCCTCAAGAGGCTCTTTAGTTCCTCTTCACTTTGTGCCATAAGGGTGGAGTCATCTGCATATCTGAGGTTATTGATATTTCTCCTGGCAATCTTGATTCGAGCTTGTGCTTCCTCCAGCCCAGCATTTCTCATGATGTATTCTGCATATAAGTCAAATAAGCAGGGTGACAATATACAGCCTTGACGTACTCCTTTTCCTATTTGGAACCAGTCTGTTGTTCCATGTCCAGTTCTAACTGTTGCTTCCTGACCTGCATACAGGTTTCTCAAGAGGTAGGTCGGGTGGTCTGGTATTCCCACCTCTTTCAGAATTTTCCAGTTTATTGTGATCCACACAGTCAAAGGCTTTGGCTTAGTCAATAAAGCAGAAGTAGATGTTTTTCTGGAACTCTCTTGCTTTTTCTATGATCCAGCGTTTATCTATGTTATAGAATGTATCTGTACTTCATTCCTTTTAATGGCTAAATTAGTATTCCATTATATGGATATTTGTTTTATTTATCCATTCGTCAGTTGGTAGATGTGGCTTGTTTCCATTTTATTGTTGTTGTTTTTTCCATTTTTTACTATTATGAATAATGTTGCTGTGAACAAGAGTTTGTTAGTTACAAGTTTTTGTGTATACATGTTTTAATCTTTCTTGGATATATACATAGGAGTAGAATTTCTGAGTCAAATGATAATTTTATGTTTAACTATTAAAGGAATTTGGAGAAGGAAATGGCAACCCACTCCAGTATTCTTGCCTAGAGAATCCCACGGACAGAGGAGCGCGGGGGGCTGCTGTCCATAGGGTCGCAGAGAGTCGGACACAACTGAAGCGACTTAGCATGCATGAATGCATTGGAGAAGGACATGGCAACCCATTCCAATATTCTTGCCTGGAGAATCTCAGGGACAGAGGAGCCTGGTGGGCTGACGTCTGTGGGGTCGCACAGAGTCGGACATGACTGAAGCGACTTAGCAGCAGCAGCAGCGTTAAAGGCATTATCAAACTGTTTTACAAAGTATCTGTGCCTTTTTACATCTCTACCAACAATGTATGAGTTCCAATTTCTCTATATTTTCACCAGTACTTGTTATTGCCCCCTTTTTTGATTATAGCTATCCTATTGGAGAAGGAAATGGCAACCCACTCCAGTATTCTTGCCTGGAGAATCCCAGGGATGGAGGAGCCTGGTGGGCTGCCATCTATGGGGTCGCACAGAGTCGGACACGACTGAAGCGACTTAGCAGCAGCAGTGAGTTTTAAGTAATATCTCATGGTTTTGATTTCATTTTCCTAATAACTAATGATGTTAAGCATCTTTCCATATGGACTTGCTAGCATTTTGTTTAGGATTTTTGCATCTGTGTTCATGAGGGGTATTGGTCTGTCTGTATTTGTCTTTTCTTGTACTGTCTTTTTCTGATCTTAGGATCAGGATGGTACTGACCTCATAAAAATTACTTGGAAATTGTTTCTTCCTATTTTATTTTTCTGTGAAAAGACTATGCAGAGTTTGTACTCTTTCTTCTTTAAGTGTTTGGTTGAATTAACCCATGAAACCATCTGGATCTGGAGATTTATATTTTGAAACATTTTAAACTATGAATTCAATTTTTTAAATAATTGTAAGGCTATGCAGTTATCTACTTCATTTTAGGTGAGTTTTACTGGTTTGTGGTTTCCAAAGAATTGTTCCCTTTCATCTAAATTGTGTAGTTTTTTGGAATGTTCCCTGATTATCCTTTTAATGTCTGCAGGGTCCATGGTAATAACTCCTCTTTCATTCTAGATATTGTTAATTTCTGTCTTCTTTTTTCTTTTCAGTCATATTAGGGGCATATTAATTTTATTGGTCTTTTCAAAGCTTTTGGTTTCATTGACTTTCTCCTTTGCTTTTCTTTTTTCAATTTCATTGATTTCTGCTGTGATATTATTTCCTTCCTGCAGCTTGCTTTGAGTTTATTTTTCTCTTATTTTTTAGTTTTATTAAGGTGGAAGCTTAATTGATTTGGGACCTTCCTTCTTTAAACATTTAATGCTATTTATTTCCATCCAAGCACTGCTTTAAGTTGCATTGCACTAATTTTGATAAGTTGTATTTTCAGTTTTGTTCAGTTCAAAATATTTTCTAATTTCCCTTGAAACTTCCCCTTTAACTTGTGGATTATTTAGAAGTATGTTGTTTAATTTTCAAGGGAGAATTTCCTGTTACCTTTACGTAATTATTCTATTCATTATGATCTGAGAACATACTTTAAATGATTTTGATTCTTTTAAATTTATTAACATTTGTTTTATGATCTAGTATAGGGTCTGTCTTGAAAACAACATGTTCTGTAGTCGATAGGTGGAGTGTTCTATAAATGTCAATTGAACCTAGTTGTAATAGTGCATTTCCGTCCTTCCATATCCTCACTTATTTTCTGTCTACTAGTTCTACTGATTACAGAAAAAGGAGTGTTTGTGTCTGCAGCTATAATTGTGAATCTATTTCTCCATGCAGTTCTGACAGGTTTTGCTTCATGTATTTTGAAGCTCTTCTACAATTATTTACAATTATTATATCTTCCTGGTAAAGTAACTCTTTTACTTTTGTATAATGAGTCCTTTGTCTCTCGTAATTTTATTTTCTTTGAAGTCTACATTTTCTTATATTAAGTCATTCCAGCTCTCCTTTGATTAGTATTACAGTGTATCTTTCCCCATATTTTACTTTTAGCCTACCTACATCATTCTTTAAAGTGAGTTTCTTATGGAAAGCATCTAATTAAGTCATTTTTAAGTCCATCCTGATAATCTGTTTAGTTGATGTGTTTCTACATTTAATGTAAATACTGACATGTTTGGATTTAGATCTGCCATCTTATTATTTGTTTACTATTTGTTTCTTCTATTTCTCACTTCTGTTTCCTCCTTTCTTGCCTTCTTTTGGAATATCTGAACTTTTTTTTAGAATGCCATATAATTTATCTGTTTGGGTTTTTTTTTTTTTAGTATATCTTTTGTTGTAGATATTTTTAAATGGTAACTCTAAGGATTAAAAATTAAATTCTTAAATTTTCACACTACTTAGAATCAATATTTTACCACCTTGAGTGAAGTGTAGAAAGTTTGTATCATTTAAGTTCCTTTAGCCTTCCTACTTTATATTGTAATCATAATTGTTTTATATATTACATCTATCTACACTGAAAACCCACTAGACAGTGTTATGATTTTTGCTTTCAACTGTCAAACATATTTTAAAGAATTCAAGAGGAGAATAGCCTGTTAAATTTATGATTCTTATTGTCCTTTTCTTCCTGGTGTTCTAACTTTCCTTCTAATATAATTTCCCTTCTGTTTGAAGAATTTTCTTTCACAGTTCTTTCAGAGCAGCTCTGCTGAAAATAAATTTTCTTATCTTGCCTTTATCTTAGAATGTCTTTATTTTACTTTTATTCCTGATGGATATTTTTGCTGTGTGTAGAATTCTGGTTGACTGCTCTTTTCTCTCAGCAATATAAAATTCTTGTTCCATTTTTTTCCTGCCCTTCATGGTTTCAGTTGAGAAATTCACAGTTATTCAAATCAGTATTCCTGTGTAAATAACACATAATTTTTCTGTGATTGCTTGCAAGATTTTTCTTTATTCTTAGTTTTCAGTAGTAACCAGAATTATTATTTTTTTATTATTACCCTTATAATGATTTAGTTCATCCTCTTTGGGGTTCACCAGAAAGCTGGAGATTGTAGCTTTATTTATTCCACTCTGTTTTCCTGCCTTCTTCCCACAATTGCACCTGTATCTGGACCCAAATGGTGGGAGGAACAGAAAGAAACAAAACACAAATACCAGCAGAGGCTCACACTCTCAGGCCCACAGCTACTCTGATTGGAGAACTTTTTCCTCCCTCAGTTTTAGAGACCTATGGGTTCCAGATGTCACAGCCACCACTGCAGGATTTCCTAGGACTGGGTCATGAGATAAGATTAGAGAATAAAAGTAAAATTATTTCCCTCACTCACCTTGAGCATTAGGGGTCTCTTTTCCTAACCCTCAAGTCAGAACTAAGCATTTTCTCTGTGTTGATTCCCCAATTCCAGATTTGGGGCTACCTTGAGACCAGGCTGGGGGATACCAGAGGAAGCAAAATTGGTAAATTCACTAGTCAGTGGTGTGTCAAATTCTATCCTTTACCCCATTTTGCCTGCTAGTATTTTCAGAGTCCTCGAGTAGCTGCTACATGCATTTTCTTCAGGTTTATTGTGACATTCAGTGGGAGGAATGTACTTAACCAGAACTGGAACCAGAAATGCTTTTGAAAATAAACAAATTTAAGTATTTCTCAATTTGTACAAAACAAAAGCAAAACTACTAGTTTCTTTTGAATAATTCATTTTGTGTTTAAAATCCTCATTGCTTACAATTTCTATTGTAACTAAACATTGGCTATCTTCTTCTCAATCACAGGCTTTATGTTGCTGAGGAGTCTTTGCTAGCTAACACCATCCCAGAGGACAGTAATGTGGATAGAGATCCTCTCTCTTCTGGGGGGTGAAGTTCCTTATGGATTTTTCTGGGAAATGTCGTCTTCTAAGTATCAAGGAAAAAAACATGAGGACAGACAAAAAATATTTTTAAATGAGGATTTCAGAAATTATCTCCTGATAAACAAACAATAATTACATGGCTTCCTTTGGTTTTGCTTTAAGTGTAAGTAAGTCACTTATATAATTTAGATGGACTTTAGAGCAGATAAAATGTTCCATCAATTAACTTGCTGATTTAGCATTAGGTTTTTGTTTTTTAGACAGCAGGCCTTAATTTACATGGCTTTTTCAACTAGAATTTCCTATTCCTACTATGATTGCTCTGTCATATTTTTCCACGAAGCATAATATAATACAGCCATCTGATAGAAGAATTCAGTTTAAATGAATGAGGGGGAAATATAACCAATGCCAAAAAACTTATAGGTATTTTTTGCAAAATTATATGTATTGTTACAGAATGATGGATTTACCACAAATCAGAGCTACAAAAAAAGACTTAACTCTGAAAAGTAACAGTTCACTTAAAATAATTATTTCTTATTATATATAGTATATTGTAAATATTATAATTATGTGTTGTAAATATTAACTATTTCTTACCAGGCCAGTATTGCAGAGTCATGATATGAGGTCAGAGAATTCACTTTACAAATACTTCTCTGGAAAAGTCAGCTTAGGGCGAAGGGTACCAAGTTAAGCCTTGCCAAGAGTAGACAGAGACTTAAGGACAGGAATCTTGGAGACTAGGATAGTATCTGACCTCATGTTCTATAGAAACTAGGGCTTGGCACAATGCATGCTTACTCTTTCATTTACATAGTCAATATTTATTGAGCATGTGATATGTGTCAGGCATGATCTAAGCAGTGGGAATATGGCAGGAGATAAAACAAAGTCCCTACCTTCATGAAGTGTACATTCTAGTGGGGGTAATAATGAAAGACTACAAATAGTAAAAATTTAATATGGTGCTGAAATACAGCAAAACTAGGGCAGAGGAAGTGAAGGAGGAGGGAGTCACTATTTTATTTAGGGTGGTCAAGAAAGGCCTGGCTTCCCTGGTGGCTCAGTGGTAAAGAATCCACCTGCCAATGCAGGAGACAGGTCTGATCCCTGGGTCAGGAAGATCCCCTAAAGAAGGAAATGGCAACCTGCACCAGTATTCTTGCCTGGAAAATCTCACGGACAGAGGATCCTGGCAGGCTATAGTCCATAGGATCACAAAAGAGTTCGACACTATTTAGCAACTAAACAACAACTGGAAGAACTGAGGGAAGATTTGAGTAAAGGAGTTACTGATCAGATAGGGCTGGTTCTGAAGGAGGGAGCACCTTCCCATTGCACCCAGCTTCCCACACAGAGAGCAGATAAGAATCTAGGCCCAGAGAGTAAGTTACTTTATCTAAAGTTACAGGACTAGAAGTGGAAGGGCTAGGCAGAGAGTCCAGTTTTCTAGACTTTTCCCATTTGCTTTTTTCTCTTCTTCCCTGTGACAGTGGATGGAAGACAGACACAGAGGGGAAAGGTGTATAATGAACACTTATTTTAGGTTGTGATTGTTTTTATCTTTCCATCTTTCTGATGATTCACCATCTTAATACCTCAAAGAAAAACATTTTTTGTTTTCAGATATTTAAGATTCTTACTATCATTTTTCTAAGTGGTCTGAGTACTGTTTGCATTAAATACTCAGAGGTACTTGAGTGAAAATATTCTTCAAGGAATTAAGATCAAATGACTATTTAAGACCACCATGTGACAAGAAGTGAGTTTGGTATCAATATCCCATGTCACAGATGAGAAAACTGAGGCCCAGAGAGGTGACAGGACTAGTCCAGGGTCACACGACCTGTCAGTGAGCCAACATGCTCTGGCCGGGTGCCACCACCGGCTCTACGTACAGGCCGGTGTGGAGGTGGGAGAAGCCACCCCTATTCGGTGCATGCTGGCATCGCCGCTCCCGAAATCTCTTGGAGCAAGATGCTAACTATCTCTTTAAGAAGGAAAGTGAAGACGGGGCGCTTACGCAGCTGCCGGCGAGCCGCCGACTGGCTGGTCCCCTGCATCCACCTCACCCTCCCTGTCCCTCCCTCCCTCCCTCCCGGCAGCCCCAGCCCCGGCGAGCACCCAGCTAGCCGCCTCCAGCAGGGGCTCCGGAGAGCAGTTCGGCGGCCTGGGCAGGGCAGCCGAAGCCATGGAAGCCTCCGCAGGTGATGACAGGGACCTCCGGGGACCACCGCCCCAGCGGTGCCGCCGCGGCCCAAAGGGCCAAATGTGGGTGGGGGAAGGGGAGGCGCGGGGGAGCGGCCGGAGCGCCCAGCGGTCAGCCAGCCCTCCAGGCTTTTCGGGCTGCGGCGGCCAGGCAGTCAGCGGCCGGGGGACTCGACCGCCCCGGGTCCCCGCCCACGCTCACCCGCCCCTGTCTGTCTGTTTTCCCCACCGCCGCAGGTTGCTGATCTGGGCCAGGCAGCTGCTGCAGCGACTGCAGAGGCGCTGCGCCAAGCCGGGCCGGAGCGGTGAGAGCCGCCGGCGGGGCTGCGGAGGGCGAGTGGACTCAGGTGAGGAGGCCTCGGCGGAGCCGGGAGGGGGGCCGCGTGTGCTGCACCGCTGCGGGCTGCGGGCGGGGGCCGCTCGCTGCGGTAGAATCCCTCAGAGGGCACCAGCCGCGGAGGGGTTAACAGTGACTCATTCTTACCCTCCCTTCATTCCCCTACACCCTTCTAAGCGCCCCACCACCGCCACCACCTTGAAATTCACCAGTTAGAGGATGCTCGGTGGCAGCAGAGAAGATGCCCGAAGTGGGCGATTTTAGGGGATTTTAGGGACCACTCCCATTCCCATTTGTCTTCCTGTTCCAGCATTTGGCAAACATTTAAGCCTCTTTCCTTCTTGGAGGAGGAGCAAGGGTACCTGAGGGTGGCCGGAGGATGGAACCTCAAACCCAGCCCAAGGTCAAATGCCAATGACTGCTTCCTTCCCTTATTCCCCTCCTGAGAAGAATCAAGGCCCTGCGGTAGATCTGGGAAAAAATGCCCCTGACCCCTAGAGTAGGAGCTCTGAGCCTCAGTCTCCCTGGAGCTTCCTCGAGATGTGATAATTTCTCCTTCTGCTCCTTAGCCAGGAGCTGGGCTGTTGGGGACACCAACTAGCCAGGGGAGTCCCACATTCCCTCCCTCACCCCTGCAGTCTGAGGAGAGGCCTGTTTCCTCTGCCTTCCCTGTCCATCTGGAGGTGGGATGGGCTGGAGTTGCTTCCCCAAAGAAGGGGATCTCTGCAGGCAGGGTGGGGGAGAGAAGGTGCCAGAGATTGGGGTTCTCTATTTCCCTTAGCCTGCTCAGAGGCCCCAAGTAGCCATCTTAAAATTCTTTAGGCGTGGGTGTCTGTCTGCTCGTCTGTTAAATGCAGGAGTTGGATTAGATGGTCTGTACAATTTTAATATGCCATTCAAGCAGCTCTTTCATGTCAGGGGGACATCTCTATTAAAAGCAACCTAGAATTTAAACTTGGGTCTATGAAATATTTGGGGTTTCCTCAGTTGATCTCTTTAAACTCAGGACTTCTCAAGGGAAGCACTGACTATGTGGGCCTTATAGAACTGGAGGCTTCAGACCGTCCTGTATTGGCATCTCCTGTGCCATCACTGGAATTACCTTTGTCGAGTTATTTCCCTCCCCCAAGCTTCAGTTTCCTCATCTGTAAATCTGGGAAGAATTTCTCAGAGGGTTGATGTGAAGACTGAATGAGACCCATATAAAAGCACTAAAAATACTGCCTGTACCTGGCACATAGTAGGTTCTCAGGGATGTGGGACTTGGGAGGTAGACTGGAGGAAGAGGGGAGGGGTGGCTCCTCTTAGTCCTGTGTTTTCTCACCTCCCTGACCCCACCCGTCTCTTCCACATCCTTGTAGATGGTTCCCTGCCAGGGGAAAATGTGTGCTGGAGTGGGCTGGGCAGCCAGGCTGAGGGGCCTAGGAAGCAAGCAGGAGGTACAAACATTTCTGCTGCAAGGGTGCTGACATCATTCCAGCAAATGATTGTCTCAAGGAGGCACATGTAGCCCAGCACTGGGTTTGGAAAATGTTGACGTCAAAGATCAGAGTCCTTTAGGGAACAGAAGCATCAAAATCTTATGTGCTAACAGGCAGGCAGGGACCAAGCCTTCCTGTTTTCACCTGGATCCCACTCCTGCTCCCTTGCGCTCCAGGAGTCTCTCACTAGAATCTCCATGAGATACGGAGGTCAAGATTTTGGTGTCTGCATTTCCTATTCTTTATCTTCTCTCCTGCTGTCCTGTTCAGCTTTACATTCAGCCTTCCTTGTTGCAGTTTATTCCACAGATATATTCTGCCTCTTGACAGCATGATAAAGAAGACTCCCCATAAGGGTAGTGCAGGGCATTTTGCTGCTGCACCATTTGGGCCATAAGAAATTTCCCCAACTCCACTACTTCCCCATTAGTTTGTGAGCTCCTCCCAGCAGAGGCCTGGACTTTTTTCTCTCTATGTCTTCAACCTCTAGCCCATGGATAGGCATAAAGCAGGTTCTCAGTAAGTGTTGGATCAAATAAGTTTGAGGAAATTATGTCCCTAAGCCAACTAGGTTAGAGAGAAACTGCAGGAGTGTGTTGACAGTGTAGGGAAAAGCATTGTTAAGTATAGTACTGTGCCAGTTGTTGGTTGTCGTTATTATTGCTCTTACTATTGCTATTGCCAGTGGCCAACAGTTGTTTTACCTTCTCCCTGAGTCAGGCTTGAAAGAACTAGATGTGCCTTGGGGAGTGATGATGTTGACAAACAGGTGGTTCTGGCTGGTGAAAGATGAGCATAAAGAGAAGAAAATTGGGAAGAGAGTGATTCCAGCCACTTGTATTTCGGGGAAGGAGAAGATAAGGAGAATCAAACAAGTCAAAATGGACATGTAGCAAAAAATCAGGAGACCCAGGTCCCAGGTCTTGTTCTACTACCACCGCATTGAGTGATCTTGGGTCAATCATACCTCCTCTCAGCACCTCTAGTTCCCCAGGTATAAAATGAGAAGACATGATCCTGAAGCTTCCTTCTGCTTCTGACATTTTGTCAAGTGGATTTTGTTAAATAAAAATAAGACAACTATTATTACTCTCAGTATCATTTATGGAATAGCAGACCATTACCTATTTCAGATAATCCTTGTAACAGATTATATTGATGTGAAAGTGGAAGAGTCTGAGGCTTAGAGAGAGTGACCTAAGGCTACAGAGCTCCAAGTGGCAGAACTGTTATCCGAGACCTGGTCTGTCTGAGTCGAAAGGGTGAGCTCTTGCCAAGGTTTTGCTACCCTGCTTCTAGTTGCTGTGAGGTGTGTGTACACTTGTAACTGTGCCTAGGGCTTTGGAGAAGGGGAAGCTGTGAAGGATTTGTGACAAAAGATCAGGCATTTCCCCCAAGGGACTGTTGCGGGGGAACTTGCTGGGTTGACGAGTGCGTAAGTTAGTGCTGTGAAGTCTTCCTTGCAGCGTGAGCTCGGCTTTGCTGATGAGTGGCCGGTGCCCCTTTACCAAGGAGAACGGCTGGGAGTGAATGCCAGTCCTGACAGGCACACGTTTTGAGCTCCTCTTAGGTCCTGTGCTGTTTTACACAGGTTCGCTTACTCTTCAAATAATCCTATTATGTAGGCTTAGACTTTAATCTTACCCATTTTATAAGTGAGGAAGCCAGGGCGGTGAGGCAAAGGATCTTGCCCAGAGTTACACAGCTAATGTGTGATAGAACCAGAGACAGTTTAGCTGAGAGTTGAAAGAACCGCTTTTAGTCAGAGCCTTTTCACTGACAGCGTGACTTTGGGTTAGCCAGTTTCTCTCTGCATGTCCCAATGCACTGGATGCCTCTGTGACTCTAAATGGCCTAAATGCTTCCTTGTCCCAGAACAGCAGTGGAGGGGTTTCCTTGTCTGGCTAAACATAGATCAGCCTTTGTTTATTATTTATTTATCAGGCCCTAGACCAAGCACATAGGATACAGAAAAGAGTAAGAGGCGATCCCTAATTTCAAGCAGCTCACAGCTAATAGAGGGAGACAAATATCTAAGCCTGTGGGTATGGTTGGACCATCTAGGAGCTGTGATAACACTGATGTGGATGTAATGGGACAGGGAGAAAGGGATGGCCTCTCCTATTCCATGGGTCAGGAAGACTTTAGAGAGATGATGCCATTTTCTGCATTAAATTTGCATATAATAGTAATAATAATAAATGGTCTACCCAGATTAGGACGTTTCCGAGGAGTTTTTGACTCTTCACTGCAGCAACCCCAAAAGTGGCCACAATCTGAGGGACCATCCCAACTCACTCTGTGGCTCAGTTCCAAAGGGACCATCCATTTGTCTCAGGGGTACTGGAACCTTCCCTGTCATCAGAGGCCTCGAAGCAGGACTCTGAGGCTCCTCTTGGAAAGCCTGTCTAGTGCTTATAACCATCCAGTAGGCTTGGGGACTTCTTCCTCGTGTCATTATTCCATCTGTCTGGAGCACCTGACACCTGGAGAGATGAAGGCATTTACCCAAAATTACTCAGCAAGGCTGGGATCAGAACTCTGGCCTTACGGGGATTGCATTTCTGAGCCATAAGGGTATCTTTGTACATCTAGGTCACTAGGGACCTAAGGGGCTGTTTCTTCATTTGATGGGCAGCTCACACCAAGTCGAGGTTTGGTGCAGATGATATAAAGCGAAGGGCCCTTAGAGAGAGGAGGGCTGTGTTCCCAGGCTGCTTTGTACTGCTTGATGAGCAGGTATTTACGAAGTGTTTGTCATATGCTAGCACCTCTGAATTGAGGTACTGAGCCAACCAAAAGGGAACATCTGGGAAGCAGGCTGGTACAGTGGAAAGAGTGAGTGCCAAGGAGCCAGGAGACTGACCTCAGTTCTGCCTGGACTCCCTGGATGGCCTGAGGCAAGGCTCTTTGCTTTTCCACACCTGCAAAATGATAGGCAGAGGTGTTGATCTCTTTAAGCACTGACTGGTTAACAATTCAGCAACACTTTCTTCTGTTCTAGAACCACTTTAAGGGGTACAAGAGTGGATAGAATACAGATAACTGTAACCTGAGGAAGAATAAGATAAATATAACTAGAGGTATGAACACATGCTCTGTGGGTTTGCTGGAAGGAGAGGATTTGGGAAAGGCTCAGTTCAAAAGCTACCTCTTCAAAGATAGGATGAGATGTGGATCAAGGTGGGGGGTTTTTGAACCATGAGGAGTAACAGAAACATGCTTTCATTCTGGACAGGAAGGCTATATAGCAGAGCAATGGTCCTCAGACAGATTTCAAAGATCAGTAAATTTGAGAGTCTATCCTAGGTTGGCCAACTTTTTACTCTGCCAAATAAGGACAAATAACACTTGCTCTATTTACTATTACAGTCATATAGAGAGAAAAAGAACATTTTAATACCTTTATCCCCAAAGTAAGAAGGCTATATAAAATCAGGGGGAAAAAATGATTCCTTCAAATCAAATGCATTTTGCTTTATTTAAAAACTCACTGCAGGGATTACCCTGGTGGTCCAGTGATTAAGACTCCAAACTCCCAATGCAGGGGGCCTCGGTTCAATCCCTGGTCAGGGAACAGGATCTCACATGCCACAACTGAGACCCAGTACAGCCAAATAAATAAAAATAAATATTAAAAAAAAGTCTCACTGCATTGTCCATATTTTGCAGCAGACCAAGGGGCTTCCCAGGTGGTGCTAGTAGTAAAGAATCCGCCTGCCAGTGCAAGAGACCTAAGAGACACAGGTCCAATCCCTGGGTCAGAAAGATCCCCTGGAGGAGGAGGATCCACTCTAGTGTTCTTGCCTGGAGAATCCCATGAACAGAGGAGCATGGCAGGCTATAATCCATAAGGTCACACAGAGTCAGACACAACTGAAGTGACTTTGCACACACTTACTGTCCTTGAGTTTGGCTCTGAAGTCAGGCTCTTGGGTTCAAATCCTGGCCAAGTAATTTTTTCTCTAGAGCCTCTGCTTCCTCATCTGTAAAATGGGGACATGATGCTATCTATCTACCTCCTAAGGTCACTAGAGGAGGTCCATATGCTATAATAAAACATGTAAAGGAAGGGACCTCAAACTCTGTTGTCCATGTTGGGCTTTGGAGGATGATAGCAAATTGGAGAGTGTTTGCTTGAAAGAGGCAGCTGCCATGCAAGAATGTGGGTCACATGTTGTCGGATCATCTCATATATAAGAAAGAAATCCAGGTCTTTCCCTGGCTCTCCAATGGTTAAGACTCCATGCTTCCACAGCATGGGGCATGGATTCGATCCTTGGTCGGGGGAGCTAAGATTCCACAAGCTGCGTGACCAAAAAATAAATAATTACAATAATAAAAAATAAGACAGAAATCTGAATGTTTGTGACATCTTTTGATTTTTTTTTTTAATGTGGCCAACTAAGCAGCCTTTTAAAATATGCCCATTAAAGTGTGTCTGTGTCAGGCCATCAGTCTGTGCTCCCTGATGTACAGTGTGAGATGCCAGACACTTATTGCTCATAGCTGTTGGCTGAGGATGAGGACAGAGAAAGGAAATGAAGCTGAGAGTACAGACCTGGACCAGGGTTGCCCTCCCTCTCTGCAAGACAGGGGAACACATTGCTTTGGCCACTTAGATCTTCTGCTTCTGGGCCGCCTGCTTCAAAGGCCCAATTTGTGCCCCTTCGCTTCTGGCAGCACAGTCAGGATGGATTCTCTGGAGACTGAGGCTTCCAAACCTCTCTGAGTCCCCTGGCACCTGCCAGCCTCCCTACCACAGGGTCTCTGGAAGCTTGGTCAACAGCCTCAGAAGGGGGAACTTGACTGATGGCCAGTGAAGCTGGCACAAAAGCCACCCTTGAGAAGCAGGTGTGAGGAGAGGTGCTGGTATCTCCTCAGCAGGAGGGGCACTTCCTATTCTCTGGAAGCCACGCTGGTTCTACCACCTCTGCCTGGGTTATGATGAGGTCTGTACAGTAAGTGGTCTCTTTTTGACAGCCACCCCCAAGGAAAAGCTTGGATCTGATTGTGAAGGAAGCCTGGAGCGTTCTCAGAGAGGGCCTCCTGATTAGCTGGAGGAACCCCACTGACATGCTTTCAAGGCATTCTGAGATTCAGACTAAAGCCACTGAGGACAGTTTACATTTTTGTGGCTCCACTTAATCAAATATTCATCAAGCACCTACCGTGGTCAGGCTTTACCCGGGCCACTGTGGGGGAATGCAAAGAAATATTTCCATCATTCATTCAGCCAGTGTGTCCAGTGTCTGGTCTATAAGCAGGTACTGACGGGCAGTCCCTCCTCTCAGGGAGATTTTGAGGCTGATAAAGCTATATGGATGATACATGGAGCCTGGCTCATAGAAATATTTAATAACAATTGCCATTGGATTGCGTGCCTTTCGAGTGTTAGATGCTAGATTGTAGTACCTGTTTTAGAGAGTGGGTATGGGGATTGAGTGGAGTCTTCATCTGAAACACTTATTGTGCCTGCCACATGCTGGTGCTCAGTAAAAGGGTAGCTGCTTTATAGTAACCTTGCAAAACTGGGCAGATCCAGAAGAAAGGCCAAGACACTTGTTAGAAAAAACAAGATGCAAAACAACTCAGTCCCACCTAGTGTATGTTATCCTCATTTTATAGATAGGACCCTGGGGCTCAGAGAGGGGAAGTAGTTTGTTCAGAGCTACTGTGTAGCAGAGCCTACACTGAATGCACTGAAGCTATGTTCTTTCTTCTAAGCCATATTCTTTCAAAAAAAGTGGTTAATGAATAAAGCAATAAAGCTACCACATTCGACAGGTGAGGCCGTGCCACCTGGTGAGGTGGGGCATTTTTATAATTGAGGAAGCTGAGACCAGTGGAAAGAAGGAACTGGCTATACTCGTGTAACCAAAAAAGTGGTGAGGTTGGGACTCCAACCCAGGCATGTTGGACATGGCTTCCCACACTGCTGGGATGGAATAGTGGTCATTGGGTGTGAAGATAGTTGTATGCAGAAACTCACATTTCAGTCACAGGAGAGATCTTGGGCTTCCACATGCCCTGAGGGGCAGTCCCCAGATCAGCACTTACAGGTGCCAGCCAGGGAGGACAATTTAGGCTCAGTTCAAGGAAGAACACGCTAAATTGAAAAACCATCTAGCAGTGAAACAGTATGTTTTGAGAGCTAGTTCCTCATCTCTAGGCTGCTCACATAGGTCTTAATGTTCTAGAAGGGATTCTTGCACTGTGATGGGATTTGGAATGGCGATGCTCAACAGTCTTGCATTCTAGAGGGTCGGGAATTCTAGCATAGGACTGGTCACAGGTGATGCAAGCAGTGAGTGCTACTGGCGTCCCCAAGAGAAAGGGTAACCATAGGCTGGGGCTATCTGGGAGGGCTTCCTAGTGGGAGGAACTAGAGCAGGATCTGAGGGTTGGGAAAAGGGAGAGGAGTAGGACTGGGTAAGCTGAGCAAGTCCTAGGGTGGTGAGCCCACCAGTCTAGCTGGGCTGGAGGGTTAGTACCTCTTGGCGAAGGGCACTCCCCTGTTCTCCAGAGCTTTTTTAATGGTAGAAATGGCACAGGGACGCCTAGGTCTTTCCCAAGCCTCATTAGGAGGCTAGTTTGGCACCACGTCCCCCTCCTCCCTCCCAGCCGCTGCTCCTCTCTTCATTGTACCACTCACCTCCTTCCATCCTCCCTTTCGGAGGTGGCAGACTTCGGACATTGAGCTCTCCTGGGAGACAGGTGTGCCAAATGTGGCCTCTGCAGTGAGGCGAAGCCTAGGGCGCTGAGTAAGGTCACCTTCCTCTCATTTGGGGCACAGAGCTGAAGCCGACCTGGGCCTCCCAGGGGCTACTTGCTGCTCAGGGTAAGCTCTGGCTTCAGAGTCAGGCCTGGCTTATCTCCAGTTCTGCTGTTTGTCAGCCTGGGACCGCAGACAAATTATCTTACCCCCCACCCTCCCCTCCCAGCCCCCACCCCTGGGCCATGTTCTCATCTACCAAAGAGGGATCGATCATTTGCGCCTGAGAGGAGAGGATGATCCGCCAAAAGGGCCGGTGCATGGCAGATGGCCCCACAAATGCGCCTCCTCTCTATGGCCTCAATCGCTTCTCTCCCCGCTGGGTCCCAACCCTTGTCCCGGCGAATGATAAGAGGCACAGAGATGTGTGACATGGCCCATCCTCCTACCACTCTGCGAGGAAAGTATTATTACAGAAGAGGAAGTCAAGTCACAGGGAAATGAGGTGACTTGTCTTTTGTATGTGGCTGAGCTACCAAATAACCGATTCCTGAGCCCAGCTTCTCCCCATTCCTTTTTATCTCTTTGCTTTTTCATTCTCTTTCTCTCCCTGTTTCTGCTCCTTTGGGCCTGTGCGTATCCCTTCCTCCCCCCTCAGCCCTTAGCTGGGCTCTTGCGAGCAAGATTACCAGCCCTGGGGCTGATTGGAATGAGCCAGCCTAAGAGCTAAAGAAAGGTATTTTGCTGCTTCAGAAATGTCCTAAGGGGCCCTTGGTCAAATTCTATCCCAGTCAGCAGTATTCCCTCCACGGGCCCCTCCTTCCTACCTCTTTTACTTTAACTCATCCTGAAATTTTCTTCGCATCACCACTGCTATCTCCCCATGTTCCCATCTGTCTCAAGGCCCAGTTCATGTGCTATCTTTCAGGAGTCCCTGTTCGTCAGCTCCTTCCCAGAACCCGGGCTCCTAGTCACCAGGCCAAGCTCTGTGCTCTCAGAGGATGGAGAGCTCCTCACCCTCCAAGCCCTCCCATTTCCTGCACTACAGAGAGCAGCCCCCGGTACCCAGGGCCCGGCCTAGAGCTGTAGGACTACTTGAGCCAACAGCCTGGCTTGTGGCTTCCTTCTAAAAACGGGGGGCCGGTAGGCTCCACGCCGGGGAGAGGATGGGCCTCGGAGTTGTTGGGACTAGCAGGAGATGGCTGTTGTGAGGAATCTCAGAGGTCAGCCTTCCAGTGAAGGAGCCCAGGATCCAAGCCTGGACAGCATCAGATCCCTTGCCCTGCTCTCTGAGTGGTCAGCTGAGAGCACGGACTTTGGAGTTGGACAAGCTTGGACTGCCGCCTTGGTCTTGAACATGGACTTACTTTGTGACCGCGGGCAAGTCACTTGATTTCTCTGACCCTTTTGTTTCCTCAGTAGTAAAAATGGGCTTCATAGTCATCATTCCAGCCTCATAGGAGCAAAGCTGGGTAGAGAATTAAACTAGATTAGAAATCCCATGCGTGTAAAGCCCACAACACAGGGTTTAGCACACAGTAGGTGCTTAAAAAATGCTAGTGCCCTTCCACCCAGTTAGAAGGAAAGAACTTTATAACTTCTCTAGTTTTCCAAAGATCTGATACATCTTCGGTTGGTAGTGAGCTCCCCTATCCCTGGAGGTATTCAAACTGAGTCTAGGTGACTGCAGAACGGGAATGTTATTCAGAGAAATGATGCTTCAATCAGCATCATTGGATGTTGGGCTTTGAAATCTTCACATTCTTTCCTGTCCTTAAGTTCTGTGATTCTGTGAAGACTTTGACTCAGATCTCATTAGTCAATTATGAGAAACAGTTGGGGTTTGGCTTGGATGTCTGCTTAGCACAGATAAAAGACAAAAATCTGCTGGAGGTATGAGCTAATTGAAGGCTTTCTCCCAAGAGATGACGAGGCTAGAAACAAAATGAGGTCGAAGAAGAAGAGTTCTCACACATCCTGTGAAGGGAACCCGGCTGGGATGTTTAGGTTATGAGGCTAAATGCGTAGGCTGAATTTTGGGAAGGCTACACCATGGTCGATAGCGTGAACTGCCCAGAGCAAGGCCTGTGTTTGATTTGTCTCTGAATCCCCAGTGCCCAGAGCAAGCCAGGCATGCAGGAAGTACTCTGGACAAGTAATGAGCGAATGGCAGATAGCTTGATGTTTTTTGCAGATGGAATCTCTTGAGTTAAGAGACTCTTAGAACTTCCCGAGAGGCCATGTGGTGGTTTCATACTCAGTGCATGTACATCCGTGCATCTGTGTCCACGTCTGTGCATGTGCCAGGCTTCCAAGAAAGACCCCTCCTGCTCGCTGCTGCCCTGCCTTCTTCTCTTTCTCCGGCCCCTTCCCTTCCTTCCAGCTCTTGATCATCAAGCTACACCTACTTAGAAGTGTAACTTTTGACATGGTATGTGACCCATGAAACCATCACCACCATTAAGATAATTAACACATCCATCAACCCCCAAAGTTTCCTCTGGTACCTTTGTAGTAATTCCTTCCTCTCATACCTCCCTGTCCATTCCCCTCCTCAGGCAACCACTGATCTGCTCTCTGTCACTATCAATTACTTTGCTTTTTCTATAACTTTATATCAATGGAACCATACAGCATATACTCTTTTTGGTTGGGGGAGAGGGTCTGGCTTCTTTCACCTGGCATAATTATTTAGAGATTCAAGTTGTTGTGTTTATCAATAGTGTATTCCTTTTTACTTCTGAGTAGTACTCCATTGTGTGTAAGGATAAACCATGATTTGCTTTTCCCTTTATTTGTTGACAGACATTTTGGTTTTTTTTCTAGTTTCTTGCTATTACAAATAAAGCTACTGGGAACATCTGTGTATAAGTCTTTGTGTGGATATACCTTCTTATTCTCTGGGGTAAATACTTAGGAGTGAAGTGGAATGGCTAGATCCCTTAGTAAATACGTATTTAAGGTAAAACTGTCAAAATGTTTCCAAAGCGGTTGTGCCATTTTACATTCCCAGCAGCGTGTATGAGAGTTCTGGTTTCTCCACATCCTCAAAGCACTGGGTATGATCAGTCTTTTTACCATTAATCATCCAATAGGTGTATAGCGGTGTCTCCTTATGGCTTTAATTTGCGTTCTCCTAAAGACTGATGATGTTGAGCATCTTTTTGTGTGCTTATTTGCCATCCATATATCTTCTTTGGTGAATTATTTGTTCAAAAATTTTTCCAACTTTTAAATATTTAACCGTTTGGCTGTCTTGCTATTACTGAGTTGTAAGAGTTCTTTATGCATTCTTGATACAAGTTCCTCGTCAAATATATATTTTGCAACTATTTTCTTCCAATCTCTGTCTTGCCCCAGAGGGCCCTGTAGGAGTTTCAGACTCAGTGCATGTGTGTACGTATGTGTGTAAGAGAGAGAAACTAGCTTCCTGGGAGACTCTAGCCTCTGAATTCAATCCTTCTCTACTAGCATGTGGAATCACAAGACAGACCTAGAAATACTTCAAGTTCACACACCTCAAGAACTTCGTTTTGCAAACAGGGGGCCTGGGTCCCTAAGACCATGGGGTGTGGTGTCAGAGCCCACATAGACCTCTGATCTCTAGAGGAAGATGTCCCAGGCTGGAGGTCTTGATGTCTTTGATTCCTGTGACCCCAGAGAGGCAGGTCACCTCTCTGTGCCTCCTTCACTTTGTCCGTCCTATGGGCACAGCTGTGCCTTCCTGTGGGTGAGAGGCTGGTGCAGAGCTCTCTCCCTGACCATCCCAACTCCAAGGACAAGGAGTGTGTCAGCACCACCTCTTGCCACAAAAGGCCTTCGGGAGACAGAGGAGGAGGCTCCATGAATTCATTAAGGAAGGCCAGGTTTGAGAGGCACGGGCTAGAACAGTGCAGGGTAAACTTCTCTGCTTTGCTCTGGGCATGTGGAGCCTGGATCAGGACATCATTATCTCTTCTGCCAGCGCCCTTGTGCAGCTCTCCAGCAGATACATGCTGCGTGTGTGTGTGTGTGTGTGTGTGTGTGTGTGTCTGTAGGCTTAGAAGCCCTCAAAAGATGGAAGACAGTGATCCATAGCTGATGTGTGTAAACAGCCCGTGTCTTATTGGTGTAACAAGTGCTCCAAAAGTCAGAGGTACAGTTCGGCCACCATGGCTGAGCTGTGAACTCTTGTTTTCTGTGGAGCCACACACAGGCATCTATGCTTGAATTCAACTTGGAAGATAAGCAGATGGAAGAAGCTTGGAAGAGCATTCTAGGTGGAGGACATGGCACATGTCAGAGCATGGTGAATCCACAGGATGAATCAGTGAGAGTGAAGATGGTTGGGAAGGTGTGATGGGAGGTGAGGCTGACAAGGAAGGCAGAGGCCAGGTGGTCACACAGCTCCATGAGGTTGGAGTGTTTCTTCTATTCATAGATGGGGACGCTGAGGGACCAGCTCAAGAGAGGGGCACCCTCAGGTCTGTGAGTCAGTGGCAGAGCTGAGGGTCCGGGTTCCCAGTTCCATGCTCTCTCTCCTGTGCTCCCAGGACAGATGGATGGTGACACTCCCTCAGGGCCCATTCCCGGGTGCCTGAATTGACTATATGGGGTTCTCAGGCCCTGATCACCTGGTTGGCTGCCTGACTTCCTTCAGCTGGTGTCCGCTAGGCCTTGATTCTGAGTGCAATCCTGTTCCTGGCACCTGGGAGACTCTGAGCCACTGAAGGTGTGATGCCCACTTCTCTTTTGGCCCTCGCAGGCTAAACAACAGCTAGTCCGACTCTTGAGCCGGGATGTTACTGCCCACAGTGCACAGGCCAGAACTGCCACCGCCACTCTGGACACTTGTATGTTTTAAACTGGGTGTATAGTTCCCCCTGAACAAAAATAGGGTTCTGTTATTAAGGGAAGAGGGGAGAGGAACATTGGATGGGCAGTGATGAGTGCCCATCACCCCCACCTGTCCAGAGGCCTGGGTGTCATCACGGTTCTTCCCTCTCCTTGGTTCGCCCATCTCATCCGGGCCGTCTTCCTCATAAATTTCTCTCAAAGCCGTCTTTACTTCTCTTACTTCCTCTCCTTTTCTCCCATCTTCCGTCTCCTGGTGCCTCTCCTCATCTCTTCCAGCCCACTCTCGGCAGAGCTGGTGAAGGGTTGCCTTCTATACTCTAAACCTGACCTTGTCCTTCCTCTGCTCAGATCTTTTTACTGTAGCCTCAGAAGGTGCTCCCACAGCACCCAGTCTCCCCTCTGCTCCCCTTTGGGCCCTACCCTGTCTGACCTAGTGTGTGTGCCCAGCCCCTTGTCTCTGCCCTCCTCCCTCAGGCCTCTGGAGTGTTGACTCCCGTCCCCTGTGCTCAATCTGGAATGATCCCCACAGACAGCTCTGCGTCCATCCGCAGAAACCTGCTCCTGAGTTCTGCAGAGACAGCCATCCTCTGCCCGGCCCCTCCCTGACACACACTCTAATTACTGGGACCGCTGCGGAGAACCCAGCACATATAGACACTTGGTAAACATTGACCAAAATGGCCTTGCCAGAGCTGCCACACAGATAAGAAGGGCTGTGAGTAGGAGAGGGAGAAAGCCTGAGGGGGCATAGAGGTAGGCCACTTTCGAGCTCAGGCTCTCCAGGAGACCTCAGTTTCCCTCTTTGCCACATGGGGGTGAGGACACTTGTCGCTAGCCAAAGAGATGCAGAAAGACCATCTTGGGTAACTCTTGTGTTTGAACTGGAACTCCTTGCCTTTTAGGAGGCAAAACTAAGTGCCTGTGGCTTTATCAAGGGGAAACACAGCTGCTGTGCATATGCTATGGGGGGAGAATCAACTGGCAACTCAACCCTTTAGCAAAGCAGTTGGCAGCATATTCATACTTTTTAACCCTACAAATCTTTCCTGAGGACTCATCCTGATGAAGTAATTCTAAATACAGAAAAACATTTATGCACGAAGATGCCTACTGTGGCATCCTTTTTGAGACTGAAGAAGTCTAAATGTTCAAGAAAAGGGAATGCTAAGGGTAACTGTAATGGAGCCATGAAATAGACTATTATATAGCCCATAAAATACTTTTTATAAAGAAAATGCCATATCATGGGCAATTCATAAACTGTGTTAAATTTTTGAAAGATACAAAGTTCCCTCTTTACCATGGCTATAACTATGTAAAAATAACAACCCCCCCCCCCAACCAATACAGTTTCTCTTTTATGCTTAGAAAAAACTAGAAGGAGCAACAATAAAATTAATCAGTGGTTTATCTTTGAGTAGCAAAACTGGAGGTTGTTTTTTTTAAGGTGTATGCTACTTTTATAATTGTAATGTGTTAGTTGCTCGGTCATCTCCAACTCTTTGCAACCTCATGGACTGTAGCCGACCAGGCTCCTCTATCCATGGAATTCTCCAGTCAAGAATACTGGAGTCGGTTGCCATGCCCTTCTCTGGGGGATCTTCCTGACCCAGGGATCAAACCAGGCTCTCTCGCATTGCAGGCAGATTCTTTACCATCTGAGCCACCAGCAAAGCCCTATAGCTATAGTAACAATATTCATAAGTAGAGCTATATTTAACATTTAAAAATTATCCAGTTGTACCTAATTTGTGACCTTCTTGGGATGAGTTATGTCTCTGGGCCTTGGTTTATAAATTAAGGAAATGGAATTATTGCTCATTGGGTAGTGTGTGCCAGGACTCTTCACAAGCATTATATGATTAAAATTCCCAGTGGAAACTCCATGCTGCAGATGAGGAAGCTAAAGCCCATGGTTAGTCCTCTGCTGAGAATTAAGTTTTCCAGATAGATTCTGCCCTAGGAAAAGCCCCTGCTCTGCATGCCTCCTCAAGGGCCCCTGTGATTATGAAGATGTTTGTGTGCTCCAGAGAAAAGTCAGGAAGAGGGACACCTGAGAGCCTTGTGTCAACACAGCCAAGAGGAGTTTAGCTTATATAGTCAGGAGGCGGTGTTTGCCAGCAGGTGGGGAAGAGAGAACTTTGTGCTAACTGCAGCCAGAGCTGTTGGTCTCTGCTTTACCTTTCTGCCCCAGCAGACTTCTCCTAAGCAGAATTACCCTTCAGCCCAAGTCCGTCATTCCATGTTCCCAACTTCCCTGTATGTCCAGTGCCTGGGTTCAGACTGCAAGGGTTCGAGTCTCAGCTCCACCAGTTCATCCTGGGGCTTTGGGCAAGGGCCAAAAACCCCCAACCTCAGATCCTCTACCTATAAAATGGGATCAGACTAGACTAGAGAATCCAAACTCCAACACCAGACAGCTAACCCCCCCCCAAAAAAAAAAAAAAAACAGGTAAAGAGCAAGACTGCAGGTGAGAATTAGCCAAAAGGAGCCACTTTTCAGCCTCAGTCCATCACTGCCCTGCAGGAATGCGGGCACAGAGCCACAGGATCTTTGGGGTTAAGACAGATTAGAAATCTCCGGGTTTTTTAAGTATGAAATCTTTTTTTAAGTATGAAATCTTTCAAGTTATAAATGTTGACTGAAAATAAAATACACACATACGCAGGCCAAAGCAAACTAGTCTACTGGCATGATACAGCCTGTGGGCTGCCAGTTTAGGACCTCTGGACTTGCCTGCCTCTGAGCACCCTCTGGTTTTGACCCTGTCAGCTTAGAAAGTGTTCACAACCTAAAAGTTGAGAGTTATGTTTTATTTGGTGAGAATTTTTAGGACTTCAAGCCCAAGAGACAGCATCTCAAGTAACCCTGAGACAACGGCTCGGAGGAGGCAAGGGAAGGAACCAGATTATACAGAAGTTTTGCAACAAAGAACAGGCAGTCTGAACAATCAAAAGATTATTGTTAATTAAAGAAAGCTGAATATCCCAAGTTAAGGAATTTAGTGCTTTTCTATTTTGGGGAAGATGCAAGATGTGTGTGTGTGCGTGTATATATATATGTCTCTTTTTATTTCTATATTTTTGGCTGTGCTGAAGTCACCATTCTTTTGATATGCACTTCAGCTATCTGGGGCCAATATTCTGTTTTCACATCTTGAGTTCCTCAGGGCTCACGGTAGAGAGTGGCTGCAGTCTGATGGCTGCTAGGTGGCAGGTATTCTCCACCTTCCTGAGTTTTCTTAGGGCTTGGAAGTTTTCAGTGGCTTGGAAGGCTACATACCATCACTGATGACTGTGACAGCCTTGTTTACTGCTATGACAGGAAATATTCCATTTCTCAAGCCTCTGGTTCCTGGACTCCTAGCCTCAGGTGTTCCTAGAAGTAACACTGGGCAGAGTTAAGCCCAGGTCTGTGAGAGCAAGGAGGCCAGTGGCTAAGGAGGAGGCCCTAAGTTTGACTCCCTACACATGCCCTGTACAAATTGTTATTGTTGCCATTCAGTCACTAAGTCATGTCCAACTCTTCATGACTCTATGGACTGTAGCATGCCAGGCTCCTCTGTCCTTCACTATCTCCTGGTGTTTGCTTAAATTCATGTCCACTGAGTTGGTGATGCTATCTAACCATCTCATCCTCTGCCACCCTTTTGTCCTTTTGCCTTCAACCTTTCCCAGCATCAGGGTCTTTTCCAATGAGTCGGCCCTTCACATCAAGTGGCCAAAGTATCAGAGCTTCAGCTTCAGCATCAGTCCTTCCAATGAATATTCAGGGTTGATTGCCTTTAGGATTGACTGGTTTGATCTCCTTGCTGGCCAAGCAACTCTCAAGAGTCTTCTCCAGCATCACAGTTTGAAAGCATCAATTCTTCAGCGCTCAGCCTTCTTTATGGGCCAGCTATCATATCTGTACATGACTACTGGAATAGATAACAAGGGCCTTAAAAGGCCCTGTCCTGTTGCTTGCTCCAAACCCTATCCCCCCTGTGACTTGTGGTGTGCTCGGCCTTGTGCTTGGCACCTTAACATGCACAGGCCCACGTCACCATGTGGCGGTGATTAACCTTATGTGCACATAAGGAAACTGGCCCTGATTGTGACTGGCCTGCAGGCACACAGCTCCCGTCTGAGCTGGGATTTGAATCCAGGGGCGTCTGGCTCTACCCTCTGAGTTCCTGCCTTTATTCCTCAGCCCCTCGGAACGCTTGGCTTGTGCTGGTGCTAATGGCAGTGTTGAGTACATGGACTGCACACACACAGATGAGCGTAGTTATATGTGTGTACTAGTGTGCACATGAATACAACTCGACCTGTTTTGTGCATATCTGTGTCCTTGGCACCTATGCTTAGCACAGTCAATTCTTATTTACAATAGTCATGTTCTATCACTATAAACCAACTGGGAACCCTGAATTAGTGCAAAACCATTGCTCCCGGGGGAAAACAGAGCTAGGTTCCTGGAAGTCTCTTGTCATGTTTTCATCAACTGATCAATAAAACCTTGTTTTATTTATTTGTGTTTCTGTTTTAAGACAGCACCTTTAATATACAGTGTTGATACATTCACATTGAATTTGTGCCAGCAACCCTGTAACTCACACCTCAATGAAGCTTATCTGACATTTATCTTCTCTGTAAGGCACCTAATAGCCTTCCTGAGCTTAGGAACACTGGAGAGCATGTCAGCTCTGTACTTGCAGGCCATTTTAAATAGCAAAGTCACCCTGCAAAAAAGAGCACAAAACTGTTAAAACATGGCTCTAAATAGACCACAAAAAGACATTTGTTTTTAAGAAATGAAACAAGCCAAGTGAAGTATGTATATTTTCAATAACTATGTACTTCTGGTGACTCCAGTTTGAAACACTAATTTTTTATCAAGTTTTATTTTGAAAGAAAGAAAGGAAAGAAGTAAGAAGGTTGCCTTGTTCCACCTGAGCTGGGAATGTGGGCATCAGGCAACCAACAGGACTTGTAAATAAATCCTTGGCAAGTAAGTGAATTCACAACTATGGACTCCCCAAACAATGAGGATCCACTGTAATATATATTTCACTTTTCTCTGAGGGATGCTATTAGTATTTGGGGTTGTTGACACAGTGAATTGGATTTTCTGAGTGGGGAGATGTATCAGGTTGGCCAAAAAGGTCATTTGGGTTTTTATAGCAGATGTTCTGGAAAGACCTGAATGAACTTTTTGGCCAACCCAATAATTTGGAGGGGCAGCTGGAATGGTTTGAGTTCTACTCTCAGCATTACCACCTACTTGCCACCTGCCCTCATGCAAGTTCACTGGTTTCTGGTTTCAGAGAGAACACCCCATAATATAAGGGTGAATTGACAGGATCAGTGTGGAGCACGCAGGACAGTGCCTGGCAAGAGACTGGTGAAATGGCAGCTTTCAAACTGTGCTGCTTTCATGCTTTCCTTTAAGATACAGGTTTTAAGAGTTTTGCACTCAAGACCCTGTTAGATACTATGGATGTGAAGACGGATAAAACCCTGGCTTACAAAGCAATTATTCTTCAATTAAAAAATAAATTAGTGAAAAAAAAACCCAGGCTTACAAATCTAGCAGGAGAGACAAGCCCACCTAAATAGGACACCATGTGTGAAAAGGACTAAAATAACAAACTAAGTACTGCTAAACTTTCTTTTGCCCCATTTTGACTTGCTTCAGTTCAGTTCAGTTCAGTTGCTCAGTCATTTCCGACTCTTTGTGACCCCGTGAACCGCAGCACACCAGGCCTCCCTGTCCATCACGAACTCCCGGAGTCTACCCAAACCCATGTCCATTGAGTCGGTGATGCCATCCAGCCATCTCATCCTCTGTTGCCCCCTTCTCCTCCTGCCCTCGATCTTTCCCAGGGTCTTTTCCAATGAGTCAGCTCTTCGCATCAGGTGGCCAAAGTACTGGAGTTTCAACTTCAACATCAGCCCTTCCAATGAACACCCAGGCCTGATCTCCTTTAGGATGGACTGGTCAGATCTGCTTGCAGTCCAAGGGACTCTCAAGAGTCTTCTCCAACACCACAGTTCAAAAGCATCAATTCTTCGGTGCTCAGCTTTCTTTATAGCCCAACTCTCACATCCATACATGACCTGGAAAAACCATAGCCTTGACTAGATGGACCTTTGTTGACAAAGTAATGTCTCTCCTTTTTAACATGCTGTCTAGGTTGGTCATAACTTTCCTTCCAAGGAGTAAGCTTGGAACTCATCTGCAGTGATTTTGGAGCCCAAAAAAATAAAGTCAGCCACCGTTTCCACTGTTTTCCCATCTATTTGCCATGAAGTGATGGGACCAGATGCCATGATCTTAGTTTTCTGAATGTTGAGCTTTAAGCCAACTTTTTCACTCTCCTATTTCACTTTCATCAAGAGGCTCTTTAGTTCTTCTTCACTTTCTGCCAGAAGCATGCTTTTACCTGGGTAGTGACATCAATCAAAGTGAATGCAGAACCACTAATTCATTCAGAAAATATTTGAGGCCAGGCACTAATCCAGGTGCTGGAAACTAAATTAAGAACAAAACAAGCAAACATTCTTACCTTCCTGGAGCTTGTGTTCTAGAGACAATAAACAAAATATGTAAATATATGAGCTGTGGCGAAGGACTATGGAGAAAACAAAGCCTGGGAAGAAATAGAAGGCCCCCTGAAATACAAACTATGATGATATTTCAGAGGAAGATTTTAAGGTGGGATAAAAATGTAACGTGTGAATAACATTAAGAATAAGACTTCTTAAGATTTATTTATTATATTTTTTGGCTGTGGTGGATCTTTGTTGCTGCACCTGGTCTTTCTCTAGTTGCCAAGAGTGGGGGCTACTCTTTGTCGTGCTGCGTGGACGTCTCACTGCAGTGGCTTCTCTTGTTCCGGGCACAGGCTCTAGGCACACAGGCTTTAATAAGTGTGGCTCATGGGCTCAGTAATTGCAACTCGTGGGGTCTAGAGCACCAGCTCAGTAGTTGTGGCGCACAGGCTTAGTTGCTCCCTGGCATGTGGGATCTTCCTGGATCAGGGGTTGAACATGTGTCCTGCATTGCAAAGCAGATTCTTAACCACTGGACCACCAGGGAAGCCCAAGAATAAGACTATGTAGGTGAATAAATAAATACGGCGTATGGAGTGCTTTCCTCACTTGGCATTTCACATATATAATAGCTAATTAGACACACATAATTGCTAATCGTGACTATACTTGTGCACAACAACTGTAATTAGCTCCATTTTACAGATAAGGAGACTGAGGCTTAGAGAAATTAAGTGGGATTCTCACTGTCATGAAGATAGTGGATGGTTCAGTTTGGAATTCAGATCCAGACTTATTATCTGATCCCAAAGCCATGTCTTTCTGTTCAATTAGTCTCTTAGCAAAGGGTAAAAACTCATTCTGAGACAAAAGGATTTTAATACAGATGTGGATGTTTACAGAATCTCTCCTTTAAAACATTTATAAACGCTCACTTTAGCTAAATTAAGGGGTAGAGCAGATTCTCTGGGGCTTCCCTCATGGCTCAGACAGTAAAGAATCTGCCTGCAATGCCCGAGACCTACAATTGTGTTCCAATTTGAGTCAAAAGGAGTTGGCTACCTGGAAGCCAATACTTACTGAAGAATCCCAAGGATTCATAGATTTGGAAAAAAGAATTCTAGGTGGCTCACATGGTGAAGAATCCGCCTGCCAGTACCGAAGCCATAAGAGATGTAGCTTCCATCCATGGATCAGGAAGATCCCCTGAAGAAGGAAATGGCAACCTACTCCAGTATTCCTGCCTAGAGAATTCCAAGGACAGAAGAGCCTAGCGGGCTACAGTCCCTGGGATCGCAAAAGAGTCGGACACTACTGAGCAACTAACACACACACACACACACACACACACGCAGCTTCTCCAGAGTAGGAAGTCTTTTGGGAACAGGGGTTTATAATTACCCACCCTCTTCCAGAAAGTCTGAGCTATGTTGGGCACCATCAAATACCTTGGATCTTGGTGAAGGCAAGAGAATTCAGCTTGAGAGTGGACGTGCCATTGGAAATCAGCTGGGTAAGAGTCAGCTGCCGAGGATGGCAGGGAAGCTGGCAGCTGGAGAAAGAAGGAGGGCCTGGGAGGAGAGGTAAAGGACGCTGATGTAGGATCATCATGGCCCCTGGGCCAAGAAATGGTTGGGTGAACTGGGCCTGTGTCTCCAAGCCCCCAAGAGCCTCTGGAAGATAGATGAGACTTGGCTTCCAACAGAAGCAGCATGCCCAGAGTGGTTGGTGCGATTGGACTCAGCTGGCCCACCTTCAGTCTCCTGTCCCCTGACCCTGCAGCTCACATTGTGGCCTCTGACAAGTCGTTGGTTTTATGTTTTAGAAAATGTGGCCGTTGGACTAGGTTGTCATGAAATGCCAGGAGAGAGGGCGGGAGAAAGAATGCAAGACAACAGTGTGAGTTTCTGTGGTCTCCTGGTTTGGATACACAGAAAGACAGAAGCTCTCTCATCTCAGTCTGGGTGGGGCTATCTCCATGGAAAGGGGCTGTGGTCCCAGGCAGACCAGATCACATCTGTACACCCTTTTAGCCTTTGGTCCTTGTGTTCCATGGGTCTTTCAATCTCGTGTCAGCAGAGCATAGCACACACAGGGCAACTTGGGCGAGCTCAGAGATGACCGTCTTTCCCTTACCTTGGGACCCTTGTTGTAGGTTCACAATGGGCAGTCCTCTATCCCTACAGCAAATCCCATGCCATAATGTTTCTTTTAGCAATCATTTTAGGGAGAGATTTATTTATCCTGAAGAACTAGTCTGCTTCCCACTCTCCTCTAACTATAAGAACAAGAAAACTTGGCATAATTTCTCCTTTTGCTTTGGTGGTCAGGAAGCTCAGAGTGGACCCTGAACCTCATTATTGCTACCACGTTTGCATGTGTGGTCAGGCTGGGGTATTCCCTTCTTCCCCAGGCCTCAGTTTCAGTGTATATTTTACTGTGCCATTTGTGAGCTGTCTTAAAGTTGGTGAGATTTCTGTCTCACCCTCAGCTTTCCTTCCATGACCTCTTTACACAAAAAGCTAGCTTTTGTTCTTAATTTATCAAACTTCTCAGTTCAGTCACTCAGTCATGTGCGACTCTTTGCCACCCCATGGACTGCAGCACACCAGGCTTCCCTGTCCATCACCAACTCCCAGAGCTTTCTCAAACTCATGTCCATTGAGTCAGTGATGCCATCCAACCATCTCCTCTGCTGTCCCCTTCTCCTCCTGCCCTCAATCTTTCCCAGCATCAGGGTCTTTTCCAATGAGTCACTTCTTTGCATCAGGTGGCCAAAGTATTGGAGTTTCAGCTTCAGCATCAGTCCTTCCAATGAATATTCAGGACTGATTTTCTTTAGGATTAACTAATTTGATCTCCTTGCAGTCCAAGGGACTCTCAAGAATCTTCTCCAACACCACCGTTCAAAAGCATCAATTCTTTGGTGCTCAGCTTTCTTGATAGCTCAACTCTCACATCCATACATGACTACTGGAAAAACCACAGCTTTGACGAGGTGGACCTTTGTTGGCAAAGTAATATCTCTGCTTTTTAATATGCTGTCTAGGTTGGTCATAGCTTTTCTTCCAAGAAGCAAGCATCCTTTAATTTCATGGCTGCAGTCACCATCTGCAGTTATTTTAGAGCCCCGCAAAAATAAAGTCTGTCACTGTTTCCATTGTTTCCCCATCTATTTGCCATGAAATGATGGGACTGGATGCCATGATCTTAGTTTCCTGAATGTTGAGCTTTAAGCCAACTTTTTCACTTTCCTCTTTCACTTTCTTCAAGAGGCTCTTTAGTTCTTCTTCGCTTTCTGCCATAAGAGTGTTGTCATCTGCATACCTGAGGTTATTGATATTTCTCCTGGCAATCTTGATTCCAGCTTGTGTTTCATCTAGCCCAGCATTTCACATGATGTACTCTGCATATAAGTTAAATAAGCAGGGTGACAATATACAGCCTTGACATACTTTTTCCCAATTTGGAACCAGGCTGTTGTTCCATGTCCAGTTCTAACTGTTGCTTCTTGACCAGCATACAGATTTCTCAGGAATTAAGTAAGGTGCTCTGGTATTCCCATCTCTTGAAGAATGTTCCACAGTTTGTTGTGATCCACACAGTCAAAGGCTTTGGCATAGTCAATAAAGATATTTTTCTGGAACTCTTGCTTTTTCGATGATCCAGCAGATGTTGGCAATTTGATCTCTGGTTCCTTGGCCTTTTCTAAATCCAGCTTGAACATCTGGAAGTTCATGGTTCATGTACTGTTGAAGGCTGGCTTGAAGAACTTTGAGCATTACTTTGCTAGCATGTGAGATGAGTTCAATTGTGCAATAGTTTGAGCATTATTTGGCATTGCCTTTCTTTGGGTTTGGAATGAAAACTGACCTTTTCCAATCCTGTGGCCACTGCTGAGTTTTCCAAATTTTCTGGCATATTGAGTGCAGCACTTTCACAGCAACATCTTTTAGGATGCTTCTGCCTGGATTCAAATAGGGGTGTGGGGTGGAGGCCACAGTGCAGAAGCTTTGTCACTGGAGCCAGGAGTTGAACTCCCAGCCCAGACTCTATCCCCCACTTGCTGGGCAACTTTAAACAAATTGCATGTTCTTCCTGGGTTTCAGTGTCTCTCTGTAAAATGATGGCTTATGACAAAATCTACCCAGGATTCTAGAATTCTGTGAGGTTGTTAGCCCCTGGAGGTACTTGGGATAAATTTAGGATAGGTGTGGACTCAACTCAATCCAACTCAAGGATTCTGAGAACCAAGGCAGAGATTTGAAAAAAAAAAAAGAGAGAGAGAGAGAGAGAGAATCCATAGAGTCAGAGGTCCCATCCTGTGAGGCTTTAGAGCTGGAACCTCAGGCAGAGGAGGCAGTGGGGAAAGGAGCCAGGCGATGGCTTGACAGCTCTATCAGCCAGGAAGCCCAGGGAAGCATATGCTGTGTCCAAGGTCACTGGAGGGCCTCCATCTGCCAGGAGCCACTTGCCAGGCATCTGCCCAGCTGGGGTTTGCACCAGGGCCCCTCTGTCCCCCAGGCCTCCCTGTGGCTGTTTGCAGAGGGGCAGCCTTGGCATGCTGGATGGTGGAGGGATAGAAACCAGTGTTGCCCCCTGCTACCCCTCCCCATATAGGAGACCTGGCAGGCATTGCCCTGGAGAGCCAGCCCAGGGCAGTCAGCTGGGCAGAGGGTGCCAGTAATTTCAGAGTCACCCCCTGTGCCTGCTGGGACTTGACATAAAGCAAAGAATAATATCTCTGAAAAAGGAGAGAAGATCCCCTTCAAGGTAGTGATATTCGTAGTAATGGCAAGAAATATTCTGTCTTCTGTTTGTCTAAGCACCTCCTCCATTGCTGCATTCATTGCCTTGGTTGGATCTTAAAGAGACAGGCAAGGTCAGGAGGGTGGCTCCCACTGAACGCATGTGGCAGCTGAGACTCAGACATGTCAAGGGCCCAAGGTCATGACAGTGACCCTGCGATATGGCTTGGGGAGCTGAGGGTCTCTCAGTGCTGGGCTCACAAAGCACTTGGTCTAGAGAGCAGGGTGCAGCCAACAGCTGTTGGAAGAGTTGAACACAATGGTCCTCGCAATGAGGGCTTCTTCTATGCCCACACGGCTGATTCTTGGAGGGACGTGGAGAGACTTATGCTGGTTAGGGAGAAGACATGAAGAATTTCTTTTTGAATAATCATCCTTGCTCTGCTAGCCTCCTGTTTCTGTGATGTCCCACTTTTTTGTCTCAGGAAGTGTATTATTTTATCATCTTTTTATTGAAATATAGTTGATTTATACTATTGTGTTAGTTTCAGCAGTACAGCTTAATGATTCAGTATTTTTTCAAATTATATTCCATTCTAGGTTATTACAAGATAATGGGTATAATTCCCTGTGCTTGACAGCAGGGATTCCCAGCCTCTAGGATCTAATACCTGGTAATCTGAGGCAGAGCTGATGTAATGATAATAGGAACAAAGTGCACAGTAAATGTAATGAGCTCGAGTCATCCCAAAAGCCATCTCCCCACACTGATCCACAGAAAAATTGCCTTCCATGAAACTGGTCTCTGGTGCCAAAAAGGTTGGGGATCACTGCTTTTCAGTATATCCTTGTTACTTATCTATTTTATATACAGTAGTTTGTGTCTGTTAACCCCAGCCTCTAATTTGTCACTTCCCTTTCCCTCTGTCCTCTGGTAACTCCAAGTTTGTGCTCTGTATCTGTGAGTATATTTTGTTTTGTATATAGATTCATTTGTATTATTATTTAGATTGCAGATATCAGTGATATCACATATTTCTCCTGTGTCTGACATTTTACTAAGCATAATATTCTCTAGGTCCATCCACATTGTTGCAAATGGCAACATTTCATTCTTTTTACAGCTGAGTAATATTCGTTTTATGTGTGTGTGTATATATACATATACACCTTCTTAATCTAATCTTCTGTTGATGGGCACTTATGTTGTTTTCATGTCTTGGCTATTGTAAATAGCGCTGCTATTGAACATTAGGGTGCATATGTTTTTTCAAGTTACTGGTTTTTCTGGATATATACCCAGGAGTGGAATTGCTAGATCATATGGTAGTTCTATTTTCAGTTTTTTAAGGAACTTCCACACTGTTTTCCTCAGAGGCTGCCTCATTTTATACTGCCACCAAGAGTATATGAGGCTTCCCTTTTCTCCACCTGCGATGTCCTCCTTTTATGGAAGCATGAAGAGCACAGGATTTGGGGATGTAACCCCACATCTCCCCCACAGTATTTTAGGATCTCCCAGGAAAGTAGAATTTTGCTTTTTCATGCAGCATAACAATACATGTCCCAGATCTCTTGCGCTATGAGACCTTCATGATGCAGTAGAAATGCAGGCGTTGAGACCTAGACGTCCAGGTGTGACCTTGAGTGATCTCAAAAGCTCTGCAGCTTCAGATTTCCCATGTCTCCATGAATCGGTCTCTACCTGGCTTCCCTCCACAGGGAATTTGTGAGAATCAGATGGAATTGGAGATATTCCAAACCTTCAAGAGGGGCAGCCTTAGTTGCCTGTCTCCTCCAGGCTCTCAGGGGCACCAGGACAGCAGCCGCCCTGGGCCCAGCGGCCTGGAGTCAGGTAGAACAGGAGGGCTGCTTCTGGTCCCTGTCCGGTCTCTGCTTGCTGAGCCATCGTTCCCTTCTGCTTCTTGGACCATGCCTGTCATTTTACACCAGTTCATTTGAAATAAATATTATATAGATTATATATATATTATTATTTTATTGATATATAGCTACATACCATAAAATCCACAGTTTTAAATGTACAATACAAAGGATTTTAGCATAGTCACAAAGTTGTATATCTGTCACCGCTTTCTAATTCTAAAACATTTTCATCAATCCCATGCCCACTAGCAGTCATTCCCTACTCCTCCTTCCCCCAGCCCTTGGCAACTGCCAATCTGCTTTCTGTCGCTATGGATTTGCCTGTTCTGGACACTTCATACAAATGGAATCACGGTATGTGTCTTTTGGTGTCTGGCTTCTTTCATTTAGCATAATACTGTCAAGGTTCATCCATGTTGTTGCATATATTAATACTTCATTCCTTTTCTGATTAAATGGTATTCCACCAAATGTGTAAACCTCACTTTTTGTCCATGTATCCTTCGATGGACATTTGATTTCGGTCATTTCCTGCTTCTGGCTGTTGTGAACAGTGCTGCTATGGACATCCCTATGTGAGTTTTTGTTTGAACATCTATATTCTATTCTTTGGGGTAAATACCCACCAGTGGAATTGCTAGGTCATTTGGTAATTCAGTGTTTTACTTGAAGAACTGCCAGCCTGTTTTCCACAGCAGCTGTACCATATTGTTTTACATGCCCACCAGCAACACACAAGGGTTCCAATTTCTCTGCATCCTCACCCCTGTTTATTATTATCTGTGTTTTTGATTATAGCCATCCTAGTGGATATGAAGGAGTATCTCATCACAGAAAATATACATTGTATAGATATTTAACCTGCAAAACCCAAAAAGGTAGTCTTACTTTGGACCTTCCATAGGTAGAACAGATACAAGAGGAGCCTCTCCAGGTGAAATGGGGAAGGAGGCCTCAGCCTACAGCCCCTTGCAGTCCCAGGGGCAAGTTCTCTGGGTGGTTTGAAGACCACTGGGCTCCATGCCCTCCCAGCTCTGGGATCTGAGTGTAACTACCGGAGACTACCCAGCACAGCAGATGCCTCCGCCCTCACTCCCATCCTGCTTGCATTGAGAGCCTTTGCAGCACGTGGTCAAGTTGTGGGTCTGCCCTGAGCTGTGCTGGGGTCGCCACAGTGAGGAGGGGTCCAGTGGCTGCATCTGTGGCTCCAGCTCTGCGGGAAGCCTGTGTAGGAAACAAGGAGCAAGCTGGAGACGTGCTGCCACTGCCTCCCGTTCCATGTCCAGGAGGAAAGGTCCTGGCTTTTGCTGACAGTGTGGAGAAGCGTAGTGGGTGATGAGGTTTTGAAGCCAGGGGAAGTTTACCAAACCCCTTAGCCATGAGCAGCGCTCAGAGCACTAACCTGGAGATCCAGAGAGGGTGGCTGGAACACTCCAGGCCCGTCTTTCACCTGCCACTCCTCTCTGCATTAGCGTTCTAGGAGCACCAAGCGCTCTGCAGCTTGACAGGTGGAATGTTCTGCCTTCTGGTGTAGTCTTGGCAGAGAGAGGATTTCACCCAAGTTCTGGTCTGTAGGTTGTGTTGCTTTGCTTTCCACAGCTGTGAGAGGCTTGAGTCATCAGACACAGATTGTTCTGTTCCCTTGGATTTTTGGATAGCTTTCTTCTTTTATTGATGGCTAATTCTTTGGGGGCGGGGGAGGATAATTTATGGTACATACAGGGACTTTCACTTAGCTAGCATATTAGATTAACTCAAGAGCCTGGTTTCTCCCCCATGACTCACTGATTGAGTAAAATTCCATCATGTCTCGCTTTGAAGAAGGCAGCTTCCTAATTTTACAGATGGAGAAACTGAAACCCAGGGGTTCTAGTCATTGAAAGGGAAGAAAGCATCAATTAGAACTCTATTATTTCATTCACAGCCCTAGAATCAGAGAATGTTGGATCCAGAACTGTCTTAGAGACCATCTAATCCAACCGCTTGGTCTATCATACGTGTCTGTTTAATCCATTGTGTTACTAACAGTTGTGTGTTGATTGTGTTTATTTTTATGAAGTTCCCCAGAGGGTGGTGTTCCCTGAGTTTCAACCTAAGCCATGGCATGCTAAGTGGTCGAGAGAATAAGTGACCGGTGAAGTCGCAGGAGGAAAGGCCTGCAGGGCAGACCCTAACACAAAGTGCAATGTATGCATGAGGACAAGGCCGGGCAAGGGCTGTCAGCTGGGCAAACAGCCTTTGCAGACATGGGAGCAAGAACAGGGCTTTCCTCGGGGATCAGCAAGCAGCTGAGAGCTGGTTGGAATCGGTAGAGATGAGAGGGCCTTGAATGCCATGGTCAAGAGTTTTGCCCTAGACTGTTCTCCCCTTCTGAGATGACCCATAATCTGTCTATGGAGTGTGTTTCTCTCTAAATAAATCCAATTCTTACCTAAAAAGAAAAAAAAAAGATGAGTTATGCCCTACGTTTTACTTAATTTAGGGCCTCTGATAAATTTCTAGGAGCCCCCATGCCCTTTTCTCCATTGTTCCTGGGCTGCTCTGCATTCATTCTCACTAAATCATGTCCAGCTCTTTGTGACCCTATGGACTATAACCCGCCAGGCTCCTCTGTCCATGGGTTATACTGGACAAGAATAATGGAGGCAAGAATACTGGAGTGGGTTGCCATGCCCTCCTCCAGGGTGTCTTCCCAACCCAGAAATTGAATCCACGTCGCCTATGTCTCCTGCTTTGACAGACAGGTTCTTTACCACTAGCACCACCTGGGAAGCCCATGCCCTGAACCAGGCCCTTCTAATTTTTTGATAACCTCCTAACTGGTCTCTCTTCCTTTCCAGCTATGGTCCACAAAGATCCCCTACGCAGGGCTTTCTAAAATGCAAATCTGATCATGTCCATCCCCATTTTAAGGCCCTTCCATGGCTCCCTGTTGCTCACAGGACAAGATTCTGGCTTTTGTGGCACTGTGTGGTCTGGCCCCATCTCCTTCTGCAGCCTCACTCCCACTGTGCCCCTGCCTCCACTAGGCCCCCTAGTTTCCTCAAGCAGCCACACTATTCTATTGAACTACTCACTGCCTTTGCCCAGGCTTCTCCATCCCTCCCATGCACTTTTTCTGCCTGGTGAACTCCTGTTAACCCCTTAAGGCCCAGTGTAAATTTCCTTTTGAAGACGCTTTCCCTGACCTTCCTGAAGACACTATTATGCCTTGAATGTTTCTCTCTCAAAGCTCACATTGCACTGCAGTTACCTACTACCCAAATCCTGGCACTTCCCATTTTTGTGTGTTCATTGTATGGTGGGCACTGGGCTAAGCCCCGTGCCTGAATTATCCCATCTCATCCCCACAGTAACCATATGAGGAGCTTTCTGTTATACCTACAGATGATGAAGCTGAGGCTCAGAGAAGTGGCATGACTTGCCCAAGGCAGGCAGCTAGAGGGTGACAGAGCTGGGATTTGAGCCCAGATCTCTTAGACTATTTCTGACTCTTTCCATCTCCCAAGCTCCCATTGTTGGGTGTGTGAGGGACTGATGAAAGGGGTGGATCCAACAGGGTTGCCAAGGTGTGGGCAGGATGGGGAAATGGGCCTGGGCTTACCCTGGGGTGGAGGTGAGGGGCGACTGTCAGCCCAGCTCCCCACGTTTAGGGGTTTCCTTTCCACCTTCCATTCCAATGGCCACCTGGGGATAGGCTTGTGGGACTCCAGGCCAAGCAGTTGGCATGGCAACAAACACCATGGCAACTTACCTCCTCTCTGGGGCTCAGAGGGGAGGGAGGACCTGAGAGAGCACAGGTGCTCACCAACACTTCTGGGCTGGATCCTGGGGAGGTGACTCCCTTTGGGCCTGGGTATCTTCTGCCCTCCCAGAGGGACTCCAGCCTGCAAGGTCTCATCCCAGCAGGGGAAATGCCACTTCCACCTCTGTCCCGGATGAATGGCTGTCTTTGGCCTCCCAGGAGACTGTCGGCTCCATCCAGGTACAAATGCCATCCCCTTGCCCCGCCTTTCCCCAGGCCAGAGAGGAAGGAAGAGGGAGCAAGAGAGGAGGGAGGTGTGGGATTGGTTGCCAAGCAAGGTAGGAATGGGGACAAAGCCCTCATTGTACAAGGCCACACGCAGCTCCAAGGCAAAGCAGGCCTGGTGCCTGCCTCCCAGGACTGGAGCCTAGAGCTCCACCCAGGCTTTGCGAGCTCCTTAGCAACACTCACCAGAGCTAGCTTGGAAGAGTGAGGCCTGGCCTCAGCTCTGAGTCCTGCCTCTGCTGAAAGTCCTCCTGAAGGCACAGCATCCTCCCAAAAGCCAGAAGTGATGATGGGAGGATGGCCGGTAAAGCCAGGCTGACTGGGGCTAGAAGCCAGGGTCTGTTGGACGTGCAGCTGTGTGACCTTGAACCCAAATGTGATAACAGATCCTGCCTCAAAGGATTTTTACTTGGAATAATGGGCCAAGTCACATAATAGCACTCAGCATGGTCACCTGGTAGCAGGCAGAAGAGTTTCGTCAATGACAGATGATCAAGGGTGAGATGAATTGGAGCATGGCATTGACATATATACATTCCCATAAGATAGCTAGTGGGAAGCTGCCGTATAGCCCAAGGAGCTCAGCTCCATGCTCTGTGACAACCTAGAGGGGTAGATTGAGGGGTGGGGGGATGGGAGGGAGGCTCAAAAGGGAGGAGATATGTATGTGCATATAGCTGATTCACTTTGCTATATGGCAAAAACTAACCCAATATTGTAAAGCCATTATCCTCCAATTAAAAAAAAAAAGACAGGTGATCCTTGAAGCCCTTGTCCACCCATGAGTAAGGACAATCAGCCTCTCCCCCATGCTCCTGGTTGAGGCCCTCCTGTGCCTAGGAGGTATTAAGACGTTGGTGGCCTTCCTGGCAAGTATGGAGGAGCACCCCTGTCCCCCCAGCCCCTGTCCCACGGTTCCTCCTCTGAGGGCCAGCCCTGCAGTTCCAGGAGGCCCTGCCTGGGTGGTTGGGGCATGGCGGGTGGAATGCATTGCCAAGCCAGGTCGAGCAGCTCAGGTAACAGGTAGGGTGCCGGCGGCTCCCGTACCTGGCACCTGACACCTCTGGGCAGACAATGCTGGCTGTGTCCAGGCCCTCCAGGGAACAGACCGTGTCTGTGTCCCAGCCAAGAAACAGGCCACCTGAGCAGCACCTTTGTTTGCTCAGGAGGCAGCCTTGCCACTGGCCAGGGCAGCCGGGATCCTCAGAGGCCCTGACGTGGGAAGGGGTGGTGCCCTGGGCAGGGGATCCAGGCTCCGTGATCCAGCCCCTCAGCATCTGGTGTTGGCCTGGCTGAGGTGTTGGTCCTGCCACACTGGGGCAGGGACTCGGGCAGTCCCTTCCCTCTCAGATCCCTCATCTGAAAAGGGACTAATCACAGCACTTCCTCATAGGGTTGTTGGGAGGAGTCGATGGCGTAATGTACGTAAGGTGGTTGGCACGGGGTTTTGGCGTGGTGTAGGGCTTGGCAACCGCTTCTCTCCCAGCATGAAGGAAGGTCCAGTGCACGGTGTCCTCGGCCAAGTCCTGTAACCCAGGCGACTGTCCTTAGTCCCTGCTCTGAGTGTGGAAGGAGGGGACTAGGGTCTCTGGAGCTGGCACAGAACTAGCATGTTGGCTGCAAAGAGTCCAGGCCCACCCCCTGCCCTGGCCTTCAGGAGCTCTGGGCTAAAGCCCAGCGCAGGCCTCCTCCCACAACAGCCAACACCAGCCCAGCATGGGGCCTCTCCCTCCCTTAAACATCTGTAAAGTTGCCCTCGGAACCCAAACCCCTACCCAGGAAAGGGCCCTAGGGATCCCCGGACAGGAGCCCAGGTCTGAGTCTCCCTACCCACTTGTCAAGAGGGCCAAGAATGGATCTCTGCAGGCATGGTCACTTCCTACTGGGTCCAGCCTACAGTGATGCTCTGAATGGGTCGGGGCGGGGGGTGTCTTCTTCTCCCATCTGTCTCCTTCCTCATTTGCTTTGAGCCTGTACCCTGAGTTCCTCATGCATCCCAAAATGAGCATGCGCATTTGCATGGATGGGCAAAGGCATGCCTGTGTGTAGCATGTGGGCAGTGGGGGCAGGGCGGGCACGGGCTGAATGTCCTGCTCAGGCCCCCTGAGCATGTTCCCTGAGCTCTGTGCGGCACGCCTTGGAATGGCAGGGATGCGGTACCTTTTCATGTTCATGTGTATCCATATGTCTTTCTACACGTGTGCTGGTGTGTTGGTCTGTCTTGTCTCCCCTATAGACGGGAAGCCCTGAGCCTCGCACCAACAGGCCCTCTGGGAAGGTGACGTCGAGACTAGCCCAGCCTAATCTGGGCTTCCTGGTGATGCTCCAGGAGTCCTCCAGCCTGCAGTCCCCTCCAAGGAGGAGGGTGGATTGACCAGCACAGGGGTGGGGGGTCTGAGAGTCAGGGGTCTGGGGGCCCTGGCTCACAGCCGGACTCGGTGCTGAGCTGAGCCAATCAGGAGGCCCTGCCCCAGTGTCCGTGTGACCTGGGGGGAGGCCTCTGCTCTTCTGGGGCACCATCCACTCATCTGAGGACACGGGGCTGGACTGATGATTTCTGGCTGTCTTGAGGCTCTGACGATCATGATTTTAAGTTGGGTGGTGGGACCCTGCTAAATTCACTGGTGGAGGCAGTTGTGGGCAGAACCTGGCCTGCCAGCCCCCCATCTGGTCCCGGGTGTCCTGCTGAAGGGTGAGAGGAGAAGCCATGCCGGGCAGTGGCCCCAGCGAGAGGATGACGTGGCCGGGCCCGGCCCTCCCCACGGCCCCCCCAACCCGCCCTCTCTCCTCAGCCCCGGGGACACCGCCCATCCCGCCCCTCACCCGGACCCGCAGCCTCATGGCCATGTCCCTGCCAGGCAGTAGACGGGCCTCTGGTGGATCCCGCAGGTGAGTCTCCCCCTTGCCCAGAGCCTTGGCCTCTGAAAGTGGGGGGAGGGGGTCTCTGCCTCCACTCCACCATCTACTTGTCTTGGAGCAAGTCATTGCCCCCACTTTTCTCGTCTTTAAAATGAGCTTGCTGACGCTTGCCTCAGGAACTATTTAAGGGCTCAGATGACACCGTGGATAGAAAAGTTCTCTGAAGACTTAAACCATTGGATCTCTCCCATCATTAATATTGTTGTTCCATCCTCATAAAGACATCATGTAGCCTTCCACCCAGGCTCACCTGGCCTCCCCGTATGCCCCTCCTCCTGCCCCTACGCCTGCCTGCCCATTCCTCTCCACCTCCGTCTCAGTTCATGCAGGGCCCTTTCCTTCTGGGCTTGGGGGACCCTGGACATTGAGGACCCTCGGTAGGGGTAGCTGGGCCCCACCCTTGGCCCATAGCCCTGCTCAGCCTCCACCTCTGCCCTGGGGAGCCAGGAGGACCTGCCTCCTCCTGGTTTTCCATCTTGATTTGCACTGTCTGTTCTGTCACCCCTGTCTGTTCTGTCCCCCCCACCCTCCCCTCTCCTTCTCTCCCCGGCGGTGACCCCAAAGTGGGGGCCCTCTGGGCCGCAGCGGCCTGGCGGTGTTCGCCCAGTGTCCGCAGCTGCCCACCATCCAGAACGAGCACCTGCCTCTTCTCCCTGCCCCCAGGCGCACCTCTCCGCCCGTGAGTGTGCGGGATGCCTACGGTACCTCTTCTCTCAGTAGCAGCAGCAACTCGGGCTCCTGCAAGGGCAGTGACAGCAGCCCCACGCCCAGGTAACCGGCCCCTCCCTCCCGCCTCCCAGCCCGCGGGGAACCTGAACGCCTTGGGGCCTGGGGGGTGTGGGTGTTCTAACCATCCCCAGCTCCCTGGCTGTGTGACCTTGAGCAGGTCCCTTCTCTCTGAGCCTCAGTTTCCCATCTGTAACATGAATATGATCATACCCAGCTGCACGTAACCAAAGACATTGGCTGAGACAAACTAGGGGTGATGCTTTCAGAACAAGGGGCCAGAGGTGGGCGACTCCCCAAAGTGTCGAGGACCCCACCTCCACCATCCTTGGTGTACAGCTGGCTCCGACACCTTCAGGCATCAGGTCCACGTTCAGGGAAGAAGCAGGCAGGAGGCCAACCCTCCCTCCCCCTACGCCAGGCTCATATTTTCTGAGACAGGACATGTTCCCCAGTAAATTTTGTCTACACTGTGCTGGTGGGTGCAGGTGTGACTGACTGGCTGCAGGGCCACCCAAGCAAAATGGGAGTTCTGTCAGGGAAAAGGCAGGAAGCTGTGAGTTGAGGAGGTCAGGCCGTGGTCTGCTGGTGGGACTGGGGTGCTCTCTGCCCCTGGGTGAAAGCCTTGGCCCTCCCGCCTCCTCTGGGTGGGAATTCTTTCTCCTTGGCACTGGTGGGACCTGGGTGTGCTCACCACACACACACGTCTGCACAACCCCATGCAGGGGAATGTGGCTGCTGGGAGTGGTGTGTATCCAGCCTGCCTCCACCTCAGGGTACAGCTATGAACAGGTCGATGCTCATAGCACATCTGGGCTCGCATGTGCCTCTAGAGCATGAGTGGGCATGTGTAGATGGGAAGGATCCACCTGCATTTGTGGGAACAAGTTCATGAGCTGGTGTCCTAGAATAGTTGACCCTGGTCCAACAAGGGGGTTGGGGCACTGACCCCTTGTGCAGTTGAAAATCCACATATAACATTTGGCTGCCCCAAAACATAACTGCCTACTGTTGAGCAGAAGCCTTTATGACATAATCAGTTGACTGGCACATATTTGGTGTGTTATATGTACTATCAACAATATGCTTACAATACAGTAAACTAGAGAAAACAAAATGTTACGAAAATTATAAGCACAAGAAAATATGCTTACAGCACTGTATTTATTGACACGTTATGTTTACATTGTTTCTAAGATGAATCATCTGTCAGTACAGCAATATTGTCTTATATGACACAAAGTGCTATAGGAATTATATGTATCACTAAGACTAGACATCAAAAATGAAAAGATCATGTGAAAAAGAAATTCATATTTACTTACAAGTATAATGATGCATGTATGGATAACAATACACATTGATAACAAAGAAGCAGCAATACGATTGCTTCACGGTAGCCCAGCCTATCTAATGAATGAATCATTATCAAAATTTTATGGCATACAGTATTACAGTCATATTCATAATATAGTATGAGAAACGTTGTTACATTTTTCTAAAAACCACTTACAGTGATAACAGGCTGATATGCAGTTTCTCCAATTACAAGAGAAAGGCATACTGTAGGGTAATGTGATCCTCTGAAAGCACAGTTGTAGAACAGTAAGAAAACTTACACACTATTAATTTTATATTTACTATCACCCACCTTACGCCAGGGAAAGGACAGGCTACCACTTCGGTACCTGCCTTACACAGAATGAACGCTTAGGAGACGGTGATGACAACAACACAGAGCCAGCTCATATGGTTCTTGCGGTACAGTTATTAGATTTCCACACCGAGTCACTCACATATATCACAGATAAGTCCTTACCCACCAGGCAGGCCCCGGGATAATTACAAGGAGAGGGAGGCTTCTCCCTGCCTCAGCCTTATTCTCTGGGATGGGAGACTCAGCCCTGGGCTGCAGCGCTGGGATTGGGTTGACAGAGATGGCACTGCCCTGGGTGGTACCAGGCTTGTCCACACGCTCTGTGACGTATCTCCCCACCCCGAGCTACAGGAGCCCTGACCTCCCCACCTCGACGCTATGCCCTCCCCTCAGAAGAACCTTAATAAAACCCACCTTCCAGAAGGGCCGGGTGTTCTCGTGCCCACAGGGGCACAGGGGAAGGCCTGGCCTGCAAGGCGCTGGAGGAGGGGAGGGGGTATCGGGCACCAGGATGGGTGGACTGGGCTCCAGGGTGAGTGGGCGGGGGCACCGGGGTGAGGGGGCGGGGCACAGGGATGGGCAGGTGGGGCTCCCTCGCTCCTGGAGGCACAGCGCATCGCCAGGCCCTTCCTCCCTCCCCGCTGACGAGCGCCCCCTGGCAGGCGCTCCATGAAGTACACGCTGTGCAGTGACAACCATGGCATCAAGCCCCCCACCCCGGAGCAGTACTTGACGCCCCTGCAGCAGAAGGAGGTGTGCATCCGGCACCTGAAGGCCCGGCTTAAGGACACGCAGGACCGGCTCCAGGACCGGTGAGCGGAAGGCCAGGGCCCGCGGCATCTCTGGGAGGAAGGAGTGGCTGGGGGCTCCATTCTCCCGCAAAACCCCATCCGTCCCTTCCCTCCCTCAGCTGCTCCTAGAAGCTTCAGGTGGCTGTTTAGGGCCAAGCCGAAAGCGGTTTCCCCGGCCTCCCCGCCTCCCTTCTCACTCCAAGGCAGTGCTCTCTCGGTCGGAGCCTGGCAGCCCCTTTTGGCCACTTCTCGTGCCCTGGCTCCTTTCTACCTGAGGAGTAGGAGCCCAGGGCATTCTTCCTGGCTGACCTGCCCCTGGGGTGGGGGGGGCGGGGTGGGGGAGAAACAACCTGTTAACCCTCCTTGGCCTCCTCCCAGGGGGTCACCAGGGGCTCCTGACCCATCGTTCAGGCCCAGGTGCCTTCTTCCTCATCCATTGTGAGAAACCTTTCTCTGAGCGCCCACCCAGCCCAGGGGTCTCCCAGGAGACCCCATGAGCTTGTCTGAGCTCATTCTCCAGACCCGAGGGCCAGTCCTGACCCTCCCAGCCTTCACCTTTCCAGGCAGACAGCTTCATCTTTATGATGGAAGCTGCAGGGCTGCCCTCTGACCTCTGCATCATCTACCCATCTTCTCCAAACTGTGTGGATTCAGATACACAGCTAACTCTGAGCTGGACAAGGTGCCAGGCAGGGCACTGGGGGTCAGGGCACCATGACTATGCCTTCCTTCATCTTTTCTTTTTTTAATATAACAATTTTATTGAGATATAATTCACATACTATACAATTCACTTATCTAAAGTAAACAATTCAGTGGTTTTTTAGTATATTCACAGAATGGTGCAACCATCAAGAGTATCTAATTCTAGAATGTTTTCATCACTCCAGACAGAAACCCTGTTCCCAGTTGCAATCATGCCCCCATTTCTCCCCAAGAACCCCATCCTTGGTAGCCAGTAATCTTTCTCCCTCTGTGAATGTGTCTATTATATATATAAAATAAGTAAATAAGACTACATCTTTCTTGACCAGAGCTCTGCCAAGTAACCATTCAGTATGTATTTGTTGTGGTTTAGAACTTGAGGTCACAGGTGGCATTCTGTGGGCCTCCTTGTCTGTAGAGCCGGAATTTCTATTTCCCGTTTTCTTCTCAGTGATGCCCTGGGCCTGTTTGGCCATTTGCTCCGATGTCCTCAGGGAGCAGACAGCCCATTTCCCTGCTGCCTTTCCAGGACTGCCCTGTGGCTCAGAGCAGGCGACCTGCCCTGTGTGGTTTGGGCAGGATGCCCTGCTGTGGACCTGCCTGCCCTCGGCTCCCTGGCCTCTCCACCCATGACTGGTGCAGTAACTGTGGCCATTCTCTACTTGCTGTCTTGTCGCCCTCCACACACGCTGCGAACAGTGATGTTCTCATTCCTGCAGTAGCCTGCCTGCTCCTCAAAGACGGCTTTTCACGCTGTGCTTTCATACACTGTATCCCCACTTCCAAGATGCACTTTCCCCCCATCTCACTTCCTTGGCAAACTTATCCGTCAAGACCCAGTTCAAACATAACGTCCTGCAGCCCACCTGAGATGGAGGCAGGGCTGGGAAGCCGCAGCTCTGGGGTCCTGCCAGCTCCAAGGAGAAGAGGGTCCAGCCCAGCTGATCATGCCCAGTCCCTTCTTCCAAACTCACCCTTCCTCCCAGGGCTCAGCGTCAGTGAGCAGGGTTACCCTAGAGTGAACCCTCCACCCCGAGGCAGGAGGAGTGGACAGTCTCCCCCACACCTGTAGGGGCTCTGAGCCCCTCCGAGTTCCCGCTGCCACCGCACCTCCGTTGCCGAGCTGTGCCCTGCTGGGCAGCCCTTCCCCTCTGTTCCCTTCCAGTTGATACCATTGCTGATCTTGTGGCCCCTGCAGCACCCCAGGCCCAGGCCTTTCAGTGTTTTGCAGAGTGAGATTCCTAGGCCCATTTCCTGAATTTCTAATCCTCCTTTGAAAAGTGCACGATGCTGGATCTGGGTTGGTCCCTCTGCTGGCCTTATAAACCCCAAAGTGATGGACATGCCATTTGGATTTTATTTATGTGAATGGAGGGTTTGGGCTGAGTGGCTGCATGCAGGCCAGGTTCAGTTCCATGAAAGATTTTCCTTTCTTACTGCTTTTGGCCCATCCTGATGAGTTTCACCCTGGCTTTACCCCTGGACTAGATAGCATCATTTCCTACTTCACCTCCCTCCCCTGCATTGCCCCTCAGATTCATCTAAGCCTTAGGGATTTTAAAAGCCTGAGAGTTTCTGGCCAAGACTCTTCTGACAGTCTGTGTTGCCTGCTCTTGCCTCTTCTCTTGGGAGGAGTTCTGTGCCTTTTTCAGCAAATCTTCTGGGCCTCTCCTCTCAACACTACTTATAAGAAGGACACATCCAGCACAGATAAAAGACAGCCACTCTGTTCTCCTTACTCTCCTTGGACTCATCCACCACTTCTCACCCCTCCCCTGGAGGGAAGATGTAACATTATCAACTACATTCGCGGCAGTAATTTCTCTCATAAAAACAAAGTGGTTTGTCACCCTCTCCCCGCAGTTGCTGGCCAAATAACCCTCCACTGAAAATTTCCACCACCGGCTTTTGTAGGAAGTCACATCCTCTGGGCAGAGATTTTAGGTTTCATCTTTGTGGTTTTATGTTAAGAGTTTTAAATGGATGTGTTAAGTTTTTATAGCAATTGCATTTTTAAACCGAGGTCTTCATCATCAACTCTTTTCTTTGGGTAGTGGATGTCAAAGTGGACAGTCGTCTGCATTTCGGCTCTGGGGTGGGTGGGAATGCGACGGTGGCTTCTTGTCCCCAAGGAGGAGGCTCCTCTGTCCTGACCCCTCACCCCCCTCCCACCCCCACTGCTTCTCCAGTGGAATAAAGAGGATGAGGAAGGAGACATCGAGCCGTTCCTTTGTTTTTAGTGCTTTTGTCCTTGGGGACAACCCCCTCCTTGCCTGTCCTCAGTGGAGTGACCGGCCAGGTGATGAGCGCAGGTGTCTCGTCCGCTCACAGGGACACGGAGATAGATGACCTGAAGACGCAGCTGTCTCGCATGCAGGAGGACTGGATTGAAGAGGAGTGTCACCGCGTGGAGGCCCAGCTGGCCCTGAAGGAGGCCCGCAAGGAGATCAAGCAGCTCAAGCAGGTCATCGACACCGTCAAGAATAACCTGATCGACAAGGACAAGGGGCTGCAGAAGTACTTTGTGGACATCAACATCCAGAACAAGAAGCTGGAGACGCTACTGCACAGCATGGAAGTGGCCCAGAACGGCTTGGCCAAGGAGGACGGCACGGCCGAGTCGGCTGGTGGCTCCCCGGCCCGCTCTCTCACCCGCAGCTCCACCTACACCAAGCTGAGCGACCCCGCTGTCTGCGGCGACCGCCCGCCCGGGGACCACCCTGGCACCTCGGCCGAGGATGGGGTCGACAGCGGCTTCGTGGCCAACGATGACACCCTGAGCCGGACGGAGGCGTTGGAGGCCAGCAGCCTGCTGTCGTCAGGGGTGGACTGCGGCCCCGAGGAGCCCTCATCTCTACACAGCTCCTTCAGCCTGGGGCCCCGCTTCCCCGCCAGCAACACCTACGAGAAGCTGCTGTGTGGCACGGAGGCCGGCGTGCAGGCCAGCTGCATGCAGGAGCGCGCCATCCAGACGGACTTCATGCCATCCCAGCCTGACCTGGACACCATCCTGGAGAAAGTGACCCAGGCCCAGGTCTGCGGGATGGTCCCCGAGTCAGGGGACAGGCGCCCAGAGCCGGATCCCCACCCCCCGGGGCCCAGAGACCCCAACTCTGCAGTGGTGGTGACGGTGGGGGACGAGCTGGAGGCCCCGGAGCCCATCATCTGGGGGCCCACCCCACACCGCCCTGGTGCCCACCCAAACCCCAGCCCATCGGTGAGCGTGGCGTGCCCTGTGGAAGAGGAGGAGGAGGCAGCCACGGCCGAGAAGGAGCCCAAGAGCTACTGGAGCCGCCACTATATCGTGGATCTGCTGGCCGTGGTGGTGCCCGCCGTGCCCACGGTGGCCTGGCTCTGCCGCTCCCAGCGGCGCCAGGGCCAGCCCATTTACAACATCAGCTCCCTGCTGCGGGGCTGCTGCACCGTGGCCTTGCACTCCATCCGCAGGATCAGCTGCCGCTCGCTGAGCCATCAGGGCCCGAGTGCTGCTGGCACAACCGCCGGAGGCAGCTCCCAGCTCTGAGGAGGGCCGGCCCGGGCAGGAGCTCCCACGGCCCAACTACCGATTGTAGGGGTGCCGCCCTCCCTCTCACACCTTCCCCTGGGGCATCATCTTATTTCTTTAGTTTGGGGTTTGGAGGTGGCTTTTTCAGGATGATAACCGTGTCAGAGGCTGGGAGTGAAGGTTGGGGAAAGGTGTCCGAAAACTGCAGCAGGAGAGAAGGGAAGAGAGACCACCGGCCGGGAGGCCCGCTGATCAGACACACTGCAGAGAGAGAAAATGGCGAGGCCCCCACCCCAGCCCCCCTGCCCACCCAGCCCCCCACACAGGGCAGTCGCTGCTCAGGAAGTCTCCCGTGTGATGATCTGGGGAGGCCAGCCTTGACTTGTCAGCCCGGCCTCCCCATCCCCCGCCCGCAGGTCCTGTCTGTTTCCCTGCGTACCCCAGGCCTTGTCTCCCAAGCCACCCCTTGCCCTCAGCCCAGGCTTCTGGGCCAGTATTATCTCCTCAGATGGTGGCAGCTGTGACCCAAAGTACAGGCAGGGGACTGGGACTCGGAACAGGTCTGGAACCACTCGGCGTGCGCTGAGCTCCAGCCTCTTCAGACTGCTCCCCACTTGGGATTTGGGAGCGCAGTCAGGCCACGGGCTGGAGGAAAGATGGTGATGGGCAAGAGGTGGCAGAGGGCAGTATGGGTCCCCTGTCTGTCTGTTCATCTCAGATCTTCCCCACCTCACTTTTCCTCTTGGCGTTTCTGAGGGTGTCAGGTCATTCTTCTATGAGAGTCAGACTGGCCTGAGCCCCAGCTCCCATCTGGAGACTCTGCCAGCACAAGAGGAGATGGGGCTGGCAGCTCAAGGGGGCTCCTCCAGTCTCTGAGACAAGGCCCTGCAGCCTGGGAGGCGGGGCTGGGCTCAGCAACCCCAGCTGGTTTGACTCCAGCCCCTGGAGCTTGCCTGAGTTTCTCTGGGGACCTTAGGACCAACTTCTTCTTTGCACTATGTTCATTTTGGGGCTTGGTTCTCATGCACCCCAGGATCTCCCCTGAGGTGGCTGCCTGCTTTCTAGGATGAGGGTTCCCAAATCTTACACCTATCTGCCTCTGGAGGAATATCCAGCAGGATGAATGGCAAGATGAGGTGCTGAAGCCATGATGTCCGTCCAGGCCAAAGCAGGGTGCCCTGGAATGTCTCCTAGGTTGGAGTGGAGAAGGGCTCTCAGCCCAAGCCCAGTCAACCTGGGAAGGTTCACTGGCCCCCCCCTCCTTCCCTAGGACCATGTCTGGGTCCCCCAGCAAAGCTGCTGACACTTTATTAACATTCTTATTTTACAGAGTAAACCCATTCCTCTTCCCCTTCAGGGCGTATACCTGTCTGCTCACCCCACCCGCTCTTCAGAGTTATGCCCTACATTGGAGCAGGGGTGGGGAGCATTGGTGGGACTCTGTGTCTTACCCACCCCTCTGGCCTAGGGGGGCACTCTGGTTCCGTCAAGGTTGCTTGCCCACCCCCGCTGTTTCAGCAGCTGTCCCCTGACTCGTGGACTATGCCCTTCCTCTCTGTGTCCTCCGCTGGTGCGGGGGATGCCTGCATGCCCTGGGGGGGCAGCCAGCCTCACCCCCAGGTCGGGGGGGAGCCCCTCAGCCACGTGCTTCGTGCCTCCGAAGCCCCCCGTCCTCACTCCAGGCCTCAGACCTGCCATCCTTTGTGGAGCTCCCCCCGATCCCAGCCAAGCCAAACCTGAACTCTGGGGGCAGGGCTGGGCTGCCCCACAGGACCCTGGGGTCATGACGCGGAGGGGCAGTGGACAGCCCCAATCCAAAGCCAAGCCAAGACTGGCCGTGGACCCCGCCTCATGCCGTGTACTCACGGAGCTGCGCAATGTCTCCTTAGAAATAGTCAAAAGCTTTGCCGAGAAAATAAAGGTATGACTATATTTGACAACATAAAATCTATATATTTTTCAGCCCTGGAATCTAGTCGAGCTGCGTAGCCCCTCTGCTCCTGTCTGCGTCTTGCTGTCTGTGGCCTTCCTACTGTGTCTTGTGTTTTGGTGGACGTGGTCAGGGCCGGGGCCATGGTCCACGCTGTCCCTAATTCTGAACAAGCCCCTCGGGAAGAGTGTGATTCAGGTCTGTGGACAAGGGGAGAGGACCTGGTGCCACCCTCTACTCTTGCTCTGGCTGAGACCTGCCTGCCTGGTCAGAGGGGCCCCAGCCCACTCCAGGTCCTCTCTTTTGTGGGGTCTGGTGGGACCTTCTACAGGCTTTGTCTCTTGTCAATGGAGGAGGCGAACCTTCGGCCCAGGCCCGGGACAGGTGCTGGGACTGTGTCAGCCGGGCTCCAGCTCGTGCCTGTGTGCGTGTGTGTGTGTTCAGGATCCCGCATCTATGCAAAAGGGGCAGAGCTGCCTGGGCGGCTCTGGCGGTGAGAGGCAGCAGTCCGCCGGCTCAGGCTCCAAGCCCAGACTGCAGGGCCCAGAATGTGGGGCTGGAGGCAAAGCCAGGGCCCCGGAGCCTCCCGCTGAGTGCTCAGCCTCCAAGGCTCCCCTTTTCCTTCCTGCTTAATACCTCCTCCTGTTGGGCTGTGACCATCTCTCCTGCCCTCCGCTTCTAGAGCAGAGATCTCTGGGGTCTCCCCTCTCCCCAGCCTCTGGCTGGAGCTGATTAGATCCTGAGCAACACTGTTCTCAGGAATCACCTTCTGGAACTGCCGGTCCCTTGGACCCCCGCTGCCAGAAGTGGCTTCCCCTCAGTTGTGGGGTCCAGGCCAGAGTTGGCCCTGCTGCTCCTCTGGTCCAGACTCAAGCAGGAATCAGAGTCCGGGGCAGGACTCTGCTCAGAGAGCTGGCCTCAAGTGAAGTTTATTCCAAATATCTCCCAAGGGGGTAACTTAGCTTTTCAATGAACACCATTCCCAGTTGCCAGTAGCACCGGGGTACCTGGCAGCACCTTGGGGGGGCGGGGGGCAGCGCAGGAGGCAAGTGACAAGGTTCTGGGGTAAAGGCCTACGGAGGGGCCTCTGCCCAGTGAACTCATGACCCCTCTGTGACCTAGGGGTCAGTACAAACAACTCATAGTGCACTGTTATATTCAGCCATGCCCTTGACAGAGAATTCAGGGGACACAGGAAGGGGGTGGGAGGTGGGGAGGGGTCTTCACTTTTGTCTCCTTTGTCCTTTTGATCTGACAGAGTTGTACCTACAGCAGAACAGCTCTGGATTAAAGCATGAAAACACAACCAGATCCATAGCCTGTTTTCTTTATATTGTGTCTTTTGGGGCAGTGAGGGGGATGAAGGGGGCTCACGCTGTCCCTACCCGCATGGGAGTCAAAACTCACACCCTGGAAAGAGCTGAGTGGGCAGAGATCTTTCCTGAGGTAGAGGGAACCTGAGAGCTGCAAGCTGGCTCAGCTCTACCATGCATCTGACCCCTCCTGGGGGTCACTTGGCACCCCCTGGGTGTCAGCCCCATTGGGCCCTGAGAGTGCACCCATTTCATCCTCTCCAGCACCCCTGAAGTGATTCTCACACCTACAGATGCAGAAGCCAGCTGGAGTCACTGAGCAGGGGGTGCTCTAAAGCCAGTGTCCCCTTCCAGAGCCCACACTATCCCCACCACCCCCCACCACTACTGAGTCATCCCTGCTTCACACCGACAGGCGGCATATGACGGCGGCAAGTCATGTTCTCAGAGGCAACACATAGAAAAGGGATCGGTCTCACCACTGCTTAAAAGACAACCAACACTGGTGCGTCATGGGACTGAGGATTCTGGAATTTCAATTACTTTTGAGGAAGGGATTTTATTTAAAGTCAAATCTTTATTCAAAAGACAGTGAAGGGTTATAACTCTATACAGTTTGTGACAAAGAACAAGCAAAGGAAAAAGAAACAATTCTTACAAAAAAAAAATGTATTTGTGTTCTCAAAACATGGAACTGTTTTACTGGTAGAGACAAAAATTTGAAAGGGACCCAGTTGCAACTTTAGGAAGTGTTTAGACGTGCGGAGCATTTAAATCAGCACAGAGAATGGCTGCCTGTGGGCCCCGTTGAGTGGCTGAGACTCCAACAAGGCCAGTGTATGTAAATGACAGGCGCACAGGATGCCATGTCGCCCCGCCCTGAACACGCCCCCTTGAGACGGCCCCGCCCCCTTGAGACGGCCCCGCCCCCAGGCAGCGCGCCTTCGCAGGCAGGGACATTCCCTTTCCGGCAGGAGGGTGACAGGGCTGAGCTGCTGTCCCGTGGCCTCAGACGTCAGGGATGGAGTGGTCCATGGTGTGGTGGAGCAGGGTCGGGGACAACCTAGATACAGTAACGACAGTCGCCAAAACTGGCAACACCTTCTCCCCCTGCCCCCAAAAACCTGTGCCTCCCTTGCCTCACCCCAAGTTACCAGAAGCCCCTGGCTCCCGTGAAGGGAAGCGAGGGGAGGAGAGCGGAGGCTCTGCAGAAGAGGAGAGGAGGCCGGTGGCCAGGAGGTGGGGAGGTGAGGGGGGCGGGCGGGGGAAGGGAGGGAGGAAGGTGAGGGGGGCGTCTGGAGGAGGGCAGCCTTACTTTTTGACCATGTGCTCGTAGATGACAGTGGGGATGATGGTCAGGGTGATGACATTCCCGGCGGTGGCCAGAATCTCTGTGACTTCTTTGTCCTGTTAAAGAGGTGAGTGAGTGGTCACCTTGGGGACCAGGGGCAACTCTGAGGCACCTCTGTGAAGTGGTCAGCGTGGCCCTGCTGGAGTCCACCACTGACAATGACGGTAGGGAACAGGCTGCCCCTTGAGTGAGGGTGGCAGGGCCCCAGCTCAAGCAAGAATGTGGGCCTCCCATCTGAGGCTCTCTCAGTAAAATGGACTCACCTCTCCTACCCTCACCTCGAGGACCTGTGTGGGCCTGACACCGAACGGCCTCACAGACATGACTTCCCCCAAAGAGCCCCGGGAATCCCACCAAACACGTGTGTGCTGTCTCCCAGGCCCCAGTGACACTGGGATTCTTACCCCAAAGCAGAAAGAGAACCACGCTGCAGTGGGGGGGGGCAAAGGGGGACAGTAGACACACCCACCCACCCTCTTCTCTGGGCTCCTGTCGGCCTGAGCCGAGCCCGTGGGGTACCTCTTCCTCTTACATCTTGTTGACCAGTAAAAAGAAAGGCCTGCAGAAGCCGTTCAGATAGTGGGGAGCACAAGACACGAAAAGCACCTACATAGAGTATGCCACGAACGCTAAGGCCACGAGACGAGCCTCTGGCCCTTACTCGGAGACCGTGACCTTTACTTTACATAGATCTCCGACCAGGCTGTGTGCTTTCCTAGATGTGCCAGGATCAACGGGAGATGTGCTAGATGGGACTAGACCGTCAAGCACAGGGGAGAAGATGTGTGACAAGAGTGACCTGGAGATGGCCCTTATGAGAGAGGAGCAGTGGAGCCAAGACTGTCATCTGTGGGGTGAGATGGCATCCCCCCCAAGCCACCTCCACCTGCCTACGAGCCCCAAAGCCCTGGATGCCCAAGGAGGGGGGACCCTCACTCTAAATCACAACGGGCATTAAGAACCACTCTCAGTCCTGGTGGCATCAGTCAGGATAAAGCACTCTCACTTGTCCAGGGACCAGAAGCCATGTGACTCATCCTCCTCTGGGGTCCATTCCCCGAAGGCTCCCACCCTGTCCCACCACCACCACCTGTCATCGCACCTCTGGCCTTCATGCGTAAGTAACAACAGCGAGTATTTACTGGGCACTTAGTGTCTGCACCGTCCTCGGAGCTCTCGTACCTTTGTCTCATTGAATCCCTGCTGCAGCCTCAGGATGAGGACTGAAGCTGGGGTGAGGGCAGCAGCCACCCACAGACACGAACCTTCCCACCACCTCTCGATCTCCCAGCCCCTGAGGCCCTGGGATGGAGCCACGCTCCGCCTTGCTTACCTTCAGCCCTATGACATTTTGCCCATTCACCTCGCACACATAGTGGTTGGTGAGGAGCCCATTACGGGCTGCAGAACTCCCTTTGACCAAAGAGATGATCTTCCCCTTCTTGATGACGAAGCCGACATGGCCTGTGCTGTCCTTGTGCATGGTGATGGTCCGCTGGAACGGCCTGGCAGGGAGGGACAGTGAGCTGGGCCTGGGGCATAACCAAGGGCAGACAGACAGGCTCCTGGGACCCGGGTGCTCACCTGTCCCGAACGACTATGACGATCTTCTCGGCCGATGCCTTCTTCACCACCTGGTGGGCTTTGTCCGTGCTCCACCCAGCACAGTCACGTCCATCAATCTGCAGAATCTGGTCCCCAAAGCGCAGCCCCACCAAGGACGCAGGGGTGTTGGCCTGGACCAGCTGCACGAAGAGCCCCTGAAGGAGGTGAGCCCCGCAGTCAGTTCCCCCAGCCCACCCTGAGCCCAGGTGCCTCCTCCTGGGCTGCTGCTTGCCTCTTGATCTTCTCAGAGCCTACTGGGCCCTGGGGCTGTAACTCTGTACAGTAACATACAGGGTACCCATTTTCCTGGTAAGGAAACGGGCCACACAGCTAGGAAGCAACAGAGTCAGGAATTCAGGAGTTTTCCCGGTTACTCAGATGATAAAAAATCTGCCTGCAATGCAGGAGACTCGGTCAGTCCCTGGGTTGGGAAGATCTCCTGGAGAAGGGCATGGCTACCCACTCCAGTATTCTTGCCTAGACAATTCCATAGACAGAGGAGCCTGGCGGGCTACAGTACATGAAGTCGCAAAGAGTTGGACATGACTGAGCAACTAACACTTTCAGGAATTCCAACTAGTGGCTGCATCCCCAGTCACCAGACTACAAGGCCTCTCACACTGGCATCTGAGCCAACACCCCCACACTCCTCGCCTTCCACTGTCTGCAGAAAGCCTCCCAGAAGCCGGATCCCTGTGAGTGAGGAGCAAGGAGGCATGAAGTCCCAGGAGGGGCAAGTGGAGGATCCCTGGCACAACCTAGAGCAAGCCCTAGTGCCTTATGGGAGGGGATGGAGAGGACGAGCCTGCCTAGGGCTCAGGTGGGCCTTGGCTCCCGCCCCGCGCAGCACCTTTCTGACTGTGGTCCACGGTCTCCCGCTGGTGGACGATGTGGCCAGAACCCCGGAGGCACGCGGGGGAGCGCGGGCAGCCTCGGCCGCGGGCGAGCTCTCCCTCTGCGTTCCGCGGGGCCCCTACCCTCCTCTCCCGCCCGACCCCAGCCCCACCTTGTCGATGGCCTGCAGCCGCAGCCCTGTCTTGCCACGCTCGTCCTTGCATAGGTGGATCTCGCGCACCCCGGGCTTGATCTCCGCACGCAGCGCGCCTAGGCTGTTCCCGGACACCGGCGCCACCACCTGGCCCGGCGAGGGGCCCGAAACCGCTGCCTGCAAACCACAGGGGAGCAAAGGTCAGCCAGCGCCGTGGGGCCTCGTGCCTCAAGGGCCCAGGCGGAAAAAAAAAAAAAAAAAGGCCCAGGCGTGGGAGCGGGGATTGGGAAAAGAGAAGGGGGTGCACCCTGAGCCACAGCCCACCGCAGACCACGCACGCACTTCCCTCCTGCGGGCAAGAGGACACATGGCGCCATAAAGCCACTAGGGGGCGTCAAAGTCCACACTCCCCCCCCCCCCGCCCCCCCCACCCCCACCCCCCGCTCCCAAAACACAGCCCAGGAAAATAGAGACGGGAGGACAGGTGTGTATTATAGAAAAAGGGTCCTCATTTTCCAAGACAACTTGGTGTCAGGAGAACCTTTTAAAATCCACTTAAAAATAAAAAGATTCACAAAAAATAGTGAACAATGAGGGGGTAAAGGAGCTCAAGTTGATTTCTGCCTTGAAAAAAATTATGTCAAAAGTATCAAGATGAGTGAATACTAACCCACCCCCAAAAGATCTGGAATAAGGCAAAGGTGTGCACTCCCACCACTACTGTTAAATACAGTAGTGGAAGAACTAGCCAGATCAATAAGGCAAAGAAAGGAAATAAAAGACATATAGATCAGAAAAGAAAACATAAAATGGTCCGTATTTTCAGATGAGATGATACTTTACTAGAAAAGTGCAAAGAATCTACAGATAAACTCCTAGAACTCATAAGTGAGTTCAACAAGGTCACAGGACACAAGACCAATGCATACCAAAAAAATCAATTGTACTTCTAGATACTAACAATGAATACATGGTAACTGAAATTAAAAATACAATACCACTTACAATCGCTCAAAAAAAAAGAAAGAAATACTTAGGTGTGGAGCTAATAAAACATATACAGGAATTGTACACTGGAAAAGACAAAACACTGATAAAGGAGATGAAAGAAGTGAAGTGAAATGAAAGTCGCTCAGTCGTGTCCGACTCTTTGCGACCCCATGAAATATACAGTCCATGGAATTCCCATCACATCATCATATGATATTTCTACCTCTAGATAAAATAAACTGAAATAACCTCAGTAGGATAGATATTAGTAGAAAACAGTGAAGTTATTAAAAAGAGAAATTTTGAGTACTCATTACTGTTGTTTTTAATGTATTGTGAGTTTGAAAGTGAAAGTCGCTCAGCCAGCCATGTCCGGCTCCTTGAGACCCCATGGATGAATTCTCTAGGCCAGAATACTGGAGTGGGTAGCCTTTCCCTTCTCCAGGGGATCTTCCCAACCCAGGGATTGATCCCAGGTCTCCTGCATTGCAGGCAGATTCCTTACCAGCTGAGCCACAAGGGAAGCCCAAAAATTCTGGAATGGGTAGCCTATCCCTTCTCCAGTGGATCTTCCTGACCCAGGAATCAACCCGGGGTCTCCTGCATTGCAGGTGGATTCTTTACCAACTGAGCTATCAGGGAAGCCTGATCAAGGGTTTAAATAAACAAAGAGATATTTTGTATTGATGGATCAGAAAAACTAGGTGAAGCTGTCAACTGTCTGCAAGTTGATATACATAGTTAATACATTTCCTATCACAGTCTCTATGTTTTATAGATACAGGAAAGGTTAATCTAAACTTTACATTGAGAACACAAAGGAACTAGAATAGCTAAAACTATTCTGACAAAAAGGAAAAAACAGGAGAAATCACTCTGCCAAATTTCCGGACTTTCTATATAGCTACAGTAACCAAGATAGGGTGATGTTGGGGAGAGACAGACCTTTGGAGCAGAAGAGAGAATATCCAAAAATAGCCTCACCAAGTAGGGGCAACTGCTTCTTAACAGAGGTGTGAGAACAATTCAGTGGAGACAGAAGAGTCTTTTCAACAAATGGCCTGGGAGCAACTGAATATCCATAGGCAAAATATGAATCGTGACCTCATGCCTGATGCAAAGATTAACTCAAGTTCAATCATAAATTTAAACAAAAACTATAAAAGTTTTAGAAGTAAAAGGGAAATTTTTTCAGAACCTAGAGCTCAGTGAAGTTTCTTAGGACACCAAGGCATGATCCACAAAGAAAAAAAATCAATAAATTGGACCTTATCAAAATTGAAAACTTTTTGTTCTGCAATAAACTCTTTTAATACAATGAAAGGAGAAGTTACACAGTGGGAGAAAATATTTACAAATCAAATGACAAAGGACATTAGAATAAGGGCTCAAAAGTTGACTTTTAAAAAAAATCCATTTAGAAAATGAGCAAAATATGTGAATAAACATTTTATCATAAAGAATATATGGCTGATAAATAAGCACATGAAAAGATGTTCAACATCACTAGCCATTAGGAAAGTGCAAATGAAAACCACAATAAGACATTGCTACACACCCACATGAGTAAAATTTAAAATAGTGATAATATCAAATGCTGGCAAGGATGTGCCAACAAAACACTCATGCATTGTTGGCAGGAAAATAAAATAATACAGCCGCTCTGAAAATTGTTTGGCACTTTCTTTCTAAGAAAATTAGCCATACAAGTATTACACTGCTTAGGAATTGCACTCCTGGGCGTTTATCCCAGAGAAACAAACACTTATGTCTGTACAAAAATCTGTACACAAACATCTGTAATATCTTAGTTTATAATAGACAAAAACTGGAAACAACCAAAATGTCCCTCAAGAGGTTAAACAAACTGAGCTATAGCTACCCCATGGAACGCAATCCTGCAATAAAAAGGAATGAACTGTTGGAACAGGCGACAGCCTGGAAGGATCTCCAGGGCACGATGCTGAAAGAGCCCATCTGAAAAGGTCAAACACCATGTGAGTTCACTTACATAACCTTCTGAAATGATCAAATTATAGGGGCAAAAACACACTAGTGATTGCCAAGGGGCTGAGGATGCTGAAGGGGAGGCTGGGCATGATTATAAAGGGGGAGCACAAGACAGACTTTTGTGGTGATGATGTAGTGCTAGATCTTGAATGTGCTGGTGGCTGCAGGTGATAAAAGGACACAGAACCTTAGACACACATTGTACCAATGTAAAATGCCTGGTTTTGACGTTATAGTACAGTTACATAAAATGGAACCACTGGGGAAACTGGGTGAAGAGTACAAAGGACTTCTCTGTCTTGGCAACTTCCTGATTGAATCTCCGATTACTTAAAAACTTAAACTAAAAATAATTAAAAATTTTAATTATGAAAGTGCACTATCTGTCATATTTTATTTTTTTATCAAATGTAGGTTGTCTAGGGTATTGACCAAAGAGAGATCAATCAATGGATTAAAATTGGACAATGCGACCTACTTTGCTTCCTGTGTGTGCTTCCCTATGTGACTGTCAAGGGTGTCATTTTGGCGAAACACTCCAGGGTGTCACCAGCTTTGCTCAGAATCCCACATGTCCTCATCCTTGTTGATTTCTCCTGTAAAATCCCCATTTGTCAGTGTGGCAGCTCTCATCATCACTTCCATCAATCTCATGAAATCCCGCAGTCTTACCAAGATTTGTATTTGCACTTTGCAATCTATTTGCACTGGACCAGCACAGTGGACCAACCAGGAATGTTGAAGCTGATGGGGAGACAGTTTGGGACTGATTCTATAAGTGAATACATTTTCAGGAGTGAATATTTCTATGTTATGGTTTTTTGTTTTTTTTTCTCCCTGAAGCCATGGAGAACAAGAATCAAGGATTTTTATTTCATTTGGGGACTGGGGGCTGACAAGCTCCTCCTCACAGACTCTGCCTAACTATGCAGCTGCTTGCAAGTCACAGGCAGCCCCTCACTAGAAGCACCCGGGCTCAGGCCAGGTTTAATGTCCTCCCTTCTCATCCAGCAGGCTTAGATCAGCAGGTCAGAGGTCAAAGGGCAGGCAATGGCCCTCTAGCCCCAAGGCCTGCAGGAAACCATGAAACCCCACAGCACTTCTCATGAAGGTTCAAAATGAAACGTGTCATCAAGAAACAGAGCCTCAGGGATGCTAGAGAGAGGAGATTCAAGTCTGTTTAAATGGCAAGACCAAGGAAGGAGGGCCCGCATCAGGCAAGAGAAAAATACCTACACTGGCACCTTCTGGAGTCTGAGGCAGGCTCTGCTGGACTTCTTGGCTGGAGAGGGAAAGACCCATATAGTTTTCCAATTCTGCCAGGTTAGGGTACAAAACTGATGGGAAGGGAAGGGGGAGAAAAGAAAGATGTTACTCTGGCCATGAGCTTAGCCACACCTGCCTGGTCCCAAGGGGTCACGCATCTTTGTTAAGAAATAAAAGGGCTCGTGATGCTGTTTACTCCCAAGAATGCAGTATATTCTTGAGATGGCTCTGCAGCCCTGGGAACACTCGCTGGCAACGTGGGTCCTCCCCTTAGGTGGTCTGCTTTCCCCAGGAGCAGCCTGGGACACAGAGTCCCTCACGGATCACTTTGGTGTTCAGCTCAGTTGACTTTATTTGGCACCAGCCGACGCAGAGGCAGCTCTGGGAAACTGCACGGTGAGGAGGAGAGGAGCTGGGCCTGAGCTCAAGTTTGCTACCACAGGACCAGAGTCAAGATAGCCAGAGCAGCTCCAGGGCCACCGCAAACATCCTGGTCTCCTTGGTGGCCCTAAGTCAGGGCTATCGGGGCCCTCACAAGGTCACAGCTTTTCAGTGTCCCCCTCAAAGTAGAGGGGACAACTGTACACAGTGCCCATGGCTCGGAGGCAGGCTCTCGGAAATGGCCAGCAGAAGTCACTCTCGGCAGGAAGCACCCCATCCGCATCACTCACCTGGAGGCTGGGAGTCCCCTTTGCCCCGTGCTGGCAGGGCGGGCATCCTGGGTACGGCTCTGGCCTGGGCCTGGGGATGGAAGGGGAGTGCCGGTCAGCTGTGGTCAGAACCCCAGAGCCCTTGGGGCTTGGGGCTCCCTGACGCTGGGGGTCAGGGCAATAGGTATGCTCGTGGCCTGAGCAGATATCCAACCCTTCAATAAATGTGGCTTCGAACACCTCCATGCCTCAGGAGGGAGGTTCTCCCAGGGGCCCACAACCCACTGAATGTCACAACTCATTTACTACCTGCGGTGGCCAAGGTAATTGTCAGTCTAAAAGCCCCCGGTTCCCAAAAACCACTAAGACCTCACACAGGATGGAAGGAGGAAAGGGCTTCTGGGGGCTGAGGAGGCCAAACACCATAGCCACAGGGTTTACCCTGGAAGCTTGCCCTAGAGCATGGGGTCTGCACGAACCCCGAGGGAGGAAGCACTGGGACCGAGCGAGCTCCAGACACAGGCCTGCCTGTAGCTGCTCCTCTCCTCCACCTGCTGTGGTCCCACTGCCTCGGCCTCTGGACTCCTGCTCTGCCCAGCAGGCCCTGCCCTGGGGACCGGCGTGCCTTGGGGCCAATAAGGAACTCCCAGGGGCCTCCAACCTTGATCCAAGACAGGCCTCCCTTAGCCATCCCGGGGTAATCCCGAAGCCCCGTCGGGGGACCCGGGCTAACAGCCTGAAAGCTTACCTGCATGGCTTGGTCCACCTTCAGGTCCTCCAGAGATGGGTACAGCGTGGCCATGGTTGCTCTTTGGAACACCCTGCAGGGCACAGAGCGGGGTGCTGAGGGTGAGAGGAGGCAGAGACAGTGCCCCTCAGCACTCTCAGAATGAGAAAGATGGCAGGAAGGGTATTATTATTATTATACTACTGTTACATTATTATACATAATACATATGACATATCATATATATTATACATTGTCATATATTATATAATATATATTCTATTGTTATATATTTATATATTATATAATAATATATTATTATATTATACCAGTTATATAATAGGTATTATTATCCCCATTTTAGAGATGGAGGAGCTGGGATTGAGCCAGAGTCTGTTTGGTTGCCAAGCCCATGTTCTCCACTCCTGCAAAATCCCATCCCACCATGTTCAGCCGACTCTGGGCTTTAGAACCTGAACCCAGGGGTCACCCAGGACATGCTGACCAGGTAAAGCAGGACTGGGGGGCCATATCCTTCCCTGCCGTTTCAAAGGTCAGACAGCCTTACAAGATCTTATCACTCAAGACCTAAACCCAGTCCAGTTGGTGCACAGTGAGCACCTGCTGTATACCCAGCCGGCATTAGGGGTTTGTGCAGCATCCTCCCACAACTACTCGGGGTTCAGTCCAGTGTCAAGTGGGTGGGGACTTCATATTACAACAGAAAGGCAGCAGGCACTTTAGGATTCCTCCCCTGCCCCCCTACACCCCTCTCCATCTCTGGGCATTTGAGGCTTCACTGGCGAGTATTGATCTTGATCATGATGAAGGCCAATGGAAACTCTTAAAAAACATGCACACAAACTGTAACAGAGTTTATATGCTCAGCAGAATATTGTTCAGAGGGATAAAGAAATGATGGGGGACCATAAGCATTTACTAAAAACCTTCTTACCTGTCGGGGAGAGAACCAGCAGGACCTTAGAGCAAGGTACCCAAAGAAATTGAAAGAAATTACCCACAGAAAAGCTTTATTTCCCCCCTAGATGCTATGTGAGCAAGGAGCGGTTTGTGTTTCTGGATTCTTCTCCATTTACCCACTAACACACTGGCTCCATCACATCTACCAGCCTTTGCTCAGCCAGTCCTCACCAGCTGGAAGCCCCTACGCCACCCTCCTGCCCTGGCTCCTCAAACAGTGAGGTCACCACTGCTCCCACCCAGGGCCCTGCCCTCAGCAGAGACTTCGGACCAGCCTCCCGTCTTGGACTCTTCAGTTGTCCTCAGTCTGTCTTCCCACCTGAACTGCAGTTCCTGGGGACCCAGGGGGACTCTATTCACTCTACTGGGCCCACATTCATGGACCAGGTTCAGAATCTCTGGGCATATCCCCTGAGTGATCTCCAGGGGTCAAGGTCATCTCCCTCCATCGCTCTTCCTTGGCCTTTCTCTGCACCTGCTGCCTTAACACACATCAACTTTAAGCCTTCCCAATGACCCCGTACACACACCATCCCTTCTAGTCTGCCTATCCGCCCCATCTCCCCAATATTCCATCCCTAATCCTCACGCTGTCCTCCTCCGTCTCCCCACCCATCCCCACATTGTCCTCCTCCATCTCCGCATTCTCCTGCAGGAACCACAACATCTACAATGAGTCAATTCGACTGCTGTTCTCCAGCCAAAAGGTCCTTTCTGTGTGAGTCTGGAACACCATGGCCCTGCTTAAAGCCCACCCCCCACCCAATGGCTCCCCACTTTCAGAATCCAGTCCACACACCCTTTACGATTCCTCCAGAGATTGGAACCAGTGGCTCACAGGCCAGATGCAAACAGATGTTTGATCTTGCCAAGGACCTTATACATTCAAAATTAGCAGCCTAAATGTCTAGAACTCTAGACACTGCATTTAATAATCTAGTTTCACACTGCTCCTGAAAAACAGGACACTCTAGCAACCCTGGACCACTGCTGAGTGGCTACATCTGAGTCGTAGTCGACTCCCAGGCACCCCAGACCCCCTCAGCCTCTGTTGTCTCTTACATCAAGACCGATTTACTCATTGGCCCTGAGTCCCAATAGACATTTGCTTGCACCCCTGCCTAATTCCTGCTTTCTTTCTTTCCACACATCTTTCTCCCAACCCCCACCCTCAGCTTCAGCCACAATGAGCTACTTTTAGATCCTTGAATTAATTGAACTTTCTCATGTCCCCAGGCCTTTGCCTGTATTATTATGCCCTCTATCTGGCATACCTTTCTACTCCCTCTGCTCCCCACCTGGCTAACTTCCAATTATTTTCAAGTTCCATATCAGAGGGCTCTTCAGGAAACTTGCCTTGATGTTTGCTCCCCCTGCCCACACACCCACCTCCCCTCCCAACTCATGTTCTTAGTCTGTTGATCATTCACTGCTCCGAAGTTGCCTCTTGATCTACCTATTGGGAGTTCCAAATGGTCAGAAACTGGACTTTCTAATTTATTGTGGAGCCCCTAGCCCCTAGCGTGGACATCAACTCAATATTTCCAGAAGCAATGCATTCTGCCTGGGCTTCCACATTTCTCCTTGTAAAGTAAAGCGCTAAAATCTGGAAATATAAAATTCTCCACTTCTATCTTGTATGGGAAGAAAAAAAACAACAACAACTTGGCAATGCAAGAGCAGGAATCATACAAAAGCAACACTCAGCCAGGCCGGAGTCACAGCCTGCCGTTAGATGAGGTTGCACACACCTCTTGTTTCCCAACGTACCCATCCAGCTGGCTCACACTGCCTGCTTGGTTCCTGGGGACAGGCAGTTGCAGATCGTTGCCCTCACCTAGTATTTGGGGCAGAAATGACCATCTTAAGGAGAAAGGGATGGTCCAATGGGGAGAGGGAGACTGGCTCTGACCTGCTTTAAACCAGCTGGGGGGAGAGGCCCCTTTGCCTGTGGTCTTCCCTTTTGTGCACACACTCCAGGAGACTTGGCTCTTGGGACAGTCCTCAGAAGGTACCACCCATCAAAAACACCCTGGATCACACATGAGCTACAGATGTGAAAAGAAGAGGCATCCCTGCCCTGCTTTTTCAAACACCGAAGTAGCAGAGCTTTTATATCTGTAGCAGTTGCCATCTGGGCGAGCAGAATCTGAGATCCACTTCCTGGAGATCCTTTCCAGGCTGGGATCACACAACTCGTCCTCCGGGTCTGGGACACTTTCACCACTGCCATCTTCTCTGGGTCTCAACCAACGTTAGGGATCTGGGTGAAATCAAGAGGCAGGTGTTTCCCTGCCTTTTAGCAGTTCACAATATAGTGGGGAATGGCTCCCTGCCAGGAAATATGCATATCTCATTCAATTATCCATCTACTCACTCACACTATTTGAGTGTCCCTTGTGTGCCAGCAACCTTGGACCTGTTGGTTACGCAGATCCCTCTGCTGGGCACACCATCCTTCTCTGCATAGCGCTCTTTCAAGACTTAGCTCAAATGCGATTTCTCTGCTTGGCTTTTTCAGGCCATAGGACCCCTGGCTAGTTGGCTAGGTCTTCTTGTGTTCCCAAACTGACTGGTACCACGTCTACTGTCAAGTTATTTATCATATTATACAATTACTATCTGGGTATCCCCTCATTCTGAACTCCAACTCAGAATGCCAGGGATTGTGTCCTGTTCATCACCCTATGCCTCCCCACTGAAACAGCACCCAGCACACAGATGCTGACAAAAATTGCTATTTGGCTGAATAGATAAGTGGTTTTCCAAGAAACAGACTGGAAATTTGCGTGGGCCTTCTTGGATGTCACAAGACTGAGGGGACACTACTAGCGTTTAGGAAGCAGGGAGTAGTGACCGGGACCTTTTGTAATGCACAGAACAGCTCATCACAACAAACTGCCCCGCACAAGTTTCCAATATCCCATCAAACCTTCATGGAAGCAACAAAAAAACCTGTGTATAACCTGTTTTATATACAAATACAATGAAACTTTCCCTGGTTTTATTTTTATTTTTTTAATTCTACCACTTTATTGCTACCAACCCATCTCCCTCCACCCTCATGCACACATGCTCGGTCATGTAATCCCATGGACTGCAGCCCGCCAGGCTCCTCTGTCCATGGACTTTTCCAGGCAAGAATACTGGAGTGGGTTGCCATTTCCTTCTCCTCCCTGGTTTTAATATACAATATATCATCCAGAAATATATACACCAGCTTATCTGAGGAAGTTATTCTTGGTTTGGTTCACCATTTTGAAAAATCATTGTCAATTCTCCACAACACGGGTAGGTCACCAGAACACACTCGTGTGTGTCTGCACAGTCACTCCACGCCTGTGTACAAATACATTTAAGCTTTGACTCAAGATGCCAAATATAAACTTTGGCAAAATTCAGCTGAATACTATCTATTAAATCCAAGGTGGCCCTAGAGGCAAAGAATCCACCTACAAGCAGACGATCCTGGTTGGATCCCTGGGTCGGGAATATCTCCTGGAGGAGGAACTGTCAGCCCGCTCCAGTATTCTTGCTGGGGGAATCCCATGGACAGAGGAGCCTGGCAGGCTACAGTCCATGGGATCCCAGAGAAGGACACGACTGAGCATCTGAGCACACAAATCCAAACTTCCTCATTTTAAGTTAGGTACAAGCGTCATCCGGTGTAACCCAGTCTGAGCTTTTACATAGTGAAGTGCATCTTCTTTTATTATAAACTTCTTTCATTGCCCTCATTTCTTCTTTACAGTGCAGACAGGGCAACATGCTGTTTTAGGGTTTTTTTTCAACTTGTTGCTATTCAGTCTCTCAGTCACGTCCGACTCTTTGCAACTCCATGGACTGTAGCGTAAGGCTTCGCAGGTGGTGCTAGTGGTAAAGAACCTGCTTGCCAACGCAGGAGGCGTGAGAGACAGGGGTTCAATCCCTGGGTCAGGAAGACCCACTGAAGAAGGAAATGGCAACCCACTCCAGTATTCTTGCCTGGGATATCCCAAGAACAGAGGAGCCTGGCAGGCTACAGTCCATAGGGTCACAAAGAGTTGGACATGATCGAAGTGACTTAGCACAGACTGCGGCAGGCCAGGCTTCCCTGTCCTTCAATATCTCCCAGAGTTTACTCAAACGCATGTCCACTGAGTTGATGATGCCATTCAACCATCTCATCCTCTGCCGGCCCCTTCTCCTCTTGCCCTCAGTCTTTCCCAGCATCAGGGTCTTTTCCAATGAGTAGCTCTTTGCATCAGGTGGCCAAAGGAGTCAGCTTCAGCATCAGTCCTTCCAATGAATATTGAGGGTTGATTTCCTTTAGGATTGTCAAGTTTGATCGCTGCTATCCAAGGGACTCTCAAGAGTCTTCTCTAGCACTACAGTTCAAAACCATCAATTCTTCAGTGCTCAGCCTTCTTTATGGTCCAACTCTCACATCTGTACATGACTACTGGAAAAACCGTAGCTTTGACTAGGCGGACCTTTGTCAGCAAAGTGATGTCCGGGCCTTTTAATTCCTCTGCGTTTTTTTAATCCAGGTTGTACATCTGAAAATTCTCAGTTCACTTACTGTTGAAGCCTAGCTTGAAGGATTTTGAGCTTACTGTGTTAGCATGTGAAATGAGTGCAACTGTGCAATAGTTGGAACATTCTTTGGTATTGCCCTTCTTTGGGATTGCAATGAAAACTGACCTTTTTCAGTCCTGTGGCCATTGTTGAGTTTTTCCACATTTGCTGGCATATCAGTGCAGCACTTTAACAGCATCACCTTTTAGGATTTGAAATAGCTCAGCTGGAATTCCATCACCTACACTAGCTTTGTTCACAGCAATGCCTCCTAAAGAGGTGGGGGGGTGAATAGCCTCTCTGGACAAACCTACAAACCTACCCCCTCCCTCAGCCTCAATTTCCTGCTTTTTTTGGAAGCAGCCAGGCACACAACTCCGTGAATAGGAGGACCGGAGAAAGCGCCACAGGTCCCTAGGGCCTGTTCTTCACCCCAGCCCTGTTTCCTAACCTGTCCAACGATCGCTGATCAAAGATCTCCAAGACTCCCATTCTGACCCTCCTGTAGCTCCGAACTCTGCTCGACAAGAGAGAGGCGACCTCCCCTGGTTGCTATGGGTTACGGCAAAGCCTCCCGCCAGGCCGCTAGGGCGCGCTGCGGCGGCTAGAGCGCATGCGTCTCACCCATCCGGGGCTGCGCGCGGCTACGCGGCGTTCCCAGGGTGCTCCGCGGTTGTGGGTGGAAAATGGCAGCCTCCTCTGCGGGTAGTTGGTTCGGTGGGATCCTAGCGTCCCCTCGGCCTCTTGCTTTTTCCAGACGCTCGTGGCTGGCACCCACATCCACACACACACACACAAAATCAGGTAGAGCAGCAGAATAAGGCGTGAAAGGCTCTATCGGGCTCCGCATAGCCTCTTTACCGGTGTGGAAGCTACGCGGATCAAATTGCGCTTTCAATGGGAACGTCTCCCTACACCTCCTCACGCCCCTGAGCGTTAGTCCATTAACGGCTTCCCGAAGGAGAGTGGGTGCGGCTGAACCCTCCCCTGACTGATAGGATTCCGTTCTCAGGCAGCTGTGGGAGGGAGGAGGGCAAAGTTGACACGCCTGCGCTCCGGCCTGCCTGTTGCTCTTTAGGAAGACGGAAGAGGAAGAAACCTCGCTTCCTTAGGTTTCGGAAGCACCTTGGATCCCCGAGTATTTCCCACCCATTGAGACGTCACCTTCCCAAGCTTCTTGTCCCGCCCTGACTTCCTCTCCCGGTGCTCCGCCCCAGGAAGATTCACCCTGGGATCCCACCCGAGAATGACTGAGGGCCTGCCGCTCGGCGTGAGGGTCTTGGGCTTAGCCTGGCAGATCACTTCCCACAGCAAAACGACCCACTGCTCGTTATTAGAGATTCGGGCAGGTGGGTCTGTGGGGTGCAGGATAAAAGCCTGGGGCAAGGGGGAAGGCCTCCCGGAGGAAGCCAAGGAACACAGACTGGACTGTGAAGAATGGAGGTTCCAGAGGAGGAGAGTGGAGTACGTTACTCCAGGGATGGGAGGCACAGACCCAAGAGTCCAGCCGCCTTCCAGGTCTTTACTACCTCCCGCTGGTTGAAACTAATTTTTCCCAGTTTTGCTGCCCCTCTACAGTGACCCCACCAAATGCACCCCGTGGTCAGAGCCAGAAACGTGGGAGTTAGCCTTGGCTCCTGCCCTCCAGCCTACCCATTTCCTACCCTCAGAGTAAAATCTCCGACTTCATCTTGATATTCAAATCTCCCTGACCTGACTCCAGGTACCTTCTCCACTGACTCCTGATAACCTCACTCTTGTGCACTTACCCTGCATTTCATTCATTCTAGACTCCTGTTGATCCTAACTCAACTTGCTAGTTCTTGCCTCTGTGCTTTTACAGGTGCTGTTCCCGCTGTCTTGAATGCCATTCACATCTCCCCTGCCCCCACCACTTTGTTCATCTGGTGAACTCACTTTACCCCCAAATTCCCCCAACCAGGCACAGATAAGCAAGTCTCCCTTTTCTAAACCACAGAATCTCATACTCATTCCACTACTAATCTCACCTTTCAATCCACTACTGTTTTTTAAGCACCTACTGTGAGCAAGGTCTGCATTTTCTGAGTTGGATGTCCACTACTCTGTATTTGTTTGCCTGTCTCCCTCTGTGGTGAGGAATGTTGTTCACTTCTGAAGCCCTAGTGCTGTGCCCACTCCCTGGCACACAGCAGAGGTCCAATTACTGTTTCTTGAAATGGAAGCAGATTCAAGGGAAAGACAAAAAGTTCCAAAAAGACCTTTGAAGAAAAACCCTGGGCCTAGAAAGGGCGATAAAACAGTGCCCTGATGAAGTAGATGGAAAGGCTGGCTCCTGTAATGACAATGGAAGAGTTTGCTCAATATGATGCTGGTGATTTCCTACAATTAATTGACTCCTGTGAAAGGAAAGAACCCATCTAACCTAGCTCACCCAGAGAAATGTTCTTCTCCCACGGCATTTTCCACAATTTCCATCTCTGAGCTTCTGTACTTTGTTGTATTCTGAGTGATAGCAACTCCCACAACCGAGCAGCAATCAGGTTCTCAGAGACCAGCAGGGCTGAAAAGGGGTCACCAGCCCCCATCTTTGGGCTTTGAAATGAGAACACTTTGTTCCAAAGAGCTGACACTACGGGACACCCACTTGTTCCTGTGGACAACTCATCCATCCTTTAGAAGACAGTGTGCGGGAGGGAAGCGTGGGTTAGGGTGTCAGAGGAATAGCTCCTGGAAGGCCAAATTAGCCCAGGGATGTGGTGAGTTGGAAAAGAAGAGGCTGTTGCTAGGCCACCAGCTTATATCCCCCTCCCTCTCTCAGGCTGTACTGCCTGCTGGAGAAAAACTGTGAACTTCTTTCAAGGAGTGTGGATGCTTCTGAACCCAGGCACAGGAGAGGCAGAATGTGAGCAAGGACCTTGGAGGCAGGCAGGATGGGTTCAGACTGATGTGCTCTGGCTGGAGAGCAAGCATGGACAAGTCCCTTCCGCATGTCATTTCTTCCTTTGTAATATGAATAACAATACTTGCATCACAGAGTTGTTGTGGAGGTTAAAAGATTCTTAAGAAGAGATGTGTACAGAAAGTACTACCATAACAAAGGGCATGCAGTAATCGTTAGCTGTTGTTCATTCAGTATATTCACTTAGCACCTAAGTCCCAGTACTGTTCTAAGTACCGGTAATAAGGCAGGGAACAAAAGAAAACCTGCCTTTGAATGTCACCTAGCTGGATAAATAAGTGCCTCTGCAAGTGTTAGGTAGTTAGGTGGTTAGGGAAGTGATAGGGAGTGAAGGATAGAGCCTGGATGTCCAGAAGAGCCTTCTTGCTGGGGGTGGGGGCCACAAGTGGCCTAAATGGGGAAGGAAGAGCAGTGAGGCTTAGGGCACAGCCACTGCAGTGGTCCTAAGGTCAGAGTGCCTATTCTGTTTAGGGAATGTCTGACCAATGAGACTGAAGTCAGTTGTTCAGAGGGGAAGTAGTAGGACAGAAGCTTGGAGAGGTGGTGAGAGAGACTGGATCCTTTACGGCCTGTGGGTCATGCTGAGGACTTGGCATAGACTTTTGTGAGATGGGAGCCAGCCACTGGAGAATGTTGAGCAGCAGAATGACATGGTCTGACTTTCATTTGGAAGACAGAAGAGGGAGCATGAGTGAACAGAGAGCCCAGGCTAGAGGCAATGGTGGTACAGTTGTTAGTAGTTTGGACCACCGTATGTAGAACAGCCAGTGCAGTGCCTGCCCAGCACATAGCAGCCCCGTCTTAAGCACCATTTCCTGAGGCTAGCTGTGTGGAGACATGCTCCTTATATCCGTGACCTCATTCAGTTTCCCCAGCTGTGTGGGAGTCCCCACAGGAGGAAACCAGTTCTTGGGTCAGGCCACTGGCCCAGTCCCCCAGCAGGTTCTCCTTCCTTGGTAGGGAGCTTGTTGATGGAAACAGCTTCAGGCAGAGAAGTAAGTAACAGAAACTGAAGCCTGCATTCAGTTCCTTGCAGAGATTGCTCTTTGGTTTCCCAGGGGCCCATTTCAAGGAACAAAGTGTGGGTCCCGTCCCTGTGATCACTGTCCCAGGCAGTCAGAAGGAGCCTGGATGGAGCCCTAGTGATGTCTGGATAAAGATCACCTATCCTTGAACCTGGCCCAGGGCCGGGCTCAGAAGAGGAAACCCCAGTTCACATTTCACTGCCAGAGAGAGGCACCTTGAGAAGAATAGGCCTGGAAGTCCCAGAAGGGTCGAAACAGGGAAAGAAGAGAGGTGACCCCCCCCCCCGCCGAGGGGCCCTGCGCCCGGCTCTTACCTGTAGTCAGGTGCTGCTGCTCGTCCTTCTCCAGCCACTGCTGACGGACTCTGGTCCCCTCCCTGGAAAGTGGTGGCCCTTGTCCCAGCTGGGTTCCTGCTCCCTGGTCAGCTGACTCACCCGGACCTGGGATGGGCCCAAGTAAGTTCCTGCAGCTGGGTCAACCTGCCCGAGGTCACCAGGTTCAGAGGAGGGTTTTGGCCTTAGTCTAGATGTAGAAATGGGGCTAGGGGCTCACAGCTCCTGTGGGGGTGGGGGTATGAACCAGACTTCTTGACCTTGAGGAAATCAGACTTGGATAGGACACCTACTCCTCTAAACATGAAGGTAGTTTGATGGGTCTTAAAAAATGGCCATACCTTGTGACCTAACAATTCCTCTTCTAGGGATTTGTCATAAGAAAATAAGTAGGGTAGGGTGGGGTCTCAGGGCCCATCACTTTGTTTCTTGTAATAGGGAAATCTAGAAATCTCCAAATGCCCATCATCAGGGTCAGTTAAATAAGGTGTCTTTGGAAGATCAGAAAGCCATCAACGTCATTTAAAGAAGCAATGAGGCATCCTGTATTACATCCTGTAATACAAAGTCTGTATTCTTGGTTGCTGTAACACATTACTACACAACGATAAATGCAAAGTTCTAAAAAGATGGTGATTAAGAAAAAACACAAGGATTACGTGTGTTTTTCTTATCAGTATTGTTTTAGTTAGAGGAGTTTGAAATATGTTTTATAACTTTTTTTCTCATCAAAATTACGCTTTCCATTTTTCATTGCCTGTTTTAGTAAATGTGATCAGTAGTCACCTAGTAACACAAATGAGAAAACTTAGACACATCTGAGATCTCTACTTCTTTTATACTTCCTACATCTAAATCAGTGGCCAAATCTTATGGTGCATGTCTATGAATGATGAAAAGAGCTTTATTTTTTCTTTTTTTTGCTTATTTTGTAAGGTTTTAATTTTTTTAACTGTTTATTTTGTACTGGAATATAGCTGACTGACAGTGTTGTGACGGCTTTGGGTACACAGTGGAGTGACTCAGCTGTACGTACACACGTGTCTGTCCTCCTCCCGGCTCCTCTCCTGTCCAGGCCGCGTGGCGGTTAGCAGAGTCCCCTGCTCTGTGCAGGGTATCCTTGTGGGTTTTCCATATTTTAAATGTGGCAGTGTGTGCGCGTCAGTCCTGGGGCTCCCTGGCTGTCCACTGCCTGAATTCTTCCCTTCTGGTAACCAACCATGTGTTTGTTCTCTTATGAGTCAAAACAGCTTCAATTTACTATGGACCTACAACCACAAACTGTGCAAGCTCAGAAAAGGCAAAATCATTAAAGAACCAAAAACAAAACCAAAAAATTCGGTAACCCCTCTCAACAGTATCCTGGTTTTTAACATAATAAATAGTATAGACTTATATAATTTAATTATATCAATACATAATATTTATAATTTTAATATATATTTATAAATAAAATACAAAATATGGTCTCATTTTTTTTTAAAAAGCCACAAGGAAATGTTCTGGCAACATATTGAAAAAAAAATCAGTATTATGACGGCCATCCTGTGTTTTGTTTTCATTGTTTAAAAAGTAAATATGCACGGAAAACTGTCTGGGTGGTCATATCCTAAAACACTAGAAATTTGGATGGTGGGATTGTGGGGATAGGCTTTGATTTGTATTTCTGTGTCTGTTTCAAGGTGATGGGGTTTTCTTTTGAAGTTAGTTTTTGCTTTGAATGTTTATGATTTTTGTAAGGGGGGATCAAATTAAGGTTAATTGTTTTAAAAAGGAATTTAGATGGGTTATCTCCAAGAAGGAGAACTAACGGGCTCAATGCTGAGGTGGGAGGGGATTTTTTTTTTTTTGTACTAGCACACTTTTTGTGCGTTTTAAATTTTGAAAAAAATTTAATGTATTTGACCATCCCCCCAAATAATCATGTAAAATAAACAAAAAGCAGGGAAGAATTTAGCTGAGGTCCTGGTGGGTTGGGTGGCGCAGAGGTGACTGTCACACCTGGTGCCTGGGCAGTCCCGGGAGGAATGATGCAGGGCAGCCGCCCAGGGCGGGGTGAACGTCAGGGTGGCTCAGCAGGCCGGGCGGGCCCACGTCACAGTCCCTGTGAGGAGCCTGGACAGGGGGCACTGGGGCGTCAGATCCTGGCTGGGGCCCAGAAAGTGTTCAGCCTACGGAGGAGACACTGCCAGCCTCAGGGGCTTATAGCCAAGAGCCCCACACTGAAAGCCAGAGCAGGAAACAGAAGCAGCAGCAAGGATGCAGAGCATAAGACTCCACCACAGGTGCCTCACAGTCATTACTTCAGTGGCTCCTGCCATCCCTGCGAAGCAGGCTGAGAGGCAAAGTCCCTCTCTTGAGTGACGCAGCTGCAAAGTGGCTCCAAGGTCCTTTTTTTCCTTCTATAAGACAAATGCACTTGAAGCTGAGGTGTGGACACACCCAAGGGCTGAGCCACAGGGGCCTGAAGTGTGTGGGAGACCGTGGGTGATGGACCCACCTTAGGTCAGGTTTTCAAGTCCTAGGTCAGGTTTTCAAGTCCGAAGAAAAGTAGCAAATAGAGACCCTAACTGAACCATGTGACATCCCCTGCCCTCACCCCCCACCACACACACGTAACTCAGTTCACTCAGTCAGGGTCTAAAAAAGGCTTTTTCGTGACTTCCCTGGCAGTCCAGTGCTTAAGACTGCATGCTTCCACTGCAGCAGGCAGGGATTCGGTCCTTAGTGCAAAACTAAGAACCCACAGCACCGCAAAAAGAAAAAAAAAAAAAAAAAAAACGGTGGGGGAGGGGCAGGCTTTTCAAGAAGATGGAGGAAGAAACCAGCCCAGAAGGGTGAGGAACTTGCCTGTGGTCACACAGCATGTCTGTCCACACAGATCTGGGACAAGATCTATGTCCCCTCACCCCCACCTACATGCAGGGTGCGCCCTCTGTGCCCTGGTGTTTTAGCCACCTCCAGCTGACTTCTCTCCTATCGCAGTCACCAAGAAGAATTGATACTTTTCTGTAGCATGCCCTTGCTCAAAGTCTTCAGTGGTTCCCTATTGAATATAGTCCCTCCTATATTCATTGGAGGGACTGATGCCGAAACTGAAGCTCCAATACTTTGGACACCTGATTCGAAGAGCCGACTCGTTGAAAAAGACCCTGATGCTGGGAAAGACTGAAGGCAAGAGAAGAAGGAGACGTCAGAGGATGAGATGGTTGGATGGCATCACCAACTCAATGGACATGAGTTTGAGCAAACTCTGAGAGATGGTGAAGGACAGGCAAGCCTGGCGTGCTGCAGTCCATGGGGTGGCAAAGAGTCGGACACAACTGAGTGACTGAACCACAACTGAAGGGAGAGAGGGAGGGTCAGGATCAGGACTAAATTCGCAGCCTGACATTAAGACTCCATGGCCCATCTCATCATCATTACCACTTCAACCTTGTTGCCCCAGCACTCCTACCTCAGCCAGGCTGCAAGCCTCTCCACTCTCACCTCAAGCTTCCCTACCTCTGCCTTTGCTGCTATTTCTCCTGGAATGCCTTCCCCCTGCCCCCACTCCAAGCTCCTCTTCCAGGAAGCCTCCGTGATCACTCCCATCCAAGTGGCCTGTCTCGCTTCTGAACTCTGGATCAGACTGTGCTGTTCCATTCTGTTCCTTGATAGTAATCATCTTGTATTGTTCATGTGTCCTTTTAAATTTTTTTTATATTTTAAGCATGTGCACTCTTGGTCGCTCAGTCATGTCTGACTCTTTGTGATCCCATGGACTGTATCCTGCCAGGTTCTTCTGTCCATGGGAATTCTCCAGGCAAGAATACTGGAGTGGGTTGCCATGCCCTCCTCTGGGGCATCTTCCCAACCTAGGGATTGAACCCAGGTCTCCCACATTGCAGGCAGATTCTTTACCATCTCAGCCACCAAGGTGGCTAGCCACCAATTAGAGCCTAAGTCTTGAGGGTAGGGCCTAGTTATTAGATCTACAGTGGCTATTTTCAAAATGAAAACTAGAACCTGTGGTCTGACCAGGATATGTTTCTGCTTTGTTATACACTCGCATAACCATCTTCAAAAATCTAAACCATTGGTATCCAATATGCACCATACACTCAGAAACTCTGTAACAGCACCCTTCACGGATCAGCCAGTAACACCCCTTCCTGCTGAGCCCAGAGGCAGCTCAGAATTCTCTCAGAATAATGTGGCTGGTAACTAATACCATCTGGATTTGGACTGTGAGATGAAACCTCTGTGCCGTCTGGAATAGGCACTCCTTGAGAGCAGGGACTTGTCTATGGGGTTCTCATCCATAGGGCCAGCACCCTGCCTGGCATATAATAGGCTCTCAGTAAGTATCTATTGAGCAAATGAATGCCCTCCTAGAAAAGTCGATCACAGATATAAATGTAATGACTAACTCATTTAAAAGATGGGCTGGGCTGGGGCATCAGATCTCTGTCTCAGATCTACGACGTTGCACAAGTTACTAAACCTCTCTGGGCTTCAGTCTCCACGTCTAAAAATGGAGTAGTGGGACCTGCTTTACCAGCTTGTCATGAGAATTAAATGAATCATATGCAGTGCTTAGGACATAGCTGACACTCCATAAACGTGTTTCCAAGTTCCTCTTGGAAGGAATCCAGCTACAAGTTACTGAAACAAAAGTCAACTGGTTCAAGTGAAAACAGGAGGTTTTTTCATGGAAGAAGGGCGAATGGCTGCTGGGCAGAGAGAAGTGCCAACTGCATACTTCTACCCTCTGCCTAGAACCGGAATGGTGTAGAAAACCCGGGTTAGGTCACCACAGCTGCATCAGTACCGCTAAGTGGTAACAGGAAGTGCTCCGCCTGCACGTGGGACGCTCTGCTCTCGCGTTGATCTCACGCTGTTCCCCGCAGCCCCCGGATGAGGAGGGTGGCGCACCCTGCCTAAGGCCAAACAGCCCGAGTGTGTGAACAGGCCCTGGCTGTGAACTGAACCTAGCTGTCAGGGCTCTGGAAGTCTTCCCCATCCCCACATAGCTGAGTCATGGATTTCCCAGGTGGGAGCTGAGGGCCAGAGGGCTGACTCCCTCATGCTTCACCCCATTTAGCTCTACTTAGCCCCTTGCTTGGAAGACAGGCACCGGCCAGAGACCCCTTACAATACCACCCCCTCAAAAGATACCCAAAAGTGATATCTTAAAGGGGGCACAGCATATTGTATGGCTGTGGAATCCCAGCCTGCCTGGGCTAAAATCTCTATGCTTAGGCCACTTGAGCTTAGGCCGCGTGAGAGGTCACTCCACCTCTCTGGGCCTCAGTTTCCTTACCTTTGAGAATGATTTCACTTTGTATTTATTAGCATAAAGTATGCAATGACACGGGGCCCATGGGAAGAGCCAGCTAAATTTGAATTGTTATAATATCCACGTTATTGAATTTTTGTTTTATCCAGGTGAGAAAAGTGTATCCATTACTGCTTTAAATGTGATCAGAGATCAAATAAACAAATTACTTACATCCTTTCTGGACCATCCATCCAGGTTGGAGCTTCTCCCAAGATAAGCTTCCAGCAAGTGGGAAGCTGAGGTCCCCAGATGGCCCACTACTGTGGCGGCCCCACCATCTGGGCCCTCGCTTCCTCTAATATTCCCCTTGAATCCTGTATTTCTCCAAGGGCACTGACCCCAGCCACCTGCAACAGAGACCTCTGGGTAGAGAACACTTGTTAAAAAGACAGATCCCAGGGCACAGCCAGGCTTGCTGCACCCTACTCTACCTTTGACTCACCTCTCCAGGTGACCGGGACACAACCCATAACGTGAGAGCTAACGTCTTTCTCCTTCCCGACCCAGTTTCTTCTCAGATCCAGTGCCTACAGTGTGCTAAGCATGGGGCAAGGGGCTTTCCACCCCTTACCTCCTTGAAACTCCTAAAACAGGACCACTGGGGTGTTGTGACAAGTAACTGAGACTCGGACAGGTATGTGGAGGGCCCATGATCACGCGTGGTAAGCCATGGAACTGGGATTTGAACCCAGGATCTGTCTGCTTTCCCCTTGCAGGTTGTGGCGGCTGTGCCACCCTCATTAGCCTGGCCCTGGGTCTAACTTGGTAATTTGCTGGTGAAAGTTGGTCGCAGCAGCCAAGCTTCTTGACCAGAGGCACAGGCGGAGCATCTAAACACACACAAGCAACTTGGGGATAGGGGAAGTGTCAGCATTTGGGCTTGAGGAGGGGAGTCAACCAGAGTTTGTGATCGCCCATCAACAGAAACTGGCTGTGGGTTACTTAAGCAAGAAAGGAACTTATTAAAGGTTACTGGGGAGCCCTTCACCTCTAAGTCAGTCAGCAAGTCCAGCGTGGAAGTCTTATGGCCCAGATCACCTCTCAGCCCCTAATCACGGGACACTGACATGGCCACCCATCTCATTGACTCCCAGACCTGGCCAGTCCCTGCAGAACCTCTGTCCCTGGTGACTCCAGACTCTGGATGTAGGCATGGCCAAAGTGGGTCTGTGTGCCCCTGTCTCCTTGGGTCATGGATCCCCCAAAGTTTTGCACTGGGGGCATGTGACTGGGGGAGTCTTAGTCGTGTGCCCAGCCCTCACTGCAAAGCATGTGGTAAATTAAGGGTGCTCTGTTGGAAGTATCAGTGTTGTTCGGTTGCTCAGTCATGTCCAGCTCTTTGCGTCCCCGTGGACTGCATGCAGCATGCCAAGCTTCCCTGTCCTTCACCCTCATTAGTATAATGTCATTAGGTGGGGCATTCACCAGACACAAAGGCGGCTTGAAAACAGGGCATCTGGTAAGAATGCACATGTCCACTAACCCCAGGGGTGGGTGGTCGAAGACCCACCCAGTTCTGAGGGCTGCCATGAACCAGGTGATGCGCCAGGTGGTTCACATCTGTCAGCCTCCATCCTTGTCTACAGAAATAATGCCGGTTTACCGATGAGAAAGGTCAGGTCCAGGATCACAGGAGGCATGAGCGCTGTTGATCTGGGTCCATCAGACCTGAGCCAGGGCTGGTGACCACCACCAGGACGTAGGTCACTACTTTTTGCTTCCTGTGAGGGGACCAACCCCACACCTCCAGCTTGCACGTGTATAATTCCCCTACTTTCTGCATGCCTCTGAGCTTTGCAGGATGGTCCCTCAACATCCCTGGGAGGGAGGCAGGCAGGGTATTATTATCCCATCTTATAGGTGGGAACCCAAGTCAGTGAAGGGATTTGTCTGGCTCAGAGAGCAGCCATGAGAGGTCTGAGGGTCTCCCCGCACTGGTCTTCTCTTACTAACTCTCTGCTCCATTTCCTGGAGAAGACTGGCTTTCCTTCTGAAGAGAGCTTGGAGAGCCAGCTGGGAACACCCCTTTTCCCTGCCTTTGCCTGGCAGAGAGCCAGCTTCTGGGGAAGGCTGTGGGGTGGAGGTGCATGGGCCCTAGTGCAACTCGGGGAGGAGAAGGAAGGCAGAAAGAGCCCTAGAATGTATGTCCAAAGCCCCACTTCTCCAGTTGCTTGAGTTGCTTTGCTAAAGAATCGCTCTCCTCCAGGGCCAGAAAAATGTCCCCAGTCCCTTCAGCCCACCCAGAGATATCTCTTCCAGCCCCTTACAGTAGGGCTTTGCTAGCCGATTACAAAACACATGGGAACTGTGGCCCATCTTCCTGGACAGTGGATTTTTATAGGAGGTTTTATGATCTTCATTAGGTATTGAAACATCTTCCCAGTCTTCGCAATTTTCACACTCACTGTGTACCACCTGTACCAGTCAGAACGCGGATGGGGCTGCAGCTGCGACAGCAGGAAGGATAGCGCAGAAGGACCTCCAGCTGAGGGACCCCCTATAGGAAGCCCACCAAGAAGTCCAGCAGACTTCGACTTACTTAGGTACTTAGGTAGCAAGGATTTAATCACATGGCCACACAGTTGCACACAAGGCTGGGCGCATTACAAGATATTGTTGGAGCTCTGTTACAAAGGAAAAGGGGAGGGTGCTTACTGGGTGGACAACAAGCAGTTTCTGCCACTCGTGTCAAGATGTGCTAAGATCCAGCAAAGGGCCAACTCCGCTTCAGTCGGTCCCCGCTGGGCCCGAGACACCGCAGGTATCCAGCCTGGGCATTTGGCATCATACACCCAGAGCCAGATATCTATCAGTCTGTGCTGACAGGAGAAATCCCTCTGCCTAATCACCGCAGGGCCAGGTATTCTGCAGCTGGAAATGCCCCTATAGCCCAGAGCCCACTGAAGTTCTTGGGACCAGTCCTTCCCAAACTGTTCACCTTGTGCTACCTTGCCTTTTTCTTGGAAACCCCAATAAAGGCTGTGGCTTAAGCATTCTCCCCTCCCCCTCCTGACTACCCTGTGTTTTTGCCACGCATGGCACGTATGTTTCCTGTCTCTAGACTTGTGCATGCATAGAACCTTTGTTTCCCTGAGCCTCTCCTCTGCCTGCTCCGTGGCCACACCTGATGAACCATCTCATAAAAAGAACACAAGACAGGTCTCCAGAGACTGAACATCCTCCACCCCATTTCTCAGTTCTACCTTGGTTCTGCTTTCTGGAGAAATGTACTAGTCAAGGGAGGAGCGGTCACACACACTGCATTACAAACCATCCAAGTCTCAGCGGCACCGGCATATCCATCAAAAGTCGGTGGGGCTCTCTGGTCACCTCTCCCAGGGCCCAGGCGACGGAGCAGCCACCACCTTGGAGGCTAGCAGAAGCCACGATGGAGGAAGAGCGTCTTCACCTGGCAATTGCTTCTGCTCCCATGTACCTCATTGGCCAGGGCTAGACAGATGACCCCACTCGATCACAAGGGAGCAGGAAGTGCTATCTCCCCACGTGCCTCGAAGGCAGCGCCTGGGAAATAACATGGAGAATGACCCTAAGGACCACCTCAGGTCTCTGTTTGGGGGGTCACCATGTGGCTGTGGTCACCTGTGCAGGGGCAGAGGGAGCCTCTGTGTCCTGGATGTGGGGGTGGGGCCGCACTGAGTCCAGCCAGGGACCTACCTGGCGTGGGGGGCTGAAGAGAAGAAAGATATCTGACAGCCCCGAGCCTGCAGCTGTCAGGCCAGACAGGCCTTCCAATCCACCAGGTTCCTCTTCTGCAAAATTGAACCTATACTTCTCAAACAGCAGTTATGGTGAAGAGAAATTAAAATACACAAGTAGCATGGGGAAATGTGCCCTTTATATTCCCAGCAGCCTTTCATGAAAGGAAATACTTTTCAGTGGAACACACTTTGCCCTACTGAGCCCTTTGATGAGTTCGGGTGGGCAAACTTGAGAGCAGAAGGTTGGCAAAGAGAGGCTTAGGGGAGGCAAGGGGCTTATTTTAAGACTGTGTTTATAAAGCATAAAATATCCCTAAGATTTCTTTGAGGGTAACCTTATCTATTGGGGATGATTTGGGGGGAATCAATGGAGATTGTGGGGCATCCGGGCTTCCCTAGTAGCTCAGCTGGTAAAGAATCTGCCTGCAGTGCAGGAGACTCTGGTTCTATTCCTGGGTCAGCAAGATCCCCTGGAGAAGGGATAGGCTACCCAGTCTGGTATTCAGGGGCTTCCCTGGTGACTCAGACAGTAAAGAATCTGCCTGCAATGCTAGAGAGGTGGGTTCAATCCCTGGGTTGGGAAGATTCCCTGGAGGAGGGCATGGCGACCCACTCCAGTATTTTTGCCTGGAGAATCCCCATGAACAGAGGAGCTTGGTGGGCTACAGTTCATGGGGTCGCAAAAGAGTCGGCCACGACTGAATGACTAAGCACAGCACAGCACAGCCTTGGGGCAACCAAGCCCCACCTCCCCCTCAACTGCCCCTTTTGAAACTGGGAACAAACCAATTGTTCGTATAACGGGAAGGGAAGATTCAGGGGTTTCTGTTGCAGTCCACAGGATGGGGAAGCAAAAGGAGGGAGGCAGGAGAGGGAAGACAGCAAGATGACAGCCACTGGGAGGAACATAATAGCCAGAGAGGTCCCCTGGGGGTGTGAAGACCGCAGTACGGTACTCTGAGAATAGGCTGAGGCTTTGAAGCTGTGATGTGATGTAAGCCCGGGTTCCTCCCCGCACCTCACGCCTTGAGCAAACTTCCTCTGATGACAGGAGGCTCGCTGCAGCACAGCGGTCACTCAGCATGCTGCCGTGTGTTGTTCATGTTTCATCAAAGCCAACTTGTGGACAGGGAGGCCCGTTCTGCCTCCTGGGCTGAGAGTGGAGAGAAAGCATATCAAAAACCAGATCCTGATCCTGCCCAGCACAAAGAGACACACCGATAAGGCTTGGACGTACTCTTCCGGAAGCCTCCCGTGGCCAGCCCAGTGTGGTGGGCTTGTCTGAGCAGAGAAATGGGGGACAGGGCAGCAGAAAGACAAGAAAGAAACTTCCTGAGACCAGCAGTCACCTCGTTAATCTAGGGGTGCAGGCCATTTGGCAGATAGGGCAAACTGAGTCCTGGGGGGATCAACTTTCCCACAGTTACCCAGCCAGCCAGCAGAACAGCCAGGGAGGAGGGAAAGGGGAGCACAGAGAAGGGGAGGCCTTGCCCAAGGCCATATAGCAATTCCAAGGCAGAGCCAGGATGCAAGGACTCCAGAGCCCATCTCTTCCAGCTGCCGGCCTGGGAAAGCTGCCCAGCCCTTTTACCCACTTTTTGCCTCATGCCAGGGGAGAGGTTGAGTGGTGGGGTGAGGAGAGGTAGCGTGATTTAAGAAATCCACTCCAGCCCAGACACTACGACTGAACCAGTCCCCCTTGCGCCCTGGCGGGAGCAGCCATCCCCCTACATTGACAGTATCTGCAAGGACAGCCATACTCTGGGTGGGACACCAGACCTGGAGCTCAGCCTCCTGCAGGCGTGATCTCATTGAACCCTCAGGCAGCCCTGAGAGGTGCCTCTGCTGTTTTCAATTTTTCTAGAGAGGAGACTGGGGTGAGCTGGACCGAGCCCTCGGAGCAGTCCAGGGCTCCAACTCCAAGCGGGAGGGGCCTGACTGGGACTGACTGGGAGTGGGTCGGCGGGGGTGGAGTTGGGGTGGTGCGAGGGTGGGTTCCCCAGCCCGGATGCACCCTGGCTGGAGCTGCAGAGCTGCGAAGCTGAGCAGGAAGGAGGGAACAATGGACTGAGGCCTCAGCGGGGCTGCCGGCTTCCGGAGCCAGGGTGGGGCCAGCTGGGGTCAGGCCAGAGTCTGGCTGCCGAAGATTGTAGGAAAGAGGTCCCTGCGCAGGAGACTAGCAAGATTAACATCGTCTGAGCACTCACATGTGCCCGGACATGTGTTCACTGCTTTAGGTGGAGTTATCTCCTGGAGTCTTTACTTTGTTACTATCCCCATTTTGCAGATGAAGAAATCGAGGCACAGAGTTTAAATAAAATAACCAAGGTTAAGTAAGGGGTGAAAGCAATAGTTGAACCTGAGCGGTCTGGCTCCAAATCCTATGCTCTTGACCACCATAAACTTGATTCACACACACACCCTACCTCCTTACACACACATTTTCTTGTAAATTTCCTTTTTTTTTTTTCACTTAAAGCTTTCTATGTCATAAATACAGTCCTCAGTTGTCCTTGTTGGAAGTCCCAACAAGCTGGGAAGATGTCCTTGCACCCAGCCCCCTACCCCACGTCTTTCCCACTATTTGAAGGACCTGATTTCCATTTCCACCATAGGTGCCCTGTCCTTGGGGTAGGCCTGGTTCCTCAAATTTAAATTGGCGATAACATCAGGGATGCGCCAGTGGCTCCTGTGTCCATAGGGCTCTCCTGGCAAGAATACTGGAGTGGGTTGCCATTTCCTTCTCCAGGGGATTTTCCCGATTCAGGGATCAAACCCAGGTCTCTTGCATTGCAGCCAGATTCTTTACCGTCTGAGCTACCAGGGAAACTCAGTGGGTGCTTAAGCCCCTCCTAATCTATATCAGATGCCCCTCCATCACCCCCAAGAGATGCACCATCTACATAAAATTATGTGCTTATTATGCAAAGGAAGCCTTACCCAGCCTCCTTACCACCCCAAATCAGACTAGTGCACCCAAGTCCCCCCACTACAGAGAATTCCAGAGACAGCAGGGTTGGTGGGTTCATGCTTGCTGGGTTCCCAGCTTTGAACACTAGATAAGGAAACACTGCTGGGTTCTTAGGATCTGGCTGGGTGAAGATGTGGCCCTTCCCAGAGTGGAAAAAGACATGGGAAGATCCAGCCTGGCTAGCAGTGGTGGCTCCAGAATCCACAGAAGGCAGGGTAGCTGGAGCAGGTGGAGGCGCTGGCCTGGGGCTTGCATTTTATACAAGATTAAGGCATCAGATTGGCACCGTCAAGGACTGGGAAGGCCCATGCCCAACTGAGACTCAGTACAGCAGAGATGAGGCCGGGGATGAGGTGGCTTGTTAAAGCCACCCCACTACATCTGCTGGGAGAAAGTCCTTTCCCAAAGAGGCTGATGGAGCTTCTCCTCCAAGAATGATGAACCAGCTGGAGGCCCCATCCCAAAGTCCCCTTGGGTACTCACAAGATCAGCTGGGAGCACTAGATGGGGAACCAAGATCTTACCTGAGCTCATCCATGCCGGGGGCTGCTGAATGACCTTGGACCAGTCATTCTCCCGCTCTGGGCCTCCAGCTTCCCCGCCCCAACACACCAGGGGCCTCCAAGGACTCTTCCCACTCTTGACAGGTGGTCTGACAATAGCACTTCCCCTTCTGGGGCCACCTGAGCAGCCAGGTGGATGATCTGGTATGTCACCTCTCTGAACCTTCATTTCATCACCAAATATTATTTTCCAAAGACGGTTATAATTTGGGGGTCACCCGGCATTCACTTCTTATGGTATCAACCTCAGATTTTCTTCAGGGGAAGCCTCCTCCCCCACCTCAGCCTTGGGCAGTGGGTGGAGTTGAAAGTACCCCTAACTACAAGGGGACAAGAGTGACTAAGCCAGGCCCAGACTTGCATTCCATCCCCTGAGCCTCCAGTGAACTGTCCAGAGGGTAGTCACTTAGCCCTGTCCCAGTCACTGACAGTTGGGCTTAGGATTTATTCCAAATGTTGAGAAGAATGGGAGCGTCAAACCTGAGAGGGCTGGCTGCTGGAGTTGCTGGCAGCTGTCCTGCCTCTACTGGAAATGGAGCCTTTGCAGAGAGGCAGAGCTGGGGGCTAGGACATCAGGGCTTGGTGCTGCAGCCTGATCCCTCCAGTCCGGGGTGTGTGTGTGTGTGTGTGTGTGTGTGTGTTAGTCACTCAGTCGTGTCTGACTCTGCAATCCCATGGACTGTAGCCCACCAGACTCCTCTGTCCATGGAATTCTCCAGGCAAGAATACTGGAGTGGGTTGCCATTCCCTTCTCTAGGGGATCTTCCCAACCCAGGGATCGCACCCAGCTCTCCTGCATTGCAGGCGGATTCTTTACTGTCTGCGCCACCAAAAGGGCCCCAGTCCAGCTATGCTTGAAGCCAATTGCCTATTCTTAGGCTTTCTACATCCAGGAGCCAATAAAGTACCTTTTCCACTTAAGCCAGTTTAAAGTGGGTTTTTGGTGCTCACAATGCGAACAGTCATGACCATTTTGGATTTACTTGATACTGTGCCAACCCAGTATTCTTGCCTGGGTAATCCCATGGACAGAGGAGCCTGGCAGGCTACAGTCCATGGGGTCACCAAGAGTCAGACACAACTCAGTTACTTCCACTTTTTTTTATGACGTTATCAATTGTAAGATTTTTAAAGAAAATACATCTATTTAGTAACTTTGGTGAAAAAGGCATATCAGGTGTGCCCTCTAAAAAACTTACAGTAGTGTATTTTATTTCTAAAATTGCACATCATGGTCACTTTGGTGACCTGATCAAAGATTAAAGTTCTTCACATTCTTTGGATGAATTTGGCAAGTTTTGTTTTGCCTGGGTGACGATAGCCTTCTGAACACTCAATAACATTCTATTTCCATGTGGCATCATTTTAGAAGCCACTGTAAATGATAATTAGGGATTCAATCTGATAAAATTCCATCAGGCTTGATCTCAGCCATCCTAGGAACTGGCCAGAGACAGTGAGGACACCTAACTCTCCTTCCGCCTGCTGGCTGACATGTTCCTTTGGACATCAGTTGTCAGACACATCCTCATTCCAGAGACAGGGAGATGCGTGTGTGGGACCCATGTGTCAGAACTAGTTACAATTGTAACTGTGAGACATTTCCTGTGGGACAGACACGAAGCCAAGCAGAACAAGGGTGTGACCTTGGGCAATGATCATCACCACTCTGTTCCTCCACTGCCACATCTGTAAATGAGAATAATAGCTTCACAGTGTGGTTAGGAAATTTAATGGAAAAAAAAATCAGTCATACTCTTGGAATTTTGGGTACCAGAATTTTCCAGTAAGTATCAGGTATTATTATTTTTTTTCATTCTCACAACTACTCTTTCAGATCAATATGATGATCCAACTTTATGGTTTAGGACACGGAGAACAGGGACAAGAAGAGTCACGTCCAAGGCTGACTCATCTGAGAAGGTGGTGGATCTGGGACTCAAAGCCAGGCCTGTCCAGTACCCAGGCTTATGTCTCTAACTAACGCCATCTAGACCTCCAGCCAGCAGCTGGGCTCCTAACCCCAGAGGTGCAGGGTTTGCCGGGGGTGTGGGCCAAGGGGGACTTGAGGGTTCAGTTCTTAGACGGGGCAGGGAAAGGTCACATTCGCTCACCAGCCACCATCACTGCCCACACCACTGCTTTAGCCTGACTTGTGGAATCCTTGACCCAGGGACTTATCCAAGGCCATACCGGCCAGGGAGTGGCAGGGCTCGGGCTGGAGCCCCTGTTCTCTTGTCTCCTCGTAAGTTCCTCATGTTTCACTGCCCCCCCCCCACCCAGACCATCCCAGCACAACGTCTTTCAAGAAGCCCCTTGGCCACCATAGTCCATGTCCACGTTTGCTGTGTCTTGCTCTGGCATTTCAGACATGGACTTTGGAGTTGGGCCAACCTTGGATTTGAACCCCTTTCCTGTCACTTATTAATGTAATCCTGGGCTTTTTTTCCCTTCCCTTTCTGAACCTCAGTTTCTTCACCTATAAAATGGGCTACAGAAGCCCATCTTGTGGAGTCGATGTGAAGTTTCGGGCAAAACTTTCTCACTACTCCCTCCTCTGCAGCATAATTATTGTCATTAATAATCACGAAATAAATCATAAGAATAATTACCAGAAAAGAAATTCAGAGTGTGGAAAGTTTCTTTATTGGACTTCACATATATATAATTGTAGCAGTGAAAAACAACAAACCAAATCAACAAATATGGTATTACAGTACAAAGAAAGGAAAAGTGATGAATTAATATTTCTGTCACAGGGTGGGATGTTTCAAAAGAACAGCATGTATATTATCTATGATGAAGCAGACCACCAGCCCAGGTGGGATGCATGAGACAAGTGCTCGGGCCTGGTGCACTGGGAAGACCCAGAGGAATCGGGTGGAGAGGGAGGTGGGAGGGGGGATCGGGATGGGGAATACATGTAACTCCATGGCTGATTCATATCAATGTATGACAAAACCCACTGAAAAATAAATAAATAAATAAAGGAACAACAACAAAAAAAATTTCTGTCACAGTAATGTCTTTTTTCTGTTTGCAAAAATAAAGTGTGAACCCAGTAAGTCTGGCGTGTGATCTGCACGTGCAGTGAAAGCATGAGGTCACGTGGGCTCTGTGGCTGCCTCTCAGGGTCACAGGGCTATCACTGCTTAGTCACTTTTGCTGTTCAGACTCAGGGGTGTGCGGAACACGGGAGGGCACACCAGCTGTGTCTGGCGTGGCTTAACTGTTACAAACTGTTACCAAACTAGAAACAAATGCCTGTAGTTGAGTCTGGGTGTGTGGGGGGAGCCAAGTGCATAATGAAGTTCTCTGGATTAACTTCCATGTAGAGCACAGTGTTTATTACAGGAAAAGTAGTTTTAAACTGTGCTAATAGCCTGTTATTAAAACTTAACAGTAACCACAGTGACCATTTAGAACCTAGACTTGCAAAAGATTTTTACCAGGAGGAGAAAGTTAATCACTGACTTGGGTTAGAACTGCCAGTGCAGAGTGATAATAAAAAGCAGGAGCCTTTCAGTGGTTTCATTACCGCTTCTCAACTCTCTACAGAAAACACCCCTCATAGTCCACTCTAGGCGGCCTCCCTCGGCCCACCCTCAACAGTCCTCTGTACTCATTTCCAGGTAAGTGTCATTTTGAGGATCACTGCTAGATTTAACCATAGGGCATCCCCAGAGAGGGGTGAATGAGGGAAGGAGGGAGGGAGCCATCACCCGAGTCCCAGGCCTAACTCATTAACAAGCTGTTTGTGTCACAGCCCTCTGTGCTTCAGGGCCTGGGTTATCCCTCCCCTGCTTGCCTGGGCCTGGGCCTAGGGGCAGAAGCGAGTGACCCCGGCGTGCCTGCTGCATCCCTGGGCACCTCTCTAGAAGTGGAGCCCACGCTGGCACAGCCTCGCCCACTGTTCCCTCTCCTGCTCCAGCCACCTGGCTACCGGTAGACCCTGAACGTGCTGTAGTGTGGACGGTGACTGGTTTTAATTTTGTATGATTCCATTTTCTCTCTTCTCAGAATATCAGTTACTTCTTTTAAAAAGTTGTCAACGCCTTCCCTAAAACAGAGGTCCCTGACCTCCAGAATCTAAGGTGGAAATGATGTAATAATAATAGGAATAAAATGCACAATAAATGTAATGCGCTTTTGAATCATCCCAAAACTGTCCCACCAACCCCAGTCCAGGGAAAAATTGTCTTCCACGAAACCAGTCCCAGGTGCAAAAAGGTTGGGACTGCTGCCCTGGAGTGTGCAGTATGTCTGCAACTAATCCACGTCCACTTTCTTTTATATTTTTATGTATTGAGGTACAATGGACATATTGATATAACATTACATTACCTGAAGGTATACAGCTTAATGATTTGATACTTGTTTATAAGTCCACTTTCAAATGACACTGTACCACTTCATGGGTACTCCAAGTCCTTTACAACAGAGTGGTCCCAGTTCCTCCCTCCAATCCCTTATAACATTGCTGCCATTCAATTCACTTTTCATATGCTAGAAGCACCCTGTTCACTGTTGCTATTATTACTTTGGACAAAGAATTATCTCTAAGACTAGGTAGGTATACAAGCAACAAAGATTGTATTTTACCTTCATGTCTTCCTTCTCAGATACCTTCCTTCCTTATGCTGATCCGAATTTCCAATTGATATTATTTTCTTTCTCTCTGAAGAACTTCTTTTAACACTTCTTGCAAGGCAGGTCTGTTGTTGTTCAGTCACTCAGTCATGTCCAACTCTTTGTGACCCCGTGGACTGCAACAGCCAGGCTTCCCTGTCCTTCACTATCTCCTGGAGTTTGTTCAAACTCATGTCCATTGAGTTGATGATGCCAGTCTCTCCCTTTCTTCCTGCCCTCAATATTTCCCAGCATCAGTGTCTTTTCCAATGAGTCAGCTCTTCACATCAGGTGGCCAGAGGATTGGATTTTCAGCTTTAGTATCAGTCCTTCCAGTGAATATTCAGGATTGATTCCTTTAGGATTGATTGGCTTGATCTCCTTGCTGTCCAAGGGACTCTCAAGAGTCTTCTCCAGCACCATAGTTCAAAAGCATCAATTCTTTGGTGCTCAGTCTTCATTATGGTCCAACTCTCTGTACATGACTAGTGGAAAAACCATAGCTTTGACTATATGGACCTTGGTTGGCAAAGTGAGTCTCTGCTTTTTAATACATGGTCTAGGTTTGTCATAGCTTTCCTTCCAAAGAGCAAGCTGCAGTCACCATCTGCAGTGATTTTGGAGCCCAAGAAAATAGTCTGTCAATGTTTCCATTTTTCCCCCATCTATTTGCCATGAAGTGATGAGACTGGATGCCATGATTTTCATTTTTTGAATGTAAAGTATTAACCCAGCATTTTCACTCTCCTCTTTCACCTTCATCAAGAGGCTCTTTAGTTCTTTACTTTCTGCCTTTAGGGTGGGGTCATCTGCATATCTGAGGTTACTGATATTTCTCCCAGAAATCTTGATTCCAGCTTGAGCTTTATCCAGCCTGGCATTTTGCATGATGTATTCTGCATAGAAGTACCCTTTCCCAATTTGGAACCAGTTCACTGTTCCATGTCTAGTTCTAGCTGTTGCTTCTTAACCTGCATACAGGTTTCCCAAGAGGCAGGTAAGGTGGTCTGTATTCCCATCTCTTCAAAAAATTTCCACAGTTCGTTGTGATCCACAAAAAGGCTTTAGCGTAGTCAATGAAGCCAACAGATGGTTTTCTGGAATTCCCTTGCTTTTTCTTTTTCTTCAACATCCAATGGATGTTGGCAATTTGATCCCTAGTTCCTCTCTCCTTCAGTTTTTTGTTTGTCTGAGAAAGACTTTATTTCTCCTTCATTTTTGAATGATAATTTTGCTGGATACAACATTTTAGGCTCGTTGTTATTTTCTTTCAACACTTGGATGTCTCACTCCACTCTCTTCTTGCTTTCTGATGAAAAAGCCCAATGTAATTTTCATCCTTGTTCCTCTACAAGTAAGGTGTTTCCCACCATACCCCTCTTTGGCTTCTTTCAAGATTTTCTCTTTTTCCTTGGTTTCCTACCATTTGAATATAAAATGCTTTGGCATTAACTTTTTGGTATTTATCCTGCTTGGTATTTCTTAAGCTTCTTGAATTTGTAGTTTGGTGTCTATCATTAATTTTGGAAACTTGTAAGTGATTACAACTTCAATGACTTACAAGTCATTTCTTCTCTCTTCTTTCTCTTCTCCTGTTTTCTCATTATGTGTACGCCACACCTTTTGTAAATGTCCCATAATTTGTACTTATTCTGTTCTAGTTTTTTTCCACTTTGCATTTTTTTCCAGGTTTATTGAGATAGAGTTGACATACTGTGTAAGTTTAAGGTATAAAATGTGATGATTTGATACACTTAGATATTGCAAAATTATTACAATAGTATTATCTCCATACCATCACTTCACATAATTACCATTTCTTTTTTGTGGTGAAAGCATTTAATATCTACTCTCTTAGCAACTTTCAAGAACATAATACAGTATTGTTAACTTAAACACCATACTTTAGATCCCCAAACTTAATCATCTGATAACTGGATATTTGTACCCTTTGACCAATAAATATCTGTCAATATCCTGAGCCCCAGCCCCCGGAATCCACCATCTTCAGTTCAATTCAGTTCAGTCGCTCAGTCATGTCCGACTCTTTGTGACCCCATGAGCTGCAGCACACCAGGGCTCCCTGTCCAACACCAACTCCGGGAGCCTACCCAAACTCATGTCCATTGAGTCGGTGATGCCATCCAACCATCTCATCCTCTGTCGTCCCCTTTTCCTCCTGCCCTCAATCTTTCCCACCATTAAGGTCTTTTCAAATGAATCAGCTCTTCGCATCAGGTGGCCAAAGTATTGGAGTTTCAGCTTCAACATCAGACCTTCCAGTGAACACCCAGGACTGATCTCCTTTAGGATGGACTGGTTGGATCTCCTTGCAGTCCAAGGGACTCTCAAGAGTCTTCTCCAACACCACAGTTCACAAGCATCAATTCCTTGACGCTCAGCTTTCCTTATGGTCCACCATCTTACTGTCTAGAATTTGGCTGTTAGTGCATACAATTTTAGGATTGCTATGTATTCTCAGTTTGGGGTTCACTCAGCTTCTTAAGTCAGTAAATTTATGTTCTTTTACCAAATTTGAGGATTTTCCAGTTATTATTTCTCTGTATTTTCTGCACTGCACTCCTTCTTCTCTCCTTTTGGGACTCCAGTGACATAAGTGTACCTTGGTCCTGTCCGACAGGCTCCTAGAGCTGTCTGTTTTTCTCACCTATTGTTTCCTTGTTCACACCGTGCAGCTTGTATTGGCCCAACTTCAGGCTCACTGTTTCTTCCTCTGTCATCTCCATTCTGCCACTGTGTCCATCCAATGAGTTTCTTATTTTTGTATTTTTTAGTTCTAAAATGTCCATTTGGTTTTCCTTTATATTTTCTATTTCTTTGCTGAAACATTTTATCAATATTTCTGTTTCAAGAGTGTTCACCATTGCTTGTCAATCCTTTCCCTTCCTTCACTCTTTCTTCTTTTCTTACGATGGCTGCTTTACAGTCCTTGTCAGATAATCTCAACATCCATGTCATCTCGATATTGGGATCTGTTGACTGTCTTTTCTCATTCCAGTTCAGATCTGGTAATATTTGATTTTATCCCGGATTTTTGGGTGTTATGTTACAAGAATCTTTTTCCTTTAAAAAACCTCCTACTTTAGCATGCCTTCAACCTGTTTCAGTTCAGAATGCACATTATGGCTCACTTTTGTGGTCTGTGTGTTTGAATGTCAGTTTAGTTCCAAATTCAGTGCTATTTTGGTCTGCCTGCTGTGTGCTACCCAGAGGTCTAAAACCATGCAGTATTCCACATCATAGTTCAGTTCTCAGAGACTTTCCTGTTAATTCCAGTGGGTTTCATGCATAGGACACCTGAGTGTGTGCCAACTTCATACACAAGTTAAAAGGATCTCTCTCTGTAGCTCCTCCTTCTCTGTAACCCTCCCCAACACTTTGGCTGTGAGGAGGTGAGTGTTGCCCCTGTTAACCTTTGCTTCGTGCGGAGCAAGGAGAGCAACAGGGCTCCACCTTGCCATGGAATGGGGGGTGGGGAGTCCCCTCTGATCCCCTTAGTGAAAGGCAGAACTGAGACCATCTTGCTGTGAAGAAGCCTGGGCGTGTCTGCTGGAGGACAAGAGGCCACAGGAGAAGATTAAGATCCTAAAGTGACACGTTGAAGCACAGCAATGTAATGTAAAATTCTTAAGAGTAGCTTAATATTATTTTCTACTAAATTTTTTTCTAGAATTATTTATATATTTAGGGTACAAGATTTTTGTTATATTTTGTAAAAAAAAAAATTTCTCCATTATGGCTCTTTTCTTTATGGCATTCTTTATGATACAGAAGTTTTGTTCTTTCATTTTTAGGTGGTCACATCTATTATTAATTTCCTTTATGTCTCTTGAGATTTTGTTTCTTAATTAAGCAGGTTCTTTCCAAAGATTTAATCTTATTTTCTAAACAAACAAGCAAACAAACAAACAAAAAATCCCCTAAAAAACAATCTAATCGACTGGTGCAACATGGTGGTAACTGCAGAAGAGCAAGCTAGGAGTTTGAAATAGTTGTCTCTGTGCATGGGCTAGAGTGAGGAGGGGCTGGCAGAAAAGTGCTGCTTTTCTACTGGGACTCTCCCTCACAGTTCCGCCTGAAAGCTACACTGGTAGTATGTCCTGGACCCGACCACTTTCTTACCACCCTCGCTTCTACCCATTGGATCAAGACCTCCCTCATCTCTGGGCTTCCCTGGTGGCTCAGATGGTAAAGAATCTGCCTGCACTGCAGGAGACCTGGGTTCAATCCCTGGATTGGGAAAATCCCCTGGAGAAGGGAATTACTCCAGTATTCTTGCCTGGAGAGTTCCATGGACAGAGGAGCCTGGTGGGCTACAGTTCATAGAGTCACAAAAAGTCAGACACGATTGAGAGACTAACCCACTTTGCCTCATCTCTGGCTTAACCCCAACAGCCAGCCCCTTGGTGTGTGCCTCCCTGCTTACCCCCATTTCAATCGTCTTTTGCTGTGAAATAAACCACTTCTAAACCAGTGTACTAAATCTCACAATTCTTTGGTTTTCCTGAGCTGAGTGAGGTGGTTCCTCAGGGTATGTGATGTTGCTGGGGCTCTGGGCATCTGTGGGCTCCGCTAGATGAAATGAACATCCAGGTGGCTCCTCGACCTGACTGGCAGGTGGCTGGGCCCCAGCTGGGACTGTGGGCTCAATTCTCCTCCAGTATGGCACCACCACAGAGTTTCCAAGAGGAAGGCAGCGGAAGCTGCCAGTCTTCTTAAGGCCTGGGGCTGGAGGTCTCAGAACACCCATCCCACTGCCTGCTAATGGTGCAGTCACAAGGCCAGCCCAGACTCAAGCGGAGTAGAGGAACCACTGGGGTCATCTGGGGAGATCAGCTACCGTGATCTCCTTCAATTTTCCAGTTTCCAGAGACATCTTGTAAAAGCAAAAGACATCACTCCCCTGCTGAAATCCACAATGTCATCACCATGCTCACTATCTGTAATGCTAACATCCTGCCTTACCTGGCTCTTGCTCAACTCTGCCCTGCACACCTCTGCTGTCCCCATGTGGACTTACTGTTTTCCTGGCACCCCTAATTCACCACGCCTCAGAGCCTTCATACTTGCTGTTCCATTACCCCAGCAGTTTTCCTCCCCGCTTTCAGTTGGCTACTCTGCCACTCTCCTCACTGCCGTCACCTTCTGGACACCTGATGCTGTTGATCTGTTCACGTTTAGGGTCTCCACTAGCATGGAAGGTCTTGCAGGTGGCACCTTTCTCTTCCCTCTCCTGTACTCACCCCTAACACCTAGAACTGCACTGACCACAGGGATGACATACCATAAACATACTCTACTCCGTGGTTAACTGAATTTTGCTTTTCTGGCAGCTCAGATGGTAAAGAATCTGCCTGCAATGCAGGAGATCCAGGTTTGATCTCTGGGTCGGGAAGATCCCCTGGAGAAGGGAATGGCTACCCACTCCAGTATTCTTGCCTGGAGAATCCCATGGACAGAAGAGCCTGGCAGGGATACAGTCCATGGGATCACAAAGAGTTGGACATGACTGAGCAACTAACACTTTTAACTAACAATTTACTTCCCTAAATCTTGGGCATCCACTACTTTGAGAAATACACAAATTAATTCTAAACTAGGAAAAACTACAGTGGTATCTGGCAGACAGATGCAATAATATATCAGTCTTACATACTCACTAGCAAATATTTCCACCTTCCTAATAAAAGCCGACAGCTGCTTTCCTGTGTACTCTGCAGGGCAGCTGCTGCAAAGCCCAGCTCCTGATGGCCCGTAATCAATCTGTCCCATGCACGTGGGGAACTCAGGAAACTCGTAAGACCCACTTGACAGAAGCCAGGGGAGTGCTGCCCTTGGCATTTTAATTTTAATGCAGTTTTGGTGTCAGATGTCCCTCATTAATTCATTGCATTTAATTATGGGGCTGAACAGGAATCCCTAAACCCTGCTTTCTCAGTGGTTCCTGAGAACCCAGTTCAGACCAAGGCTATCAACCAAAGTGAACCCACATTTATCCAGGAAGCAGGTGCATGCTGAAGGCAGAATTCTTACAGACACACATCCCACATGTGTCAAAGACAAATCTAAGTTTAAGACAAAATTAATAAGGACTGTTTATTTAGAAACTTGCTGCAAGGGAACTAACTCCTGCCATCATCTTCACTTCCGCAGGGGTTCAAAAGTGTCAGGGGGTACGTTTTATTGCGTAAAAATGAGATCTGTTATTTAGTTGCTCAGTCGTATCCAACTCTTTGCCACCCGATGGACTGCAGCACACCAGGCTTCCCTATCCCTATCTCCCGGAGTTTGCTCAAACTCGTGTGCAGAGTCGATGATGCCATCCAACCATCTCCAGGCTCTGTTGCCCCCTTCTCTTCCTGCCTGCAATCTTTCCCAGCATCAGAGTCTTTTCCAATGAGTCAGCTCTTAGCATCAGGTGGCCAAAGTACTGGAGCTTCAGCTTTAGCATCAGTCCTTCCAATGAATATTCACAGTTGATTTCCTTTAGGATTGACTGATTTGATCTTCCTGCTGTCCAAGGGACTCTCAGCACCAGTTGGAAAGCATCAATTCTTTGGCGATCAGCCTTCTTCATGGTCCAACTCACAACCGTACACGACTATTGGAAAAACCACAGCTGACCTTTGTCTGATCTTTATACTTATACAAAGATCTTTATAGTGACCTTTGCTGGCAAAGATCTTTTAATATGCTGTCTAGGTGTATACTAATGTAGTTTCCAATTGGAAAACGTTCCCATAGGCCAGGTTTGTGGAGCGAAGGAGAGACCAACCGATCATCAAGTACATTTGACCATCCTTGGTTAGCTGCAACGGGCCAAGCAAGTAGTCTGGGAACATTTCAAAAGAGGAAGGGGTGGAGGTTGTGTGGCCAGCCATTTCCTGGAACAAGTAGGGGCTGGTGGAATTCTTTTTTGCAGTCAAATTGTCATCCCGGTTACTGGGGAGCAGAGGTGGTGTGTGGCTGCCATGGCCGCCTACAAACTGTGAAGTTTCTCACAGAATTTTAAATCAGTACAATTTTGTTAAGAGTTGGAGGTTATCTTAAAGTTCACTCAGTCACTCTGACCTACTATATACACTCCCCAAATTCCACCCCAAATCCATTCAACTATTGGAAAAACTCATTAACAGGGTAGATCAGTGTCTAACCCATGGCAAAGGTCAGAAGCAGAATCAGTTCTCCTGAATCTCAGGACTGTAAATATAACCACCATGTTTCTCAAGAAGAAAACAAAAAGGAAGGAAAAGGAGAACAAAGTCAGTGGCAACATGAACCAGTTCCAGCTGGGCCTGTGGTGCTCCTGCTTCATTTATTTTTAATACACACTTTTTGTTTGGCTGCACTGGGTCTTCGTGGCAGCACGTGGATCTTCACTGAGGAGCACTGAGCTCTCCAGTTGTGGCGGTTGGGCTCCAGAGTGCTGGGCTCAGTTGCTCTGAGGCATGTGGGGCCTTGGCTCCCTGACCAGGGATTGAACCCGCGTCCCCTGCATTGCAAGGTGGATTCCTAACCACTGGACCACCAGGCAAGTCCCAACTCTTGCTTCTTTAGTGAGAGATCCAGGATATTGTTCTGGGGCTCAGACAGGGCCAGCACTGGGGCAGGGCTAGTCCGGTCAAGTCAATTCTCCACAGATCTACTTCCAACCAAGGAACATGAGGCAAAAGAGGGGGAGCGGCAGGGTGTCTGGAAAAACAAAGTGCTCATGTTTTAAGGAGACCGTGGACGTGACAGCCCATATTCTGCCGTGCGATGTGGGTGGGGTTTGTTTTTGGTGTGTGGGAGGCTTATACAACTTGACAACACCAACTAAATGTCATATAATAATCTTTTGACCCTATAGCCTTCCTTCCACTATTTTATCCTATAGAATCAAGGTATTTAGGGAAGAAAAAAATTACATGTTTAAAGACATATTGACTTTTTAATAAATGCAAAAAATTGGAAATAGCTGAAGTACCCAACAACAGGATATCAGGAAACATGGTGGAAGACGTTGAAGTACCTTTCCCCCCTCCCGTTACTGGGTGTTCCATCTACCCATCCACCCCCATCCCTTTCCAGGCTGTCTCCACCGCCCACTCTCTTTAAGCCACTTCACAATTATTAACCTTGAGGGAAATTAACAGTGAAGATGATTCTTGTGCAGAGAAATACAGATTTCATCCAGTGGAATTTAACTTATGGAATTCTGTCAGTTTTGTATTAAAGAAATTCATTTCAAGACTCCTACCTGGCTTATTATTAAAACATTTTACTGGGAAAAAATAAATAAATAAAACATTTTACTGGGTCTCCAATTAATTAACAACTACCACCTTTAATATGTTCATTGTGTACTTGAATCATGATTCTACTTTCCAATTACATTTATCCTTTAACAAAATGGTTAAGGGGAATTCCCTGGCAGTCCGGTGGCTAGAACTCAGCAATTTCACTGCCAGGGCCCAGGTCTGATCCCTGGTCAACTGAGAAACGAAGATCCCACAAGCTGTGTGGCATGGCCAAAAAACAAAAACAAACTCCAAGGTGGTTAAACTTAGTACAGTCATTTGATTTTATTTACAGTCCTTTTAAAATAGTTATAAAGACTTTATAGCAACATGGACATATATTCCTGATCAAAAACAATTCAGTGGGGGAAAAAAACCAGAATGCAAAATTTGTGCTAGGTTGTAATTAAAACTCAAAATGACAAGTCCCTAGGGAAATACAGGGGAAGAAGCAGGAAAAAATGAAATCTGATTTGTTAAGAGTTGTAGAATCTTGGGAGATTTTTTAAAAATCTTGACTTCTTAAAAAAAAAATCTTTACTTCTTGTTATTCTGTTCTCTGCTACACATCAAAAGAAATAAATACCCTGTGTGAGTTTTTTCTTGCTCAAATTGCCACCGTAACAAACTGCCACAAATTTAGTGGCTTAAAATAACACAGATTTGGCTTATAACAACATAGATTTATCATCTTACTGCTCTAGAGGTCAGAAGTCCAAAATGGGTCTCACAGGACTAAAACCATCTGTTGGCGGAGCTGGTTCCTTCAGGCCCTGGGGAGGCTTTTCTCACCTTTTCCAGCTCCTAGAGCCCATGACCATTTGTCAGCTTGTGGTCCCTGCCTACATCTTCAAAGCCAGCAGGGCAGTATCTTGGATGTCTTTGTTCTCAAATCTCTGACTCGTTTAAGGAACCATGTGATTACACTGGATCCTCCCACATAATACAGGACAATCTCCCCACATCTAGGTCCTTCCTGTAACCACATCTGCAAAATCCCTTTTGCCACGTAAGGTACTCATGGGTTCTGGGAATCAGAATGTGGACATCTTTGGCATCCATGGTTCTGCCTGTCATGGGTAAATGACCCCAATCCAGAGGATTTCTTTCATCTTAAAGTTCAAGGAGAAGTAAGTTTCCCAATGTGTCTGAGTGCAAGGAGATATAGCTTAAGATGAAACTCTGCAACAGGCAACACTCTAGTACAAAAAATTTAAACAATTGTTGCCTCTGGGGGGTGGGGTGGGGACTGACTAGGAAAGGGCACAGGGGAACTTTCTGAGAGCGATACTCTATATTTTGATAGGTTTTTAAGTGTAAACAAATACTAAATCCTAATGATATCTAGGGGATACTGCAGTGATGTCTGCCATTTATTCTGAAATGTGACTCAAAGGACAGATGAATAAATAAATGATAAATAGGTGTACAGTAACATGTTCATGGTAGAATCTAGGTGGTGGGTATATGGGTGTTCACGATAAAAATCTTTTGTTGTTTGGTTTTTTTTAAATAAAAGAACTATAGGGGATATAAGACACAACCCTGAAATAATACTCTGGTGACTTAAGTTAATAAAGGGTGGGAATTCCTTGGCAGACCAGTGGTTAAGACTCTGCGCTCTCTCTGCCAAGGGCCCAGGTTTGATTCCTGGTTGGAGAACTAAATCCCCGTAAGCCATGTAAGTGTGGTCAAATTAACAAATGAACAGATAAATTAATAAATGGATGGCTGGATGGATTTGAAAAATCATTAAGCAAGCCCTTGAAACACGTATTTAAATCAAAGGCTCTAAACCAGCGAAATTTTGGAAGGTGTCTAGGAAGGAGTGGGACACCACAATTTTTGATGTCCATGATAGGGGAGGAGGGGAATATTACTTAGCATATACAGGGTAGGACCAGGGAAGCTACTGCAAGCACTCAAACTGTCCACCTGACAAAAACCTCCGAACACCTGTTTAAACCCCAAATCTCCCCTTTGTAACATTTCATCCATTTGCTGGCAGCACATCTCCAAAAGGGTTGTGGCTCAGGTCATCTGTTGGCTGCATCCCCAACTTCTTGGCAACCCCAGGAAACCCAGCACAGAGCTCTACCCAGACTTCACTTTTAATGAACTTCTGATGATGGGCGAGGGGGCAGCTCCCTGACAGCCTCACCTCCACACCGTTCACTCCATGGTGAAGATGCAAATCTACTGCCCACTCCCTCCCACCCGCGCCAAAGACCACTGGGGCAGGATGTTCCTGCTGCAGTTCTGCTAAGACACAGCCTCCGAAACTACACCCCCACCGTCATACCCCAACCCCATTCTCTTGCACAAAAGGGCAGGGGAAGGTGCCTGAAAGTAACCACCATCACACAGAGCTGAGAAAAGCCAGCATAAAGCACTTTTATTGCAATAATAAAACTTGAAATTCATGTGTAGTGCAGGGGGTGGGGGTAGGCTGGGGGAGTAGGCAGCAATTTCTCTCACCAAATCACTACACAGGACAGCAAAGGGGTGAGAGGGGGCAAGGAGAAGCCAGGAAACTCTGAGATCAGCAGGGGGAGCTGAGCATCAAAAAACAGGAGATGCTGAAGCTGTGATGACCAGCATCATTTTCTTAAGACAACACTGAAGGAATTGTCATGATGGCTGGGCTTTCATGGGTGTTAAGTGGCTACAAACAGCACCTTCAATTTAACTTTCGATTAAAGTTCTTAAAATTTAGGAAGTAGAGCTTGGATAGCTATGCGATTACAAAAATCCTGGATATTCATTAGAAAAACCACAGGATGGAAAAAAAAAAAAAAAAGGCCAGGCCATAAAGGTTTCACAGGTCCCTGCTGGCCTGGGGAACAGACATCTGCAATGTCCAACATCTCAGTGAAAACGATCTGCTTTCAAAAGGCAGAGGGTCTATGAGGAGGGTGAGGGTGGGGCAGTGGAGGTAAAGGCTCTCCCCCTTCCCACTGCAGTTTTGGGTAGGGCTTTCAATTCAACCCGAGGACATCTCTCAACTTGGAGAATAATTCGGCCCTCAAAAGCGCCTCAAATCTGCTATGGCTTTGCAGCGCAGCAGCAAGAACGTTTAATATATAATAGATAAAACTTTCATCCAAAAAAATAAAATAAAATAAAGATTCTTGCACCCCCCCCCAACACCAATTTCTAGTCTAAAGTTAACCCATTATTTGTGCTGTTAATAACATACTTGACTAATACTTAATTGGAAACCTAGATCCAAAGGACTGAAACTCAATCTTCACCCCAAAACAAAAACAAACTGAGTAATTTGAGGTTTATGGCATGTAGTTCAGGTCAACACACATACGAGGAGAAAGGGGAAGAGCAAAGCCGGTGACAGAACACATTCAGTCTGGGAAGATGTTTATACAAAGAGTGTAGTGGAACATCAGGAAAAGCTCCATACGGACTTGCTGTGTGCGTCTGGAGGCGCCAGATCCTTCTGTGGCACATCTGTTGGGGACAGAAAATCCGTTAAGTCCCAGCAGCTCAATGCTTTCTGTGGGGGGGAGGGACCGTCACAAGGCCATTGCCACACCATGTCCCTTCCCCAATAGCTGTGGTCTGATCTGTCCGCGCCCCTCTGCTCTAGTTGGGAAGGACCTGCTGGGCTCAGGCTAGGTTCCCAGGTGAGCAGCCTCCTTCCTGCACACCTTAGTGGTGTTTTTTAAACCTAAGGTTACATCTACATTGCCGAGAACAGCAGGAGAAGCAGAGCCCACCAATATGGCTGACAATTCAATTATCAATTCATTATCATTGGGTCTCCAACCTGGCTGTATATAGGAATACCTGGGGGCTTTAAAAATAACCTGAAGGCTTGGACTCCACATCCAGTGACAGCGGTTAACTGGTCTGGGGGTGGCCTGGGCATCAAGAGTCTTAAAGATTCCCAGAGACTTTAACATGCACAGCCCTAAGCTGGTTTTCCTCCTGTCAAACGGACTGAGAAAATATCTGCAGTCTTCATTCACTCACTCAAACCTGACATTTTGGGTCTGCCCTTGAACTTTCCCTCAAGACCTTTGCAAGAAGCTCTGAACTCTTCTTTGGCAGCGTGGAGGGGAGGCTGAGGCCAGGGTGAATCATAGCCATTCAGCCCTCTCTTCCTCTCCTTCCCTTTCCTGTCCTTCCAGATTTATAGAAAGCCTGTTCCCAAATCAGGATAACTCCAGGGCTCCCTCTGGTACATTTACGTTCAAAGGACTCAGCCATCTCAGGCAGGGACTAATGGTGCAGCCCTCTGGGCAGAAAGAGGCTCTATAAAGTGTCAGGGTTTCCTCCTGGAAGGAATGACAGGTGAAAAAGCCAGAGTCCTCAAACCTGACCAGGCATGGATGACCCAGGTGTTTAGGGATCAAACCACTGAGAGGAAACAGCTAAAAAAAAAAAAAAGTCTCCTCCACTTCAAGATAAAGTACTCCGTAACACACTGGCAGCCACTTACTACTGTTTTCAAACAGAATCACTGTCACCCAACCCCTGGCTATGGCCTTCCGGTTCCAGGAGCAGGAGGGGAGCAAATGCAGAGATCTGGGGTCACGTGGAGGAGGAAGGCACGGCAACCCACTCCAATACTGTCTACAGAATACCCTGGACAGAAGAGCCTAGCAGGCTATGGGCCATAGAGTCGCAGAGTTGGACACGAATGAAGCGACTTAGCATGCATGTATGGGGTCATGTGGAAAGATGGCAGTGTTCACGTGTTTTATGATTCTAATACTCATATGAAAAGTAACATGCTACTAGGATATTGAGTTGGCTTATCTAGAAATAAGGGAAGAAGAAGGAAAACAAGTCCAGGAAGGGGAAGCAGGAAAGGGCTCTGTCCTAATCTGTCTCTGTCTGGATGTGACCTTGAGTAAGGCCTCTCTCTTTCTCTGGGCCTCGGTCTCCCTACTTGTTGGACAGAAAGGCTCACTCAGGTCCCTAAGATCCTCTCCGTGATTGTCTGAAAACATCCTTCATACTTCATAAGCATCCTGGACCTCATCTTTCAACCCACCGATAACAAGCTGGCCTACTGTCCTTGCGTGTCCTGGGCTTGCTCCCTGAGGCAGGTGGCCCAGGTGGTAATGTCCCATTCACACCTTTTTTTTTTTAGTTCTACCAGTTTATGCTACCAGCCCACCTCCCTCCACCCTCGTGCACACATGCTCAGTCATGTAACCCCATGGACTGCAGCCCGCCAGGCTCCTCTGTCCATGGACTTTTCCAGGCAAGAACAGTGGAGTGGGCTGCCATTCCTTCTCCCCGTTCATACCTTTCTAACAGGCGGTGAGAGGACGTGTGAATGAGGGAGCTGCACAAACTCAGCAGGGCGGGCAAAGCTATCACCAACCTTATTTCTAAAGAACTGAAATGCTGGCACTAAAAATGTGATCTCTATTTCCAGTTCCCGGCTCGGTTTTAGTTTATAAGCTACATATAAAAACACTTCACTTAAACAGCTACCATCAGCTGCCCCATCCCCCCGAGTTCTTTCAAGAGCACATGCTCCCCGTCCCTTTCCAAGGTATAAACTTGTAACAAAACTCAAAGTATGGCTGACGGAGGAAGAATATAAAGGAAAACATCCCGAGGTACCAAGGTTCTCTCTGATGCCCGTCAAGCGCGGGGCATGACTTGGGAGGAGCAAAGGCAGTTAAAGGAAGGTTCTTCAGCATTAAGTTCCTTACCCAAGAATGGGGAGCTCAGGGAGGAGGCCACTCCTGTCATTCCAGTTTTAGAAGTTCCACGTCAAAGATGAGAGTGGCATTTGGTGGGATGATGCCTGGGTGCCCAGTGGCACCATAGGCGTAGTCTGGGGAGATCGTCAGCTTGGCTCTCTGACCCACGCTCATCTGTGAAAAGAACAAGGAAGAAGAGCAGCGCTGGATGCGCTCCCCAACTGTTCCCGTAAGAAGCAGAGCTGTTTACTGGGTGCTCCCCGGCCAGGATTGGGTGACTGGGACATTCTGGTGACTTCGTGGCTGCCTGGGCACCGGGCACCCTCTGTGAGGACATGGAGGCAGGCAGACAGGCTGGACGAGCCCTCCATCTGGCTCCAAGGACCCAACGACCGATAAAAATCCCTCTTGACTCCCAGAATCATCAGGCTCTCAATCCTTCTGTCCTGGTCCCACTAATCTGACTCTGGGCAGCCAACACTACAGACAAGTCACCACCTAAGCCCTTCAGTGGCCTGTCACTAGAAGCATCTATACTACTGCAAAAGGAGTGCTTTGGATAAAACTTTACTTTAGAAGAAAACACACAGAAAGTAATATTTGAGGCAGGCTACTTCTCTGCAATCTATTTATACTCAGAAATGTAGAAAAAGTAAAACAAGCAGTAAGATTTTCTGGGGGTACCAAGTAACATGTACCAATTGAATGAAAACAGCATGCTACCAATTATACAAAAAAGAAAAGTATTTATACATAGTTGCACCAGCCTGTATAAACACGAAAACATTTTTGGAAGAACACAAATAATACTAGCACTTTTCTATGGGGAGAGCAGAGGGTAGAGGGAAAATTTTCACTTTTTAAAACATATTTGTAGCTTTTTCATTTTCTCATCAAATACAAAATGTCTATTTTCTGAACAGTGAGCAGGTTCTCTGCTTTATCCCCACTCTTTACCTATCTCTTTTAAGTCTCCACGTCTATTTCCTCTCACCAAAGAGAACTGGAGATTTAACCAGTGTGGATAGAGGGATTTCTGTCTCTTTTTCAGAATATGCTTTACTCTACATCCTTGGTAAAAGATCACTGATTTACCTCCAAACAAACGGCTTAACCGGAGAAGGCAATGGCAACCCACTCCAGTACTCCTGCCTGATAAATCCCATGGACGGAGGAGCCCGGCAGGCTGCAGTTCATGGGGTCGCTGAGAGTCGGACACAACTAAGCGACTTCACTTTCACTTTTCACCTTCATGCATTGGAGAAGGAAATTGCAACCCACTTCAGTGTTCTTGCCTAGAGAATCCCAGAACGAGGGAGCCTGATGGGCTGCCATCTACGGGGTCGCACAGAGTCGGACATGATTGAAGCGACTTAGCAGCAAACGGCTTAACTTTCAGAAACTGCCTTTCCCAGGTGTCTAGATTTTTGTTCCTGCCTGGCTAGAAGTTGGCAGTACAAAACAGAGAGGATCTTTTGTGGCTTACTTTCCTTCAGACACCTCTCCAACTATACCCATACCTCTCCATGTGTGCACTCCTGACTCTCTGACCCAGCCCAAGTGATGGTGACTGAAGAGAAAGCTATAGGCTTCCTTCCTACAGTGCCCTTCAGAAACTGGGACATGTTGGACCAAGGCGGCAAAGAGAGTTGAAAGCATATGGCTTAATCTAGTAAAACCCAAAGCAATGATATCCTTTTACCCAGCAATTCCACTTCCAGAATCTGCTAGCAACTCAAATGCCCACTGCAAGGGGAGTGGTTTCACAGTGCAGCTGTACCGTTCTTCTTAGCCTCTAGAAAGAAAAAAGTGGCCTTAACTATACTAACATGGAAAGATGTCCAAGATACATGGTTAGATGAAAAAAGCAAGTTGCCAAAATAGCATATGTGCCAGGACTGGAGATCTATAAGCACAGAAAACGAACAATAATATCAAAAGAACAGGAAAGGGGGCACAGGACAACCCTTCTTGTGCTTTTAATATATGTCCTAAAGAAATATTATATGGAGGAGCTTGTGCTCTAAGCAGGTCTCACAACACCCAGACTTCCCACAAGCGCCAGCACTGTGACCGACTCAAAGCAGCCTGGCTGCAGGGAGGGACTTGGCATATCCCTGACACTTCATCAGGCCTCACCAGTCTGGGATGGGAAGGAGGCGGATAACACTAGCTCAGAGGCCGCAATGGCTCCTGGGACACACAACACAACGATTGTTCCAGTGCTGGAACAGCCGCAGAACATGAGCCACGGGGTGAACAACGGTGAGCATGGGAGATGGGGGGTGAGCCAGAGACCCAAGAGCCTACCAGACGTCTGGGGCTGGGGACAGGACAGAAAGGTACAGCTGGAGAGGTTTCCAAAAGGAAGTAAGCCACAAAGATCCTCTCGGTTTTCTACTGCCGACTCCTAGCCAGGAAGGAACAAAAATCTAGACACCTGAGAAAGGCAATTTCTGAAAGTTTAAGCAGTTTATTTGGAGATCAATCAGTGATATTTTATAGAGGATGTAAAGTGTATTCTGAAAAACAGAAATCCCTCTATCCACAATGGTTAAATCTCCCCTTTTCTTTGGTGAGAGGAAATAGACTAATTATCCACCATGGCAGAGCCTGATTATAAAGCTCCCTGGGTTGTAGGCCACAATAAACATCCCTTTACCTGGTTAGTGCCAAAAAAAAAAAAAATTCCTGGGCTCAGCACAAGGATAAAATCCAACTGAAATTTGGCAACCCTGGGTCCCTTTTGTCTACTGGGAATTTCATAGAGTTGGCAGAACAAAAGCTGGTTACACAAATGGGGAGGGGAGAAGTGAAGAAACAGACTTAAGACAAACAAAATTACTTTCTCTGTGAGCGTGACCTCTCAGAAGTGGTCTGACACAACATGGTCAATAAGAAGACAAATACAAATTAAAACCATACCAAGATAATGTTTTTCACTCATTGTGTCCTGAAGCCAAAAGTTTTTAACAACACACTGTGCTGAAGGCCTGGGAGGAGCAGGCACCTTCAGGGCCCACTGGTGGCAGTTCAGTGTAATCCCTACAGATGGCAACATGGCAGTACGTCAAAATCCAGTGCACACAGCTACTGAACCACTCGGTCCACTTCCAAGAATCTGCCTGTGGGAACACTTGCACAAATGCAAAATAAAGTCCATTCAAGATTAATCAGTGCAGTGTTGTTTATAATACTGAAATACTGGGAATGACCCAAATGGCCATCAAGAGTCCTGGTCAAATAAATTATAGTATACCCACCTAAGGGGAAACAGACAGAGCTCCTTTTACTGTGCTTCACAGACACTGTGTTTTCCACAAACTGAAGGTCTGTGGCTATCCTGTGTGGAATAAGCTTATCCGTGCCTTTTCCCTCAGCATTTGTTCACCTCATGTCTGTGTGTCACAGTTTGGTAATTCACGCAGTATTTTGAACCTTTTCATCGCTACATTTGTATAGCAATTATGTGGTCTTTGATTTGCTACCACAAAAAGATTATGACTCGGTCAAGGCTCAGATGATGGTTAGCATTTTTTAGCAAGAAAGTATTTTTTAAATTAAGGCACATACAGTTGATCCTTGAACACAGGTTTGAACTGCTTGGGTCCACTTACATGTCAGTGTTTTTCAACATCCATGGTTGGCTGAGTCCTTGGATGAGGAAATTCAGGCACAGAGGACCGGCTATGAAAGTTTTTTTTTTTTTTTTTTTTTTTTTTCGGCTATGAAAGTTATGTGCAGATTTTTAACTTCCCACGGGGCAGAGAGGTGGGGTTTGGTGTCCCTACCCTGCACTGTTCAAGGATCATCTGTGCATTGTTTTTTAGGCATAATGCTACTGCACACTTAATAAACTACAGTGCAGACATAATTTTAATATGCACTGGGAAACCAAAAAATTCATGTGACTCACTTTACTGCAAGATTTTTATTGTGGTGGCCTGAAACCAAGCCTGCAATCCTTCCAAGATCTGCTTACACTATGAAGCTCTATGAGGAGAGCTTCCTTCTCTTTTATGTCCTGGTATATAAAGTATCAGATATTAAGTGCAAAAGAAAAGAGCAGAACAGTGTGTGTGTGTGTCTCTCTCTCTAAAAGAAGGGGTGGGGGGGGCACTTACAGAAATTCTACAAAAAAACATTAATAAAAGGAGCTATTTGGGTGAGGGAGCTAGCAATGAAATTTTTCCTACTCATAAACATAATTTAAGAAGTAGACACTAAAAAAACAAAACAAAAAAAGAGAGCATACCTGGGCAACCCCTTCTTCCCAGCCTCGGATCACCTCCTGCTTGCCCAGCACAAACTTAAAGGGCTTGTTTCTGTCCCGGGAGGAATCGAATTTCTTTCCATCTTCAAGCATCCCTGTGGAAAAGGGCAGTTGTAACATGAGTAACGAGGAGGAATGACATGAGGGAAGTGAGAGCCAGCAGTAGAGTGCCTGTCCCAGAGCCAGCACTGGGAAGACCTGGCGGGGTGTCCTAGGATTTCCTGTGTCCTCAGTGGGCCTCTGAGGAGCTGGGGTAGTCCCTCTAGTCCAGGCTAGTGAATGCTCTTCCCCAACTCAAAGCAGTAAGTTGAGACCAGAGGCAGGCTGTCTACCTTGTTCTGGAGAATGGGGAAGCAGACACACTCCTGGCAGTAATTCCCAGCACTTTGGATTTCCTCCCAGACTGAGAGCAACTGTGGGCCCTTTAAGCACATATAACAGCTCGCAGTCACTCTATGTGCAAGCCATATTTCTCCCTCAATTCACCCACCATCTTTTACAGGAAGTGGGTAGTGTCAGAACTTAATTGAACTGTAGGATACTAGCTGGTATTGGAGAAGGACCATTGGAAAAGACACCAAAAACCTTTCACTGGTAAACTGTCAACAGCTCTGGCTGAACTGTGGGTGGCACTTCTAATCTGCGTCAGAGATTGGGCAAGGCACTTTCCACACATGAACTTATTCAATCCTCCCCACAGCAAAGGATTCCAGTCTCCACTACACAGAAGAAATAACTGAGGCAGAGAGAAGTGAAGTAATGTGGTAAGGTTTTAAAGCTAGGCTATAAATCCAAAAACCATTTTCATTCTACCATTCCAGTTTCTCATAAGCCAGACAACCCATACTGGCAACTTCCACTAAAAGGGGGCATTTCAGAGATGGAAATGCCAGGGGATGAGTGTCATGACAAAAAGACCAATAGATACCTGCAACTCCTTGCTCACAGAAGACCATCACATTGGTTTCTCCAAAAGCCAGTGTCAAGCCAATCGTGATAGCTGTCACTGAGGTCTTGCAAACACTCACACCTTCATCCCAGACTGGAAGGGTCCAGCCTGTTGTTGACATATAACTAACACAATACTGATTTCACTGGGGCGGGGTGCGGGCAACCTCTATGGTTCTAAGCAACACTCTAAAGACCCAGCAAAACACAGAATTCTGTTGTCTTTGTATGTTTTCAGAGGTGGAGGGAAATTCCAACCTAAAAAACAGTGTCAACACTGGTAGGTGGAATGGGGAAGCAGAGATCAATTGCCAGCTTTATCACGGTCACCAGACTTTCTGTATTTTGACAAAATAGGAAAATGGGGAGTCGTGGGGACAGGAACTACTGAGGAGAAGGGACAGATGTCCTAGGGCAGAGTGGGTGATGATACTGACTGAAACTGGGAGCTGAGGACTGAAAGGGAGATACAAAGATGGAGATCCATCCTTGTTAAGTCACTGTAAAGCTAGGAACTGGCACCCTAGAACTAATAAGTTGGGGAGTACATGTAGTTCATCTCTTTACCAGAACACAATCACCATCTGATCAAAGAAATGATAAATAGTTTTCTATAAATGACAAACTGGGAGAACACTAGATCTCCATGCTCCATAATACTCACCATAGATGTTCCCTCTAGTCCATTTCAAGCTCTTCACACAATGACCCCACCCCAAATGAACTCAGCATCAAGGGTGAGAGCAGGCAGTAAGAAGCTAGGCATCTCAGAATCCTTTCTCTTTTTCAGCCTTTCCATCCATCTGCCAGAGACTGCTTACAACAAATGAGGAAACCTACTAGAAGGCTATAATTTGCAGGATGCTGAAAGAGGTTATGCAAAAGAGGAAGCAATGCCCATTAAGAAGCAAGAATGAATGTGCATATGATGCTTTCTGGAGAGGGGAACAGGTTTGTCAGTATTGAATGCAGAATATAAGAGAAACTATGATATCAAAACAGGTATTAATAGTTTTGGCCAAGACGGAGGAAAAGGGATCCAATTTACCCTTCTACCTAATCAACCAAAAACTGAAACAAAGACACCAGACAAACCAACCACAGGAAAAAAGAAAAGAAACTGAATGAAACCAGAAAGAGGCCGGACTACAGTCACAACAATGAAGACACTGGACTTTGCAATTAAAGCCTGTGATCCCTGAGACAGAAAACTAACAAGGCGAGAGCTATGATGTCCCCCCAGCTTATATCCTTGGGAGCTTCCGAGGGAAATAAACAATGGAGTCTATAGGACACAGACCAGGGAGGGGAAGAGCTGTAAAGGAAGATCCCCAGATTTATAGAGTCCCCCATAAGTACTCACCACAGTACTAATCAATGCATGTGGCCTGAGGAAACCACTCACGGCCTGGTCAAGAACCCATCCAAAAGGTTTACAAGGAACAGTGCTCAGAGCCTATACAGGACTGGGATCAGTATTGGTTCCCACCAACTGGACTGAAAAATGTCATGGTTCATGAGGCATGGCATAGGATCCCTGGGAAGATCTCGCCTCAGCAGTGAGGAATAATCAGCCCCCACCTGAGCACTGCTCTGGTGGACCCACCTAACAAATCATAAAAGCAAGACCGCAGAGGATCAAACTGCTTCCAAGCAACTCAAGTGTTTACCCGTAAAAAGCTCAAGAAGGTTTTTAGGAATAAAATATCCAGCACCCCAAAAGGTAAAATTCACAATGTCTAGCATCCAAAGATGGTTGTTGTTCGGTCGCCAAGTCATGCCCAACTCTTGGCGACCCCGTGGACCGCAGCACACCAGGCCTCCCTGTCCATCACAATCTCCTGGAGTTTGCCTAAGTTCATGTCCATTAAATCGATGATGCCATCCAACCACCTCATCCTCTGTCACTCTCTTCTCCTTCTGCCTTCAATCTTTCCCAGCATCAGGCAAGGTCTTTTCCAGTGAGTCAGCTCATTGCATCAGGTAGGCCAAAGGATTAGAGCTGCAGCATCAGTCCTTCCAATGAATATTCAGGGTTGACTTCCTTTAGGATTGACTGGTTTGATCTCCTTGCTGTCCCAGGGACTCTCAAGAGTCTTCTCCAACAGCACAATTCAAAAGCATAAATTCTTCGGCACTCAGCCTTCTTTATGGTCCAACTCTCACATCTGTACACAACTACTGAAAAGATCAAGGCTACTGTATAGCCTTGACTATAGAAGACTTTTGTCGGCAAAGTGATGTCTTTGCTTTTTAACACACTATTTAGGTTGGTCATGGTTCTCCCAAGAAGCAATCGTCTTCTAATTTCATAGCTGCAGCCACCATCTGAACCCAAGAAGAGGAAATCTGTCACTGCTTCCACTTTTTTCCCTTCTATTTGCCATGAAGTGATGGGACTGAAGTGGTTGTCTAAGGTGGCTTTATAAATAGCTGAGGAAAGAAGAAAAGCAAAAAGCAAGGGAGAAAGGGAAAGGTATACCCAACTGAATGCAGAGTTCCAGAGAATAGCAAGGAGAGACAAGATGGCCTTCTTCAATGAACAATCCAAAGATTACCAAGCATGCAAAGACGCAGGAAAATATGACCCACATGCAACTAATCAATCAACTGAAGTGACACAGATGTTAGACTGAGCAGAGGAGGACTATAAGATTGAAGTCAGACTTCCAGAGATGAAAACCGTAATGCCTGAGATGAAAAATATGCTGGGCTTAGAAGAACTGGATGGACATTCACAGGCAAAAAGTAAAAGCTTGGACCTATATTTCACATCATAATCAAATGTCAACTAAAAATCGGATCTAAAAGAACACTAAACCTATAAAATTTCTAGACGAACTCATAGGAAAATAACCTTTGTGACTGTGAGTCAGGCAAAAATTTCTTAGATATGAGATGAAAAAGCACACTCCATAAAAGGACAAAATGAACTTCATCAAAAATGAAAACTTCTGCACTTTAAAGGATACTTTTAAGAGAATGAAAAGTCAAGCCACAGACTGGGAGAAAATCTTTACAGGACATATCTCTCATAAAGGACTTGTGTCCAGAATATGAAAAGAACCCTCAAAAAACTCAGCAAAAAAACAATTAAAAAGGGGCAAAAGATATGAATTCATTCTTCACTGAAAAGGATAAAAAAAATGGCAAGTAAGTATATGAAAAGATATTCAACACTGTCATCATTAAAAAATGCAAATTAAAACCACTAGGAGGTATGACTACTATCGATTAGAATGTATACAACTAAAAAGACTCATCATGTTATATACTGGCAGGGATACGGAGGAACTGGAATCCCCACACGCTGCTGGTGGGAATATAAAACAGAAGAGCCACTTTGGAAAACAGCTGGCAGTTTAAACATACATCTCCCATTTGACCCGATCATTCTACTCCTGGATGTTTATCCAAGAGAAATGGGGCTTTTGACTATGTAAAAATACTCATATACACAAATGCTCATAGCAGACCTACTTGTAATAACCAATAACTGGAACAATCCAAACATCTGCCAGCTGGTAAACAGATAAATATATCCATATGATAGAAAATTATTCAGCAATAAAATGGAATGAACTACTGACTTATGGAACAATATAACCTCAAAATAATTATGCTGAGTGAAAGCCAGACAAAACAGTACACATGGTATGATTCCATTTATATAAAAACTTTAGAAAAGGCAAATAACCTATGCTAATAGTGGTTGTCAGAGATGGGAAGAGGGAGGTTTCAAAGAGTAACAAACATATCAAGACTTATGAAACTGTACATATTAAATATGAATAGTTTATTTACTGGATGTCAACTATGCCTCTATAAAACTGTTATTTTAAAAAACAGGAGAAAGGGAAAAAAGTGAGATTTACTAAAATGCTACATGCTTGCTTCCTACACCCAACCAGGCTGTGGATGGCAGGTGCTTCCTCTGTTTGGAAGGTAAAGCAGGCAAGTCAGCCTCAGCAGCTGCTCCCATTTTAACTCTGGACATCTCCGTGCCAGAACCGGGAGCCCTTGAACAGTGAAACCACCTGCCAAGTTAGTGCTGTAATTTCCTAGAGAAAACACTTCTCTGCATGAGAGAAGGCAACTGAGGTTACAGTGCAGACACAACAGCTGATACTCTTTAAGCTCCAAAGGCCATTCTTAGTAAAAACCTGGATCACCAGCAAGACCTTCTATTTGAACTGACTGATTCCATTTCTGATTACACACAAATCTATACCTCATGACCCAGAAACTGTCTAGGATAGCTACGTACTCTTGATGTCAAGAATTAGTTCTCGTCTTTCCCAACTGAACATGACTCGAGATCAGACCTGGACTCAAGAGAGTTCTACGTCCCTGGGGCACTCAGCTCAACCCCTGGCACTCATGAGCACTTTAGGATCTGCTTCATTTGCACAATTTTTAAGAACTAGCAGGACAACCGCAAGGCTTTGGACCTCTTCCCGATGTGATAAAAAGAATTGAGGGGTAATCCCAGAATGGCAGTTTTTTACACTCAGCACCTTTAAATTCCTCGGCAAACTCCGGGCTCTCCAGTTAAAAGCACAAGGCCACAAAAGGAGCAAAAGCTATGGCTGCCTGCTGCTGCTGCTAAGTCGCTTCAGTCGTGACTGACTCTGTGCGACCCCATAGACGGCAGCCCACTAGGCTCCCCTGTCCCTGGGATTCTCCAGGCAAGAACACTGGAGTGGGCTGCCATTTCCTTCTCCAACGCGTGAAAGTGAAAAGTGAAAGTGAAGATGCTCAGTCGTGTCCGACTCAGCAACCCCATGGACCGCAGCCTACCAGGCTCCCCTGTCCCTGGGATTCTCCAGGCAAGAACACTGGAGTGGGCTGCCATTTCCTTCTCCAACGCATGAAAGTGAAAAGTGAAAGTGAAGATGCTCAGTCGTGTCCGACTCAGCAACCCCATGGACCGCAGCCTACCAGGCTCCTCTGTCCATGGGATTTTCCAGGCAAGAGTACAGGAGTGGGGTGCCATTGCCCTCTCCCATAGCTGCCTGAGGGACTGTTAAATCAGCCTCTGGCTGCAATGCCGTTGATGTCACCTTCACCTGGGTCTACTCCTAAACTGTTTTAGCTGTTCTTTGGGGGAAGAATCAAACTCAGATCCCTGGAGAGGGAGGAGGGCTTTAAAAAAAAAGAGAGAGCACGCCTGCATGATAGTGGGGAAGTCTCCAGGTCCTCTCCTGGCAGGATCCCGCCCACAGCTTGGCTTTCTGCTGCCTGTCTGTTATGGAGGGCTCTTTCTTGCTCAAAAGGAACCAGCAGAGGCAGACCTGGCCAGCAGCTGCTATGCAAAGGCCCCTCGGACTGTTTCCAGATGCTTGGTCCATGTCACAGAAGCAGCGGTTAAGACCCAAGGCTAGGGAATTCCCTGGTGGTCCAGTGGTTAAGGATCTGACTCTCGTTGCCAAGGGCCTGGGTTCAATCCCTGGTCAGCAAAGATCCTGCATGGCACGCAGCCAAAAAATAAAAATACATAAATAATACATTAAAAATAAAATTAAAAAATCTTAAAAAAAAAAAAAGAAGGACCCAAGGCTAGCATTTGAAGATTCTGGAGAACTCCTGGGTTATCATTTCACTTAACAGAAAAGAAGCCACTTCTAGCGCACTCTGCTTCATGGAAGGCAGAGTTCCCAGATACTCTCTACCGGGTAAGGGAAGATGATTGAGGAAGGCACTGAATCTATGGCCTCACCACATGTTGTAGTTAAAGCTCATGATTCACAATGTGATTTTCATTAGCTGATGCATCTTTGCAGGTGGTTTTCACAGGAAGCATTTTGCAGGGCCCCGAATATGGAAAGTTTTAGAACCACCACCACCAACCAAAAAAACCTAAACCAAACAACAACAAAACAGAATATCCCAAACCCCAAACTTTCAAAATTATATAAAGTTCTTGCTACTTACAGTTGGGAGAGGGAGAATTTCTACTTTTAACTTAATACCAGTTAGTTTTTTAAGGACTCTCCATACTGTTCTCCATAATAGCTAACATCAATTTACATTCCCACCAACAGTGCAAGACGGTTTGCAGACTTTTTGATGATGGCTGTTGTAACAGGTATGAGATGATACCTCACTGTAGTTTTGATTTGCATTCCTCTAACAATGAGCAATGTTGAGCATGTTTTCATGTGTTTATTAGCCATCTGTATGTCTCCTTTGAAGAATTGTCTGTTTAGGCCTTCTGCCCCCTTTTTGATAGTGTTGTTTTGTCTTCCTGGTACTGAGTTGCCTGAGCTGCTTATATATTTTGGAGATTAATCCTTTGACAGTTGCTTCATTTGCTACTATTTTCTCCCATTCTGACAGCTTTCTTTTCACCTTGCTTAGTTTCCTTCCTTGTGCAAAAGCTTTTAAGTTTAATTAGGTCCTTTTTTTAATTTAAATTTCCATTACTCTAGGAGGTGCATCATAGAGGATCTTGCTGTGATTTATGTCAGTGTTTTACCTATGTTTTCCTCTAAGAGTTTTATAGTTCTGGTCTTACATTTAGGTCTTTAACCCATTTTGAGTTTATTTTTGTGGATGGTGTTATGAAGTGTTCTAATTTCATTCTCTTACATGTAGCTGTCCAGTTTTCCCAGCACCACTTATTGAAGAGACTGTCTTTATTGTATATTTTTGCCTCCTTTGTCAAAAATAAGGTGCCCATAGGTGTGGGGATTTATCCCCAGGCTTTCTATTTTGTTCCACTGGTCTACATTTCTGTTTTTCTGAAAGTACAATACGGTCTTGATAACGGTAGTTTTGTAGTATAGTCTGAAATCAGGAAGATTGATCTCTAGTTCCATTTTTCTTTCTCAAGATTGCTTTTGGTTATTCAGGATATTCTGTGTTTCTATACAAATTGTGAATTTTTTTTTTTCTATTTCTGTGAAAAATACAATTGGTAATTTGATAAGGCCTGCACTGAATTTGTAGATTGCTTTGTGTAGTCATTTTGACAATATTGATTCTTTCAATCCAAGAACATGGCATCTCTCTCCATCTGTTTGTATTCTTTGATTTCTTTCATCAGTGTCTTACAGTCTTCTGCATACAGGTCTGTTGTCTCTTTAGGTAGGTTTATTCCAAGGTATTTTATTCATTTAGTTGCAATGGTGAATGGGATTGCTTCCTTCATTTCTCTTCCTGGTTTTTCACTGTTACTATATACAAAAGTAAGGGATTTCTGTGCATTAATTTTATATTGTGCAACTTAACTAAATTCAGTGATTAGCTCTAGTGGTTTTTTGGTGGCATTTTCAGGGTTTTCTATGTATAGGATCCTGTCACCTGCAAATAGTGAGAGTTTTACTTTTCCTTTTCCAATCTGGTTCCTCTTCTTCTCTGAATGCCATGGCAAGGACTTTCAAAACTATATTGAATAACGGTGAGAGTGGGCACCCTTGTCTTATTCCTGATCTTAGAGGAAATTCTTTCAGTTTTTTACCATTGAGAATAATGTTTGCTATGGGTTTGTCATATATGGCCTTTATCATGTTGAGGTATGTTCCTTCTATGCCAATTTTCTAGAGAGTTTTTATCATAAATGAATGTTGGAATTCTGTTGAAAGCTTTCTCTGCATCTACTGAGATGATTATACAGTTTTTATTTTTCAATTTTGTTAATCTGGTGTATCACACTGATTGCTTTGTACATAATGAAGAATCTTTGCATCCGTGGGATAAACTTCAGGATTAATCTCTAAAATATATAAGAGCTCATACAGCTCAATATCAGAAAAACAAACCACCCAATCAAAAAGTGGGCAGAAGACCTAATAGAAGTATGATACCAATCAGAACAGGAATGCAGACTTTCCACACTCCGGCTAAAGTCTAATGCCAGGTCCTAAGTGACCACTTGAAACAGTCACTGAGTACCTACTCCATGCCAAGCACCAAAGGAGAGAGACCCTGGAGACCATCAGCCCTCTGGGGCTGACCTCCTGAAGCCTGCAGTCTCCTGGGGAAAGAGCAGATGTAACTATACACTGCCTGATGGGCACCCTGTTAGAGATGTAAGTGTGTGCACACATCTGAAGTGTCACTTTAGCCAAGGGTCAGGGGAGCCCACTGAGGGGGTGTCATTTAAGCTGCAAGAGGAGCCTGCCCTGGTGAGAAGTGGAGGCAGTGTGGCAGGCCAGAGGCCTTTCTGGGGGGAAAGGGTAGTGTGTTTGGGGAACTGAATGCAGGCCAGGGTGGCCTGAGCTCCTGGGAAGGGAAAAGGAAAGGCAAAGAGAGCAGAGACAGCGGCAGCCAGGAGCAGATAGTCCCCCTTTCTTTCCCTTTCCTCCTCCGGCTCTTTGTACTGCTACAATTTATCAGGCCAAAGTTAAAGGTGCCCAAGGGAATACATGCCTAAGTTGTTCAAAACAGCTCCGGCCTTTTCCATGGGCAACAGTAGGTGACAATACTATTTTTAGAGAAAATTTCAAGGCAGACAAATGAACCTTAGTTTACAGACACAATGAACTGTTATCTATAACATTTCAACTCCTAGTTTATAGAAAATCAAGGCAGTGGAAGGAGTTACACACAACCAGGAGAAGACAATGAGACAGACGTGAGGGTATTCTAATCAGAACTTTACAAAAATCAGTTTTTAACCATCAAACATGCTCAAGTTAAAATTTTTATTGTATAAATTATATCCAATAAAGCTGTCAATAAAAGAAGTCTGAGACCCATTGCAAGGAACCAGAATTCTTTGGAGAGAGGTGACTAATGCGAGGAACAGAACAGTGAAACCAAGGAAATGATTAAAAATAGTGGAAGCATGTCAAAAAGGTAGGGTCTGCGTGCAGGCACACTCAGTCACTGCAGTCGTGTCCAACCCTTTGTGACCCTAGGGGCTACAGCCCGCCGTTCATGGGATTTTTGTGACCAGAATACTGAAGTGGGTTGCCATGCCCTCCTCCAGGGGATCTTCCTGACCCAGGGATCAAACCCGCGCCTCCTGTGTCTTTTGCACTGCAGGCAGGTTCTTTACTGCTGACCCAGCCAGGAAGCCCTCCTGAAGGGGCTCCTACTGGCCAAATTTGGGAAAGAGTATCAAAAAGAATAATGAATATCAATGATTTTAAGGCCCTGAGTAAAATATGAGTCCCTAGTATACTAAAGATAAATAAATAAATAGGTGGGGAGAGTCACTTGTCACCGTGGAGAATGACTATAAAACCAATTCTTGACCTTAAAATTGATAATTAAAGGGAAAGAATTCAGCTTTACCCTGTGTAATAGAAGAGCAGCTAATAAATGTAGAAGATATGAAAAAAAGTTTTTAATTACCATTTTGTAAATTAAATGCCAATGAAACAGTTTTTTCAGGTAAGAATCACCAACTGATATAAAAACCAGTAGGTGAAAGGCTGGTGAGGAGCAGGGCACATGCAGGATGTCCAAGTACCTTGACAATGGCCCTGTTAATTCAAAGGGTAAAATGCATAATCACAAAAAAGATCAATTTAGCATCACAAATAGTGATGTTCCCCATGGTATGCCGAGTATGAAGTACACAGCATCATGTTAGAAGTCTTCACACTAAAACGTTTTAACCAGAAACTGTTTATAGACATTTCAACTCCTAGTTTACAGGAAGTCAAGATAGTGGAAGGAGTTACACAACAATCAGGAAAAAACAATGAGATAGATGTGAGGGTATTCTATAACGCTAAGTGCTCTCTTTGGAAAAGCAGTGAGATATGAAGACTCTTCTGGATGTTTACTATAGACATAATCTCCAACTGAACTCTTTTTTTTTTTTTTCTTTAAAGCTATTGAAAAACACTTTGAAGACAACTGGGGTAGTTTCAATATGCATTTGGCTTTAGATACTACTGAATCATTTAAAATTTTCTCAGATGTGACCAGAATTAGAATAGGGAGAATACTCTCATTCTTATAGCATGCTCAAGTACTTAGAGAAAAAGTATCATGTCAGCAGCTTCTGATGGCTCAGCTAAAAACCCAACATAGATTATATCTATCTACATATACCTGTAAGTAGACAGAATTGGCAAACATGACAAAACGTCAACCATCATGGAATCTAGGTGGTGGGCACGTGGGTAATTACTGTTCTATTTTGATTTTTCTCCAATTCTGACAACTTTACAAATAAGAGTTGCACACAGACGCAAGAATGCTATGAGGTCTTTAGTTCATTTAAGACACGTGAGCCTTCTGCTTTCACCTGTGGAAGAAAGCTGGCATCCATGTGCTTCCACATTTTGGTAATCACAGTCCCAGAGGAAGGAAAATAACATTTCCATAGCAGGGCCCATTTGCAAAATATTAAAATCCAATTATGTTAAGGAAACTTGAAGGTAAAAGGACTGACACTTTAACTTGCACACGCTAGTAAGCTGGTGTAGCCCAACCCTGACCGTCTTACACCCACCAAGAATCAACAACAAATACTAAAACTCCTTTGGTCTCCAAATTAAAGAGAACAGCTGCAGTTTTCTTAGCCAAAATATTCTGCAGGCAATGTGGAGGCCTGTTTTAGGATGAACCTTCACTCAGATTCATCTTTTTTTATAATTACCTATTTCCTCACATGTGAAATGGAAGGGTTTCAGCCTATGCAACCCTGGCAACCCTAAACTGAGGGATGATAAAACACCTAGCACCGGGGACACAGGGACCTTTCATGACACAATGTGCAATAAGAGCATTACTATTGCTGCTGCCCCTCCCAGAATGCACTTGCCCCCGGCAACTCCTCACAGCAGGCACTGTTTCTCCCATTTTTAATAGATGGCAAACAGAAGCTGAGAAAAGTGGATCATGTGCCCAAGCTAAAATCTGAACCCCAAAGGACCCACATCTTCTTTGGGGACCACTGTCCACGTGGTACCACTTCTGCACACTTGCCCTTGGCACGCTCTAAACATCCAGGATGCAACAAGGGCCCTGTTTCCGCACTGCCACCAACACTCCAGTGTCCACACAGCAGCTAGAAGGCAGGCGATTCTGATAAAATCCAGATCAGCTCATGACTCCCATCTCAGAAAGCAAGCCCCACCATTACCTCATCTACTACCTTCTTCCTCACACAATCCACTCCAGCTAATATACCAAGTCATGCGCCAGCCTCAGGGCCTCTGCACTAGCTCCTCTCTCTGCCTGGAAGACGCTTCTCCTTGACAGCCAGATCAGTCACTCCCAACTTCCTTTGGGCAAATATTAAGTGTCATTTTGTAAGAAGTTTTTTCCAACCACCCTCACTAAAAGCTGTAAACCCCCTTCCTAGGACTTCACTCTGCCTCAACCTCTCCCCACAGAGCTTCTCACCACCTGATGTGTCACACCTTCATGCTGCTAGTCTCTTCCCCACCAGACCAGGCCTTTGTTTAGTTCATTGGCTGTGTCCCCAGTGCCTGGCTGGTTTCTGTTGCTCAATAATTATCTGCTGTAGGAAGGAAAAGAGTCCTGCTGTGGCCCTGCCCGAACAGTTACAGTCTGTCTGCCTGAAGCCGGCACACATCGGGGAAAGCCATCTGAGCAGTCTCTGCTGGGGGCGAGCCTTCCTCCAGACATCGGATCACCAGCCAAGAAACACCCAGCAGGGGACAGGGTGGAATAAAGCAGGGAGGAGAGGGGCGACAGAGGCTAAAGAAAAGCAATGGGTGGGGAGGGGAGCTGCAGCGCCCCTTCAAGTGGACCTCCCGAGGTGATGAAGCCGAGGCATCCTTGGTTTTTCTCAGTCAGAAGTCAGGCTACAGACAAGTTAAACCTGATCCCAAGGACAAGATGTCAACTATAAAAAAAGAATTCCTCAATCCACTTGAGGTTGCTCTGACAATGGCAGGCGCGTGGCCTGCTGATGTGAGTAAAAGGGACATAAGCCTAGCAGTCTGTCAGGACAAGCTCAGTAATAAAGTTGATGAAGCTACTGGAGGCAAGGAGGGAGCCATGAGGATCCACTTGGTCCTCAAGGCACATATTTGGCAGGTTATCTTTCCACTTCCTCCCTCTCACCTCAATGCCTGCCTGTCATGCTACTAGGAGAGGCTTGGCTAAACACAGTACAGTTTTCACCTTCCCTTCTGACATGACGTAGATGTGGCACAGGCCTTTCTTTGAGGCCCTGCTCATGTTGTGCTCTGCTAGAGGCTGTGGAAGTTACGAGAGGGAGCCTGGAGAGCGGCATCCAGGATACAACTGGCAGCCACCAGGAGCATTTAGAACATCCATGTGGTCAAAGTCAGCCTGTGCTGATCATATCCCCGGTGACCAAGAAAAGATTTTGGCTTCCTTATTTCCAATGCTGATCCTTTGAAGCTGCTCCTAAATCAGCAGCAGCAGTTACCTGGCCAGAGCAGACTGGATCTAGAGAATTCATCTGACCTGAACCTGGGTCAATCAGATTCTCTGTCCTAGGAACTGTAACCACTGGAGCCACACAGCCAAGCAGTCTGAGCTAGCTATGCAAAAGAAGACAGAGAAACGGGGGGGAGGGGTGGGAGGTGGGCACACAAGGATGTCCACCATCCACGACTTAGGAGAAGCAGAGAAACAGCCCTAACAGGAGACTACTGAGATAGGTAGGTAGAGAAAAACACGGTGAAAACTAGGAGGATCATGAGAATTTCTTCTGCTCAAGGTTCAGTGAGGAGACGTTCTCTTGCATTTGAGGACCCTCAGATTTTTATGATACTCTTCACCATGTTCCCTCACGATGGCTTCTGTTCCAAGTGGCTTTTAAGTCAGTCAGCTGCTACAGATTAAATCTCAAAGCGCTTACCCATTCCTCTCACGCCCCCACAGGTCTCAAACAGGTTCTTCCTGGGAGGCTGATGGCAAAGACCCACAGGAACAAAGAAGCCTGCCCAACAACAGCCTATTCTGTGAGCATGAGGCAGAGCTGACTTCTCACCAGGGTGTCTTTGTAGGGCTTATCAAAACTGAAATAAAAAAGACAGCTTTTGTCCCAACGCATGCCAGGGTCACACTGCTGTTCTGGGAACGTGTGGGTGGGTGCCACCCTAGAGGAAAACACAGATTTAGAGAAGAGGCACTGGGAGCCCTGAGAGTGTTCTGGGTCCCGCAGCCATCTGTTCTCTTAGGAAAAGGCTCCAGACATGCAGTGTGGGGACACTTCACTAAGAGGCAGTGAAACTTCGTTCTGCCGACATGCTGGTGTCTGGTCCTGCCATCAGCACCAGAAGATAGGTGAGCAAAGGACAAGGGGCACAGAAGTGGGATTGGGACAGGTGTAGCCAATTAACCTAACATGACTACTTAGAAACTGGAAGGAGAGAGGGGAGAAGTCAACTCATCACCTCTCTGAGTCCCTGCCCCAGTTGGCTGTGGGAACTGAATGAACTGCCCACTCACCTAGCACTGTAAAAGGCAATGGTTACTCTTCTCATTTCACAGATCAAAATCAACCAAACTGACACGTTCTCTTCCACTAGACCTCCCGGGCTCAGGTGCTGACCATGGTCTACAAAGACAACCATTTAAAACATCAAAACCACTTTACAGTTTTGTAGGTATGAGATAGTTCCCTACCAAGATAGGTTTCAATACTTCCTCCTATGGTAGCCTTTTAAAAAGTTCTATCCCTAACTCCCTACACCCCCACCCCCTTTTCTACACAGGGAGAAGGACCAGAGGAATAAAAAACTCAGAAATAAAAGGGCACTGGAGGGGGTAATGTTAGCTGCCTTTTTTCCTTCCCAAAGAAAAGTCATTTCCCTCAACAGAGGGCTCCCCCCATGATCTGAGAGAGAAGGGGAGAGCTTATCCCTGAGCAGCGGGTTCAGAACTGCCTACAGCCTACTTGAGGGGGTGGGGGAGCGGAGAGAAATAGAGCCAGGAGGAGGAGGAACAGAGGAAAGGGTGGGAAGGAGGAAAAAGGGAAGGAGGAAGGCGAGGGAAGGTTGGTCATATTAACAACTGTGGCTACGCCAATCACCAGCACCCACTACAGCTAAGTCTCCGCCTGCTCAGCCTCCCACCTCCCCTCCCTACCAAGTACAACCCAGGAGAACCTTGTAAGGGCATGGAGTAAAAAATGGTCTCAAGGAATATGTCATGTTAGAATTCTGGCCGAGAGTCTAATACTTCTTTTGGCTTATAATACTGTTTGTTTTCCTAACTGGGCCTCAGTTTCCTTATCTTTCGAACGGGGATAAGTTTCTACTCTCAGAGGACTGGGGGACTAAATTACATGTTATGTCAACCTGGGCCGTCACCGCCACTGAGGCTCGGGTTTATAAAGTGGCTCAAAACTAAAAAAAGGAAAAGGACGTTGCAGATCTAATTCCTCCAAGGCCAGGCTGGGCCAGAGCAAAGACTTAGAAAGTGGGATGTCTCCCCACCCGCAGCGCGGGGCCGAGTTCCCACGGACTAGGAATTACCTCGCCCTTCTTATCTCCATCGAAGGGTGGGGCGGAAGCGGGGATAGGGTGTAAACGGGCACAGAAATGCTATAAATCCTCTCTGATGGTCCTTGGCCAGAGCTCTGCCCATCCTGAGGTGTGACCTTGGACAAGTGACTTCGCCGCCACAAGCCTCAGTTTCCCCATCCGCGCTGTGGGCAGAACTGCAGCATCTCTGACACAGAACCGCTTTCGAAGTGCGGAATAAGTCCGGCCCGCGCGCCGGCTCGGACCGCCCGGGGTTCGGCAAGCCCGACGCTGCCCCCTCGGGGGCGCTGCCACCATCCAGGCCTCGGCCTCGGGCCACGCGGGCCCGCCGCCGCCACGCCCCAGGCCTTTGCCCCCAGGCCGCGCCGGCTGCCCCCGACTCCCGAGCCGCCCCCTACCCCGGCCCAGCCGGTCCTCCGACTCACCCGTGTAGTGCACCACGCAGGTCTGGCCACGCTTCGGGAAGGTGCGCCCTGAGGAGACAGACAGACGCGCGGGGTGAGCGGATGCGCGCGGTGGCCAGGGCACTCCGGGGCCACCGGGCGCGCGCCTACTCACCGTCTCCAGGAGAGATGGTCTCCACCTGCACTCCCATGACTGCGGTAGCGGCGGACGCTGGGTTGACCGACGGGCTGCGCGACTGGCGGCGTGGACCGAGACCGGATCTCGCGGCGATTCCGCGGCTCTGCCTCGACCCTCAGCGCAACGGCTGCGCACGCGCGCGCCCCCGCACGCCCCGCCCTGCGTGCGCGCCCCACACGGCGCGCACGTCCCCGGAGCCCCGGCCGCGGGGCAGTGGGGGGAGGGGGGCGGGGAAACCGGAAACCCGGAAGCCCCGAGGCCTCCGGATGCTGCCTTTCAGAGAGGCCGGGCTGCTTCCCCCACCCTTCCTTTCTCCGTGCTACCTGCGGGGCAGGCATCACTAATCCAGTTTCCGCGAATGAGAAGCGAGAGTCAGAATTGGGGATCAGCCAGCTACTAACCCGGGGGACTACTAGGTCCACACCTACTTATCCTGTGAAAAGGATGGTTGTGAGAGGTTCGCGCGGATGTGCGTTCTTGTTAGCATTTCAGTCAGTGGGTCACGATCCTGAGCTGCCTTTCTGCTGAGGAGGAGTCTTCAGCATTTACACTGCGCTGCAGGAAACCTGTCCCTCTCTTGTCCGGATTCATTCATTCATTCATCCATTCATAACTTACCTACATATACTTACTGAGCACCTACTCTATGTCATGCGCTGTGTTAGATGCTGGGGTAACGGTAGTAAAGGAGACAGACTCAGTGCCTGACCTCATAGAACTTAAGGTCTCGTGAGGGAGATCCAATCAAATAACCACAAAGATAAATGTAAAGTTTCAAATCCTTAAGTACTGTGAGGGTGGTTCATGGCATTGTGCTCTGAAGGACATATGACAGAGATGTATAACTTAACATGGACTGTGGTAACATGCTTCCCTGAGGTAGCCAGGTTTAGCCAAGGTCTGAAGGGGTTGACCAGCTCATGTTAAAAACATGACCCCAAAATTTTTTAACACTCTTATCATCTTTGTCCCCTTTCCTTTGAGTCTTGGGAGCCTGTGAGTGCTTTGGCAATTTTTGCATTATTTAGGATATGGTCTGTGACAGAAACCTAAAGGAAGTCAGTCCTGATCATTCACTGGAAGGACTGATGCTAAAGTTGAAGCTCCAGTGCTTTGGCCACCTGATCCGAAGAACTGATTCATTAGAGAGACCCTGATGCTGGGAAAGATTGAAAGCAGGAGAAGTAGACAATAGAGGATGAGTCAGTTGGATGGCATCACTGACTCAATGGACATGAGTTTGAGCAAACTCCGGGAGATGGTGATGGACAGGGAAGCCTGGCGTGCTGCAGTCTGTGGGGTCGCAAACAGTTGGACATGACTGAGCAACTGAACTCAACTGTGACAGAAACCAAATTAACAGTGGCGGAAATGAAGCAGAAGTTGGTGTCATGGGACGTTCCTGGTGGTCTAGTGGCTAAGACTCCACACTCCCAATACCGAGGGCCTGGATTTGATCCCTAGAGAGGGATCATGCCCACATGCCGCAACAAAATGAAGATCCTGTGTGCCACAACTAGGACCCGGTACAGCCAAATAAATAAATATATATAAAAAAAGAGGGGGATGGAAGTCCCACCTCATTGAAGCCAAGGTGGCAGACGAGAAATACCCTATGACAGCAGTCCCCCTGAAGACAGAACCGACCATGTGGCAGCTCCTCACAAGACTGCCTGACTCCCCATGCTCCCGAAGACCCAGGAGTTTCACCAAGGCTTAGGTCAGCTGTAGTCAAACCTTGCCTGCATGGTCTAAGTGGATATGTGCAAGGTTGTCAGGGCACCAATACAGAGCATTTCCCCTAAAAGAGCCCTCCCCAGAGAACAAGAAACACAAGAACCCTATAAGATTTTCTAAGGTGAGGTGAGAAGAGCTGTGGGCAGGGAGGAGGGAGTCCTGGGTTCTAGATTTGGCATTGCCAGTGACTTGCTGTGTTACTTGGGTAAGTTCTTCCCCCTCTCTGAGCTTCTGTAAAGACAAGGGGTTTGTCTAGATGATCTTCAAGGGCTGGGAAGGCTTTCAGTTCAGTTCAGTCGCTCAGTCATGTCCAGCTCTTTGCGACCCCATGAACCGCTGCACACCAGCCCTCCCTGTCCATCACAAACTCCCGGAGTCCACCCAAACCCATGTCCATTGAGTCAGTGATGCCATCCAACCATCTCATCCTCTGTCGTCCCCTTCTCCTCCTGCCCTCAATCTTTCCCAGCATCAGGGTCTCTTCCAGTGAGTCAGCTCTTCGCATCAGGTGGCCAAAGTATTAGAGTTTCAGTTTCAACATCAGTCCTACCAATGAACACCCAGGACTGATCTCCTTTAGGATGGACTGGTTGGATCTCCTTGCAGTCCAAGGGACTCTCAAGAGTCTTCTCCAACACCACAGTTCAAAAGCATCAATTCTTTGGTGCTCAGCTTTCTTCACAGTCCAACTCTCACATCCATACATGACCAATGGAAAAACCATAGCCTTGACTAGACAGACCTTTGTTGACAAAGTAATGTCTCTGCTTTTTAATATGCTGTCTAGGTTGGTCATAACTTTCCTTCCAAGAAGTAAGCGTCTTTTAATTTCATGGCTGCAATTACCATCTGCAGTGATTTTGGAGCCCAAGAAAATAAAGTCAGCCACTGTTTCCACTGTTTCTCCATCTATTTGCCATGAAGTGATGGGACCAGATGCCATGATCTTAGTTTTCTGAATATTGAGCTTTAAGCCAACTTTTTCACTCTCCTCTTTCACTTTCCTCAAGAGGCTCTTTAGTTCTTCTTCACTTTCTGCCATAAGGGTGTTGTCATCTGCATATCTGAGGTTATTGATATTTCTCCTGGCAATCTTGATTCCAGCTTGTGCTTTCTCCAGCCCAGCATTTCTCATGATGTGCTCTGCATATAAATTAAATAAGTAGGGTGACAATATACAGCCTTGACGTACTCCTTTTCCTATTTGGAACCAGTCTGTTGTTCCATGTCCAGTTCTGATGGGAAGGCTTTAATGATCTCTGATTTCAGAATAGTGCCTGACACATAGTAAAGGCTTAAACATGAGTTGTTGAATGTATGGCAAAGGGAAATTCACAGTGCAAGTTCATAATGTAACCACTCTGAGATCTGTGTTGTTAAGACTTTGTTGTTTTTCAGTCACTCAGTTGTGTCTGACTCTTCGCCCCGCCTTGGGCTGCAGCATGCCAGGCTTCCCTGTTCTTCACTATCTCCCAGAGTTTGGTCAAACTCATGTCCATTGAAATGGTGCTGTCATCCAAACATCTCATCCTCTGTCACTCCCTTGTCCTCCTAACTTCAATCTTTCCCAGCATCAGGGTCTTTTCCAATGAGTCAGGTCTTTGCATTAGGAGGTCAAAGTGTTGGGGCTTCAGCATCAGTTCCCCAATGTATATTGAGGGTTGATTTCCTTTAGGATTGACTGGTTTGATCTCCTTGCTGTCCAAGGGACTTTCTAGAGTCTTCTCCAGCACCACTGTTCAAAAGCATCAATTCTTTGGTGCTCAGCCTTCTTTATGGTTCAGCTCTCACATCTGTACATGACTACTGGAAAGACCATAACTTTGACTATACAGACCTTTGTTAGCAAAGTGATGTCTCTGATTTTTAATACACTATTTAGGTTTGTTGTAGCTTTTCTTCCTAGGAGCAAGCATCTTTTAATTTCGTGGTTGCTGTCACCATCTGCAGTGTTTTGGGAGCCTGAGAAAATAAAACCTGTCACTTCATTTGCCATGAAATGACGGGACTGGATGCCATGATCTTTGTTTTTTTTTAATGTTGAGTTTTAGGCCAACTCTTTCATCCTCATCAAGAAGCTCTTTAGTTCCTAGTCCTCAGTCACGTCCGACTGCAACCCCACAGACTGTAGCCCACTAGGCTCCTCCGTCCATGGAATTCTCCTGGAGTGGGTAGCCATTCCCTTCTCCAAGGGCTCTTCTCAACTCAGGAATAGAAGCCAGATCTCCTGCATTGCAGACAGATTCTTCACCATCTGAGCCACCAGGGAATCCCATTTTAAGCCAACTTCTTCACTCCCCTCTTTCATCCTTACCAAGAGGCTCTTTAGTTCCTCTTTGCTTTCTGCCAGTAAAGTCATATCATCTGCATATCTGAGATTGTTGATATTTCTCCCAGCAATCTTGATTCCAGCTTGTGATTCATCCAACCCTGCATTTTGCATGATGTATTCTGCATAGAAGTTAAATAAGCAGGGTGACAGTATACAGCTTTGACGTACTCCTTTCCCAATTTGGAACCAGTTTGTTGTTCCATGTCCAGTTTTAACTGTTGCTTCTTGTCCTGCATACAAGTTTCTCAGGAGACAGGTAAGATGGTGTCTGATGTTCTCATCTCTTTCAGAATTTTTCACAGTTTGTTGTGACCCACATAGTCAAAGGCTTCAGTGTAGTCAAAGAAGCAGGGTGTTTTTTTTTTTTTTTAATCCCTTGCTTTTTCTATGAACCAGCGGATGTTGGCAATTTGATCTCTGGTTCCTCTGCTTTTTCTAAATCCAGCTTGTCCATCTGGAAGTGCTCAGCTCAAAATTCCAAGGTTAAAAAAAACCAGATAGTATGACAGAAGTCTTCTTACCCATCTGACCACCACAATTAGCATTTGGGGTGCCTTTCCAGTATGTTTGTGGTGTCTATACAGATACAAGCAAATACATATTTATATAGATTTATTATATGTGGGAGGAAGTGAAGGAAACCACAGTATGTCATTCCAAAATGTGCCTCTTTGACATGAAAATTATTTTATACTGAAAACAAGAAGCAGAAAGCCTCCGCCTTTTCTACCCCTAAACGCAGGACATAAATTCTTTTATTAGAGACAGACATTTCAACCTAGAGATGACACCAGAGAAATCTACAAACAAACCTTCTATTAGTTTCCTCCTGTATTTACCTTCCCACAATCTGCCATCTTTGGAAGCCTAAGAAGCTTTCCTTTGTCCTGTCGTTTTTCTACAGATTTATTGTTCCTTGTTGAAGATGCTATATAAACTAGAATGCTTGTTGAAGATGCTATATAAACTAGAATTCTAACTTGCCACTTTTGAGTTAATTTTTACTTGATTTCTCCTTCATGATGTGCACTGTACACGTTAATAACCTGTTTTTTGTAATCTATACTCCGTGTTTTTCTTTCTTCTCTCCCTAATGGGGTTGGGGTGAGGATCATGGGTTAATACTTGTGCAGTGCTAAGAACAGTGCCTGGCACATGTAAGCCCTATTCTTGGAAATCACTTATCAGGTATCTTGGAGAGCATCCATTTTCATACATGAGCACTCATTCCATATAAATGACTGCATTGTATTCACTGTGTGAATGTGCCATAATTTACTTAACTATCTGGTTAAATTCATTTAGAATCTGATATTACAAAGACTGGTTCAAAGAGATTCATTCATTCAAGTGTACATGCCTCACTTGGCTCCTAGCATGAACCACATGCTTTGGGACTTCCCGGCCTTTGCACCTTCTGCTCCCTTTTCCTGGCACAGTCTTCATCAGCTCTCTGACCACTTGGATGAATACTGTACAACATCCAGCTTTCAGCTCCAAAGTCCTCTTGAGAAAGGCTCTCTGACTTCCTGACAGGCCACGTCTGCCTGGGACAAGCTCCTGAGGTCTGTCTTGCCCCTCACCTTCCTCTGTGTCCTTTAGTGACTGACTCTTTCCCCTGAAGACTGTGCATAGGGGTGTGACCCTCAAGGAACCCCACCATGCACCCTTGGGCCTGGCACTGAGCTTGTGTCTACCAATCCTTGTTAACTGATGGATACCTACCATGGGCTAGAATTCTCTCACTTGTTTAATCTCCTAACTCTGCAAAGAGACTTGAATTTTAGAAAATGCCATTTCCTTGTGCTCAGAATCTCAGGTGCTTTTGTGAACCTGAGCGCTGTTAGCAAGTGGAGGCCTGAGGTCACAGCTTATCTAGTTTCTCCCCTGATTCAGGTAACAACAAACACTTGATGCATGTGTGCCTTATACAGGTTATTTGATTTCTCACAGTAACCTTCTGAGGCAGGTATGATTATTGTCTTCTGTTAGCAATGAGGCTATTAAGGCTCAGAGAGAGGATCAAGCCAGTAAGGAGAATGGTAATATTCAAGACCAGCTCTGGACACTGGCACTTTGTCTCTTGGTCACTTCTGCTTGTGCTCTTGGGGCTTCAGGGATTGGTTTAGATAATTGTTTGGCCTTTGTGATAACTCTCACCCCTCTTCACCTCAAATTTCCCCACCACTTGCAACTTTAGATCTCTGTCATCTGGCTGGTGAGCAGAGAGTGTTCATATGGGGCCAGAGTCTCTCTTAAATTATGACCGCCACTGGGGATTTGGGGACCTGTTTGGCCTGCCTGGAAGGAAAGCTGTCCCATCTCCATGGGGTCAAGTGATCCCACCTGCTAAGAGCCTTTGGTGTCTCTGCTGACTGGGGCCTTGCCCTCCAAGTTCCTGGTTGAAAATCTTCCAGAAAAGCACAAATCCCTGGCCTGGGGAGGGAGGTTGCGGGCTGACTTGCCATCTCATCAGTCTGAAATCTTTGGATAAACTCCATCATCTTCGGGGAGTTGAGGTGTCCCAAACCTGCCCTGGAGGCAGAGTTGTCAACACCAACAGCACTGGCTAATCTGGGGGCCCATGAGTTCACAGGTTTGGGAAACAGTGTTCCTAGCAATACGGTAATTGCTACAATACAGAAATTCTGCTGAGAGCCAATTTTATAGATGGGGAAACTGCAGAGCAGAGGGAGTTGAATCAGGAAGGGGTTAGCCCCAGGGCTCTGGAGTCCATTCTTGGTTTCCTCAGCCCTCTCTCATCCCATGGGTCTAAAGGGGAACTTAGTGTTGCCCCTCAGTAGGGACAAGCTACAGTCTCTGGCACTGGCTCCTTCCCAGAGCCCAGGGGTTAGTTGGGCTAATGTCATTCCAGATCTACCTGCCCCATACCTTCACACATCCTTTGGGTTTGTCTCTAGAGGAAGGAAAACTCTTTAACTCCTTGTCAGTGAACCAACCCCTGGTCATCCTTCACGGCCCAGCTCAAGGGTGCCCTCTCCTGATAAGCCCTCCTTGATTTCCCCGGCCCCTCTCCCCACCTATCCCAGCTGGGGACCTGTTCCTTCCACTGCTGTCCCTGGGCCTGCATTTTTCACAGCAGTAGATCCTAATGGTCCAGAGCTGTAGTTTTGGAGTCAGGTGGCTGGGAATTCAAATCTTGGTTCTTTTACCTGGAATATGACTTCAGCCAAATTCCTTCACTGAGCTAGGTAGGCTTCAGAACCTTCCTCCACAAAATGGGCTAACTATGGTAACTTCAGGTTGTTACCAAACTAAATGAAGTAAGGTACATATAAGACCTGGCACAAAGTTAGTGTTTAAATTATGGCGGCTGCTATTGTCATCAGTAGAAGCTAAAGAACTAAGATGGGCATTGAGGATCTCAGGTGCTCACTGTGAAGGTAATTGGCCCTTAATAACCTTCCTAATCCAACCCAGGTGGCAGGGAAATGCTGGGGGCATTCCCTTACACCATGCTCCCCCCACCCCACTGTGCTTTTTGTTCTGCCTTCCTGGCAGCTGAAGCTATGATTGCCCTTTAGAATGATGCCCCCTTGTGGCTGAATAGGAACCTGCTTTCGGAGGCAGTTGATGGGGAGGTCATATTTCCATTTCACATGTTCATCCAACCAGTTATTTTTTGAGAACCTACTATGTGTCAGGCACTGTGCCACCAGGTTGTCAGGGTACATGAGTGAAGAAAACAATCCCCCTGCTTCAGGGAGCTTATAATCTAGTGGAGGGACAAGGAAAATAGAATATATGATACATCGGAAGAAGTCAGAGAATAAAGCAGGACAGGATACAGTGATAGGTAGGGGCCAGGTCCTATAGGACTCTTCGGGCTTTTAGTAATGAGTTTCTAGGGGTAATGGGGAGCTCCTGAGGGCTTTAAAGATGTGGTGGGATTTAATGGATGTGGTGACCCTGTGTGAACAGATCGTCAGGGGCAAGAAGAACAGGGTGACCAAAAGGAAGTCACTGCAGTTGTTGATGTGAGAGGTGGACGATGGGCCCCGGAGATCGCCGGGGAGGGATGACAAGTGGCTGGATTTGGGATGCATTTGCAGTAGAACCTGGAGGACTTACTGAGGGACTGAACGTGGGGTGAGACATGAGGCCACTGAGAGAAAGAGACAGATGCAGGCACATGACAGAGGAGTTTGCTCAGACTGGGACCCAGGCTGGACACTAGAAGCCTACAATGTTTGCTGCTCTGCTTCCTTGGCCTGGCCTGAGACAAGAGTGGATGTAGAAGGGGGTGGTGGGAGAACATGGTCACAGCCCTCGACAAGGGAGCAAAGTCCATTTTAAAGAAAGATAACCTTTTACTTGACTCTAGGAGAAGTTCTGGCAGCAGTTCCCCCGTAAAATGTAGTTAGGATAGAGGCAGCAACAGGGAACTCACATTTCTGCACCAACTTCTTCCCCCAATGAACTCAACTTTACAGGGTTCCTGGCTGGGATTTGTTGTTGTTCAGTCATTAAGTCATGTCTGACTCTGCGACCCCATGAACTCCAGCACACCAGACTTCCCTGTCCTTCACAATCTCCCAGAGTTTGCTCAAACTCATATCCATTGAGTCAGTGATGCCATCCAACCATCTCATCCTCTGTCATCCCCTTCTCCTCTTGCCCTCAATCTTTTCCAGCATCAGGGTCTTTTCCAATGAGTCGGCACTTTGCATCAGGTGGCCGAAGTATTGGAGCTTCAGCTTCAGCCCCAGTCCTTCCAACGACGGGCACATTTTATACAGTGGGCAGGCATGGGAAGGGGCCCTGCAGCTCAGAAGGGCACTTTCTCAGTGCCACCCAAAGGCATCTCCTGAGGAAGCAACCAGATGTGTCCCACACAGTACTTACAGGGCTGTTTAGCATAGTGTGGCTCACAAAATCAAACAGGAACAACACACATGTCCCACAGTAGAGATGAATTTAATATGCACTCATTAGGGCATCATCATAACTTGCATTTTTCACTCAGTGATGAACTTTGGATATCCTTCAATTAGGACATATCCTATATGTTGCATTATGTCCTTGGCCAGACCTACTTAGGGCTTCGCAGGTGGTGCTAGTGGTAAAGAACCCACCTGCCAATGCAGGAGATGTAAGAGATGCAGGTTCAATCCCTGGGTCGGGAAGATCCCCTGGAGGAGGGCATGGTAACTCACTCCACTGTTCTTATCTAGAGAATCCCAGAACCTGGAGGACTATGGTCCATAGGGTTGCAAAGAGTCGGGCGTCTACAACTGAAGTGACTTAGCATGCACGCAGACCTGTTTAACGCCCACTCAACAGCCAATTTTGGGGATGATCCAAAATGCCTCAATTGAGAACAACTGCCCTGACTTCAGAAACCCTAGAACCAATGGCTGTTGAGTATCTCCCTACGAAACCTATCAAGTGGATGAACCTTTTCATCTGTGCCACCAGAACAAAAACTAGGGCTGAAAACATCCTTACTTGGCCTTGAACTGGACTAGTGTGATCCCTGGCTGTGTGGTTGGCAGTCCCTTTGACGTAGGGCCGGGTACCTGGCTGGTCTGCACTGTGGTGGCTGCCAACAGTTAAGTCAGCTGCCTCACTCAATTCCAGAGCTGGGTGGGAACCCAGGGCCTTTGCAGACTCTTCTAGAGGATGCAGGTTATGTTTTCATGCTCTGTTCTGGCATGTGCTATTAACGTAAGCTGAAACCCTGAAGAGGGGAGGGTTGAGTGTACGTACACAGGGCTGGAGTGTATGTGTACGGGGCATGGTGTCTGAGCAGAGGCCTTAGGGACAGACAGGCCTTAACACTTACCAGCCGTGTGGCCTGGGCTTTAGGTTTTGGCACTGTACAGTGGGATTCTTGTGCAGCACTGAAGTACTTACTATGGTTGCTGTCATTATACTTCTTCAGAGCAACCCATTAGAAAGTACAAACTCCACTGTCCTCATTTTGGTTTTTAATGGTCAAGCTGACAATAATTTCCAGTTTCTCCAGACCAGCATATGGTTTCCTTTCTCTCTGCCTGCAGCCCTGCCCCAACTGCCTCTCTGGGATCAGAAGTACCAACTCCCTTTCTCAGGATAGGTCTGGATTGGGAACCCAGGGCCTCCCCAAACTCTGAGGACCAGCATTGTTAGCTCTTGGCTCACTGCAGGGGGTGAAACAGAAAAGAGAAAGTGACTGGTGATGACTGCTTCGAAACAGACTGAGCTATATTATGATTTGAAACCAGGAGATTCTGAGTCAGTGCTGATTCTGGGGTTCACTTAACAGGGGGTGAAAGGCTTCCATCCAAGACCACAGTGGCCCTCCTCTCCCAGACTCACACTTCATGTGGGGAGGGTCTTGGCCTGGCTGGGACTACTGCCTACGTTGGTGCAAGTCTGAACTCGGGCCTGCACACCAAAGCCATCTTTGTTACACCCTAACTTTAGTCAGCAAAAGCCTCCTACAAATGCAGTACAAGGAGCTTGAAGCACAGGGAACCCACCTCTTCTTCCACATGTGGTTTGCCACACATTAACAGGAGCTCGGTGATACGCTGTTTGTTTCTCTTTCAGGCCAAGACACCCTGACTCTGAACTCATCTGAGTTGGCACAAGCTGTTTCCCAGTAAAAAGATTCCCCTACCTCTGAGGGACACATCTCTCCATGAAATAAAGCAATGACACAGCAGCCCGGATGATGAGGGAGGCAAGGAGCAAAGCAGGAGTTGTAGGCAGAATCTCAACTGGCCAAGGCCTGGGGAGTGTACACCTCTCAGGGTTTGAGTGAAAGGAACGGAGGGGCTGTGTGCCTCTAAATCTGATCTCACGGCAGGGCCCTCTTGTTGCTGCAAGTTTTATCCAGGCAAGAAATGTGTTCTGATGTGAGTGAGTGCTACAAAAGCCTTTTTCTCTTAAGTATCCCCGCTTCCTTCCCTACATAGGGGTGGCGGGGGGGAGGGGGGTCACACTTAGTGGGTGGATGTTGTGTGCCACATGCAATTTTTACACAGAGAGGATGGAAGGAAGGCTCCTCCACACACCCTAGACAAATACGATTTTATGGTAATCAAAGCCTGCCTCAGTGGGAGAAGTTCTGTACAACATGCTGGTGATATTCCTTCAATTTTTGGTTTTTTTTGGTTGTTTTTATTTTTTTCTTTAAAGTCCACTGATCATCACAAAAACCCAGGAAATGCAACTAAGGAGAAAACAAATGTCCAACTGAGATCTAAGAACCCAGAGCTACGGAGGAGACGTGGCACTGGATGCAGGGTGTGCAGGAGAGGGTGGAAGGGTGGTCCCCACAGGGCAGCTGACCATGGGAGACGCAGGAGGGAGATGAGGCTGCTGGCTGGGCAGTTATGTTAACCGCTGCACGATGACGGCATTGAGCAGGTTGGCTTCCTTCAGGGTCTGGTTCTCATCAGCCAGCTCTTTGTTCGGGAAGGTAGTCATGAGGACAAAGCTGGTGGCAGCCATGGCCGGCCGGGCGTCTACAATGAAGAGTCGGATGTCGCTGATCCTGGTGGAGTGGGGAGGTGGGTGAGTGGTGTTCTCTGCTGCCTGCTGCCCACTCCCACCCCCCCGCCCCCAGGCTAGAGGGAGGCCACCTCATATCCCCAGGTCCCTTTCTCTGCCCCATCCTCCACAGTGGCCAAAATGCTCATTTGGAAACACATGAGCTCATGTCACTCTTTCAAAATCTTTCACAGAATTGCTCCCCTCTTCCTTGTTATAAACACCAACCTCCGGACAGTAGTCCCAAGTCCTGCCTAATCACACACCACCCTCCTTCTCCCGTTCTCCTACCTCCCCCCTTCAGTTCTTCATCACGCTGTGCGCTCTGCCCACATCTGGTCCCTCTCCTCAGGGGCTTCTCTGCCTGATCCCTCTTCTATAATCCTCATCACACTTGCTCCACACTAACCTCATGTGAAGCCTGTCAACACTCAAGGACTGGCAAGCCACTCCCTGGACCCCACGCGGGTTCTGATTTATATGGCCTACGACTGATGAAATTTAGACACTGCTATTCTAGAAAAAAAAAAAAAGAGTTGTTTTGCCAAATATCTTTACTGGCAACAGTCCTCCCCTGCTAATCCCTTCATCACTCTGTGCCTTGGCTTCCCCATCTTTAAGTTGGAGAGGCAGTTTGTTTCAATCTGGCCTGGATGAGCTGAGATAGAACAGGCATTCTAGAATTCTCCAAGTCCACATCTCAGAGACCTTCATAGCCTAGAGGTTGTCAGAGGCCCCCTGGGGGTAGGGAGGTAGAAGAGCGGGATGAGTGGGATGCCGCATTTTGTCCCCTCCCCACTCCAACAACCGCAGCAGTTCAAATTATCTGTTCTCTTGGGCTTTAGCATGAAACTTCCTATTACCAAATAGTTTGGAACAAATCCATCTGAGGAATCTGTGACCCACACGAGAGAGAGGGAGCAGTCACTGGCTACACTTAATGGAAGAGTGGGGACCAAACCAAAGGCTTCAGACGTGCACAGCTTCCTACCCCACTGCCTCCTCTGGAGAGAGCCTGGAAAGTCTGCTGGTGTTTAGGGGGAAGAACTGCTCCCTCTACTCACTTCTCTGTGGGAGTTTCTGGGACCCTCTTAGAATAAGCCAGGCCCCATAATGCAAGGTACCTGTGGCTGTGGTTAAACTTCTGCACCAGCCTCCCACCATCAGCAAGCCGTATTTGGATGTTTGTGGTAGGCTGTGACTCATCAATTGAGATGGAAGAGCTGGCTTTGGCTTCATTTTCTGCCTGCTGTGCTGGCGAGCTGGTATTCAATACCTGGGGGGCAGTGCTGAAGAGAGAGGATCGCATCAGGACAAGAACAGAAACAAAGCCCCAGCAGGAGTGGAATCCTGTCAAGGACTTTTACTGAGCATTTGCTATGTCTGGTGGCAGCCATGTAAGGAGTGACAAGACAGAATCCCTGCTCTGATGGAACTTAGAGGTCCAGCAGAATTCACCTCAATCCCCAAGTTACTGCCAGCTCCCTCACTCCTGGAGTTGGGCAAATTACCCACCCCCTTCTTCCCTGGTGTCCACAACTGAACAAGAGCTTGAAAGGAAGTAAGCAGTATGCAAGACAGCCTGGGCTGGAAGACTGGGACCTGATGCTGGAGGACCCAACAGATCAGGATGAGTTTAGCCCCAGTGAGAGGCTAAGGGCAGAATGGGGAGGGGATACTCCAAGTCTGCAACTGAGGCGGGTGTGACACAGCCTGGCAGGTGACTGTTGGAATGTAAAGGACAAGTTCAGACTCTTATCCTCTGATGGAATTTTCAGGCCTGCCTGCCCTAGTGCAGCCTCACTCATGAGGGTATCTCATACTCATTGGTCAACTATCAGGAGGCAGTTCAGATTTCTGGAAAGCCAACCAAGTGCCTGGCACCACAGGGATTAATTATATAATATGAATAGGACGTGGTGCCTGCTGCAGTGTGGACAGCTCAGATCTTGGAATGAGATGGACCAGGGTTTGAATTACACCCACTAGCTATGGAGGTGTTGGGCTAGTTATTCAAGCTCTTTGAGTTTCAAGAGTAGTAACAAGGTTCTTTAACAAGGACTATTGTGAGGATTAAAGAGGTGTTCCACTCAGGGAGGCGGACAAACACAAAATGCACACAAATTCCCAATTCTCCACAACTGTGTGGAGGCGTTCTCTTTTTTTCTCTTAGCAGACGTCCTGGCCTATACCTTTGCAGAGAATAGAGGCCATTAGATGAGAATCCCCTTGCCTTCCCCCAAAGCCTCTAATTAGATCGGTTCTTCCACCTCACTTCTTCCTCTGATCTTTACCTAAAAAGGGTATTCTTAGCAAATCCAACAAAAGTGCTTTCCTAAGTGTGTTCCCTGGGACCTGAGTCCCTTGCGTTATCTACAAGAAGGTTCTGGAAATGTCACCAACATTATACCAACAGTGTCAGAGGCCACTAACATATTAAAGAAGGTCTTGAGAGGTCATAAAGAAACCGCTTGCAATGCAGGAGACCTGGGTTCGATCCCTGGTTCAGGAAGATCCCCTGGAGAAGGGAATGGCAACTCACTCCAGTATTCTTGCCTGGAGAATTCCATGGGCAGAGGAGCCTGGTGGGCTACAGTTGATGGGGTCACAAAGAGTCAAACATGACTGAAAGACTAACACTTTGAGAAGTTGTGAAGTTAAGGCAAACTTATTTGACCACCATGCTCTTTTCATGTTAACCTCCTGAAGATCATTTCCTGGAACAGTCCACGAAATGTTGCCCCAGAGCACACAGTCAGCAAGGAAGAACTAAAAACTGAAGTTACTTTCTGTGAACATCAAAAATACGGGCTTAGAGAATTATAGAGTGGAGATCAGAAGAGAAAGCTGGCCACACTTACTGGCTATGAGAAAAGCCTCTATGTACTGGCCTCACAACGTGTGGGACTCAAAAGATGAGACACACAGATAAATTACACCATCACAGGCCCGAAGAGAGGTAGCAGAAAATTAAATGTTGCACCTGTAAATGCTTAAGATCTACTCTGTTCTGTTCATTAATTTTAAAGGCATTAGGTCAACTCTTTAGTTAAGATTCTAGGTAGCCTGGCCCTCAACTGTTTATAACAATTCCAAGTATGACAGGTACTCACTGAAGCTGCTGCCTGCCAGAAAGGCCTGAACGAGAGAGAAGCTGAATCACATGACTGCTCATTTCCTTTGTAGTGGGAATAAATTGGGCACTGAGGTGCTCTGCTGCAACAATGCTGAGTCCTGAGGCCCTGTCACCAGCTTTACAAAGATGAGCACTGCAGCAAGCATGGTGACCAGCGGTGCTCATTCCAGCAGCAGTGACACCCTCACCCCATCCCAAGTGCACTCGTGGTGTTTCCTACTCGAAATCAAATGCAGGCGTCTCAAATCTTCAGATTAGTTCCCATCCAAACAAACAAATGCAAAACCTAAAACAAAAAGTTTCATGCAACTGAAAGAATTTTTAAAAATTTCCGAACTGAGAAAAATCTATTCATTCACTTTATTTTTCTAGGTAATTGGAGAAAAAACAAGGATTGACCAATCTTTGAGGGAAACTTGAGAAAAATTTCCTAAAATATTTGGCTTCCTGATCATTTTAGTTAACAAGACAATGATGGAAAGCACAATAAAATTTATTGGAAAAACTGAAAAAGCTATCCATCTGGTTTAGACTGAAAAGATAAAGTCCCATCACCCTTAGCTGTAATAAAACTATTTTTAAGCTCATTTTTCATTAAAAGCTAGAACTGAAAATCAAAGTGGAACTGGCAATGAACATTTATTTAGCTGACAAGCATCATGTCTGATTATCAAGCTCTGTTGATTCATTATCTGCACTAATAAAGTAGCCCTATCCTAAAACAGAGGCTTTCTCTGGTGACTTAGATGGAAAAGAATCTACCTGCAACGCAGGAGACATGGGTTCCACCCCTGGATCGGGAAGATCCTTTGGAGAAGGGGGTGGCTACCCACTCCAGTATTCTTGCCTGGGAAATCCTATGGACAGAGGAGCCTAGCAGGCTACAGTCTATAGGGTCACAAAGAGTCAGACATGACTGAGTGACTAACACTTCACTTTATCCTAAGTCTCAAGATATCTTAATTTTTTTAAATGTATTGTCTTGTACACACAATAGAGTTAAGACATTCCAAAAGTTTCGGTTACTATCATGAAGCCAGACAAACCCAAACTGCAAGGTGTTCTGAGCCCTTCCATAAAACTACTGGTGGGTGAAAGAAGGGTACCATGTTTTGGAGGGCAACGTGAGGATCTTTTGAGCTACTTGTTGTACTAATTCTAGCACAACATCAGGGGTATATAAAGATTTAATTAGATAACCACTGTAATGTTCATAATACTGATAAATCACGTAAATACTTAATAGCAGGGACTGGTTAACTTATGGTACATACAGAGGATAGAAAATTATGTTAGCATTAAAAACAATATTGCAGAAATTCATTTACTGATCTGGAATGATAGCCAGACTACACTGACTAGGCAAAACAGTAGGGCATAGAACATTTGTTTTTACACACACACCCTCAGATACTAACTGGATATATCTGGCTGTTAGGTTTAAGAATAGCTTTTACTCTTTATCTGTATTTTCTATTTTAAAAGATAAACACACTTTATTTTCAATAATATATGGAAAAAAAAATTAAGTGGTGCTCCACAAAGCTTACCACAACTGACAGGGAAGTCACAGATGGATCATTCTGAGAACAGCTGTCCCAGACTAACCCACAGACCCCAATGTGGGAGATGAAACAATGAGAGGAGGGTGACTTCAGTATTTTGGTCCTGGTAAACTGCAGTCTATTACCTCTAATAGAGCTATGACCCTTGCTCCTGACGGGGCATGAAGGCCAGCAGGGAGGTAGGGGATTCAAGAAGAGGGCCAGTCAGAATTGCAAAGAGCACAGCTGTCGGCAGACCACACTGATCTGGTGAGGTGAGCAAGGGCAGCATCGAGCTCAAAAGCTGCCAGAGCTAGGTCAGAAATAGGGTCATGCTGTGCAGAAGTGTGGGAAGGAGTGCCAATCAAAAGACCAGGTTCCAGTCCTGGTGGCACCGCAGGGAGCACCTACGGGTAACCCCTGAAGTCCAAGAGCCTCAGCTTTCCCTCTGTAAAATAAGGACTGAACTGTGTGTCACCACGCCGAATGCCTCTTGTGTGCACAGATCGCTCAGAATACTGACCAAGTGACCCCATGCACAGCCAAAGCTAAGTGGGTCCCTGAGAAAAGGCTGCCTGTCTGTGGGTTTGTCAAGGATCTGGTGTGAGAACTCTGCTGATCAGAGGTAAGAGGAACTATCAACCAATCAGATCCTGTTAATATGAGGGGTTTGAATGCAAGACAGAGATGGTGGCAGAGGACACAAGGCAAAACAGTCACAGGGAATGACAAAGTAAGTGTCAGGCAGGACCAGAGAAGAAAAAATAAGAGCTCCCCTAACACTGGAGCAGCAGCCTGCACAGGGCAGCAATGTCCTTGAGCTTCCCTGGATCCTGAACGTGCTGCTGCAGGCTGGCTGGATTCCTTACCCTCTCTGAATCCCCACCTCAAGTGACCTGAATATGTGTGTCTGCTTCAGCCTTAGAGCCATTGAGATGATCATCTCTGCCCTGAGCACCCTAGATGACCAAGTCAAAGCAGCGATGTGTTACCTTCACTGCTCATTGTGGGACAATGCTCTACGTGCTCCTCCCAACAGTAGTCAAGGAGATAAGGACTCTTACTAGTCCCGCTTTAAGCTGAGAAAACTAAGGCTGTACAGTCCAAGGTTATATGGCTAGAAAGCAAAGAAGAGATTTAGACTTAGGTTTGTTAATGCCAAAGCCTATGTTCTCATACTTTTCCTCCCATAAAGATAAAATCTGAAGTACTTTGTAATAAACAGTAAAGAGCTGCATCAAGTGAACTGTGCACAGGGTCTGCTGGGCCCCAAAGGAATGACCCACACAGTTCCACACCCCCCATGCTGCTCCTTACCTGCCCAGTTTCTGACCCTCGCCAGTGAAGGCTTTGAAGGCTCCCTTGGGCTTCACGAAGTCCTCATCCCGATGGTCCTCCATGTCCAAGTTCACCTGCCCGCCGTGAGCTAACCTCCGCAGCTCTGCTGGCACCTCTCTGTGGGAGAAAAGGCAGTGCTCGGGCCCACACGGAGCAGGATGAGAATGACAGTGATGGGTACAAAAGGAGGAGAAACTTCTCATCTCCAACTGATGGGCCTCCATTGGGAGCTGACTGCTCTAGTGGCTACCTGCCTGCCTCCCCCTTCTCTCATGCCTGCCTAGAGTCATATCTGGTGACTTGGCTCTGACCTAGGCCCAAAGAGGAAAAGCAGATACACAGGGTTTTGGAAGCAGATCTGTGAATCTGTTTCTCAACTGTGCTAAATCTGCTTAAAATTTTAAATTTCTTAAATAATAAACATTTGAATTGATTTCTTGTTTCCCATCTGCCATCTCACACACTGAGATGGAACCTGAAGGAGGGTTTTTCTGCTCACCCTCTGCGAATCGACTCCAGAAACTGGGCGTTGGATGGGTCTTGGTAGCTTCTGAGTTCACCGTTGTCCAGGCTGAATCCAGTCTTCCAGAGCTTCAACACTACATGAACCTATGACAACAGGAGGTAAGCAGTCCATACATTGTCAGGAACCTGGCAAGCATACCAGTGTGAACCTGCAAATTAGCAAGTTTTTTACTATTTTACTGTGTCATTACTAAAACACACAGACAGACAAACATATATTCATGCACAAGGAAGGCAATCAACAACCAATGAAATAAGTGTTAACCTAAAATAAGAAGGTGATATGGCACAAATTAAGAGAATAGGCTTTGATTTAAGCAGACCAAGATCTGTCTTGATCTTGCCACTCACTAGCTAAGTGGCACTGAGCACGTGACTCAACTGATTGAAGCTGTAGCTTCCTTATCTGTAGCGTTGCCAGTGTGCTTGGCACAGAGCTTGTGCTCAACTACATTAGCATGGCAAATTTTACACGGACTATTTTGCAGTCATTAAAAATGATATCTACAAAATTTGTTAACTCCCTGTACACAGCCACAGGAAAGCGTCTAGAGGGCTAAAGAACAACATATTAGCAGCTGCTGCCTCAAGTAGAAGAATTTTTTATTTCCTTCTTGCTTGACTTTGTTCTGGAAAAAACCCAAAATGATTAAAAACAAAAACATTATGCAGACTAATGTTCACAAGGTCACATGAAAACATTTATGGCACTGAAAAAGAATATATACAGCTGAGTCACTTTGCTGTTCAGAAGAAATTAACACAACACTGTAAATCAATAAAATAAAAAATGTTTATGGCATAAACTTCAAAATTGTCTCATAGCATTATTATACTTGGTAGAGGGGGCACCCCCTATGCACAGGGAAAAAAGGACTGAACAACAACAAGGAAAAAGTTTTAAAAGTATGTTTCAAGCCTCCCTGAGGGCGTCTAAAGACCAAGGTCTTTATCCTTGTCCACATCACCAGAGAACCCTGGAACCACTATCCCTCTGCCTGAGACTCATGGAATGCTCAGAAAACTCCTTTGTGTGTCCATCCACTCTGCCCAGCCCAACTTATCCAGCTCCCCCTGCCACCATCCAGCCAGATGAGAGCTGTCTGTGATTCTCAGGTAAGCCTTTTCATTCATGGATGACACAGCAAATGTGCTGCCTCTTCCCTTTCAGAGGCTGCTGAATCATGGGATTAGCTTCTCCCCCAAAGTGATTAAACAGTCCACAAGCTTCCCTAGAGAAGATGGATGCACACTCACATCTTGGCCGGAATGCCGCCTCCTTTCTCCTGCTACGTAGGCAGACTCTTCCTCCGGTGCCGCTCCAAGGCGGTAGCCACCGCCTGCAAATGGCTATAAAAGACAAGTTCACAAACACCTAAGGAGTGGGTCAACGGTGATCAGGTTATTCAGACAAAATGTTATTCCAAGATATTTAACCACGAGGTATGCCTTCTCTGAGTAGCAAGCTCAGAGCTACAGAGTTCGGGATTGGGGTGAAAACTGGAAAGCTGTGGCTGGAGAGAGTGCTGCTTGGCTAAAGGGAATGGCTGCTACTAAGATCTAGTTAACCACGACCATGCTGGAATCTCAGTGCAGGATAACACCAGATACTTTTCTGATTTTAACAAAGACAGCAGAAATTTAGATTTTATGTAAAACAGATGGCTACTGGTTTAATTAAAATAAAAAAAAATAAAGCGAGACATTAAATCAAGTTGATCAGGCCAAACAAAACAACTGGCAGAACCTGATCTAGACCACAGGTTTGAAAACTTTGCCCCAAATCTTTTTTTTTTTCCAAATCTTGATTCATATTAAAAGGTAAGAGAAACTGCACTGCTCTTCTGCATGACAGGAAGTGAGCAAATGAAAAACAAAAACAAATTCAATCACTATTGGGTGATGAAGGCCTCCTTCCCCCTGCTCTGGATCCTCAGTTCTATGGACACAGACATCAACCCCATATGCTCACTCTTGGTTTACTGGTCTCTCCAGGGCTCTTGGTCACTCGTTCCACAGCTACAGCTCCGTGCTCCTTGGCACCTTTAAAGAGATCGTCCACCAGCTCGTTGGGACTTTTCTTCCTGGGAGGGCCAACAATCTGCTGTCCACTTCTCTCTGAGCCCCCAGCATAAAACCTGCACAGAAAATACACATCTAACACCATATACGCTTAGAAAACATAAACAGAGCATGTGCCAGGCTTTGGGCTAGGAGCTAGGCACAATGAGGCAAAGGGTACCAATGCTCATGTTTATGGAACTTACTGTCTAGTGGGAGACACATGTAAAGAGGCAGGCAGACATACTGCAGTGTGAGCCACAAAAAAAGGTAAGGAAGGGGTCTCTGGGAATACAGAATTGGGGAGGACAGTCAAGGGTTCCCAGAAGAGTGTCTTCTGGGCTAAACCTTGAGGATGATGAGTTTATCAGGTAAAGAAACTAGAAAAGGGCATTCCAGGCATGCACAACAGCACATTAGCTCTGGGATTAAATGCCAACACTTTTCCAGGTTGATCACTACGTTCACAGTGAGAAGCAGCTACCATTAGCAGCCCCGGATTAATGGTGGCAGTGGCATGGTTAGTACAAGCAATAAGGTTCCACTGTTGGCTCTGTCACTGAGTGACCTGGGCAAGCCAGTGCACTGAGCTATACCTCACTTTCCTTCTTTGAAATGGAAGGGAAGAACCACATGCCCTACCTACCTGTTCCTTAAGTCAGGACCGTGAGGTTCAAATCAGCGGATGTATGCAAAAGAACAAGCACAGAGTAATGCACACATGTAAGGTGGTTTGATACCGCACCAAGAGCTCACCCAAGCCTCACTTCGCCTTGCAATTGTTGTGACACACACCAGGAGGATGCTGAGAATGGGTACTGGAGGTGGTCAGCGAAGCTCAGATATAAGCCCCAAGATACCCACATCTGCTTTGTAATGGGCTAAGCAAAGCTTGAGATTAAGTTGGCACTTTATTTTTTTAACCTGGGTTTGAAAATCTGCAGTCATGTAGCCTTGGCTGGCTGCTTCCTTATCACTCCTATTCACAGCTAAGTCAAAAGCACATCTCAGTGGGAAGAACTGAGAACCTATAAAAATTAGCCTCGGCCTTCCATGTCTTGACATTACCCAGGGAATGAAGGCAAAACCCTAGGCCTTGGCATGAACAAGAGGACCAGTGTCATTAGGTCTGAAATGCTGAGGGACCAAAGGGTAACTCTGGATGTGAAGTAAAAGGTAACTGCCTGGAGGATGTGACCAGACAAGAGAACTACGAAGACGTTATTTATGAGTTGGGCATTCACTTACTTGATGACACTGTCTTTCAAGGAGCATTAAAACACTGAAATTAACATTTATTCCTGAACTTTGAGTATATCTAAATAGAATGTTCTGAGGTAGGGCAAAAGTCACTACATGGATGAAAACAAAGAACAGAACACATGCAATTTCTGAGCCCACTTCCCAAAGAGTGACCACAATGAGCTAACTGCATTTCCATAATAGTTATTACACAATGTTCCTCAGGAATGTTTGACAGACCCAGGCAGATTCCATGGAGAACCAAAACCTGTAAAATGAGGCTGCAGCCAGTTCATCCTTGTTCATTCCAGGTAGATAAAGTTCTGTAAGGTCCTTATTATGGGACCTCAAAGCTCTGGCTTATGAACTAGGAACCTATGATCAAAATGCCCTAAAAATATTCATGGCCTTGACTCGGTATTTTCATTTCTAGAAAGTATTTAATATAACCTGAAATGTAGTCAAAGATTAGTACACAGAGATGTTCACAGCATTGATATCTACACTGGTAAAAAACTGGAAATGATCTAAACATCAAACATTCCATATGATGGATCATTATTATTATAGTCAATGAAAACACTTGTCAAGAATTTTAATGACATGGAGAAATATTCAAGATGTAGCATTAGTTCTACAAAAGCAAGAAACAAACTTATCTGATCTTCATCATATAAAATACAGTATCAACAAGCTACCTTTATACACAGAACCAAGACTTAGTAGAAATATGCCAAAATATTAACTGTAGTTACCAAGGGTGGGTGTTATATTTTTTTCATTATGCTTTATTGTCCACAATGGACACCAGTTTTATTATAATATTCCTAAAGGTTAAAAGCAAACCAACAAAAAAAAAAAACAGTACTGTGTCTGTATAAAAGGGGAATATACATTTCTAAGCCTATTTTCCTATTTATTATGTAATACATTGCTTTTTCAATTAAGGAAAAACTGGAAGGAAATACACCAAAAATATTAATACCTGGCTACCTGGGTTGTGATACTATGAATGGCTTTTTTCCTTATAGATTTATTTCCTTTCCCCTAATATTCTTCAATAAACACATATTATTTTAAAAATTAAAAACAACAACAAAAAAACAAACCCCAAATGAAAAACACAATGGTAAAAAGACAGGGGTCAATTCTAAGCTACACGGAGTGGAAAACTGTTTCTAGTATGTGTGTGACTAGCCCACAGTACTAATGGTTAATGATAACAGAGCATATTTATCCTTCTAGGCCCTTCCAGGTAATTATCATAGAATTTCCTGTGGACTATGCCCCCAACAAAGACTCACCTCTGACCCTCCTCTTCCTCCTCGTCCTCATCTTGGTCATGAATGAGGTCTCTGAAGGATGTCACCCTATTATCGCTGGAGACACAGAAAGGAGCAAATTGATCTCATGGGGAGTTAAAAACAGGTAACCCCCATCATCAACTGCTACAAGTTGGGGACACTGAGGTTAGGTTTTTTGGTGGGGCAGGAAAAGGATCTAGGTGGAAGAGGGTTATCTCTCTTATGTTTATATGCTAAACAATGTGGTATATATTCAAGGTCACCCAGGACTAAGAATAAATAGGAAGTGTATCAAGAAGCAAAGTGGAATCCAATTTAAGCTCTCCTAGGGGAAGGAGGGAACTGGATAGGGGCTGTACTACTTTAAAAACATACTACTGGATAGCGATTTTCATCATATAATTTTTAAATATTGGGGGGATGCCTTGTGTGTCAGGCACTGAACTGGATGCGGGTCTAAAAAATTATCAGGCACAGTTCTTACCCTTTAGTTGCTTACAGGTTAGTGGCACTCTGGCCTGGAAACCATCCATTAAATACTGTGCAATAGGGGCTGTGACAAAGCAAAGCACATGGGACGTGAGAGCAGTCTTTTGTTCTAGGTGGGGGTGGGGGAAGTACCAAGAAAAGCTTCCCAGAGAAATGCAGCATTTGGACCTAGTGCTGATGAACGAGGGGACCATCAGTCAACTGGAAAATGGATGGTGGTGATAGTGGGGAAAGGGGACCAGCAGGGCATTATAGGAAAGCAGCACAGGCACACACAGAAACCAGTGACAGCAACTCATTAAAGGACAAATCAAGGAGCAGAAATGAAACAAATATGTGAAATATGTGCGTGCAGAGGCCCCTGTCTGCTTCTGCTGTAGGTTAGTCAAGTACAGGGTGCAGTAGAGAAGGCCCACTAAACATGTTATGAGAAAGGTTAACTTCCTCCTTTGATGTCCTCTTACACTGCCACTTTTTTCCTAGTTTAGATTTGCCCTCAAGGAACAATCTTAGTTTTTCAAGGATCATGAGACACACAATTTACAAAAACATTTTCTGTATTTCTTATGGGGAAAAAAGTTGTTTCTCTTTAATATGAGGGGAAGGGGATAACAGCAATTTAGTGAGGCTAAGAAGGAGTTGTTTACTCCCGTTCAGTCTTGAAGAAAGATTTATTTCAGGGAGACAATAAGAGGACAGAATATACTCTGAGGCTCCACCAACTAGACATAAGAGGACAAACAGCAAATGGTGTAGCAAATACATTCCTGCCTGAGTGAGCTGAGAGCAACCTCCTGGGCATTCCTTCACGCTCTACACAACATGGTCTAAAAGGATGCAAGTCATTAAGATCTGTACTAGTGCCTTAAAGGCCTGTTGTTTAGTCACCAAGTTGTGTCCGACTCTTTTGTGACCCCATGGACTGTAGCCCGCCAGGCTCCTCTGTCCGTGGGATTTCCCAGAAAAGGATACTGGAGTGGGTTGCCATTTCCTTCTCCAGAGCATCTTCCCGATCGAGAGATGGAACCCACGTCTCCTGCATTGGCAGGTGGATTCTTTACCACTGAGCCACCTGGGAAAGCTAATTCCACTCATTACTCTTCCCAATGAATTTTTCTACAGATGCTCAGCTTATCATCTATGGAGAAAAAAATTCTCTATCTCTCCATTGTTAAACACCTTCAAATACACATGTGTACATGTGTACAGGGAAAAGACCCTGATGCTGGATAAGACTGAAGGTAGAAGGAGAAGAGGGCGACAGAGGATGAGATGGTTGGATGGCATCATTGATTCAACGGACATGAACTTGGGCAAACTCTGGGAGATGGTGAGGGACAGCGGCGTGCTGCAGTCCATGGGGTCACAAAGAGTTGGGACATGACTTGGCGACTGAACACCACTACCACCAGCTTGAGCAAACCACTTGCTCTGGCTATAGGTCTCTTACACATAACTTTGATGGCATCTAACAGACTCTGGTATCCATATACCTGGTTTCAACCTGAACTTAGCTTCCAAACCTGGGATCTTGGGCATGCTACTGAAATTCTCTAAGTCTTCATTTTCTCATGTGAAAATGGAAACAATCAGCACCAACCTCATGGGCTTGCTGTGAACAGCTGGGGTGCTGACGGACAGTGTAGCACATTTCAAGTTCTACTCTTGAGCAGCAGTTATCAAACTGTTGGGCCTTGAACTAGGAGTATCAGCATTTACCCTTGAAATTCAGACAGATGCAAATCCTTCACCCTTACCCTAGACCTCCTTAATCAGAAACCCTAACAGGAGTATCTAGTAATCTGGTTTTAGGAGTCCTCCAAGTAATTCTGATACATGCTCAAGTCTGAGGACCACTGTTCTGGAGTAATGCTCTGAGAGTTACCTTAACAGTACAGATGTCCTGGGGACATCACCAATTTAAGAATACTAGGTCTTGTATCTTCCACAAATTGGCAAACTGTCTCAGAAATTTCAACTTTTCAGTATCAGAACTCTATCTCCCAGGCACTCTGAAGTGGCACAAAGGTGCTCTGTCAGATAACATTTTCTGCAGTGACAGAAATGCTGTATCTGCACTGTCCAATATGGAAGCCACTAGTCACATGGGGCTATTGAGCATTTAAAATTCGGTAATTGAGCATGAATAGCTGAATGTTTATTTAATTTTAATTAATTTAAACAGCTACCAGAGGCTAGAGGCTACCATATTAGACAATATAGTTTTAAAGAATCAGACAACGGTGGTCCCTAGCATTTTATGAAAGTACAGTTTTGTACAATGAAAAAAGAAGAAAAAGGAAGAAATAACAGCTTCCCTCTTACTCAACCCTGTGCTAGGTACAGGGGTGGGAGATATTGGACAGGAACGTAGTTAGCAGGAGCAGCAGTTTTGGATTTAGACGAGTTTGGGTTTGAATTCGCCGTAAGGGCAAATGTGTTTTATTCATACTAAGACTCAGCATCCAGACATGTGAAATGGTGAGCACCCTACCTACTTCCATGGTGGTTACTGAGGTGTAAGAAGATAACGTATGAAACAGTATCTGGCAGAGCCAGACAGATGGTGGGTGCTTCTGAAATACTAGCCCTTCCACCTCTAGGAACTTACAATTTACTCAGGGAGAAAAATATTCCGGTAATCGTCAGAAGAATTCAAGACAACACAGGAGAGACGTCTTTGAGTAGTATGCAGATATGGGTTGTGAATGGAGTCTGTGCTGCCTCTGGGTTTGGGGATTACATACTTCGTAGAGAAGGTGGGGAGGGAGCTAAACATGGAAGGACATAAAGGATTCGCACAGGTGGAAAGGAAGCAAGAGACTAGGCATGTCGAGTCAGATGAGAGGCTCAAACAAAAGCAGAAGAGCCAAAAATTCAGGCAGAACTGAGACACCAAACAAATCAGTTTGGTTGAAATAAAGATTTAAGTAACCTGCTCAAGGTCACAAAGCTCTCAAGTGACAGAGCTGGGATTTGAAGGTGGGCGGTCAGGCTCTAGCATGAAGGTGGGTGGTCAGGCTCCAAGCCCAGGCTCTAATAAACCACTGTCTGGATTGGACTTTGGGTCTACCAGAGAAGACAGGTATGAACATGTGACTAACATCACAAGCTAGGTTTCAATTTCTCCTCCTCTCTATTTCTGTGCCAATACCCAACTAATCTGGTGTGCCTGTGAAAGACACACTGCAGGAAATTAGCTGTCTCCATGAGCAGCTTCATAAGAGCCCTTACCCTACCAACCAGGTCCCAGGCAGTAACATCATGATGTGTCATCAACAACACCTCACAGGTTAGCATCGATGAACAACTGAAAGATGTCCTGCCTATTACCTCTTTCCTCTGGAAATGAAGGAGGCGAAGAAGTTAAGGAAACAATGACAGCTGGGGTTAGTGTTCCTTCTTGAAAGAGGGGAAATGTAATTTAAATCTCAGATGTTCTCAGAGAGAAACACAACTTATCACCTCACACCAGCAAAGAAACCCTATATATGTGTTCTGGGGCTGAACGTAAACTCAAACTAATTGAGGACATACACCAGAGTAGAAAAGGCTTCAGCAGAGAAGGGAGATGTGGTTCACACACTTTTAAAGGAAGAGGCCCTGCCTGTCTCATGAAATCCGGCAATAATTATTGCAGTCTGCAGATCACAGTAGCAATCTGCTCTAAGAACATTGGAGTCAGGATGGTGAGGATAGGGGATGTAAATGAGATTACAAAGGTTAACACTGTTTCACAAAATAAGACACGGTCTCCCTAATCAATTTGCCAAAGAGTGCGTTAACAGGTTTAGTTTTTCTAAGTCTTTTTAATAGGGTAATGGGCATCCTAAAATATTTAAATAGCCTTTTAAAAATCATCTGGCCTAAACTTTTACATCTACAGCATCCCTGAAAGGAAGCACTTCAGTTTCAACTTATTTTCAGAGATGGAGAAGCTGCTCCTCACATTTCATAAATAAAGAGAACCCCCCGAAACATTTAAAAAGTTGGTTTTGTTGTTTCCTCCAGGATTGGATCATAAAGCACACTCAGTTAAGAATCCCACATCTCCATACAAAAGGAATAAGTCTTGCAAGAAACTACCACCCACCAGTCTTTCTCCCTCAAACCCACTGGTCCACGTTCCTAGGCCTGACCCCTCTGTCAAGTCAGGAAATAGTTCACCACTGCTGGAAGCACACTAATGAGGCAATAACTGAAGCTGGCCCTTACCTGGGGGCTGTGCCTCTGGATACTGAACTGGGGGTTGCCTGCGAAATGGTCACAATGTCTTCGTCCCCTCCATCCTCATAAAAGCTTGCTAGGGCGATCTGAAACAGACAGGCAGTAACTTGGAATACTTAAACAGGCCTTCATCTAATACATCTCCTTTGAACACAAAGGAGCAAAGACACAAAAATATGCCCAACAATTATAAAGCAGTCTGTATCTGGTAGGCCATAGAAAATAAGACCAAAAGATTAGTGGCCCAACTATTTGTTTTCATATCGCCTGAAACAAATTCCACCTACTAAAGGAAAAAGAAGGCAAAAAGGAAAGTTGGGATGGAGACATTCCTCAATGTCATTTTATGAGGAAATGGGATCTAGTAAAAGCAGTGTACATTTAATGAACACTCATTTATGTGCCATGTTGTTGTGAGTGGAACTTTATGTGTGCTAACTTATTTAATCCTTAAAGAACCCTATGGAGTTAGTGCTATCATCATCTCATTTTATAGCTGACAGAGAAGTGCTGAGAAGAAAACTGTCTGAGGTTACACAGTTGGTAAAGAGTAGAGCCAGGATTGATCCCAGGCAGTCTGCTCAGGCCCTTGCTCTCAGCTTTCAGGTGACAGCCAGGAATTTGAAACTGTGAGGTCACTACAGATGACTACTTTTACTTTTTCTCTGCGGCTATTTCCTGGTTTGTGCAATGGGGACACCCATTTCACCAACCTTTCAAAATGGATGAGAGGATCCATTAACATTTATGCACAGTCATGTCTTAGCTCTATACATACAGAAGGAATATGGACCTCTTTTAGCCATTTGTGATTGGATGTTTCTTGCATGGACTCAATGCATAGGTATTTACTAATCACTGCTTCCCTGGTGGATCAGACAATAAAAAATCTGCCTGCATTGCAGGAGACCCGGGTTCAATCCCTGGGTAGGGAAGATCCCTTGGAGAAGGGAATGGCTATCCACTCCAGTATTCTTGCCTGGAGAATCCCATGGACTGAGGAACCTGGCGGGCTATCGGCTACAGTCCATGGTGTCGCAGAGTCGGACAGGCCTGATCGACCAACACTTACTCCGCACAGTGAAGTGAGAGTGCAATGAGGTCTACAGAGATGACAAGACAAGGCTCCTGTCCTCAAGGTCACCACATTGCAGGAGACAGAGAGCTGCTGTGGGACACAACCAGCCTGTTGGAAGCAGCGTGCCTTTACAGGACACACTTTAGCAAGCCAGCCAGGATGCCCTGTGCTGCTATGGGACATGCACTGAACTGGCATCGAGGGGGTCTACGTCCAAGTCATGGGCAAGTCACATCACATACTGAGCGTGTTTCCGCACTAACAGCATGAGGAGCCTGAGACTGATGACCTGCCAACTGTAACACTGGGAGCTTCTAGGTCTTTCAGGTAGAAGCTGCACTTTGCATTTTCACCCAGCACAGGGGCTTTACACCATATATCTATACAGTTGTGATGTTTTACCTAACTTTATACTTTCGCGAAGCACGTAAATGGTGAAGTCAGCAAACTCAGTTCACATCCTAACCCCTGGGTGTGTGAGCTTGGGCCTATCACTTGCCTTCTGCGCTTCCAATTCATCAATTTCCTCAAATGAGGAAGTTTTCTTCACAGTGTGGCGAGGATAAACCCAATCATGTATGTAAAGTGCTAGGGCACGTGGTGGCAGAGCTTAAGAGAGCTTGGGCTCTGGTATCAGACAGAACTGAGTTCTAATGCCATTTCTTCCACCTGGTAGCTAGTGAGGCCTTCAGCAAATTACTTAACTTCCCGAAACCTCAGCTTCAGAGTGCAATGCTTAAATAACTTAAGATACATAAAGCTCATGGTAGGCACTCAATAAATATTAAACATCGTCATCCATCGAGGACGTAGGTTGGCCAAAAACATGTATGCAATTCTTTCTACAATTAATCACTGAGTGAGTGCCTATTACCTGTCAGGCATTGTTCAAGACACAGAGGATTCAACAGTTTACCAAAATCCCTGCCTGGTGTAGTTTATCTTAATCTCTTCTCAGTCAGTAAGTATTTTACGTATATCTAATACCTGCCAGTGAACTACACAAGCTCCATAAAGACTCCCATTTTACAGAGAAGTTACTCAATAAAGATGACTAGGACCCAACTTTGCGCCACAACCCAGTTTCTCCCAGCATTTAGGTACGAGGGGGCGTGTGACTGTGGCTGAGGACACGGAAATGAACGAGCACCTCGTCCCCTCCGCCGCGCGTGTCCACTCGGGAGCTGGTCAGTCCGTCCGGGGCTGCAGCCGAGACTGCGCGGCAGCCACGCCCCCAGGGTCCCCGTCTCCACGCGGGCTGCGACAGTGCCCAAAGTCTCGCCTCCCCAAGAACTAGGCAGAAGGGGAAACCGAGGCCCGGTAGACCAGGTCAGTCCGGGCCTGGGCTGGCCTGCGTCTCCCCTCGCCCAGGACGAGCTGGCACGAGTGGCAAGCAGACCCAGGACCCTGAGGCCTGGGTCGGGCCGCAGCCCGGCGGGATGACTGTGCGCTTCGCCCGCCGCGGGCTTGAGGCACCAGGTGTCTGCTACCCATAGTACCCTGCCTGCCCGACGCGGCCCACCTCCCAGCGCTACCTGCAGGTCCCAGCCGGCCGACTCCAGGAAGAAGCGGGCCCTATCCTCCTCGGCGCCCGTCACCGCCACGAACTCCCTCAGAGCGTCCTGCCGCTCCGCCGCCATCTTCGCCCGGTGCGCCGCCCAAACTGCCCCGGGTCTCACTGCACAGCCTCGGCCCGGCCGCGGCGTTCCGCCCTCGGGTTGACCGGGTCCAGCTGAGTGGCGCCCGCCCGCAGGCCCCGCCCCATACAGTGCCTCATGCAAAACCTTCCGTGCGGGAAACGCCGCCGCTCTGCGCCCTCTGGCGGCCGCAGCCCGGACCCTCAGTCTAACAGCAGGGGAGGGAGCGCGGGGAGGATGAGAGGCGGGGAGAGTCCACCACTGAGCACCTGTGGAATGAAAGATCCCCAAAGGATTCTGTTTCACATTGTTCATTGAGTCGTTTCCTCATTTCACTAATTTATTCTTTCGTTCATTCACTTGTTCAACTGAGTGGAACCAAGGGCCTGGTGCTATTTCCGTTCAGTTCAGTCGCTCAGTCGTGTCCGACTCTTTGCGACCCCATGGACTGCAGCACGCCAGGCTTCCCTGTCCATCACCAACTCCCGGAGCCAACTCAAGCTCATGTCCATCCCATCGGTGATGCCATCCAACCGTCTCATCCTCTGTCGTGCTCTTCTCCTCCTGCCTTCAATCTTTCCCAGCATCAGGGTCTTTTCCATGAGTGGGTTCTTCACCTCAGGTGGCCAAAGGATTGGAGTTTCAGCTTCAGCATCAGTCCTTCCAGTGAGTATTCAGGACTGATTTCCTTTAGGATGGACGGGTTTGTTCTCCTTGCAGCGCAAGTACTCTCGAGAATCTTCTCGAACACCACAATTCAAAAGCATCAGTTCTTCAGCGCTCAGCTTTCTTTATAGTTCAACGCTCACATCCATACATGACCACAGGAAAAACCATAGCTTTGACTAGAAGGACCTTTGTTGGTAGAGTAATGTGTCTGCTTTTTAATAAGCTGTCTAGGTTGATCATAGCTTTTCTTCCAAGGAGCAAGCATCTTTTAATTTCATGGCTGTAGTCACCATCTGCAGTGATTTTGGAGCCCAAAAGAATAAAGTCTGTCACTGTTTCCATTGTTTCCCCATCTATTTGCCATGGAGTGATGGGACTGGATGCCATGATCTTAGTTTTCTGAATGTTGAGTCTTAAACCAACTTTTTCACTTTCCTCTTTCACTTTCTTTTTTTTTTTTTTTCCTCTTTCACTTTCATCAAGAGGCTCTTTAGTTCTTCACTCTCTGCCATAAGGGTGGTGTCATCTGCACATCTGAGGTTACTGATATTTCTCCTGGCCATCTTGATTCCAGCTTGTGCTTCATCCAGCCCAGCGTTTCTCATGATGTACTCTGCATAGAAGTTAAATAAGCAGGGTGACAATATACATCTACAACGTACTCCTTTCCAGATTTGGAGCTAGTCTGTTGTTCCATGTCCAGTTCTAACTGTTGCTTCTTGACCTGCATACAGATTTCTCAGGAGGCAGGTCAGGTGATCTGGTATTCCCATCTGTTTAAGAAATTTCCACAGCTTGTTGTGATCCACATAGTCAAAGGCTTTGGCATAGTCAATAAAGCAGAAATAGATGTTTTTCTGGAACTCTCTTGCTTTTTTTTGATGATCCAGTGGATGTTGGCAACTTGATCTCTGGTTCCTCTGCCTTTTCTAAATCTAGCTTTAACATCTGGAAGTTCACGTTTCATGTACTGTTGAAGCCTGGATTGGAGAATTTTGAGCATTACTTTTCTAGTGTGTGAGATGAGTGCAATTGTGCAATAGTTTGAACATTCTTTGGCATTGCTTTTCTTTGGGATTGGAATGAAAACTGACCTTTTCCAGTCCTGTGGCCACTGCTGAGTTTTCCAAAATGTTGGCATATTGAGTGCAGCACTTTCACAGCATCATCTTTTAGGATTTCGAATAGCTCACTGGAATTCCATTGCCTCCACTAGCTTTGTTCATAGTAATGCTTCCTAAGGCCCACTTGACTTCGCATTCCAGGATGTCTGGCTCTAGGTGAGTGATCACACCATTGTGGTTATCTGGGTCATGAAGATCTTTTTTGTATAGTTCTTCTGTGTATTCTTGCCACCTCTTGGTGTTCTTTCAGGGCTGGGCGTTAGCAGGGAGCAAAACAAAGTCCCCGCCTTCTTGTTCAGGAGAAGGGAATGGCTACCCACTCCAGTATTCTTGCCTGGAGAATTCCATGGACAGAGGAGCCTGGCAGCCTGCAGTCCATGGGGTCGCAAAGAGTCGGACACGACTGAATGAATACCACTCTTGTTGTTCACGTTGTGAGAGCCTTGAACAAGGCACTGTCTCTCCCAACCCTTCCATGGTTCCCCATCTCAATCTGTGTTAAAAAATTTAAAAAAAAGCCTGAGGGCCTAGAAGACCCCTGTGAGGTGCACCAGCTAGCTCTCCATCTCATCTCCTAGGCTTCTCAGCAGCTTCCTCTGCTCTGGGCACACTGCCTTTCTTGCCATTCCTTGAAGGTGCCAGACAGGTATTTGCAGCAGAGCCTTTATGCTCCCTTTGCCTGGAACACCCTTCCCTCGTGGCTCCCTCGCTTTCTTCGGCCTCTGCTCCAAGGGCAGCTTCTCAGATACAGTCCTGTCACAGAGGTCCTCAGGTTCTTTGCCCTCTTTCCTCTTGCCACCCTCCCTGGGATGCTCTTCTCTTCCTCCTCCCCTGGTCACTCTTTTACTTATTTATTTAGGCTGTGCTGGGTCTTCGTCACTGCCCGGGCTTTTCTCTAGTTTTGGGAGCAGGGGCTACTCTCTGGTTGCGGAGCACAGGCTTCTCATCGTGGTGGCTTTTGTTGCAGAGCGCGGGCTCTGGGGTGCACAGGCTTCAGTTCTTGGGGCACATGGGCTCATTAGTTGCGGTTCCCCGACTCTGGAGCACAGGCTCAGTAGTTGTGGTTCAGGGGCTTAGTTGATCCAAATCACGTGGGATCTTCCTGGACCAGGGATTGAACCTGTGTCTCCTGCATTGGCAGGCGGATTCTTTACCACTGAGCCATCCAGTGGGCTTCCCAGGTGGCGTTAGTGGTAAAGAACCTACCTGCCAATGCAGGAGACATGAGAAACACAGGTTCGATCCCTAGGAACATCCCCTGGAGGAGGAAATGGCAACCCACTCCAGTATTCTTGCCTGGAGAATCCTATGGACAGAGGAGCCTGGCGGGCTACAGTCCATACGGTTGCAAAGAGTCGGACATGACTGAAGCAACTCAGCACGCAGGAGCCATCCACTGGTCTGCTCTTGTTCATCCTTCTAGTTTCAGCTTAGGTAGCCCCTCCTCAAGGATACCTTTCTACGTTCCTAGGCTCCATCAGACAGTTGCCAGTGAATGTCCTCTGGCGCCATGTTAAGTGTCTGTCTTCCCCTTTGTGAACAGCAGGGGCTGTGACTGTTTCCAACATAGTATGGCTTTAGAACACACGTGTGGGGTTGAAACCCAGCTGTTACTGCTTGTGTAATCTTGGGCAGATTATCTAAGTTTCAGTTTCCTGATGTGTAAAGTTGAACTCCTCCTGGTTCCTACCTCAGAGAGATATGAGGATTCAATGTGAACTGCTGAGAGCAATGTTTGATGCTTAGTGAAAGTGAAAGTCGCTCAGTCATGTCTGACTCTTTGCAACCCCATGGATTATACAGTCCATGGAATTCTCCAGGCCAGAATATGGAGTGGGTAGCCTTTCCCTTCTCCAGGGGATCTTCCCAACCCAGGGATTGAACCCAGGTCTCCTGCATTGCAGGTGGATTCTTTACCAGTTGAGCCACAAGGGAAGCCCGATGCTTAGTGAGTCCTCAGTAAATGTTAGCTCTCATTTTATCTCCTGTGACCTGCAGTCACTGGCATTAAACAACTGCTTACTGACTCTTTGTTGAACTGGTGAAGGAGTGAATAAATGAAACCTCAAGCATCTGCATATCCAGGTGAGAAATGCAGGGATGAAAATCTGAGCACAAGGATGCAGGGCACATACCAGACTCCCGAGGAGGGTTGAGCAGAATGTGGGATATAACCTAATTTCAATAAAGAAAACTTTTCATTTTCCATAAAACAGATGCCTTGTGGCTATGAGAAGTGGCAACCTTGAGACCCACAAACATACATTCTGGAGGTGTGGGGCTGGAGAGCGACTGTTCATCGTGGTTGTGGGCTTGGTCTTGAAGAGACACCAGTGAGCAGTAGCTTAAAGTGATATCTTAGTTCCCTGCCCAAGAATTGGACCTGAGTAGCCTGGATGAAAACCAGAAATCCTAGCAGCTAGACCACTAAGGGCTAGAGGCTGGAAGCAAAGTTGCCCTGGTTCTTGCCTTGTTTGAAAAATGAATTTCTAAAGGAGGCAAAAACTGTTAAAGCAGGTACAAGGTTTATTATTGGAGATGTGGCACAGTGGGAGAGCCCATAAAGAAATGGTTTTGAAGCTGTTTACCTCAGCTTGGGGCTTGAACACATGTCCTGGGACTCAAACTCAACCAAAACCCTGCCTGGGACTTGAACCCAGCTGAAACCCTGCTTGGGACTCGAACCAGCCACAACGCTGCTTGGGACTTGAACCCACGTGGCTGGCCCTCGAACCCAGCCAAAACCCTGCTTGGGACTCAAACCCAGCTATAACCCACGGTGCCTGGTTTCAGGACCTAACGAAGCTCAGGTTTTTGGTGTCTCATCGCAGAAAGAATTCCGCGCAAGACAAGTGATAGGTAAGAAGTGGGATTTATTCAGATTCAGAGAGAAGCACAGAGTGTGGGCCATCACAGAGGGCAAGTGCGGCCATGAAATGTGGTGTGGTTAGTTTTTATAGGCTGGGTGATTTCCTATGCTAATGAGTGGGAGGACTTGGGAAGGAGTGGAGATTTCCAGCATTTGGGCCATCGCCCACTCCTTCGTCTTTTAACAGTGCCTTGGAGCTGTCCTGGCACTTCTGGGTGTGTCATTGCACTTGCTGACTAAGGATCAAGGTCTGGTCTTGTCTGCCATCTTGGTCCCATTTGATTCTAATTGGTTTTATGTTGTGTCCTTGGGCTATGCCATTCTTTCAAAAGTTGTGCCCTGCCCCTTTCCCTCCTGTTACAGTTTATTTGAGACAGAAGCAAGGCAGAGATACCCACCTGGAGAAAAAGGAGCTGGTTCCCGCCTGATGAGGAGGAGGGCAGTAAAGAGGTGGTCGCATCGTTTATACAGGGCAGTTCTTCCGGTCTTTGTTTACCTGGCCAGTTACCGCCCTCCTTTTTCTACACCTGATCTGTCTTAGGTCCCTCTCTCACATGTATGCACATCTTTTTGTCAAGACGGATTCCAGCACAGAGGCCTATGGGAAAGTTGACACCAGCTATTCTGGGGTGGGGCCCTCTCCCTTTTGGACCCCTAGGAAGTCTTTCTGCATACTTGTAGTCGGGGAGGCATCCTTGATCTCAAGAATGAGAAGTATGTGCTCTGTTTATCCTTTATCTGGGTAAGACTCAGCTCATTTCTGCCCCTCCCATTACTGTCATTTTAAGTGTCCACCAGAGACCAAAGTATAGCTCTTTACCCTGTTCCTGTTGTTTATTTCTATATGGAAGTATAAACAGGAGGCTGGTTATAAATGTCTAACCTGGAGTTCATCTATTTCTTGCCTCAAGAAATATAAACAGGAGGCTAGTTGTAAATGTCTATCCTGGAGTTCATATATCTCCTGCCTCAGGCTGGGCTCTGAACAAGCTGGGTGATAAGAGCAGATCTCTTGCCATCTCTGGGCCTCAGGGCCTACATTCAAACAATGTGGGTGGTGGAAAAGTGGGCCAGCAAGTGTTCACAGCCTTCTCAGATTCACTTTCATAACAAACATTTGTATCACCCCTTTATGCCTTAAATGAAATTGAGAGATAATAAAATTGACTTTTATGCATTGACAAAACCAACATCATGCCCTAATTGAAGGGGGGAAAAAAAGATAGTGATTGGAATAAAATGATCTGTATTTCAATACTCAGGTACAAGAACAGTACAAGGCGAAATGAAACAGTTAGCTGTTTGCCTGTATTGTTGACTGAAAAAAAAAGCACACCCTAAGAGCTGAGAGTTATGTCTTAGGACTTCAAGACCAGGAATGCAGATTCCTAAGTAAGTTTGAACCCAGGCATCTCAGATGCTGTGCTTCTAACCACTGTACCACCGTGTATCTATTTGGCCAGTAGGACTGTGCTTCATGGCTAGTTTCTGGAGGCAGTTCCAGCAACTGACTGAAGGTGTTTAGAATCAGAATTTGATTAGAAGGGCTCATTAGGGTGTGAAGTTGAAACTATTGATACATTTTTATAACATTTATCTAAATATCCTTAACAAAACCTAGTAGGGATGGTGCTGAAGGCCTTGCCCCCTTCCAACTTCCAGCCCCTTCCCCCACCCTCCTTCCCCTGCCCTGCCCCCATCCCCAAGTCCCACCATGACTACCACCTCCAGACTCATCCCTACCTTGAAGATCCACCACCACCAGCTCCTGACCCACCCAGCCCCACCCTTTTCTCCCCTACCCCCACTCCCAGTACTACATGTACCCCTACCGCCAAAGCCCACTTCCTCCTCAAGTTTCACCCCCAGCGCCCCCTCCAGTTTCATCTCCACTTTGGTTCCCATCCTGACTTCATCCCAGTCCCACTCTGATTCTGCCTTCGACCACCTGCCTGGCACATTATCAGCCTTCAACTACTTTTTATGAATGAATGAAAGAGGCTACAATAGTGAAAAGTTAGGTTCCCGACCTTGGTGAACTCAAATACACTGTATGAGTGCTCAGTGGCTCAGTCGTGTCCGACTCTTTGTGACCCCATGGACTGTAGCCTTGCCAGGCTCCTCTGTTCATGGGATTTTCTAGGCAAGAATACTGGAGTAGGTTGTCATGCCCTCCTCCAGGAGATCTTCCTCACCCTGGGATCGAAACTGCGTCTCTTATGTCTCCTGCATTGGCAGGTGGAGTCTTCATTACTGAGCCACTTGGGAAGCCCACTCAAATTCACTAGTGAACAACTAATAATCATCAAGGAAATAAATACACACACACACACTCACGTTTATATATAGCAGTAAGTGTTGTGAAGGAAACTTGTGCTGCAAATGGGAAATGAGAAGGAAGACAATGCTGTCGTGGATGAGCTGATCTACGGAGGCCTCTTGAAGAAACAACTAAGCGGACTTGTCTGAATTAGGGAACGTGTGTAGCCAAGGCCCAGGTGGGTGACAGGGAGTCAATTTAAACGGTGTTGGAAATGGGGGATAAGACGGGGGTGGGGACGGTGCTTTCAGGGACTAGACCACACAGGACCCTGTCTGGTGTCAACTACAAATTGGCCCTTGCCATTGGCACTTGCCCTCTGTCTCCACAAGGATTAAGTCATGCGCTGCTGCGGCTGCTGATTTTCAACCCCCACTGAGAGGAGCTGTTCAGAGTGGAGAGCAGAAATGAGGCGCTCTGTGCTCCAGGAAAAACTGGCAGAACAGGTTTTCAGACATTATTTTCGGGAGCTGATTTTGTGAGGCCAGTTCTCAAGTCTCCTCATATCTAGAAAAACACTAAAATCCTCATGGTGATGTCTGCTTCTTGTGACTAGCAGTAACCTTCGGGAGACTAACAGAAACCTTCTGCCAAAAACATGTGCTTGATTGCATTACTCCCCCTTGACCAAAATCACATATATGCTGACCTTCCCCTACCTCTTTAGAGTGGTTTCTCAGAACTATCTGAAATCCTCTCTCTCAGGTCATAGCCCTCATTTTGCCCCAAAGAAAACTTAACTCACGACTCTCATATTGTGCTTTTTTTTTTTTAAGTCAGCACAGGTGAAGAGGTTTTCAGGGGCAGAGAAGGGAACTCCACCCAGTTATTTCAGAGGCCCAGTTCCACCCTATTAATAGCTTCCTGTGGCTGCTTTAACACATTACCACAAATTTCATGGCATTAAAACAACAGAAATTTATTCTCTCCTACTTCTGGAGCTCAGAAGTCTGAAGTATCACTGGGCTGAAGTCAAGGTGTCAGGGGGCTCTGCTCCCTCCAGAGACACTGGGGAGAATCTGCTCCTTGTGTCTACCAGCTGCTTGTGGCTGCCAGCATTTTTTACACTTCCATTCTGCCTTTGTGGTCTCATTGCTTTCTCCTCCTGTTCTGTGTGGATTCTCCCTCTGTCTCTCCCTCATCAAGACACTTGTGATTGCATTTAGGGCCCACCTGGATAATAAAGGGCTTCCCTGTGGCCCAGATGATAAAGAAGCTACCTGCAATGCAGGAGACCTGGGTTTAATTCCTGGGTCAGGAAGATCCCCTGGAGAAGGGAATGGCTAGCCACTTCAGTATATCTTGCCTGGAGAACTCCAAGGACAGAGGAGCCTGGCAGGCTACTAGCTGCAGTTCACTGGGTTGCAAAGAGTAGGACATGACTGGGAGACTAACACTTTCACTTTGGATAATTCAGGACAACCGCTCCATTTAGAGATGGGACACATACACACAATCACATCTGCAAAGCCCTTTTTGTCACATAAGGTAACATTCACAGGTTCCAGGGATTCAGACTTGGATATCTTTTGTAGGAAGATATTATTTAATTTATTATATCTACCTTTCTTCTGATGTCTGGTAATTCAATAATTATTCAGTTCTCAGTGCAGTGTAAACCTTGACAGTTTTTCTTTTTCCCCTTTTTTTTTTGTAATGCTATTATCTGATTTAAGTTTTGATTGCTGAGGCATCCATTTCAAAGAGGCATCCCCTTCAATGTGCTTTTTTCTGAACACACTGCCAGTCACAGGGCTAAATAGTCAGGCCATCTTCCCCCACTGAGTTTCCTCTGTTTTAGAGATTTTGGTTGATTTCAATAACTGATCATTTGAGCTACTATTTCTTTTCTTCTTCCTGAGCTTTAAATTCCTGCTCTTAATTTTTATATTTACCAATAAAGAGTGAGCCCACAAAATCATCAACCCCAATAAAACAGAACTCCAGGTATTCCCTCGCTGTTTTTCCCTGTGACCTCACAGTGTGGCCCTAGGAATTCTGTGTAACTTCCAGGTCTTGTAAAGTAATAAACCTCTAGTTCTTCAAAGTTCCCTGGTGGGTATTGCTGAAGGGCATCTTGCACTCATAATAAGAACTACAAGGGCTGATCCAGCTATAGCACTGGTTATCGGTATGCTGAAACCGGCGCAAAACACTCAGGCTAAATTAGTGTTGGCTTAGTGTTGCTCCACCCACTTTTCTGTTTGTTATAATGAAAAACACGCAGACTAATCCATTTCCTGATATAATGAAAGTGAAGTCGCTCAGTTGTGTCCGACTCTTTGCGACCCCATGGACTGTAGCCTACCAGGCTTCTCTGTCCATGGGATTTTCCAGGCAAGAATACTGGAGTGGGTTGCCATTTCCTTCTCCAGGGGATCTTCCCGACCCAGGAATCGAACCCAGGGTCTCCCACATTGTAGGCAGACGCTTTACCCTCTGAGCCACCAGGGAAGCCCCTAGGTGCCAATAAATGTTTGTGTTGAAAGAGAAAACGGAGTTCACATGTACTGAGTGTATACAGAACACACAGCTCATAGTAAGCCCTGAGTTGAATTGTTTCTTATACAATGCAGAAGTCCGCGTTATTTTCCTCCATGTTCCAAGAGTGGCAATGACTGATTAGTTACCAATGGTGCACAAGGAGGGAGTGGGGGCTTCAGGATTAGAAATCGGGCATGTCTGACTCCAGAGAATGCATGCTTTCCACTACATCAGGGCTTCTCAACTTCTACTGATACTTTGGGCCAGATAACTCTCGGCTGTGGGGTCTGCCCTGTGCTAAAAGCAATATCCTTGACTTATACTCATTAGAGGGCAACAGTCTCCCCCAAGTTATGACAATCAAAAATGTCTCTAGACATCGCCACATATCCCCTGGGCGGCGAAGTGTCCTTTTCTTTAGAACTACTACCCTCCACTATGCTGCCCTAGTGGAGGCAAAGGTACAAAGGGGTGCATTTCACCTGGGAATGGAACTCAGGTGTGCCACACAGCAAGTAAGAAGCTCTCTCTACACCACAGGGGTAGAGATCGCTGGTCATCTACTGAGCTTTACTCTCTGGCTCTCTAGTAACAGATTTTAGCTAGGTGCACTCTTGCTAGAATAAAGACTACATTTCCAGCCTTCCTTGCAGCTAGGTGTGACCAAGTGACCACATTCCAACCAGTCAGAGGTGATATGGGCAAATTCCTAGCTGTGACCTTGAAGGGAAGTGTCGTTCTCCTCTTCCCTGGTCTTTCTGCTTGAGATATGGACCTGGTATCAACAAGATCAAGGAATCCTGGGCCTCAGGGAGTCCCCAAATTGCCTGGCCTGTTTTTGCTCAAATATTAGTAGAAGGGCCAACTTTCGTCTGATTTGAGCTACTTTCTTCTGATTTGAGCTACTTTTTTCTGATTTAAGGGTTTTGTCAAAGTTGCCAAGCCTGAATTCTAACTATTATAGCCACCTAAGCCAGCCAGGGTGAAGAAGGAAAGTAGGCAGAAAAGGAGGAAGAAAGGATATAGATGGAGGGGCACAGGGGGTCTGGCTGGGCCAGCTCAGAGTCACTCGGGGAAACCTTCTGGGAAGGACTCTCAAGTTGGATCTTGAAGGAAGAGAAAATGTGGGGTGGGGAGCAAGGGGGTGGGCCCTCCAAAAGGGGCTGCAACAGGAGCAGAGGCCGCGAGGAGAGACCTGGGCAAGACCTTAAAAGACAAGGAGGGTTTGAACAGGCTGAGAAGAGAAAGGAAGGCTGTAAGGAAAGAGCACATTGGTGAAGATGGAGGGATCAGGCTCCCTCACCCCACATCCTCTCACTCTTGGCCCCACGTTTTGTAAATAATAATTACCTAACAGCTGAGGTCACTCATAGCACTGCGCATGCATGTCAGGAGGTACTTTCTTGGCCACGGGCTACATTTGTTCTCTAAGCATATATACAGTCTACCTGAGAAAGCCCTTGGGGCTATGTTACAGCTGCTAACATTATGGCAGTGAGGCTGCGTTAGGGCTTTGTCTGCTAGGTCAGCCGCAAGAGGAGAGAATAAACATGTCTACAGTTGCTACGGCTCCTCGCATCTTCTTCCAGCCTCTTAGCTCGCTCCTTGTCAACCCTGGGCTCAGCAAACAGTGAAATACAGTGAGACGAAGGCAAACGGAGGGGAGCCCAGTGCCAAAGAGAGAATTCCACCAGGTGACCAGGAATCAGGATCCTGGAGTTCATCGTGAGGCTTGAAGGCAGCTGGGAGGCAGAGGAATGATCGGGGATTCCTGGGCCCTCTCTTAGAGGACCCACTCTAGGGCGGACCAGTCATCCATGACCCATGCTAAGACGAGCACACCTCTTCTGGGCCTGGAGTTCTGATGTTTTCTTGTCAAGAGCTTCTCCAGCAGATAACCAGGGCCAGCAAGAGTGCAGCCAAGGTCGCTGTTTTCAGTCCCAGGACCGCAAGTGTGAGGACAGACAGGAATCCTGAGGGACACAGAGGATAGCTCAAGAAGGGCCCCGGGTGAGTCCCCAGCAGCCCACAACTCAGTGCCCCTATGGTGAAGATGAGCCTAGCTTCTGTATAGCCTGTGGGGCCATATCCCTTCTACAGCTGAGGAGATCAAAGACCTCCCTTCCTCCTGTTTCAGGCTCAAAGAGCCTTTGCCCAATATCCCACTTGTACCCTTAATCATCTTGACAGCATCCCTGACCTCTGATAACAATAGAAAATGTCTTTCATTATTTGCTGCTCAACTCCTCTGTCCCAGGGCCAGAGCTAAGCACTTCCTAAATGCTTTATATGATCCTCAAACTAATCTTGCAAAGAAGGATAACAATCCAATTTGTAGATGAGGAAACAGACCCAGAGTGGGGGAGTGATTTGCTCAGGGCCACGTGTGTCAAAGTAGTGATAGGACCAAGTGGTCTGGCTCCCAAGGATAGCAGGAACAGGGCCAAGCATCTGGGAAGCTAACCTGGTCACCTCTATTCCAAGTTCCTCCCCCAGTTATCAAGTGCCCTGGAGGCGATATGACAGGCACAGTTCTGGGCACTTGCCCCATTGGATCTGTATATAGTCCCATGAGGTGGGCTCACCAGAGACTCAAAGAGCTAGAAAGGAGCTCAATCCAGGGAGCCTGGCTACAAAGCCATGCTCTCCACCTCTGTTATGCACAGCCCCACCGTGTGTCCTTGCTCTGAATCAGGGGGAGCTCAAGACCTTGCAGCAAGACTGCCCACTGAGCAGTTCACACTGACTTTTGGAAAGTACTTCCTTTGATTGAACTTTACTCTGGTTCTCTGGGTTCTGCTTGTGCAGTTGAGATGGAGTCATGGGAACCATCTTTGTGGCAGGAGGGCCCTAGAAGTCTGGGGCTGCTCATCTCCCATGGCCAAGCCCTCTCTGGCCCCACTTACCTGTGAGGGGGCTGGTTAATGCCACTGAAGGTAGGTATACTTACCTGATGGAAATACCGTGGCTGTACGTTCCTTGGTGAATTCTGACTCTTTGAGAGAAGTGTGATTTGCTGCAAGGAAGAGAAGTGGTCTCACACTCTCCTTTCTTTCTATCCCTCCACTTCCTGAGCCCCTGTGTTAGTAGCTGGGGAGATGAGCCTGTGAGTTTCTGCCTGGGATAGGGACTAGAAGTCAAGCCCAGTAACTATGAAGGACTAGTCAGACCTGGTTGAGCATCTCTGGAATAGGGACAATGCCTGCTCCATTTCTATATCTGCAGCACCCAGTGTGTGGCTGTCAAAGGCATGCATGCATGTTTGTTGAATCATTAAGAGTCTATACAAAGCTCTGTGGAGCCCAGAATGGGGAGAAATCAACTCTGCCTGGGAGAAGGAGATGATTTCACAGAGGAGGGACTATTTATGCTGGGCCTTGAAGGATGAGTAGAAATTCTCCGTAGAAAAGGAGAAAGCATTCCAGGCAGAGGGAATAGCCTATATAAATGACTTTGAGGCTAAGAAGAGCTAGCTTGTTTGTGACACGGTAAAAATTTCCTGGTGGTCCACCTCCCTCTGTCCCCCAACACCTCCTAGACTACCTGTCTCACCTTTGACTCTCAACCTGGTGCCCTGTCCGGATAGATACTGCCTGTTGAGTTTACTCTGAAACTTTACACAATAGTAAGTTCCTGTATGCTCAGTGGAGATGCCATGCAGAAGAATGCTGAAATCATTCCTGGAGGCCTGGACTGCAGTCACATTGGAGTAGGAGATGCCTCTAAAGTTGTAGATGGCCTCCCGGCTCAGACCAGTCCCCCGAAACCACCTGATGGGTCCTGGGGGACCAACTCCAAGCACTGTGCAATTCAGAAAGACGGTGTCTCCAGTGGTTGCCAACACCAATTCCTGGGGTTGGATGATCCAGAGGTCTGGCCCTGTGTTCCCAGGTCCTAAAGCCAAAGAGAGGACTTTATTGTTCCCTCTCTCCCTCCACAGTCCACTCATTTCCTCCCTTTCCTTCCCCTGATTTTTTCACTCAGCTACTCCCTCCCACATTCCCTCATTGTTCAATAGCTGATTCACTCAGTAAAGAAGTTCTCAGTACCTACTGTGTGCTGATGCTAGGAGTGGGGAAAAGAAAGCTCAGCAAAACATAAATGCTGTGCCCTAGAGTTCTCAGTCTGGTGGTGGAGGTGGCTCAGAAAATTCTTCTGAAGTTGGAAACCCAGAGGACTGCAGGATCAAAAGAAGCTTGGAAGAGGTCAGAGAAGGTTTTCTGAAATGTTTGCATTAAGATAAAATGAACCCTCCACCTTCATCCCCTACCTGACACACACAGACACAGATACCCTCCAAGTCAACATTTTACAGGGGTTTCACAAACATCAATTCTTCTATTTCATCACTTGAATATCCCTTGAAATAGGAATTATGTTGCCTATTTCACAAATTAGGCACTTGAAGGATGTAGACCTGAAATGACTAAGTTAAGAACACATTCCTATAGAATGACAGGCCCAGGTCACCACTGGTAGACTTAGAGATGACATGACTGGCTACTTGGGGATTAAATGATCAGCCCCAGATCTTGACTCTCCTCTGATAGTGTGCCATATCCAAACTCTTACCGTGGCCTCACGGTGGTTGGGTATACTTCCTTGCCTCTTATCTTTGACCTTAGCCATGTGACTTCCTTTAGCCAATGGGCTGTTTTTCATTAACAGCAGACACACAAGTAGAAGCTTGAAATGTGCTTAAGGTGTTGGGACTTTCCCTCTTATGCTTCTGCTGTCTCCATGAGAAATATATACTCTGGCCAGTCTGGGCCCTGGAATGAGACAAGCAGCCCAGCTGCCTGTAAATGTGTGAGTGAGACGTATGAATTGTTGTATGTCACTGAGGTTTTGCAGTCACAGCTTGCAAAACTGTGGGTAAAGGTGAATGATGCAGGTAAAGGGAGATAGATCAGAGCAGAAGGTTGTGACCTGCAGGGCCTGATACTCACCCTTCACAAGCACGGAGGTGCCTTCATCCAGCGTCTTGCCTGAGTACTCACTTGAGCCATCAGATCTCACACAGTGGTAGGTTCCAACATGTTTCTTGGTGACATTGTGGATATAGATGGAATAGTCGCAATTAAGTGGCTCTAGCATCTTCTGGATCATAGGCATCACCCCGGGAAAGAAGCCATGCTTGAAGTTGTAAATTTCCTGCTGATTCTGGTTGCTCACCTTGACCCACTTTATCATGTCATCAGTGCAGGAGCCGACTACTGTACATCTCAGCAGGAGTGTTTCCCCTTCTGCCACCAGCATGGGGCCCTCGGGCTGCAGCACCTGCCACTCACTCCCCTTGCTCTGCTCAGAAAGTCCTGCAACAGAGGAAGAAAGGCCTTGTGCAGGGCTAGAGGAACTTGGAGTCCTAAGAGGCAAACTTAACATAAACCAGCCATTAACTGCTCAAGAACTATTGCTTAGAACCCTCGAGGGGTGTTGTTGGAGAGGGAAGTGAAAGAGGAGATGAGGCAGCTGGCTGGAGAGAGAGAGAGAGAGCAGGGCTATAAAATGGAGAACTTGTAAGTAATAAGCTCACCATGGGGTCATCAGCTTTGTGCTCTGAGTTTCCCTTCATCTGTGCTTCCATCAGGCCTTGGGAATAACTCAGTCTCATTCCAGGTCTTAGGTTTGTATCATGGTGTTTCTTAGTTTTCAATGAAGGAGGGGAGTAGAAAGGTGGAGCAAACATTCCCTTCTAAGAGGATCTGGAGAAGGGTTGTAAAATTCAAAATTCATTTCCCTCCCATCGTCAGCGAGGTATGTGCCATTAACCACTAAGAACTGCCTCACAGTTGTGACCAAGGGACACCCCATGTTCAGTCCCTGGGATTCTGTTTGTGCTTGGCGTCCTTAGTTCCAGGAAGTTCAGCAATACTCACCCCAAACACCACTATATGAGTGGTGAGACCTTGTCCTCCCTAATTCTTGCTGGTGCTCATTTCCCTGCCCTCAGCTAGTTTCCTCACACATATGCACTAAATTGTGCCCATCACTCAGCAGAGCACTGAGAATAATGCCTGTTCCCGTCTATAAAACTGGAAAAACTCCTGATCAACAGGATAATGGGTAGCCTACACAGAAGAGAGTACTCTGCCTAGAGAGAAGTGCTCTCTCCCACGAAGCAAATCTGAAAAACAAGGTCCCCAAATAAGAAAATATAATAACATTCTAGAGTGAGGCTTATAACGCATGTATAAGTAAAGTTAAGATAACAATAGAATAATGATTGGGGTGGGGAGAATGTTAGTATACCATCATAAGTTTCTTACACTATATGTGAAATGGTATGATATCACTTAAGGTAGATGTTGATACAGAGGTATTAATATATGGTAAACCCTAAAGCAATCACCAAATTACAAAATAAAATCATAGCTAATAAGCCAATAAAAGAGAGAAAATAGCATTATAAAAGTATTATATTACCAAATGAAGACAGAAAAAGAAGCAAAAGGGAACAAAGAACAAATAGGACAGAAGAGAAGTTAATAGATTTAAACCCAATCATATAAAAAAAATTTTAAAGGCAAATGGCCTAAATATTCCCAGAAAAAGTTAGAAACTGTCACATTGGACAAAAAATTTAAGATCCAACTGCATATTGCCTACAATAAATCCATTTTAAATGTAAAGGAGCAAGAATGTTAAAAGGAGAACAATGGAAAAAGATATATGATACTAACACTAATCAAAAGAAATTTGGACTGGCTATATTAATATCCAATAAAGTAGATTTTAGAGCAAAGAATACCTTCAGGAATAAGGAAAACTATTTGACAGTGATAAAGTGGTAAAATAATCAAGAAGACATAAAACTCCCAAACATTCACGCACCTAATAACAGAATTTCAAAGTATATGAAGAAAACCCAAGAGAACTGCAGAGAGAAACAGACAAACCCACAGTTGCCATCTGAGATGTCAGTATCCTTATTTCAATAGTTGATATAGATAGAACTATATCAGGCAGATATAGTTAGAACAATGTAACTATAGAACAAACAGGCTGAAAATCAGAAAGAATACAGAAGATTTAAACACTATTAAGGACTTCCCTGGTAGTCCAGTGGTTAAGAATCCAACTTGCAAGGTAGGAGATGCAGGTTAGATCCCTGATCGGGGAACTGAGATCCCACATGCCGTGGAGCAACCAAGCCCTCACACTGCAACTACTGAGCCCGCAGACTCCAGAGCCTGGGCGCCACAACTAGACAGCCCGTGGGCCGCAGGTAGAGAGCCCATGCACAGGAAGAAAAGATCCTGCATGACACACGCAGATCCCAGGTACAGCAACTAAGACCCAGCACAGCCAAATAAATACATATTTAAAAAAACCACTATCAACTTAGTCTGATACTTACAGAAAATTGTATTCCCCAATAGAAAGATATATAGTTATTTTCAAATGCACAAGGAATATTTAAAAAGATGGAGCATGCTGTGAGTCATAAAAAAGTCTCAATAAACTTAAAAGAATTCAAGTCATTAACAGTATAAACTTTGACCACAATGGAATTAAATTAGTAGCATCAATAACAGACAGATGCCTGGAAAACTACAGATGTTTGAAAACTAAATAACATGTGAGTCAAAGACAAAATAAAAGGGAAATTAGAAAGTATCTTGATCTAAATGAAAACACAACATTAAAATTTGTAACATGCTGCTTAAGCTGGTAGATATTTATAGCATTAAATGCTTATTTAGGAAAGAAGAAACGATTTAGATGAAGGACCTTAGTTCCACCAAAAAAAGTAGAAAAAAGGAGCAAATTAAATCAAAACAAAATAAAAGAAAGGAAGCCACAAATTTATGAGTGAAAATCAATAGAGCAGAAAACCAAAATCAATAGAGAAAATCAATGAGAATAAAATCTTCTCAAAGAGCATTAAAATTGATACACCTCTAGTCCTACTGAAAAGGGAAAGGAGGAGGATGAGAGAAAGAGAGAGAGAGCCACAAAGAGAAATTAGGAATGAGACAAGTGACAGCAGTACAGATTTTACAGAGACTAAAAGGATAATCATATATTAAAAGATCAAACCAGTCAATCCTAAAGGAAATTAACTCTGAGTATTCATTGGAAGGACTGATGCTGAAGCTAAAGTTCCAATACTTTGGCCACCTGATGTGAAGAGCTGACTCACTGGAAAAGACCCTAAGCTGGGAAAGATTGAAGGCAGGAGGAAAAGGGACGACAGGGGTTGGATGGCGTCACCAACTCAATGGATACGAGTTTGAGCAAAGTCCAGGAGATAGTGAAGGACAGGGAAGCCTGGTGTGCTGCAGTCCACGGGATCGCAAAGAGTTGGACACAACAGTGATTGAACAACAGAAGGATAATAAGGCATTATTATGAACAATTTTCATGGCTATGTATATTTGACAACACAAACACATTTTTTGAAAACACAAACTATGAAAGCTACCTCAAGAAGAGATAACTTGACAGTCCTATTCTATTTAAAGCATTTCATTTGTATTAAAAACCTTCCCACAAAGAAAACTCCTAGCCCAGAACTCACTAGCGAGTTCTATCATGTTTAGTTCAGTTCAGTTCAGTCACTCAGTCGTGTCCGACTCTTTGCGACCCCATGGACTGCAGCATGCCAGCCCTCCCTGTCCATCACCAACTGCCAGAGTTTACCCAAACTCATGTCCATTGAGTCGGTGATGTCAGCCAACCATTTCATCCTCTGTCGTCCCCTTCTCCTCCTACCCTCAATCTTTCCCAGCATCAGGGGCTTTTCAAATGAGTCAGCTCTTCACATCAGGTGGCCAAAGTATTGGAGTTTCAGCTTCAACATCAGTCCTTCCAGTGAACACCCAGAACTGATCTCTTTTAGGATGGACTGGTTGGATCTCCTTGCAATCCAAGGGACTCTCAAGAGTCTTCTCCAACACCACAGTTCAAAAGCATCAATTCTATCATATATTTAGATATAATACCAAAATCATGATCCATAAAAGGACAAATTGATAAACTGGAGTTCATAAAAACTAAGAACTCTTAAAAGGAGTTCAAAGATACTTGTGAAAGAAAAGACAAGCCACAGAGTAGGAGAAAATCTTTGCAAAGCATACATGTGATAAAAGGTTGTAGCCAGAATATATAAACTCAGTCATAAGAAATACAGTTTATAAAAATGGGAGTTGAACAGACCTTCATCAAAAGAGATGCACAAGAAAGATGTTTAACATCATTATACATTGGGGAAATGCAAATTATAACCACAATGAGATATTACTTTTTAGAATGACTAAAATTGAAGAGGCTGACCATACCAAATATTGGCGAGGATGTGGGGGAAATGTCATTCTCCTATATTGATGAGAAAATATGAAATGGTAAATCACTTTGGAAAACTTTAAGGCTGTGTCTTTAAAAGTTAAACAATCACTTGCCGTATGATCCAGTCATTTTATTCTTAGTATTTTCCCGAGAGAAATGAAAGCATATGTCCACACCAAACTGTGAACAACCCAAATGTCTGTCAATAAGTAAGTGGAGAAACACACTATGGTTTATCCATACAGTAGATAGAAAAGAAATGACTATTGATATGTGCAACAACATGAATGACTCTCAAATAATCGCAATGAATAAAAGAAGCCAGGCAAACAAGGGTATGTACTGCATGTTTGTTGTATAAATTTCTAGAAAGTGCAAACTAAACTGTAGTGATGGGAGGCAGAGATGGGAGACAGATAAGCAGTTGCCTGGGGAGGGGGAGGAATGGAAAGGATGCAAGGAAACTTTTGTGTGTGTTAGGTTCAATTCTTCATTTTGATTATCTTGGTGATAAGTTCACAACTATGAAACATGTCCAATGCCCACAAAGTGTGTCAAATTGCACACCTTAAACACATACAGTTTGCTTTATGTCAGTTGTACCTCAATAAAGCTATTAAAATTCTATGAAGATGAAGCTTCTGTGTGTTATGAGAAGGGGAGAACTAATGGAGAAGAGGCAGTGGAGAAGGTGAGGACTCACAAAGTCTCGTGGTTCTTATCCCAGCTGGGGCAAGTCTGGGAAAGTAAAACAGCAGAGAGGAAACTGTAGCCTGGAATAAGGCCCTGTGCCTCTCACCCCTTCTCGCTCCCCTTTTCTTGATTCTCCTTCTGTGTTATCACACAGACTTTGGGAAATGTCCGGGGTGCTTTGTCTCTGCCTTGTCTGTAGAGCTGGGCTAGTCCCTTCCCGACAGCTCCGGGATTCCATCCCATGCATTTTCTATCTGCATGCTCTGGTTTTCATGATCCCTGTCAAGGGGTTCTCTTTTGGAAGTCTGCTAGAAATCACTATTTTCCACAAATATTTTGAATATATTTTACTCTGGTTAGCTTAGATATATGATTTCCTAACCTAGTGCCTAATACCTAAAGGACACTCGAAGTATTTATGAAAATGAGTCACTAAGAATTATGACTCACACTTTACTCAAGGAAACCTCTCTTGGGGCTGACCATTCTGGGGGACCCAAGGTGTAATGAACAGAATCTAGATCTCAGTAGGGCCTGGGGCAGAGACCCAGATGGGCAGGGGACAGAACGAGCCCACTGAAAGCCACGAATCTTGTCTGGTTGATCAAAGGGTTCTGGGCTCCGAGTCTGAGTTGTACCTGAAAGCCCCCAAACTCAGGAGCTAAATCAACCTGATCCTGACTTAGAGGAGACATGGGTATGATAGTAGTAGCCAATAGTTATTAAATCTTTACATTGTGCCAGGTATTTATAGGTATTATCTCACACAAAGTCATGAGATGGGCCCTAGGATTAGTCTCATTTTCGGAGCCCCACTGACTTACAGATGTTTGATTTGTCTAGTTGCACAGGGCCTAAAGCTTAGAAGGGCCTCAGGCTTGCCTTAATGCTCTACTATTGCTGTTTTAAAATTCTTAATATCTTTGGAACAAAGGATCTGCCATTTCATTTGCACGGGGCTGGGCAAATTATGTAGCCAGTCCTGGGCTGAGCTTCACTATTTTTATATTAACATTTAATAACTCACAGCACTCCTAGAGAAAGGTCCCAAAAAGCAGTTCTTTGTAGATGGGCATACAAGTGTCTGAGCCAGAACATAGCGTTGTGAGCCCAGAGCCTGCGAGTTCAGCTTCCCTGTGCTGCCCTACAAGTTCTGCTTCTCCAGCGACTTGGTCTGAGTCCTGCGGGGATCAGAGATATTCTCAGCTTCTCCCTCCCACTCCATCTGGAAGGGGTCAGGCCCCTCCTGGCACCTGTCTCTGGGGTCAGCCAGGGGTGCATCCTCTTCTGTCTCAGATCCTACTCACCAGAGAGGACAAGGAGCAGTGCCAGCAGCCAGGAGCAGGGAGGTGAGTGAGCCAGGCAGGTCAGGGTGGGCATCAGATGGGGCACAGGGCACCTCCTGTGGTCCCCTAGACTGGCCACCATTCTACTCTCTGATGGGTGTTGGAGTCTGAAGTGGGGTCCGTATTCAAGGCCTTTTCTGTTTCTCATAGCCAGGACTACTTGGGGAAGTATTTTCGCTACAGCAAAACAAAGCTGCTGGTGCAAGAGGAAGAAGGGGAATGGAGGAGTTTCCGGCTTTCACATCTGAGCAGTAGTTCCTGTATTCACTCTGTCAAAACCTTAATGACCTTTCCCAGACCCTGTCCTTGCCATTTTGGGAGGGAGATGAATACGGCTGTCATGGTGTGGCCTCAAGTCAGTCTGACTTTGGATCAAGAATTGAGTCTGCCTCTAGAGAAGAAGAAATATCGTATGACATGCCTTATATGTGGAATCTTGAAAGAAATGACACAGATGAACTTGCAAAACAGAGAGACAGATTTAGAAAAGAAACTTATGGCAGCTGGGGAGAAGGGATAGTTAGGGAGTTTGGAATGGACATGTACACACCGCTATATTTAAAACTGATAACCAGCAAGGTCTTACTATACAGTACACGGAATTCTGTTCAATGTCATGTAGCAGTCTGGATGGGAGGGTAGTTTGGGGGAGAATGGATACATGTATATGTGTGGCTGAGTCCCTTCTCTGTTCAACTGAAACTACCACAACACTGTTAACTGACTCTACCCCAATATAAAATAAAAAGTCTAAAATAAAAATTGAGAATTGGGTCTGCCTGTTCCTGGTTGTGTGACCTTTCAAAGTCACTTGTCAAAAAAAACAAAAACAAAACAAAGACACTTGTCATCTTCAAGGCTTTGTTGCCTCATCTGTAAAATGGGGACAGGATCAATCCCTTCCTAAGTGCAGGAATGATATGACATATATGCATGAGGGCCTAGCATAATATAAAGAGCAAACATATTCATGATATGTAGGAAATGGAGGAGGTAACATTTGCTTAAGAAGGACTGATTATAAATCAAGACCCCTAGTGGCCTCCTTTTGGCATTGGAGGGTGGGCACAGACTCACTTCCTAATTGAATAATTGTGGGCAACACTCTAAAGCTCCATTTTCTGGGGTCCAAATGTAACACACTCAGATGGTGCAAAAATTTGTGTTTGTGGCATCTTAATTTTCTGTAACTGATCTAAACTTTCTCAAGAACCACCCCCTCCTCCATCATGCCAGTTATTAGGAAGGAAAAATTAAGTTTGCTAACTAATCCCAGGCTTTTCCGTGTTCTGATAGCCTCTTTAGCTGTACTGTCTGGATTTAGATCGTGGCTTTACCCAGATCTGGCTGTGTGACCCTAGGACGATCATTGAACACTCCTGATCTGTAAAATTAAAATAAAAATATGGTTGCATTTATGGGGTAGAGTAAGCACTGGTATGCTGCCATCATTCTCTCTTAGGTTAACTCAGTCTTTTTTAGGAAAAAAAGCTCAAGTTTTCAGTGCTTCCCTTCTTCTTTCCTACTGCAGATGGTCCTGGGTGCAGAGGAAGCTGAAGTGTCTTTCTGGATGGAATGGTGGGGCTTGGGTCTGAGCACTGTCTTGGAGTCTGAGTCTGTTTCAGAGGTGGTATGACCTGCTCTTGAGCACTTTTCACTTGGGGTCTGTTGAGGTGTGGCTGGTCCTACGTGGCCTTTAGTACCTTTCATGGCACCATCGGTAAATCCCGTTACTGCCTCTACTTGTTCTCCTGTTGAGGACCCTGATATATTGAAACCTCTTTGAATAGACCACAGGCCTGGAAAATTCCACAAGACTCTCAGGACCTCCATGTCATCCTCATGAATTAGCCACTTATCTATGTGATTTCCTTTCTCAGCTATTTCTTAAGTTTTATTTAAAATTAAAATTTTTTAAAATTTTAGTAGGGAAGGCATTGTATTGTTTAGCTACTGCTGGGTAACAAACAACACCAAAACTGCTGTGGTTTAAAACAATAACCGTTTATTTAATTTATGATTCTGTGAGTTGATAATTTCATCTGGGCTCAGCTCCATACTTCTTCACATCTCAGTTAATTTTTTTTCTTCTTTTTTAAATTATGAAAGTATGATAACCCATTTACAGGAGACTTGGACAATACAGGACAAGGTTACATATAGTGCAATTATTACAATTGTAATATATTATAATTATTTTTATATAATACACTTTTTTAAGTAGATACATTAAGATTTTTAGTTGGAGTTTCAATATCAAACTCTCAAAATTAATAGAATGAATATACGGAAAGGTAGAAGGATATAGTAGACCTGAAGAGCATTATAAACCAATTTAACATAATTAAGATTTATGTAATTTTCACAAAACAGTAGGATACAAATTCTACTCAAGTTCCCATAGACTATAAACTAGAAGACACTGGAACATACCCAGGGATGTAAAACAAGGTGCAAAAATTTCGTGGTCCAAAGGTATTGAAGTCATAAAGGGTCTGTACTCTTATCACTGTGGAATTATTTTAGATATCAACATCAAAAGATACTTGAAAATAACCCACATATTTTCAAGGGCAATGTGACATTTACCGAGAGAGATTTGACTTAGCCATTAAAAGCCTCAATAAAGTTAGAAGACTGAAAAAACACAGAGAGTGATTGCAAGGAAGAAAGCATTTAAATGAGAAATTAATATCAAAGATACTTTAAAAAAATTCCATGTATTTGATAATTAAATGTATGCTTTTAAATGATGGATATATCCAAGAAGCCATAACAAGGAAAATTAGAAAATAATTTTATGTGTGAGTCGAGACACAATCTTTAGATTGTGTCTTTCTTTAGAGTCAGTTTCTGGAGCTTTCATTTTTTTCATTTGATTAGGTCATGTTTTCCTAATATGCTTTCTGGTCTTTGGTTGAAATTTGGACATTTGAACACATCATTTTTCTGTCTTCCCAAATTCATATTTGAAATCCTATGCCCTGAATGTCATAGAACTAGTAGGAGGAGCCTTCAGGAGATACTTAGCTCATGAGAGTGGAATCATGATAAATGGTAGTAAGGCCTTATAAAACAGGCCACACAAAATTCCCTAGCTGCTTCTGCCATGTGAAGATACAATGAGAGTTTTTTGATCTAGAAGAGAGCCCTCACCTGACCATGCTGGTGCGATGATCTTGGATTTCCAGCCTCCAAAGCTATGAGAAATAAATTTCTATTATTTATGAACTTCTCAGTATATGCTGTTTTGGTACAGTAGCCTGAATGAACTAAGACAACCATCTCTTTATGGACTGGCTTTGTGCAGAGGAATGCCTTCTTCAATCATCCTGGCTAGATTCTGAGGCCTTTCAAGTCTTTTCTGGGGATGTATCTTCTCTAGGCTGTGAGAGCCTCTTGATGAAGGTGAAAGAGGAAAGTGAAAAAGCTGGTTTAAAACTCAACATTCAAAAAACAAAAATCATGGCTTCTGGTCCCATCACTTAATGCAAATAGATGGGGAAACAATGAAAATAGCGACAGACTTTATTTTCTTGGGTTCCAAAATCACTGCAGATGGTGACTGCAGCCACAAAATTAAAAGACACTTGCTCCTTGCAAGAAAAGCTATGGTCAACCTAGATGGCATATTAAAATGCAGAGACATTACTTTGCCAACAAAGGTCCATTTAGTCAAAGCTATCGTTTTTCCAGTAGTTATGCATGGATGTGAGAGTTGGACCATAAAGAAAGCTGAGCACCGAAGAATTGATGCTTTTGAACTGTGGTGTTGGAGAAGACTCTTGAGAGTCCCTTGGACTGCAAGGAGATCCAACCAGTCCAAGCTGAAGCTCCAGCACTTTGGCCATCTGATGCAAAAAGCTGACTCATTCGGAAAGACTCTGACGCTGGGAAAAATTGAAGGCAGGAGGTGAAGGGGATGACAGAGGACGAGATGGTTGGATGGCATCACTCAATGGACATGATGAGTTTGAGCAAGCTCCAGGAGATGGTGAACGACAGGGAAGCCTGGCGCGCTGCAGTCCATAGGGTCTCAAAGAGTCAGACATGACTGAGTGACTGAGCAACAGGCTGTGTTTATGCTTGGCTATCTCAAATTCCCCATATGGCTTGCCTGTGTCTTAGGAGTTCTCAATCTCTTATACCCCTTTGTGTCTTCCTGTGGAACTGCCTAATATCTGAAGCTCTAATGAAACCTCTTCAGTGGCCTCTGTTTTCTGCACTTCTAAACTGTGCTGCTGTTCCTGTTAGACTTCTGAGTGAGATGATACAGAAACTAATTCCACAGTCAGCCCCAAGACAAGTCACAGTGGTGAGTGAAGGGCCCACTGTGTTTCCAGGGGCGGAGCAGGCGTGTAAGGTTTCCTCCCAGCTGTGCTGCTACACCAGGTTGAAGGAGGAGGATGAGTGTGAAAAACACTGCACACTCCTACAGCTTTCGCTGGAATCCCTTCCCGTGACTGGAGAACAAAGGCTGGGGACCTTCCTAGTCTGCTAATGTCACTCCTTTAAATAATTAATTTTTTTTTTTTTTTTTTTTTTTGCCAATTGCACTGGCAAGTAGGTTTGTGGAGCTCCTCACACTGTCACGCCATTTGCATAAGTCTATTCCTGTTGTTTTAAACCCTAAAATTGCGACGATTAGTTACAGCAAATGTATACTTAGCTCAGTATTTTAAAACTGTCTGTATGTGTACTTTTCATTTATCATGTCTAAATGGTACCTATTTGTACTTTAATAGGGAAATTGAACTCATTCACGATAATTCCCCTCTCAATCGCCCTCATGCACACCTCCACCTCCATCTAACTAGGGTCTTCTTATTAGGAAGAAGGCAAAGCCATAAACCCAAAGGATTTATGTGAGAGAACTGCCTGTGTGCCTTCTGGCAAGCCCAGCCTCTGGTCTGAATGTTCTCCTACATTAAAGGAAGAATTCAGACCTTGAGGCAGACACATGTTGCTTTTCAGTATGTTAAGCACTTGTTTCAATGGGTTGATGATTTTTCTACGTGACACCCCCTCTCCTTTGCAAATATGAGCAAGTAAAAGGCACGGGGAAGGCAAATTTGCGTGATTCACTGGGACTCATTTGTGGAGTCTGGGGAAAAAGGAGCTCTCTTCCCATGCTGGTTGCTAAGATAAGGGAATGAATGTCAACATTTTCTTTATTGGATTGGTAAGGTCTACATACAAGCAAGAAAGACAAATATAGGAGGAGATAGAGCTGAAAGAATTTCAGAGTAAGAGCCTTGGAGGCTGTGAGCCCAAATCCAGACTTTTTGTTCTTGATTCATGCCTTGAACACGTGAGGAAGCTAGAACTCTCCTCAGGTATAGGATCACGCAACTCCTTTCTTTTCTTTGAAGGTGGGAAGGGTCATTAAATTAATGTATTAAGTTCCTCCTCCTTGTAAGAAAAGGTTCTCCACTAATATAAAGCATACTGAAGAGAGCCCAGACCAACCTCACCTCTATTCCCTATTGTCTGTTCTCCTGAATCTCCTTGAGTTTCAGTTTACTCATCTGTGCAGTGAGGACAAACATTGTCATGCTCAAGTTGCTATGCAGGTAACTATAATAATATAGGGAAAGTGTTTGGGATATAGTAGATGCCCAGTAAACAGTAATGTTTTCATATCACCAATTTAATCATTCCTCGGGCTGGGTATTGCTCAGAGGTCATAATAGAATAGAAAAACAAAATACAGTAAGACTCTAGAAACAGAAAAAACTGATTTGAAGTTGTACTTCAGTGCTCTATGGATGCTCTTTATCAGCTGGCATCCATTAGGAGAGTGCTGACTTTAGCAAACAGGCTTAAAGGAGAGGCTTTCTCTCCTATATTTGGAGGTCAAGAAGTGGAGTTGGAATCCAGAACAATACGGATATTCAATGTTGTCAACCCACATTCTTTACATTTTTGCACTTCTCTAGAGTAGATTTTTATTCCAGTTGGTTCCCCTCGTGGCCAAAAAATGTCTGCCTGGAGTATCCGGGACAAAATTATTTCTTATTCCTAGCCAACAGGAGAGAAAATTGTATTAGTTTCCCAGATTTCTCTTATGGACACAAATTGACTTAAGTCAGTCTCATCTGAGTCACCTGCCAGTAGGGGACATGAAATTACCTTAATTGGTTTAGCCTAGCTAGTGGGGGTGCGTTGAACGTTGGAATGTTAAACAAAATATCTCTCATCACTGATCAACATTTCTGACTCTCAGATTCTCCTCCCGTAAAAATCTTAAATCACAGGTTTCTGAGAGAATGACAAGATCAAGTGTACACTGTACCTTTGACAGTATCTAGCAGAATGTAGTTGTTTGATGACTAGAGGACATTATTACTGTCACAATGTCACATGACAGAAGGTAAAAGAGTCAAACTCACCAGTAACAGTCACCTTGGTGCCCCGACCTGATTGGTACTCTATGTCAGGTTTTCCCTCTTTGAATTTCACACAGAAGTACGTGCCGGCATCTTTAAGAGAGATTTCATTGATGCGAATGGAAAAGTCTTTGTTGCCAGCTTTGGCCATGTTTCCAACTTGGTTTACTCTGGGAAACAGACCCCTTTGGAAATTATAAATTAATTCACGATTTGGTCCAGTCCCCTTGAACCATAAGACGGGTCCATTTGGAAGTGAATCGGGTACGCTGCAACTCAAAGTGAGTGTTTCCCCAGGTGACACAGTCTGTGATATCTCAGCTTGCTGCACCTTGAACATCTCATTTGTGACTCCTGGAAAGAAACTCAAAATCATCTCCCATTTCCTCTGCTCTGACCTAGGCAGGATTAAGAAAACTGGATCCAGATCAAGGTTGGGCCTCAATCATTATCATTTTAGTGACATGTTTGAGTACCCACACTGAGTTTAGAGAGGCCACTGCAAGTGCAGGCTGCTCTTTCCCAAAGCGCTAACAGGGGAGTCAGTTCAGAGGACTAGATGAATCACCTCCCCAATTTCATTCCTCAGCCTCTAAGTAAAAGAAGAGGAAGATGGATAGGGAGGGCTGGGTTTGTGAATGGGTAATGTTCATAGAAATAAGTCTTCCTTCTTATCTAAATGCCCAAAATTGCTCAATACACTTGGAGATGGATCCAAGTCTCCTCTGCCCACCCCCCACATCCAGAGAACTTGGCACTGGCCTTCATCTCTCCTCTGAAGGGTAATCAGTCACTAATTTTGCAGAGACATTAATGCTGAGAGGTGCAGAGAAAGAGGAAGTAAGGAAATCAGAAACCTAAAAATCAGGTGGGCATATATTCTTGAAGGCAGAATATGGGTCTTTTACTTATCTCCTCAAGAGGGAAAAGGGGGACAGTTGATTCTACTCAACAAAAAGAGAGAAGAGCCTCAAGGGATTGCATCAATTTTGAGGGTCCACCACTGACCCCTAACTCCCACTACCACCAACCTTACTACCCCACATGATATCAGGTCCTGATAATAATCTCTCCTTTCAAGTTATCAAAGCATCAAATCACAGATGGCCTAAGATGTCGGTTGGGGAGACAAGGGAACTCTTGAAGCCAGGAAAGAATGGCAGGCAAGCTCTCTATACCCATATTTTTCAAGTTGAAATCAATGTGTGAATTTTCCCTGGCCAGTTAGATGCCATGGAATGCAGCTGAACTTGAGGAAAACATTACTGAAGAAGACAAGTTTTTCCAGCAGAACAGAGGATACCCTAATCTCATTGTATTTCATGAAATTAACTCACAATGGCAAGGAGTAAGAAGCACTGGCTGTCCTCTGAGAATAAAAGGACAACAGAGCTTGGAGTGCAATGCTCAGGGCAGATTCTCAGGTTAAGGTCAAGTGCTAGGAAAGTGACTCAACCTCTCTGGGAGGTCTTTTCTAAACAAGTCTCCCAACTCTCAGTTTTCTAACTTTCTGGACATGTTCATAGAGTGTTCATAGAGTGCACACATGTCGTGCTTTTTACCTACCCAACATCTTTTCAACTGGGAATGTCCATTGTCCTATATTCAGTTTCTGGTGGCCATTAAAGAAGGGCATAGCCTGTCGACTCAGCCTGATTCAATATTGGGCATAGGATGCCAGGATCAGAAGGGCCGTCTGCAGAATCCCAGCCTACAGGGCAGATTGTGAATGAAGGGGTACAGCATCCAGTGTAGAGTAATGATTTGGTACAAGTCGAAGATTTTTAAAAACTTATCTTAAAAATCAGGAAGATGGAATTTGTCAAACTGTACTTACCACTCACAGACACATAGGTGCCTGGGCCAGCTATATATGCCATGTCAGGATGCCCTATTGTTAACTTCACACAGTAATACATGCCAGCATCCTTAGGCGACACATCACTGATGCGGATGGAATAGTCTGTCTGGTTGGCCATTGGATTTACCACTTGGGATACTCGGGGGAATCGGCGTCCATTGAAACTGTAGATTAATTTTCGTTCTAGCTTAGCATCCTTGAACCACAAGACAGGCCCTACTGGAGATGGTGCAGGAATGTTGCAGCCCAAGGTTATGACATCTCCAGCCTTGGCTAACACTGAACTCTCAGGCTGGTTCACCTGGAAATCTTCACTTGAAGTTCCTAGAAAGAAACTGTGTGTCATTTCTCATATTCCTTGTTTTGGTGCAAAATGTTCTGAGGGTCTGGTTCTAGATCAAGGTGGGGGTCTGACTGCACTGCACACTCTTAAGCAACATGTACTGGCACCAAAGTATAAAAATCACAAATTTGGTTGCCATGTGGGATGAGGAGAAGAGGACCAGTATAGAGGAAAAAAAAATGGAACTTTCTTTCTCCATCAAGATATAAGGATAGCCTGGAACATGTGTGTGCATGTTAGTCACTCAGCCGTGTCCGAGACTTTGTGACCCCCATGGACTGCAGCCCACCAAGCTCCTCTGTCCATGGGATTCTCCAGGCAAGAATGCTGGAGTGGGTTGCCATGCCCTCCTCCAGGGGATCTTCCCTACCCAAGAACCTGCATCTCTTGCAATTCCTGATTGTAAACAGATTCTTTACCGGCAGAGCCTTTAGGGAAGCCCCAGACTGGAGCATAGTGGGCACTAAATAAACATATTGTCTATGAACCCATGAATGGATTTATATTAAATAAAAAATGTGAAATAAAAGTTGAGTCAGGTTTTTCTCTATGTACCTGTCTGCTTAGAAATTTGTATGCAGATGAATAAGAAACAGTTAGAACCAGACATGGAACAATGGACTGGTTCAAAATTGGGACGGGAGTATGACCAGGCTGTATACTGTCACCTTGCTTATTTAACATCTAGGCAGAGTGCTGTGCTGTGCATAGTCACTCAATTGTGTCTGACACTTTGCAACCCCATGGACTGCAGGCCACCAGGCTCCTCTGTCCATGGGGATTCTCCAGGCAAGAATACTGGAGTGGGTTGCCATGCCTTCCTCCAGGGGATCTTCCCAACCTAGGGATTTAACCCAGGTCTCCCGCACTGCAGGCAGATGGATTCTTTACTGACTGAGCCACCAGGGAAGCCCTCTATGCAGAGTACATCATGCAAAACGCCAAGCTGGATGAATCACAAGCCGAATCAAGATTGCAGGGAGAAATATCAACAACTTCAGATATGCTGATGATACCACTCTAATGGCGGAAATTGAAAAGGAGCTAAAGAGCCTCTTAACGAGAGTGAAAGTGACTGAACAACAACCAGAATTAGAGATAAGGCCAAAAGCTAAGGACACTGTGCTGATAACCAACATACTATATACTGAGTGCAACTTTCAAACGCAGGCATCTCCCTTTCTTCATGGGGAGGCCCAGGTGCCCAGATACACGCAGAGAATTGCATTCTCCATGAAATTTATATTTTCCTTAAGGGATATAAAATTGGTTATTGCAATGTGAAAACATCTCAGTTATTATAATGTGTCATGTTTATGGATGCTCAACCCAATGCAACAAATTCTTAGTACTCAGTACTGCTCTTGTTACGTGTTCTTCAGTATTGCACAAGGAGCACTGACAATGAGTTCATGGAAGATACACAGAATATATGTAAGATAAGTTCTACAAACCAAGGGAGATTTTTCCTCTTGAATGATTTCTCAAGCCTAGCATATTTCTTTTCTATCTTTGAATAACAAATTACCACAAACTTAGTAGCTTAAGAAACACCTATTCATCGTTTTTTGGTTTATGTGAATCAGGAATTCAGGTACAGCTTAGTTTAGTTGTCATGCACAGAAAGATGATGCGAAGACACAGGGAAAACACCATCTACAATTTAAAGAATGTTTGAGGCTGCCAGAAGCTGAGAGAGGCCTGGAACAGACTCTCCCTCATAACTTATAGCAGCTTTATTCACAATTGTCAAAACATGAAAACAAGATCTTCAGTTGGTGAATGGATAAAGAAATTGTGGTAAATCCAGACAGTGGGATATTATTCAACACTGAAAAGAAATGAGCAGATAAGCCCTGAAAGGATATGGAGGAACCTTAAATGTTTATTACTAGTTTAAAGGATGAGCCCATATGCTGTAGGGGCTTCTCAGGTGGCGCTAATGGTAAAGAACCTGCCTGCCAGTGCAGGAGACATGAGAGATGTGGGTTCCATCCTTGATTTGGGAAGATCCCCTGGAGGAGGGCATGGCAACCTACTCCAGTATTCTTGCCTGGAGAATCCCATGGACAGAGGAGCCTGGTGGGCTACAGTCCATGGGGTCACAAAGAATTGGACACAACCGAAGGGACTTAGCATTCACAAGCTGCAGGATTCTAATTACATGACAGGAAACTATATTACATGCAAAACTTAAGAGACAAGAAGAATATCAGGCTTGACAGGGGTTAGGATGAAAACAGAAAAATAGGCAGAGCACAGATAATTTTAGGGTGCGGAAACTACTCTGTATAATACCATAAGGTTGGGGGATGCCTGTCATAATACATTTACCCAAATCCACGAAATGTACAACACCAAGAGTGAACCATCATGTAAACTCTAGACTTGGGCTGTTAATAATTTGTCATTGCAGGTTCATCAGTTGTAACAAAATGATCACTGTAGTGGAGGATGCTGAAAACAGAGAGGCAAGGGGCGGAAAGTAGTATTGGAAATCCTTATACCTTGTGATTAGTTTTGCTGTGAACCTAAAACTGTCTTGAAATATAAAGTCTATTATTTTAAAAGTCATTGCCATACCGTGGGTCATCTAGACTTTCTTCTACATCGTTCCATGTTTTACATTTAGGTCTATGATTCATTTTTTAATACTGCAACATTTTATTTTTTATTACTAGTGCACACTCATATGATTCATTTTCAATTAATTCTTGTGGAAAGTCACTTTGCTCTTCTCCAATAGTGTGTAGGCTATTCTGGATCTTTTGTTCCATCATATAAACTTCAGAATCAATCTGTCACTATCCATAAATTAACCTGCTGGCTTTTAATTGGGATTGCATTTAATATATAGATCAAGTTGGAGAGAACTGATACCTTGACAATATTTATCTTACTACCTATAAACATGTTATACATATTTATATATAAATAAATATACATATTCAGTTCTTCTTTGATGTTTTTGATCAATTTTGTAGCTTTCTTCACACAGCTCTTGATACAAATTAGGTTTATACCTAAGTGACAGATTTTATTTTCCTGGGCTCCAAAATCACAGCAGATGGTGACTGCAGCCATGAAATTAAAAGACGCTTGTGACTTGGAAGAAAAGCCATGACAAACCTCAACAGTATATTAAAAAGCAGAGATGTTCCTTTGCCAACAAAGGTCCATCTAGTCAAAGCTATGGTTTTTCCAGTAGTCATGTAGGATGTGAGAGTTGGACTATAAAGAAAGCTGAGCGCCAAAGAATTGATGCTTTTGAACTGTGGTGTTGAAGAAGACTCTTGAGAGTCCCTTGGACTGCAAGGAGATCCAATAAATCCATCCTCAGGGAATCAGTCCTGAATATTCATTGGAAGGACTGATGCTGAAGCTGAAATTCCAATACTTTGACCACCTGATGTGAAGAACTGACTCATTGGAAAAGACCCTGATGCTGGGAAAGATCGAAGGCAGGAGAAGGGGACAGAGGATGAGATGGTTGGATGACATCACTGACTCAATGGACATGAGTCTGAGCAAGCTCTCGGAGTTGGTGATGGACAGGGAAGCCTGGCATGCTGCAGTCCATGGGGTCGCAAGGAGTCAGACACAACTGAGAGACTGAACTGAACTGATTACCTTTCTTGGAGGTAATTTAAATGGCCACATGTTTGTTTCAGTATGTGCTGTGTTTAGTCACTCAGTTGTGTCCGACTCTTTGAGACCGCATGGTCTGTAGCCTGCCAGGCTCCTCTGTCCATGGAATTCTCCAGGCAAGAATACCTCAGTGGGTTGCCATGCCCTCCTCCAGGGGATCTTCCCAACTCAGGGATCAAACCCATATCTCCCGTATTGCAGGCTGTGCCACCAGGGAAGCCCTTGTTTCAGTATGCAGAAATGCAACTGATTTTGTGTGTTGATCTCGTTTCCTGTCATCTTGCTGAACTCAGTTCTGGGAGTTGATCATTTGTGGAGTTTTAGTAGATTCTTTGGGATTTTCTACGTAGAAACTCACAGTTTTATTTCTTCATTTCCAATCTATATCCTTTCCTTCTTCCTCTCTCTCTCTTTCCACTTGTTGAATAAGAGTTGTGAGAATATATATTTTTGCATTTTTCCTTATCTTGGAAAGAAAACATCGTCTTCCACCATTGAGTATAGTAATAGCTGTAGGGTTTTTGTGGATATTATCAAGTTGAGGAAATTCCTCCCTATTTCTAGTTTGAGAGTTTTCATCATTAATAGGTGCTAGATCTGTCAAGTGCTTTTTCTGCATCAGTGGACATGATCATGCAATTTATTTCTTCTTTAATTTGATGTGATGGATTATAATGATTGATTTTCTCAGTATTGAAACTAAGATCTGACTTAGTCATAATATGTGACATTATACAATGTTAAATCCTATTTGCCAATACTTTGTTGAGGAATTTTGTATAAGTTCATATATAAGTTCATATATAAGACATATATTGGGCTATAGTTTTATTTTTTATGTACAATCTTTATTTACTGTTGCTATCAAAGTAGTAATTTCCTCATAAAATGAGCCACATAAAATGTGGCTTCTTTTTCTAATTTTTTGAAGAGATTGTATAAAATTGGTGTGAATTCTCATTTAGATGTCTGTTAAAATTCTCCAGTGGGTGTGAGTGCCTCACATACTTTACTCCCTTAAGATCCAAGCCTTCCCACCTCTTCCTCACTCTCAGATAATGGTCTGCTTCCTCTTTCGTCTCATCTAAACCCCTCAAGCTATCTTCTGTGGCAACTGGGACTCAAAGCTTCTACCAACATGGACCAATGTCCTTGGGGGAAAGACTCTACAAAACTGGTTTTTTTCAGCAAATAGAGGCAGAACCACACAGTTAAGCTAAGGAGACTGCAGGGATCAGCTTCCATCACTGACCCAAAGAGACCCCTAGTGTGTGCTTCTGACCAATATTCTCTGAACACTCAGACCTCTGAGTGTCTCCTGATGGGGGCATTGTGGATTCTTTTCTTGCTTTTATAATCTCATCTTTTCTAAGATGTTTTTCTTCACTTAGTAGGTAGCATATGTGTGCTGGTGACCAATGAAAAGACAGACCCTGTGTCCCCAGTGGCTGGGGGATGAGAGCTGTCGCATTTGCTCTGTTCAGCCTGCTGATCACGGGGACGAGTCCACCACCTGACCCAAAGGTGTGAAACAGACACGGTCACCGGGAGATTTTGTGTGCTGGAGGCCATTCAAGTCTAGACCTCTAAATTCTGCCTGTTTTACGATGGACCAAGGAAATCCCTCCTCAAAGAAATTCTAGGGAAGCAGGTGGGGAGGAAATGGTAACCAAGCGAGGGAGGTCCCACTCACCTGTGAGTTTCAGCAACAGAGCCAGCAGAAGGGAGGGCAGATGTGAGTAGGATGGGAAATCAAGGACAGGCGTCATGGTGGCCCTTGGAGCCTGCTCGGTGTCAATGTGGTCCTGGAGAGGCCTGGACCTCTGTGCTCTGCGGAGAGAGGGCAGTTCCTACTTTCATGATGTCAGAGGAACAGGATTGTGATGAGAGGAAAAACTGTGGGACTGGGACCCTTTTTCTTTGAAATTATGAACGGGACAGACAAGGTTGCCACAAACGGACAAGTTGCTGCTGGAAACGTTCAGGGTTTCCAGTGCCAAGGGGTGAGATGCCCAAAGCTTGTGCTCCTTCCTGCGTCTCATCCCATCTGAGAGATTTTCCCTAACCCTGAGCCCTTGCCTATCTAGCATCCTCAGAGATGCCGTCTGGGCCAGAGACGTCTGGAAGCTCGTGATGGGCAGGTGGGTTAAGGCTCCGGCATGAGTGGAATAGCTGGGCCTCCCTGAGCCGCAAAGCTATAGGAAGGAAGGTAGATCTCTGGCCTCATCTTCTTGGCTATATAGTTGAGCTTTATGAGAGACTCCTCCTCTTCACTCCAGAGGGGTCAAAGGTATAAAATGAGTCCTAGCGCAATGTCTGGTGTGGGCTCCTGGCTTTGCTGTGGATCCCTGCATATAATACAGGAAGTTGCCTCTTTTCTCCTCTTGCAGAGAAATTGTTTCTGACAATTTGACGGAAAGAAGTTAAGAGCTTTCGAGATGGTGATTGTTTGCACATTACAGAATGGGGAAGGTAGAGCTCTGAGGAACATTCTCAAAGAGGTAAAAGCAACACACATAGAAACATACCTGGGAAAGTGAGGTCTGCCTCTCCTGTCTGTGCTGGGTCTGGGGCTAGCTCTGTAGTAAGGAAGTGGAGGGGCAGAAGAAAACACGCTCAGAAATAGAGAGGAACTATCATGTTCACCTTCTTCTCTCTCACCTCTGGAATGGGCTCAACCCCAGCATAAGGGTTGTTTCCTGGGACTCTTGGCCCACTCTCAACTGGCGCCCCTTTCTCCAAGCATCCATAGTCAGGCACTGACTGTTTCCTTGTGATCCCTGCGTTTGCCTCAGTGACCGACTGGATGTCAAGGCCAGGAGAGGTGTTAGAAAAGCAGAATGCAGAGCAGGGCCCAAACATCCTCTATGAGATGACAAGACTCCCCTTCCCCTTGTGACGCCACCATTCTCTCCCATTGTTCTGGAGTGATGAATTCCACACCAGGAAACCCAACAATGGGCCCTGCTAAAGACTGGCCAGCCTCTTATCTCTAGCCTCCATCATCGCTTCCTTCCACCTCCAGCCATCTTCACACCTTCTATTAAGCTCTGAAGACTTCAGAGGGAGGGATTTATGGTGGCATAATGGTCAAGAGCACTGGCTTTGGAACCAGATACATTTTAGGTTCAAATCTTGATCCCATTTCTTAGTAACTGAATCATCTTGAGCCCATTATACAGACTTGTATATCCTTTGACCTGGAAATCTTCACTTTGCACCTCGAACATTCAAGGCTGAATTCATGATCTACGCTCAGACATTCCTTTCTCCTGCCCAACCCTGTTCAGTATGTGGCATATAATTTATCCATTTGGTTAAACCAAGAAGAGACCCATGCTCTTCATCCTCACTCATCCACTCATATCTATTCCCTATCAGACCCTGTTAGTTTTACCTCCTAAACATGTCTTAAATCTAGTTCTCTGTATCCACCGTCATCTTCTACATAAAGGAAAATGATTACCTCCTAATCAGGCTACTCCCGTTTCTCCTGCCCTGCCCTACAATCTTTTCCTCTTTCTTTATCCATGTCTTTCAGAACACAGATCTGATTATACACCTCTTTGGCATAAATGCTTTCGTGGACTCTCACTGCTCTCGGGATAGTAAGGCAATTTGGTACGTAGTAGTATATATAAATAATTCGATTCATCCATGACTGGTGTGGCCCCTAGAAGACAAAGGGTTTCCCTGCCTTTTTTGGTATCCAGCACAACCTCTTTGTCTCAGGTTGGTTTCCTTGGGAAACAGATTCTGAGGTGAAGATGAGCATATCATTTTCTCAAGAGGTACTTTTAGAATCAACTTCTGTGGAAGGGAGGGAGAGGAAGCAGGACCGGATAGCCCTATAGAAGAAGTTGAGCTGCAACAAAATCCTAATGAAGATATCAGCGGGGCTTCCATGGAGCTCTGATGCTAGGATGTTCCTTCAGGGTTGTCCTGAGCTTAGGGGAGAGCCTCTGGGCTTTCATATCACCATGTTGATGAGTCAATGAATGTGGCATGTGACCAGGCAAGACTTTGGGCAAGCTGGGTCTCCTCAGTTGATGCAGTCACAAGGAGAATGACAGGCAGGGGTTATCTCTGCAACCTGTTACATAAGAGCATCCTCCATGCCCTTGGGAACATCTTCCACCCGGGAGTCTTTGGACTCAGGACATGTATTAACTTCCCCACAATTAGGTCCTCAAAGCCACTTCACATCACCTGGGAAACTCAAAGTTCTCTGACCCTACTTGGCCTGACCTTGTTGTTGTTCATTCGCTAAGTTGTGTCCGACTCTTTGCAGCTCCATGGACTGCAGCACGCCAGGCTTCCCTGTCCTTCACTATCTCCCTGAGTTTGCTCAAACTCATGTCCATTGAGTGGTTGATGCCATCCAACCATCTCATCCTTTGTTGCCCCCTTCTCCTCTTGCCCTCAATCTTTCCCAGCGTTGGAGTCTTTTCCAATGAGTCAGCTCTTCACATCATGTGGCCTGATCTGGACTTTACTAATTGGAAAAGTTCAGCATGAATATCATAGGGGCCTGAGACGCAGCTTTCTCTGGGATCTCTGAGTGCCTGGGTTAGCAGTGAACTCTGGCAGAGGACAGAGGAAGCAAGAGAAGGGAACCTCAGACCTGTAAGATGAGATAAAATGTGGGTATACTAACACAGAAAACTCCTCACCATGTATTTCCTTACACTGTTTCCCAAGGGGGTACAAGAAGACAAGATATTATCTTTTATTTAATAGGCTTTTCAAAAACAGTTTTAGATTTATAGAAAAACTTAGATGATAAAACAGAGTTCCCCTATACCCCTACACACAATTTCCTATTATTAGCATTTTATATTAGTCTGGTACATTTGTTGCAATTAATGATATTGGTACATTATTAGTAACTGAAGTCTACATTTGGTTTTTGTTTTAGCTCTGGCAGTTATAACAAAACTGTTGAAAGGAAAATACATTTTTTTCCCCTTAAAAGCAGGAAGGGGGATCCTGTGTACTCGGGAGATGAAAGAGAACCTCAAAGTGTGGGGAGTTGGTGAACACAGGAACACACAAGACAGAATAACTCTTCAGTATAGGGATGCTGGTGTGTGGTTCATGGTCAAGTCCAAGGTGATAGATAAGAGAGAACCTGACCTGTGTTGTGCTGACTTTGTTCTCATATTTGTGAGTCAGTCCCCAGAGCTACTTCCCATGATCCCTGCCTAGGACCATGTATAGAGACCCAACTCTGGGGACCTCAGGGGCATATGGGCAGGGAGTTCTCCATGGATGGGAGGCATCTGGAAAGTCATGGAAGGTTCCAACTGAGACGTCCTAGGCTGGGACCCTCAGGAAGGGAAGGAGACAGCAGAGGCTGAGGGTGGCACCTAGCAGGGAGGAAGGAAGGAGCTGTGGGAAACGTGTTTATATTTAATTACCTGCTCATCATTCAGGAATTGTTCTCTGCATGCCTCCTATGTGCCCAGGTGGGCTCTTCCTGGGATGCCTGTCCTGGCAGCCTTTGAGATAGGACTCTGCCCCCTAAGCCTTCTTCCCAGGCCCTGATTCCTCTTCCCTAGCCTTTCCACTCTGATTTCTCAACTTTATTCTAAATGGGAATTCCTTTATGACCTATAAATTGTCTCTAGAAATACCACCCATTCAGCTGCCCCTCATTCAGCACCCTCAGCCCACAGATCAGCTAGGAGATACCCTTTGAAAACCCTTGATCGAGCCCCCCTTTTCAAAACAGAAGACCACATACTTCCTGGGAATTGGAACTTCTTAGAAGGACCCTCCTAAGGGTATGGAGGGATGTGTGTCCCCTTCTCCTAACTACACGTGGGCCCTGACCCGGTCTGAACTGTGGATTGACCCTCCCTGTTGAACTTGCTTCCTTTGGAACAAATCTTGTCCTGCTCACCCACCCGCACACTTACAGTCATGCCCAAAGCTTCCTGTGGACAAAGATGACGGAGACACTGCCCGCCAGCAGCACCATGGGGCCTAGGAGAAGAACTGCAAAGACCATGTGCCCCCAAATCCAAAATATTTACCATCTGACCCCTTCAGAAAATATTTGCCAAATCCTGGCATAGGATTTCATAAATCAAGTTAAAAGATCAAGCTTTAGCATAAAGATGATGAGCTACTGGATGATTTAAACAGAACTGACACAGATTTCTTTCCTGGTGGCTCATCGGTAAAGAACCTGTCGGCAGTGCAAGAGATGCTGGAGACTCGGGTTCAATCTCTGGGTCGGGAAGATCCCCTGAAGGAGAGCATGACAACCCACTCCAGTATTCTTGCCTGGAGAATCCCATGAACAGAAGAGCCTGGTGGGCTATCGTCCATAGGGTCGCAAAGAGTCAGACATGACTGAAGCAGCTAGGCACGCACGCATGACTCAGATTTACAAATTTAAAATAATCACTCTGACTACAAACTAAGGGATGGAATAAGGAGGGGAAGAACAGAGACAGAGTCCAGTTGGGAGGCTGCATCAGTGATTTACAAATTTAAATTTAAAAGGTGAAAAACGGAAGGTAGCCTGGACTGGAAATGGCAAAGTTAAATGAGTGCCATTTTTAATCCCCAAAGCAGTTTTTGTTCTTGTATTGTCTGCAGGTACCACTAGATGGTGCCACCTCAAAGAGGAAAAAAAATCCCACTTGTATCTTCATCAATATCCAAGTTTTTACTAAACTGGTCTAACCTTAGAGGGGCTCCCCTGGTGGTTCAAACGGTAAAGAATCTGCCTGCAATACAGAAGACCCCAGTTCGACCCCTGGAAGAGGAAATGGCAACCCATTCCAGTATTCTTGCCTGGAGAATCCCATGGACAGAAGAGCCTGGTGGGCTAGGGGCTACAGTCCATGGAGTTGCAAAGAGTCTGACATGACTGAACAACTAACACTTAACTTTATAGAAACTTAAGAGCTGTAATTCAAGTATTTCAGTGGTTTAACCCTTGGAGTAAGGTTTTTTGTTTTTTTTTTTGAGTAAGTTTTAAGAAGAATCTGCATCATACTAAGTTTATGTCTATATTATGTGGGTTTTGCAGAGCAATAAGAAAGGATTTTATGAGAAACTAAAAGATGAACTAAATTCACCTTCAGGCAATTCTGCATATTCACTGACCAGTGAATTCACTTTCTTCAGATTACCAAGGAAACAGTCAAGCGTGTGGGCAAAGGTTTCCACCAAGAATGTCTACCACAGTATGATTTATAAACCTGAAAGCAATCTTAGTGGCCAATACCAGAAAACTCATCCATCAGGGCTTGGCTACACTTGAGGGAATGAACAAATGATTCATGAGCCTCCGCCCCTCTTCAGGCACTGTGTTGAGTATTGAAGACAGTGCTGAACACAATGGATCAGGTCCTCACTGTCCTAGAATGGACTTGTTAAAGGTGTATTATTTTCAGAGACTATTTCACGAGCTGGGAAAATAGTTTGTTATAACTGGAAGCAAAACAAGATTTTAAAAATGTATATGCAGCATGCTGCAAGCTTCTTTAATGTACATCACGGTAGAGTATGAAATGTTTCAGTCTGCAAATTCATGTATGTAAAAAAAAAAGTGCACACTTCTTTATTTTTCATAATTCAACTTAATTTTACCTCTGAATCCCAGGCCTGAAAAGGTGTTAAGAAATTCAGCCCCGGTTGGGCTCAGCTCTTCCTCCACCTATCCTCCAGGGTTTAGCCAAGATTCTCACTCAGAACTCCAGGGTCTTTGCTCATGCGTGCACGGCAGGATCCCGAAGAAGTGCCCACTGCCAGGGCCCTGTGGTTCTGCCAGGTCAGCTGCTCCAGTCTTTGTGACCAGAAAAGGTTACAGGTCTGGGTGACACTTGAGCCGAAACTCCCTGAAGCAGCCTCGGACACTGTAGGGCCTGCTACTCCAGGTGTGGTCTGAACCAGCAGCCTGTGCATCACTTGGGTACCGCTGGATCAGAATCTGCATTTCAACCAGATTCCTAGGTGATTTGGGTGCATATTACATTTTTGGAAACACCATCCTAAGAGGCCTTACCATACCTGCCTGGTACAGTCCAGGTGGAGCTCAGGTTGGGGTTGCTCTGGGAACCCTGGGCCAATCATCACTAGTCTGAAGAAGCCCCTCTTTCCTTCCATCCATGAGCACTGATGTGAAAATAAAGACAAACAAGAAAGGGTCTCGTTTCAGCCAGCCATACTACCCCTGCCATAGGGCCCTTCCCCAGTTACAGAAGATCAAGGCCCTCTGCCTGCTTTAATGAATGAAAAGCAAGAGAAAAAACTCATGGAGGAGGGTGTAAATTCTAGTCACAAATATATCTTGTTTTTCACAAAATCAAGACTGAAAAGAAAATATCATAAAGAAGGTAGCAGTACTGTCATTAGGGCTTCCCTAGTGGCTCAGTTGGTAAAGAATCCACCTGAGATGCAGGAGACTCAGGTTTGATCCCTGGGTCGGGAAGATCCCCTGGAGAAGGAAATGGCAATCCACTCCAGTATTCCTGTATTCATTTATTTTATCTCTTCTTTAAACTTTTCTGTGTTGTTTTTCTACAGTGAATATAATTCAATTTACAAACAGGAAAAAATTAAACATCCCTTAATGGAGTATACTCATGTGGACAAGACACAGAGATGCAAACAGAACCCAGAAAGAAGATGAAAAATTGGATGACTCAGATACAACTGAAAAACAATGTTTTATTAATAGACCGAGGGCACACACTCATTATAACCGCTGAAAGTCGGGCCAGATTACTCAAAAGTGGTGTCAGTGTCTTCTCAGTGCCTTGGAATTTATCCATTTAATCCTATTTCCTGTTACGATTATTGATCTTTTAAAGAAAAAGAAGAGGTTCCAAGGTAACTGTGAGAGGGAGAAATTGGCCAGCTCGTGCGTGTCTCTTTTAAAAATAATGCACAAATTATAAGCCATTCCAATAAAACTGAAGCTCTTGTTTCAAAGGACTCTCAGCGAGAATTACTGAGATAAGTGGCTGCTTAGAACAAAAGCCCTGATACCGATCACAAGCCCCTTGTTGCTGGGTTCTTGAGCTTTTACAAAATGCGCTAATTGCCAGAGCCTCATTGAGATCAATGTAAGGGATGAGAAGCCTGTTGAATGGATGTTTCCTGTCATTTGTTCCAGAGGCAAAGTGCCCAGGAGGTTCAATCTCAGTCTTCTGAGACCCACCTCCTCATCCCCATCCCCGTGTCAGAAGTCTATCCTGGGAAGAGCTGCAGAGAGGAGATGGGGTTAAATGGATAAGCAGGCAGGCAAATGTGCGCAGATGTTCATTTCAAGGAAAAGCTGGCAGACAACAAAGCAAGTCACAGTGCATCTGGCCAATTTATCCTTCCTTTGTTCAAGTCATGGTTCAGTCAATGGAGAAGAACAAGGGTATTTTGGATTCCAGCCCTGCCTGAGCCTAGCAGATTTCCAGCTCATAAATGTTGAGCTTCATCACCCTATATCATTCACTGAATTAACACATTTTTTGAGTTATCTACTGTAGAGTGTAAAACATCCCCATTTTCTGCCATCTCACAGGAACTTTCCATGGATAACATTCTTAAGCCTCTGAAACCCACTTCATAAAGTCAGGAGACTTTCCATGAAAGAAAGCACTTTCTCAGGTAGAGAAGTCAAGATGAGCGCTGCAGCTGTAGTCTCCTGGTCTCAGTATCAGTCAGGGTGCCATTGAGGCTGATTAATGATGGCTTTGAACAAACAGAACTGTTCCGGCTCCCAAGTAAAAGTCCAGTGGTGACCAGGTAAAGTGGCTCTGTGTCAATAAGTCCTTAGGGGTCCAAATTCTTTCCAGATTCTTATCCCTGGGCTGTAGCACTAGTACTCATGGTCCAAGATGTTGGCTGGAGCTCCAGCCATCACAGTTATCTTCAGAGAGCAGGATGGAAGAAAAAACAAAGGGCATTCACCAGCTCACCTTAGGGAGTGTTGTTGGAAGCTGCCACACAAAGCTTCCATTCCCATCTTACTGGCCAGAATTTAGCCACACGACACATCCAGCTGCAAGGAGGACTGAGAACAGAGTATTTGCTCTGGGTTGCTGTGTGTGATCTTATTATTATGACATGGTGGAGAGTCGATATTGAGAAAGGCAAACCAGCAGTCTCTGCTATCATGTGTCTGTTTGATCCTAGACGACTGTCAAGAAAGTATCTGATAAATTAAAACATTCTCACTACTTTAGTCCCTGAATTCTGAGTATTATTTGAAATTAAATGGTGACTTCTCACATTTCGTTCCGTCCCCAATCCCTGGGTTAATAAGGAACTTTGTCATGGTGTCACTCGTTACTTCAACAGCCAAGTTCTCTTGAAGTTGCCCAGCTGGAAAGATTCTCAGCACTGCAAGGAGCCTTGCCTGCTGCTCTTGAACAATTTAGCTATCAGTGGAGACTAGGAAACACAGGAAGCAGTGAATAAGAGGGAATAGCAAAGTTAGTGGAAGCAACAAAAAAAATCACAGGGAGGCCACGGTTCATTGGAAAAAGTGAATCATTCATCTCCTGAGCTTTTTCTCCAAGGGAAAAGCTTCAATCTCCTCGGGGTTTAATTACAGCAAATTCTAGGACTGAGGAATATTTGATCCATGGAGAAGTTGAACCAGCACTTTACCACCAGGGCATCTAGAAAATTAGCAGTTGGAAGAGGAAACAGCATCTTTGGGGACCTATAGGCATCTGCTACCTGCAGGTTTCCCAGGTGGCGCTTTGACCACGTGATGCATAGAGCCGACTCATTGGAAAAGGCCCTGATGTTGGGAAAAACTGAGGCCAGGAGAGGTGACAGAGGATGAGATAGTTGGATGGCAGCACCAGCTCAATGGACATGAGTTTCAGCAAGCTGCAGGAGAGGGTGAAAGACAGGTAAGTCTGGCATGCTGCAGTCCATGGGGTCACAAAGAGTCGGACACTACTGAGCTACTGAGCAACCGCGACAGGTGGTTCAGTGGTAAAGAATCTGCCTGCCAATCTGCCTGCCTGCAGGAGGCACAGGTTTGATCTCTGGGTCGGGAAGATTCCCTGGAGGAGCAAATGGCTACCCACTCCACTTTTCTTGCCTGGGAAATCCCATGGACAGAGGAGCCTGGCAGGCTACAGTCTATGAGGTCACGAAGAGTCAGACACGACTGAACTACTGAGCAAATACCTGCCTTATAACTTGAGAAGTTGCTAGTTATCACCAGAAATTTCTGGATCAGATCCCCTCACCCAAAACCAGACGATCTGACTATCTGATAAACACTGCTGCTGCTAAGTCACTTTAGTCATGTCCAACTCTTTGGGACCCCATGGGCTGTAGCCTGCCAGGCTCCTCTGTCCATGGGGATTCTCTAGGCAAGAATACTGGGGTGGATTGCCATTCCCTTCTCCAGAAGATCTTCCTGATCCAGGGATTGAACCTGTGTCTCTTAGGTCTCTTGCATTGGCAGGTGGGTTCTTTACCACTAGCCCCATCTTAAACCCTAAGGGACCAGAAATAAATCCGAGTCTAGAGCTGAGTTTGTCAACCTGTGAGCATGCCTCGCATCTGGAGTTAGAATGATTCTCTGTGGTGGGGGCTGTCCTGTGTGCTGTGGGGTGTTCAGCAGCATCCCTAGACTCTGCCCCCTCAATGCCAGTAATACACCCACCTAGTTGCGGCAACTGAAATGTCTCCAGTCACTGACAGATGTCCCCTGGGTGCAAGAGACTCCAGTTGAGAACTACTGGTCTTGATCTTCTTTTAGAATTTTGTTAACAGAGACTCAAAGCTGGTAACTATGGATTCAGGTTTTATTCAGAGGCCACTGAATTCTTTCAGTTTAATATTTTCACTCCCTTGTTCTTTCATTCATTCAACATCACTCATTCAGCACCCTTGGGACTCAGGAGTGGCCAAGGCAGGGAAGCCTATTCACCTGGCATTCAGTACACACTGGGGCCTCGATAAGCCCTGTGTAAGGATTGTCACGCCACTCCCACAGCTGCCCCCCAAAGCCCTCACTATGGTCATCTTCATTTCACAGATAAAATAACTGAGGTTCAGTAAGGTCGAGTCACTTGCCTAAGGACACACAGCTAGGAAACGTCTGGTTTCAGGAATTTGGACCCGCACGATCTGAACCCAGAACCTGCACTTTTTACCATTAATTTAATATCAGTGGCATGCCAAGGATTGTGTTTGCTGCTTAACATTATCTCCAACCACCTGAGCGTGAGGGCTTCTGGGTCCCATGTCATGGTAAAGAACCGTGACTCCCTGGGTGCCACTCTGAGTGACGCAGGCTGCCGAGCGAGTCGGAGCCACTTTATGGAAAGAAGTCCTTGAAAACTGGATGCAGCAAAGCAGCTCTGCTCAAACCAGCTTGGAGCCTGGCATTTAGGTCATATCAGGATTCTGATTTTCAACAATTTGGCTGCCTTGTCAGAGTTCACAGACCACCTGAGGTGGGATTAACCTCATACAGAAAATAAATGGAGGAATATCCCCCCATTTACCCCAGCAGCATCAGCAGCAAACATATAATACATAGTGAAAATTTTAAGATATATGTGGAAAATGTCAATTTTATTAAGAAATGTGAAGAGAGATGACGAAACATATTCATTTAGATGGGCAATCTCAACATAATGAAGATGTCAGATGTCCTTAAACTCTACTATAAATTTATCTATGATAAAAAGTCCTTCTGGAGGCAAACATTACATAGTATTGCAATGTTTTGACTTCTGGAAAACCTACTGGAAATGTATTTCCTTTCTTTAGGAATATGACTGAATGTATAGCACTTGGCATTTCATCACATCCACTTGTGACGTGTTACCGAGCAAAACACACCACTGAATACGAAAAGGAAAAAAGCTAATGAAAGTGGATGAGCATGGAAGCACCAGGGAAGCAGAGGTTGGGAGCTAACATTCTGCAGATGCTCACCCGCGACAACATCTCAAGTTCAGGACAGCAAAGCCAGACCTGCACTCACCCTCACATTTGCTCTCAGGCATCACGTGCTCACGTGGAACACACCCACTTGGAAATGAAGTCAAGCCTGTCACGTTATAGCTGTCACCTGAGTGCTCCCCATCAGGCAAATCTCAATTCTCAGAAAAGTGTGGGCACATCTGACAAAACCTAGCCTATTCATCACTGACCAGGAACCCAGTCTTTTTTTTTTTTGAAAGGAATGTTTTCCATAAAAGCCTTGGCTTTTTAAAAAAAAAGCCATTTGCAGCAAAGGAAACATTCATGTTACCATGGTTTAGATCACATTGGAGAGCTATTTTTCTCCCTGTGCTTCAGGGAGAAAGGTTCCAGTAGCAAAACAGACAACTCAGCTGTCCTTGGAGCATGCAAGCACCTCTTCCCCATTCCATCTCTGAGGTTGGCATCTATTTTTGTCAACCAATGTTCCTTTAAATTATGAGTTCAGCAAAACAAGAAAACCTTCATGATCAACCTTGTGGGACTCTGAAGGATTCTACAAGTTGTGACATTTATATCTTAATAAAACTTCCATGGCTGTGCCTTTCAATTACAAAAATCTGTTCTCAGAGTCTAGTTCGTTTCAGTCGCTCAGTCGTGTCCAACTCTTTGCGACCCCATGGACTGCAGCACGCCAGGCTTCCCTGTCCATCACCAACTCCCGGAGTTTGCTCAAACTCATGTCCATTGAGTCAGTGATGCCATCCAGCCATCTCATCCTCTGTTGCCCCCTTCTCTTCCTGCCTTCAATCTTTCCCAGCACCAGGGTCTGGGTTTTCTCAGAGTAAAACCAACCAAAGTCACAGAGGAACCAGGTCAAATGGTCAAAATTAATTCCTCTAACTTGGTCTCAGGGGTTTCCCAGGTGATGCAGCAGTAAAGAATCTGGCTGCCAATGCAGGAGACACAAGTTCAATCCCTGGGTTGGAAAGCTCCCCTGGAGTAGGAAATGGCAACTCATTCCAGTATTCTTGTCTGAAAAATTCCATGGACAGAGGAGCCTGGTGTGACTCTGTCCACGGGGTCAAAGAGTCAGACACAGTTGAGCACAACACAGCAACCTGGTCTCAACTACTACATTTTTGCAGCACTTGCCACACTGTGTTTTATTTATTATATGTTCCCCCACATACACCACTTTTGGGCTTCTCAAGAGCAGAGCATGCAAGGATTATTGACAAGAAAAGTGTCCCAACCAGGGTGATATTTAAAAAAAGGCTACTGTTGGGGACTTCCCTGGTGGTCCACTGGTTAAGACTATTCTCCCACCATAGGGGGCCTGGGTTCCATCCCTGGTCAGGGAACTAAGATCCCACATGCCATGCAGAGTGGCCAAATAATTTTTTTTAAGGTATTGTTATTGTGTTGGAGTCACAGGACAAGCACATTTGACACATGCAAACACAACTCCACGTGTGCTGGAATGTTCTACAGAGAGAAAGAGAAATAATCTAACTAGTGAGGGAGATTCTAGCCTCCGCGGCCGTCAGTCAGTATAAGTCAGGAGCCTGTGAGCTGAAGAACATGAATCTTCTCTTCCTTCTGTTGGTTTCTGTCATCTTCTGGCGGGAGCATCTCTCTGGGGTTTGGGAGGAGGGATCTGCCGCCCCATAATTTTCACTTCATGTCTGGTTTTAGAACTTGAATGCTGCTTAAGCAGACCTGACTGAGCAGATGGATCATAGCGGGCTCTCAGGCATGTGCACCATGTAGATGCTGCAGACGGGGCTGTGATGGATGGGCTGGCATGCTGCCCAGTCTCCCTCCAGGACCAAGAGTGCCTTCCTCAGCTGTGGGGAGAGCTGGTGGCCGAAAGCAAGCAGCTGAGTCCTCTGAGGCTCGCTGGCATTCAGCTGAAGATGGACGCCTGCATTAGGCTTCACGGAGGCAACGGACACCCATACCCCACGCCCCAGGTCAGCCCAGCTCTGCCGGCCCTTCCAGCTCCGGGGCTGCTGCAGGACTGACCGAGGACCACATGGCAGGTTCAACTCCCACCTCTGCCCCACCCTGCTGCCCCCTCCCCCACACATGCGAGCACTCCTCAGAAAGTTCCAGCCCACCCACCCTCCATCCTGCAGAACCCAGCCTGCCACTGGGTTCAGTAGGAAAGCCTGATTCTAGAGAATAGGAGAGAATGGGCTACTCTTCCTTCCCCACAATCCTGCAGAATGGTGTAGAAGCTGAAGAAGGAAGTCAGAACACATCCTGGAGTGGGATTCACTCAGGGCAGGACACCATTCTCAGCCAAAATCTTCGTTCAAGGGGGAGAGAAGCCCCTGCCCAGTCTGGGAGTGTCCATGTGGGAGCTGGACCTGGTGAGCTCGTGGACCGGCGACCTGACACCTCCAGAGCCTTTCCCCTCCTTCTCACCCCTGCTCAGGTGCCTCCCTACTCCATCCATGATACCTGAAGCTCTGACTCTCCGCATAAGCCTGACCTCCAGGGGGAGACTGTACAGTCTCTGGAGGATTCTGACCTGGTACAGGGGAGGAAGTTCACCCCCCACCCCCAGAGGGTTATCTTTCAGAGTCTCTGGGCACAAGGGTCTGGCACCTGTCTGTCCCCACGAGAACAGCAAGGAGCTACCGCAGCGGGTGATCTGTCACTCCATCCCGACTTCTGACTGAGAGAAATGCAGGGATGAGGTCAGAGATGCCAGGCATCTGCCTGAAGCACCAGCCTCCTGCAGAATGAAGGGAAAGGGAGTGTGTGGCTGACAGATACTGTTCTCTGAGACAGCACACTTTTGTCAGGAGAGAGGTGAGATTCTGCTTTACTTTGCGTGTCACCGAGGACTCCAGCTGCCTTCTCCTACTTCTGCTGACAGGGACTGGATGGCTGCTTGCAAAGGACAGTCCTAATTCTGTGGGAGCCTCACAAGCAAACATGGCTGTTCTGATGGATCGTGGGGAGGTGCCCGGGACCAGGATGCAGAGCAGAAAGCGTGTCCTAACCCAAGAGGTGTGCTGGGCACCACACCTGAGGAGCTGCTGAGAAAAGAACCCTGGGGTCCAGTCCAGCCCTTCCCCAGGAAAAGGACAGCCCCTCTCGGTCTCTTCTTCTGTCAAATGCAATTGCTAAAACAATATGGCCTCATAGGGGCATCAGGAAGTGGGGCCCCAACTAAGATGAGATGAGAACCTGGGAATGAGCCTCTCCTTAAATTCCACACCTTCAGCACCTTTCTGGATGCACCCTAGTGCATCCCTGTCCCACTGTCCTTACCTATAAAGTGGAGGCAAAAATGAATTAATTTCTGCAACGTGTTCACTGAGGTGCCTGACACATGGTAGACGATGTTAGTTCTATTTTTTTCTGGAAGTATTAGTTAATTTACAAAGCGGCAGGCTGCTTTCCTGACGAGAGGCTCTGGGGCAGAAACCCCTCCCAGGGATGTACAGATTGTTGGCAGAATTCAGTTCCCAGCAGCTGTAGGATGGAGGTCCCCGTTTCCTGGGGGCTGTCAGCAGGGAGCTGTTCTCAGCTTCTGGAGGACACCCATATTCCCTGAACTTGAACTTCAATTGAACAAATGAACTTGTTTGTCTTCTAACCAGAAATTGCAAATGGAGCTTTCCTCCCATCTCCTCACTCCTGCTTTCTCTTCTAACGCATCTTTATCACAGCAGTAGGGAAAGCTTGTCTAATCTTAAGAACTCATGTAACTAGATTAGGCTCGCCGTGATGATCTAGGATAATCTCCCATCTCAGGGTCTATAACATTAAACACACCGGTATGGTCCCCTTTGGCCAAGTAAAGTAACATTCACAGGTTCCTGGGATGGGAACATGGACATCTTTGGGAGTGGGGATATTACTTTGCTGACCACACACATAGAAAACTGTATTTAGTGTATTAGCAGTTGTTGTTTAGTCGCTAAGTTGTGTCTGACTCTTTGCAACCCCATGGACTGTAGCCCACCATGCTTCTATGCCCATGGGATTTCCCGGGTAAGAATACTAGAGTGGGTTACCATTTCCTTATCCAGGAGATTTTCTGGGCCCAGGGATCAAACCTTAGTCTCCTGCTTGGCAAGCAAATTCTTTACCACTGAGCCACCTGGGAAGCCCCATATCAGCAGTTATCTAAGTCTAAAAGATGGTAAGTAAAGCTACTTATGTAGCTATTTGAACACCTATGAAATTGTAACTCAACTGCTCGATGCTGCACGTAGCAGTGAACCAGTCAGACAGGGTCCCTGCTTTCATAGAGTTTACAGTCTGGTAATAGTGATTCCCAAAATGTGATCCTCAGACAGATAGTCAGCGTCACCTGGGGACCTGATGGGGACAAACTCTCAGATCCCATTCCACACCTACTGAGGCAGAAACAGAGCGGGGCAAGGCTTGGGGAGATCTGTGTCTTAATAAGCCTTCCAGGTGAGTCTGACACATGCTAAAGTCTGAGAATCACTGGTCCAGTATGTCTCTATCTCAGCACTGGCAAACATTTCTAGTCTGCAAGGCTTACTGTCTGGCAATGTTTGCCAATCGATACTCTATGTGAAGAAAATGAGTTCCTACTCAGCTGGTAAAGAATCCCCCTGCAATGCAGGAGACGCATTTGATTCCTCGATTGGGAAGATCCCCTGGAGAAGGGATAGGCTATCCACTCCAGTATTCATGGGTTCCCCTGGTGGCTCAGATGGTAAAGAATCCACCTGAAAGGGAACCCTCTTACACTGTTGGTGGGAATGCAAACTAGTACAGCCACTATGGAAAACAGTGTGGAGATTTCTTAAAAAACTGGAAATAGAACTGCCATATGACCCAGCAATCCCACTTCTGGGCATACACACTGAGGAAACCAGATCTGAAAGAGACACGTGCACCCCAATGTTCATCACAGCACTGTTTATAATAGCCAGGACATGGAAGCAACCTAGATGCCCACCAGCAGATGAATGGATAAGGAAGCTGTGGTACATATACACCATGGAATATTACTCAGCCGTTAAAAAGAATTAATTTGAATCAGTTCTAATGAGATGGATGAAACTGGAGCCCATTATACAGAGTGAAGTAAGCCAGAAAGATAAAGAACATTACAGCATACTAACACATATATATGGAATTTAGAAAGATGGTAATGATTACCCTATATGCAAAACAGAAAAAGAGGCACAGAAGTACAGAACAGACTTTTGAACTCTATGGGAGAAGGTGAGGGTGGGATGTTTTGAAAGAACAGCATGTATATTATCTATGGTGAAACAGATCACCAGCCCAGGTGGGATGCATGAGACAAGTGCTCGAGCCTGGTGCACTGGGAAGACCCAGAGGAATCGGGTGGAGAGGGAGATGGGAGGGGGGATCGGGATGGGGAATACGTGTAACTCTATGGCTGATTCATATCAATGTATGACAAAACCCACTGAAATGTTGTGAAGTAATTAGCCTCCAACTAATAAAAAAAAAAAAAGAATCCACCTGAAATGCGGGAGACCTGGGTTCAATACCTGGGTTGAGAAGATCCCTTGGAGGAGAGCATGGCAACCCCACTCCAATATTCTTGCCTGGAGAATTCCCATGGACAGAGGAGCCTGGTGGGCTACAGTCCATGGGGTCACAAAGAGTTGGACGCAACTGAGTGACTAAGCATACACACAGGCTCTAGAGGGGAGGTCTGTTTTCAAGACAAAGATATCTTACTAAACTTTCAGAGGACTCGGTGCCTCCCTCCCAACCATCCTCCTTTCTTTTTCTCTGATTTCTAATTCATCACAGAACCTCTGGATAGTAATTTGCTTTCTCAGGAATTCCATAAAGACAGGGTTTTCTACACACAAATGCTCAAGTATTCTCTCTAAAGAAGAGAAATCATTATAAATGAATACATTAATCTTGAGTTAGAATGAGTCAGTCTCCAAAGAACTGAGCATCTATGGGTATGCTAAAAATATTCACCAGAGGACTTGAAATACTGATTAATAAACATGAGTTACATGGAATAATGCCCCCAAACACATCCACATTCTAATCACTGCCCTTGTGAACATGTTACCTTACATGGCCAAAGGGACTTTGCAGGTGAGATTAAAATAAAGATCTATATATGGGTTACGGGGCTTCCCTGGAGGCTCAGATGATAAAGAATCTGCCTGCAATGTGGGAGACCCAGTTTCAATCCCTGGGTAGGGAAGATCCCCTGGAGAAGGAAATGGCAACCCACTCCAGTATTCTTGCCTGGAGAATCCCATGGACGGAGGAGCCAGGCGGGCTGCAATCCACTGGATTGCAAAGAGTCGGACATGACTGAGGGACCAACACTTTTACTTATGAGTTACGGGTCACAGATGTAAAAAAACAAATTTATGACTACATGGAAATCAATCTTGAATATTCATTGGAAGAACTGATGCTGGAGCAGAAGTTCCAACACTTTGGCCACCTGATACAAAGAGCTGACTCACTGGAAAAAACCCTGATGCTGGGAAAGATGGAGAGCAAAAGTAGAAGGGGTCAACAGAGGATGAGATGGTTGGATAGCATCACCAACTCAGTGGACATGAATTTGAGCAAATTCTGGGAGATAGTGAAGGACAGGGGAGCCTGGCGTGCTGCAGTCCATGAGGTCACGAAGAGTCGGATACAATTTAGCAACTGAACAACGAGTGGTTACCAAAGGGGAAAGGCAGGAAGGGATAAATTGGAAAATTGGGACTGACATATACACATTACTATATATAAAATAGATAACTAACAAGGATGAACTGTATAGCACAGGAAACTCTACTCAGTACTCTGTAATGACCTATCTAGGGAAAGAATCTTAAAAAAAAAAAAAAGAATAGATATATGTATTTGGATAACTGATTCATTCTGCTCTACAGCAGAAACTAATAGTTGATTGTAAATCAGCTATACTGCAATAATTTTTAAAAAATAAAATAAAAATTTTTAAATAAAATAAAAAAATTTTTTTTCATTTATTTTTATTAGTTGGAGGCTAATTACTTTACAATATTGTAGTGGGTTTTTTCATACATTGACATGGATCAGCCATGGATTTACATGTATTCCCCATCCCGATTCCCCCTCCCATCTCCCGCTCTACCCGATCCCACTGGGCCTTCCCAGTGCACCAGGCCCGAGCATTTGTCTCATGCATCCAACCTGGGCTGGTGATCTGTTTCACCATAGATAATATACATGATTCGATGCTGTTCTCTCGAAACATCCCACCCTCGCCTTCTCCCACAGAGTCCAAAAGTCTGTTCTGTACATCTGTGTCTCTTTTTCTGTTTTGCATATAGGGTTATCGTTACCATCTTTCTAAATTCCATATATATGTGTTAGTATACTGTAATGGTTTAAAAAGGTGATGGGTCTAGAGACGGGAGTTGGTCCTCGATTATCCTAGTGGGCCCAATGTAATCACAAGGGTCCTTGTAGGGGGGAAGTAACAAAGTCAGAGTTACAAAAGGAGATGTGATGACAGAGGTCAGCATCAGAGGGAGATGTAAAGACACGGCACGACCGACTGGCTTTGACATGGAAGGATGCGGCCATGAGCCAGGGCATACAGCTGGCCTCTAGAGGCTGAGACATGCAAGGAAACTGATTCTCTTCTGTCACCTCCAGAAAGAATGGAGCTCTGCCAACCAACCCCTTTTGGATTTCTGCCCTCCAGAACTGTGAGAGAACACATTTTCTGATAGTTGAGGCTGCTAAGTTTGTGGTGATTTGTGAGAGCAGCAAAAGGAAACTAATATAGGTATAACACAAAGATGCCAGAGGCACAATGGGCAGGCTTCCATTCCCTCATCAGCACAGGCGTCACAATATTGCTGTTGAGTCAATAAGTTGTGTCTGACTCTTTTGCGAACCCCATGGATTGTAGCCCATCAGGCTCCTCTGACCATGGGATTTCCCAGGCAAGATTACTGGTGTGGGTTGCCATTTCCTTCTCCTGGGGATCTTCCTGACACAGGGATTGAACCTGGGTCTCCTGCATTGGCAGGTGGATTCTTTACCACTGAGCTACTTAGAATTCTTTTTTACAAATTGATGAAGCCTTGGGATTCTTCCAGATGGTGGTTTAGTTGCTAAGTCATGTTCGACTATTGTGACCCCAAGGACTGTGGTCTGCCAGGCTCCTCTGTCCATGGGATTCTCCAAGGCAAGAATACTGGAGTGGGTTGCCATTTCCTTCTCCAGGGCATCTTCCTGACCCAGGAATCGAACCTGGGTCTCCTGCATTGCAGGCAGATTCTTTACTGACTGAGCTGAGAGGATAGCCAATATCTGTTGACCTGAACTAGAATGCAAGAGTGAGTCAAATTCTTGGTTATAAATAACAGAACCCTCTCTGGCTAATTTAAACAGAAAAGGAATTTACTAAATGATGTTGGGTGGCTCACAACCTCTCTGGGGAGGTCAGAACATTGAGCTCAGAGGCCACACAACAGGAATGATGCCCGAGTTAGGCTTCTGGGCAGCCCCCTGTGTGACCGTCACTGGTCACACACCGAGTCCAGCAGCTGGGGCATCGCTGCTGCCTTTGAAAGTGGGATTCTCTTCTCCCACATCAACATAGTGAACTCCATGGCTGGCTCTCCTTGCACTGCTTCCCTGTCAACACTTGCAAATGGCTAGATCTCTTTCCTTGATACTCCAAGTATAGTCCATGGACCAGCAGCATCAGCATTCCCAGATCTATAGACCCAGAATCTGGATTTTGATGGGATCTTTGGGCTTCTCTGGTGGCTCAGAGGTTAAAGCGTCTGTCTGCAATGCGGGAGACCTGGGTTCGATCCCTGGTTCGGGAAGATCCCCTGGAGAAGGAAATGGCAACCCACTCCAGTATTCTTGCCTGGAGAATCCCATGGATGGAGGAGCCTGATGGGCTACAGTCCATGGGGTCGCAAAGAGTCGGACACAACTGAGCGACTTCACTTTGGGTGATTCAGACGCACAGCAAAAGGCTGAGAAGATCTGGTCTGAGATCATCCCATTCTGGTGTGAGATAATTCAGTGGTACAGTCCCCAGCTCTGTAGCATCATCAGGGTAAGGTCCCCCTGCCAGGAAACACAACACTCAGAACATAGGACCCTGGTGCCAAACAGGCAAAGGAAACAAGGGGAGGTGAGGAGAATTAAGGGCACTCAATTCTATGATTGAAGAAAAGAATACAACTATAAAGTGCTAAGACTGATTTTTTTTCAAGCAAGAAATACAGAGAGAATATTTTGTATACCATGGAGGGCTTTGTATTCATCATATCTGGCTGTTTAACCAGAAGAACTGGGAACAACATGGATCATCTGTCTTCTAGACTCAGAAAACTGCTTTTTATCATTAATTTGACTCAGGTGCTACAACTGTCAATCAACCACAGGAAAATGGACTTGGAGAGGCAAAATTTAACCCTAAGTTTCCAAAAGAGGTTCCAGCAGAGAGCAAAGAAAGTTCTTTTTAAAAAACATACACAAGAAAGTACTTTGACCTGTTCCTTGCACTGAAGTGTTCAGAAAACAAAATAACTCACTCTCTATTTATAAGATCTTGAAATTCAAGAGAGTAAGAGCAAGAGATTTGAGGTTTTGTTGTTTTAAATGTTCTGATAACTTTTATACTGAATTTTAATACAGAAGAATTTACACGTGTTGGGTTTTTGTTGTTGTTTTTGTTTGTTTATTGAAGTATAGTTGATGTATAATATTGTATTAGTTTCAGGCGTACAGCAGAGTGATTAGTTATATATTTTTTTCAGATTATTTTCCATTATAGGTTATTACAAGATATTGAATATCATTCCGTGTGCTACATAGCAAATCCTTGTTGCTCATACATTTTAGGTGTAGTAAACATAATAGTTTGTGTCTATACAAACATAGTAGTTTGTATCTGTTAATCCCATACTCCTGATTTATCCCTCCCTGCTGTTTCCTTTTTGGTAACCATAAGTTTGTTTTCTATGTCCGTGAGTCCATTTCTGTTTTGTAGAGTCATTTGTATTATCTTTTAGATTCCACATTTAAGGGGTATCATATAATATTTGTCTCTCTCTGACTGACTTCACTTAGCGTGATCATCTCTAGGTTCCTCCATATTCCGACAAATGAAAATACTCTATTCTTTCTGATGACTGAATAATATTCTGTTGCACCACATCTTCTTAAGCCAGTCATCTGTTTGGGGGCGCTTGGTTTATTTCCGTGTCTTGGCTGTTGTAAACGGTGCTGCTATAAATACTGGGGTGCATGTATATTAAAATTAGAGCTTCACCTTTTCCGGATATATGCCCAGGCAGGAGTGGGATTGCTGGATCATACGGTAGCTCTGTTTTTAGTTTTTTAAGGACCCTCCATTTTCCATAGTGGCGGGCCCAATTTACATTTCCACTTACAGCTGTTGGTTTTGCTTGTTTTGAATTTGAAAAATGAGAAAATGGAGACTTTTGTGACCCAGAAGATAAACACAGCCTCAATGAGCATATTTTGTACCATCACATAGGGACAGAAAGTAGATTAGTAACTGTCAGAGGCTGAGGGAAGTAGTAAAGAAGGAGTGGCTGCTAATGGAGACCGAGTTATGAAAATGTCCTGGAATTAGACAGTGGTGATGGCTGCACAACCTCATGAAGATGAAAAAAAGACCCTACTGAAACACATGCTTCAAAATCATGAATTTTCTGGAACATATGTCTCAATTTAAAAAAAAAATAAAGTGAAATTTACAGGCATAAAAATATTAGGAACATAGAATCTGAGTAAAAATAAATCTTGGGGAATTTTCCCTGACATTCCAACATTTGGGACAGCGCACTACCACTGCAGTGGGTGTGAGTTCAGTCCTTGATCAGGACACTAAGATCCCATATGCTGTGCAGTGTGGCCAAAAACAAAATAAACTTAAAATAAATAAATGAAGCTTATTAAATAAAACTTTTTTCAAGGCATGGGATTAAAATATTTGGACACTCAGAAAAAGGCAACTATCATATGATATCACTTACATGTGGAATCTAAAAAAGGGTACAAATGAACTTCTTTACAAAACAGAGGCAGAGTCACGGGTGTAGAAAACAAAGTACAGTGTCAGTTTAAAAGCGGCTGTATCTGGGCTGCTCCCCCAGGAAAGCAGAAAGCAGAGCTTAGAGGAGACCAAATCAACACTCATCGGGAATGAGGTGATGAGGGTACCTCTGAGGATACGGGTCTGAAGTGCCAGGCCCCACCTGCTCGCTCTCAAGGATGCTTATAAACAGAGGACAGGTGCAGAGAAAGAGAATGAAGGTCGGTGCTCAGCCCAAAGCAGGGGAAAGACCTCGCAGTCCGAGCTTTACAAGTGCCCCCGAAATCACAGACCAGAACAGTATAAACACACCTCTGGATGTGACCCAGAGGGTGAGGAAGAGAAACCCCCACGAGAATTAGGATTTTCTTTTCCCCAACCTGGAACATGAGAGGTTTAGCATCGGAAATGAAGTCACTTTGTTGAAAATAAATACAAGTGTTTTTCATGCCCCTCAGTTCACAGACTGAGATCCACACTCAGATGCAATTTTTTTTTTTATTTTAGTAGAAATTGAAAATGATGAGACTATCCACAAACACTAGAAGTGTCATTCTCCCAGCACTCTCAGCTGAATTTGATATCTTTTACATCCTTGTCAATCTGAAGTTTGATTTGCATTTCCCAGACTCCCCAGAAGGATGAACGTCTTTCCATACATTTATCAGTCACTTGCATTTCCTCTTCAGTGAATTTCTATTCCTGTCTTTAGCCCCTTGTACTAAGAGGTAAATCATATCTTTCTTATTAATGTGAAAACATTCTTTGTATTGAAAGGATAATAACCTTTGACTATGGCAAGGTTTTTCTTCCTGTTTGTCTTCTGACTTTATGATGCGTTTTTTCACACTTAATTCATTGCCTATCTTTTTTTAAAAAAAAAAAAAACCTTTTTATTTTGTACTGGGGTATAGCTGATTTAACAACGTTGTGGTAGTTTCAGGTGGATAGTAAGGAGACCCAGCCATATGGATACATGTATCCATTCTCCCCCAAACTCCTCTCCCATCCAGGAGCAAATTTCCCTGGCTACACAGTAGGTCCTTGTGGGTTATCCAGTTTAAATATAGCCGTGTGTAACTTATGTAAAACACCTATTTTTACTTGCAAATTTGCAGTATGACTCAGGGAACTCAAACCCAGGCTCTGTAACAACCCGGAGGAGCGGGAAAGGGTGGGAAGTGGGGGGAGCTTCAAGAGGGAGGAGACATATGTACACCTGTAGCTAATTCACACTGATGTATAACAGAAACCAAACCAATGTTGTAAAGCAATCATCAACCCATTAAAAATAAATAAATATAATAAAATAAATAAGTATAGCCATGTGCGCATGTCCATCGCAAACTCCCTATCCCTTTCCCCCTCTGATTGCCTATATTTTCAAGACCTCTCCACCCAACAGTTTCATAAATATCCTAAGTTTCGTCTACTTTGTATACACATTTCTTCTGCCTAATACATACCCAGTCACACTCACATCCATAGTTAGTGGATAGTTGGGTAATCAGAGCATCAGTGGACCAGTAATTGATGTGCAGGTATGTGGCAGGGGGACGGGGGTGGCAAGGGGACTCAGTATGTCCAGAGTTTACATCATCCTCCTGTCCAACCTCACATCTGACATAAACTAAGTATTAAAAATTGGGTGCTAAATTTTGCCTTTTATTGGGTTGGCCACAAAATTCATTCGGGCTTTTTCCATTAGATGATACAGAAAACCCGAACGAACTTTTTGGCCAACCAATACATTTTTCCAGCTCAAATGGCATCTCTGTTCTCCCAGTTACTTAAGAAGGAAGCGCAGGTGTTCCCTGCATTGTCCCACATCCCATGACACTCAAGTCTCTAGGACCCTATATCCTAAGCATCTCTATCCACTCCTCCTGTGGCCACGTGGCCACCTCCTTTCTTTAGGATGCCATCATCTCCCTGTGAATCTCTGCAGCCCTGGCCCCCCAGGCTCCTGACTCATCCCCTCCCACAGCAGTCTCCATCATGCAAAGAGGAATCTTTCTGAAATGCAAACCCCACCTCCTCTTTCCCACAGCCCCCCCACTGCCCCACAGTCCAAAACTCCCACACTCAGCTGAGACTGTCCTTCAGGAGCCTTGCTCCTCTTGCCTTAAAAAAAAAAAAAAAAAGCAGACTCATTTCTCAAATTGTGTCTCCCAGCTCCACACTCTGGCCAGAGAAAACTAAAGTCCTTTGAAAAGCACCAAGCTCTCTTTTCTGTCAATCTCAACCTTGGCTCTGTTCCCCCCTCACCCCTTAAAAACTGAAAAGGCACCTGCCCAGGTACTACCCTTGGGTGATTCTGTTTCAGAAGGTCAAATGTGATCCCCGGGAACACATTCTACAGATGTTTCCCACAACCACGTGTAGAACCACTGTTCTTAGCCTCCAGGCTGTAAGCATGTTATTCCCTCTGCCTGGAATCCTCTTCTCTCTCCATCAACCCCAGCCCTCACCTCACCACTGGGCATTGCCTCTGTTCTTTGAAGTCAAAGCTTAGAAGCCCCTTCCTCCAGGAACTTCCCTTGACCAGCAGGTTAGGGGGCCCCCTCAGATCTCCCCCAGCCGCTGGCATTCCCCCATTCAAGCATGCATCACACTGTAATAAAACGGTTGGATTTCTCATCTCCCACCCAAGCTCTGAGTTTGGGAGAAACAAGGATGGTGTGTCTGTCTTGCTCACCACCGAATTTCCTGCACGGGGCGGAAACATAACACATGGCAGGTGCTTAATAAATGTTTGCCACCAAAAAAGAAAAAGAATGAACAAATACGTGGACGAAAGGATGGCTGTGGCCATTTCCATGACAAAAAGACTGCTCAGCCCAGCCAGAGAACAGATGAGTGGTCTGACCTGCAGAGGGCAGTAGGCTGCTTTTGAATCTCTGGGTCTGATTCCTGGGAGCCGGTTCTGCTGTCAGTCAGAGAGATGTTGGATGCTCAGTGGTCATTTCGCCGCTCTGAAGATTAAGTAGGAGTTGTTTGCCTCCAGCCAATGTATAAAAACTGAGTGTTTCCCCCGCACTCCTCACAACAGGTACCACATCCCCTGTCTTGCTATGAAAACTGCTGTAACTGTAGCAGCCAGTGGCTGGTTTTCTGTTCCCAGGTGGGGATGTGAGAGGGGGAAAGAGAGAGAGAGAGAGAGACAGAAGGAAGGTAAGAAGGGAGAGAGAGAGAGATAAGAGTTTCTCTAAAACTGATTGTCCTGGAGAAGCACAGGGAAGTTTTCTGTAAGAATCCAGGCTGACTTTTTCCTCTGTCTCTCGTTCTCTCTCTCTCCCTACCTGTCTCTCTCTCCATCCTTTTATTCTGGGAAAGAACAAAATCTAAGTGTACACTGGACAAGCATCTAAAACCAGGATCTGGGGGGAGATTTTTTTTTTTTCTTTCCTGAAAGCAGCAGCAGCAGCCACAGCCTCGGGACCCTGCTGGAGCCCCCGCTCCAATCAGCCAGCTGTCTGTGAGCGATGAATGCTTCGTGCTGTCTGCACTCAGCTCAACCAATGCTGCCTAACAGCTCAGAGCACGGCGCTGCCCCTTCCTTCAGCAACCAGAGCAGCAGCCGCTTCTGTGAGCAGGTCTTCATCAAGCCCGAGGTCTTCCTGGCCCTGGGCATCATCAGCCTGCTGGAAAACATCCTGGTCATCCTGGCCGTGGCCAGGAATGGCAACCTGCACTCCCCCATGTACTTCTTCCTCTGCAGCCTGGCCGTGGCCGACATGCTGGTGAGCGTGTCCAACGCCCTGGAGACCATCATGATAGCCGTGGTCAACAGCGACTACCTGAGGCTGGAGGACCAGTTCATCCAGCACATGGACAACGTCTTCGACTCCATGATCTGCATCTCCCTGGTGGCCTCCATCTGCAACCTCCTGGCCATTGCTGTCGACAGGTACGTCACCATCTTCTACGCACTCCGCTACCACAGCATCATGACCGTGAGGAAGGCACTGGCCCTGATTGTGGCCATCTGGCTGGGCTGCGGCATCTGCGGTGTGGTGTTCATCGTCTACTCCGAGAGCAAGATGGTCATCGTGTGCCTGGTCACCATGTTTCTTGCTATGCTGCTGCTCATGGGCACCCTCTACGTGCACATGCTCCTCTTCGCCCGGCTGCATGTCAAGCGCATCGCCGCGCTGCCACCGGCTGATGGAGCGGCCCCTCAGCAGCACTCCTGCATGAAGGGGGCAGTCACCATCACCATCCTGCTGGGGGTCTTCGTCTTCTGCTGGGCCCCCTTCTTCCTCCACCTTGTCCTCATAATAACCTGCCCCACCAACCCCTACTGCGTCTGCTACACTGCCCACTTCAACACCTACCTGGTCCTCATCATGTGTAACTCCATCATCGACCCACTGATCTACGCCTTCCGGAGCCTGGAGCTGCGCAACACCTTCAAGGAGATCCTCTGCAGCTGCAATGGCATGAACTTGGGATAAGACATGGGGCCGTGGCAAGGGTTCTCAGTCTGGTCACTTTCCACCCTCCAGCTGGCCCAGGTGTTTAGCAACAAGGCAGATAACTACTTATAAGACATAAAAGAAAGTGTTACCAGTCATGATCCTATGTGTCTTTTTGTTTTTAAGCTTGCAGAGAGCCTTTTGTTGAAAGGGGAAAACAGTATACAACAGACTCTCTGAAAGGATGCCTACGTGGGTAAGTCACAAGCTCTGATTTCTCAAATAGTCCCCGGAGGGAATCCATGGAGGCTGCTCTGAGTGCTGTCTGCATTCATTTCCGTGCACCCAGGGTCTTGGACCCCTGCCTGCGCCCTCCTTCCCACCCACTCCTTCATGCTTCAGGTCAGACAGACTCAAGGATTTGTAACAGTAAGGGTAGCTGGAATCTCCCCCAAGCAAACCTGTTACAGCTACCCACCCCCAGCTCCAATGGCTTTACTCTCATTTCATAAGAAACCAGACTTCTAATCTATTACTCTATTGATGGTAAAACAACTTCCTAAAAACAATGACCTCTTTGCGGAAGAAGTAATGCTATGCTGTTTGCCCCTCTTCTTGACTCCTTTGACCACCCCCCACCCCCCCACAGAAATAGCATGGGAATGGAACCCACTTCTGTTTTTGTTAGTATGTTGTGTTATTCTATTTTGTGCTATTATGATTGTTTCTGTTGTTGTTGGGTTTGTTTGCATTCAACACAGGGCATCTTTCAAAACTCTAATGAAAGAGAGGTAAAGTGCTTTGGAAAATCAGAACATACCCATGTATGAAGTATTTTGATACCTTGCTATTTTAAGGTATATATTTCCCTGTTTTAAAAAGGCAAATTTTTCCTATGATTTCTTTTCTGTCTTTAAAACACAAGAGGGAATTGTGGGTGGGAAGGCATGTGTCTCAAGAAATTGCTGGACTGTAGTTTCAGGGAGTTAAACTCTGAGCTGCCTGTGACTTTTTTGAAAGCTGTTTTGCTTATAAGAACTGTGTCTCTGTCACAGGTTTTCTATGTGATGTGATGATGTTTGAAGGAGGACAGTTTCTGGTTCACGGTTCCTTTTGTTCGACATGGTGTTAAAGTTGGGTGACCCTGTTGTCAAGGTCTATACTGAATCAAGTAAAGAGATTCACTCCTGTGAACACAGGGTGAGCCTTGCTGATGAGCTCTGGCCACAGCTGTGCGCTGCGAGCATCTGTCAGACCCCCTTCCACCCCAGAGGACTTCAGACCATACTTTCTGGTTGTCCCCACATTCCTCTCTCCCACGAATTCTTACTTTATGCTGTGTCTTCGGTGTACAACTGTGTATTTTTCTTGTGCTGTAATATACTGAGGCTTTCTGTACTTGATCTGTGCTAATGTGAACAATAGGATTTGTTTCTTGCTTTGGTTGTGATGTTTGGAAATAATAATAATAAAAAAAGGCTTTTGTGGCTGATAAACGTGTGTCACATTGAACCACACCACCCGGAAGCACCCCGCTGGCTTCTGCTCCTGGCATCTACTGCAATTCCGTGATTACTTTGTCAATGGCATAAACATCCCCATTGACAGCACTGCTGGCCTTTTCTAGGGCAATGCTTTTTAGCCAAACTACAAAACTCTCCCATTTAGTTTCCAAAAATATCAGGCTGAAATTCCTGGGCCACTGTCACTCTGCATTATTTTAATCGAGACACCAAATAATAGGTCTTGTCCACTGCCTCCCGGAAAATTGATGTGGAAAATGGGGAATCGAATTCTTTGAAAATGGTATTGACAGCTCTAGGGATTATGATGTCCTTTTTCTATGTAAACAAGATAAAAATAACATAATTTGCACTCTATTATATTAGCTTTCACATTATTTCATTTATATTGTCAACAAGTCTCTGACACAGATGAGTCACTTTACAGATGAAGAACCTTTGTCCCAAACATGAGTGCCCAAGAATGCCCAGCTACTTCAGGGTCTCTGTATATTTTGTGCCATGAGGCTGATGTCTTTTTGCACCAACACAATGCTGCCAACAGTTTTCCATAATCAAAACAGATCCAGCTGCCCTTTCTATGTACATTTTAGCCCAGAGCAGTGCTTCTGAACAGAAACATCTGCTGGAATCACCCAGGATCTTGCTCAAGCACTAAAGCTAATTCAACAGGTTGGGAGTGAAGCCGAAGGTTCTGAATTTCTTTTTTTTCAATCCTTTATTTTTTAAGTTGTTTTTAATTGGAGTATAGTTACTATACAATGGTGTGTTAGTTTCTGCTGTATAATGATGTGAATCACCTATAAGTATACATACATCCTCTCTCTTGAGCTTCCCCCCCACCCACCCACCATCCCACCACAGAGCATCAGGACGAGCTCCCTGTGCTATATAGCAGTTTCCCAAAAGCGATTTGACACATGGTAGTGTGTATGTATGTCAATGTTACTCTCTCAGATGCTGAATTTCTGAGTCTGACAAGCTTCCACAGGGTATGGCTGCTGGTCTGGGGACCACCTTTTAAATAGCAGAGACAAAAAAATTGAAAAAAAAATAGCAGGGACACAGAGCACTTTTACATGAGCACAATGCACAGTCGAAAATACACGTCCACACGCAGTGCTGACCCCACACCAGGAACTGTGCTGAGTTCCTTACAGGCACTGGATTCTTTGATCTCTGCGTAACCCCTTGAGGCAAACATGAGGCTCATCCTTATTTTACAGATGTGGCATCTGAAACTCAGGGAAGTAAAGGAGTCTACAGAAACTCAGCTACAAGTGGAGAAGTGGAGATTCAAACTCGGGGTGTCCACCCATACCCCCAGGTCCAACCCAGACACCCTAGTGCCTCTCCTGGAAACAGCAGCATTGAACGATGGCCCAATGACCCCAGAGGCATGTGCTACCATAGAGAGGGGCTTTAAGGACTATTTCTACAAACACAAGTCCAGACGTTCATAACAGAGCCTCCATTGAGCTGTCATAAAAACCAAGAAGACAGGTCATCATTTTACTTGCTATACTCTTCCGAAGTCTGTGGGTACCCGTGGAAGCGCACCCGTTTCTGGGGTGAATGACCCTGGATGTCAGGCTGTCGCTCTCTCCTCCACAACCACTTCCCCAGATTTCATACAGGAACCTACTGTGCATTTTAAGCAGTGGGACAGTCAGGTTCAAAATACACTTAATGTTTGGAACTAAAAGCACATTCTATCTTCATTCGTTGTATTCACTTTCACCCCCTATCGCCAAGGCAGAATCACCACAGAGGTTGACTCCTGGCACCCCTAGAAATCATCTCCTGTGGTCCTTATTTAAGTTGAAGTTTTGAGCTTAATTGTGATGCCTTTATATAGGACTGGGGGCTACAACACACCCAAGCCTTCGTGGATGAAAACATTTACCTACCCTCACCTTCACTAAAATCCATTCTCCACACAGCAGCCAGTGCAATCATGTAAAGATCTAATCAAATAATATCACACTTCTGCTCAAAACTCTTCAGTGGCCTTGAATAAAATTCCACTTCCCTATCCTGCCCTACAAGATCAGACCAGTCAATCCTAAAGGAAATCAACCCTGAATATTCATTAGAAGGACTAGTACTGAAGCTGAAGCTCCAGGACTTTGACCACTTGATGTGAAGAGCTGACTCACTGGAAAAGATTCTGATGGGAAAGGTTGAGGGCAGGAGGAAAAGGGGGTGACAGAGGATGAGATGGCTGGAAGACCTCACTGACTCAACGAACATGAGTTTATGCAAACTCCCAAGAGATAGTGAAGGCCAGGGAAGCCTGGTGTGCTGCAGTCCTTGGGGTTCCAAAGAGTTGGACGCCACTGAGTGACTGAACAACAACCATGCCCTAAAAAGTCCTAATAACTGATTTCCTCCAGTAAGCCCCCAACCCTCCCCCCAGTCCTGGCCCATACTCACCCCTCAATTGGACTCAAACTTACTGTATTCATTCCAGCCCCAGGAAATTTGTACCTGTTGTTTTCTGACAAAATGCAGAATACAAGCACACCCTTTAAATGAAGAACTCAACCTTTCTCTTGTAAAAACACTTATTTGAGAGCCAAATTCAGTAAATGACAATAATAGTAAAACTCATTACCTGGTATAATTATGTGCCAGACATTGGACTAAGCACTTAGATATAGTAACTCATTGAATTCTCATGAAAACCCTATGAAATAATAAGCACCATTAAAGTCTTGACTTGTAGAAAATGGAATCTTATTTATAGGATCATGGAAGAGGTTAATCATCCAGACCTGGGCTGCTCGGAATTTGGGGAGCAGAACTAGGACTCAGCCAGTCAGGCCCCACGGTTCATGTGTTGCCCACGGATACACTGTGCGAGGCAGCACGTGGCCTGTGGCTATGCTCTCCAGGCTTGGATGGGCTTCAGCAGCTCTCAGCCCCAATAGAGAACTCTGTGTACTTTCTACCAGAAGTATTAACAATGAATACACAGAAAAATCTTTACACATTCTCCTTTTGGCCATGTTTTCATCAGGCAACACAGAAAGCCTGTCTACTGCCAGAGGCGTCAGTTGAGTGGAAGTGGGAAGCAGCTAAGGAGGTGAGTTGCTCAAGCCAAAGAAATGCATTTTCCATGAAATACCTGAATAACTGGCTCATTTCCCTGAATGTTATAGAGCGCTTGTCTCACCTTAATGATAGATACTGAGAAATAAAGAAGAAAGAAAGATTCTTTCTGCATTTCTAATTACAGGAGGAAAAGAGTCCGGCCTTGTGTTTATTCCGTTCATGCCAGTACACTGCTGGATTCTAAGAGGCTGGCACCTTCCAATTTGTCATCAGCAGGCACGCGAGACCAAGGACACTGATGGTCCTTTAGGGTGAATACCACAAGAGGTGCTTTGAAGGACTCTGTTTATCAGGAAAGAAAATGGTTTGCCCCTCTCTGAAAACACTGGGGGCGTCAATAAAAGAAACTCTGAGCTGAAATTCAGGAGAGCCTGGGACTTGGCATGGCTCTAGGCTGGTGTGGGCATGAACAACTCTCTCACTGAAGTCTCTAGACTTCGGTCACACATCCTGCAGTTGGCAGAGCTGGATGTGATGGGAGGTTTTTAGCCTTTGCCCTTGTCCATGGAGGCCCCAGGTGACGGCTGCCCCGGGACTGTGGATCAAGTGACAGGGACCCCATCACCACCAGCCACCAGGGAGGAGTCTGGCTCATCAGTGCTCCATGTCTTGGGCACAGCAGCTATGTCTTTGACCCAAGGCAGCCCAGGGAGACTCTCAGTCCTTGAACTACTGAGAAAGAGCGGTCCTCCTTCCCGTGGACCACTGGGTACCAAGTTACCCCGGGCTTCGGGAGTGGCATCTGAGGATGAAGCCAACATCAGAGAAAGCAGGAGGCAGACGAAAGAGACTGAATGCCTGCTGTTCCCATTTGAGTGCCTGCCTCCAGCTACGCCTGAAGCTAGTCCTTCGCCTGGACCTTCTGTTACTGAGCTACTGTCATTTGTAAGCAATATCATCCTGACAAATACAGAGGCCCGTGGGGGTGGGGGCAAAGAAAGATGGGGAGGCAGGTGGTGGAAGGGGAGAAAAGAGGGGAAGAGACTGAGAAGAGGAAAGGGCTCCAAGTTCAGGGAGTCACGCTTTCCCGGGATCTGGTTCACATATTGGGTTTACATGTAAGATGTGATGTGCAACAGAATTAGCTAGAAGTGAAAACAAAAACCACTAAAGGAGGTGATTCAAGAAAACTTGTGATCTGCCCTTCTGTTCCACTGAGGATAAGGCAAGCAGAATGCCACAGAAATGCTTCTAATTAAGGTATGAAAAGGAAGCAGAAAACTAGGCAACAAAATCGACATTTCCATCCCGGTGTGTCACTCATCCATCCCTTTCTTTGTGACCTTTTGATCTTTAGAGGAAGCCAGATCGAGCACTTCTGATCTGATGCTGTGTAGAGACTACAAGGATGCTAAGACAATCTGGGTTTTCTGGGCAGACCCGTTCCACAGGAAAGATGTGCCTTTGTCAAGGGTTGGTGGGCAGTTAGATCTCCAGTACCTAGACCTCTGACCAGCAGACAGGGAGCTGAGTGTCTGAAGAAGGAACAAGGAAAGTCTAGATGCCTAGTGGGGACAAAATTGAACGTGCATGTGGTCATGGTGCTTGGAGCAATGGGTTTCCCTTGGAGGGGGACAGCAAAATGCTGAGTTCCCCCTCAAGGTTGGCCCAGGACATGAACTCGTGATGCCCGTAGGGATTTGGCTATTTTTTCATGCCCTGCTCCTCCCCTTCCTCCTCCCATTACCCTTCTGAACTGGGTGTGCGTGGGGAGGCAGGCTCCATCCTACCTCTCTCCAAGCCCACTCCATGCCTGCTCTGAAGCCGGAACTCAGAAAACCTCTGAGGAGCAAACGAACACGTGGAAGCAACTTGTGACCGTATCTTTCATTCATTCACACAGACTAACATCATAGCATAGAGCTCATGGTCATGAACTTTAGAGGCAGATGAGATGTGAGCTGGATCCAGGTCCCTGTCTCTCACTGCCTCTCATCCATATGTGCATTTCTGTTTCCTTGCCAGAAAAAAAAAGGGAATAATGTTAGTACCCCCATCCAGTATTGTTGAGAAGTTTCAATGAAATAATACATCAAAGACTTATCAGCACAGTCCCTGGGGTCCCTTGACATTATTCTTACTGATATTATTATTATTAAAGGACATTAATGGGTCAGTTTATTATATTCTGGTCTCACCCTATGGAGGCTTCTCGAATAGAAATGCACACCCAAGATTCCCTGGAAGATCCCAAAATCTTGTGGAGATGCAGATTCTGAATCACAGCCCTGGGAGGGGGCCTGGGACTCTGCATTTCTATCAGGCGCTGAGTTGTTGCTGCTGCTGCGGGTCTGAGAGGCCACCCACAACTGAGACTAGAACAATTTCCACAGCTGAAAGTCACAGTTAAGGTGGCTTCTTGACAAAGCAAGCACATTTATCCCATCACATAAAGCCAAAGGAAAAGCCTTGGGAAGTCAAAAGGGGTCATAATTAAATGAAATCATCTTCCGTTTTCCTTCTTCGGAAATCATCTTCCACTTCCCTTCTCCTGGCCCAGGTGGCCAATCCACACAGCAGCCACTGCTCAAAATGAAGCAGGCAGGTGAGTTATCAGTTTTGAAGACTCGAGCATGAATCTCCCGGCAGACAGTCTACCCTCTGAGTCACCCACCACTGAGATGATTCCATCAACTCCAAGTCCCCCCCAGACAATTCTCAAATGGGTAAAAAGGGGCTGAGAAGCAAGCAAGGCATACTTTTGAAAGAGAAAGGTTAGTAAAGGGTTTCTCCCTCCAAGGAAACCCTTCCCATTTCTCCAAGCACCATGACCACATGCATGTTCAATTTTGTCCCCACTAGGCGTCTAGACCTTCCTGGTTCCTCTGCAGACACTCAGCTCTCTGCCTGCTGGTCAGAGAACTAGGTGCTGGAGATCTAGCTGCCTGCCATCCCTTGACAAAGGCACGTCTTTCCTGTGGAATGAGTCTGCCCAGAAAACCAGTGTTAGCATGCTTATAGTCTCTACACAGTATCAGATCAGAAGTGCTCGATCTGGCTTCCTCTAAAGATCAAAGGGTCACAAAGAAGGGGCTGAGTGACACACCGCACTGGAAATGCTTTAAGAAGCAGAATCACTGGTTCCAGGTAAACCAGAAACACTTAAAAACAGCGGTCCTCAAATGTGGAGGCAGCTGCAAACTTAAAAAATTCTGATATAGATTATATTCTTCAAAGAATGTGATTTAATTGGCAGTAATTGCAGCTCAGCTACAGGGATTTTTTTAAAGCTCCAACATGATGTTTTGGGGTTGCGATCAGAATGCCATCAATGCTGGCTGATCACCCCTCCGAGCCCATATTTCCCAATCTATGGAATGGGAATGATCACTAGCTTCAGGAGAATGCTGAGGGTCACAGATAAAAAGTGCAAAGCCTCTGCTCAGTATATGGTCATCATTCCTATGCATTTCCCTGTCAGAATCAGACTCATCTTTAACTGATAACTTACCTAAAATCCCAAGGCGATTTAGTAACCACCAATTTCACAGTTGCTTAATTCTTTTCAGAAGATGTTAGGCTTCAGGGCTTCCCTGGTGGCTCAGTGGTTTTAAAAAAAAAAAAAAAATCAGCCTGCCAATGCAGAAGACATGGGTTCCATCCCCAGTAGGGGAAGATCCCACATGCCTCTGAGCCACAAAGCCCGTGTGCTACGACTATTAATCCTGTGTTCTAGAACCCAGGAACTGCAACTACTGAGCTCCGTCCTCTAGAGCTCGTGCTCCAAAACAAGAGAATCCACCGCAATGAGAAGCCCACCCACTGCAACTAGAGAAAAACCTGCACAGCAATGAAGACCCAGCACAGCCAAAAATAAATTCTAAAAATTAATTAAAAAAAAAGAAGATGTTAGGCTTCAAATGTCTCACTCACTTCAAATGTGCACTCACTTCAAAGTCTACCTTTTCTTCTTCACATGTGAGTCTTCTCTTTTGTCATCACACGTACCTGATCGGGGTTTAGTATGGACCAGGTACTTCGTGCCAGGTGCAGGGGAGGTCATGTCCTCAGGAAGGCAGCAGGCGGGTGAAGAGAGTGCCCTGGCTGAGCCAGGGCTGGATCCCCTCTCAAAGTGAAAGGCATTGCAGGGAAAAGAACAGACAGCCCAGGGCAGGCTGATCTTTTCACTGTGTCTCCCTGACCCAAGCATCTAGCCATTCCAAGTCTCGGTTTTCTCATCTGTGTCACAGGAGTGGCTCTTGTTCTTATCAGCTTTGCTGAGTGGGTAAGGAAGTCTTCATCAAGTAGACTTGAAATTGTTCTGGTTTCCCTCGCAAACTAAGATCACCTCCCAGCAGAGGAAGAGAGAAGGAAGCGATGATTCAGAGAAAAGACAAACAACCCGCTCCCTGCCTAAGGCTCAGCCAGAAACCCTTGAACAGGTAAGAATCTGCTCCAGCTCACTTAGGAACAAGAGGCAGCTTGTCACTCTTGTGTTTTTAAATTAAATTCTGATGACCTCGATGTATTCCAAGCAAGAGAAGAGTCAAGACTCTTTGAATCGCAGACAACAAAAACCCATCTCCAGCTGGCTTATTTAAAAAAAAAAAAAAAAGAGGGAGGAATTTATTAACATTTGGGCCCTGGCAGGGACTGAAGAGATACCATCAAAAAACTCTGTCTCAGGAGATTAACTTCTTCTTTGGCTTTCTTTGACAATCAATTTTTTCCCCCACAATGTGGACCCATTAGCACTGGACTTCTATCAGATCACTGACTCCAGTAGAAAACCAACTTCTCTGTCGCAATCCTCTCCCTACCCATGCCCCACCACCCAGAAGTGAAAAACTTCAGACCGACTAAATTAAATCATATGTCCATGTCTAAGCCCATCACTATGGTGAGTGCATGTGCTCCGACTTGGATAAAACTCCTACCTGGGAGCAGGAACGAGGCCGTTAGCTGTGTGGATGGTGGGAGGTGAGGAGGAGGTCCTGAACCAGAAACTTGAGAGCTGTTTCCAAAATCAGGCACTGTCCACTCCCCGTCCACCCTCCAGCCCTGTCCCCAGTACTTTTGTAGGCTTCATCTGCAGAATCCGCTCATTCTTGCCGGCTTCCTGGATTCTTGTCCTTCTGTTAAGATATACTTGATAGGGACTTCCCTGGTGGTCCAGTGGCTGGGGCTCCAAGCTCCCCATGCAGGGAGCCTGGGTTCCATCCCTGGTCAGGGAACTGGATCTCACATGCCAAGAGTTCTCAGGTTGCAACTAAAGATCCTGCATGCTACAACAAAGACCTGGGGAGCCAAATATACATGTATATATATATATATGTTATATATTACCTGATAATTTCCAGGTAACTCAACACATTTTGGGACTTATCCACCTATAATGCAAGAGACGCAGGTTTGATCCCTAGGTTAAGAAGATCCCCTGGAGAATGACATGGCAACCCACTCCAGGATTCTTGCCTGGGAAATCCCATGGACAGAGGAGCCTGGTGGGCTACAGTCCATGGGGTCACAAAAGAATCAGACATGACTTAGTGACTGAACAACAATAACACATTTTCAGGTAACTCAGCACATTCATTCTAAGCTTCTGAAATATCCTTAAAAGACCTCATGCAAAAACACAAGTATACATGCTAGAAAAGAGACTTCATTTTAGGCCATGCTACAGTTTGCTTTTCTAGTCCTTTGTTTCTAACATTCAGGGCTTACATAAGCTAGTTTGCTAAACTGCTTGTCTCTCATCCCTAGTCTTGTCCTTGGTTTCACAATACTGTGCGGGGGCAGCTTCTAATTTTCTGGACCATGGTCCTCAGAACTAACCAAGTAGATGTGTTATGAATCACACAGAAATATATGCAACCAGCGCCTTAACTTTTAAAACAGTAGCATGAAGTAAAAATCAGAGAATCATGATCTACATATCACTTCCATTTTGAAACTTTCCTCCTCCATACAGAGATTATTATTATTAAAAGTAAATAAGTTATTCATGCAAATGTTCCAGCAGCATTATTCAGTATAGCCCCCAAGTGGAAAATGCAAATGTCCATCAACTGATAAAGGAATAAGCAAAAATATGACCCATCCATACAATGAAATATTAGCCATAAAAAAGGATGAACTACATTTCTAACATGGACAACCTCAAAAATAATACGCCAAGTGAAAGAAGCCAGACAAAACAGAGATTTTGCATTATTCCATTAATACAAAATATCTAGAAAAGGTAAGTCCATAGAGACAGAAAGATCCATGGTTGCCTATAATTGGGAGTAGGAATGAGGATTAACTGTAAAAGACACAAGAGATCTCACTGGGGGTGACAGATATACCCTAACACTGGACTGTGGGGTTACTGGATGAAACATAAGAAATCAATATTTGGTCTTTGTCTCTGGTTCCTGGCACATGACCCCTTAAAACCCTTGGAGTTCCTGGGGTGAAGAGTGGTCTTTGAATGTTAACAAATGGCTCATTTTTTTTTTTTTTCAAATGGCTCATTTTTACTTCAGGAAGGGGACTGGTGGCCAAAGAAATCTTGGAATGATTAGAGGGTTGGTCTGACCTCCAGGGAGGAGAGAGGAGCTGAAGAGTGAGTTAATCACCAATGGCCAATGATTTGCTCAATCACAACCATGTAATGGATCCTCCATAAAACCCTGAACGTCAGGGCTCAGGGAGCTTCCAGATTGGTGAACACAAGGCGCTGGGAGGCTGATGTGCCCAGAGAGGGGCTGGAGCGCAGCACCCCTCCCCCATACCTTGACCCCCATGCCCATGTGGTTGCTCCTGAGGGCTCCCTTTGCCATAAACCAGTCACAGTATTTTCCTGAGTTCTCTGAATCCTTCTGGTGAATCATCACACCTGGGGTGGGGGTGGTTTGCAGGAAGCCCCAGCGTATAGCTCCTCAGTCAGAAGTGCAGAGGTGACAGCCTGAGATTTGAGACCGGGGTCCTACTTGAGGACCGAGTGGGACTCTGTGGGACGGAGCCCTGGCATCTGTGGGTCTGCACAAATTCCTACGAACTGAAATGATTTGTCGGACTCCCTACTGGTATCCAGCGAGTTGGAGAACTGGCTGGTGTGGAGAAAAAACTGACATATCTGGTGTCACAAGTGTTAGGAGTAAAAACAGCTCATTGCACATCTCAGCAAAATGACTAGAAATCGGTGACCTGCTTAAAATGGGTGAATTTTATGGTATGTGAATTATATCTAGATAAAGTTGTTGAAACTGGCTTCCCTGATGGCCCAGAGATAAAGAATCTGCTTGTCAATGCAGGAGAGGAGGGTTTAATCCCTGGGTGGGGAAGATCCCCTGGGTCAGGAAATGGCAACCCACTCCAGTATTCTTGCTTGGGAAATCACATGAACAGAGGAGCCTGGCGGACTACAGTCCATGGGGTCACAAAGAGTTGGATATGACTTGCTGACTAAATAACAATGAAGCTGTTGAAAAAGAGAAACTTGGAAAAAGAATAGGCGAGTAAACGAGATGTGACGCACACTGTCTCAGGTGCACTGCTTGCTGACCCAGCCACCTTGATGAGCTGGAGTCCAGACCACCTCCTGAAGATACTCCAGCACCTGCACTTCTATTGGTGTCAGGGAGGGAGGACCGGTCCCACTTACACCCATCTCCAAGGACTCTTTCAGTTGGCAAGTCTTGCTTCAGGCAGCTTTTCAGGCGCCTGACAAGAGGCAGAAACTGCAGATCCGTAGTGATAAAAGGACCATGCATTTCAGATTTCGCATCTTTGCTCATAAAGGACTCACCTGTTCTCTTGGTTTGTACCCTCCTGGGGTCTGTTCCTTGCACGGCGTGTGCAAGATGTGACAGGAAGGTGCCGAGCACTCAGAACAGCCATTGAATGGATCAAAACACAGAAGACAGAACTTCCCTGGCTTAATGGCTAATGGCCCATGTGACAGCTTCACAGGGTAGGACAGCCTGACCTTTTGTTTGGGTGGAGAAAGTATATAATTACCTTTCTTTCCCCAGACAGCAACAATCATGTCTTGTCCCGTTTAATTTCATTAATTAATTTTTTTGGTGTGCTGAACATTGATCATTATCCAGTCATAGAAATGTATAGTCAGACAGACTTTGGTCTCTTTCTTTTCAGAAGTTTTGATTTATCCCTTAAAAAGGTATGTCCATCTTATCAAAATCCACTCTTGAACATTTTTTATTTTGAGGAGTGGTCATTTTCTTTTAAACAAATGCTAGTTTTCCCTTTTAAAATGGCTTAAACTTCCAAATCCTTAACAGCTTATTTTTTTAATTAAATGATTGAGATACCACAAGCAAGTGATTGAATAAATTGTGACATAACAATACTATGAAATACCCCATCATCATTAATAAGAAATGGGCGCTAACACAGAAAGAACTGCAAAATAAATGAAAATAAATAAGTTGCAGAATAATCCACCTTCTCTGCTTTTTCCCAGAAGATTTTAAAAGGACCAAGTAGAAGGGAAGAGGATCATTCACAAAAGGGGCTATGAATTTTACCTGGGGCATCAGGAACCACACAGACAACTGACCACAGGGACACGATGCTGGGGAGTTACAGATCCTACTCTCCAGAGGGCATTAAGACAGCAAACCAAGGACTTCCCTGGTGGTCCATTGGTTAGGACTCTGCACTTTCACTGCAGAGGGCATAGGTTCGATCCCTAACTGGTTCTAAGATCCCACAAGTCAAGAGCCAAAACAAAGACAGCAAACCAGCTGAGATCTGTAAGTTGAAACAAGGAGGGAACCCATGGACCAAGGAGGCAGAAACGTCAGGTAGGTGCTAACCAGTAGGTTGCCTCCCAGAACTTGAGAGGGAAAAGATCTCTATTAGAGATTTCTGTAATATAAAGAGTAGGCTGCACCTAAGGAGCCAACCTCTTGGCAAAACATTTGCTAAGATGTGTCTATTCCTTCATAACATGAAAAAACTCACAAAGAACAGCTTATGACATTTTTTTTTTTGAAAGATAATGACCTGACAAACTGACAATAGGAAAACAGATGAGCTTTCCCCACCAGAGATGACGTGTCACAGGAAAACCTAGACCAAGGTGAGAATCTTGGAAAACAAGTTGTTTTAACCTCCATACTTACTTCTCCAAAAAATAAAACCCCATCAATGTGATGAACTTAGAGTGAATTTGAACCATAAACTAGATGTGGCTGATCAGAGGGAAATTATACCTGGCTGAAGTCATCTGATTGTAACAAAGATGAAAGATGGTTCTGCCCTGGTTCATCCATGTTGGATTAAAACCCTGAATATGATCACTGGGTGAGAGCTTCCAGCCAAAATTCAAACTTCTTCCTACTCTTTGGAATTCCCAGTGGCGACATTTGCTCTGAAAGTAATGAATCTGGGGGTGGGGGGGAAATCAGTGATAGCTCATCTCTTACCCAAAACAGGGATCTATTCTAGAGTGAGAAGCCCTGTGAACACCACGAAAGTAAGAAGCCTAGAGCAAGAAGTCACATTTCATGAATGTCATAGCATTCATGCAAGGCAGAAGCCTTGTGAATGTAATCACCACAGGAAACCTTTTTCAAACAAAAAATGACATATCTCATGAAGTATCAGAGATTTTATACTGGAAAAAATCCTTTTGGATGTAATCAACATGGAGAAACCTTTAGCTATAAATTGACCTTCAATAGACAGCACCATGGATTTCATACAGAACAGAAACCCAATGGATGTTTTGACTGTGGGCAATTCTTCTTTTTTAACGCACATCAGAGCCAGGGTGGATGTTTATTATTTGTAACTGAGTCAGACGCCAGCAGAAAACAGAGGGACCTTTTCAAATCAAGATGACTCAAATATCAATAGGAGGTACTTGAAAAGGCTTTATTCAAAGGCAGAGATGTAAAGAAAGCACAAGGAAGGGTGCAGTTACTCAAGGCCCTAAACCCCAAAAGGCAACGAGGCTCAAATGGTTAAAAGTGGAGAAGTTAGAGAAAGACAATTTAGAAAGAGCTGTGGCTTTCTGGGGGTGGGGGTAGTGAAGGCAGACCAGAAGAGTCCAAATCCCCAAGCTCACACATCTCTCTGCCTCTGAGCTGTCCCCAGTGGGCCAGAGGCTGAGTCCAACCAGAAGCCCGATAGCAAGGGAACCTGTGATGTGTGTGGTCAGCCTTCCAGGACAGGCAGAGAGGAATGAAGATAGATCTGGAGGGGAAACAGAAATACCCAGCCTAACAACCTGGAGCCCTAGCTGACACACCTCTGAGAATCAACCTGGGTACCCTGTTCCCACTGTAACCCAGAGCCCAGCAAAGAGCCTGGCCCAGAACAGGCACTCAGCAGAAATTGTTTAAATGAATAAAGGAGCAGCAGAACAAAGGCAGACTCTTATTCAGCAAGAGAAAACTCAGAACTCCTCTCCCTGACCATCTTTTTCAAGGCCCTGGGAGAGCATAGGTACAAGATGCTTTTATAATACACATTTCCTGTCACCAGACAATAACAGAGAAAAAGGCTAGGAATGCAGCAAGAGTTGATGACCTTAAAGAGAAAAGGAAAAGTAAAAGGGAGTCTGGGGGCACTGGACTATAAGCTTTAAGTGTAATATCTATGACAGGGAAGAACCTTTGTATTCTATAACAAGTTAACTATTAAGTTAATCATCAAAGGGATGTGGTCTATAAGCTTAAATGATACATAATGACCCATCTCTGGAAACCCTGACTCTGAAGAAATGAGCATTAAGCTAAAACACCTTTGTTTAATTCACAGGAAACATCTTGACCAGGCCCACCTGTGAATAACTGCAGGAAAGAAGAAATGAACATATGCCCTCTAGAGGCTGACTGGAACCAGGAAATGTTGAACTTGACTCCCTCCTCTTTGAGCATAAAAGAAGCCTGAATTCTAACTCAGGCAAGATGGTTCTTTGGGACAGGAATCCATCCTCTTCGCAGTCTGCCAGCTTTCTGAATAATGCTGCCACTCCTTGCCCAAACAACTCATCTCTCAATTTATTGGCCTGTCATGCAACAAGGGGAGGATGAAAGAGGATGAGATGGTTGGATAGCATCACTGACTCAATGGACATGAACTTGAGCAAACTACAGGAGATAGTGGAGGACAGGGAAGCCTAATGTGCTGTAGTCCATGGGGCTGCAAAGAGTCGGACATGGCTTAGCGACTGAACAACATGGAGCGAGCAGTGTGAACTCGGACTCAGTAACATATTTGAGAAGATATGGAAGTTACTTCCCACCTTCAGTAGGTAAGAAAACTGAGGCTCAGAGAGCAAAGGCAAGTTTCCCAGGGCCACACAGGAACTTGGAGACAGGATTTGAATCCAGATCTACCTGCAACCTAAGCCTATGGTTTTTCCACCCAGCAGGGCACAAAATAAACTCCATCGTGGGTGACATCACAGAGCAAATACAACTGAGAATAACTCTATGGTTTTAAGGCAAAAATGCCTCTACTCTGCTGATGTATTGCAAACAGCTATTAACGTGTTTTCTTTTATAACCACTGATCAAAACATCTATTAGGTGCCACATTCGTGGCTACAGACCCTGCAAGAAGTAAGTTCAATGACTCATTTAGCAAACCCTGGGGTGTTGCTGAACATTTAAAATGAAATGGACAAAGTGCTTTTATGTACTATAAAACAAAATGGCAGCACAGTAGGTGCATAAAAAGGCCATACTTTAAAAAGCATTTCTATTTATAATTATTGGCATTTGTGCTTTAATGGAAGATGAAAATCCTACAGCTTACCACATCGAATTCCCCTCAAGAGACGTGGTAAAAAATCAAATCTCCCTTGAAAACCAGTCTGAGTTTTCTAACAGTCTGAGTTTCCCAGTACAACTCAAGTGTCCTTGAGAGCTTGGGGTGATTTGTTCTGTGAACAGCTCCCTTCTCCTCCTTAATTAAGACTGACTTTTTGGTTGAAAGGTCTCCTCCTACAGGAAGCCTACAGACTCTACCAGGCACCAGTGGCCAAGGTCTCCTGTATGCTATTAGCTTTTGTTACATGTGACTCTTCATTCCTTCAACATACAAACAATTTTTTGAACATCTGCCCATCCCAGTTACTGTGCTAGGTGCAGGGAGAAGATAGAAAAGGGCCTTGTTACCATGGACCCCTTCCTGGCCTCCCCATACCCCTTTATCATTATTATTGTGTGTGTGTGATAAGAACACTTAATATAAGAGCTACTGTCTAGCACACAGACATAGAGAACAAACATATGGATACCAAGGAGGGAATGGTGGTGGGTATGAATTGGGAAATTGGGATTGGCATATACACACTACTAGGATGTATACACAATATTATGTATAAAATAGATACCTGATGAGAACCTACTATAGAGCATAGGGAACTCTACTCAATGCTCTATGGTGACCTAATTGGGAAGGAAATCCAAAAAAGAGGGGATATATGTAAACATATGGCTGATTCGCTTTGCTATACAGCAGAAAATAACACAGTATTATAAAGCAACTCTACACCGATAAAGATAGTCTTTTAAAAAATCTATGCTTTGGCAAACTTTATGTATCCAATACATATTGTTAGCTAGAGGCACCATGCTGTACATTAGATCTCCAGAACTCATTCTCTGTAACTGAAACTTTGTACCTTTTGGCCATCATCTCTCCTCTTCCTCCTCCCCTCAGCCCCTGGCCAACACCATTCACCCTCTTCTTGTATGAGCTTGACTATTTTAAATGTTGTTATTCTTTTGCCACTCAGTTGTGTCTGACTCTTTTGATATCCCCATGGACTGTAGCCTGCCAGGCTCTCTGTCCATGGGATTCTCCAGGCAAGAATACTGGAGTGGGCTGCCATTTCCTCCTCTAGGGGATCTTCCCAACTCAGGGATTGAACCCACGTCTCTGCTTCTCCTGCATTGCAGGCAAATTCATCACCATTGAGTCACTGAGGAAGACCACTATTTTAGATTCCATGTACAAATAAGATCGTATAATATCTGTCTTTATGTCTGGCTCATTCCACTCAACATCCTCCAGAACCATCCATGTTGTTGCAAATGGTAGGATTTAATTTTTAAAGGCTGAATAATATTCCATTTCCAAATATTCTGTATAACATATGTATTATGTGCAATATATATTAGTAATATTTTATATAATATGTAAATACATTTTATTTCTATGGCATGGTTATATATTATTTTATATGTGTGTGCACATGTATGTGTATATATACATACACGTGTGTATACACATATACATACATAGACATATATGTGCATGTATGTATACACATGCATATACAAGTAAATACATATATGTGTATATACACATACATGCACACACACACATATATATATGTACTTCCCTCGTGGTTCAGACGGTAATCTGCCTGTAATGTGGGAGATCCCTGGGTTGGGAAGATCCCCTGGAGAAGGGAATGGCTACCCACTCCAGTATTCTTGCCTGGAGAATTCCAGGGACAGAGGAATCTGGTCGTTACATTCCATGGACAAAGAATCGGACAAAACTGAGCAATAAACATGCACACATTTGCCAACAAAGGTCTGTATAATTGAAGCTGTGGTTTTTTTCGGTAGTTATGTACAGATGTGAGAGTTGGACCGTGAAGAAGTCTGAGAGCCGAAGAACTGATGCTTTTGAACTGTGGTTCTGGAGAAGACGCTTGAGAGTCCGTTGGACTGCAAGATCAAACCAGTAAATCCTAAAGGAAATCAACCCTGAATATTCACTGGGTGGACTGATGCTGAAGCTGAAGCTCCAATACTTTGACTGCTCACTGAAAAAGATGCAAAGAGTCGATTCATCGGGAAAGACCCTGATGATGGAAAAGATCGAACGCCTAAGAAGAAGGGGGTGGCAGAGGATGAGGTGGTTAGATAGCATCGCTGACTCAATGGACGTGAATCTGAGCAAACTTTAGAAGAGAGAGGAGGACAGACGGGCTATAGTTCATGAGGTCGCAAAGAGTTGGACACGACTTAGTGGCTGAACAACAACAACAATAAATAATCATAAATGTAGCATATCATGTTCTCTTCATTTCCTGACATTTAGGTTGTTTCCATATCTTGGTTATTGTGAATAAGGCTGCAATGAACATAGGAGTGCAAATCTCATTTTGAGATTTTTATTTCAATTCCTTCAGATAAATATCTAGAAGTGGGATTGCTGAATCATATGGTAGATCTATTTATAATTTTTTGAGGAACCTCTATAGTATTTTCTGTAATGGCTGTTCCAATTTATATTCCCACCAATAGCACTTGAGGGTTCCCTTTCCTTCACATCCTTGCCAGCACTTGTTATTTGCTGTCTTTTTATTGATAATCATTCTGACAGGTGTGAAGTGGCATCTCACTGCAGTTGTGACTGGCATTTCTTATACCAGACAATTCTACGCAGTCTTTAAAAATGGGGTGAATCTGATTGTTGACATGCAAAGGGCAAGTTTGGCTGGCTGTCAGGGACATGCATTTTAAAAGGAGACAAACCCGGGTTTAGATCCCAGCCAGGTCACTGGTAGGCTGTGTGCCTTTGGTAAGGTAAACCCAAAGGTCTTTATCTGAAAAATGGCAATAAAAGTATTACACATCCACATACAGGGCCATTTTATGATATCACTTTTTTTAAGTGTAAATATTTAGGGGAAAATGTTGAGAATCTGTTTTTTAAAAATGCTTCTGTGTATTTTCCATATTGATTATGTATTACTTTAGGAAATACATAACTGTAAAGGTAAAAAAAACTTGTACTTTCTGCTTTATACATTTAGGTAATATTTGAGTATTTTGAGAAGCATGTACATATCATTGCTTTTCTTTTCCTTTTTATTGGAATATAGTTGACTTACAAAGTTGTGTTAGTTTCTGCTGTTCAGTAAAGTGATCAGTTACATGTGCACTAAGTCGCTTCAGTCAGGTCCAGCTCTTTGAGACCCTATGGACTGTATCCTACCAGGCTCCTCTGTCCATGTGGTTCTCCAGACAATAATACTGGAGTGGGCTGCCATGCCCTCCTCCAGGGATCAAACTCGCATCTCCTCTGTCTCTTCCACTTGCAAGTGGATTCTTTAGCACTATCGCCACCTGGGTCAGTTATACACACATATATATATGCACTTTTTAAGATTTTTTTTCCCCATATAGCCATTACAGAGCATTGAGTAGAATTCCCTGTGCTATACAATATTTATTGTGTTTTAATTCCAAAAAAATGAAAGGGAAATATTAAAAAACATAATTAGCCTATCTGTCACTAGGGCTTCAGTGACTAAGAGCATTTGCAGCAAATAATGGCCTTGGCTGTCTTGCCTCCACTAACTGAATTCTCTGAAAGGCTTCAACATCACTCAGGCACTTTTCTCCCTGAAATGCTCAGCTTTAACAAAATTCTGAGTAGAAGCATGACCATGAGTCACAATTACAGGAAGGTTTTTATAAATATTATGTAAAAATTACCTAAGGCAACTTGGCTAAAACTTGGACAAGTGCAAATGATTCATCCAAAACAATTATTGGGCTAGGGGAAAAAGAGAAGAAACCCTCATGGGGTTTAATATCTCCCCATATTGCCTATATGCAGAATGTTTAGATCAATCTTCACTTTCTGATTAATAAGCTTAAATGTATCACCACAGTCATATTCAGTCAACAACTTGGTGCCAAGACCCTTCCTGATTCTGACATATTGAGGCCACCATTTTGAAGAATGGTTTTCCTCTGCATCTAAGTACATGTAACAAAAAAACCACATCAAGCACAATTTTGCAGTGGTAATAGAAAAGCCCAGTGGATGACCGTCTGGGAGCATTTGCCAAGCAAGTCATATTTCTATCTCTGCCCATCCATCTAAGCCTTGTCCTCTGTATTTCGATAAAATCACATTATGTAAGACTTCGCCTGCAGCTTCTTTTTCTTCCTTAAACCATTAACCAGACTCAGCCACTTTTCTTCCATCATAATTTACACCAACTACCTCTGAAAAAGCTCATCCAGTTTCAGCACTGTATCAGAAACAAAATGAAGATCATCCACATTCCCCTAGAGCCAAGACTTCCTTGGTATTCTGTACATTCTGCTATCATACATGAAACCTGCCTTTCCCAAATTTCAGTCATTTTTGTTTCATCTTCATGGTGATTTCCAGACTGGTGTACAACTCATCCAAAAATGGACTCGACATTTTTAAGAGAATATCTTTATAAACTCAAACATTCTTAATAGAAAATAGTATCCATTCCTAAAAAATGCAAGAACAGTTAACACTTGCTGTCCTCATCAGGGTATGCTGGGTTTTGTGGCTCTGCCACAAACAAGCAATCCCAAATTCTCAGTGTTGTCACATATCAGAAATTCATTTCATGATTGATCAAAGTCCATCACAGTCCAGACAATCATCTCCAGGGCAGGAGTTCACAAGTCTGTTTGATGTAGTCCCAGAACTGTAGTCTGCTGAACTTTTAGGAAACAGAGAGTACAACTCTCCTGTGTGTTCAGAAACAGAAGAGAACCAGCCATTGGTGAGTATTGGAAATGCCCACTCATGTACATCATGAGACTCCTTGCATTTGATTGGCTCTGACTGGGTCACTTGTCACCCCTGGACCAATCACTAAGGTCAGGAGATTATGATGTGATTGACCTCCCTCTTGGTGGTGGACCACTGTTGAGTTATGAGCTACCCAAGCACATGACGGGAGAGCTGAAGGAAGACTGCCAAAAGAAAACTGAAAAATGGAGACACAGATGCTGAGAAGGCAGAGGATGGTCACCATCAGACCCTTCCAAAAGCTCTCACCCAGGTGCTTCAGAGGAGCTTAACAATTCTGAAACTAGTACAGAAAGACAACTCTCAATTACTGACAGTTTTTAGCATGATAATTCAGATAGGGCCAGTTACATAATTTGCAGGGCCCAGTTGCAAAATGAAAATATGAGTTGCCCTTTTCAAAGAGTGCGGGGTGGGGGGATGGGGGTGGAATGCTGTTAAAGGTACTAAAATACAAAATTTTTCCCTTTTTTCTATGGTTCTCTCTACTTGTCATGGTATCTTTTATTTGCTATGTAAATTATGAGCATGAATTTTACTTTTTATATTATGCAGTGCTGGTTTAAATGCAAATCTAAGGGCACTTAACTCCTCTGCAGAATTACCGAAATTACACACTTCTTACTTTGTAGCTCCTATGTGCATATGCAGTTCATTCTTACCAAAACAGTAGAAACATTGCACAAGACTAGCTTGCCTTTCCTATTTCACTGTTTGATACATGCACATTCTACCAACACTGTCCACCTTCCCTACTGATGGGTAAGGAAGACAGAAAAAAAAAAATCTCTGGGGCTCTTCACCCTTCTCTTCCCTCCTATAGCATCATTTTGTCATGAACAACTGGCTCATACAGGGAAGTGAAAAAGGATAAGACAGGGTCCCCTGGTCATTTGTGTTTCTTAGAACAATGCCTTCCTTCTGCCTTCAAAGCAAGTTCTGATTTGAATAGAAAAATTGGCCTCTTGCAGCTGTTAGTGTCCCTGCTTATTTAATGTACGATGCTTATCTTGTCCTCTGAGTCGTTCTGAATCCCCATGCTTGGTGGGCCTACTGGGATTCACGGGGCATCGTGGAAGTTTGGAAGCTGTGTGCAAATGAGGCAGATGGGAACTGTAGCTGCGGGACTTCCCTAGCAGTCCAGGGGTTAAGACTTCCCCTTCCAATGCAGGGCATGTGGGTTTGATCCTTGTTCTGGGAGTTAAGATTCCACATGCCTCAGGGGACCAAAACATAAAACAGAGGCAATATTATAACAAAATTCAATAAATACCTAAAAAAAAGAAACTGCAGCTGTTACACACATTACATGTGTTTCCTCTACGCACAGACCTGTGGCTGCACTGTCAGACTTCACTTGCAAAACAAAAGCTCAGAGACAGAATTATTAAAGAGTTCAAGAGAGTGACAGTAGGGCATTAACCTGAGCTCAGAGGCCCTCTGCACATGGGACCTGGGCAGCTGCCCACAAAGCTGGCCCTGGCCTTGGGAGCCATGGCATCCCTCACATTGACACAGACACTCTCCATATTATCCCTGATATTTCAACCCCATCCTCACCACCCAAAACAACAGACTCCCTAAGAGCAGTAGTTTAAAATAGGTTGGCAAACAGACAGGAAAATCAAAGTTTTGTAAAAGCTGATGCTAAATCCAACAGCGCTGTCTATCTGGCTAATTATATGTTGTTCTGCTCCCTAACGCACCTTTTTTATCCATCATCATCTTGTTGGTACAGGCTGAGCTGTGCTGCCTGTTTGTTTTCTCATGGATAAATGTCCAGAAATAAATCAAGCCACCTTGTGTACCTCTGTTAAAGAAGTTTGCTAAAGGAGCCTGGGTCCATGAATCAAGGCCTCACGGAGTCTATCACTGACCGACTGCCCACAAAGAAATGACTCATGCTGACAGCATTTGGAACAAATTGTCTCTTATTTATAAAGCACCTCTGCAGCCCTTTCTCAATGTCAGCAGTTCTTTTAAATATTTTATAAGTTCTCATATTATTTTTCAGGATAACTCTAAAAGGTAAAAAATCATTATCATGCCCATTGTATAGATGGGAAAATTGAGGCTCAGAGAGATTCATTAACAACTGGCAACACAGCTACTAATAGTAGTCAGTTGTCCAAAAGCCCATTGCAACGGTCAAAAAAGTCCATGTTCTAAGAGAATCATTTAGTTCTGTCTTTCTCACCAGGCATAACACAATCCAGCCAAAGAAACTAAACCTTTACCTAGCTTGTCTGAAGTTAATGGAGGGTACCTCTAGCTCAGGGGTCCCGAACCTCTGGGCCTAATGCCTGATGATCTGAGGTGAAGCTGATGTAATAATAATAGAAATTAAGGGCATAATAAATGTAATGCGCTTGAATCACCCCCAAGCCATCCCCATTGCTCCGGTCTGTGGAAAAATTGTCTTCCACGATATCAATCCCTGATGCCAAAAGGCTGGAGACCACTGCTCCAGCCCACTGTTTCCCAGCCCTGACTATATATTGTAAAAACCGAGGCAGCTCTTAAATATCTGAACGCCCTGGCTTCACCACAGACAACTTCTGTGGGTTGGACCCACCTGGACATCGGTATTCTATAATGCTGTCCCCGTGGTTCCAGGGTGCTGCCAAAGTTGAAACCCAGAGGGGCCTGGCCCACTCTCCCTGGTCAGTGGTGACTGATTGGATACCAGCAAGCAGGACATTTATTTAGGAATGACTTATATTTTAATAGGGCTTCCCGGGTGATGCCAGTGATAAAGAACCCACCTGTCAAGCAGGAGACATAAGAGAGGTGCATTCGATCCCCGGGTTGGGAAGATACCCTGGAGGAAGAAGTGGCAACCCATTCTGGTATTCTTCCCTGGAGAATCCTATAACCTGCCTACTTCCTCCTCTTCTTTTCTTTTAAGGAATTATTTATTGCACCAGTGATAGTTCTGACCCTAACAATGGCAGGACCTGAGGCAAGAGTCCCAGTTGAGATCTGCATGCCATAAGTCTCAATATTAAAGTTATAAATTAGTTCCCTGAACAGGGATCAAACCTGGGCCCCCTGCATTGGGAGCTGAGAGTCTTAACCATTGGACCACCAGGGAAGTCCCTAGAGGAGAGTGTTAAAGGAATCCGTTTCCAAGTTCTCAGATCTCAAGTGTGCTCTTTCTAAACCTGATCTGAGCACATTCCAGGTTCTTACCTGTAAGTGCTCTGAGCAATCCCCTCACCCTCATCTCCTCCCTCGTGTCTTTACCACTCCTCTCCTACTCCACAGAAGAAAACTCCACCTCTCCCCACCCTGAATTTCACCTGGGTACAGTGTCCCCAAGTCTGAACAGTCAAGGGCATCACATAACAGGATCATTCCAAATACTGGAGCAAATGTTGAGAAAACAAATAACCCCAAAAGTCCAGGGATCAAAACTTCCCCAAGTCCAGTTGCTTCCAATCCTCTGCTTTCAACAATATCACAGCAGGACTAGTTGAGTCGTCAGCTTGTACATCACTAAAAATAAATTTTCTGACAAATCACCATGTGACTTTTGGCACATAATTCAGAAAGAGTTTAAATAATTGAGTGACATTGCTGTAACGAAACTCTCATTTCCATCCATTCTGTGTGAACAAGGTTTCTGAGAATTTACATCTATAAAAAACAAAAACTAAGAACAGAATTAATAAGCTCTGTATCATTACAATAAAAGTAATTTCCTCCCTCTCAACAGTCTTTCTAAAAAGCCCTATTCATCTTATTAAGAGATGCAGTCCAATAAAAAGTTACTTTTTATGTCCAATAATTATTTTAAAAGGAGTTTGTTATGTGGATCAATTATATTAATATTAATTAAACTGCAAATTCAATCTAGGATTTTATTTAAGCCCTACAAGCCTTAGAGTACTAGCAGACTATGATTTTGCTTCCTTGTATATTTAAGTCTGCTTACAGAGAACCATGATAAAATAATCAGTAAATATTCTTAAAGCATAAAAAATATTTCATTAGAATAAAACTCTGTAGAAATAAAGAATGATTATAAATTCAAGGAGAAGAAAAGGACAATGTAAAACTTTAAAAATTGGTTCATTCATTTTTAAATGAATCATGATGGATATCAAATTGTTATGATGTTTAGGGGAGGGATAGTTAGGGAGTTTGGGATGGACATGTACACACTGCTATATTTAAAACAGATAACTAACAAGGACCTACTTACTCTGTAGCACAGGGGACTCTGCTCAACGTTAATATGGCAGCCTGGATGAGAAGGGAGTTTGTAACATGATATCATCTTAACAGATTTTAACTTAATTATTTATATGTCTATTTTCATCTGAAAATTTTCATAATTAGAAATTTAAAATGTTTATAGTCAACGATTTAAACTAACTATGCTGTTTGAAATGTATGAACATAAAGATCATACTACAAAAAAATTGTTATGGTGTTTAGGTTCCATTAGGTACAATTTTTAAAACCATGTAACATTTCTATGTTAGAACATCAATATTCATAATACACCAGAAGGAATATTCTTTGCAACCATTTATACTTATGAAGAAAAATTATGAATTATGTGTGAGGGGAATTCACAGTTTTTCAAAACAGTTTTGGGTGGTGTGCAAGCAAAAACTACTGAAACCGCTGGCCTGCATCATTCACTTGGTTGCCAGTGCCCCCACCTTGGCACATGGCTCGGTCTGAATAGCTACTTTACACTGTGTTGTTTGAATTTCCTCAGGCAGCCTTGTTTCTCCAGCTCAACCTGAAGCAGGGTGTCATGCTGTTTCACATCCCTAGTGTTGACAAAGTGATAGAATAAAGGTGAACCCTGATGCCAGTGTCTCTTGATCCACCTCTTTCAACTCACAAATGAAGACATGAGTTGAAATCTGAAGCCTGCGGTCAATATATTGCACGTGCTCTGTGGTCACTTTTCTTTTTTATTTAGATTTTTTTGATGTGGGCCATTTTGTTGTCTTTGTTGAATTTGTTACAATATTGATTCAGCTGTTTGCGTTCTGGTTTTTGGGCCTCTAGGCATCTGGCATCTTAACTCCCCGGCCAGGGATCGAACCCGCACCCCCTGCATTGAAAGGTGAGGTCTCAGCCACCAGACTGCTGGGGAAGTTCCCACCATGGTCACTTCATAAGCCCCTCTGGGTCTTAACTTTCTCATCTGTAAAATAAGGTCAAGGCCACACACCTACTGTATTGACGTTACAGGAATTTTTACAGGGTTCAAATACGATCATCTTTCCTTCTAGTTTGAAATCCAATTTTTCAAGTATTACCTTGCAGCCTATCTGCTTTTTCTGAGCTCACAACTCCCCCAAAATATAATGGCCAAAAGCTCCCCTCAAAAAAATCAATGTCCCTAACCAGAACCACCCCAAATAAAGAAACTTATTCCATCTTTCTGGCCCAATAAGCTCTAAATATGGCCTAAAATTCCTTCACAGAACACCCAGCTCTCTAAGCCACCACCAATTCATCTATGAGGCAGATTTCCCTCTCTTGTATTTAACTATTGATTATTGAGTGTCAAGTATATTGCTATTGAGTTTTTGATGACACCTCCTTCCCAGGAATTCAGAGGTTTCCTTTTGGGTCCTTGGTTCTAGAGACCGACCCACACTGCCTCCATCTCTGGCCTGGAGAGTAAGGGAGGCCTAAAGTATTTAACTCTCTCTCATATAATTTGGTCCTATCGCCCTGAAACATTATACAAGGTGACACCTCACACACCCATATTTTTGCAGGACATGGTTCTTAGAAGGGAAACTGATCAGTACCTGGCCACATTGTTCCCACTAAACTCTATTTTCTACTGAGTTGACTTCCCACATGCTTATTTTCTCTGCCTGTCAACTCTGCCATTTGATGAGTAGAATCCAAATCCCAAGAAATAATTTAAGAGAAAATGTGTAAAGATTATATCAGCAAGAGTTGTTTTATTTGAGGGGAAACAGTAAGGGACGACTGATCTACCTAGAGTAGGAAAAGGAGTAATAGAATAGATTCTCATATATTCCTGGGTAGAATATTATCTTCCCCCTAAAAAATAATGGTTCTAAAGTGTGTGTGATGTTGGACATGCTTGTGATCCGATGTAAGTGGAAAATGGCACTGAATAGCTACTATGTTATGATTCTGATGGTGTGAAAACCTCCTATATGTGGAAGAGAATATAATAAAATGGTGGCTCAGTGGTAAAGACTTTGACTGCCAATCCAAGATGAGCATTTGATTCCTGCGTCCGGAAGATTCCCTGGAGAAGGAAATGACCACCCACTCCAGTATTCTTGCCTGCAAAATACCATGGATAGAGGAGCCTGGAAGGCTGCAGCCCATGGGAATCACAAAAGAGTCAGATATGACTTACTGATTGAACAAGAAGTAATTTCAGGACGACTACAACAGATACTGATATGTGTATCAGTATCACAGCCAAGGTATGTGGCGGGGGGGCAGGGGAGGGGTGTCACTGATGATTCACTTTGTCCTCTGAACTGTCTAATGTCTAATCAAGCAACTTGGAAGCTGTCAACTCTTGACAGCATCCTGTGAAAATGCAAGTGTGGCGGTATCCCTTTTAACACTGCTCTGAGCAATACTCCATCATCCGTGGCATAGCGGCCAGAGAAGTAGCAAGAAACATTGGTCTCCAGGCTTCTCCAAAGGTCATTTCCTTCTGTGTTCTTCTTCCTGTATGAAAGCCACTACCTGCATGGCAGACCCTCTCTCCCAGCACGGGATCCTACACCCTAACCGCACTTCCACATCCATCTCCAATCCCCTCTCACTCAAAAAATCTTTCCCCTCCCCTCTCCCTATCTCACAGTGAGATTTTATCTCACTGTGAAAAAGTATTGAGCTGGCCAAAAAAGTTCATTTGTTTTTTTCCCGTAAGATCTTATGGGAAACTAAACGAAGTTTATGGCCAACCCAATATGTGCCCAGGTACCTGGCCCTAATTCTGGCAGATGACGAGTAATACTTCCCTTCTCTTCCCCTCTTTTTTAAATGAACAAATACTTGATTCAAAATATAGAAAATAATGTCTTTTCAAATGCCAGCCAGCGAACCTTTCTTTGACTGATATTTCTCGGCCAATTCTTCCCTAATTTCCCCCTGAAACATCTACAGTTTGTGCTCCCTATTCCACCCACCCCTACATCCCCCAGTTTCTACAATTTGGTCATAATTCAGAGATGAGCACAAGGCTGAATTTATTCAACACTCATTAAGAAAAATGCAAAAAACCCAGCCCTGCTGGGTAACACAGCTACAGTTGAATGGAGAGCAGCTTTTATTACATGATGCGCAGCCCATGTTCCTTTCATTTCCTCAGTAAGAAGGTGGTTCATAAATTGTTATGTGGATTTCTTTAATCAGTTAATTTCTACAATCTATAGCCTTGAGGCCGTTTCCCTGCATTAGAGTGGACTGAGTAATCCAGCTTTTGGAAGGATGGAGATTTGGTTTTTGAGCCCTAGACATTCCGTGGGTGGGGGACCATTTATACCTGCTCAGAGCCTTGGAGGTTTTCTCTCAGTCTTGCTGGGTTACTCCCTTGAGATGAGGATTCACAATGTTCCCCTTTGAAAATCTCTGGTTGTGTCTCCTAATCACAAAAATGTCATGTGTTCAAGAGAAAAGAATGATAATTCAAGTAGCTTCCCGGATAGACTCACTAGAATAATAGGAAATGGACTTGAGGAGGGAATGCTGATGCCAAGGGCTTTTGGCAGCAGGCACTTTTCTAGAAGGGTTTTACTTTGATCACATGTAAGTAGCTGGGCCAGGCAATCGGACCCATGAGGTAAACTTAAGAATGAAAGGCCAGCATCTGTGAGTCTTAGTTTGGTTTACTTATTTTTCATTGCAGAATGCGGGATCTTTAGTGGGAGCATGTGAACCCTTAGTTTTGTCATGTGGGATCCAGTTCCCTGACCAGGGATGGAAGCCAGGACCTTTGCATTAGGAGCACGGGAGTCTTAGCCAGTGGACCACCAGGGAGGTCTCTCAATTCTTTGAATTAATAAAACATTACAGCTATAGCTAATGCCTCACTCCACACCCGTTCCTCAATGGATATGGGTTTGGGTGGACTCTGGGAGTTGGTGATGGACAAGGAGGCCTGGTGTGCTGTGGTTCATGGGGTCGCAAAGAGTCGGACATGACTGAGCGACTGAACTGAACTGAACACCCATTCCATCCCCACCTCCCTCAGAGATGACCACCAACATATGTGTCTGTGTGTGTCCTTTGAGGAAAGTTTACTCTGCTCATTTTACAAACATAGCAATCTTGATATCTCAGCTTTCTGCTTCAGGGAGGAAAAATGAGAAAACATTATGCTCTTACACTTTTCTTCTACAAAAAGAGGATTTGTGACATTAACTACCCTTTCCCTTTATCCATTTTTCCCCTTCTTTCTCTTGGTTTGCAAAACTATTTTAAGGTAAGAAATATGTGATCACTTTATTTTTAAACACCAGCCTCTTAAATCAAGGATATTTTGCTAGTTTCAATTTTTTGAGGAGAAAAAAATAACGTTTTTTTGTTTTAGTTTTAGATTTTAGTGAAACCCCTATTTAGCTTCTGTTCTAATCCTCACATGGCCTTCTATGAGCTGGGTAACCTTGACCAATGTTCCTCACCTTTTTGTGCTTCAGCTCTCCTACATATCACTCAAGGTCCAGGATGAATAAAATGGCACACTCGAGAGAGACCACTGAAAAGAATTTCATAAACAATCAACTTACAGGGGCACAGGCATGACTAAGAGAAATCAATAACAAGGAGCTGATAACTGCAGAAAACTGTCATCAGCCTGGACCAGAGGGGCAAGGGGAGGTGGTAGGGGCCAGAATCCAGGTAGACCCCCAGCTGGAGGAGAGGACCACTTGCTAGGAACTGTGGCTTAGGTGAGGAACTCAGCCTCTGCCCTCCTCTGACATTATGGCTTAACCTTCAATCTCCCGATGGCTCCACTGGACAAACTCAACTGGAATCCAGAGGACAAAGGAACATGGTGGATGCAGCTCACAGACCATCCTGCCAGGGCACCAAGCGTGGTGAGGAAGACCTGAAAATCTAGCACACAGAAAATCTAGCACAGCCCATCTATACAACCAGGGTAATAACTGCACCGTTGTTGCAGAACTATTTTGATGATTATATATATATATATATATATATATATATTCCTGTGTGTATATGTATGTACATATAAAACATACATAGACTTCCCTGGTGGTACAGTGAATGGGAATTTGCCTGCTAATACAGGGCACATGGGTTCAGTCCTTGGTCCAGGAGGATTCCATAACCTTAGAGCAACTGAGCCTGTGAGCCACAACTAGTGAGCCTGCATGCTGCAACTACTGAAGTCCATGTGCCTACAGCTTGTGCTCCACAGTGAGAGAAGCCTGTGCATCGCAACTAGAGAGTACTGCTTGCTCTCTGCATCTAGAGGAAGTCCATGTTCAGCAACAAAGACCCAGTGCAGCCAAAAATAAATAACAAATATTAAAAAACATACAAAAGACAGTTTCTGGCACATATAAAAGCTCCATAAACGTTACCTTATAGCAAGATTATTAATTACTCCATATAATCAAACTGCCCCTGAAGTACTGAATATGCCTACTGATGTTAAATAACTATAGGAGTGAATTCTTTCTGAAAACCCATCTTATCAGAGCCTGGCAGGTTTGCATTCATTTATCTATATGTTTACTTGTCTACTTATGTAGTTGTAGCAAGAAATTTGCCGAAGAAGTCATTTCCAAGCTGAATGTTTTCACCACACCCTCAAAAAGAAAATCTTCATTTATTTTCACAAGGTCTGTGCCGCTCAGGAAAAAAAAAAAAAAAGCTCTTACAAAATGGAAATGATTTTTCTTCAAAGAAATAGCCACTCCAGATTGGTTGAAAGTGATTCAATATCTGGTTCAATATTTATCCCCACACCTGTGTCGAAATCTGGTCAAAAGAGAAGTTTCAGGTTTAACTATGGCCTGAGGAATGCAGTGCTGAGAAGCATTTCAGTATAAAGGATTCCTGCAGGAAATTTCACTTGGTCTTCTCCCCTTGAAAGCCAAGGATGAGTTTTCAAAAACCAAAATACTGATCAAAATCCAAACTCTAAAATGCAAAATGGAAGACTGCTATCAATATCAATATACTGTGTTATACTATCTATACAAATATACAAAATCTATAATCCAGTATGTATTATATCTTGTTGTTATCTTAGTCACTAACTCGTGTCTGACTCTTTGTGACCCCATGGACTGTAGCCCATCAGACTCCTCTGTCCATGGAATTTTTTTCCATGCAAGAATACTGGAGTGGGTTGCCATTTCCTCCTCCAGGAAATCTTCCTGACCCAGAGATCGAACCCACATCTCCTGCACCAGGGCAGGAAATTCTTTACCAGCTGAGCCACTGGAGAAGCCCATATATAATACAAAATCCATATTAAATATTGGAGGTTCTTCTTTTCTTATGGCCAATACCTTCGTACTAGGGATAACCAGTAATTTGCGTAAGCCTTTGGCAATTCTGGTTATACAGCAAGAGTGTGAGAGAAATTCCTAGCACTCAAACTCTACTTGCATAACTTTCCTAAGTCTGTTCTTGTCCTTGGGCAAACTACTGCAATTCTCTGCACCTCCCTCCAGATCAGGGTGCCCACTTCAAACTGTAGTTCTACCACTTATTAATTAAGTGAGCTAGAAAATTATTTAAATTTGAAATGTGCATAAAAGAGGAATTGGAAGGATTCTGAGGGCTTTGTCCTGAATAAATAAAAGCATGGTGCTGCCCTTTCCTGGGTCAATGAGTCACAGGCCTATCCTTTTTTATTAGCTCACAGTGAAAACTTTCAGGCCTTGATCTGAACTCTCATCTAATGCCAAAGCCAGTGCACTTTGGTTCTTTACAGTCCATTGAGGGCTTCAATAGTTGTGGTGCCCAGGGTTAGTTGCCCTGCAGCATGTGGAATCTTCCTGGACAAGGGATCAAACCCATGTCTCCTGCCTTGGCAGGTGGATTTTTAACCACTGGATCAGCAGGGAAGTCCAAAGGAATTTTTAATATTTTCCCATAAAGAAAACACTGCCCTGGATAACCTTGAGCATCCGTGTTTGTGCTCATTTCAGAGTATACCTGTAGTGAAAGCTACTGGAAGTGGGATTGAGAGCCCAAGGGCATGTGCATTTTTACTTTATTAGATTTTCCAAGTTGCCCTCCAAAGGGATTTTACCAATTCAGTCTTACCCACAAAATTACAGAGTATTTTAATAACACTGCCACATTTTCCCCAGGACTGGAAGTATTAATTTTTCAATTTAAAAAGGAAATCCAGGACATGAGATGCTTCCTGGCTTCTCTTGATGAGTTCAAATTATTCCACAAATTATTCTCAAGAACAAAACAAATAATCTAACCCATACGTTCACATTTAGTTCAGGCCATTAAGCAAAGGCAAGCCACGGATAAGCCTTCAGAACACTTACCTATTAATGTGGGACTCTTTTTTGATAACAACCCTTTCCATCCCATAACTAGCAGATAGACAGAGCCAACGTCTTATCAGAATCAAAGTCTGTTTCAGCTCCAAAGGAAGCTCATATGAACAACTTAGAACAGAGAGAAAAAAATTTAAAAGATCAAAATCCCCAGGGAAATTAAACGAAAAAAGTTCAAGGCCAGACTCCATTCTCATTTCAGTTAGTTTCAGCAAAGAAGGACTGAATCAGAGTTCCCAGCGCTGAGAAGGAATTGCTCATTAAGGCAAATTGAGAGGAGGCTCAACCTTGCCTGTTTCCCCTTCATTCCGAGCAGACTGTCCCCTGCTTTCAGAACTGGACATATGGTACCAACTACGTTTAAAAATGAACAAGAAATTCTTTTAAGGTACAAGATGGGGGAGAAAAATCAAACTGGAAACTGAATATATGGGCCAAGATTCTGTCCATGAGGTGGAAGGGACTGAAGCTTATACTGAAGAAAAAGGAGAAAAAGTTAAAAAACTCAGAAAGAGAATGCCCCCTTCAACCCTTCATTAAGGCCCTCTGACATTGCATTGTTCCCCAGTGGGGTTTACGACTTCCTGTCTTGTCTCAAGTTTCCTTCCCTGGGATCCCTCCCGCCACGTGCCAGCCTAGTGGGACACACGCTCAGCTACCTTCCGCAGCCTCTTCTTGACCCGCTGCCAATCTGCATTGAGTTCCTCCAAGCTCAGCAAATACAGGCAGCTTCCTCAGCTGCCCTTTCTTCCCAACTCCCTGCTACTTGGAAATGCTCTAGGCAGCCCCTGCCTTCAGGCTCCTCCAGACCAGAGAGACACACCAGTCCACGCATCCAAAAGCCCACATAGCAAACTCTCCAAAATCCTCAGTCATGCTCTGCTCCAGCAGCATTCTGGGGGTTGGGGGGAATGAGGGTGATCTACAGGTTTGATTTTCTTAGGCTCCAAAATCACAGTGAACAGTGAGTGCAGTCCTGAAATTAAAAGATACTTGCTTTCTGGAAGAAAATCTATGACAGACCTAGACAGTGTATTAAAAAGCAGAGATATCACTTTGCCAACAAAGGTCTGTATAGGCAAAGCTATGGTTTTTTCCAGTAGTCATGTATGGATATGAACGTTGGACCATAAAGAAGGCTGAGCGCGGAAGGATGGATGCTTTTGAACTGTGGTGCTGGAGAAGACTCTTTAGAGTCCCTTGGACAGCAAGGAGACCAAACCAGTCAATCCTAAAGGAAATCAACCCCGAGCATTCATTGGAAGGACTGATACTGAAGCTGAAGCCCCTATACTCTGGCCGCCTGAAGTGAACAGCCAACTTACCGGAAAAGACCCTGATGGTGGGAAAAATTCAGGGCAGGAGGAGAAGGGGGCGACAGAGGATGAGATGGTTGGATGGCATTACTGACTCAATGGACATGAGTTTGAGCAAACTCTAGGAGATAGTGAAGGACAGGGGAGCCTGGCATGTTGCAGTGCGTGAGGTCGCAAAGAGTCAGACATGACTTAGTAACTCAACAAAACGACAGGTTTGAAAGCTCAGCAAGCATCCGGCGAAAATGAGATGCCTCCAGCTTCCCCCAGGATGCTCCGTTTGGCAGCTACTGTCAGTGTCCTGCATACTGCCACCCGCCTCAGCATTCCCAGATCTATGCTCTCTGGCATGACTTCCAATGACACACACGCCAAGTCTTTTCTGTGGCCATCAGAGCTTGCTCAGCCTGCACACGGCACGCTGGAAATTTATTGAAGAATTAACATCTCCAGCCTGGATCCAGGAAGGGAGTTTGGCTTGGCACCGGGGCCAGTGGGGGTGGGGGGGGTGTGGTGGTGGGGCTGGGAGGCGTGAATGCAGACATGTATATGTATGCCTGAGTCCCTTTGCTGTGCATCTGAAACTATCATAACACTGTTAATTGGCTATACCCCAATATAAAATAAAAAGTTAAAAAAAAAAAAGAATTAACATCCCTAGGAAGCAGATGCCAAGCAACTGACCGATAGGGTTTGGTGGAAAAATACCCCAGCCCCCTCAACCCTCGGGTCGATAACTCTGAGCTGCATAGTCTGGACTATCTTCCCACACTGCCCCGGAGGGTAACCTGCTTGATGATTCGCCCTGTTTTGACTGTCTTTTCTTCCTTGCTCTACCTCCCACCCCCTACCAGTGTTTTCTGAAATCACCTCTCCAACAAACTACTTGTACTTGAATCTGTGCCTGGGGGGTCTGCCTCTAGTAGAGCTGAAGCCAGGAAATTAAAACTTTCCCAGAAGACTTCATAAGTAGAATTCTGCTGATAGTATCTGAGTGCTTACAGTAGCCAGTCCCTGCCTAGCCTGGGTGGAGGAGAAGAGGGTAGAGAAATCTGGCTGGAAGAAATCTGAGGAGGTTCCAAGGCAACAGGCAGAGGAGTTCCCTCCAGAGAAAAGTGCTCCCTGAAGACTGTGGGCTCCACAGACACCAGCTTGGTCTTGTTCATGGCTGCGCCTCCAAACCTAAGAATAGTGCCTGATATGTGGTGGAAAGTGTTAGTCACTCAGTCGTGTCCGACTCTTTGCGACCCCATGGACGTTAGCCTGCCAGGCTCCTCAGTCCCTGTTATTCTCCAGGCAAGAATAATGGAGTGGGTGACCCTTCCTTTCTCCAGGGGATCTTCCTGACTCGGGGATCAAACCCAGGTCTCCTGCACTGCAGGTGGATTCTTTACTGGTCTGAGCCACCAGAGTATGTGGTAGACATTCAATAAATATGGTTGAAAGAATTTAAAATGCTGATATCAAAATGTCACAGGAGTTTACAAGTAGATACATAGCAAGGGTCTTAACTTGAGTCGAGCAGGCTTGACAAACATCTCAGTTGTGTCGGGGTTTCTCAACCTGGACGCTGTGGACACATGGGTCATTTTCTGTCGTGGGGGCTGCCCTGTGCACTATAGGAAGCTGGCAGCATCCCTGGCCTTTATGTTAGAGGCCAGCAACCCTCCCCCGCCTAGCTGTAACAACCACAATGTCTCCAGACTTTCCGAAACGTCCCCTCAGTGGGCACAACCACCTTCCTAACTCATGAGAATCACTGAGTCATATGCAGCTGAGCCTAGGCCTTACTGAAATGTGGGCTCACACATTGGATGCATGAGACAAGTGCTCGGACCTGGTGCACTGGGAAGACCCAGAGGGATCGGGTAGAGAGGGAAGTGGGAGGGGGGATCGGGATGGGGAATACATGTAAATCCATGGCTAACTCATGTCAATGTATGACAAAAACCACTACAATATTGTAAAGTAATTAGCCTCCAACTAATAAAAATAAATGAAAAAAAAAAAAGAAATGTGGGCTCAGAATCACAGAGGTTTTTGCCAGAACAAGGAAATAAGCTACCAGGGTGCTCAGCTTGCCTTTCTTTCTTATGTAAAGCTGACAAACTCTGTTACAGGAGAAATAAGGGGATGGAATTCAGAAGACCCTGCAGGTCACCATGAGGCAGTTCTGACTCCAGACACTGCTGGGGCTGGTGGAGGGGCTTGGAGCTGCAATCACGTTGGTTCCTGGAGAAGCTGCCAAGTTTAATTTTCCAAGTGTATGGCTAGGTAACATGTGGACTTGATGTGAAATGAGGTTTAACTGCCTTCACTCACCTTGGGATTTTTCAGCCCAAATTGGAGTATCTAACACTTGAAATGAGAGATTCTGGAACAGGAGTAAGTCACACCACAACCACAAAAAGATACTGGGATGGTGGTGGATTTTCCAGGCGGTCCAGTTGTTAAGACTCTGCACTTCAATTCAGAGGGACACGGGTTCGATCCCTGGTTGGGGAACTAAGGTTCCACATGCTACACAGCATGGCCAAAAAATTAAAAAATAAAATAAGATGTAATTTTTAAAAGATACTGGGAGGGGGATACTTCCTCCATCAGAAACGTGGCTGAATTAAACAGAACTACAGATCACAGCCTCTCTTACTTTGGGTGTGTGATCTTTCTAGGAATAAGCAGTGCAGAAAACAGACATAAGTTAAAGAATTTTCCAAGTGGCACATAAAAGGTCTGTACACTAAGCTTCTCATTCCCCCAAGAGTTTCTTACCTGAATTTTTAAATACACTAATCAGTCTAGCAGAACTGACACCACCTTCCTCGTGAGCCTTGAGTTACAGCACAGAATTTGAGTCCCAGACAGACTTTCCCACCTGCCCTTCCTCCACTCTTTCAAACACAAAGAGGAGTGAAGATGTTTTCATCTTAAATGTCAGGCCTGCTCCATGGGGGCATCTCCTCGCAGGACATCTGAGGAAAGGCCAGTCACAGGAGGGTTTTCTATTCCCGGCTGTGAAAGAAAAGTTCAGATTGGAGTTCAGGGCTCATTTTGCTTAAACGTGACCTATTATTACAGATAAGGGAGCAAGTGGGGGTTAGAAGGCTCTAGAGTGATTTTTAAAATAGGCTTCTAATACCTGGAACCTTTTCTTCTGGTAAAATCTTAAGGAGGTTCTCGATAAAAAGCAAGAGGAGACTTTGGGACTTGCCTGGTGGTCCAGTGGTTAGGACTCCATGCTTCCAATACAGGGGCCATGGTTCTGATCCCTATTCGGGGAGGAAATGAGCCTTTTTCAGAGAAATAGAAGGTCTAGCAATCCACCCAGGCAACACTCTGCCCTTGAAGCTGCCCCAAAACCTCACCATGACCTGCCTAGACAACCTGGAGCTCTCTGCTCTAGGGGACTGGGCTTTCCCTTTGCTCCAAAAATTTCCGTTGAACTGTCCTTGCATCTTCTCTGTCCACATGCTCGGTGGCCTGCGAGGTGATTCGAGGGACTGGCTTCCCAAAGCCCGTTTTGCTGTGGCCAATGTGAGCACCAATAGGAAGTCCAAGGGCAGCAGGAGGGAGTAGTCAGGACATTTCTTCCCCATGGGCTCCCAGGATCGGTCAGCTTGGGCTGGGATCTAACCCCGATTTTCTGAGTCTGTTTCCATTTCACACAGCCTGGTTGGGATCAGGGCTGAGAAATGTGGTACCTAATATATGTGTGGTGTGCGCGCGCGCGCGCGTGCACACACTCGCGTGCTTAGTTGTGTCCGACTTTTTGTGACCCCATGGGCGGAGGCCTGCCAGGCTCCTCTGTCCATGAAATTTTCCAGCAAGAATAATAGAATGGGTTGCCATTTCCTCCTCCAGGAGATCTTCCCAACTCAGGGATCGCACTTGCGTCTCTTGTGTCGCCTGCATTTGAAGGTGGATTCTTTACTACCGCCCCACTGGGGAAGGCCCTGATATAAAGGTCCCTGATACAAATGTGCCTTAAGTTCATTCCTTCCCTGAAGAACAGTCACTTTTTTTTTTTTTAAACCAGGAAGTGGAGTCTAGTTTGTTGGTTGCCTGAGAGACAAAATGCACTACTTTGTACCATTTAAATGTTAAGAGGGCTCAGATATTTTTCTGCAAAAAAGCCTATTTAGCCGGCACTGAGTTCCCCAGGTCTCACAGTTTCACAGGTTAGGGAGTTCTCTTTCATTAGAAAGTTCTTTAGAAAATGTTAGAGTTGGATTTCATTTTTATCAATTTCTTGCTGTGCTTTCTACTAAATTCCAAATTAATGCCAACCCTGGGTTTAATAGATCAGAGCCCCGAGGTCACTGTGACTTTAGCTTACATTAAGCCTGATTGCTATTAACTGAGCACTAGTTCTGTGTTAGGCATGTTCCATTCATCATCCTAATCCTTTTAAAGCCCCCAAGGTAAGCAGCATTCTTCTCAATGGAAAAACCGAGGCTTTGGAATAAGTGGAGTCACTTAGGAGAGCTAGAATTTGAACATTTATGGTCCCAAAGCCCAAACCTTCGTGCATCTGGAGAATGTCTGTAAAGGAGTACGAGGGTTCTCTAGGGGGTGATGAAAATATTCTGAAATCAGATCATGGTAATGACTGTACAACTTTCTACACAGATGAAAACCACTGAATTATACACTTTAAAAGACTAAATTTTATGGCATATGAATTATATCTCCAAAAAATATTTTGAACAGCACTTAGAATAATGCTTGGCTAAGTGCTAAAGAGTGGTCATTAAATAAAATAAATTGAAAAATAATAAATTATTAGGTCATATTTTTTAATCTTTATTCATCAAATCCTTTGGCCATCCCACCACATGAGTTTTTTCACAACCCTCTTCAATCCTGCAGAGCCTTCATCCTTGTCCCCAATTCTCCATATTTTCTCCTATCCGGCCCCTCCCAATTGCCTCCTTTCCAACCCAAATTTCCCTCATTCTGTTACATAAATAAATTCTCCTTTATGAAAGTTGGTGCAGCCACTGTGGAAAATAGTATGGAGGGTCCTCAGAAAACTAAATCTAGAATTACAATATGATCCAGCAATCCCACTCCTGGGCATATAACAAGACAAAACTATAATTCAAAAAAAATACATGCACCCCTATGTCCCAGCAGCACTGTTAACAAAAGCCAAGATGTGGAAAGAATCTAAATGCCCATTGACAGATGAATGGATAAAGAAGACGTGGTCCATACACAGAATGCAGAACTAGTCAATCATAAAAAAAAATAATGCCATTGGCTGCAACATGGATGCAACTAGAGATGATCATACTAAGTGAAGAAAGCCAGAAAGAGAAAGACAATTACCATATGATAACACTTATATGTGGAATCGAAAAGATGACACAAGTGAACTTATCTATGAAATAGAAACAGAATCACAGACATAGAGAGGAGATGGATGGTTGAGAAGGGGGAGAGGATTGGAGAAAGAATGAAGTGGGAGGTTGGGGTCAGCAGGTGTAAGCTTTTATATATAGAATGGATAAACAACAAGGTCCTACTGCATACCACAGAGAACTAGATTCAATATCCTGTGATAAATCACAATGGGAAAGAATATTTTTAAAAGAAATGTATATATATATAAAATATGTATAACTGAATCACCTTGCTGTATAGCAGAAATTAACACATTTTAAATCAACAATACTCAGATTAAAAATTTTTTAATTAAAAAAAAGAAATCCTGTTTTCCTGAGGTGCTTTGCTCCACTCCAGTACCACATTCATTTTTTTGTGTGTTCCCAAACCAAGAATCACAATGCTTTCCATTTAACAATATTCTACTCAGATTAAAAGGCAATTATGATTTATGTTTTTTTCTTTTTCTTACACAAGTTACTGTGATAGCAACAATACATGTCTTTTCCTTTTTGTAAGAATTCAGAGGATAGAGTGGTCAAGGAAAAATTGGTCGATAAGCCAACACTATCTTTCCTCTCCATCAATGACAGATTTCAGACACACTTTGGCCTCAGGCCTTTGAATATACTCTACCCAGATCTCCTGCATTGCAAACCAATTCTTTACCATCTGAGACACTGGGGAAGTCCCTGGTGTATATACTGTTCCCTTTAAATAGAGTGGACTTCCCAGGTGGCGTAGTGGTAAAGAATTTGCCTGCCAGTGCAGGAGACGCAGGAGATCCAGGTTAGATCCTTGGGTCAGGAAGATCCCCTGGAGAAGGAAATGGCAACCCATTCCAGTATTCTTTTTTTTTTTTCATTCCAGTATTCTTACCTGGAAAATCCCATGGACAGAGGAGCCTGGTGGGCTACAGTCCCTGGGGCTGCAAAGAGTCAGACACGACTGTGCACAGAGCACATACAATATTCTACATAGAATGTTTCTCCTGAAGGACACTACCTGCTTCATTACCATACTTCACTCAGATCTCTGATCAAATGTCCCCACTTTGTGACATTCCCAGGGTGCCCCAACTCCCAAGTGTTGCATCACATCTCATCCCTGACACCCATACTCCCTCTTCCCTGCCTTCCTTACTCTCCATAGCTTGTATTATCATTTGCCCTCCCGTATATTTCAGTATTTACTTGTCTAGGGTCTTCCCACTAAAATGTCAGCTCCCTCAAGGCAGTATTTTGTCTTTCATATTCACAGCAGTCATACACACAGCACCTAGAACACTGTCTGGTACATAGCAAGATGCCCAGTAAATATTTGTTGGGTGAATGAATGAATAAACAAATAGATGAACAACACAAGAGACTAATTTTGGACAGGTGTTCTAGACAAGGGGTCATATTTTGCATAGATGGCAGGTATTACTCTATTCTGGGTGGTATTCCAATTCATCTCTATTATTTCCTTGGGTACCATGGCGACTTCTAAGAAGCCATTGTTCTGAAATAAAATTACAGAGGAAAATTAGTCATTTAATTCAAAAGCATTCATGTTTCTGTATAATAATAGTTCGTTGTGAAAAGAAAGATGTGGAAAGGTATTAGTCCCATTGTTAGCAGCCTTTTTTTCCTTTAGGTTTATAAAAATCAAGCCTCTGTACTTGTCTTGTCACTTCATCCATCTGACTGAGAACTCCCCAAGGAAAAGGCCTAGGGGGCGGGGGCTTCAGGACGATCCTGAGTGTCTGGGGAGGGGGTGGTTGTCAGGGTTCCCTGAGTTCTATGAGCTGTTCCAGCAAGTTGTCAAACCCAAGGTGGAGGTCATGGGAGCCTTGATTTACAGCCAGTTGGTCAGAAGCACAAGTGACAACCTGGGTCTTGCGATTTGGCATCTGAAGTAGGGTCAATCTTTCTTTTTTAACTTTTTATTTTATATTGGAGTATATGGGATTAACAATGTGAGTTTCAGGTGGACAGCAAAGGGACTCAGCCATATGTATACATGTATCCATTCTCTCCCAACTCTCTCCCCTCCCATCCAGGCTGCCATGTAACATTGAACAGAGTTCCTGTGCTATACAGTAGGTTCTTGCTGGTTATCCATTTTAAGGATGGCAGTGTGTACATGTCAATCCCAAGCTCTGAAGTGGGGCCAGTCTTGTGAGACTGAACCCTGAATGTGCGGGATCTGATATTGTCTCAGAACTGAGTTGAATTCCAGGACACCCAGTTGATTTTGGAGAATTGGCTGATGTGAGGGAAAAAATACCTACACTTCTGGACACAGATGGGCTTCCCTGGTGGCTCAGTGGTCAAGAATTTGCATGCCAAGCAGGAGACTCAGGTTTGATCCCTGGGTCAGGAAGATCCCCTGGAAGAGGAAATGACAACCCACTCCAGTATCCTTGCCTGGGAAATTTCAAGGACAGAGGAGCCTGGTGAGCTACAGTCCATGGGGTCGCAGAAGAGTTGGACACAACTTAGAAACTAAATATCAACAACTGGACACAGAAGTGAGTCATAGAAGAGAAATGAGATTTTTTTTTTTTTTCTCTCTCAGACCATCCAGGACTACTGAAGCTTCCAGAAACTAGGCACAGAACCCAGCAGTCACAAGCCCAACAGGTGACTCTGATACAAATTCAGATTTGAGACCACTGCCTGCTTCCCCCAGGAAGTCCTGGAAGAGTCTAACCCTCCTCTAGTTGGCCTAACATCTACGACTCCCTCAGGGCAGAATCATCGAGTCCGGGCTCACAGCACCAACCTCAAACAACCCCAGGGCTCACCTCCAGAGCTCAAATCATATGTGTGTACCATTATTCCTGACTGAGACAGCACATATTAGCTTCCCACCAACAGATCTTGGACCATAACTTCCCCTCTCCATCTCAATTTTCAATATTTATAGCTCTATTTTTTCATCCCTCTAGGGGACTCTTTGGGCTTTCCTGGTGGCTCAGATGGTAAAGAATCTGCCTGCAATATGGGAGACCTGGGTTCGATCCCTGGGTTGGGAAGATTGCCTGGAGGAGGGCATGGCAACCCACTCCAGTATTCTTGCCTGGAGAATCCCCATGGACAGAGGAGCCTGGTGGGCTACTGTCCATGGGGTCACAAATAGTTGGACATAACTGAGCAACTAAGTATGCACTGGGACTCTTTAGAACCTTAGATGGAGTGCTCAACCCTCTATGTGTTGTTCCACCCACTTCCTGCAGGAACCTGGACCCCCTGTTTTGTAAGGTGCTCCTTAGCTCCCATCCTTTCCCCTGCCCGTCTCCTCCCTCCAATCTACTCCACAGCTTCTGCCCAAGACTCCTTTACTTGTGTTTCTAGACAAATCTTGTTTATAGTTCCTTCTGAACTCATAAGCTAAGTCTAAATATAGAAAACTGGACTTCCCTGGTGGTCCAGTGGTTGAGAATCCATCTGCCAATGCAGGGGACACCGGTTCAAGCCCTGGTCAGGGAAAATCCCACATGCCAAGGGGTAACTAAGCCCATGAAGCACAATTACTGAGCCTGCATGCTCTAGAGCCCATGCTTCACAACGAGAGAAGTCACTGAAATGAAAAGTCAGCACAACTAGGGAATAGTCCCCACTTGCCACAACTAAAGAAAGCCCAAGCGTAGCAACAAAGACCTAGAGCAGCCAAAAATAAGTAAATAAAATTTTAAATACTGAAAACCAATAAATAGACGTTATATATCACTAGGAGATTATATGTGTAAAGAGCATGGTACAGTGTGTAGCACAGAGTAAGCCCTCCAGCCATAGTAGTTATTATTTTTATGACAAATATGATTCATGTTGGTAGCCAGCCTCCAAAGGGGTCCCCAGTGAGTCTCACCTCCTGGTTTAGTCGCCTCCTGCACTGAATAGGGCTGACCTGTTTGACAAATGGGATGTTGCAGAAGTGATAGCGTGGGGGACTTCCCTGGCGGTCCAGTGGTTAAGAGTCCGCCTTGCAGTGCAGGGAACGCGGGTTTTGTCCCTGGTTGCGGAACTAAGATCTTACATGCTGTGGAGCAGCTAAACCTGTCTGCTGCAACTGGAGAGCCTGTGTGCTGCCACTAGGACCCGATGAAGTCAAATAAATGAATATTTTTTTTAAAAAGAAGAGACTGTGTGTGATTTCCAAAGCCAGGCTGCAAAGAGGATCATAACGTCTGCCTTGTTCTCCCAGGATTTCTTGGGCTGGGGAAAGCCAGCCATCATGTTGGGAGGACCCTCAAGCTGCTCTGTGGAGAAGCCCTGTGGAGAGGAACTGCCGGCTACACACAACTGGCCTGCCATGTGAGTGAGTTACTTCGGAAGTGGATCACCCAGTCCCGGTCAGATCTTCACCTCCCGAGAGCCCTGGCCCATATATTGAGAGCAACCTCATGCAAAATTTTAAGCCAGAACCACCCATTTATGAATTCCTAATCCTCAGAAACTGTAAATGATAATAAGAATTTATTGTTTTAAGCCACTAGGTGTCGGGGTCATTTGTTATGCAGTAACAGATAATTACTAAACTCTACCTAGCCCTGGTAGTCAGCCATTGTACTGAAGGACCATATTTCACAGTACATGACTAGTCCCAAAGGGCACTATCCTAACTCAGATAAAAAGACGGGTCTCTCTTAACCAGAGGTCATTCTTGTAGCCCGTGCTAAGACATGGTTTTAATTTTCTACAAAATTCTTTCTTGATTCTAATGGCAAAAATCAAAGCCAGTTCTCTATTCTAAGCTACAGGTCAGCATCTCACTGAGGGCCTTCAGCTTTGACATTTTAACAAAGAGGAAGGCTGTCCAGAGTTCAGCCTTGTACCATACTCTAATGCTCCCTCCCATCTCTAATGCACTGCAGAAAATCACCTAAGCAGCTCGCTAAACTATAGATCCCTGGATCTCATCCCCAGGGGTTCTGAATTAGTGGTTTTATTCTGTAGCCAGGAAGCTGCTTTATAAGGAAGCCATCCCCAGGTAATCCCGATGCAGGTAGTCCTGCATCTACACTCTGAAAAGAGATGCTCTAAAGTCTGGTGCCTCCTCCCCCAACCCCCACCACCCCAATCCATTAGCTGAGTGATCAGTTTATGCGATGGGAATAACGTTGAAAGCATTTTCCAGCATCATTGAGTCAGACCTTCTCCAAGTCTGAAGTTGGGGGATGGCAAGCTGAGCTTCATTGTGTAAAACATATACAATCACAATCCTTTCTCTGTCTCACAAAAAAATCTGCCAGTAAACAACTCAGAGAAAAATCCCCCTGAAAGAATCAGTGGCCATTCCTACCTCCTGCAGAATTTTAATTTTCCTTCCCCGCTTTGCAAATCTGAAAGAACTACATCTGTTTCACTCTATCAGGTGTTCAGGACCAAGATTGCTTTTCAATGGCTCCTTAGAGTCTCATGGATTTCCATGTAGGCAAAATGATTTGGGAACCTTGAGAATCTGATGTGTGAAAGAAGAGTATTTCTTTCCTGCTGCCTCGATTACCTTTCTCAGGGATGTTGATTCAAAATAGTCTTTTCCTAGCCCTGGTCAATAGCCATTGATTATTCAGCACTGCAGTTATTAGAGAAGCTTGATGTGCAGAAACTAGAGCTCAGCTGGTGGCCAGGTTCACCACACAGGGTAATGAGATGAGGACTTTGTGTGCACCGAAGCATAAAGATTCTATTTTTAAACAAGGCCAGAGATGATCTTGAACAAAGAACCCATAGATACAACAGCTGAAAGTTCATACTCCAAGAGGCAAGCCCACAGAGATGCAGGTCCTTTTAGAGTTGTTGAAATAAATCATTCTCTACATTCACCTTCAATCAGTATCTATAAATTCACTAAGATTTACATGTGCCAAGATTCCTTCAAACAGCAAAACAAGATTTGTTTCTATTCCATGGTCTTTATCACATTGTATGCAAACTAGTGATTCCTGGGGCCCCATCTGGAGCTCAGAAATATTTGTCCACACCTACAGAAGTTCTTTGTTGGTTTATTTGAATACACTGTCAACATTTTCAGTTTAGTCACTCAGTTGTGTCTGACTCTTTGTGACCCCATGACTGCAGCACGCCAGGCTTCCCTGTCCATCACCAACTCCCGGAGATGCTCAAACTCATGTCCACCAAGTCGGTGATGCCATCCAACCATCTCATCTTCTGTCATCCCCTTCTCCTCCTGCCTTCAATTTTTCCCAACATCAGGGTCTTTTCCAATGAGCCAAAGTATGGCCATTCGCATCAGGTGACCAAAGCAATGGAGTTTCAGCTTCAGCATCAGTCCTTCCAATGAATATTCAGGACTGATTTCTTTTAGAATTGACTAGTTGGATCTCCTTGCAATCCAAGGGACTCTCAAGAATCTCTCCAATATTGCAATTCAAAAGCATCAGTTCTTCGGTGCTCAGATTTCTTTATAGTCCAACTCTTATATCTATACATGATTACTGGAAAAACCACAGCTTTGACTAGACAGACCTTTGTCGGCAAAATAATGTCTCTGCTTTTTAATATGCTATCTAGGTTGGTCATAGCTTTTCCTCCAAGGAGCAAACGTCTTTTGATTTCATGGCTGCAGTCACCATCTGCAGTGATTTTGGAGCCCAAGAAAATAAAGTCTGTCATTGTTTCTACTGTTTCCCCATCTATTTGCCATGAAGTTATGGGACTGGATGCCATGATCTTAGTTTTCTGAATGTTGAGCTTTAAGCCAACTTTTTCACTCTCCTCTTTCACTTTCAACAAGAGGCTCTTTAGTTCTTCCGATTTCTGCCATAAGGCTGGTGTCATCTGTGTATCTGAGGTTATTGATATTTCTCCCAGCAATCTTGATTCCAGCTTGTGCTTCATCCAGCCTGACATTTCGCATGACATACTCTACATAGAAGTTAAATAAGCAGGGTGACAACATATAGTCTTGACATACTTCTTTCCCAATCTGAAGCCAGTCCACTGTTCCATGTCCAATTCTAACTATTGCTTCTTGACCTGCATACAGATTTCTCAGGAAGCAGGTAAGGTTGTCTGGTATTCCCATCCCTTGAAGAATTTTCCACAGTTTGTTGTGATCCACACAGTCAAAAGTTTTGGCATAGTCAATAAAGCAGAAGCAGATATTTCTCTGGAACTCTCTTGCTTTTTCGATGACCCAACAGATGTTGGCAATTTGATCTCTGGTTCCTCTGCCTTTTCTAAATCCAGCTTGAACATCTGGAAGTTCACAATTCAAGTATTATTGAAGACTGGCTTGGAGAATTTTGAGCATTACTTTGCTAGTGTGTGAGATGAGAGCATTGTGCAGTAGTCTGAACATTCTTTGGCATTGCCTTTCTTAGGGATTGGAATGAAAACTGACCTTTTCCAATCCTGTGGCCACTGGTGAGTTTTCCAAATTTGCTGGCATATTGAGTGCAGCACTTTAACAGCATATCTTTTAGGACTCTCACCACTACTATTCAACATAGTTTTGGAAGTTTTGGCCACAGCAATCAGAGTAGAAAAAGAAATAAAAGAAATCCAGATAGGAAAAGAAGAAGAAAAAGTCAACATTTTAAGTCAGGAGATTTCACACTCTTTCATGGCAAGCCTTGGTCAGTTAGCATTTTCTGCATAATACCATTGATAGTCCTATGATTCTGGGGTTCAGAAACTTGGGCTGGGCTTAGCCAGGTGGCTCTCCTGGTCTGAGAAGTCTTGGCTGATCTCTGTCCAGGCTTGTTCGTGTGTTTGTGGTCAGCTGTCAGATCAGAGGGCGGCTGGCTTGTGGAGTGCAGCCTCAACTGGGACAACAGACTCTGTTCCATCAGGTCTCCTCCCCTAGGATGCTAGCCTGGGCTTGTTCACAAGGTGACCACGGGCTCTAAAAGCAAGAACAGGGTGTGCAAGTCTTCTTGAAGCCTGGGCTCAAAACTTACACATACTATTGCTTCTGCTGCATTCTACTGGCCAAAGCAACTTCACAGACCAGCCTAGATTCGAAGGATAGAAAAAGATTCCGTCTCTGGATAGGAGGGGAAGAACTTGTGGCCAATTTTGCAAATTTACAAACAGCTTATCTTAAAAAAAAGTCAGTAGGACTTCCCTGGTAGTCTAGTGGTTAAGAATCCACCTGCCAATGCAGGGGACATGGGTTTTATCCCCAGACAGGGAACGAAGATCTCACATGCCACGGAGCAACTAAGTCCATGGGCCACAGCTACTGAGCCTGTGCTCTAGAACCCGGGAGCCGCAACTACGGAGCCAACATGCTGCAACTACTGAAAGCAGCTTGGGGGCAACTAAGCCCTTGTGCCCTCGAGCCCGAGCTCTGCAACAAGAGAAGCCATTGCTGTGATGAGCCCAAACCCTGCAATGGAGAGTAGCCCCCTCTTGCTGCAACTAGTGAAAGTCTGCACACAGCAACGAAGACCCTGTGAGCCATAAATAAATAAATAAAAATATTAATTAATTTTAAAAAGACATCAACCAAAGTGAACACATTGTGCTCTAGAGCCTAGAGGAAGCTTCTCCCTATGAGGGCGATGTCAGCACCCCTTTGCACAAGCTGTGCCCTTGGGATTCATTTACACAATCATCTGGCCCTGAGGACCTGGCAGGGTTTGCTATTCCTGATCCTAGCATAAGTTCTGAACCAGTGTATCACAAAGACCCATCCCAGCCATGACTGCTATCTCTGTCAGGAATCACTGGAATTATATACCAAACGCTGGGGCCACTTTTCACTTCTCAGGAACATCTCCCTTCGGTCCATCCTGTCTCCCTCCCCCCAATAAATATCTCACTTCCCACTATGAGAATCAGTGAGGGATGGAGCTGTGTAAGAGGGAAGGAGATGACTCTTCAGCAGATGGAAGACCCAGGAAAGAGCAGCTTTGGCGCCAATGGACTTGGCTTCTCCTCAGACCTCAAGGACCGCCATTTATTTAGTCTCTCTAAGCCTGTTTCTCTCTGTAAAACAGTACCTGCTATGTTTGCATACTTCTCCTTGAAAATTAATTATGTTAAATGATCCAAACATTTTGCATAAATATGAACCTATTTTTAGTGTAACAGAAAGTTAGCCAAAGGAAAAAAAAAAGAAAGAAAGAAAGTAACATAAGCAATAACAACTCAGAAAAACACTCAGAGAAATAAGTGGTTAAGGTCATTTTCCTGCTCAGTTTACATCAGGCTCCCTACAACAACAACAACAATTCAAGACTCCGGTGCAGAAGTGATTTGCTGAAAGATCCGGAGACCTAAGGGCCCAGGGTGCTGTTTTAGGTCCTTGAATTTAAAAACTGTAACTTGCCCCAAACCTCAGAAACACCTGCAGTGCTTGCCGCGCCTCGGTTGGCCTTGGGAGAGCCTGCAGTGCCACCTGCTGGCCGAGAACGCCGGGGACAGGGTTATCCGCCTTGGGCAGAGCAGGGTTACTGAGCTAAGTCCAGGACAAGATCTGCACCCTAAGGGACCTGCAAGCATCACTCGTGGCAAGCCAGCAAAGCCGGGGTCCCCTAACACTCACTTCAGAGACCCAGCTCTGCAGCCCCTGCCCCCTTCAGAGCCCCCAAACACCTTCCCCTTAACCTCTCTAAGCCTCAGTTCCCTCATTTGCAAAATGGAAATGATGAGAATGTTGATCCCTTGAGGTGGCTGTTAGGCGCAAATACACAGACCCAGAAGAAACCCTCAAAGCCTGGCAGCAGAGTGTGCAACAAGCAGCAGCTATTGATGTTAGGCCTGAATTTCCACTGAATCAATTAACGGAACGGGAATAACCAATAGTGCCCCGCCATCCACCAGGAGTGAGATACCCAGGAATTACTTCGGCCAGGCTCCAAGACTCTTAGATGTACTGAACATTTTTAAACCTCATGTATTCCCATAAAGGCACTTTAAAGGTGGTGCTAGTGGTAAAGAACCTTCCTGCCAATGCAAGAGAAATAAGAGACGTGAGCTTGATACCTGGGTCAGGAAGTCTGCACACAGCAATGAAGACCCTGTGAGCCATAAATAAATAAATAAAAATATTAATTAATTTTAAAAAGACATCAACCCACTCTAGTACTCTTGCCTAGAGAATCCCATGAACAGAGGAGCCTGGCAGGCTATAGTCCACAGGGTCCATAGGCAAAGAGTCAGACATGATTGAAGCAAATTAACATGCATGTATGCACTTTCATAAAGTCAGTAACATTTCACAGATAAGGAAAGCTCAGGGAGATTAAGTAACTTGGTTGAGGACAGCTAGAAGCAAGTAGCAGGACCAAAATTCAAAAGCCAGCAACCTGTATCTAGAAGTAAGACAAATTTTCTTCCTGGATGGATATTGGCAGGTCAGATCTCCCTCACCACCCCCACACATTTTTTCCTGGATAATCTATTTAAAAAGGGAAACTAAGCGAATCAAAGAGTTGGACACAACTTAGCTACTGAACAACAGCAACAGAGCGAATCAAATAGTTTTGTTTTCCCCCAAAGATACTCCCCTACACTTTTACTACCGGACAAGTTCTTCAGCCACAGGGCCTGCAACTTGGCTCTGGGGCTCAAAAGCGCGGAGTTCCGGGGTGCGGTCTGAAACTGAACTGTGTGAACCGGGCCAGGTGAAGCCTCAGAGAAGCGTACCCTCCAGATGAGTGAGTGGAGCTTCCAAAATGCAGGGAAATTATGCACGAGGCTTGTAAGATGTAACAAGCTGTTCTCCGCCCCGCGCCCAAGAATCTTAAAGGTTTATGCAGAGGCTTTAGCAGGGTTCAGTCATCCAGACGGCCTGGACAACACATCGTTCTCAAGGGTACCTCCTTGAAATTGTTCCCACTGCCCTATGGTGGGCAGAAGGTACTTTTCCAGGACAGGGGAGGAGCCTCCAGTCCTCAGGGCTTAGTTTCAGAGTCCACCGGAGGTCAGATCCTCTCCTCCAGGCTACCCACTTCCCACACCTCCCAAGTCCTCCCACTCAGCTCCCCCAGGCGCCGCCTTCTTCCCATTTGCCTCCTCCACCCACATCTTCATGCTCCACAGTTTAACATGGTCATCAGATTGTGTCGCTCCCTTCACTGAAGATGAAGACCCTTCAATGCTTACCCACCGCAGCTAGAATAAAATCGGCTGATCTGCGCCGCACCCCTTCCACCCACCCCCCGCAACTTTTTCCAGGGCCCTTCAAGCCCCTCAGTCCTTGCAGTCCCAGCCACTCAGGCCTCCTCTGAACTCCCCGACCCCAATCCACCACTTACATTGCTCTCTTCCTCCTTGGGACCTGCACCCAGCCCTCCCTCGACTTGGTGCCTTTTCCCCCAGAAGCTCTGTGTCTGCTCCTTGACACCTTTCAGTTGTCCGATGCCTCCTTCTCCTGGAAGACTTTCTGATCACCCCTTGCCCACCACGGAGTCACGATGCTGTCCTCCACTGGCGACCTGTTCTCTGTCCATCAGCCCCACCTAACTCTAAGCTCCCTAAAGGCAGGGACCATTTCCAAGCCATTCACCTGCATGATCTGGCAAATGAGAGGGCAGAAAAGTATTTGAGGAAGGAAGGGAAGGAATGAGACAACAGACACAGCCTTCATGGGTAATCAATCAGTGATTATTAACGTAATTTGTAATGATAACAGCTGATGTGATAACCAGGATGGGCCTGCTCTAAGCTCTGCACTGTTCAAACTTCATGTGTCAATGCATTTAATCTCACATTGTGCCCCCAGTATAGTATCCCCATCTTGCACGTGCAGAAACTGAGGCTCAGGTTAAGTTGCCCAATGTCTTCAGGAAGCAAGTGGTGTGCCTTGAACATGAACCTGGGCTTCCCTCCAAAGTTCATGCTCTCACCCCCCACAAAGGGGGCCCTAGATGTCCATCTCATGAGGAAAAGGACACCCCCTCTGCAGGGAATACAAGGCAGCTACTTAAAGAAGGATTTCTGTGTTTACTGACATGGACAGATGTCCTTGATGGAACAGTGGGTGAAAAAAGCAAATGACGGGCATGAGTAATGGTATATTTCCTGCCAAATCGGTGAATAAGAGATGTTACAATCATCAGCAGTTGCAGCCACCACCAATGATGAGCTGGTGAGCCCTGAAGGAACTCAGAAAGGAAAGAATACCTGCCATCTAGCCTGGTAGGCTGCCGTCTATGGGGTCGCACAGAGTCGGACATGACTGACGTGACTTAGCAGCAGCAGCAGCACCATCAGACTGCAGCCACTCCCCACAGTGAGCCCTAAGGAAATACAGGATGTGAAAACAAGGCATGTTGGCCCCAGAAAGTGGAGGTGCATATCAATGGAATGATTTCAGTGAGCCCAGACTCTTCCATCTTCCTATACAAAGAAAAGTGCCCAATTCTTTGAGATATCTGGTTTTCTTTAACAACAATATTTTCACATTCAGACTATCTGCCCTTTGATGCAAAATTTCAGTATAACCTGGCTCTTCCCCTTGCCTCCTTGAAGCAATTCTCTCAGGATTACTTGAGATGCTGACTTCCAAGTGTGAAGTCCTAAAAATTCCTGCCAAATGAAACACAGCTCTCAACTTTTAGGTGGTGAATATTTTTTAAGTCAACAAACACATGTTATAATCCCATTTTTTGGAAAACATCAAACACAACAACCACCAGATGTGATTGTTCATACATAGAAAGGTGACTGAAAGGACACGCAAACCTGGCCACTGCAGGGAGGGCATCCCCATTGTCTTACTCCAGGCTCTGGGCACATGGAATTCTCTGAGACCTAGCAAGGCTGTCTTATCCAGTCACAGCACCCAACTCCCCAGTCCCTTACTTGACTAACACCATAGGGCTCACTTATTTGTTTAATGCCTGTCTCTGTAAAGACATAAAACAATTAAGAATAAATTGAAAAAAGTTGATTTTCCCTGGTGCCAAAAAAAAAAAAAAAAAAAGATGAGAACCTTCTCATCCCCACTCTCCTTTTCTTAAAGCATTTAACTCTTCCTCTGCCCCTTTGAGTTATATGCAAATGTTTTAAAGGCAACCTAAGGCAATGGCACCCCACTCCAGTACTCTTGCCTGGAAAATCACATGGATGGAGGAGCCTGGTAGGCTGCAGTCCATTGGGTCGCTAAGAGTTGGACACGACTGAGCAACTTCATTTTCACTTTTCACTTTCATGCGTTGGAGAAGGAGATGGCAACCCACTCCAGTGTTCTTGCCTTGAGAATCCCAGGGACGGGGGAGCCTGATGGAATGCCGTCTATGGGGTTGCACAGAGTCGGACACGACTGAAGCAATTTAGCAGTAGCAGCAGCAAGCCACATGCCAGTTTTTACAACCCAGGAAAATGTTAGTTAAGAGTCTGAGAGCTGGCAGTTCTCCTGGGTTCCCTTACCTACTGCTCTCCACCTGGGTGCCCTTTCCCAATAAAATCTCTTGCTTTGTCAGCATGTGTCTCCTCAGACAATTCATTTCCGAGTGTTAGACAAGAGCCCAGTTTCGGGCCCTGGAAGGGGTCCCCCTTCCTGCAACAAATGGCGACTCTGGTGGGACTCTTCTTTGCTGAGACTGACATCCTGACCACTTGGGGTACTCAGGGTCCAGCTTGCCTGCCAATGGCCCAGACCCAGCGGCCGCAACTGGGACCCTTTTGTCCCTGGTCTCCTCCTGATGCAGACAACTGGCCAGAGTGCCCAGAGCGGTAAGAAACAAGAGACTTTATTGACCTCTCTCCCCTTCCCTCTCTCTTTCCTCTCCTTAGCCCTTCCTATCCTTCCCGTTTTTCTAGTCCCCCGGTCCTGGACACAGGAATCTGGTCAAAGGGCCTCAGCTTGAGCTGAGGATTGGAGACTGATCACCTCCTCTTGGCAGAGAACTCGAATTCTGGTTCTGTTCTGGTGGGGCCGAGTTCCAGTCCTCCCTTTTCTGGAAGCCCAGGGAAAAGTCCCGTAACGCCTGGGTGTCTGCAGGTGGCAGGAGACGTCTGTAAGGCCACCCCTTTTGCCCCCCTTTCCCGCCTCCTCCTCCTTCTTCTTTCAACCTGGCTTCCTTTCCTCCTTCTGAAATCTTTGAAGACATCTGAAGTTCTGTGTCTCTATAGAAGGTTTTCTGAGAGATTGTATTCTTATATTTAAGGGAGTGTCTGATGGGGACTGCCAGGTTTACACGTGTGTGTTTTAACTCTGTTCTGTGTTGTGATTTGTGACGGCCATTTTGCTTTGTCTGGCCACCATTTGGTTTAGACCTGCCACCATTTTGTTAGAACTTGATTTTCTTTCCCTGTGCCTTGAGACCAGGGCTCTCAGGAACACTTATCTAGACCATCTCTAACTCCTGAGACTGAGGGAAAAAGGGAAAAAGCCTTTAAAAATTTTATTTATTTCAACTTTTTTTATAAGCTAGTAAATTTTATATTGTAATATCTAATTCATGACCAAACTTAGAAAATGAAGCTAGATCTTGCACTGTGTCTGTCTAAATATGTCTTGGTATGTCTTTGTCTCTGGGTAATATTTTTTAGGTTAATTTGTAAATGAGCTCTATTTAATTGGCTTAAAGAAAGGTAAGCGCTTACAAATCAAATAATTCTAAATTAAATAATAAATTCCAGGTTCAGGTGAACTGGGAAACATTCAGTATTAAATAACCTGATATTAATGTTTGTTTGTTGACCTATCTAATATAAACATGTCTTAGAGTAATTAACATCAAGTAGAATATTTTCATTGTAGCTAGGTTTAATATAAGTTAAATATTATATCTGTTACAAGTTTGTCAACAAGGAAATTACCTCGAGTGAAGAAACTTCCAAAAAATGTAAATGAGATATGAGTTTGTATATAAATTCTATTAAGAATAATTATTCTTTAGGAATATCTGTCTACAATAGTCTCTCCAGATTGGTGTAACTTGAATTTCTAAGGGTTGTGCTAAACTAAGTATTGGAAGTCTATTGAATAATTAGGTCATTTCCAAATAAAATAAGATTTTGAAACATTTACTACTAAGCATTGATTTCCTTTTACAGAAAAACTAAAGAGATTTGGGACTATAAATGAATAATGTTTGATGCCATCCTAAAATGTTTTAAGAAAGCAAGGGTTTTATAAATTATCACTGGTATTTATGCTCACCAATCTATAAAATGCTAATATAAAATTTAGCTCTTGGTTGCTAAAGGAAAGCAGGAAGTGTGCTTTCAGTAAAAAAAAAAAAAGGAGTCTGAGAGCTGTCTCTTTGAAATGGGAATATCGAGGAAGACAGAGCCTATCTCCTAGTACAGGTGGGGGTTTAACTTCAGTGGCCAGCTCTGTGTTATGATTTCGTGTTTGTCATAGAGATGGGAGAAGTGTCTATTTCTTTGGATAGACAATTAGCAAGGACAAACGACCTCCCCAGTTACCAGTGGATTTGGGGTGAGCTGTGTGTGTGACAAATAGCCGTTAAGTCCTCTTACCTGAGAACTAGTTATTTTTTGTCTTCAGATGAAGCATAGATTCAGCTGCATAAAAGGAGGAACTTTCTTCTCATCTTGCAATCTCTAGTGAATTGCCTGCGATCTGCATCACATTCTACTATACTCTATTATTCTATTCTATAATAACTTGATGTTTATTCAATAATAAAACTCTTGTTTCTCTTATCCTTTTGTGAAAAGGTTTCTGTGTCAGCAGATTTTGTCTTGAATTCTTCCCACCACTCTTCCCTCTTGGCATCTCTTCCCTGATGCAACATAAGCTCTGTGGGACCTTGTCTTCCTACTTCACTGTTGTGTGCCCGGCACTTAGGAGGTGCTCAAAATGTATTTATTGAATGAATAAATGATGTTGCTGGCTGTGTCCTTTGAGCTTTATTTTCTACAATGAGCAAATGTTACCCATTACAATAACTAATGTATTCTTAATTATTAATTAATAACTAAGTATTCTTGCCTGGAAAATCCTATGGACAGAGGAGCCTGGTAGGCTACAGTCCATGGGGTCGCAAAGAGTCAAACATGACTGAACAACTTCATTTTCACTTTCTTTTCTTTACACTTTCTTTTGTTTTAATTAAAACAAAAACAAACAATAAAGCCTTTAAAGACTCCATAGTTGCCCATAGAACAGGCAGCAGCTGGTTTGCTTTACGGATATTGATTTTATTTCCTGTTAATCCCCATGCTTCTCAGACATGAGTCAGTAATCTTTAAATCGTTCTTACAAAGTACTTCAGGAGTTCTTATTAGCAACCCTCTAGACATCGAACAAACAAAAAGGAATCTTCAGGCATCATGGTTCCAACTAATTCAGACCTTACCCGAGTACTGAGAAGTGATCATTTCTATCTCGAAGGCAGTAGAGGGGAGATTCCTAGAAAACCAGCAACTCCATCCTCTACAGCTATTGCTTTTCTCAGTGGTGGTGTTATAAGTCGCATCTCTCTCCCCAGGTGGCCTCATTGGACTGGACAGCTCAGGTCCCACACCCTGTGCCCCCCCCACACACTCAAAGCCTTTAGTTGTGTCCAGCCCACACCATTCATCCTCTTCTTGGAATGAATGAATGAAGAGAAACAGTAATAATAATAATGATGGCCACTGTGCTTACCACGATCAGCTTTCAGGAAGGCACTGTGCCGAGCACACAACTACATGAAATTTCTCTTCTTCATAACAGCTGTGCGATATGGTTGCTATTATTATTCCCAGCTTACAGATAAGAAAACTGAGGTTCCGAGATGTTGAGTGATTTACCAGTTACATGGTCAGTGCACCTTAAAGAGGGGGACACCCCCGCCAGGCAATCTGACCCCAAGGCCCCAGCTCTTGGCCCCAAGCCATAAAATGCTATTTGTTTCCAAACAGGCTTCTGGAGGTTGGAGGTCTGATGGCAGCATGGTCAAGTTCTGCTGAGAATTCTCTTCCTGGCTTGTGAACTTCCTACTTGCTCTGCCCTCTTGCTGCAGAGAGACTGAGAGACTGGTGGCTCTTCCACTTCCTATAAGGGCACTAATACCATTACATGGACCTAACCCTTACGACCTAACCTAACGGTATTTACCTCCCAAAGGGCCCATCTCCAAACAATATTGTATTGAGGGTAAGTGCTTTAACATACGAATTTGGGGAAAGATTCCTTCGGTCTATAACATTCCTTACCAGGACATTGGATTAAATATGCCATGGAGCATCTATAGACAGAATGTTCTACAGCTTTTAAATAATATTCCACAATTATGGTTCCAACAGGAAAGACATTAATGAGAGATTAAGTGAAAAAGTCATATTATGATGTATATGCTCATCATGACCCCATTTTTACCAGTACAAGGGGTAAGGATCTCAAATCCATCCTCTGACCAGAGGGCTACTGACCACTAAGATTCATACAAACTACAGTAGAGAGGGACAGGCATCCTTATTAGAAAGAGAGAGCTGGGTAGACAAAAAAGAAAGAAACACCAGCCACATTTCCATGTCTTGAGTCTTCACTGTGCCAGACTCAGTTCTGCAAGTACTGAAATATATCTCCTTCGCAGTAACCCTTTGAGATAGGTGTTATTACTCCCACTTCTTACAAGTGAGGAAACCACCAGCTTAGACAGTTGGAATCACTTAACAGAGATTCTAAACCAGGTCTGCACCGCATCAAAGTTGTGATGCTAACCACCAGCTCACGAAACAACAGAATCTTATTTTCACTGTATAGGCACTGTTGGAACATGGCAGGTGTTCAGAATAATGAATGCTGATTGGAAATGAACAGAGAGGAGGCATGAAGCCATACGTGGGAATGAGTAGTTTGGTTTGGTTTGGAAAAGGGGACTGAAGCAGGAGGTGGAGGATGGTGGAGGGAAACAAGGAGGTGGGCTGGAGCCATTGGTTAAGACCAGGCTTCCCCTGAGAGGTAGGAGGCAAGGGTGTGTGCCAAGAGAGAAAGGCATCAGGGAAGGAGGGAGGACCCCAGGTGGGCAGAAAATGTTTAGAATAGGCACTGCAGAATCTGACAGAGAAAGAGAACTGGAATAAATACACAGGTACAATCAGAATATGTAATTGGAGAAAATGAGGCAATTTGTCCTAAATATTGTCCACTTTTTATTTTAACACAGTCTGTCTGCCAGATCTACCTTCCCACATTCCTACAGAAATGAGCCACAGTGAGTAACTCTGAGGCCCTGGACCCCCAGGCAGATTCTCCTGGAAACTGGGGCAGAGTAATTCCTCCATCAGAAGGGAAAAATCCTTTCTTCTTCCTCCAGCATTCCAGCCCCCTTTCCATTTCAACCCCCTCACATACACACACTGACTTGTTCCCCTTCGCCCTGGTACACGTGCACTTCCCATGTGACACTCACCACCATGCATGGGCACACAGCCCCATCCACTTTCTGGAATTACCATTCCCCCATACCATCCCCCCAGCCATCCTCCTCTACCTCCCTGCCAATAGAATCCCAACTGTGTTCAGGAGGACAGTGTACCTGCTCTGATCTAAGCCAAGTCTGTTTCTTTGCAGGATCCTCAAATTCCAGACTTCCCTGCAGCTAACAGTATCATGTGACTCAGTTCTACCCAGTGAGACAAGGTGGGGGCAGGTTAGAGGGCGGTCTCGGGGTACTGAATTTGGGCACATGCATTCCCATCCCTTTCTTGTGCACCTTCTGGTCAGAATGGCTATAATTTTCCTTTGCAGCTAGGTTTCTGGGTACTAATTTCTTTCTGTTAACTGGATGCACTCATAAAATATTTTGAAGGCAGAGGCATCCTCCTGTGGCTTGGGTTGTTTGCTGCTGGTCAACAAGTTGGCAGAGATGTGGGGTTTTCTGCAGCAGAATCCAGGTGTCCTGTTGCCAGCCCACGAGTGTGGACGGTTAGTGGTGACAGAAGCCTCAGCCTGACCCTGCCTTCTGGTGTCCAGTGGCCTGTTTTGTGGAAGGCAGCTGCAGTGGCAGCTTTCTGATCCTGGGGTCACTGTCTCTGGCAATGTGCTCTAAAATTCATTCTTTTCACTAGTTTGCCCCTGACACTTATCTTCCCGCTGGTGACTGAGGGGCCACTCCCCTTGCCCGCTGGTGTTGCTCTTTCCTGGGGGCCCGGTCTAATGTCCACTCCTCCACCTTTTCCAGTGGTTTTCCAAGCAACAATTCTCCATGCTATTTTTTTTTTCCCCTGCTTAAAAATAGCAAAGATCTAGAAACACTTTGGATCCTTGAAGTGAAGTATGAAGTGACTCAGTCGTGTCCAACTCTTTGCAACTCCATGGACTGTAGCCCACCAGGCTCCTCTGTCCATGGGATTCTCCAGGCAGGAATACTGGAGTGGGTTGCCATTTCCTTCTCCAGGGGATCTTCCCAACCCAGGGATCGAACCCAGGTCTCCCGCATTGCAGGCAGACGCTTTATTCTCTGAGTGCTACCAGGGGGTCAGGCAGGAGAAGAGGATGAGGATAAGAGGCCTCGGGGAAGGCTTCGTTTCTGTAAGCCTCAGTTTCTTTTTCTGCAGAATGGAGACCAAAGATTAGTATCTTTATTGCATTTAACAGTCGAAAACTGTTGTAGATTGCCGTTTCTAAAGATGGTCACAATATTTCCCACTCCACAAGCCCCGCCACCCGTGCCCTTGCCACTTCCCATCAAGTCGGAGAAATCTAACCCCTTCACTCTTGAATCTGGGCTGAGCTGGGCTGGCCTCCGACTCGCTGGAGACCAACATGATGAGTCAAGGTCCTAGGGGCTGGAATTAACCCGGTGTCAGACAGAGCTCGCGTCTCCAGCTCTCTCTTTGGGCGCTGGGTTCCAGCTCCGGCCCCGCCCACTCCGCGCGCGGCTCCAGCCCCGCCCTCGCCGCCCTCGCTGCAGCGGGGGGTAGGTGGGCGGGGCCTAGGACGGGGCACGACTCCGGCCCCGCCCCGCCGCTCCGGGCTCAGGCGCCCGCCGGCCCCGCCCACCGCGCCGCTTCCCCTGCGGTCTGCTGCCAGGGCAGCGCCCGGCTCTGCGCACCATGGCCGGGCTGCTGGCGCTGCTGAGCCCCGCGGGCCGGGTGGGCGCCCGGGTTCGATGCCGCGCCACCTGGCTCCTGGGCGCTGCTGCCCCCTGTGTCCCGCCGCCGGGGTTCCTGCCGCGGCTCGGGCCCAGGCCCGACGCCCAGCTGCTGCGCGCCGCCCGCGGGAACTACCAGGGCCGCCAGGTAAGCCTCCCCACCCCCACCCGGATCCCCGGGCACCCGGATAGCGGGTCCACCTACCTGAGAGCTTTACACGCGCAACTGCTGAGACCGAGCACCTCCAGGTCCCCAGACCCCAAATCTCTTCAAACCAAGGAAGCGATCTCCCAGTTAACAGCCGGGGAAACTGAGGCTCAGGGGGGCGTGGCGAATGCCCAAGGTCACAGCCTCCAACGGATCCCAGGTGCCCAAAGCTGGGCCTGCGCTGTGGTGGCGGCCGAGAGTATTGGAGGTGGGGCTGGACTTGGTATCGACGTTGTCATCCGGCGCTTAGAGTTGTTCCCTTTGAAGTCACGCTGGGGCCCCTCGCTGGGCTGAGGAGGAAGGCTCGGTGGGTGCTGCTGTCTCTAACACCACCAGCACCACCACCTGCCCCCGCACCCCCCCACCCCCACCCCCGTACCTCCTGCCACTCCCTTTTTATCTAACTGCGAGGAGAGGAGGCCTCCCAGTCAGACTGCGGGCGAGACTCGCGCCTGAAACGCAGGGTTACTTCTTTGTGTATATCTTCACTTGCCTTCTATGCATGGTAAGTGAAAACTGGTTTTCATTCAGAATGCAAATGCAGACTGCTCCTTTCTGTAAATATGTTTCAGTTTGATTTTGAAGTGGGTCTCCTTAAAGAAAACAGGTGGTGAGCAGTGCCTTCTGGAGATGCAGAACTCAGTTGGAAGGAGCGGTGCCTGGAGCTTTGCCGCTCTGGTCCAGCCTGCCTGCGTCCACTCACCAGGGTTGCTGTCCCACCCTGTGCTCAAGGTCTCTGAGGCCTGGTTGCTGACCTTTCAGGGGGCTAAAAATAACACCTTCCCAATAATAGTTTGGGGGACCATTCCATGAGCTGATGCAAGCCTGAGCATGGTGCCACTGGGAGCCAGTGCTTCTTGAATGTTCCATAGGCCTTTGACTCATGACCTTACCATGCCTCCACCACAGATGGAGAAACTTCCTTCTCTGCCTTGTGCTGGGCCATCTGGCAGGCAATAGATCTTGTCTTTGCCTCCTGAGCCCAGCTTGGGGATGTTCACATGTCTAGCACCCTCTGCATACACCCAGCTGTCTCCTGGTGATTCTCCATACATCAGCCTAGTGGTCCCTTCCTCCTGGAAGCCTCCCCTGACCACCAGTGATGCCTTGGAAGTCTCCACTGGCCTCTCCTCAGCCTCGTGGTAGTACATCTTCTATGCTCTCCTCATATGGAATGTCCCCCTGATTTGATCATCTGTCTTGTTAGCCTGGCACTGGTAGGGTGTGTGTGTGTGTGTGTGTGTGTAGGTTTGCTGTGTAGGGGTGTGTGTGTGTGTGTGTGTGTGTGTGTGTGTGTGTGTGTGTGTGTGTGTGTGTGTGTAGGTTTGCTGCCCTCCCCCCGTCCCCAACCCCAGCCACCACTCCTGTATTTATTAAAGTAAGGAGGCTGTATGAGAAGAGTCGAGAAGTTTTGAGGAATGAGCCAGACATCTTGCTTAAAAGGTCAGATTGTTAAGAGTGACACCTATTTTCATTCATGCGATAAATAATATTGATAAACACTATATTGTGTTTACTTTGCAACAGGCACTATTCTGAGTACTTTGAAAATATCAATTCATGTAATCCTCACAACAACCCTGAGACATAAGCAATACTATTATCTTTACGTAAGCCCAGAGAGGTTGAGTAACTCTCTGAGAAACACAGTGATTACCTGTCAGAACTGGGATCCAAACCAGTCTGGTTCCAAGGCTTTTGCTCTTAAGAACTGTTCTTCACTTCTTTGTGAGTGCTGCTCTGGGTTGGCACCGCTCTGACTCGCTGAAAGGCAGCATGTGAGGGGGAACTGGGAGATGAGGAGAAGGCTGGGGCTCGGAGAGCCAAGTCATCCACAAGTATATGAAAGCACTTTTATCTAAAAAACAGACACCAGGGGAGGTACGAAGTTATTTGCAACCAGGGCAGCAACTAAGAGTATATCACAGGTTTTTAAGGTGATATCTCAGCAAGAAATGAATGTTTGAAAGATTCCTATTCCTTGCAGGTCACCTCTTCATAAATTCCTTTTATTTTAACCTCTTTCATCTCCTCCAGGCTTAGGAAGAAAAATACATGATTCACAATGATTAAAGAGATTTCCAAAATAAAAGGAAGTAAATTGTCCATGTTGAAAAAAAAATCTAACTCTAGAAAGTTAAAAACTAACCTTGTCACCAGCCAACAGGAAATTGCCCATGTGTCTGAATATTTTGTCCCTCCCGTTGTCTGGCAATAGATACTTGTTATTCTGTAGCTGGAAGTCTGGCTGCCTTTTTATTTTTCTTTTTTGGCCAAAAGGCCATTTGCCAAAACAGAGGTTGCACAGAAGAGGGAGGGAGAGAGAGAGAGTGGCAGCTCCGCCCCGTCCTGTGAGTGGACAGATGGGGCGGAATGAGGTTCTGTCAGGCCAAGTGTCGGGGTGGGAATGAAAAGGGCTTCCACCCATCGTCATCCGCCCCAGGACATGGTTGGGCTCTGGGAGCCATCCTATCAGCGCCCGGCAGTCCTCCCATCTGGGGCACTTCCTCCGCAGCCAAAAGGCGGGTGGGGACCTGTTTATCAGAAAGAGCCTGAGCTCCCAGCGGCCATTCCGGCTGGTGAACGTTGGAGAACTGGGAGCGTGGGTGCTGGCCCAACAAGGGAGGCTGAAGACAGTTTTCCTTCTCCCCTGCAGAGTCCTGAGGTTCTGAAACAGACTTTTCCTCTAGGAATGTTCAACTCTTGGGGGACAAGAAGGGGAGTCTGTAGTGCAGAACCCAGTCTGGGCACTGCCAGCCAGCTCGCAGCTTCACCCCAAAGCCCCGGTCTCCCATCTGTCAAAGTAGAAGTGACAGAGGTACCCACATCATGAGGTCGTGAGGGTTTTTATAAAACCTTTAAAGTGCTAAGCTCGGTGGCTGGCTCAACAGAAGTGGCCTCTCCTGAGGACACTCATGGTTTTCCTAAAACCTTTCAAAACATGATAGGCTTTCCTGCCTATCAGAATCAGTATCTGGGACTCCATAAACGAATACTGGCTCAGCGGTAAAGAATCTGCCTGCAATGCAGGAGACCTAGGATTTGATACCTAGGTCAGAAAGATCTCCTGGAGGAGGAAACAGCAACCTGCTCCAGTATTCTTGCCTAGAGAAACCCATGGACAGAGAAGCCTGGCAAGCTACAGTCCATGGGGTTGCAGAAGTCAGACATAACTGAGTGACCAAACCACCCACCACCACCCCTTTTTTTAAGTGTTTGTTTTCATAAGTCTGAAAACCCCCCGCAGAAGTCAAAGCTAAAGGCTGTGAGAAAATACAGTTCATCCTTACCCTTAAGGCCTTAACGCTTAATTCCCAGGGACAGAACAGCCTTTAATGGTACTGAAATTTAATTCCAGGGTGAAAGCTTCCAGGTGTTTGGGGGGGCGCGTGTGCGAGAGTGTGTGTGTGTGTATGTGTGTGTGTTTTCAGTCCTAACTGCAGTTTGGGAAGAAAAGAGATGCTCTTTCAATTGGGAGGTAGTGAAAAGACTCTTAACTCATAAATCTGAGTTTTGTACCAGCTTTTGGGAGAAGGGGGGCAAATGAGTAGCTGTTGCGTATGATTATAAATCAAGGATGACTCTGGGCAAATTTTGTTTTCTTTTGGCCGCATGACTTGAAGGATCTTAGTTCCCCAACCAGGGATTAAGCCCTCCCCCTCAGCAGTAAAAGCAAGGTGTCCTAACCCCTGGGCCACCAGGGAAGTCCCAATTCTGAGCAAGTTTCAATCCAAGACTGAATTCCACCGCCTCATTGCCGTGCCCAGAATGTGGCTCTTCACTGAACCTTCCTTCCTTCCTCTGGGGACAATAAGATGGCCTGCTTTTGTACCTTACCTTCCACAAACCTGCAGCATGTACACTTTGTCATTCTGGCAGCTGACCCAGAGCCAGGCCCTCCTGTCCTGCATGAAGCCAGGGTGAGAGCCTGCCCCAGAGGTTTCCAGGCACAACAACACACCCAGACACAGCAGACATTCTTTGTAGAGCAAAAATGTGCTATGGCTCCTAGCTTAGCCCGCAGGCTAAATTTTAGAATCCGTACTTTGTATTTCAATTGAATCAAATTCTACTTCATAAAAAGGAATGAAGTTGGATACCTGCTACAATGTGGATGACCCTTGAAAATATGATGATAAGTGGAAAAAGCTGCGGTAGTCTGTTCAGGCTGCTATAACAAAAATACCATAGACTGGGCGGCTTAAGGGCTTCCCAGGTGGTGCTAGTGGTAAAGAACCCGCCTGCCAGTGGAGGAGACATAAGAGATAGGGGTTCGATCCCTGGGTTGGGAAGATCCCCTGAAGGAGGAATTGGCAACCCACTCCAATATTCTTGCCTGGCAAATCCCAGGGCCAGTGGAACCTGGCAGGTTACAGACCATAGGGTCGCAAAGCATCAGACATGACTGAAGTGACTGAGCACGCAAGCACAGGTGGCTTAAACAGCAAACATTCATTTCTCACAGCCCAGGAGGCTGGAAACCCAAGGTCAAGACACACAGATTCAGTGTCTGGTGAGGGTGTGCTTCCTGGTTCATTGCCAACTGTCTTCTGTCCTCTTGCCGTGTCCTCACATGTTAGAAGGGATAAAGTAGCCCTCTGGGGTCTATTTTATAAGAGCCCTGATTGCATTCATGAGGGCTTCACTCTCCTGACCTAGTCACCTCCCACCTCCAAATACCATCAGGGTGGGGATTCGGTTTCATTGTATGAATTTGGTGGAGGGGAGGTGAATTCCACAAACATTCAGTCTGTAGTGGAAGCCAGTCACAAAAGGCCCGTGTTGCATGATCCTGTTCACAATAAAAACATCCAGAATGGGCAAATCCATAGACAGAAAGGAGCTTGGGGTCTCCATTCCCCGCTGGCAAGATGGGGGAGAGGGGAATGGGGAGTAACTGCAGTCGAGTGGCGAAAATCTTCCAGAATTAGACCCTGGTGATGACTGCACAATGGCAGACACATGTTTGAACCATGCAACTGTATACTTCAAACGTTAAGGTGGACTTAACAGTTTGTAATTTCCATGTGGGCAAAACCATTTCCAAAGTGGATGGGCCCCTCCCTGGGGAGGAAGAGGAAATGCATGATGAAGTCAGGATGGAGGGAAACGCACAGGAACCACAGGCTGAGGGGCTCTTGGTTTTAAAGAGAGCAGTTCAGGAGGGCCTCCCTGCAGTGGTGCTGGATAAAGATCTGGAGGCAGCGCCATGAGGCCCTCTGGGGAAAAACTTCCTGGCAGATGGAGCAGCAGATGCCAGGGCCTGTCGGGCCTGGCCTGTCCTCCTTAAAGCAGCAAAGAAGCTAGGCAGCTGGAATGGGACGCAGGAAGGAGAAGGGTGGTGGTGGTGGGGGTTGGTGTCTGGAGGGCCAGGGGGGCTAGTGCACAGACTACTTTAGCTTCCAGGAGGCCTCTGAGGCGGGGCGGTGCTGTAATCCCACCCTGGATTTCACAGATTCTCTCTGGCCACTCTGTTGAGGGGTCAAAGGTGGGATTGGGGGACAGCTGGGAGGAAGCCATCGCAGTCACCCAGGGGTGAGGCTAGAAGCTTGGGCCAGGGTGATAGGAATGTTGGGTGGGGAGTGGAGGGGAGGGGAGGTGGGTTGAGTTTGGACTTGGTGGGGTGGGCTGATGGCTGGTTGTCGGGTGTAAACAGGGGAGTCAGTGACTTGGGTTTCGGGCAGAGCATCCGGGAGGATGAGGTTTGCTGAAACAGGGACAGCTGTGACCTGAAGAGGAGCACGTGGGTGGGAGTGGGTCAGGAACTCGTCCAGACGTGTTGTGGATGTGTGACCGTGGACATCACGGCCAAGGCAGATGCGCCAGCTCTGAGTTCAGGGAGACACACATCTGGGTCACCACCCGAGGTGAGGTGTCAGCAGGGCCCAGCTGATGTCATGCGGGGGTTTGGACCACTTCTCGCTCCCAGTGCCCTCCCTTGGACACACAGGCTGACCAGAGAGGAAACCCGGCGGCCACCTATGCCTCCAGGGCAGGGGCTGGGAGGACCGCTGCCTCGTTCGGTTTGGAGGCTGCTTCTTTGGATATCTGGGTATCCAGACATTAATTTCATTCCTGGGGTCTCCGTGATGCATGTCATTGTCCCTACCCCCCAACCCCTGCCTTGCCAGCTTTTGAGGTATGCCTGAGCCCCCGCATGTTCTAAAAATATAAGGAAATGGCCTCCACTTCAAAGTCCATAACTGGAGCTGACTGACCCAGATCCTGTCCTTGAGAAGAGCTCTGTGAGGTCTGTCGTGAGAACTGAAGCAATCCTTTGATGAAAAAGCACTCTCCACGTGGAGGAGGAGTTTTGTCTTTTTAATCCAATATTGTTGTTTTTGTTTCTCTTAAACTTTCCAGGCCTTGTAGATGCTCAATAAATGTTAATGGACACCCTACACAGTAAATAATTTCTCTGCAAACCCCCAATGCTGCATTTATGGCCTGGGAACTAGCCCTCTCCCTTTATCCATTCAGATCTCAGGGGTAAATCTTGATTCCAAAAGTAGCTTCATAGCTTCTGCTCTCATTTATTTCACACCCACTGTCTTGTAGAGTCTAGCCTGGTTGTCATGTGCATAAGACAACACCCATTTGTTTTCTTACAGTCAAGGAGGTCAGAAGCCCATGAGGTCTCATGGGGGCTAAACTCAGTGCATCAGCGGGGCTGGGTCCTTCCAACTGCTCTGGTGGTGGTGGTGTAGTCCCTAAGTCATGTCTGACTCTTGTGACCCCATGGACTCTATGTAGCCCACCAGGCTTCTCTCTGTCTATGAGATTTTCCAGGCAAGAATATTGGGTTGCCATTTCTTCTCCAGAGGATCTTCCTGACCCAGGGATTGAACCTGGGTCTTCTGCATTGCAGGCAGATTCTTTACTATCTGAGTCGCCAGGAAAGCCATTTCCTGTCTTTTCCAGCTTCTAGAGGTGCCTGCATCCCTTGGCTTGCCCCTTTCCTCCATCTTCAGAGGGAGTACCACCAACCTCTGCACATCTGACTCTGCTTCTGTCTTCATGTCAGCTTCTCTGACCCTGCTGTCTCCCTCCCTCCACTTACAAGGACCCTTGTGATCACATTGGTCCCACTCAGAAGATCCAGGATGATTTGCCCATCTTAGGATCCTTAACTGAATCCTACCTGCAAAACCGTTTTGCCACATAAGGTCACATATTCACAGGTTCCGGGGACTAGGAACTTGACATCTTTGGGGCCATCGTTTTGCCCATCACATGTGGTACCCAGCCCTTCAGTGCACTCAGTGGCGTAGCATTTGCCTCAGCTGATGCAGAAGGCAGTGGCACCCCACTCCAGTACTCTTGCCTGGCAAATCCCATGGATGGAGGAGCCTAGTGGGCTGCAGTCCATGGGGTCACTAAGAGTCAGACACGACTGAGCAACTTCACTTTCACTTTTCACTTTCATGCATTGGAGAAGGAAATGACAGCCCACTCCAGTGTTGCTGCCTGGAGAATGCCAGGGACGGCGGGGCCTGGTGGGCTGCCGTCTATGGGGTCGCACAGAGTCAGACACGACTGATGCAACTTAGCAGCAGTAGCAGTAGATGAAGAAAGAGAGGAACTCATCTCTCATTACAAGAAAGAGCAGAATATCGCGTGATTCTGAAGTTGGTGATGTGGTGATGACCACTTACATCCTTGCTCCTGCCCTCAAGTGTCTCCCTTTCTTTGGTGTGTGTGCAGGACCCCAGCAAAATCACTGCAACCACAGGCAGCAACATCAAGGGCACAGAGGAGAAAAAGCTAAGCAAGTCGCAGCAGCTGAAAAAGATTTTTCAAGAATATGGTGCCGTGGGAGTGTCACTGCACATTGGAATCTCATTAATCTCCTTGGGAATGTTTTACATGGTTATTTCAAGGTAAGATTGGGACAGTAATAGGTATTTGTTTTTTTGCTATCATGTAAGTCTTTGGGAATAAGAACTTTCTTCCTAAAACTTAGTATTCACCTAGCTACTTTTATTACATTAAAAAAAAAAAAAAACACTGTAAATCTCATAGCCAAATTGAGTGCTTAACTTAGTCTCTTGCTGTAGTAAATATCTTTTGTGTTTCTGTGTTTGTCTGTCTGCCTCTCTCCCCTCCAGTGGTGTGGACATGTCAACCGTCCTGCTTAAACTCGGCTTTAAAGAGTCACTGGTCCAGTCGAAAATGGCAGCCGGTACAAGCACGTTTGTGGTGGCCTATGCCATCCACAAGCTGTTCGCACCCGTGAGGATCAGTATTACCTTAGTTTCTGTGCCCTTGATTGTCAGATACTTTCGGAAAGTGGGAATTTTTAAACCTCCAGCGGCAAAGCCTTGATGAACTCGTCAACTGTGGGCCTGAAAACCTATTTCTTTTAAATGACACATGCTAGATTGGTTTTAGGATGTAGGTTTTGTGGTGGGTGGGTAGCAGGGGCTAATTGTTGCATTCTCATGAATAGGATTTACTTTTGCCAGCAAAAATTCAGGGTTTCAAATCATTGTAGTTTCTCTGCTTTAAAGTTTGGGTAATGCTATTCATCACAGGGCTTGTCTGCATACTCAAAAAATGTCAGCAGAACACCACCAATGAGTTGTCATCTCAGACAAAACTGTCAGCCAGGAAATGTTCCTTCCAGAAGACCATTGGTGAGGGTCTGCCTGCAAGAGCCTCAGGGGTTCCTCTTTGCTCAAATTCTGAAAGGGTAGTGATTCATTACGCTGATTTTTAAAATTCCCCTTCCTCCCATACTTGTCAGGCTGCCTGCAGTTTAATATGCAATACTGTGCAAAACGGAGTCCAGTGCTACAATTAATGGAGCAGAATTGAGGACTTCCAAACGTGTCATCAGGATCTAAGTTAGCATCAACACTTTGACATTCATTACACTTGTTTGGGGAAAAGGAACAAACAAGTATTTCTGGTATGTTTCATTGATTCCCAAACATCTTCAAATCTGGACAAGTAGAGCCTGCCTCAGCTGGTTTTTCGCAAATTTCATAATTAAAGTAGGTCAGAATCATTTGTCTCTTTAGGTAAAAAACGGAAACTTTGCCCAATTGTAATGGCATCAGTTGGCTCCGCTGCATATATACGGAAAGCTGAGACAGTCTTGGCCTAACTCACCCTGTCTCAGACTTCAGACATTCCTGAATCACTGTCACAATGTTTACACTGAGTTACTACTTCTGTTTTTTAATTGAGTTAAAATTATGTGTATAAAAAAAGATTTTGTATCACTAAAAAGGAAAGTTACTAGCAGTTGCTGTAAATAAGGCAACTACAAAATATATAATACAGTAATAATACAAGTGGGGGAGGGATGGAGCCAGTTTACCAGATAAAGGGGGTGTGACCTGAGACCCCACAGTCTCTGTTAGGGACATTTAAGAATAGAAATCAAAAAAAAAAAAAAAGAATAGAAATCAAAGCGCACACACTCAAATTGAGACTTTCTCTGCGGAATAGTCAGAAGCAGGCAACAGAGAAGCAATGTCTTCTGGTAGGCTTCAGCATCCCTGACAGCTGCCCCCCCCAGGCCAGGTTCCTGCAGGGCACCTGCTCCAAGCCCAGGAACCCCAGTGTAACCGGTCTGTCCCTCTGCCATGGATGAGGGGTTGTGTTTATCTTTCTAGCTCCCAGATTTTATTTTAGTTTTTTGGTTTGATTAACTACACTTGTGACAATCAGAAAACTAAAGCAACTGTAAACTGATCATCCTGGTTTTACTGAGCTCTGACTATTGACATTTTCCCAGTTAGACCTTAGTAATCCACATCAATCAGTTATTTCAGTTAACTTTTAAAAGTATCTTCATGGGACAGAGTCTCCAGTTGCAAGGTCTTTAAAGTGTATCGGATGTTTTCTCCCCTTTTAAAGCAATTAGCCCATTGCCAAGAAGTTTTAGCCATTTAAAGTTGGAACTGTCTTTCTGGGGCCTAATTCCAAAGACCATGGACACAGTAGAACAAAATGAAGACGCCAGGGCTAGGTAATTCCTTTTGAGGGCAGGACCAGCACTTCTGTGTTGCTGTCTCTATGGGAACAGTTAGCTTTGGGCTCCTAACCACCTTCCACATCGGCCTCCCTACCCATTCAGATCCTGAGTAATGCCTATGCAAAACAGCCCGCAGGGATTCCTCCAAGTTTAAGGGCTTAAATCTCAAACTTTGATTCTGTGTTTGGAGAAATGAGAGTGGACTGAAAGGGCAAGCAATAAATTATCATACCAAATAGCCATAGCGTTCACTTCTAAGCCCCAACGCCACTCCACTCCTGTGGCCAGTGGTCAAAACAGAACAGAGTAACTAGAGGAGAGAAAGTCAAAGGATCAGGGAACTAGAGCATTATGTGAATTCACCAGCAAGATGTACAGATCGCTTGTATTTACCTTGTTTTTATGGAACTAGGGGAATAGAACTGATGATCTATTTTAGAAATGTAAGCCATTGTTCACCTCTAATTTTTTAATCTGACAAAATGAGCAGCTTAAATTCCACGAAACAAATAAACATATTTGTAAAGTTTGTGCAGAACCTGTTACTCCTCTTGTGGTAAGCCATCACCGCTGCCAGTGACAACCCAGCACTGCATGTGACTAGTTTGCTAATGCAGCCCTGTTCCAGTGAGCTCTTTTCTGGGACTGTGTGGGATTGTCTGGGGGAAATGTGGCTTAGCTAATAGCCCTGGTGGGGTTAGTCATGTCATGTTGACCGCCACTGGGGTAGATGGATGAACTACTACTTTGGGATATAAAGCTCAAGACTATGGGAACTGGAAGTTCCTTTGTCCCAAGGCAATCAGACACTGCAGTTTTACCCACTTGTTTTGATGTTTCTATGACTACTTTGCCAACTCTGCCCTGGAAGTGTATAGCACTTCTTTCTGTGTGGACATTCCTGATCTCTGCCTGCCTCTTGCGTTGAAAATAGGCCACAAAATCTTATTTCCTTTCCTAGTTCTCAGTAAGTTCAACACTTCCACCTTTGTCTTCATCATGATCAAATTCACCATCTTGGTTGACACACAGGTGTTGGCAGCTAGAAATACATAATTTTACGTGATAGGAGCACATAGAACCTGAGACCAAAAATGGGAGAGACCAGCTCCTCACGGCAACTCATTTCTAGGCTGAGACTGAACAGCTGGTGAAAAGAATTACCCGTGGACTGCAAGCAGACTTATCTGTAGACGGGTTTCAAGTTGACACAGATGCCTGAACTCTAGGGTGTCCCATGGGGACCAGGTGACCAGGGTAAGGGGAAGCTCTAGCCAGCTGTACTGAGGGGGCAGCAGTGTCCACTTGTATGAACCACTTTAAACACTGGCAGCACCCAGACCCCAGTTCAGCTAGGGAGGGGGTCCGGCTGGGTGAACACTTCGACCACAGAATCAAGACTGAGGGCCATACTGGCAAAATTAGGTTGCCAAGAGCTGGCTCACCCAACACGTGGAACTCCTCACCATGCTGTCGAGAACACGGTCAGAGCCCAGAAGTGGGCGGGTGTGGACATGGATGGTTGACCCCTCCCCTCTGTCCAGCCAGACCACCTGCAGCTCTAGTGAACCCCCAGCAGCCCCCATGCCGTGCTGGGACCACTCACTTCTGTGAGCTGTTGCCGACTGGGCAGGTGACTCCCCAGGATGAGGACTCCAGGGGGCTGTGGTCATGCACAAGGGTGAATGTCCACTGCCCAGGACGGGGACCAAGGCCCGGGGGCACCAGGGACAGTGGAGGGTGCTGGCTGCCCTCACACCTACTCCTGGTGTTCCCCAGCAGAGCACCCCACTTCCAGTTCCCCCCACCAATGGGCCACATTTCCTGCAGGCCCCTCCCTCAGGCTGCAAGGACCTCTAGCCACACCTGCCTCTAAACTTTAAATCCTGTCTTTCAAGCCCAACTGAGATGCTCCTTCCCCTGGGCCCTGCTCCGCTTTTCTGTTCCCTAACCCATCACAACGTGCCTGCTGCTTGACTCTTCCTCCCTCCCCTGCCCCCAGGAGTGTAGGAGGAGGGATGAAGGAAGGAAGGGAATGCAGGAAGGCCCATATATCTGTATGCCTTCCAATCTCCCCCCTCCCCACCACCACCTAGTGATTAGCCCGGCATTTCTCAAAGTGTCTGTCAAATGTGAACTCCTGGGAGATGCACTGTAATGTCAAGGTTACACATGTGAGAACTTTATAAAAACACCAACACCATGAGAGAAAATAAGGCTTTACCATTTAGAAAGGGCTGAGACACCCCTGTGCCCTAAGACTGAGGCGAGCCCATGCTCCTGCCTCAATCTCACCAGATGAGTGACTGAGGACCCACAAGCAGGCCAAGTTGGGGTGCTGGACAGACACCGAACAGTCTTGAAGGGATGCTGTGGAGGTAAAGATGCAAGTCTATACAAAAGTCTTTATTTTAACATTTAAAAGGAAGAATCACATGTTCATTCTGACAGCGTTACCAGACTGGGCCACCCGATAAGTTACACACACACAGGACTGGGAAGGTTATTGCACAGTGTTTCAAGGGTCGAGGCAGGACTAGGCATGACCCCCTTCCCCACAGCCAGGCTCTGAGTCTGTCTTCCACAAGGACGCCTTACTCCAAACAGGCTGCGGGGTGGCTGCCCTCAAACCTTGCCTCCAGATTGATTCTATAACCAGTGAAGTTATTAGCACGATTTCTCATGGCTGCTCCCACTGCTAGAGAGTGTCGTGTCTATGGAAGTGGGACTCCAAGCACTGCCTGCTCATCAGCAGCATGTCCTTTAGAGTCTCGATGGCGGGCAGGCCACAGGGAGACACTCCAGCAGCCTGCTCCAGGACAAGGCAGCCCTGGCCTAAGGATCTCTGCCTGCAAAGATTAAGACTGTTTGCTAGTTGATTCTTTTTTCTGACAACTTGATGGTTTTGAGTTGGCTGTGATCCAGGGGTGTTCAAGTACTTCTTTGAGGGTGGGCCTCTGGCTGGGGTTGTGCTTCAAAAGTCTTGAAATGAGGTCCCTGGCTCCCTCGGGCACACAGTCAGGGAATGTGAATTCCACCTGGATGAGTACACAAAGTGACAAGAGTCACCAACGTGGCTCAGAGAGAACACGAGAAATACTCAGATCATAGCCTCCTGTCAAGGTTGATAAGGAAGGAATTCTAACAGAACGATGGGTCCCTTTGTAGTGAGACCTTACCCGTGATATTCTTCTGTAGGTCTCCTGGTATGTGTCTGCCTCAAAAGGAGGCTTGCCGACGAGGAACTCATAGCAAAGCACCCCAAGGCTCCAGAGGTCCACTTTCTCATCATGCATCCGGCCCTCAATCATCTCAGGGGGCAGATAGTCCAGCGTGCCGCAGAGGGTGGTCCTCCTGAAAACAGGCAGGCTCAGGTTGACGTGCTACTGTTTCTGTTATCACAACAGCTGCTCAAAGTCACCAACCATTCCTCTAACACTGAGCGCTTTTCCTAGGCTAGCTCCTGTGCTACAAAGCAGGTGGTATTATAAATCCGTTTTTAGACGGGGTGCTGTACCAGACCTCACAGCTAGCAATCATGTGGCACCCCAAATATGTCTAATTCCAGAACTTCCTTAAATGATATATAAGATTTAAAGTATCACCACTATAAAACTGTATGAACAACTAGGGAAATTTGAACATGGACGAAATAGTAGATATTAACAAGACTGGGTTTCTTCGGTGTGATAATGGTTGTGATTATACAGGACAATGTCCTTATTTTTAGGACGTGCCTACTACTGAAGCACTCAAAGGATGAAGCATGCTGTCTGTCACTTATTTTTGAAGGTTCACCAAAACGTAGACACACTCAACATGGTAAAATGTTAACAACTGTTGGGAGTGTAGGCACTGAATAGGCAGGTGATCAATTCAGCGTGTCTGTTTTTATAACAGAGGTTGGAAACAGACATCAAAACAGGAGCAAAGGCTAGGCAGATTTTGCTGCCTTGTACTAGTTATTCTTTGACGCCGCTGGTGCCCAGCAAACGCACAAATGTTCACTCGCCTAAAGGAGCTGCTGCTGTAGACTCCTAGCCTCTCATCACCACTGGATTCGGGAGAAGGCCCAGATCAAGAGCCTCAAAAGACAGCACAGTAATCTGAGAGCTCCTACAGTTAACCAGTATGGGAAGCCGGGCCAAGTGACCAACATTTTATATAATATCCTCTTTAGAAAAGGATCAACCATCTTTCCTGTTGTGATGACACCACTGGGTGGGCCAAGGTCCAGCTCAGCCCTGTGAGGCTACAGCCATTGCTGTTTGCCTCACCAGAGGCCAACAGCTCCCACTTGTGACAACCAGATTTTTTTTCCCCAAAAAACAAAAAGAGACTGCAACAGCAGATTCAGTGCCTTGCTGGAAACAATTAGGAGTGATCTGTATCAAAAACAAATCTCACACTCAACAGTACCCATTCTGGACTACACAGTTTTTTTTAACTGGCTTTAAAGTAATCTGGTTATAATTTTTTTAAGACCTACCCCAAAGCTGACAAACTCTTAGCAGTAGATGTATGCTTTGAATTGCCCTACTTCACACATGGTTTCAAAAGCTCATTGAAACCCAACTTAAAAACAGGAGAAAATTTTAGCTCTGTTTGCAAAGTTCACTTAAATTGTTTCATTAGGTTGATCTCTCTTCTTTAAGAGGGGATAGGAAAGGACTGCTCTGTTGACAGGAGCAGACCAAAAAATCTTTAACCACCACCCTGAAAGTTCCATCCAAACTAGTTTGGTTCCTTTAAGCTCTCAGTTCTAGAGCTCTGCAGGTGCTGCCCTCAGAACTTGTAGAACTCGTGTCTCCTGGCCCAGGAAGCGGTGGCGTTTCCCTCCCACAGTCAGTGAGGTATTATTCCCCCTCTGCACACTGCATTTCATCCTGTGATACACCTGTCATATCTTTTGCCTATTTGTCCCCTTCACTGGCCTCTAAGGATAGTATGCATCTTTAACCCCAGGATCAACATCCACAAATGGCTGCACAGTAAAAATGATCTTGAAGACACTAGTTTCCTGCCTGGCCTAAATTACTACAAAGCATGTGTGTCAGTTACCTGACCCAACTGCCCACAACATCTATGCTTATGTTTACTTATGGTAAACATTTTACTTATTCAGCTCATTAGCCCCCAGGCTTTTGCTAAACCAAGCAAACAAGTTCCATCCCTGAAGTTACATACCTGGAGGATGGGGCATGTACCGACCACCCAAAATCTGCGATCTTAAGCTCTCCAGCTGATCCAAGGAGCAGGTTCTCTGGCTTAATGTCTCTGTGAATAACTCTCTTGGAATGACAGTAAGACAAGGCATTTGCCAATTCTGTGATATACTATTAAAACAAAAAATATTGGAAACCTGTTTTACATTTATATAACACAAGTTAATTTTAGACATCTCTTCTAAAAGGAAACTCAACATAGATTTTAACATGTTTTGTAGATTTGAAAGCAAAAACTAGAGACAGTGGATGACTCCACGAGAAAACAAACCAATTTAGTGTTCAGCATGAAGTACAAGTGACTCTGTGCTAGGTTATTTGCTAACATAGCAGGTGCGACACCAAAAGAATGCAGACCAGCAAGGTACCACTACATCCCCACCTGGCAATCTATGGCCCGGAAGCCATGAATTATGACAATATTGAAAAACTGGTACAAATGAGGGAGTCAGAGCTGTGAACAATTTTTAACATTCTTAAAAAAGAAAAACTAATTTAAAGTATAGGACCATTAAAGTATAGTCCATTCCCATTTTTAAAACTAAGGCAAAATTACAACAAAAGGGTTTGTTTGAAGCTATAAACTTACTCTCTAAGAGCATCAGAGGAAAATAATCCTGAACAATAAACTAAAAGCAGATGTTCTGGCATGTTAAGTAGCGGGTTAAGTTAAGGGGCACACAATATACTAATTCATTCGTCAGGTTCAGGTACACAAGCCAGTCAGTCCTTTCATTCGTTCTGTTTCCATTTCAATTAAAAGATCTGGCAAGCAAGCCCAGGATTTGCTTTAACATGTAAATGAGAATTGCTTTCTAGTATGTTGAAAGAATATATTTAGTTCTGACTGACATTTGAGAAGTGTTGGTTTCTCAAAAAGTAATTCTAAACAGGACTGAACATTATGTTATACCAAAAAGGTTTACCAAATGAAGGGGTAGAAACCAGATATTATCATCAGAAAGGACATTTTTCATTGCTTTCAGCCAAAAGGCAGAGACCAAAATTTAGACCATACACTTAAATAAACTATAAATAAACTGAAAGCAAAGGCAAAGAAAGCTCGTCTCCTGCACCAAAGTGGGTGATACAGTACGATTCCAGAGGACAACAGGCTGCCCCTGCTCAAACCCGGCAGGAACCAGCGCTCTCTGCATCCACCCCCTCCACACACCCACATTAAGATTACGGATTATGTATAAAGGTCCCTAACACTTCTCCAGAACTAGTTTTAATTAACCAGGAAAGAAAAACAGGTGTGTGTGTGTGTGTGTGTGTGTGTGTGTGTGTATAAACTATTAAGGAATCTAGAAAGAACCAATCTTTTACTTCCTTTCAAGCAGCTATCTGTTTATATCAAAGTAAACTCCACTGGATTGAAGAAAACTGACTACAAACATTACTTGCCAATCAAATAAGAAACTAGCTTGGCTGGTTAATATTTAAAAAGCAAATAAAATAGATTTCTACTTATCCAAAGGGCAAATATTTAAGTTGAAATAGTATGTCCTCATTGCACAGATATGACCAGAGGGGTCATTCACCAACAGTGCTGTGAATTCAGCAGAAGATAAAACTAAAACCACTTGAATTTAATGCCATTTAGATCAATGCCAAAAAGATAAGTGTACATACTACCCAGAGACCTACACCAAGAAACAAAACAATGTAACCACCATTCTACAGGCCCTTCATCTGCTAATTCAACAAAAAACAGTCCAAATTAAGACAACTTCTTCAAACAGTTTTCACATTAATAAAGAAGAGTACAATCCATGGGAAAAAAAGAAAAAGGCAAAACAAAAACCTGACATGTTGGATTTTAAGATTAAAAAATGCCTGCCCTTGAAAGACAGTTAAGAGAAGGAAAGAACAAGCCACAAACTGGGAGAAAATGTTTGTAAAACATGTGATAAAGGACTCATATCACAAATACACCGGAATTCTTAAAACTCAGTAAGACAACAACAACAACAAAATTTTTAATGGGCCAAAGGTCTGAACCTGGGTTCGATCCCTGGATTGGGAAGATCCCCTGGAGAAGGGAAGGCTACCTACTCCAGTATTCTGGCCTGGAGAATTCCATGGACTATACAGAACAGTCTACTATATTGTATAGTCCACGGAGTCGCAGAGTCGGACATGACTGAGTGACTTTCACTTTCAAAGGTCTGAACAGACCTCAGAGATGCTATAGAGATGGAAAGTAAACACCTGAAAAGATGCTGAACCTTGTAGGTCATTAGAGAACTGCAAATTAAAGCGATGAGACAGCACTGTACACCTACTGGGAAGACTGAAAAAAGCGGAACAGCACCACTTGCTGCCACGCATGGCACTCTCATGCGTGGGTGGGAATGCACAGATGGTAGGCATCCCCACTGCAGAAGACTGCTGACAGTTTCTACAAAGCTAAACGTAGACTCACCAGACAAGCCAGCAAGCACACCCCTAGGTATTTACCCAGCAGATATGAAAACTTGTGTCCCACAAAAAGCCGCATGCAACTGTTTATAGCAGCTTTACTCGTAATCAAAGACTAGAAGCAACCAAGACGCCCTTCAACAGATGAAGCAATAAACCAAGGTAGAGCCATATGATGGAGAATTATTCACCAGTAGAGAGAAATGAACCATCAGACCCTGAGAGGATACAGATGAACCTCAAATGCATACGGTTGTTTCCCACGGGAGTAACTGGTTAACAATTCTGACACCACTACACATGAACACTGGAATTGGATAAACGGATGGCCTATGCTGGAATCCAAGTTTCTTGGTGTTGGAGTGGAGGTTACGATAAGCAAGGGAGGAAGGTAAAATGATCCATGTGATAACGGACTCATGTTTACTATAGATACAGATGGATAATTATAAATACTTTTAGATACATGCAAATACCGAGGTTACAATACACATATCTCAATGCTCTCTTTCAGCTGAAAGCCCAGAAGTAGTAACAGTAGCAATGAGCACATCCAGCACCCAGATCAAGGCTTCTAATAACATTTTCCAATAAAAGGAAGCAAAGCTCCTTGGAGAAATAATGAATTCTAAGACTTAGAAAATGTATAAGACGAAACTGGAGCATCTTATAGCACCGACAAACAGAAAGTGCTTTTAAAGAAAACACAGGCCCACACTCCCCACATTGATGGGGGCAAGTCAGAAGGACACAGGCCCTGTGTAAAAGAGCACCCGTGGCCAAATCTGGAACGAACAATGAAAGCAAAGTGCTATTAGATTATCCTCAAAGTATAACATATCTGAGCCCATATTCATAAATATTTGAGTAAATCAATAAGGGTGAAAAGAGAGCTCTGTGGTACAAAGTTCCAAATAATGTATGTCGATACCCTGCCCTGTAGGAGAGCTGTTCCTCTGAAAAGGGAGAGAGAGTAACTCTACAGAGGAGACGCCTGACAAACACTACCCCAGCCAGGTGGTCAAGACCAACACCTGGAGATGAGTCAGGTCAGCAGCTTGTATCCTTAGAGAATGCATTTCACCTCTTACCTTCCTCCCCAAACCCATGACCCTAATCTAATCATGAGAAACAAAGGAAATCTGAATGTACGTGTGGATTTCAGTCAATAGTTATGTACTAGTGGTCCATTAGTTATAACAGTTGTACCACACAGATACAAAATAGTAATAGAAGTCAGATGTGCATGGGAAAAGTAAGTCTGCACTGTCTTCAATTGTTCTGTAAATCTAAAACTAATAAAAAATACATTCTTCTCTTTTTAAACAGGGTAACTATTTATATATATTTCCAAAGAAACAGCTGTTAAAACCAACCACAAGATTTCATTTGGTACTTGATTTTATCTGTATATAAGGTACACCTAAGCTACTCTGATTTTCCCATTTCAAATATTTGATCCTATGAAGCCAGTGGTCCCCAACCTTTTTGGCACCAGGGACCAATTTTGTGGAAGATAATTTTTCCACAGACCTGGGGTAGGGCAGATGGTTTCAGGATGATTCAAGGGTATTACATTTATTGTGTGCTTTATTTCTATTATTATTACATCAGCCTGACCCCAGATCATCAGGCATTAGATCCCAGAGGTTAGGGACCCCTGTATTAAGCTAGATTTCCATGGAACAAAGCCCCCTCTATTATATAATGAAAGGTATAGCGCTATGTAGGACAGGTGTAGAGTAAACAGAATTAGTCTGGACAGTAAATGAAAACTCACCGTGGCAGTTCTCTGCTCATCAAACTTTGACAGTTTCTGAAGTTCTCTATAGACAGCTCCGAGGGGTGCATATTCCAAAATTAAGTAGACTCTGGTAGCATCATGGAAATAACCATACAGTCTGAGAATATTTGGATGTCTGCAATGAAAGACAGACACCTGGTGTGGGAGTTCATCTGTACTGAGTATCAGATCCCTCATATGAAACCAGTGGTGAGAACTGCTGCTGGTCACAGATCCCACCTTCCATTCCCCTTGAAAATGTGAAACTATGAACCCACTGTAAGAAAAAGACGCACATTGCTGTCAATTTACATGCATTTCAAGGTATTAATGAACCTCAGGTTTAGTTTAGATTATTTCCTTCCCTTGGACCATTTATATTCTTAGGGGGAAAGAATTCAGCTAAATATTAAGTCTCCGCAAATTGAAAGAAAAAAAAAAAAAAGACATGCCATTTCCACAGTAGTTTGAAACTCAAATACCATGAGACAGACAACACAGACCATGTTCAATAACGGCAGGAGATGTGCTGTGGAGGACTTTGGACAGCTGAGCACAGGCTAGCTGAGATTTTTTTTAAATTCACTGAAAACAAAAAGACCCAAAGTCAACCTGTAGGCTGCCAGTGTGCAACCTGAACTCAAAATAAGAGGTATCATTCCTTTAATTATCCACCAAAACAAAACTCATCCAGTAAATTACTCCATTAACAAGACAAACCTTCAAGCAATTTTTCCGAACCACAGCAGTGAAGTCTAGATAAATCTTTGAAAAAATGATGAATTTGCAGTACTATGAAGCCAGCCTTCCACAAGAAGTTCACAAACACTGAAGTCCGAGTTCTGCCCCCCACTCCCCCGGACATCATCTGAAGGCTTACCTGAGATGCGACTGTATTTCTACTTCTCTTCTCAGCTGATGCTCAACGCCTGCCTTCTCCAGCTGAGCTTTGAATAATACTTTAAGAGCCAGAATAAACTTGCTTTGTTTTTCTCTCGCCAAGTAAACATTACCAAACTTTCCTTTACCCAGTGGGCGACCAATTTCAAAATCTTCCAAAGCCCACTGCCTTCTGGGGAAGAATTGAACATTTTAAAGTGTGAAGAAAACACATCCTTTCTAATGAGGTATATTAATGAGTAGCAGACATCCCAGGCCTACAAATAATTCTATACTCAAAGTTGTCTTCAGCACGTATCCTCGGCAAGACCCAAACCACAGCCTCCTCTGAATGAGTCTGTGACAGGGAAAAATCTGGATTTCTGGAGCTGAGGCACTTGCTGGCAAGTGTCCTGAGACAGTACTATGCTCTGAGCACAGACCTATTAGCAACGATGCTAAGGCCATAAGGAGGATTAGATGAGGATCTGGAGAAGAAAGAAGGCTCCAGAAACAACTGGGAGCCTCTTTCAAATGGCCTCCTCTAGCCGTGGAGACACTACCACTCTCTGGGGTGGAGAACTGCTCTGGGAAAGCGAGCAGGATGGAGCCTACAGGACAATGGGCTGAGAACCACTGGATGAGACTCTCAGAAAGTTTCTGGTAGGCAGCTACAGCAAAAATGGCTGTGGGTTTATTCCTGTTACTTTCTATTACATGCTACAGTCTAGACAGTTCAGAGACTGAGAGCAAGGGAAAATACAGCCAAGCTTTATTATGAAGAATATAGTAACTGTATCAATACTTCCAAAATACTCTACAGTCAAGTATTTGTCCATAGGGCTGCAAGAGGACCACATTTTGTTGCTTAACTTCCACCTTTATTAGAAGTAGTTGAGAAGTATACATAAACTGTATGTAGTAGTTACTTCTGAGGGTAGAGAGGTAGTTTTACTTGATTTCTGTAACAGATTCTAAGTCAAATATGTCTTTTCTAAGTGTGAAAAGCAGTAAGAAAAACTTGAGTCCCTCATAAACATCATTAAAATTCCTTCTCTCTTTGAAGATTTAGAAAATACAGATGTTTCAAATTTCCAAGTGAAAATACAAAGGCCTATTTTTAACAAGTGTTCCTATAACTAAATTTGCAATTAAATGACATTAGTATGTTCTAGTAGAATGATGGTACAGAACTTTGTACATAAGATAAAACTTACTTTTTTGATTCTTCATTTTTTTGTTTTGATGCCACTTCCTTCTCAGGATTATTTCCTAAATAGAATAAGTTAACAATCTTTGATTAGAGATGAATCAAAGAGTGGTCACCAAAATATCAATGGTATGCCCAGAATGACAGATCTGGACTATTTTTGGTTTTCTTTATTTTAAAAAGGAAAAAAAAGACGAGTACACTGTAACCTGAGTCCTTCCATCTGAAGTCTGTATAGAGCTTTGAGAGTAAAGATAAGTAGATACATCATAGGCCCCCAGATAATCTAAAAACTCAAGGCTGTGTAGATTCTCCCTGGAACCTCAGTTTCTAAATGAAGAGCTTCTAAAGCAGAGTTACCAGTCTCCCATCCATAACAACTCATCACCTCTTCCCCAGGAGGTGGGTCAGCATCAGACAATGTGCAGCAAAACATGAGCCAACCACTACCCTCCTTCCACTGTTACACTGGGGAAGTTACAAGGGGAAGTTACACTGGACATTTCTACTTGCGTATTTCCAGCAGTTCAACCTCCAACAGTAGCACAGTTTGCTCTGGTGAGATATTTGAATTCAGGTCTAAACTGTAGTCTTTCCTTCCACGGTTCATAATCTCCGTTTAATGATTTAATGCCACCAGTGTAACCACCACCCCCATGTCTGGCTTACTGCCCCATTCTATCAAGTTGGCATCCTAAGTGAGCTCTCAGATCTGTCTGAATCACTCTGCCCTGGCTGTGTTTGAATAAGTTAATGCTTCGAAGTCTTAGCTTCCTCCTCCACAAAATCGAGGTAGAAACTACGGTTGCCTCTGTAGAGTGCTTACGAGGACAGAATGACACAATGTGGATGAAGGAAGCCCGCTATGGAGCACTCAACAATTGGTAAAATTTAATAACTATTAACACCGACCCAGCTCAGGCCCCTGCAATATTGGACCCGAACCCCAGTGGCCTCCCTCCTACCTGGTACCCCTGGGTCCAGCATTGCTACTCTTCAGTTCACCCCACACATCCAGATAAGCTTTCTCTAAGAGGCAAGTCAGCCCCTCCTCTGCCCAAAAACCTTTCAGCAGCTTCCCAGCACATAGGGGATGAAGCCCTGCTCCCCGAGGCTGGCAGTGCCCACCCCGACATCGCCCTGCCTGCCTCAGTCCACTCACTCTCCCAACCCCCAGCACCTCCCTCCACGCTCCAGAACCTTGGAATTTTTCAGTTCCAAGTGTACTTGCTAAAAGAACCCCCTCTGCCCCAATAAGCAATCCAAAGAATACGGGGCTGCTGCTGTGTCTTCCCTGACTGCCCACCTCTTTCAGGAGGGTGGGAGTCAGGCCTGGCCCATAGGAGACTTGTTACTTCACCCCGACATCAGATCCTCTCCCCATCCTCAGTAGAAATGACATAAAAGCTAGGGTTACAAACAGTAAACATGCATCTGTATAGTGGGGTGTTTTTTTTTTTTTTAGCAAATAAAAGAATGGCTCGTCAATGAGCCTAAGAAGACTGCTTACCAGGTGCTGGCGGCTGGGGTTGTTTGCTCTTCAGGGTGTTACTTGGCGGCCTGGGGACAGGACGAGGGGCGCTGGCTGCCTGCGGGGGCTTCTGCTTCAGGGTCTGTACTGGTTTCTGGATGGAGACGAGCTTCTGTGCTTGTGAAGGAACACGCTGCGAGGAATTTGTGGGACACAGGACGCGCTGAGCCTGGCCGCTGTTCGCAGACACCAGATTCTGAGAGGGACACTGCTGAGCCACTGGAACGCGTTTTGGGCCATCACTCAGTGGAACTGCAGTCTAGATTGGGGAGGAAAAAGGAACGTTATGGTCTTCATGAAGGAAAGCTGAGTATCTTGAGAGTATTCCAAAAGGTCTATCTTCCAGTACCGCAATATAATGACTGTCACTGGTAACAGATGGACAGGGAAACTGACTGGAATCAGCACTTGCAGAGGATTCAGTTAGTATACGGCTGAATTACCTGAATGACTCCTCCTACCCGCTCCCCAACACCCTACCCCTAAAAGTCATGTTCCCATTAAAAAAATGTTCATTAACTATACTTTTATCTAAAAAGGGAGGCATTAAACACTTCCTAAGAATTCTCAGTGACTTGGGAATTATTCTTTAGCAAGAAGCTACAATTCAGAAACTTTATACCAAAACCCCAATTCCATTGAGATTTCTTCAACAATACTTGTATTTTTTCAGTCTTTTCTCTAAACATATCAAATAGTCAATAGTGATTATCTTTGCATGAAGTTTTGCATTTGCCACATGTTCCACAAAAAGCTAATTATATATATATAATTTTTAAATAATGATGAGCACAGTTTTAATAGTCTCAAAAGCTAATTACTATTGATTTACTAGTGTTTCAGTTTCCAAGTACTCACAAAACGGATCTGAGGCAAAAGAGGAAACAAACACAGGCTCTTCAAAAAGTTAAGAGCAAAATAAAAGTTACAGTGAGAAAAGCAACAGAGCCTTGTTGAATGCTGAGAAAAGCAACGAGTTCCCACCCAGGGACGCAGTGGAGGAACCATAGTCATATCTCAAAGGAAAGGTGAGAACAACTCTAGACTCAAACTCAACTTCCTTTGGGTTTTATAAAAGGGATCTGAGATTCCAGATTACTCAATTTACCTTAGGCCCTGAGATGCAGTTTTCTTTACATCTGTCCATGATGCCTGAAAAGAAAAAAGAACCCCCTTTAATTTGTAAAAATTCATTGGCTTCAAAGTGTCACACTGGATCAGGGTTAAAAATTCTGATGAAAAAGCCTCAGCATCACACAGAATTTTACATGGTTTGTTGTCCAGTGAAGGCTGATAAGGGAGCAGCATTTTCTCCTGTGATAGAGCACAAGCATGGGGCTTAGACCAGGTTCAGGTGTGGGGCCTTTCTCTCCCCTCACACACTGCATCCCATCCTCTCCCCTCCCTGACACTCCAACCCCACTCCTCAACTGCATTGCCCCTCTCTCCCATCATCTCTCTAATGAATCCCTTCCACCAGTCTATAGGCTGGCTTCCTTAAGTGATGCCTTAAAAAAAAAAAGTCCTCTTTACCCTTACATTGACTCAAACTATGACCACATCTCTGGCCTCCCCTTTCAGCAGCAGAACTGGGCAACAGTTGTCTCTATCACTTCCCTCATTGGGCTGCAGGCTCCCTCCCACAGGGTTTTCATCCCCACCAGACTCTAGGCCGACCTCACTAGTTGCCAGACCCAAAGGTCAATTCTCAGCCTCCCTCTCAGGAGCATTCCTGGCATTCCAGGGGGTCCTGCACTCTATTCCTGCACGGACCTGTCTCCTGCCTTACTAGCTGTCCCAACGCAAACACCTTTGCCGATGAGCCTCACCTGTGCCACCAATCTCAGTGTCTAGGGTAACCGTGGAAGGGATTCCCCACTCTCTGTCTACATCTTCCTAGGGCCCCAGAGCTCTAAACATCTCTATTAGGAGAATGTGAATAGGTGCCTTCTGCCCTCTCCTCTCCTGCCAGGCTCTCTATCATCTGCTGAGGATGCCCCAGGAAAGCCTGCCAGGCATCTCAACCCAACACACCAAATGAAACCTCTTCTTCCCAGGCTTTCAATACCATCCTCAGGCTGAAGACCCCCAAATTTCCATCTTGAGTCCAAAGCTCTCCTCTGAACTCCTACCACCTGGTAATCTGAATGGCATCTCAATCTTAACCTGTCCCCAACTGGCGTCCAGCTTCCTCCCAACCCGCATTCCCCTTAACCTACTCTCTCCATCCTGCCAGTTGCTCAAGTCTAAAGTCTTATAATCTTTTACATGGTTCTCCCTCAAACCCTGTATCTAAGCCATCAGCAAATGCTACAGGCTTTATTTGGAAAATCACTGCTCACAACCTTTCCTACTCCCACATGGTCAAACCACAATTTTCTCTCCCTTCAATTATTTGTAAAAAGCTCCCAGTGGTCACTCTGCTTCCACCTTTGCCCCATTATGGTCCATTTGCAACACTGTACCCAGTGATCCCTCTAACAAGTCAGATATATGGATCCTTGCGCCAGAGAAACCTTTATCCATTTCTCTTGCTCCCTAAATTCTAGAATCCAATCAGAAAGCACTCTTCAGACCCCAACTTTCACATCCACTTTATAAGCAAACAAACAACTACACCTGCAAGAGGAGACCAGACTAAAGAATCTGGAGTCCTTATATCAAACAGCCATTTGGAAATAGACAAGAAAAGGAAATACATTCTCATATCATGTGATCGGTAACTTCACCTATGCTGTGGTGCCTTCTTCACTCTCCCTGACAGTTACAAGCAGCTGACTCATAAGATCACATGGCTCTACAGACACTGGTTCTACAGAAGCTACCAATGTTCATTCACTCCAGGTAACACTTTTCCTTCTCAGGAAGAATAATGGAACAGAATGGACTAAGTCTCTGATTCAGAATTCTGCAGAGAGCCACAGGAAGACAGTGTCTCAGGTGATTCTGGACTCCAGCCAAGTTCGAGTGTCTCATGTCCAGACGACCTGCATAAGATCCCTGCACCTCAAACTGGAGATCCTACTTGTCTACATAGGAAAGCAGATTTAATAGCACTGTGGATGGAGACTTTTCCTTCCTTCATCAAACCTGCAAATTATCTGCACATATGAAAGAGTGGAGAGGAAATGAGTATGCTGCTGAAAAACGTTTAATTCAAACAACAAGGAAGGTTAAGGATGATAAGAAAACAGTGAAAGTCAAGGATGGTAGACACATTTACATCAGAAGGACAACTGTTAGAAATGCAGACTTTGGAGCCCAACTCTAGACCTAACAAATTAAGATCCCGCATTTCAAAGACATCCCCAGATGACCAGTATACCCCGGGCATACACTAGTTCTCAATGAAACATCAGAATCACCTGCAGAGCTTGATAAAAATACAAACACCTGAGTCCTACACCCAAGCATTTCTGATCCCTTGCCTGCATGGGTCGAGTCTAACTCTGTGCAACCCTATGGACTGTAGCCCACCAGACTTCTCTGTCTATGGGATTCTCCAGGCAAGAATACTGGAGTGGGTTGCCATGCCCTCCTCCAGGGATCGAACCTGAGTCGCTTCCAATTCCTGAGGGTTCTTTACCACTAGCGCCACCTGGGAAGCCCCTCTGATCCCTTGCTGCTAAGTCACTTCAGTTGTGTCCGACTCTGTGCGACCCCAAGGACCGCAGCCTACCAGGCTCCTCCGTCCATGGGATTTTCCAGGCAAGAGTACTGGAATGGGGTGCCATTGCCTTCTCCGTCTGATCCCTTAGGTGGGTTCATATTTTTAACTAGAACGCTCAAGTAATCCCGATAAAGGTAGTCCGGGGTCTACGGTTTGAGAAGCACTGGCTTCCAGGTTTATTTATTCACCCACTCATCCATCCTGCCCGGACAAGGGCCTTTCCTGGCTAGTCTATTCAAACTAGCCCACTTCCTAGTACAACCTTATCGGAAGTTATCTTGCTAGTTTATCGTCTGTCTCCGCACCCCCCACCCCTAGAACGTAAATTCCAAGACGGCAAAAAAACATTCTGCATTCTTTCTTACCCAGGTGCTCACTTAACATGAGAATCCCATTAGAAAGCAACCCCCCCACCCCCACCCCAACAGCCCCATTCACACTGCAGGTGTTCAATAAACACCAGGCGGCACGTTATAGGGCAAATCGGCATCCGAGCACAGAAGGGAGGGTGCAGGGAAAGCGCGGGGGGCGAGGGAGGGGGCGCAGGGAGGAACGGGGCGGGAGCGGGGGGGAAGGAAGCTCCCTGCGCCCCGACCTCCCCTCGTTGACCCAGCAGTCCCCAAGACCGCTTCCCTCCCACCAACCTGCAAAGGCCACCATGCATCCGCCTGCTTGCCCGCCTGCCTGCCTGCCAGCCAGCCTCACAGAGATGCCCCAGGTCTACGCACCTGTGGACTCCCACCTCCGATGCAAGGAAACCAAGTCCTCCCGAGAGCTCAGCCGTTAAGATTCAAAGATTTCATTTTAAATAGGAGTTAAACCCTCTATTCCGAAGGCTGATTGGTCGGGGCTAGAGAGGCGCTGCCTTTTCATTGGTTCAAAGCTAACTCTGGCTTGTGTCCCAGGCAGGCGGAGAAGGCGCGCAGGCGCACTTGCTCTGTAAGGCCCCGGAAGTGGTGGAGCCAACGGCCCGGCACGCCCGTGGCCGTTCTAGCGCCCGCGGTGTTCTCTGGATCTGATATTTGTCCGTAAAGCACCAGTTCCTTGGCGTCAGGGTTGTCGCAGAGTAGATAAAGTTGAAGGAGGTGAGCGAGTCTTTCTATCGTGCCCGTAAGTAAGATGGCGAGAAGGGCAGGCGCAAGTTGAGGGGTGCGGATCGATAGCGCAGCGCTCGGCGCGACGCCCTTTGCGCGTGCTCAGTGAACGTGCGCACGGAGCGATTGATCGGGCAGGATTGGCGCCTCCATTTTTCTAAGAGAGAGCGGGAGACCGAGAGAGCGGGACCAGCGGGTATGGAGAGCCAGGGTTGCGTGGAGAGTGGCTGGTGCGGTCGGCTGGGACCTTTAGGGGACCATCGTGAGGACCAGGGCGGGGCGGGAAGGGTCATTAGTGAGCGGGGTGGCGTGCGCCCTGAGTTGCTGGGCTTGGCCTGCACTGTCCCTCCTTTTCCATAATGGCCTTGCTCACACTCTCCCTTCCATCCTTCGTTGGCCTCTAGGTCGGGGTCATAGCGGAGCGTTCGGTGAGGGGGCGTCTGTGTTCTCGCCTTGGTCCTTCTTCCAGCTCCAGGTACAACTTGTCCTGCACTGGGCTCTTCCTGCCCTCGGGCTGTAGCCCCTTCATCTGCCAATTTGGGGATGGTAATTACCTACTTACTAGCCCAGCGAGCCAAAGTTCTATGGGAGTTAAGCGGGGTTCGTCCTCTCATTTCTTATTTAATCTCTTGGTACGCCGGGTGATGCGCCTAACATAAGTGAAGAGACAGGATGACAAAGCCACATTTCCCTTGCAGTGTTCACTGATTTCTTTGAGCGGCTTCATCATCTCTGTTGTGCCCTAGTGTTTACACAGCATGGATTTATGTGTATCTGCTCAGCCCCCATCAGTACAGCACAGTAAGAGGACAGGCTCTGGGTTAGGATCCAGGCTCTGCTATTTACATACAACCTGTTGAATCCTGGGTGAGTTAACCTTTCTGGGCCTCCAGTTGCCCACCTCTAAAATGGGATTAAATGAAGGTTGAATGAGGTATGCATATTTGTTGCTTACACCATGTGTATTACGTACTGTGGCTTAGTCACGTCGGACTCTTGTGACCCCATGGACTATAGCCTGCCAGGCTCCTCTGTCCATGGGATTTCCCAGGCAAGCATACTGGAGTGGGTTGCCATTTCCTCCTCCAGAGGATCTTCCTGACTCAGGGATTCAACCTGGCAGGCGGGTTCCTTACCAGTGTTGCCACCTGGTTATATGCTATACAGAATGTCTAAGGAATTTTAGCTAGCTTTATTAATATCATTAAGGGTTTAAGGAATAGTACAAGCAGTGGTTAGTAACAACACAGTCTCTAGAGTCAAACCTACATTCCAATCCTGATTCCTCCCAGTTCTGAGACCTTGGGCAGGTTATATCCCCTCCTCACCTGTAAACAAGATTATTGGATCTCTTTTGCAGGATGTAGTTGAGGTTTGAGATGAAACATGGTCAGCACCCAATAAATGTTAACTGTTCTTATGATCAGTAGCCTCAGTAATTCTCCAGAGGGCATTGTGTAGTTAAAAACATTGTTCCCCACTGCTTTACTACAATCTCCCACTTTCAGAATTACCCCTGTGTAGTGCAGCAGTACCAGGAGGTACTGGTGTTAATAGACCGCTGACCAACCTTATTATTCTTATCTCTCCTGTGGTCTTTCAGTTTTCTTCTCTGCCACAGCCACCTGTCTGCCAATGACTTATTCTTTATTGTTGTTTCCCATCTCCAGTGTCTACAGACCTACACATATGTACAAACGTAGATTTTTATAATCAAATTATCTAATCATGTTCACCAGTTGGAGTTCTTTTTTTTTCCCCCATAAACTCAAAAACCAACCATTATTTACAATTTTCTCTTTTGCTTTCTTGAGACTGAGAATTTGTAAATCAAAGTGCACAGTCCTTCCAATTTTTCCATTTTTTTTAAGTAGTTGTTTTCACCATATCCTGTTCACAAATATTTTATTAAGCAATGCTCTCCAAAGCATTCAACTTGACTTAGTTTTCATTGCATGATAGCTTTTTTGCCCTAATGTTTTGATTTACTGTCTAATTAAATTTTGTAACATAACAAGCTCCATTGTCTTAAAAAGTGTTTTTAAAAAAAAAAAAAAGTGTTTTAAGAATAACCATAACTGACCTTAATAAATGTAACAGCTTAGGCTGGTGGAAACAGTAGTGTCTGGGCATCCACAATAGCAGCTTTCTGACCTATTGCAACATTACCAGTGTTTTATTAGCAGAAGAAATGGAAGATTCTGGGGATTGCAGTGAAGAATTAAAGTCGAGGGTGGCTAATTTGGCAAGGAAGCAATGATGAAGAGAGGTCTAGCTGTAAATGTTGGCTGACACGTTTTGAGCTGTTTGTGTGCCACTGTGCACAAAAGAATCTACATGTACCATCATGTTTAACCTTCACTGACTTTTGAGAGCTGAGGCCCCTGATCTCAGAGAAACATAGTTGCCAACCAAAGAGAATGCTGGTAGAGCTGAGATTTAAACCCTGAAAAGTCTGACCAGATTCCTGTGTTGCTTCTGTGGTTTACTCCTGCTTTTGCCCTTCATTATCACCTGTTTTCTCTTGTTCCAGCTGGCAGAAAAATTCTCTTCCTCTTCTCCAAGATGTACAGAACCAAAGTGGGCTTGAAGGACCGCCAGCAGCTCTACAAGCTGATCATCAGCCAGCTGCTCTATGACGGCTATATCAGCATTGCCAATGGCCTCATCAATGAAATCAAGCCTCAGTCTGTGTGCGCGCCCTCGGAGCAGCTCCTGCATCTCATCAAACTTGGTAACTTGTGAATGCCAACTCTTCATTGAGCCCATGACAGTTTCAGATGTTTTTCAAGATGATTGCCCTTTCATTTTAGTGCTAGTATGTATCAAGTACAGTGCTAGATATTGGAGGAGTAAACAAAGTCCAGATTGTGAAGGTTTTGAGCTGATTCTGTCTAGCCTCTGGATCTTTATATGAATTATCTGGTGCTTTCTGCTGTTCTACTTATTATTGCTTCAAATCTCAACTCAAATGTCATCTCAGAGTCTTCCTCATCTCTTCTAAAATAACTTGAACATCTTCCCCATATGTCCCCATTTGCTCTGAAATAACAGTCCTATTTCCCTCATTATAGAATCACTGTCTGAAATTTTCTTTATTGTTTAGAGTTGTTGTTTCCCTCACAATCCTTACCATCCACCGAAAGACTGAAAGTTTAATAAAAACCTTGAACCTTGTCTTGTTCAACAGTGTATCCTGGTGCATGCCTGTGTCATAGGAAGCAATAAGAATTACCATACATATTTAAAAAAAAAAAAAAATTACTATACATGTTTATACCCTTTGACTTGGCAATGTAAATTGTGATTAGCCTGGGGAAATAGAATGATTTCCACTGAAATGCCCAACAATATGGAATTGGTTATAAAGGTTCTCGTATCCATAAAATTGGGTCCAACAGTGTGATGTGGATGAACATTTATTACACTGACCAGGTGTTTGTTCTGTATGGTTAAATGACCGAGTAAGTCACACCATGTTATATGGTGTGGTTTTATTTTTGTTTTAAGAAATGAAACAACCGTGTGCGTGGAGAAAGGCTCAGAAGAATTCATATCACCATGTTAACAGTAATTATCTCTGGGTGATATATCATACAAAGTTATGTTTATTTTTTGGTTCATCTGCATTTCTGATTTTTTCTATACTAGTCAACACTGTACAATGTCAAGTTATTTTTCAATTCAAAATGCAAATTCTTGATTGACTTTATTCACAGCTTAACACTTTTTTCAAAGGTGTTTCACTAGTGCTACTACTCACACTATGTCTGACTTAATGAGCTTCAAAGCTGCTAATGACAGCTCTTGACATGCAAAATATTAAAATTCAGAACGGGAAAAAGTGGGTGATTTAACTGCAGAAGTGCTTTTTTTCAGCTTGTGTAGTTGTGGTTAAAGTAGAACATTTCAGAGGCAAGTATCTGGGGAGAGGACTTCACCTAGTGGAGCCTAACTTCCCACAACCCATATTGCCTTACAGTCTTGTCACTGTGTGTGCTCCCAGCTCAAAATACGTAATTCTGTACAGTATTAAGTGTCATGTGGCTACAAGAACTAATACCTTGACATTGGCAAATAGCATTCCCAGTTTGGATCAAGAACTCTGCCTTGTCCTTTTAAAATAATGTTTTTCCATGCCTTTCATTTTTACTGCTTCCAGGAATGGAAAATGATGACACTGCAGTTCAGTATGCAATTGGTCGGTCAGACACAGTTGCCCCTGGCACAGGAATTGACCTGGAGTTTGATGCAGATGTCCAGACTATGTCCCCAGAAGCGTCAGAGTACGAAACCTGCTACGTCACATCCCACAAAGGACCCTGTCGCGTAGCTACCTATAGTAGAGATGGGCAGCTAATAGCTACTGGATCTGCTGATGCGTCCATAAAAATCCTGGACACGGAAAGAATGCTGGCCAAAAGCGCCATGCCGATTGAGGTGAAGATCCCAGTCACATCTTACCATTTATCTTCTGTTGTCCCTTCTTAGAGGAATGAGGGTGAGTCCACTTAGAGTTTCTCTTCTTTCCTTGTTGGCCTAGGTCATGATGAACGAGACTGCACAGCAGAACATGGAAAACCACCCAGTGATTCGAACTCTTTACGACCACGTGGATGAAGTCACGTGTCTCGCCTTCCACCCAACAGAACAGATTCTCGCCTCTGGTTCAAGGGATTATACTCTTAAATTATTTGATTATTCCAAACCGTCTGCAAAAAGAGCCTTCAAATACATCCAGGTGAGGAATGTCTGGAAAGGAGCTTCTGTTTTTCTTCTTAAATACAGTGAGCTGATGTGTGACTCTTCTCTTTCTCAAAGTTGTCTCCGTGGTCATCCTATAAACAAGGAGGCTGCATTGCCTGCCACAGATGGCACGGCTCTCGGGCTGTCAGGCGCCAACTTCCTCTGGCCACTCAGGGCAGCTGGTGGGCAGAGATACGGTTCAGAATTCACATCACTCTTTAAAGGTTGCAGGTTCTTGCTTAAAGACAAAACATAACCAACTTCTCTACAGTGTAACTTATGGGAATTACAAAATTATTTAGTTGGGACACTCAGGTATTTGCCGAAAAAGCAACATTTGGTTGCCTTATTTTGCAAACGCAGTTCAGACCTTCTGGTGTTTTAATAGTGACTTCCACCTCCATATTTGGAGCCCTGGGACAAAGAAGCTATTCTTTTGGGGGGCGATCTTAGTTCTCTGACCAGGGATCAAATCTGTGCCCCTGCAGTGGAAGCACAGAGTCTTAACCACTGGACTGCTAAGGAAGTCCTAAGGAGCTATTCTTAAAGTACAGTTTTTTTATCTTTATTCACTAATTGTATATGAAGGTATCATGTGTGTGTGTTAGTCTCTCAGTCATGTCCATTTCTTTGCAACCCCATGGATTATAAATATAACCCATCAGGGTCCTCTGTCCATGGAATCTCTAGGGCAAGAGTGCTGGAGCAGGTTGCCATTCCCTTCTTTGGGAGATCTTCCCGACCCAGGGATTGAACATGGGTCTCCCGCATTGCAGGCAGATTCTTTATGGTCTGAGTCACCAGGGAAGCCCCACAAATGTATCATAGAGTGATGATATTCCATTCTGAGTTCACCCATTGTTTATTTGAAAATAATGAAGCTCACTTCTGTGTTCTTTGGAATAGTCTCACCAGTAAATAGTTTTGGAAATCTTTGTTTAAATGATTCTCTCATTAAGTTCTTTGTTCTTCTCATGCCTGTGTAATATCTGGTCATTGTTTTATGGTTTCTGTGCATTGGCCAGATATTCTCCATAGTTCCTCTAGGCTTAATAGTGGTTCCCCTGCTCTCTCCCGACAGGAGGCTGAAATGTTACGCTCCATCTCCTTTCATCCTTCCGGAGACTTTATACTTGTGGGGACTCAGCATCCGACACTTCGACTTTATGACATCAACACATTTCAGTGCTTTGTCTCTTGCAACCCTCAAGATCAGCACACCGATGCCATATGTTCAGTGAATTACAATCCTAGTGCTAATATGTATGTGACTGGTAGCAAGGATGGCTGCATCAAATTATGGGATGGCGTCTCAAATCGATGCATCACAACGTTTGAGAAAGCACATGATGGCGCAGAAGTTTGTTCTGCCATCTTTTCGAAAAATTCTAAATATATTCTGTCAAGTGGAAAAGACTCCGTAGCTAAACTTTGGGAAATATCAACAGGACGAACGCTAGTCAGATACACAGGTATGTGAGAGGTTGATATCAATTCACATTTCTGAGGTGTTTTATTTTCCAGAACTCTTGAAACAGATCCACACAGTAAATCCCCATGTGAATCAAACAAGAGGCAGAGCTGGAAGTAGAAGCCACAGTTTCTTAACTTGGCTCATCTCAGTATGTTAACAGCTAAAATTAGATCTGATTCTACGCAAGTAACACTTGAGAGTTTGGAGGTTCATTTGTATACCCATGGCCTGCCTGTTGCCCACAAAAACATGAACATAGTGCAGAGAAAACCCTCAGTGAGTGAGAGGGAAGATCTTGGCTTGTACCTGAAGAGAGGAGGCCCCCGCAAAGAGACCCCAAGTGTTCTGGACCTGTATAAATACTCAATGATGTTAGTCTGATTCTCTGATTAATTCACATTGGTCTCTGGTTGTAACAGTTGTGCCAGAGCTCTTTTTACGAGATCCATTTAAATGGATCCTATCCCTGGCAGTCAGTGTTAAGGTCTAATTATTTGATAGTAAGTGTTAAAATATTGTGTTTCATTCTTTTGATCCTCATAGCAGCAAAGGCTGTTTGGTAGAAAACCAGCTAGTTTCCTCTGTTGTGAGCTGTTTGCGTAGACACTGAAATTACTGTGACCAGAACTTAAAGCTCATAAGAAAACAACACTATTGTAAGGGATCTCCTGGGTTGTTAGTAAGTGAAGATTGGAGAGTTAGTGACCTGGGAACCGCTAGGGTGCAGCATAACCTACCTTAGGATTATCTCATAGTGACCAAAGTCAGCTTCCTCTCTGGCTTCCACTGTAGCTGGTGCAGCATGGAGGAGTCATTTTTGTTTTAGGAATGTTTGGAACATTTTTGTGGTTATATGTGATTGATTGGTTTGTTTTGCTAGAGAATTGGGATTTGGTTTTTAAATGAGAGTATACTGAATTTATATGCAAATTCCCTTTTTTCCTAATTCACAGTTTAAGACTCCTTCATGTCAGAACTTTTGGATCTGTTTTTCCAGTTTTAATGTTTAGTTAAAATTCAAAGGGCTCTTGAAATAATGAAAGAGAAGGGAAAACTATCAAGTAAATATGAGACATTTTGATGTTAAAAGTTAACTTAAAACACTGTAAACAAAATTAAAATGCTGGACTTGGGAGGAAATATCCATAGCATATGTAATACACATGTCAGATATTGGTCAGTGAACCCAAGAAAAGATGACCAACTTCACCAAAAACCTAAGAAACAAAAATGGAAGTATCCTTTTCTTGCTCATCATATTTTAGGAATTTAAAAGATTGGTATTACCTAGTATCAATAAACATCTCAGGAAATCACATATTGTTAGGAATATTGATTGGGAAAATATTTCTGAAGGGCAACTTGGTGTCATAGATCAAATTTTTAAATATACATATATTTTTGATGTGCTATACTCACTGTTAGAAATTTAAGAAGAGTCTCGGGAAGCATGCACACACACTCATAGTAATGTTTGTTGAACACTGAGCCTGCCAAGTGGACTGGACATCATACCTCCTTTTAATCCCCACAGCATCCTGAGGACGAGTGCTCTGATTATCACAGGACAGATGAGGCCCGGGGATGTTAAGTCATTCGTTCAGGGTCACATCCAGAATAAGTACTGAGTCCAGATCCAACACCACAGTGTGTATTTTTCCCCATTGAACTATATTGCCCTGTTTGTAGGTCTCCACCACATACAGTATGCTGTGACTTGGATAAATTACAAATGAGTGTACAATGCACAGAGATATTTGGAAAAGTTGCTCATCAAAATGTTAACCCTAGGTATAAGGTTATCAGATAGATTTTTTTTTTAATAGTTTATGTAATACTTTAAACATAAAATACAATTTTTTATTCATGGTCATTAAAAAGCATAAAACTTCCTTCTGGAGAGTGGCTGCTCATACAACCCAGTGCTTCTAGTGCTGGGAATTTTATCCCAATGAAATATCTCCAGCAAGGATGTTTATCACAGCATGCCAATTGGATACAAACTACATGCGTGGCAAGAAAAGGATCATTAAGTAATGGTGCTTCCAAACAGTGGGCTACTTTGCAGCTAGGAAAAAAGCATGGAGAAGTGTGCCCAACATGAAATTAGATAATGTGGCACTACTTGTATATTCTTTTTCTTTTTAAGGTGTTTTTATGCCTGAAAATCATCAGAATATTAACAGAGTTGTATTAGGAGGTGGGCCCAAAAGCGATGTTCTTTTTTCATATATGTATATTTTTTAAGAGTTTCCAGAATTGCACAATAAATGTGTATTACTTCAACGATTAATGCTGTGGTTATATCAGTACAGCTAATAACAAAAGTAGAGCAGTCGGGTGTCTAAGATGTGAACTTGGAAAGCCGGCCCTGGCGCCCAGGCCCCTAACCTCTCGGTCTCTGTGCAGGCGCTGGCTTGAGCGGGCGGCAGGTGCACCGGACGCAGGCCGTCTTCAACCACACGGAGGACTACGTGCTGCTGCCGGACGAGAGGACCATCAGCCTCTGCTGCTGGGACTCGAGGACGGCCGAGCGCCGGAACCTGCTCTCGCTGGGCCACAACAACATCGTGCGCTGCATCGTGCACTCGCCCACCAACCCCGGCTTCATGACCTGCAGCGATGACTTCCGGGCGCGATTTTGGTACCGGAGGTCAACCACGGACTAGAGCTGCCTGCGCCCAGCAGGGTTCTTTCCAAGAGGACTCTGCCCTCTTCACCAACCCCCCTCCTGTGTCCGTCACCAGCCTCAGTAGTAAGTCATCGCTCCATCTCCAGCGGTTGTGCTGCCACCTCTACATCCTTCTGGGATTTGTATGAAAGAATCTTTTTTTACCTTGATGGAGAATCATGGTGGAAAAAGTTGGAAACACAGATCTGTGCGGTTGTTCTGCACTCACTGATTATTACAGTGTGATTTTCATCAGTTTTGTAAATACAGGACTTACTATTTCTCTAGACTCTTGATCATTTGATGGATAGGGTATTAAAGTGCTTTCTGGATCCCACGTGGATCTGTCATGAGGAACGTGCATCCGGATATTTTTGTCAGCTTCTGTGCCTGTTCTGCATCCTCCTTGTATATTTCCAAAACACATTTCGGCATATACATAGGCATATAGCTCTGAAAGTCAAAGAGTTTTATGCCTTATTAGGTTCATTTAAGAAAATCTATCAATTCTATCCTAAAATGACATCATTCTGATAATAAAGATCAGATCTGCAACTTTACTGTCAACACACGTTTCACTTCAGTAAAATGAGTGGCCGGCTTTTCCTGAAGATTCGTAGGAAGTGTGTGTCCCAGCACGCTTCCCTCATAGTCCTTTCACAACCTAAAACGCTTGTCTTCAGTAAGATGACCTTGTTACCCTTTGATGGGAAACATTGACAGTATAGTCGATCTAATCAAAATTAGGTGAACCGGCTACTGCTGTCAGGTGTTGCTCATCGTCAGGAATGATCTCTATCAATTGACTTTCTCCTCATGTGATTTTAAATCTTAGCTTTGAGTGCTCTTCAGCATGTACCATGACTGCTCATCTTGGATGCACCCAGCAGCGGTGTTCTCAGAATTTTTTTCCTTTTTTTTTTTTTTTTTGCAATTAACCAAATAATACAGGTTTTCTTATTCTTAGAATTTTTTATATAGTGACAATACTTCTCTGGATTCAATTCTAGCCTCATCAGAGAGCCCTGAGCTCCTGTTACAGATAGATGTTCTGGTTTATCATTATCCCCCAATACAGATACCTCATGATCTGAGTAGGAGTTGCTAGAAATACAATCCGGGATCATTTGATAAAGATACTAAATAGACTTAATTGTTTTATGTTATAGGAATTAATATTATAGTCTTCTGAAGTTTACTGTTTAAAGCTTCTGTTTTAGACATCATCTTTAAGGATCATTTAAACTCTTTGATCTATAAAACCATTTTCATGTTAAGTCACAGGTTTATAGTTCAGGTTTCCAAAGAGCTATATATTTGGGTCCGTAGTGAGTGTAAATTTTATTTTGTGTCCTGATTCTCCAATACTTGAGCTTGGCCACCTGTGGGTGCCGTTTTTATAAGACTGAAAGAAACCTGCTGAGTAGAATAAAGGATAACCAGTTCTACCCAAGAAATTACCAGCCAAAACTACCCACATTTTCCGACTTTCAGCCTTCGAAACGGTAAAGTCAAGGTCTAACTTTTCTGCTGCTTCTCTCTGAGATGCACTGGGATGAGCACACTACACTCGATACTGGTTCCGTTGGACCTTTTTAACCGTTCATGAATTGAAATGATAATGCCTACTTTTTTCCAGCTTTTGGAATAGTCTCAGCAATGTGTCTGTAGTTTCAGGACTTCTGTTTACAAGATCAAGATGCTTCCAAGTGTTTCCAAAATAACTTCTTTTTAAAATTTTTCTTTTAAAACTCACATTCATGTTTCGAACTAGTGTAAAGGGACTTGGTTTCCTCGCATCACTAATTATACCACAGAACACCCTGACATGACACCCTAACATTCAGTCAAGATCAGAACTTAAAACTTCAATGTTATTTTTTTTAAAGATATGTGATTTCTAAAATAAACTTTTTGTATATAATGATCATTTAAAGCTAGTTCATTTTTGGGGTGGAGTTCTCTTGCATGTTTCTGTTACAACATAAGGTCTTGAACAGCCATTGTGAGCTTGGATGGATACTTCCCTCGGCTTCTTTAGTGTTTTGTTCTGGAAACCAGATTTAGTCACCTGTAGATGTGTATCTTTGCTCTTCTATGAATTTAAAATTTTGAGTATAATCCGTTTTTTTAGATCATTCAGAGAAATCTACCTTTTGTCTTAAGCTTTGGTTTCCCTTGCATGCATGCCTGCATTCTCAGTTGCTCAGTCATGCCCAACTCTTGGGGACCCCATGGACTGTAGTCCACCAGACTCTGTCCATGGGATTTTCCAGGCAAGAAGACTGGCGTGGGTTGCCATTTCCTTCTCCAGGGGATCTTCCCGACCCAGGGATCAAACCCCAGTCTCCTGCATTGGCAGGCAGATTCCTTATCACTGAACCACCCAAAAGAAGAGATTGTTGGGGGGAATCCCAAGTCTCAGCTCTTTTAAGAGAAATCAATTCTCTTCCAGGCAATAGTGTCCTTTTCTGTGATTGAAGAGCTTATCAAAATCATCCCCAACGTGCACTTCCATCAGTGAAGCTCCTTTTTTAAAAACACATCATGATGTAAACAGAATTGGGGGAGGGGGAAGACACTGACTTCTGGGGGAAACTTCTGCTTTGGAAAGAAACAGCGGGCCAGGACCCTCTGAGAACCATGTACAAACCAGAACAGATTTCGTGTTTAATCACTAAGTAGATAGCTGAGCTAGCAAGAGAGTGCGGGAGCTCCTGAGGCAGACCCCACCACACAGCCCGCATCCAGAGCACTAACAGTGACGGCTGCTGGTAACACCACGGACATTGGCAGTCCCTTGTAGTCTAGACTCCTTGAGCTCTTGAGTCTTCACAAGGTAGGAACTTTGATCAAAGACCCAGGAAGAAAACCCAGAACCCAAAAGGTGCTTACCCCCACGAGCTAAAAGGTGATGTTGACAAAATCCCCACCTCAGAGAAAGAGGAATCCTACCTACAGCACTGGCTCAGGTTTGGGCCTGAGGAAGAGGGTCTGTGGTGTTGGCACGGGGGAAGGCTGTTGAGAGTCCCCCGTCCACAAGCTGTTGGCTCCTTGAGCAAGGTTAGAACAAGTCACACCGCTTAGTGGTTTAGAGAAACCTCTGTGTGGTTTCAAGCTGAGAATTTAAAGCAGCTCCAGCTGGTAGTGGAGTGTCAGGCTAGCACCTCTCCACAGCTGGGTTCCCCAGACTCCTGGATCTAATGCCTGTTCTGAGGTGGAGCTGATGTAATAATAATAAAGTGTACAATAAATGTAATGTGCTTGAATCATCCTGAAACTGTACCCCCTCACCCCAGTTCACGGAAAAATTGTCTTCCTTGAAACCCATCCCTGATGCCAAAAAGGTTGGGGATTGCTGCTCTTCAGAAGAGCACATCTTAGCCCCAGGCCTCAATAACTTCTCCCAGAGAAGCTCTAAGAATCATTTTCCGGGGCTTCCCTGGTGTCTCAGTGGTAAGGAATCCGCCTGCCAATGCAGGAGACTCAGGTTCAATCCCTGGTCCAGGGAGATCCCACGTGCCGCGGGGCAACTAAGCCCATGTGCCACAACTACTGAAGCCCAAGTGCCTAGAGCCCGTGTTCCCCACCCAGAGAAACCACTGTGATGAGAAGACTGCAAACCTCAACTGGAGAGCGGCTCCCACTCACAACTAGAGCAAGCCCATGCACAGCGACGAAAACCCAGTGCAACCAAAAGTATAAGTAAAAGAATCTTTTTAAAAAGATAATCATGTGTTCTCAAGTGTAAGAAACAGCCACGGTGATGAGAATCAGCAGAAATGAGTCAGACAGTGGAATTAGCAGGTGCACGATAGGTAAGTATTGTGTAGAATACCTCCGAAAAACTAAAACAATAAAATGGGGTCAAGGATCAAGAGACTTTAAAAGTAACTGAGTAGATTTGAACCACCACAACAAAATAACTTTAGAAAAACTTTCAGCATTTCTGTAGCTTTTGTACCTCTTGTCTTTGCCCTGTACCTTTGTCGTTCTTTTCCCTTTAGTGGGTGTTGTCATCTATGAAGACTCTTTCCCATTTTCTGGCCAATTGTCTCTTCCCTTCCTGGTTGCTCCCCTATAATGACTACTGGCTCGTGGCATCATTTTCTGCATTCAGCCTTGCCCTCCAGCTTTACACACCTTTCTCCACCTGTAGTGTTTCCTCTGTGTTCTTTTTTTCAAGTCTTGCTCTGATTCCTTTCTCCTCTCAACCTTGGGATCAAAATTCAGGCTAGTAAGCTGAGCTATCACTAATTATAATACCTGCAGTATCTCAATCTTCCCCATATTACCCCTATACTCGGGTTTTTAGATGAATTTGTTGGCAATTTATGAAATCCTACTTTGACCAAAGGAGCTCTTTTGATTTCTTCTTGAGGTTACTATCTGCCAGATAACAGGTGATTTTAAAGCAGCACAGGGGATTCCCTGGCAGTCCAGTGGTTAAGATTTCAACTCCCAATGCAGGGGGTTTGGGTTGGATCCCTGGTCAGGGAGCTAGGATCCCACAGAAACAATATTGTAACAAAACCAATAAAGACTTTTAAAGCAGCACAGTCTGAAATGTCCTGCCAGAACTTTAATGCTGTGGACATTCTGAGTCTGGTGTTCGTCTGGTCTTTAATAAGTCAGGTATTGAAGTGACACTCATAAATCTGGATGGCTGAAAGTCCACACAAAAACAGTATAAAAGCGTATGAAAAAGAGCTAAGTACACAAAACAATATGCCTTCCTGCACATTTATTAGGAGTTATGAAAATGATCAGACTCCCTAAGTTCTGAAAAGAAACTCAACTCAAAATTCTGTTCTCGGGGACTTTGCTGGTGGTGCAGTGGCTAAGACTTCACGCTGTCAATGCAGGGGGCCTGGGTTTGATCCCTGGTCAGGAAACTAGATCCCACATGCCACAACGAAAGATCTGGCATGCCGCGATGAAGATCAAAGGTCCTGTGTGCCTCAACTAAGACCCGGCACATCCAAATAAATAATAAAAATAAACAAAATAAAATACTCTTCTTAGCAGCACATTACGTAAGAGGAGGGAGGATTACCTTATTAGAAGCTCTCTCACTTGGTTCTCTTAATTCTAGCTGTTTCAACCTTTGGTCTGTGGGATATTGTGAAAACAACCCAGTTTCCTAGAATAATCAACTCTCGCAATGTTGAGTTAAAATGTAAATATGAATGGACCGCAGCCAAATGTCTACAGCAAATGTCTACAGCTTTTCCATTCAGAAAAATCATAGCTGATCAAACAGGAGTCTGAGAAGTCAAGCCCCTCATTCACAAAATACCACACTGAATATCTATGCAGGGGTGAGTATTTAATTTTAGGGTCAAATCCTATTAGTTTTGTTTTTCGTTCAGACTGTTTTTCCTTGAAAAAGATATGCAAATGACAGCATTCTATCTGTATAGGGACCTTCAGGGTCATCCCTTCAGTACTGGGAAGAACTGCTGTCTGGAATTCACCAAGATGATGGGAACCATCCAAACTTAAATTGGCGTGAAATCTGTCTGTTGTCTCTTCCAGGAGACTTGGGTTCAGAGTCTATATCTGTTCATCACTTGAGCAACTTTGTCCAGCCTTTCTACTTTTTTCCAAATAGACTCAGCAGTCAACAATACAATAGAAAACAGAGGTTGCCAGTGTGGAGAGGAGAAAAAGAAGTGACTACTGATAGGTATCGTCTTTCTGATTGGGGTGATGAAAAAGTTCTGAAATTAAATAGTGGTGATGGTTGCACAACTCTGATTATACTAAAAAAAACACTGAATCATACTTCTGTGGTATGTCAGAGTGAAGTAGTGAAAATGTCAGTCGCTTCAGTCAAGTCTGACCCCTTGCGATTCCATAGACTGTAGCCCATTAGGCTCCTCCATCCATGGAATTCTTCAGGCAAGAATACCAGAGTGGGTTGCCATTCCCTTCTCCGAGGGGTCCATGTGAATTATATGTTAATAAAGCTGTTACTTTTTAAAATTCAATATCAGCAGTACAGTACAATGAGTCCCCATGGATCCATCACTCAGACTTCCCAAGTTTCAGCTCATGCCCAGTATTGTTCTAATTACCTCTATCTACTTTCCCCTTGAATTATTTTGAATTCTCAAATTTTGTCTGTAAATATTTCAGTGTATATCTCTGAGAGATAAGGGCTTTTAAAAATGCAATCATAACATCATTCCATCTCTATACATAAGAAGCATCAGAGTTTGGTTTCATAGATTCCCTCTCTGAAAACACGAACCTCAGCCTTAGCTAGACAGTGCTTGCCTCTTCCTTATAAGGTGCTCCATGACCCAAGGTCACTGACACAGAGGAGCTGGTAAAGCCAGAAGAAAGCAGGAGCAAATTGGTACACCTGAGAGAAATATCCAGATTCATATTTAAAATCATCTGCTATTTTGTAGCGGCCTTTGCCTCACAAATATCACCTGCAGTAGTACTAATGATTTGTCTCATCTGTAAAGATAAACAGGATAAACAGGGTATGTACCTGTAAAAGATAAACAGGTACCATCTGTTAGTCCAGGCTCTACACTGACCTGCCCCTGCTTCTCATACCTTGCCTTCCATGTGAAGCCTTTCCTAGATTATTCCCTCTTCTCCTATCTCTGTCCTCCGCTCTATGGATCTCCACCTTGAGCTTGTTGCTCAGTCATTTTGTGATGGTTCTGTGTGATCTTTGTTCTTTCCCTCTTATTTGCTCTCATCTATAACATGTCAACCATTTGGCCAGGGAAGTTCCAACAAAGGTAACAATTTAGAATATAGATTGTCTCCCACTGGAAATCAGCTCTTTCCACTCATAAATCCTTCCTGGTGCTCAGACAGGACAACCAGCAGACAAGACAGTAAGTGCTGTAATCACAGGATGGGAAGAGAGAGAGAGCTCATTGGAGAACCTGAGCATGGCTGGAAGGATGGACACCAGTTTGTTTACATGAAACAAAAATGCCAACATGCCTAGCAAGCCTTTTGCGCCTCTGTAGGTCCTCTCTGGATATTTAGTCTGAATTTAAGGAAAGTGGAAAGAATCTGCCTGCAATGCGGGAGCCACAGGAAACTCAGGTTCGATTCCTGGATGAGGAAGATCCCCTGGAGAAGGAAATGGCAACCCTTTCCAGTATTCTTGCCTGGGACATCCATGAACAGAGAAGCCTGGTGGGCTACAGCTCAAAGGATTGCAAAGAATTGGACGTGACTGAGCAACTAAGCACGCATGCACACAAGGAAAGTGGAACAATTTAGCAAGTTGTACTGAATTGCATGATGAACTAGCATTGTGGCTTCAAGTTCAGATGGTGGGCGGGTGAGATTTGCGAGATAATGTACTTGTATTGACAAGTGCTCAGCATAGCCCTGCTGCAGAGACCACACCCAAAGACCAGGGGGTGGGCAATGGGGGTCGGAGCAGGAGGACGTGTGTGCCTGACCCAGAAAGATGTGGGAGGAGGTCTCCTGGGTACCGCTCCCCCATCCCCGGACTCATTTTCTCTGGCTGTTGCAGGGCAAATCTTAAGGGGCAAGAAGGAAGAAACACTGACTGCTATCAGAAATGTGTCCTGGCGGCCTGTAATCAGAGAAATAAGTTTGGTCTGTCCAGTGGGAGTTGTTCCACGACGTTCAAGGAATGAGACTGCCGTGCATTCATACACTCAGCTTTTCAAAGTAGGAACTTCACCCTATAAAGGAGAAGACTATTTTTTTCCCCTTTTGTGGTTTCTCAGAGCAAATGTGTGACAGTCTCTACTCATAGACGTAGAGGCATTGAGGAGTGAGGGTGGCCTTGATTTCTCATCTCCCCTCCTTCACCTCTTTTCTTCTCCTCCTTTCCATAAAGTCTGCCTTCTGGGAGAACCATTCTGACAATTTCCTGTGCTGTCAGATAGCTCCATAGAATTCAGTTTCTGAGAACCAGCCAGAGGCATGCAGTGACATTGCGTAACCGCTTCTGAAGTCAGAGATATCAGCCGCCGGGCTCAGAGGAGCTGGTTCACAGGAGCAACATGAAAGGAGCAGGCATCCTGGACAGAGTGCCCAAGGTGAGTGGCTGGGCGGTCTGCAGGGGCAGAAGATGGAGCAGTCTGTTTGGGTTAAGGACAGCAGCTGATTTCAGTGCTGAGTTTCGGATGAAGTAAAAAATGTAACAGTAACCTGTAAGCTCTAGAGGGGAAAGTTTCATGGCAGTTTAAGTGCAGAAAATATATGTCCTGTAAAGCTCCTTACCAGTCTGACTCAGAGTTGGATGCAAATTATTTTCTAGCAAAACTCAGTGTACATGATTGATAACACAACCCATCTCTTTGTGCCCATTCATCTTCTAACACATTTCTGAGCGAGACACAGGTCTCTGCTCTGGCCCTGAGCCTTCAGCAGGCTTTCCTATGCTGTTTTCATACCTTCTGTACTGATTATGCCTGAGCAGAGCTCAAGTCTGTGGCAAGGATCAAAAAGGTTTTGCTATTATAAAGTTGAAATGGCTGCTTAAAAAAAAAAAAAAAACTGCTCAGACACAGGGAAAGTGAAGGTCAGGGTTATTTTGCTACATCTTCTTAAAATTTTAAGTAGAACAGGAAAAAGAAATGAAGCAATTATGAAATGGGGAGCTTGTTTATATGATTAAATATGTGATATTTATTATTAAAATAATAATCATAGGTGTCACTAGTGAAAGTTACAGCTGAATAGCCTATGACAGCCTCTGTTATATATCTTAGCTACCCTAGAATTTTGTGCTCAACTATTTTCTTTGAAAAAGTTTTAAAGCACTGGGAAAACAGAAAAAAAAAAATTCAGTAAACTTATGCATTATCCTTTACCTAGATGCACTGATTCCAGGCACTTTATCACATTTGTGTGCATCTATTTGTATATATTTAGATGCAGGCTACATTCACATTTTCCAGAAATCAAAAATTATCCTTCCTACCTTTTTTGGCTATTAGTATGTCTTTGTGTATGTGAGTGTTTTGTTTTTCTAATCCCAGACTCATTCCAGGATCACACATTTTGTTTGTTAGGTCTCTGTCAACCGTCATCTAGAACAATCCACTACTTTTTATTTCTTTCCTAATGTTGGCATTTTCTATGAATATCCAGTTTTTTTTATGATTTAGACTTCTTTTTATTTATGGGCCGCTAAATCTGCCCAGTTTCTACAGAACTTTACAGCATGTGATTAGCATATATATATATATGCATGTAACATATATCTGATAGTCTCAGCATCCCCATAAAATTCTATTATTGAAAAAAAAATTCTATTATTGATATTATACAGATAGTAACAGCTGACCTTTACTGACTGTCCATCTGCCAGGCCTGGTGCTGAGTTTTCTGCTTGCTTTTTCTTATTATATCCTCTCACCATCTCCATGAGATAGGTGTGTTACTTTTATCCTCATTTTACGGATGAGGAAAGTAGACCAGATAAGGACAGATGACCTTGAAACAACTTGACAAGGTCATTCGCTAGTAAGTAGAATGCCAGGAACCAACCAGGTAGACTGACCCAAGCCCCAGCTCTTAACCACCTCACTACAACCTGATCCTTAGGCAAGAGGTCCACACTGTTTTCATAAAGAGCCAGATAGTGTTTTATGCTCTGTGGGCCACCTCTGATCTCCAGTGCAAATTCTTGTTTGTTTTTACAACCCTTTAAAAATATGAAATCATTCTTAACTCTTGGACTGGTCATGCAGATTTGGTCCAAAGGCCCTAGTTTGCCGACCCAAGTCTTAGATGAATGACATGTGAACTGGTTCAAATGTCCCCACCCGGTAAGGGCAGTCGCAGGGCAAGAACCCAAGTCTTCCACTCCCAGTCCTAAGGCAGCCTCACCTCACAGTTTCCCCAGCATTCCTACAAAACCACCAATTCACAAATAAAATAATATGCTTTTAAAAAATGGCTTTACAAGAGTGGGAGCAGTAACTGAATATCTGTGGGGCTTCTTGTCTTTCACAGTGAAAATTATGTATTAGAATGCTGTCTGTTTTAGCACTGTTGATCTACCTCAGTATTTTTAATGCCTACATTGTTGTTTAGGTGCTTCTGATTAGATGGTAACACAATACTTGAGGGGTCGTGCCATGGGAGTGGTCCCCCACATTGGGGCATCTGACTTTATTTTTTTTTTAGGGGGGGCATCTGACTTTAAAGCAGCCCCGCTTTTCACTCGGGTCACCCCAACACCTCTCATGCCCCGATGTCTGCCTGTGCACGTCGGGAGGCGAACGGAGCCTGCCCTCTCGGGCTGTCCCCGGTGTTGCTGCCTAACAGCCAACCTGGACTTCCTCGTCAATAGAGTTTCACCTGTGTGAGCAGACTCTGTGTAATTGTCTGACTTTTATAAAGTTTCCCCAAACTCTCTTATTAAATGAAGAGAAAAACTGAAAAATAAACGTGATAAAATTAGAGCTAGGAAACACTGACCTCAAACAGTGTGACTGCAACAAAAATAGAGACCATGATGCGTTGCCAAGTTGGTAAACCCAGCCTCTCAGTGGACTGTAGCTGACTGGCTCCACGTCCAACTCATTCAAAAGCTAGAAAATTAGGTCTAAAAGACAAGATGAATAAGTGGTTTTATTAAATGTAAGTCTTTGCTTTGGACTTTTGGTCATTTCATAAGTGCCTTATTTGTGAAAATAGAGTCTGCGCCTACTTTTGTGATTCAGTCCCATTGGTTGCAAATTGTGTTTACTTCTGAGTGTGTGTGTGTGTGCGTGCGTGCGTGCACACGTCCCCACACTTAGAAGTGATACTGAAAATAGCATCTTTGTCTTCCTGGAGTGAATGTCCAGAAATTGAAAGAGGAATCATGGGTCAGATAAGCATGATGGTTATTTTCCATCACTTTCTGAGAATCTCGACTATTTGAAAACCTACTTTCTGTAGTATTTTCTCTACAGTCTAGACGTTCTCTCTTATGAGTAGAGCTATAGGCTGTTTGCTCACTTGGTTTTCTGAAGGGAGTTTTCAGACAAGTGTCTTCATTGTGTTACTGAAGGGTGGATGGTCCAGAGAACTGATTGAAATCATATTTATGTTTTAAGAACTTTTAAATGTCCTGAAATGTTGTCAGCATTTCAGATTTCAGCTTTGGTTGAAAAGCAAATGGTCCTGCTCCATCACACCTCTGAGTGGAATGGTTCCAGATTCAGTCAAGGAGGGTCTATAGTGAAGACTTTGAATTGTTTTTTAAAAAAAACCACCAACATTCCCAGGGTTGGTTTAAACCCTGATAGACTAGGGTGGCGTCAGAGTGTCCACCAGTTGTTGAGACTCTCCTACTCTGGTGCTTCTGGGCAAGAATGCTCACTGAGGCTTTGTTTGTGAGCGGGGAGCAATTTTAGGCTCTCCTTGTACCTTTAGAAGCTCTGAAGTCGTCATGAGACACTTGAAACCCAGTATTTGTTGAAGAAGAACAACTGGGATCACATGCAGAGAGCTTGCCATGGCCCACAAGGCCTTACCTGATCCACTCCCACCAGCTCCCCCACTGGAGCTGAATTCCTCCCTCACCGAATTCCTTCCCCTTCTCCCCTGCCATTCCTGGCCTGGCATGCTCCTCTCTTCCTGTGGCTGGACCACTGGGTACTCCTCTCAAGCATCTCGCCAGCCAGAGGCCTCTCTGCACCACGCCATCTAAACCGCCTCCCTTTATACACCCATTGCATCATCTCACCATGCATCTCAGCCTCTCTTATCAAGATGGGAAATTGTTTGTTTCCCGCTCTGGAAAGTCAACTCCATCAGGGATAGATCTGGGCTTTCTCATTCAGCGCTGCAACTTTACGTATTTACTTATAGATGTGCTGGATCTTCTTTGCTGCACAAGGACTTTCTCTAGTTGCAGAGCGTGGCGGGGGTACTCTAGTTGTGGAGGGCAGGTTTCTCATTATGGTGTCTTCTCTTGTTGCAGAGCATGGGCTCTAGGTGCACGGGCTGCAGTAGTTGTGGCTCCTGGGCTCTAGGCTCAATAGTTGTGGTGCATGGGCTACGTTGTCCATGGCATGTGGGATCTTCCCAATCAGGGGCGGAACCTGTGTTTCCTGCATTGGCAGGTAGATTCTTTACCACTGAGCCATCAGGGAAACCCTCAGTGCTGCATCTTTAGTGCCTACACACAGTAGGTATTCAAGAAACACTTAGGTGTATGTGTGTGTGTGAATGAATGGGAGGTTAACAGGCGTGCAGAGCCCTTGCAACACAGCCTTGAGGACAGGAACAGTACTTCCCGCTTATCAGATGTCTGGGAACAGAGGTCATCCCTGACTCTCAGCTTTCCTAACCCCTCCCTGGCCCCAACCTGACCCACCTCTCAACCTAGACACTTGAGAATCACCTGCTCCTTCTCCCGTGATCAGATATTGCTTTAGCTCTGAGCCTTTGCAACCGAAGTCATAGCCATAAGGACTGGTGGCCTCCCTCTGACCTTATCCAGCAGCTTGACCCCTTCACCTGCCTCCCAAGGCAGGACAGGCCAACACAGCACCCAGTGGAAAACACAACTCATGGTTCACTGTCATCCTTTCACCCAACACATAGTTATCAAGCTCTGGGGATCAGGGTGATCAACACCCTGCTCCCGTGGAGTCAGAAGGTCAGTAAGTCAGTAAAGGGACACAATGATTTCAGATGCTGCTAACTGCCCTAAAGAAAACCAAACAGGGTGACCTGGCAGAGGTGATAGACAAAAAGGGCCTCTCTGGAAACTGGAATGATGGGGAAAGTATTCCCGGCAGAGGGAACAGCAAATGCAAGGGCAGGAATGAACTCAGCAGAGCAGAGTGTCGGTGAAAAAGCCAGTGATGTTAAAGAAGAGTCACAAGGGGAGAAAGTGTCAGAAGTGACATTTGAGGGGTCAGCAGTGTCCTGTGCACACTGGGTCTCGTCGACACTGTAAGAACTTGGACTAAGAACTTGAACTGCAGTATAAAGCAGTAGCCTGTTTAAAGCAGAAGGTGACATGGACTGTCTTACCTTTTAAAAGATCACTCAGGCTGCTGGGTGCCCACGGCAGTCAGTAGGAGAGTGCAGAAGCAGGAGGTGAGTCAGGAGACTGAGCAGGGCTTCCTTTCCATCTTGGATGGTACCCTGCTGTTCCCGATGCACATGGAGAAGCATCATTCGCTCTGCTTTTTGAAAAAAATAAGATGTTTGGTGTTTGAAAGTCACCAGGAGATGTGAACAGAATGAAGAGTGAATAAAGGTATAAATAGCTTTTAGTGAACTGCATGTGCTAAATAATTTTCTAAGGAACTGATTTTTTATTTAATTTTTTAATTGGAGGATAATTGCTTTACAGTGCTGTGTTGGTTTCTGCCATAGAACAATGTGAATCAGCTTTAAGTAGACATATATCCCATGTATCCCCTTCCTCTTAAACCACCCTCCCAGCCCCCTCGATTTTTTTTTTTTTTTTTTGGCTGCACTGAGTGGCCTGAGAGATAAGTACCCAGAATTGGGATTGAACCCTTGCCCCCCTGTAGTGGAAGCTCAGAATCTTAACCACTGGACCACCAGGAAAGTCCCAAGAAACTGATGTTTATTTTTCACCAACTTTATTTCCATTTTCTGTTGAAAATCCTTTCCTTCAAAAAAAAAAAAAAAAAAGAAAATCCTTTCCTTCATTCCACAAACATTAAGCCAGATGCTGCTCTAAATGCCACAGAGAAAAAAGGTTTAGTCTCCTTTCTCAATACTTAATAAATCATCATTAGCATTAAAAATCCAGTACAGAATATTATTCTTTCCCCTGTTTGATAACCTTTAATTCCCTTAACAGGGTATTTACTAAAGAGCTCACTTTGCTGGGGGCAGGGGGGGCGGTGGTGGTGGAGTAGGGGAGGAAGCAAAACACAACACAACACCATCGCACTTACCCCTAAAGTTAAAAACATCTGCTAGGAGACTTTTCAAAGGAAAGTGGCCTGCATGATAATGGAATGGGGAAGTGGCTGTAGAAACATGTGTGGTCATCTTGGAACCGTGATGACTCAGGGAGGAAATGACAAGAGGGGAAATAACTTCAAAGGAGGAAGGTGGGAGGCTAGTAACAACAAAAAAAAATGCCCCTACAAGTGATACTCGAAGACTTCAACATGAGTTGCAAAAAGGGGAAGTCATCTGTTAGGAACCACTTCCAAATGCAGTGCTCATGAGCCATGTGTTTAGCAGAATGGGAGAGGGCTCTTGCGTGCCCACGGCCAGGACAGAGTTAGGACCCAGAATGCAGCAGAGGGGCGGCTCCTCGCAAGAAGGGTTTGCCGGTTCCTAAGGCACCTCAAGGAAGTGTTCATCCTGGGCAAGTCCAGGAGACCCATCTACCCATTCAGAGTGGTTTGCCATGACTTTATAAATTAGTGAAATGTTCTTTTTCTTTAAACCATTGCTTCTCATGACTTCTCTGGTGGTCCAGTGGTTAAGACTCTGGGCTGCCAGGGCAGGGGTCATGGGTTTGATTCCTGGTCAGGGAACTAACCTTTGCGTCCCAAGAGCAACAGCAGTTTTGTTTGTCACACATTTGTTACAGCAGCCTATCATTTGGGGGTTGCAGTTGGGGAGAACTGGGGTAAGAAAGCAGTAGGATGCTTCTCTCTTGGAGATATTTGACATCTGGTTAACAAAAGCTGAAAGGTGCTTGGTGGTCCAGTGGCTAAGACTCCAAGCTCCCAGGGCAGCAGACCCTGGTTCAATCCTTGGTCAGGGAACTAGATTCTGCACACCACAATTAAGACCTGTTGTAGCCAGATAAATAATATATTTTAAAAAAAGAATGTTCACTTGGGTTCAGAATTTAAACTCACAGGTTGAAAGAGCATGAGAATCAATTACTAACAGTGGAAACATCAAGTGGCTTTTATACTTTGGGAAACACCAAAATGTAGGGATCAGAAAATCAACAGGGACAGTTGCAGAGCACATTGTCTATAACCTTCCTTGTGGTGTCTCCTGTAAGACTAGCAATTGGTTTGTCTGTGGCTCATTACTGACAACAAAATGAATAAACCTGGTAACCTGGAAAAAAATCCTGCTAACAGAAGGGGAGAAGAACTTAAAGAACAGGTGGCTTGTTGCTTTCCTAACAGCCCTAAAAATGACCCTAGGCAATGGAGAATTCCGTGAACAAGTATGAACCTTCACTTATTTCTCTGCAATCTATTAAATAGCTTGGACCAGGTTTGAATTCTTCCTGATCAATCAAATGGAAAAACCACACCCTGCAGGGACTTTGACCTCGGTCACACGAGATTACTTTAGGTGTGGTCCATAGATGGGAGATTTGTTAATGTTAGCTATGTATTCTAATGTGCATTGGGAAAAAACCAAAGCTAGCTCATCAAATTTTTAATTTCATAGGTCATATTGCTTTGGGAGAGTGTTTTTTTTTTTTTAATTGGCTTAATTTAATATTGTTCTTTAAGTTAGAAAGTATACAAACAGCACACAGATATGACAGGAAGCATGCAGTTAATAGTCACCCTTCCTGGTGGCTCAGACGGTAAAGCGTCTTCCAGTAATATGGGAGACCCAGGTTCGATCCCTGGGCCAGGAAGATTCCCCTGGAGTAGAAAATGGCAACCCACTCCAGTACCCCTGCCTGGAAAATCCCATGGGTGGAGGAGCCCGGTAGGCTACAGTCCATGGGGTTGCAAAGAGTTGGACACAACTGGGTGACTTCACTTTCCTTTTTTCCTTTCCTATGCAGTTAATAGACACACAAAGTTTAAGAAGCACAGTCTTAGACAAAGCTTTCCCCCAATAGGGGTGGTGTAATTGCTTCAGACTGCTCAAAGGCCATGAAACACCTTCTTTGGTCTCCACACCATTCCTTCCCTTTACCTTTCAAAGCAAGAAAAAACGAAGGAAGGAAAAGATGAGATAGGAAAAGATCACACCTGTCACTTTCTTTAATTCCTCTGATGACTTTCACAAAATAGGAGATAAGAATAAGAGAAGAAACTATGCAAAATGTGGGGGGGTGGTTGGAGCTGGATGGGAACCCTACACTTTCAGATGAGGGTCCTGTCCTGAGATCCAGGAAGTTCTCAGCTACTTGCCTTCCTCCCTCCACAAGTTTCTCACAAGAGAAGGCTGAATCCCAACCACTTACCTTGGCCCACCTTTGCTCTCAACAACTCTTTTCCCCAAACCAAGTATCTTAAACAAAAATTCAGGGACTTGTCTAGCAAGGAAGGAACTTGGAGGTGGAAAGGGGCTTTGGGGAATGGATGAACAAATATCCTGCGTCTCTAGGGCACTACAGGCTACAAAAACAGTTTGGTACAACACCAACCTGTCTTGGGCCACATCCAAAAAGATCAATTACTTAGAAGACCTGGGAGATCTTCACTGTTTGATCGTTTCAACCCTGAGCTTAGACTAAGGGAACTTGTTCACCTTGCTCCCCCTAATACACATCAGACATACAGTTTGTGCTTGATAAGTGTCAAATCAGTGAAGCAGGGAAAGCATATTTTAGCAAAGTTCCCATGAATAGGGGAAGTATATTCAAACATCTGGGTCTGGTGAAGACCCAAATCTATTGGATAACCACACTATTCAGGCATCAGGGAAGAAAATGCCTCATTTCCACTCAGTGGCTTTGGAATTTTTTTCTGGCCACTGTCTCTTCCTCAAACTCTTATTAGTCGACAATGCCTTCTGTGTCTACGGAAGTCCCCGTGTGAGAGACTTTTACATCTGAACCATCAGGAAGAATTCAAAGCTGAAAAGATCAGAGTTCAACGTTCTGATGGAGAAATCAGTTAAGGTTGTGCCTGTTCACATAGTCAGGATCATTTTTAGAGATGTTGAGAAAACAAGGAAACCTTCTTTTATTTGTTTCTCTCTCTCTCTTTTTTTTTTTTTCTTTTAATATTTTTGATGCATTCTTAGCATGCTCTTTCTTTCTTTTTTTTTTATTTGGTTGCACTGGGTCTTTGTTGCTGCTCTCAGGTTTCTCTAGTTGAGGCGAGTGGGGGTTATTCTTTGTTGCAGTTCACGGGCTTCTCATTGCGATGCTTTCTCTTGTTGCAGAGTGTGGGCTCTAGGGCAAGTGAGCTTCAGTAGCTGTGGCTCTCAGGCCTTAGAGCATGGGCTCGGTAGTTGTGGCTCACAGGCTTAGTTGCTCTGTGACATGTAGGATCTTCCTAGACCAAGGATCAAACCCATGTCCCCTGCATTGGCAGATGGATTATTTACCACTGAGCCACCAGGAAAGTCCTGTTTCTCTTAATCTGGAAAAGGGTATTTCAATATCTCAGTTAAATAACTTCAGATGACTTTCTCTGCATTCTGGAGCCTTTCTGTCCAGAACTTTTCAATTTTTTCCTCAAAGTGGAGTAGTGGAAACCAGTTATTTTCCTAGCCCATCCAAGCAAATTAATATTAAGCACAAGAAAGACAGCAGTTTTCCCTCAGCATCTCTCATTTAACTACTTTGCAAAGTTAAAAAAAAAAACTCCAAAAGAAACTACCCTTCTTTATACTGTGGGGATGATGCAAGAAATCACTTAGCTCTCACTTCATTAAAAAAAAATCTAAATATTTCTAAAAATTTCTGAAAATGAAAAGCAGATCAATGCAGCCACGGTGTCTCAAGTTCTGCAGCACCCATGTTTAGGCATGACACATTCAAAGGAAATAATTTAATAGAGTTGCCAATCTCCAGGCAAGTTCTGGTTGCGAAATGTACCATCTTGCTATGTTAAGCGACTCTCGGTTCCCTGTAACTTGTGGAATTTTACTTTTCAATGTAATTGTGGCTACAGATAGCTACTGAAATTCATGAAAGGAAAGAAAAGTTAATATAACTTAAAGAAGAGAAAGAAGAGGAGGCCTGGTGGTCTCATAATACAATTCCATGCAAGTGGTTAAGCTAACACCTTCCCCAGTGTTAGAAGCATGCAATGCACAGCTGCAGTGTCCTCCGGCTGCTCATCCTTCATTTCTGGTCTTGGGAACAGCCCCCTCAAAGGAGGCCACCCATCTGGTCCAGGTGTTTGTGCCCAGGACTCCTGTCATTCTGCAGTTGACCAGAGCGGAGGGGGCGTGATGGGGACAAAGGCAGCCCGCCTCCCCTGTTTGCCTGGAGGCTCATTCCATGCCTCTCACACTTGCCTGGGCCAGCCCAGAAACTCCCTTAAAGCTTATTCCAGACTAAATTTCCGTAATTTTTTTTTCAAATTGTATTTGTTTATTTATGGCTGTGCTGGGTCTTTGTTGCTGCCCGGGGGCTTTCTCTAGTTGTGGCGAGCGCAGCTCCTTTCTAGTTGCCGTGTGCGGGCTCATTGCAGTGGCTTCTCTCGTTGCAGAGCATGGGCTCTAGGGCACGCAGGCTTCAGTAGTTGTGGCCCACAGGCTTAGTTGCCCCATAGCATGTGGAATCTTCCTGGACCAATGTTGGAACCTGTGTTCCCTGCATTGGCAGGTGGATTCTTCACCAACGGACCACCAGGGAAGTCCAAACTTCTGTGATTCTTAACACACCTGTAGTTAGACCCTGTTGCATTTATTTTTAATATTATTTATTGATTTTTTTGGCTGAATCGGGTCTTAGTTGCAGCGTGCAGGAGCTTTCATTTTGGCACACAGAGTCCTCTCTAGCTCTGGCACACCGGCTTAGTTGCCCAGTGACATGTGGGATCTTATTCCCCAACCAGGGATCGAACCCATATCTCCTGCATTGGAAGGCAGATTCTTAACCAGTGGACTAGCAGAGAAGTCCCTGACCCTGTTGCATCTAAGTGGTAGGTCTTTGTGGCCTTCCCTGGGGATCTTCACGCTGTAGTCCTACTCTCAAGGAGCTGGGGAGAAAAAAACACTGACAAAATCAGCTGATTCTCGACAATGGTCCAAACACTTCTCAGCTTTTCTTTCATGCTGTAAATGGTCCTCTGAATGGATGGACAATGAAAGTGCCATCAATGGTGTGAGTTATCCCAGAAGTTCATGAAGGGTCTCCTCAGGTGAGGGATGCTTTTATGTGACAAAATGCTTTTGGCTGAGATGAAGACTGACTTGGTCAAGGTTCCCATCTAGCAAATCTGGAAGTAGAACAGTGATCATGACAAGCAGGAGTGCAAGTTCACCAACACAGAAGTCATTTTCTTCCAACAGAACAGAACCCTCTTTACACTAGATTCTTGAGTTGAAAAATCAAAGCATGCACATGTGATTTTAAAAACTGAGACTGTACCAGTGAACATGGACTGAAAGTATGTTTTCCTTTAATCCCAGATCTCTAGGGTTTCCTGGTCTCCAGTTCCCCAACCCAGAGGGGTAGCCCCAATGACTTATGTCTTCTTCCAGAAAGATGCTGTCCTCATAGAAGCATACCATCTGCACAGTTTCTCATCTTGCATTTAAAAATATTAGCATTCAGGGATTCCCTGGTGCTTAAGTGGTTAGGACTCTGAACTTTTGCTGCCCAGGTCCAAGTTCAACCCTTGGTCGGGGAGCTAAGATCCCACCAGCTGCATGACACAGTCAAATAATAATACTCTGTTTTTGAGACTGTTCCACTTCAGCTCATATAAATTCTACCTCATTCTTTTTAATGACTGTATAGTATTCCATTATACAAATGTGTCATTATTTGTCCATTATTACATTGAAGCCATTGTCTGAATTCTTTTTTTTTTTGTCTTAATTCTTAATGCAGTATCTAATTCTGATGCTCTAACCATGCAATTTATCCAACTGTGTTAAAATGTTTTTTATCAGCTTGCCATCCCTCTCTCCTGAGGCACCCTTGGTCATTTCCTCATCCAGCGAAATGCACATGACATTGTGTGATGGACAGTGTGCTAACCACTATGACTTGAAGGCTAAAAGGAAAGACTCCAGGGTCAGATTTGCCTGTGTGCCAATCTTGGTTCTATTCCTTGCCTCTCTGAGCAGCTTTTAGCTACTCACTCACCCTCTCTGTGACTTAACTTTCACATCTCTTAAATGGGACGTTAGTAACAGTCCCTGCTTTATGGAATTGTGACTACCAAGTGAGATAATCAATACTGATTACTTATCCCAGTGCCTGGCACCGAGTTGAAAAGTTATGCGCAATCCATATGAATCAGGTATTGGCTAAATTAGTAAACAACAGCATGAACATGCCTCAATATACCTCCGGAAGATTAGAGAGGAATTTTTTTCTCTTTGCTTAATTACAGGAACTCAATATTAGCTGACATACAGTGTGTAAGAAGTCTGCATTGTTATATCGACATTGCAAAGTGGGGAGCCTCCCCAGAGAGTCTTTGCAGTGACTCCTTGAAAGCCTGTCTGCCCCTCCCTCATCTCTCCTGAGGTTACCTCACAGAATGTTGTCACTCATCAGCATCTCCCATGAAAAGATGTCATGTGGATACTGTGCTTCTTCCTCAGGGTTGTCCTTCTTCCTCTCTCTTTCTTCCCCTTTTGGAGAATGTGGGTGGGAAAGGAAAAATGGAGGTGGTAAGGGGATTTTTATTATGCTTTTGGAAATTTTCTTTCTCTCTCTCTCCTTAAAAAAAAAAAACAACAACATTATGCTTTAAAATATGATGGAAAATAAACAGTCACAAGCCAACAGATAGCACCATTCTCTCTGCTTTGATCATTCTAAGCCTATCTATGTATTTACATGATTTGAAATACTTCCAAATACATTGAAGGGGAGACCTTTGTCTGTAAAGATGATCAAAGAGCTTTCTCCATTCTGCATTTGCTCCTGATGTTCTAAGTCTGGACAGCAGCCTCATAAAGATGGATGAGAGAATACTGCACAGATCTCAAAGAAGTTCCTACATCTAGGGAAAACCTTCGTGAACCTCAGGGGTTCACATTTCCCATACACCACAGGATTTGAAATATTTACAGTATATGTGGTTTTAAAAATTGTGACTTCTGTATAACTGTTCTCTCTCATGGCCCTCAGAAGGGAAGTATGAACCATTCCATCACCTTCCCCTAAAACTAACTAAGAATTCTTGGAAGTAAGTCATGGAATCTGTGAGAAGGAAGCTAACATGCTAAACATGGACACTTTTCAAAGAAGGATTTTAGTAGAAGAAAAACACTCATCTTGTTAATGGGGTTCCATGACGTTGTACACAGCAGGAACCCAGCAACCACCTGCTACTCAGAGTTCCTTGCACATTTATGATCTCTCTCTCTCCTTGTTCATGGCATTTATTTATTTACTACTTCCTGCTGTGTGCTGATACCCTCATGGTATAATTACCTTCCCAAGGAAAAGATTATTTTCTAGCTACTTTAATGGAAACATCCCAGGATCCTTATTCTCCTATCCCCTGCCACTAACTCTGTAATTTCAGGTGTACAAGAGTCTGGGAGTGAGGGGAGACTTGTGAAGGATAAAGCAAGGAGGGAGCAGGATTGGGCTGTGATGCTGCTGATCGGACCCTTGTGGAGGGAGAGAGGGGAGCCAGCAGGGGAGGATAGAGAGAGCCTCAGACCAGGAGCAATTTGCCTATAGTCATGGATAACATAATGGGGTGGGTGGGAGGCTTCAGAACAGAATGTCCATTAGAGAACTCCTGCATTGGGCATGAATGCTCCAGCGACCCCTAGTTTTAATGCCCAGTTTGCAAAGGAAACCAGGGTGAGGCCTCTAAGACCCTAGCAGTGGGCTGGACTCAGCAGTAGAGTACGTCATTTGACCCCAATATTAATAGTTATCTTTTGAAATCTGTCTGAGCATGCCAAAGTCCCCACCACTCTCAAATGTCTGACACCTGGCCTTCCTCCCTGACATACACATACTTCTTGCCTGGTTCTTATGATCATTTGAGTTTGCCTCTCCTGCCTACGGCTTCCCAGGTGGCTCAGTGGTAAAGAATCTTCCTGCCAATGCAGGAGATGCAAGAGACCCAGGTTTGATCCCTGGGTTGGGAAGATCCCCTGGAGTAGGAAATGGAAACCCACTCCAATATTTTTACCTGGAAACTTCCATGGGCAGAGGAGCCTGGTGGGCTGCAAAGTCCATGAGGCCTCCAAGAGCCGGACATAACTGAGAGGCTGAGCACACACACGCACAGGGACTTTAGCAGAGTAGAACAGGAATTGACTTGGACTTTGGGAGGCTGTGCGGTGAATTGGCCATAGCAGGCTTCAGAGTCAGGGAGACTCACATTTGGATCCCTACTCTTCTGCCTGCTGCCTTGTGATCTTAAACTCTCCTAGACGCAGGCACCTTAAAGCCTTGAAATGTGGCAAAAACAATAGATGAGGCCCAGCTTGAACACTCTGAGTTTCTGCCACTTTGCTCTTTCAAGTGAACTGAAGAAAAGTGGAAAGGCAAGCAGGAAGGCAAGCTGGGTTCTCAGAGAGCCAGTGTGGGGCAGTCACCTAAGAGCTGTGCCCACCCTCCTGGTCTAGAGAGGATGTGACCACCCTGGCAGTGGGAATGATGCAGAAGCAAAAGTCGGTAGCTTCAGCAGGTGGCATTTCTACAGGCTCCTCTAACTGGCCTCTGCTTGGAACTGTAGCTGCTTCTGCCAGCTTTCACATCACTGCAGAAGACAAAGTATGGGACCACATCTCTCTCTGCATCTTACTTCCCCTGATCCACAGTGCAACTCTCTTTCTTTCTCAGCAGTTATAACCCTGCCCTTCTTTCAAGACTCACCTCAGGGTTGCACACAATCCCTCAGCAGCTCCTCCCAACTGTGCTCCTATAGCCAACCACCTCCATCCTCAGAGCCTCAGGCCTCTCCCACCTGGACTGGACCACCACTGGCTTTGATGAGCTTCTTTGGCTTCACATCAGCTCCATCTAATCCCCTTCCCATCCAGAAATTAGAAACATCAACCAATATGGGAGGAAGCCTCAGGTTTTTGTTTACTTCTCTCCAGACAACCTGGTCAGGGCTTCCATGATAGCTTAGCAGTAAAGAATCCACCTGCCAATGAAGGAGACGCAGGTTTGATCTCTGGGTTGGGAAGATCCCCCTGGAGAAGGAAATGGCAACCTGTTCCAGTATTCTTGCCTGGGAAATCCTATGGATGGAGGAGCCTGTTGGGCTACAGTCCATGAGGTTGGAAAAGCATCGAACACAACTTAGCAACTCAATAGCAACAACAAGACAGCCTGGACATCTTTCAGTTTCCCCGACTCACCATACACTTCACAAAAACACACAAACTCACTCCCTCCCTCACCCATTTCTCTTCCTCTGCCTGGATGATTTCTCCCCTTTTCTCAATCCGACTAATTTCTACTCACTCCCAGATTGCAACTTCCATGGCCAGTTTCTCAGGAAAACGTTCCCTAAGCCCTTATCCATCCCCACTTCCTAACTACACTCAGAATTCCTCATAACTTTCTGTATTTTTTTTGGCTGCCCTTAAGAGAAGTAGAAACCCTATGTTTATTTCTGTTGTGATTGGAGTGTGTCTCCTCTGCTAGGATACACACCGACATGAGATCAGGAACTGTTTTCTTCACCACTTTATCTCCCCAGAGCGCCAGGCATATAGTTGATGCTCAAACCTGATGTATGAATAAATGAAGATAGCTAATTACTCCCGTGGCTCATTGCCGGTTCAGTGTGGATTAGCACTTTGCCTCTGGCCATTGTGTGAACGTCTCCCCAGAGAGAGAAACTCTTATTCTTTGCCTCTGTTTCCCTAGTCTCCTTTCCCTTCTCCCAACTATTGTATGAAGATGGGCATTTGGGGGAAAGGTCCTTTTTGGAAATTGGCAAGGAAGGTTTCTTCTGTTGTACCTAGGACCTAACTGTCTTTGTGCCCAAAGAGAATAAAAATATAAATACATGCCTTCCTTCATCTCTTAAGTTTCTACACAAATGTTCCCAAATTAACACTACCCTGAAATCCCCTAACCTCACCTGATCTTGGAAGCTAAGCAGAGTTGGGCCTGATTAGTACTTGCATGAGAGACCACGGGCATACCGGGTGCTGTAGGTCTTTTGGGCTTCCCCAATGGCTCAGGGGGTAAAGAATCCTCCTGCAATGCGGGAGATGCAGGAGATGCAGGTACGATCCCTGAGTTGGGAAGATCCCCTGGAGGAGGAAATGGCAACCCACTCCAGTATTTTTGCCTGGGAAATCCCATGGACAAAGGAGCCAGGCAGGCTACAGTCCATGTGGTCTCAAAGAGGAGGACACCACTGAGCATTCACACACAAAGAATAACTTGGGGGTGGCCTCAATGATGATCATGGTTGTAATCAGAACGCTGTTGCCATAGCCCATCAGTCCCTTCGGTCTGTTGTCTGTAAAGCGTTCAGCGCAGTATCAGGGACATAAGAGCTCGATACCTGTTTGCTGAGGCTGCTATTTCTTTTTTTGTTTAATTAGATTAATTAATTTATTTTTATTTTCTGCTGCGCTGGGTCTTCGTTGCTTTTCTCTAGTTGAGGCAAGCAGGGGCTACTCTTTATCGCAGTTCGCTGGCTTCTCATTGCAGTGGCTTCTCTTGTTGCAGAGCACAAGCTCTAGGGCATGTGGGCTTCAGTAGTTGTGGCTCCTAGGCTCCAGAGCACAGGCTCAGTAGTTGCAGCACACGGGCTCAGTTGCATGTGGGATCTTCCTGGACAAGGGGTGGAAGCCATGTCTCCTTCACTGGCAGGCGGATTCCTCACCCTTCAGCCACCAGGGAAACCCAAGGCGGCTATTTCTCATTTCTCCCCACACTGCCAGCCTGTCCGTAAAAGTCTGGCTGGGTCCCAACTGGGTTCTTTCTTAACATGCCCAGAGGGCCCTCTAAGTCCCTTAACATGCCCTCTAAGTCCCGTGGATGCACGTGGAGGAGGAGCCCAGCCTTCCCGTGTGGTCAGGGACAGCCTCTACAGGAAGTGACTTGAGCTGCGATCTGAAGGATGAGGAGTCACTTGTGCAAATATATGGCTGAAGAGTGAGTGTTCAGGGCAGAAGGACTCACAAGGGCAAAGGTCCTGAGGTGGAAGTAATCTTAGTGCATCGGAGAAAGAAAACAAGGCAGCTGGGGAAAATTGACAGGAGAGAAGCACTAAAATTAACAGGAGGAAGTCACTCAAGCCGGGCAATCAGGCAGAGAGTTTAGGTTTTGTTCTAAAGGTGGTTCTAAGCAATTGGACATTTTTAAACAACAGACCAACAGTCTGATTTATATGTAAAAAATATCATTCTATACAAATCAAAACTACCATGAGATATCACATCACACCAGTCAGATTGGCCATCATTAAAAACTCTACAGAACAATAAATGCTTGCAAGGGTGTGGAGAAAAAGGGAAGCCTCCTACACTGTTGGTGGGAATTTATTAATAAATTAGTACAGCCAAAGGAGAACACTGTGGAGGTTCCTTAAAAAACTAAAAATAGAGCTACCATATGACCTTGCAATCCCTCGCCTGACATATAGCTGGAGAAAACCGTAATTCAAAAGGACACATGCACCTCAGTGTTCATTGCACCATTATTCACAATAGCCAAGACATGCATGCAACCTAAATGTCCATTGACAGAGGAATGGATAAAGAAGTTGTGGTACATATGTACAATGGAATTTACTCAACCATTAAAAGAGTGAAATACCATCATTTGCAGCAACATGGATGGACCTAGAGATTATCATACTAATTGAAGTAAACCAGACAGAGAAGGAGAAATATCATATAAAATGTCATTCTGATTGGTGTCTAGAGAATGAATTGGAAGGAGAAGGGTGCAATAATGGATATGAGGAGAAAACTTTGAATCCATGGGACCTCAGACAAGTCATCTAATCTCTCTGACCCTCAGTTTCCTTGTCTGTAAAATGGGAAGAAGAAAGCCTACCTCTGAGGCACCTGAGAATTAACTGATATGATAGCTTCAGTGTCCCCAACACAAAATAATTCCCCATTCAGTGTAGTCTACTGTTAGCTCCCTTTTCTGGGAGAGGAATTCTCCAAGATTTCTTACATGTATTTAATTCTTTTATAACATAAATATTGATAGTCTTTGTGCTCAAAACTTTGAGACATTATTTGACTGCAGGAGGTGTCTCTGGACCAGTTATAACAAAATACCATTCTGACGGGAATCCTGTTGTAGCAACATAGTTAGGGTTTTCCTTTGCTGTGACTGTACGCCCTTTAGGGTGTGGGCTGCCACTCTGAAGATTGCAGACTGTCCATGGAATGTAAACCATGTCTCCAGAGCAAGACTGTCGATGTCCATTTTGGACAGTTGTTGGTGCCTGATTAGGTGGGTGATCACACAAGGCAATTGTTCTCCAGACAAGTATCCCCTTTTGAAACAGGCAAGTCCACCAGCTAAGCCGCTGCCAATCTGGGTGCTTCCCAGCAACTGCCGTGTTGAAACAACTGCTCTGCCTAAACACACACGCTATCTTATTTCCAGACAAATGCAAGCACATTTCAGATGATGGGTTTTTTCTTCTCAGACTGCATTAGACGTATTTCATGTATTTAATTGGATGATAGATTGGAGACTGTGTTTTGCTTTCCTTTTTCTCCCCAGTGTGAACAAAGTCTCATTTTCAAAAAGGTAAAATCATAACTCTCATGCAAATATGAAATGAACTCACATCAAGGATTTTATTAAACTGATTAATTAATGAGGGAACCCGAAAAAGGTTAAAATCAGGTCAAGGGACATTTGAGGAGTTAGGTATTTGTAGGCAGTACAGTACCATTGCTGTCATTATAACAGGTGGGGTTTTTTTTTTTGTTGTTTGGGATTTTTTGAGAGCCATATAGCTTCCAGAAAGAGTCTGGGCCTGAGAATTAAGAGATTGTTTGTATTTTGATCCTGGCTGTGTAGACTAGTCACTCACCCTCTGTGTCTTTGTTTCACTGCACGTGAATAAATGAGCATAAATGGAGCCTCTGCTCTGAGCCTGGGTCCATTCAGTGCTGCGAGAGAATAGCAAATATAGCAAGACGTGATCCCCAAAGTCATGGAGCTTCCAAGGCCAGCCAGGAGAAAAGCAACAACCAGGAAAATAGCAATAGAATCGCTTTGACAGTTTGCAGCCAAGCTTTACGGAGCACTTAGGAAGTGCCAGGCGCTGTTCAGTGAGCTTTCTATACATACCAACCCATTTAATTAATAACTTTGTGAGGCAGAGGTGGCGCTAGTGGAAAGAATCTGCCTGCAGTGCAGGAGATTCAAGAGACGTGGGTTCAATCCCAGGGTCGGGAAGATCCCCTGGAGGAAGAAATGGCAACCCACTCCAATATTCTTGCCTGGAGAACCCCATGGTCAGAGGAGCCTGGAAGGCTACAGTCCAAAGGGTTGGAAAGAGTTGGACATGACTGAGTGACTGAGCACACCCACATGAGGTAGATAGTGCTATTATTCCCGTTTTACAGACAAGGACACTGAGGTCAAAGATAGTGGCTAATTTACTTAAGGGCACAGAGCTAGGAAGTCAGAGCAAAGATTTCAACCTAGTTCTGCGCTAGGCTGCCGTCTACCGTATCCCTCCGGTGGGTCATTTGTTCAGTCATTCAGTGGTGTCCAAGTCTTTGTGACCCATGTACTGTAGCATCATCTCCTGGATCTTGCTCAAACTCATGTTCATTGAATCAGTGATAGGTAAGACTACCTAGAAGTTCTGACATTTCACCTGAGACTTTTCCAACCTCCCCAAGAATGGCTAGAAATAACTTAGGCAAACAGCAGGGACGAGGGTCTCTGCGGGGGGAGGTGGGTGGGAGGGGAGGAAATGAGATAAAGGAGCAGCTGTGACTGTGTTCTAAGCGAGTGGTGTGGCAGTCTTGGTCCTTGGCAATAACAATGACTGTGAATTCTTTCTCTCCCATCTCCAGACCCTCTTGGCCAAGGCACTTTATGACAACCACCCTGACTGCGCTGATGAGCTGGCTTTCTGCAGAGGAGACATCCTGACCATTCTGGAACAAAATGTGCCAGAAAGCGAAGGCTGGTGGAAGTGTCTGCTCCACGGGAGGCAAGGCCTGGCCCCTGCCAACCGCCTCCAAATCCTAGTGGAGGCCCCCACAGACAGGCCTCGTCCCCCTTTCCTGAAAGGCCTGGACAATGCTCCCACCATCTCCCAGGAGACCTATGAGGTGCCCACCCTGCTCGACCCCACATCTCCTGTGTACGAGCAGATGAAGAGTTGGGTGGAGGGTCCCCCACCTCCCACAGTCCAAATCTACGAAGTCCCTGACCCACCAGCCTGTGCCAGAATCGTCTGTGAAAAGACCCTAAGCTTTCCAAGACAGGTAAGTACATTTCCAGACAGAAGAAATAGGTCAAAAGGTAGGCAGCACCCAGGGCCTGAATACCCTTGAATTGTGGCTATCCATCAGGAGAGCAAACGTACAGGATGGGAACCAGACAGTTGGGGTGATTGGGTTGTCATTAACACTCTGGGTACCCTGGTGGTTCCTGGCTTGCCAAGATACCCACACTTTGCAGGAAACTGAATGCTTAGTTGAGCAGAGTCTGAAAGAATGACAACATTCACAGTGGTCTCTTTTTACACTAGGAAGAAACATTAGTTAAATGGAGGGGTTGAATTTCCATGGGTCAAAGGCAAGAAATCATGCATCAGATTTAAAATATGTGTTCCTTTCAACCTAGAAAGAATTTCCAGAATTGTTGCAGAAATATACAAGAAGGCAGAAATATATCTAAATGAAGAAGTCATAGCCATTGCTGTATTATTTGTTATAGGGGAAAATTCCAGTTGCCTAAAGGAATATTCATGGAGAATTGGTGACATAAGTTTTGGCAGTACCCTACGACGAGCCACTGTGTGTGTGTATGTGTGTGTGTGTGCGTGTGTGTGTGTGTGCGTGTGTGTGCTGCAGTTATGGGGGGAAAAAATGAAATTAGTTCTATAAGGTATTTATAAGGGAAGGAGAAAGAGCCATTTAAATAAAAACCTAACAAACAAACCAAAAAACTTTAAAAAGTATACGTATATATGTGTGCATTGAAAAGAACACACACCAGCAGTGGTCACCCTTAGGAAGTGGAACTGGTTAAGGAGAAAGTGAAAGAAGTCATTAAACAGGGATCTATACTTTATTCGCTTCTGTGTCCCCTGCACCTTGGACGTGCCTAGCCTGGGGTGGGTACTTGATAAATATTTGATGAATAAAGAGACTAAGAGGTTGATTTGTGTGTTATATAGAACATGTATTACATCTGTAATTTTTAAAAAGTAACATTTTTTTTAAAAGCAGAGGAAAAGAAGCACTTTGTAAATGCAGAATGAAACATTTTTTTAAAGTAGGAGAGGAAGGGGCTTCCCTGGTGGTCAAGTGGTTAAGATTTCGCCTCTAGATGCAGAGAGTGCAGGTTCAATCCCTGATTGGGGAGCTAAGATCCTATATGCCTTGGGGCTAAAAACCCAAAACCCAAAATGTAAAATAGAAGCAATATTGTATCAAACTCAATAAAGACTTTAAAGATGGTCCACATCAAAAAAAGAAGAAGAAAGAAGCAGGAATTAACAAAAGAAAAAAAAAATTAATGCACTGTTTCCCTCCAAGCCCCAGCCTTCATGAGGTGTTAAGAATGCAGCACAGTCTTGCATGGTCTTCAGTCACTGCAAGCATTTCCTGTCATCACACACTTTGCTTTCAGCTCAGATGACACATCCCACCTGGCCTCAGCTCTGCACAGAGGTCCTGATGAGGCCCTAGGCCAGGAGAGGCCCCTCCTCCCATGTATGTGCTGTCCCTCCTCCCAGGAATGTCCCACCTACCCTGCAGGCCTCCTCCACACCAGCTTCTTCTTTGATCCCTTAAGAGATTTTTAAAAAGTCTTTATTGCATTTGTTACAATATTGCTTCTGTTTTATGTTTTGGGGGGTTTGGGAGAGTTGGGGGGCACTAGGGATCTTAGCTCCCTGACCAGGGATGGAACCTGCTCACCCTGCACTGGAAGGTGAAGTCTTAACCGCTGGACCATCAGGGAAGTCCTTACGAGATTCTGAATACTTCAGATGGCCTGCCTCCCTGGGCTGCCAGGGAGACGTCCCCAGGCAGATGACCCCAGGCAGACGACCCGTGTTACACAGAACAGCTGCCCCTCTAGGCACCGACTACAAACACCAGAAAGAGGTGGCTGATTGCCCTGCAGCCATCTGTGGGGTGGACCTGAAGTCCCTTTTCTGGAACAACTGGCCCACATCTAGACCTGGCACACTCAGCTGTCATCCGAGCAGCTGACCCAGAGTGGGGCCTGGGTGCTGGCTCCTCTGAGAGCAAGTGGCCTGGGCTGAAGTTAATTGAGTTGCTCCCTGACAGCTTAGTTGGTAAAAAATCCGCCTGCAATACAGGAGAACCCAGTTCCATTCCTGGGTCGGGAAGATCTGCTGGAGAAGGGCAAGGCTACTCACTCCAGTATTCTTGGGCTTCCCTTGTGGCTCAGCTGGTAAAGACTCTGCCTGCAAAGTGGGAGACCTGGGTTCAATCCCTGGGTTGGGAAGATCCCCTGGAGAAGGGAAAGGCTACCCACTCCAGTATTCTGGCCTGGAGAATTCCATGGACTGTATAGTCCATGGGGTCACAAAGAGTTGGACACGACTGAGTGACTTTCACTTTCAAAGGAAAGAAAAAAAAAAAATCAAAGGCCAAGTGGGACGAACTCAGAGAGTAGCATTTATGTGTATCCACTACCATGTGTAAAACAAATAGCTAGTGGGAAGGTGCTGTATATCACAGGCAGCTCAGCTCAGTGCTCTGTGATGACCTAGAGGAGTGGGATGGGGATGGGGGTGAGAGGGAAGCTCAAGAGGGAGGGGGTATATGTATATATATAATTATGGCTGACTCATGTTGTTCTACAGCAGAAACTAATGCAACATTGTAAAGCAATGATACTCCAATTAAAAATTTTTTAAAAAATCTTCTGGAAAAGGAAATGGCAACCCACTCCAGTATTCTTGCCTGGAAAATCCCATGGATGGAGAAGCCTGGTAGGCTGCAGTCCACGAGGTCTCAAAGAGTCGGACACGACTGAGTGACTTCACTCTCCCTTTCACTTTCAATAAAGGTCTTAACCCATCTGTAAAAAAAAAAAACAAAAACCTTTTTTTAAATCTAAGGTCATTTTCCCTGCCCCCTAAAAGCACAGCGGGTGCAAAGTCTGCAGTTTGCTGGGGATTCTGAACCCCCAGGACCGTGCCAGACTCCTGCGAGATGCTCCATAGACCTTTGTGGAATGAATGAAATGACCAGATCCAACATAACCATGGGCTCACTGTCAACTTCTAGCCTGATGTTGGTGTAAAAAGAGAGATGAGTTGACCATCCTAACTCAGAAAAGGGTCAGGGCATTAGCTGTAAGATTTGTCCTTGACATGAAGCGTGGAGACCTCACTGGTGCAGGCTGTGGCCATGGACAGAAACCACAGCCACTGAAGGGGATTTCAGAAGCCAGGGGCTCCTCACCACTCAAGCAGGTTTTGAGGTGGCTGGCCCCAGTAAAACACTTGGGGAAATTTCCTGCCTTTTGTTCCTGCCTAAGTTCCCTCCATCACTGCCCTATCTATATTTTGACCCTCTCCCCACTCCCTTTTTCATCGCTTCTCTGTGCTTGAGGGTCTTTTAAAGCAAGCAATGTCATCTACAGCTTAGAAATGAGGAATCCAGGTTCACTTGGTTTCTGCGGCAGCCACGGCCATGCTGGGTGACTGGAGACATCACAGCACCCCTGTAGACTTCGCTTTCTTGCTCTGTATCAGGAGAGGGTTCAGTTCAGTTCAGTCACACAGTCGTGTCTGACTCTTTGCGACCCCATGGACTGCAGCACGCCAGGCTTCCCTGTCCATCACCAACTCCTGGAGCTTGCTCAAACTCATGTCCATTGAGTCGGTGATGCCATCCAACCATTTTATCATTTCTGAGTTCACCTCAAACTGTAGCTTTTGGTAATTCTGAGTAATTTTGCTTCTTCCTCTACTACAAGAAGGAAGGAGCTAGAAGGATGCAAGACTATAATAACTTAAGAATCTTCTGATCCACAGAAGGCAGTCATCTCCTCCCTACTTGGGTAATCCAGTGGTGAGCTTTGAGTCTGAGAACGCTGAGAAAATAACATTCTGAACAGAAGGAGATGTTGGTAAAACTAAGCAAGCCCAGCCACTAGCTTTGAGCTGTTTTCCAATGGGCAGTAAACAGGCTTGGCACCTGGCCCGGGGGACCTGTTTCAGAGATTCCCCTTATACTCAGGTTGAGCATCTCTAGATTAAGGTTGGCCAAAAATTAAAAACCAAGAAGGTGAAAATATGTCCCTTGTCTCAAGTTGTCCTAATCAGGGACTCTGCATCTTTTTAGCTGGAAGAGACCTCTGTAGATCTGAGAGAAAAAGAAACCTCTTTAGGTGAGAACAACTCTTCATTTTACAAATGAGGAAATTGATTCCCTGGGAGGTGAAAGGCCCATCCAAGGTCATATCCTGATGAACACCAGAGACTAAAGTTTCTTTGTTGTATCTGTGTCTGTCCACACCCCCGGCCTGCCAACACCCAAGACAGAGCCCTTGGCATGCTTTTGATCTAGTTCACCTGACTCTGTGGCTGATACTATCTATTAATGTTTTATTGAAGTTTAACCTCTAGATCCTCATAGTTCAGTCATTAGTATCGGAATCCAGAAATACAGTGAAACCAGCACCCCAGAAGCCCCCTCCCACCTCTCCCAGCCACTTCCCCCCAGGGTAACCACGATCTTGAGCTTTGTTTTACTTTTTATTCCAACTTCCTTATTATAATACACTGGCCTCTCTAAAAAAAAAAAAAAAAAAAGACCATACAAAGAAGATATTTGATTTTGGTTTAAATTCAGAAAGGGTAATCTTTTGTATTTCAAGTAAAAAGATCATATTTCCTGATGAAATCTGCTTTTAGGTTTAAATTGCTTGTAGACACTCTAGTTCTTGAACTAGAGTTTCCTTTCAAAACCATGTTTCTCAAAAACATGTTCCTTAGTTCCCATCTACATTTTCCAAGAAAACACTGGGCATTTCTGAACTGGCTTCTTTCCACCTACAATTCCAAACCAAGGAAAGTCCCATCATAGGCTGTAGGTTGTCTCTTGGGCAAGTGTGACCCACAAAGTCAGCTCCATAAGTAAAATTCTGAGAACATCAGAATCACCTGAGGGCCCTGATGATACTGCAGTTTCCCAGGCTCTCTGTCAAGACTCAGAGATTCTGTGCAATGCACACGGGGCCCAGGAATCTGCATTTCCAACCCACTTCCCAGATGAGGCTGATCCACATGGTGAGGAAGACTGCCCTCCATCATGGACCTCCCAACCAGGGTCCTGCTGTCTCAGAGTAAAGGGTCTCCAATGAGAGGTGCCCAGAGAATGTCCTAGCATGTTAGTGCTGCCTTTGCTGTTTCGTGGTCCATGGATGTGGTGGTAACATTTCTTTCCCTCTGTTCTTCTTTTTCTCCCCAAGGCTGTCTTCATGATTCCCAGACCTGCTCGGACCTCATTACCAGCTCTGGCTTGCCAGGTGTACGACGTGCCTGCCCAGAGCCGGTGCCCACCAACCCTGAAGGTGAGCCTCATCAATGGCCCTGCTCCTCTCCTTTTTCTCTATCCAAATCGTGGGCACTCAGCATTACGCTGAACTTGCATTTCAGTTTTACCATTGAGAGATCTTTGGAACCTCAGTTCTGACTCCAAGGGACCCATCACCACTCAGAAACTAACTTTGTGCCCAGGGAACCCAGACATGCTCAGAAGAATATTACTACTTATTTGAATTCTGAATATTTAAAAATTTTTTACTTCTCATTTGTAATACTTTATGTCCATGCTTATATACACACTGGAGAAAGGATTGGCAACCCACTCCAGTTTTCTGGCCTGGAGAATCCCATGGACAGAGAAGCCTCGTCAGCTACAGTCCATAGGGTCACAAAGAGTTGGACACAATTGAGTGACTAACACAACAATATATAAATAGCGATAGTGAAGTCGCTCAGTAGTGTCCGACTCTTTGCAACCCCGCAGACTGTAGCCTACCAGGGTCCTCCGTCCATGGGATTCTTCAGGCAAGAATACTGGAGTGAGTTGCCATTTCCTTCTCCAGGGGATCTTCCCAACCCAGGAATCGAACCCGGGTCTCCCGCATTGGAGGCAGACGCTTTAACCTCTGAGCCACCAGGGAAGACTATATATACACATATCTACACGTGTTTTTTTTTTTAATCTGCACGTTTTAAAAGTAATAGTATCACGAAGGATATACGTCATAGTCTTAACATTATTGTTGGTTATCTTAACACTGATTATATCTTGGGGAGGAAATTTCAGAGTTTTTGGGTTTTTTTTATCTTACGTGAATGTAACTGGTACATCAGTTTTGTAAGACATACTTCCTGTAACAGAAAACAACTTCACTCACTTCTTAGCCCATCAGAACTGCCCCATGGTCATGCTCTCCCCTGCCCACCAAGCACAGGGGAATGGGCTGGATGCTTCAGCCATGCCTGCTTCCTGGAACCACGCCCAGAGAATCTGAGGTTTGAGATATGGGGTGGGACCCAGGCAGTAGGAATTTTAAAGCTCCCAGGTGGTTCTCAAGCTCAGCCAGGGCTGAGAGCCACAGCTCCAATCAAAATAAAAATTTAGGCTGGTTGGGTGACTTCCTGGTCACTTACAGGTAGTAAGAAGTCTCGGTGGAGGAATTTAATGTTCAGAGCAGGCAGTACCAAACTTCCCCCTGCCTGTAAAGTGAAAGGAGGAGACTTGGAGGAGACTCACAGCCTGACTCTCTCCAAAGAAACCCCTCTTGGGAATTCCCTGGTGGCCCAGTGCTTAGGACTCTCACTGCTGAGGGCCCGGGTTCAATCCCTGGTTGGGGAAATAAGATCCCACAAGTTATGATATGCAGCTAAAAAAAAAAACCCAAAACAAAAACCCTCTCCAAATTTCAGCTTCTTTTCTCTTTCTTTGCAAAACCTGTTCTGGTGCTCTTTCACCTTACCTTGGAATATGGAACTTATTTTTCACGTCCTAATTTATGTATTCCCTAATTGTTGCACCTCCCCCACAAATGTCTATTATCTCTAGAGGCGCTATGTCTTTTGCTCATTACTGGGTGTACATATGTCACTTAGCTCAGTGGCTAGTCATTAGTAGGCACTTAGTAAATATTTGCAGGATTAATACATGAGTCATAAGCACAGGAAAATTCCTACTGGGAAAAACAAGAAAGAAAAAAGACATAGTAAATTCCAATCTTATATTTGGTCTTCTTTAATTCAATCTTAGGGTGAACTTACAGAAGGAAATGAACTGCTGTTTTTAACTCAGACAAATGCAGCTAATTCTCTCTATAGTTTATCCCCACCTTTGATTGAGAAGGTGCCTTTTTTTAAAACACAGAGCCCATTGTTGAAAATGTACTCAGAACAGCACACACTTGTGCCATAAAACCATCATGACTGAAAGCCCCAGTCTTCAGTGATTTGTGTTTTTACTTGGAGAAAAAAAACAAAACACCAGCTTTGAGATGGTTTGTGATGTGCAGCCACCAGGAAGTAAAATTCCAAGCTGACCTTTGTGGTCTTTTCCCAGGAGCCAGGCATGCAGCAGCTATATGATATCCCCCCCAGCCCCCAAAAGGCAGCACTGGGTCCCCTGGCCAGCCAAACAAACGTAAGTATGATCGGCACTGAGATCTGAGACTGTGCAAACCTGAACCAGCTCTGGAAAATGTTTGCTTGGTCAAAATTAGGAACGCAAATCCCTCATAACAGAATTTACTTCACTGGAGGCAAAACTTGTAACTGTGAAGGTGTTCAGTTACCAGACAAGTCATGTGATCTAGATAAATCCTTTGATTTCCGTACACCTCCGTTTCTCTTTACAAACTTATTGTGAGAATTGACATGAAATGAAGTGTGAAGTGAAGTGAAGTCGCTCAGTTGTGTCCGACTCTTTGCAACCCTGTGGATTGTAGCCTACCAGGCTCCTACGTCCATGGGATTCTCCAGGCAAGAATACTGGAGTGGGTTGCCATTTCCTTCTCCAGGGGATCTTCCCGACCCAGGGATCAAACCCGGGTCTCCCGCATTGGAGGCAGACGCTTTAACCTCTGAGCCACCAGGGAAGCCCAATGAATTGACATAATCCCTGCAAAAGACCTAGTACAGTGCTCGGCATAGAGCAAGAGCTCAGGAGACTTGAGATAAATGCTTCTTCTTGCAATCTACCTTGGAGACATGTTGTGTTGAGCTAGCTTTTTATTTGTATGGAGGGGAGGTGACTTAACTTGAAATCTGTACTCCATGCTTATCAATGAATTCTGTCGCATGCATACAATAAATACACCTATGCACAAGGTGGGTTTTCCAGGTGGCGCTAGTGATAAAGAACCCACCTGCCAATGAGGGAGACATTCTCTCCCTGGGTTTTAAGATGCACAGTACCCAGCGCTTGGTGGCTCCTCGGTGTAATACACATGCATCTCCAGAGTCACTCCCCCTGTCTTTTCCTTAAACTAAATAACGGGTGACTTTGTGTGGTTCTTCACAGAGGCAGAATATTCCCCCGACATCAAGCATCGCCTTAAGGAGAGGTGGCTGCAACACATTGCCAAGCCCTCAAAAATCGGAATGGGTTTATGACACGCCAGTGTCTCTGGAAAAGGCTGATGTAAGAAATGCATCTCCAAGTAGCTCTGTGGAAAAATCGGGGTACCATGCCCTCCCCAGATGTATGTCCAGCTTCCACAGCCCTCCGAGCAACAGAGCAGGGACTCTCAATCCACGCCCACAGAAAAACATGTCCATGCAGAAAAAACTCAGCCTTCCAGAAATTCCTTCTTATAGCTTTCCACCAGCCAAGGGTGCATTCCCTTTGGATGAAGGTGTCAGCTACAAGGTTCCTTCAAGTTTTCTGATCCCCCGAGTGGAGCAGCAGAACACCAAGCCAAACATTTACGACATCCCTAAAGCAAGGCCAAGGGACCCCCAGGCTGAGAAAGAGCTGGGGAAAGCCACCATGCCTTCAGAGAATTCCTCGGACCATAACTCCCTGTGGTTTCCCAGCCAGGCAGCATCACTGTCCCCTGAACCAGACAGCTCGTCTGTGTCCAGCTCTGACAGTAGAGCCAGCATTCTTTCCTCCTGCTCCTCCACATCCACTGACTCTTCGTCCAGCTCCTTCTCAGAGGAGTCAGCCAGAGAGCTCCCCTTGGACCTGGACTTGGCCAGAGAAACGGTCACAGCTCTGCAGCATAAGGTGGCCAACTCTGTCGGGGGCCTGATGCTCTTTGTCAGTAGGAAGTGGAGGTTCAGGGACTCTCTAGAGGCCAACATTGATGAAATCCGCAGGGCTGCTGACCGCACAGAGGAATCCTTGAGAGAATTCCTGGATTTTGCCCGAGGAGTCTGTGGGACCACGTGCAACCTCACCAACAATAACCTTCAGGCCAGAATTAGGGATCAGCTACAGACGATCTCCAACTCCTACCAAATCCTGCTTGAAACAAAGGAAAGTCTGGAGAGCTGCAATTGGTCCCTGGAAGTCCTTGTGACTGACAAAATCCAGAACAGCCCGGATGACCTGGAGAGATTTGTCCAGGTGGCACGGATGGTTCCGGAAGATGTCAAGAGGTTGACCTCCATCATCATTGCCAATGGGAGGCTCCTTTTCAAGCTGAACTGTGAAAAGGAAGATCCTGTGCAATTGACCCCAAATGCAGAGTTTAAGCTTGCCAAACCCATCCAACTTCCCCAAAGGGAGATTGAATCCTATCAAAGGAACACGCCTTTTCATAAGCAAAAAGAAAGCAAACACTCTCCTGAACTATTAGAGAAGAATAGGACAAATGTTTGTGAACAGGTGAGTTCAGAGTTCCATGGTATTAATAAAATATAAAGTGACTTTGCATTTTTATCTGGAGTGGTCACCCATAAGCTAGATGCTGAGAATCTATTGTTTCATCTTTGGGGAGGCATGAGTTCTATTTTCCAGAAAATAAAATTCATGAAAGCAAAATTCTGTATGAGATCTTAGTAAGAAGAAAGATAAGTGTTTTAATATTAAGACAAACAGGATGTCTTCTGGACATTTTGTGGTTTGGGGCTTACCTCTGATGCTAGGATAAGAAAGGATTCTGAAAACTTTTTGAAACCTGTTCTTTGAGCAAAATTTTTAGTCTCACCATCAAGTTTCCTTGCACTTTGGAAAGTTATAAACTGAGTCATTGTCAGTGTGCTTCTTAGGAACAGAAGAGGAAGTATAAACACTCTTCCAAATTGTCCATGGTCCTAGCAGCCTCCAGACTCTAGTTACTCTTAGAAATACTTTCCTCCATGAGGTGAGACACTATAGTAAGACACCTTTAGTTTAAGAATTGCAAGTTGCAGGAGATGCAGCAGATAACAGGGGCTGTGTCACAGGATAAGTTGGTGCTTTCAGCCCCAGTCTTGGGGCTTTCTGCTGACATGCCTTATGGTGCAAGAGCTTTAACACACTCCAGAGAAGCTGGACATTTAGATATTTTTCTTTTCTGGTTAAACTCTGTGTCCTTATATTAGGCTGTGTTGATAGGCAAAATTTCGCTCTTGAGCTGCTAAAATCACCTTTGTTGGCAAAAGGTATCATAGGCAGAACCTCAACAAAAGCGTAAAAAGAAATGCTCAAGTTTTAAAGTGGATTAAAAGACCATTTTGGTTGGTAATTCGAAGGGATTTTATGTTTCAGAAGTTGCCTCTCCTGGTAGAGAGAGAAAAGCCCATCTTGGAACAAAGGTCGGATGAAAACAGCAACTTAGAAACACAGGTAAGTGATGATGCTGACTAACTCTCCAACCCTTCTGATTGACTAAAATGCTTTATCCCCAGAGACATCTGCTGTGACTAATTCAACATCACAGCCCTGACCCACATGGGAGGAGACTTGGTTTTGTGATAGTTCTTCCTTATTTAAAGTAGAAGGAACCCTGGAGATGAACTAACCCAGTGAGCCCCCGAGTGTGGAACACGGTCCTTTGACTATTCTTTTCAACATCCTTTTTTTTTCCGCAACCCCTGCCTTTGGCTTAAACAATAGACATTTATGTTCTCACAATTCTGGAGGCTAGAAATCCAAAATCAAGGTTCGTTTCTTCTGAGGCATCTCTTTCCCTGGCTTGTGCGTGACCATCTTCTCACACTTGATCTACCCTCTATCTGTTCATCTGTCTGACATTCTCTTTTAATGTTTCTGGTTACAACAGAAAAACCATTTTGGTTTGAAGCTTGTGTACCTTCAGCACTTCTTTGACATATGATGTTCTTTTTAAAAAAAAACAAGGATGTTATCATTGTGCTTAATTATAATTGGTTACCTCCTGTTGCTGGCAAATGACACTAGTTTTCCATTTACCAATTTAAACAGTTTTAACTTAAGTAAAAACTGGATTGTTTAAAAACAAAGATGAAGCCAACCGAAGTCAAGAGGAAGGTAGAAACTTCATAGCGTGTGAAGGTTTTCTTTGCATAACTGAAGCCTGGGAACCAGTGAACCCACTCAACTTTCTGGCTGGGGGATCAGGGTAGGCAAGAAGGGACAGAGTTATTCAATGATATGGATAAGATTGTTGCCTTTTCAGAGGCCAGCTAGGATAATAACCCAAGCCTTCTGATGCTTAGTTCTGCAAACTCCAAACCCCAAGCTTAGTGGCCTGTCACATTGCTAAAATTCATGCTATTTTATTCAACACGAAGTCTGTCTTGGATTAGCAGTTCTCAAATTTGAGAGTGTGTCACAGTTTCCTATAGGGCTTGTTAAAACCCAGAGAACTGGGTCCCACCCCAGCGTTCAGAATACAGTAAGTCTAGGGTAGGGCCTGAGAATTTTCTTTTCTAATAAGTTCTCAGGTGCGACTGGTGCGGTGGTCCAAGAACCACACTTGGAAATACCCTGCTTTAGACTGACTGCTTCTTAGTATGGGTGGAGGGACCACTGACCATTGGGCAGACAATTCTCCATCATGTGGGATGAACCATTAAGTATCCCTAGTCCCCTGACTGCCCGTATCCTGTGGTGCTCCCTCATCAGTGTGACAACCAAGAATACCTCCAGAGATTTCCAGCACCCCAGGATAAAAGACAGTACATTGTTTGTTTACCTACAGGTGATATTCTCAAGCTAAGATGCCAACATTCCAATTCCGCAGATGGTTGCTTCGCATTTCTAGCCTCTGAAGCATTCTTCTCATGCTTCCTGCCCCTCCAAGAGTCTACCACAGCCAACATTCCAATCTTTTCTTTGTCACTTGTCCTTGTTTGTGCTGCTACAACAAAGTACCATAGTCTGAGTGGCTTGCAAACAAGAGAAATGTATGTCTCACTGGCCTGGAGACTAGGAGTCCCTAAAATCAGGATGCCAGCATGGTCAGGTTCTGGTGAGAGATGCCTCCCAGGCTTCAGACCTGGCAGAGGACACAGGCGGGAAGCAAGCTCTCACATGACCCATATAAGAGCACTAATCCCCCACCCTGGGGGCCATGAACCACTGGGGAAGCCCTAATTCTAGTCACCACCTCCCAAAGCCTCCATCTCCTAATACCTTTACCTTGAGGGGTTAGAGTTTCATGATATGAATGTTAGGGAGACACAGTCAGACCATAATGCAGGCTGAGCGCTTCTGAGCTGTGAGTTTTGAGATCTTAGATTGATTAAAGGGTGCCGTTTAACAAAGAATGAGAATTTCAGACTTGCTGACTCGGCTTAGAGCTCCAGAACTTTTTTTTTTTTTAATATTTATTTATGTATTTGGCTGCACCAGGTCTTAGTTGTGGCTTGTGGGATTTTTAGTTGTGGCATGTGGGATCTAGCTCCCTGACCAGGGATTGGAGCCCGAGTCCCTCCACTGGGAATGTGTCTTAACCACTGGACTGCCAGGGAAGTCCAGCCCTCCAATCTTTATTTTGCTAATTGAGTGACCCTAGGTGACCTCTTCTCTTCTGGGATACTCATTCTTGTCACCTATCACCTAACAAAGGGGCTTTTTGATTGTTACCTGGGGTGGCTGCCACTAAATTTGATGCTGAGAATCTTTCACTAGTGAATAGGCTTTGGCGCCACATTGCAGAAAATAAAATTCACGAAAACAAAATTCTAAATGAAACTTTAACTAGCAAGTAAAATAAATATTTTAATCTTAAAGCAAATAGGTCAGTATATTTTTATTTCTTCTGGAAATTTGGGGGATTCAAGTTTACCTCTGATACTGGAATTAGGAAGGATTTTTTAAAAATGCTTTAAAACCTGTTATTTGAGTAAAATATAAAAAATCTCACCATCAACTTTCCTGCATTTTTAAAAATTTATAAATTTAGGGGACTTCACTGTGGTCCAGTGGTTAAGACTTTGCCTTCCAGTGCAAGGGGAGCTAAGTTCCCACATGCCTCGAGGTAAAAAAAAAAACAAAATATAAAGCAGAAGCAATATTGTAACAAATTCAATAAAAATGTTAAAAAAGGATCCACATAAAAAGAAAAAACAAAAAAAAGGTATAAATTTAGTCATTGTAAGTTTCTTAGAATGGGTTTCTAATGGCTTGTTGGGAAGACTGAATATAATTTTATGTATATCTAATATGAATGATTATATATAACACAATATATAAGATTATAAGGAAGCTTTAAAAAGGGTTTCCCTGATGGCTCAGCAGTAAAGAACCTTCCTGTCAATGTAGGAGATGGCAAGGATCCAGGATTTGATCCCTGGGTCGGGAAATTTCCTGGAGGAGGAAATGGCAACCTACTCTAGTATTCTTGTCTGGAGAATCCCATGGACAGAGGAGCCTAGCGGGCTACAGTCCATTGGGTCACAAAAGAGGTGGACAGGATTTAGCAACTAAACAACACAACATGCTTTGAATTAACATTAATTTGTTAGGCAGAATGTTGCACCTGCACATGGGGCTTCCCAAACAAAACTATACTTTTTCTTATAAAAAGCTTGCAAATTAAGCAAAAACAGGAGAAGAGAGACAACCACAGCCTGTCGCTCACATCTCTGATCTGTCGTCTTCTTCCCCTTCTCTAGAATCCTAGCTCCCTGGTCCCCCGGCCTTTGAGTCAGCAGAATCCTGAGAAGAAAACCCGCCTTTCTGAACATTGCCGCCTCTATTTTGGGGCGCTCTTCAAAGCCATCAGCGTGCTGAACAACAGCCTCCAGAACAGCCAGCCCCCCGAGACCTTCATCACGCAGAGCAAGCTGGTCATCACCGTCGGGCAGAAGCTGGTGGACAGGCTATGCCGGGAGACCCAGGAGCAGGACGTGCGCAATGAGATCCTGCGGGGCAGCAGCTGCCTCTGCAGCCTGCTCAAGGACCTAGCACTGGCCACCAAGCACGCGGTGCTCCAGCACCCCAGCCCCGCCGCCCTGCAGCACCTCCGGGCCGAAGCCAAGAAGCTGGAGCAGCACGCGCAGCAGTTCCGGGGGACGCTGGAATAAGCCTCCTTCTCCCTGTCAAACTCTTCACTTCAGCTGCACACCCACAACCTGTGCAAGTCTGTCGTCTGGGCAAAACCAACCTGGGAGTGTACAATGGATGGCAACTGTCATGGTGCCCAAACCCAGTGTTACCGAGAGTCTGGGCAACTCCAGGATGTTGGCTTATCCCACAGAGTCAAGGAGGAGTTAGGTGTGAAGAAAGGACCTATCGTGTAGGGCCAGTGTATGAAATGAGGTTGTGGAATCCAGTGTTCTATATTAGCTCAATGTGTGCCTGTTTTAAGTTCATTCATTCATTCAGTACTTATTTATTGGGTACCTATTATATGTTAAATTCTAGGTGCTGGGCTTGTAGCACTGAATCAGACCAACGCTTTGCCCTCAGGGCGTTTACAATCTAGTGGGGAGACAGACAAAAGATGAAGAAATACATACACAATATATTAGGGACTAGGGAGAAGCCTACTTTTGGGCTTCCTTGGGGGCTCAGTAGTAAAGAACCCACCTGCCAATGCAGGAGAAGTGGTTCGATCCCTGGATTGGGAAGATCCCTTGGAGAAGGAAATGGCAACCCACTCCAGTATTCTTTCCTGGGAAATCCCATGGACAGAGGAGTTTGGCAGACTACAGTCCATGGGTTGGCAAGAGAGTCGGACATGACTGAGCAACTAAACAACGGGGAGAAAATACAATATGAGAATGGGGGTAGAGATTATTTTCAAGTGATTGATTTCTGTCGCATCTGCTAGAAAATGTAGTAAAATTTTCAGTTTGGATAGAATCAATTCTGAGAGACTGGTACAAATTCTATATCTGTGACTTACACCAAATATGTATATATATATATATATTTGCTGTTTTATCTGAACAGAGTTTAACAAGCATGTTATAAGTAGCAGTAATTTGCAACACAACATGTTCTATTGGGTTCCCTATTTATTTTGTACATTATAGATTCTGTGTTGATAAATTCAACACATGGATCGAACATTTAGTATGTTAAATCAGAAAAGGTTTATACCTCAATAGTCTCAAATGTGTTACCATTTATAATATTATGTCAATACAGTCATGAATTGAAATATCCTTTGCACCAATCTTTTCTTTGGAAAGATGTTTGATCTGTGTCACTTGGGTTCTGGTACCAAAGCAAAATGTTTATTTGTGTCACGCAAATGCTTCTCCCCAGAGTGTGCAAGGAGAGGAAGTAGAGGCCAAGTTTGCACATGCAAGGCTGGCTCTGGAAAAGTAGAGCCAGGAAGTGTGGTATAAACAGCATCCCTATCACTGGGCACAGATCTGAGAGTGGCCCAGAATTCCCCCCCACTCCCCCGCACCAAGTCAAATACCTCCTCTTCCTGTCCTCGCAGCTGGGGCTTTAGCTCACGTTTCTATGGTTACATCATCACTTCAAGTGGAGGTTCATGTCTTCTATGTGCCCCTCTGCCATGAGACATCTCTAGGCTGGAAATTACCTGAAATGGTACCAGCTGCAGTTCCTATCTGCTACTCTGCACTTATAAATTGTTGATGACCAAAAGACTGATTGTATACATCGAGTTACTCTCAGGGTCCCTAAAGAAGGATCCTGTCCTGGTGAGGCTTGGTTCTCTGCACTAGAATGGAGACATTTTCTGGGAGCAGCCGTGATCTGTGTCAGTTAGGACTCCTTCTGATACCATCTCTCTTAAGCAATAAAAGGAATTTATTGACTCAAGTATCTTAACATAATCCAGGGGCAAGTTGGCTTCAAAAACAGCTGTTTTGGGTACCCCTAGCAGATTCATCAAGGCCCAATTTCTGAGTCCCACATTCTCTGTGTTAACTCTCATGGTTTCAAGGTGTCTGCCATGAGTTATGGTCTTTCTTGGTCTGTGGCCAGAGGAGAAGAAAGAGTCTTGTTTTCTGCTTGGACTAGTTTAGATCAGATGTCTGCCCCTAACAACTCCGTGGTAAGACGGGTGTATAATACCCAAGGTGTCCTAGACCTGGGATTCACCCCTACACACAGACACACACAGACACACACAGAGAGCCGTGTGTTCCTAGACAGATAAGGAGATGGCTCTAGCAAGAACTGTGAAATGTCTTCTCTTACTTCAAAGTAACAAGTCAGCCTGCCATAATCTCATGGATGCTGAGAGAAGACATGAGATTCTGGGGTCAGAGACCATGTCGGGGGTACCCAAGACCACCCTGAGGCCCCCTGATTCAGTAGGAAGCTTCACAGGTTCCCACGTATGGTGTCTCACCACTCTATCACAATGAAAGGAGACAGAGCAAAATCTGCAAAGGGAATGGGCTGCATGTGGGAATGAAGCGCCAGGGCAGGCTCAGGCTGTCAAGAGTCCCCTCCCGGGGGTTACCTAGGACCCCCTAATTCCCCCAGCTGGGAGCCATGACAATATACAGGGAGTGTTGCTGGCCAGAGAAACTCATGACAGCCTGGCCTCCAGGGTTTTCACTAGGGTTGATCACGTGTGAGCCTCTGTGTGGCATGGACCAAAGTTCCGGACTCTTTGAAGGGAAGCAGGTGTCCTGTGTGAATCACATTGTTTGTACAAACAGTTTAGGCCCTGCTCCATTCTTATCAACTCAGGGATGGTGGAAACCCTCCCTGAAACCAAGTTCCTATACAACCGCCAAAGCCAATCTTGCCAGCAGGCCTTTCTAGGATATTAGTCAGACCTATTATTATGTCAACTCTCCTGCACAGAGTCAAAGGGCTTCTCTTACAGCCTCACAAGCAGTTACTGATTCATTTTTTAAAATAAAAAAAAAATAATTTATTTATTCTTATTTTTGGTTGTGCTGACTCTTCATTGCTGCTCATGGACTTCCTCTAGTTGCAGTGAGCATGGGCTACTTTTGTCGCGGTACATGGGCTTCTTATTGCAGTGGTTTCTCTTGTTGCAGAGCACAGGCTTAGTGCTCATGGGCTTCAGTAGTTGTGACTCCAGGGCACTTGGTTGTGGCGCACAGGCTCAATTGCTCTGTGGCACATGGGATCTTTCCAAACCAGAGACAGAACCCATCTCCCCTGCATTGGCAAGATGATCCTTAGCCACTCTACCACCAGGGACGTCTGCTAATGCTTCGTTTTTACATCATTGCCCCATATCCCTCAAGTCCCAGGGGCAACACAAAGGTGTGTGTCTGTGATGCTATGCACACAAAGGGTTTGCATCAAAGCCATAAAAACCCCTGAACCTAGCAAGCTCCCAATCTTTTATAGCAGTCTCTGTGTAAACCTGACCAAGCTTTGCCTCAGATGGAGACTTTATCTTTATGACACTGGACAGCAAACAATCCTGCCCTTCGGCTTTGAAGGAAGGCGTTGTCTCTGTCTTCCAAGGGGGTTTGCTATATACATCCTTGACAAGATAGTCTGGAACAAAATGTCAAGCCAATGTCTCTGTTCAGAAGACATGCAGAAACATGAGAGACCCCTGGAGAGCCGTGTCCCAGCCAGAGCCCCTAGCAAAGAGAAATGGCACCGTAAAGAGGAAGGGTTGCTCCAGGGAGACACCAGTCAGGGTTCGCTCCAGGAGGCAAAATGACATGTTACACGCTAGTGATAGCAACGGGGTGTATCTATTAAGTGATGACTACATTCCAGATACTGTTCTAATGCTTTAGATGTTTTAACTCATTTAGTCCTTTATAAGTGACGTAGTCTCCAGTAGGTAATGAATAGGTCCCACGTGGTTTCAGAACACTATGTATGTACCTATGTATGTAGAGAGATAGAATGATCGAGAGATAGAGCCAAAAAGAGAGACAGAGACACCACAAAGAGACAGACATCTGGAGCTACATCTATCTATCTATCTATTTCTTTTTTTGAAATCAGTTTAAGCCAGGGACCTTTGGCAACAAAGTGTAAAACCAAAACCACTAGGTTCAAAACTTTGAAAACTGCTGCTCCTAGCTAAATGGGTTTCCTTCCTTTTTTTTGAAAGAGAGCAGTTATGGGATGAGTTTCCACTGATTGATTTAATAGAATAATTACTTCTGAAAAAGTTGTAAAGTTGGATAAAATCATAATTTTTTAGCTTTCAGCAGCTTTTTGCTAAGTCTGTTTCTTCAACGTCCAAAATTCTGTACTGTTTCCTCTCAAGGTAGGAAGAGGAAATGGTGGGTGTATGGTGGTGGTGGTGGTAGCAACCTGACCTCAATTAAGTTAAATTTCCTCAGGAAGATGGAAGTGGTGAGAAGCCTCATTTAGAGATCTTTCAATGTGATAGGCACTGGGGGAGCCAAGAACCCAGTTGGGTGGCAACTATTTTTCTTAACAAAGCATCTTTTAAAAATGTTATGTTCTCCCCAAGTACGCACCCCAGGTCTCCCGAAGCTTTCTCCTTGCAAGTTGCCCATATTTGTAGGTTATTTGCTAATGTCCTTTTCCTTTCCTTCATTCATTTAACAATCACTTATTGAGCATCTCCTATCTGCCCAGGCCTCTTCTGATCACTAGACGTGCTGCAGTAGACAAAACAAAGGGTCTCATCATGCAACTTTCTTCTCAGCTGAGGGAGATTGAATACCAGGGCCAGAGTGAGGGTGAAGGCCAGTGAGGCACTCTCTTTGAATGCAAAATGCAGGCGGGCACACCCAACACTTGGTAATCAAGATAAATTGTATTTTGATATAACATAAAAAAATTCTAAATTACTGCAAAAACTCCATGGTGAACAAGACATCAAAAGTTACACTTATAACAGGTTATCAGTGATGGTAAATGAAAGGAAGAAATTAAATCAGGGTAGTGGGTAGGGTGATGTGCATTTTTAAAAAAGATTTATTTTATTTTTTGGCTGTGGTGGCTGTTCACTGCTGCACTCAGGCTTTCTCTAGTTGCTGCAAGTGGGGGCTACTCTTCTTCACAGTAGGCGGGCTTCTCAGTGTTCTGGCTTCTCTTGTAGCGGCACACGGGCTCTAGGGCAGGTGGGCTCAGTAGTCATGGCACGTGGGCTTAACTGCTCTGTGCTACGTGGGATTTTCCTGAACCAGGGATCGAACTGGTGTCCCTTCATTGCAAGGCAGATTCTTAACCACTGGACCACCAGGGAAGCCTGAGTTTTTTGTTTGTTTGTTTGTTTTGCTTTTAATCGCACCCTGCAGCATGGCGGATCTTACTTCCCCGACCAGCAAGCAAACCCATGCCCCCTGCACTGGGAACACAGAGCCTCAACTACTGGCCCACCAGAGAAGTACCAAAATGTGCCTTTTCAAATGGAGAGGTCTGGAAAGATTGCTCTGAAGAGGGGACCAGGAGCCAAGTGATGATGCATCACTGAAGAGAGTTTGGCAAACTTGGGGGAAGAGTGTTCTGCAAAAGGAACAGCAAGGGGAGTGTGCAGAGTAGACCTGGAGAGCAAACATATACCTGGAGAATAAATGTACACCTGGAGAGTAAATGTATACCTGGAGAGTTCTACCAAGCGGAGGAGATGCCAGTGTGGGAAAGAAAAATGAATGACATGAGCTGGGAGGTGTAGTTAGGAGCCCAGTTCATGTAAGGCCCTGTAGAGTCCTGGAATAGTTTTAATATTTCACTGAAACTGCAAACGAAAAGTAACTTTTGTCTTGAATTACTGTGGCAATCACTTCCATTTTCTACTTTATTTCACCTGTCTTTGGGACACCCTCCCAAGTGTAACCTTAAATGAGGCTGGGAAATTCTTTTTAGTTTTTGGCCATGCCAAGAGGCATGTGGGATCTTAATTCCCCACCGGGGACTGAACCTGTGCCTCCAGCATTGGAAGCATAGAGTCTTAATCACTGGACCACTAGGGAAGTCCCCAGGCTGTGAAATACTTAAAGAATCCTAACACATAGTTTTGCATTTTTGTTTTTGTTCTTTCACGCTGACTCTTAAAACGAGTTGTTCTGCATATAAGGTTTTTCCAGACAGAATTTAAAACTGCAGCTTTGGAAGAGCACATGGGCAGAGCTAACAGGAAATAAAACCCTCAATGGTTTAGAAGTCGGAAGTATTTGGGAACTATTGTAACAGGCAGTAGAAGCACTTAAAGTATTGGTTCTTAGCCTAGGCTTCAGGAAGCCATGAATAAAATGCATATATATATATAAACTACAGCTGGGCTTCCCAGGTGGCTGAGTGGTAAAGAATCCACCTGCCAATGAAGGAGACAAGGGTTCAAACCCTGGGTCAGGAAGATCCCCTGGAGAAGGAAACGGCTACCCACTGTAGTACTTTTGCCTGGGAAATGCCATTGACAGAAGAGCCTGGCGGGCTACAGTTCATGAGTCACAGAGAGTCAGAGACGACTTAGCAACTAAAATAACAAACTGTAGCAAATTTTCCCGAGTGCTTATGGATAATTTTTCTGGGGAATAAGTCCAAAGTTTTCACCAAATTCTCCAACAGGTCCAATGACCCCAGAAAGGTTAAGGAATACTGATTTTTTTAATTGGCTGAACAGCATGTGAGATCTTAGTTTCCTGATCAGGAATGGAACCATGCTCTCTGCATTGGAAAAGCAGAGTCTTAACCACTGGACCACCAGGGACATCTCTAAGGAATACTGATTTTTGGTAGAAGATAATGGTTTTCTCTATCATGATTTCACTCCTCTCCTGCCCTTCAAGTTCACAGCTTGATCCAGGGATCAAACTTGTCACCAAGGATCCTCACAAGGGAATATCCTTTACCGTCTCATTCAACAAAGACAGTGGGAAGAAGCAGCAGATAACAGACCTACTTCCCAGTGTGGCTGGAAATGAAATACTCTAATGAAATAAAGGCAGAATACAATGCCTGACAGCTCTCAACACAAACTAGTAGCTCCTGATGATAAAAATAAACCTGTACATTTTAGCTGTGTATAGTCTGCAACACAGAGTAGCTTAGAAACCAATATTCTAAAAGAGGAAACCAAGGGGGAAGAGAAAAAGCATCCAGCTGCCTGAACTTTAACGCCTGCATAGTCATTACTACTGGGTGTCATCAGTAGCTTTGGGGGGAGGAGGTGAAGGATCCTGGCATCTGTGGTTAGATGGGCATCATTTGAGAAAGCCCCTCCCTCACCTCCTTCCCCTTCTACTTCCCTGATGTGTGCCATGGACCCTAGACATCTGGCACATCTGAGCCTTAGGGTTGTCACTTGGATAGCAGAAGGCACCATACTCCCTACTAATGTTGAGAGGACAGAAGGCAAAAATGCTTCCAACTCTCCCAGCATAGAATTACAGCTTGATAAAGAGCAGCTAATTTTGTTTATTTTGCCCCAAATGAATTTGGTGAGGGGTAGTTGTACTTGTCCGAAAAGAACACTGGTTTGAGAGTCTGTCTAAAGATCCTTTGTTTTTGCTCTTCTCTGTTTTTCTGTCCACTGCTTTAAGAGAAAACTAATCTTAGAACCCATCCCCAGCTCTCACTAGCTGTTTAACCTTGGACCAGTGCTTCTGGTCTTTCCAGCCTTCTGTTTCCCTACCCTAGAAATGAGATTCTAGTTGAATGAAACTTTTTTAGGGTCTGCTGGTCAACCCTCTCGGAATGAATCTGTACTTTTTGGTTTATGGAGGACTGAAGACTCTTACAGGCACTGAGAATGCAAGAGGGAGTAAAACAAAGTCCCTAGGGAGTTTACAGTTCTTGAGATGTTAATAAAAATAAATCAGGCGCCAATCAGAGACCAACTGATTAAAGGATTTTTCTTTTAATTCTCATTAATTGCAGTATCAGATAACTCAATCATCTAGCCCTTGAAGCTTTCCAATCCACATACACTGTATTTTCTGTTCCCAAGTGGGGAGTATTTTTAGTCTTTTTGTTTCATTTTGATCAAGGTGGAAACACCCAGTCATAAAAGGTCTGCTTTACTAGCAGTGGATAAGCTTTCCTCTAATATTTATAATAATTAAAGGAACAAATGGAAAGATGGTCAAGAGCATGAAAGCAGACAATCATGGATTTTAACAGGTTTTGCAAGGGTTTTGAGTTCTCATTATAGATATGATACAGCCTGTCTCTCGGAAAAGACATGGAAACATCAGTACACATTTTATAATTATATCTGTGTCTGTCAATTATACCTGCTTTTTCCTTTGTTTTTAATTTTCTGTATGTGTGCTCAGTCTCTTCAGTCGTGTCCAACTTTTTGCAATTCTTTGGACTGTAGCCCGCCAGGCTCCTCTGCCCATGGGATTTTACAGGCAAGAATACTGGAGTAGGGTGTCATTTCCTCCTCAACGGGATCTTCCTGACCCAGGGATCTTCACGATCCTGTATCTCCTGTGTCTCCTGCATTGCAGGGAGATTATTTCCCACTGAGCCACTGGGGAACCTTTCAATTAAAAAAAAAAAAAATTATCCTGGGCTTCAGGAGGCTGTGAATGAAATATATACATGTACAAACTGTGTGAACTCTTTTATGTATATACAATATGCATGGCAGTATCAGAAAGTTTAAGGCCATATAGAATCTTACTCCCGCGCAATCTCAGTTAACATTACTTCTTTGTTGTGAGTGCTTCGATCACAACCGACGCCCAGTAAAAAGATAGGTTCTCTTTTAGACACATAAACGTTAACTGAAATGATGGCTCCACCCCTATTCATCGCTAATTGCACTAACAAAATTCAGTCTTTTCCTCCACACGGTCCCAGTCTAGGGATGTCTGCCCACAGTCAGAAAGGCTGGGGTGGGATGGGGCCCAAAAACACGGCTGCTGCTCCAGAGTCGTCCCCACCCGCGCCGCCCCGGAAGGGTGGAAGAACGATTAGGCGGATGCAGCAGGAATCCCACGTCCAACTGAAAGATGAAGGGACTGGCGGCAGCCGGAGAGTGGGAGTACACTCTGCGCGTTGCTTGCACCAAGACCCAGCCTTCGCTTTGCAGCTGCCCCCGCTGCGGGGCCACGCCCAGCGCCTAGCGACGCTCTCCATAGCAACCAAGACGCGGCACAAGCCCTTCCCACCCCGCCCCGCCCCGCCCCTCCCGTGAAGACTGGCGTATTGTGTCATTGCGGTGCGCCGGAAGTGAGTCCTACAGTCGCCAGGGACTCCGGAAGTTGCTGCGGTAGGTGATTGCTCTGGACTCTGTCGGCTTGCGATGGGTTGCGACGGAGGAACAATCCCTAAGAGGCATGAACTGGTGAAGGGGCCGAAGAAGGTTGAGAAGGTGAGTTACGTGGGCCCAGTAACCACCTAGAGGTGGTGCGGCCTGCGAACGCTCCCAGGAAGCGAAGCGGTGTGGGAGGAGGAGCTAGCGGGTTTCCACATACAACCGTGCTTATTTATCCCTTTCGGGGAACTCAAAATTAACCACAGTGTTAATAAGGGACCTTTATTGACTGCGGGCTGTTGCCATTCATCCGACAGTACGCATAATATGGGGTGTCTCATGTAATTTTCAAAACAGCCTTACGGGTATATACTTTCAGAAGCCTCACTTTTGAGACTTGGAAATTGAGGCTCAGGAGGAGAAAGTTGCAAAGCTAGTAAGTGGCAGAACCAGGATTTGAAGTTTGTCTGCTGCTAGTAACAATGATACAAATGGTCGCTGTTTATTGAGTTCTGTACACGCTAACTTCGTTTTCTCAGTGAAGTCTTCTCGAACTGTTACCTTTGAGGTCAGGGCATCCACTTAAAAAGTAACCACCGTGTACACTGCGTTCAATTTGATTACTGTTGGTCTCAGAGGGTGGTTGGGCTTCGCTGATAGCTCAGTTGGTAAAGAATTGCCTGCAATTCAGGAGACCGCGGTTCGATTCTTGGGTCGGGAAGATCCCCTGGAGAAGAAATAGGCTACCCACTCTGTATTCTTGGGCTTCCCTTGTGGCTCAGCTGGTAAAGAATCCGCATGCAATGCAGGAGACCTGGGTTAGGAATATCCCCTGGAGAAGGGAAAGGCTACTGAACATTTCCCAGTGTTCTGACCTGGAGAATTCCATGGACTTTATAGTCCATGGGGTTGCAAAGAGTGGGACAGGACTGAGCGACTTTGACTTTAACTTTCAGAGGATGATAAGCTCCTGGGGGCTGAGGCTGCACCTTTTCCCCCTCCTCAACTAGCACTATAAATACGGTAGATAAACGCAGGTTTGAATAATCCATAATTCTCACCAATGATTGAGCAAATTACGCATTATAATTTCCCTGCTTTTGTTGTTGTTCAGTCGCTAAGTCGTAGGCTACTAACAGGGAAATTGAGTCAGTAACATGACCAAGATCACACAACTGTTAGGTAATGAAGCCAGGATTCCCATCCAGTTATTCAGGATTTCAGAGTTAGCACCAGTGATTACTTTTTAATAATAGAAGGTGTTTAAAGTACCTAATATTAATACAACTGACTGCCACACTGGGTGGTCCACATGAGTCTCCAGTCAGTAGCCAGAGAAGTCTTTAAGTAAATTCCATGTATCACTACTATATTTAAATCACTACTGTATTTAAACCCCTCCAGTCATTTCCCATTGTATTCAGAAAAAAAGTCCCACAAGACCCTGTGTGATCAGACAGGATGTGATCTGTTTACCTCATCTTCTGCCCTTCTCCACTTCTTTTATTCTATTTCAGCTCAGAGGCCTTGTTCCTCAACCTGGAGTTTAATTTCCTCAACCTGATATGTCCTTCACTGAGACAATCGTATCATTTGGTGGTTTGTTTTTTTTTTAAACATCAGTTAATTCTTTACTGAAATGTCATCCCAGCCCACCGTAGCCAAAATACATCTCTCTTCTGATCACTCTATCCTCTATCCTCTTCTGCTGCTTTACTTTATAGTGCTTATCACTATATTTATTCATTCTTTGTCTATTTCTTGTGTAGACAGAGACCATGTATGTGTCACTTTTGTGACCCCTGTGATGTGTTTGCCACACAGTCAACTTCCAACAAATGTATATGGAATTTGAGAGTGAATAAACACCCACGGTGATGGCGTATGCCCTCTGATCACAGCTACCTATGCAGAGATTAATGCTTGGTAGCTACCACTTGTGTGAGCGAGCTTTTACCCAAATAGTATTTAGCTCGGTTTTGTTACCTTGAGCCCAGAACTGAAGAGGAGTAGCTTATTGACAGGCTTGGCTAAGAATAGATGTCAGAAGGGGAAAGAAATGAAGAAAGGGTGATCTGAAACAACTAGAGTACTCAGGCAGGGTGGATTTTTATTCTCCTTATTCACTCAACAGATACGTATTAAGTGCTTACAATATACACTATACTAGGCCCTGGGGATATAGCAGTGAACAGAGTCCAGCCCTTGTAGAGCTTGCATTTCAGATAGGTGTATAATAACATTTGTCGATCACATACAGTATGTTTGATTTGACCCAAGACATTCCTCAGGTTTAAGACCTTGGGTGGACCAAATTTTAAATTGGGAAAGAGTAGTTCCTTCCCTGTTCCCAACTCTCCCAGGCGGTTTTTTTGAAGCAGTGAAGGACTGTGGTAAAGCAGGTGGGGGATCTAGAAAGTAGATACTAAACTTGCCTAATGTAGCTTTTTAAATCTACAAAAAGTATAGTACATCAGCTTCACTGGTGACGAGTCTTGATGCCGAAATGTGGCTGTTGGATCTTGGGACCGAATAAAACAACATCTGCTGTAGTGTGGTGGGGTTTTTGTTGTTTGTGTGTTTGGTTTTGTTTTAAACTATAGAGGGGAAGGACACATTTATCTGGATTAACAGATACTAACTACTATACATAAAATCAGGATGAGATGGTTGGATGGCGTCATTGACTCAATGGACATGAGTTTGAGCCAACTCTGGGAGATAATGAAGGACAGGGAAGCTTGGCGTGCTACAGTCCATGGGGTCACAAAAAGTTGGATGTGACTGAGCGACTGAACAACAAATACATAAAATAGATAAGCATATCTTGTAACAGCCTATAATTGAACGTAATCTGCAAAAATCTCAAATAACTATGCTGTACACCTGAAGCTAACACAATATTGTATATAAACTATACTTCAATAAAAATAAATAATATAAAAGTTATACAAAATAATACAAATGTAATAGAGAGTAGCGATTAAAAGCATGGTCTTTAGAGCCCGCCTGCCTGACTTTTTATCTTCACTCCTCTGCTGGAGTGTGTGACCTTGACACGCAACCTAACTTGGTACCTCAGTTTCCTCCACTACAAAGATAAGAATCCTAACTCATAAGTTTTTATGAGGGCTAAAACATGCTGAAGCTGGAGCTCCAATCCTTTGGCCACCTGATGCAAAAACTGACTCACTGGAAAAGACCCTGATGCTGGGAAGGATTGAGGGCAGGAGGAGAAGGGGATGACAGAGGAGGAGATGGTTGCATGGCATCACCAACTTGATGGACGTGAGTTTGAGCAAGCTCCAGGAATTGATGAACAGGGAAGCCAGGCATGCTGCAACCTATGGGGTTGCAAAGACTCAGACACGACTGAGCAACTGAACTGAGAAGACTTACGTCACAGAAACTGTCTAGCACAGTACCTGGCACACAGTAAACCCTTAAATAGTTCCTGCAAAAATTAAATATGAGGGAATTTAAATTCTTTATTTTTTCTTCCCCTTTTCCCCCCAAGTGTGCCATCTTGTTACATTATTCGGGTTTGACATTTTAGGAACAGTAGGGTGGGACATGGGATATTAAATAGGTGGAAATATCATTTGAGGGCTTTGGAGGATCTCTGATCTGAATCTTTAGAGTGTGGATAATGACTTGATAGGCCTCGTAGTGAGTACTCTGCAAAAAACGTTTCTGTTAAATGGGTGATTTTTGTAAGGAATTATACAGTCTTTGTGCTGAGTGTTTTTGTTTTTGTTTTTGTTTTTAATGCCTGTCTTCTCAATTCTTTGCCCTTAAATTCTGCTACAACAACTTTGGAGCTGTTCCCACTGTTAGAAATCAACCTGTACTGCTTGTTATTTCTGTATGAGCTTCCTAGTTTACTATTAGGATATAAATATTAATATTTATATGTAATTGACATAAGCAATTTAGTGATTTGGTGTACTTTTATTGTACACATCATATATAGAGAGGCCTTTATTTGACATACTGTTGATTACTTGTGACTTTTTAAATCCCAGGTTCGTGTGTCAGTAATTTGATTTAAAAAACAAAAATCATCACAGCGTGGTATTACTGACTAAGCCTTTATATGTAGAATTCTGTGGAGCGTGTGTCTTTCAAAGAAGAAAATTAACTGAAAGGATTTTTTTTTCTCTTCTCAGGTTGACAAGGATGCTGAATTAGTGGCCCAGTGGAACTACTGTACTCTAAGTCAGGAAATATTAAGACGACCAATAGTTGCCTGTGAACTTGGCAGGTAGAGTTCCATCACTTAATGGAGATGAGTTTTTATTACATGGTGTTAAAAAGAATTTTAACATGTAAATGCAGTTCTTGATTCATCAGATGTGAGTGATCTCAAGCAAATTTGTGAAGCCTGGGTTGTCATTCCCTGTCTCAGAGCATACTTCTGCACTTTTCTCTTCAGTTTGGTTTGTTTAATCCATGGGTTGAAAACTCAGGGGCCAAGAGGAGGGAGCTAAGTTACAAACATAAATGCATGAAGGACCCATGTGGGATCAGTAGGGCATGGTGAGGACTGGGTGAACTGGAGAGTTCATGTTCCCTGGTGTTCCAGTGGTTAAGACTTGTTCTCACTGCTGAGGGCCTAGGTTCAGTTCCTGGTTGGGGAACTCAGATCCCACAGGCTGCATAGCAAAAAAGATAATAAAATAAGAGGCAGCCGGTATCCAATTCCAGCTTGTTGTTACATTTCAAGAAGGTAGACTGATTCCAGAACATCTGATTTTTTTTCCCCCCAGGGAAAGTTGAAAATGTGTACTTTAATTATTTTTTTAAATAATTTAATTTATTTATTTATGGCTACGCTGGATCTTTGTTGCTGAGCAGGCTTTTCTCTGGTTCCAGCGACAGGGGGCTGCTCTCTAGTTCCAGCGCACAGGCTTCTCATCGTGGTGGCTTCTCTTGTTGTGGCACACGGCGGTGCTCAGGCTTCAGTGTTTGCGGCACAGGGCTCAGTAGTTGAGGCTCCCAGGACCCAGAGCACAGGCTCAGTAGATGTGAAACACTGGCTTAGTTGTCCCTCGGCAGGTGGGATCTTCCTGGATCGGGGATTGAACCCGTGTCTTCTGCACTGGCAGTCAGATCCTTTACCACTGAACCACTAGGGAAGCCTGAAAATGTTTCATGTTAAATTTCCCAATTTAAAAAATCTGGTTTGGGTCACATTCAGTCCTCTGACTGCCAATCTACATAGCCCTTGATTTAAACTGGTTTCTTTCTTTGTATGCTTTGGAAATGGTTGAGACAGGATTAAATTTACTTTTTTAGGAGTGCGAGGACATTTCTGTTATCAGATGTCAATGACTTTGGATTGTACTCAGTTTAGTCTTCTTCCCTTGGATGAAGGTTGATTGTTGCCAGAGTGTCCTGACTGATCTTTATTGTTGCAGACTTTACAACAAAGATGCAGTCATTGAGTTTTTATTGGACAAATCTTCCGAAAAGGCTCTTGGGAAGGCAGCCTCTCACATTAAAAGCATTAAGGTAAGATAGGTGATTCTGAAGTGCTCTGGGGGTCTCAGTGGTTAAGGTTTATTGTATAGAATTCATGTGTGTTTTAGACTGAACTTGGAAATTGGAATTCCAGTCCCATCCAGCCGTCTAATAAAGGTGTGATTTAGGACAGGTCACTTAAAGTTCAAGCCAGAAGTCCCCACACCTGTACTTAACTGTATTATAAATCTCTGGTGACTTAATATGTGTGAAAGAGCTTTAAAAATTCTCAGTGTGCTGTATAAATGTTAAGAGGCATAATTTTTTAAGTTAAAACTCAGCTACTTGAAATTTTTTATTTAGAAGACACTTCTGTACAATTAGAGATTTTTATAGATAGATCACTTTTCAGTCATTGTGGTTATCTCCTGCTGATTAGATGTTCTGATTGACATATTTCTATCACAGAAGCGGAAAAACAAGTTTTTTAGTAAAGGAACTTTGTTGAGAAGACAAAATCTTTCAAATCTGGTCAGTGGGAGAAAAATCGAAAAAGTAGTGAAGAATCTGAGAACTGCAAACTTGTCAGACACTTCATCTCACTTTGTGTGACTTCATCTCACTGTGTGTGACATGTTGAGGCCTCATGGCTTGTCAGAGGGTTGCTTAAATCAGAGCCAGAACCCTGACTCCCAGGCTGAGGCTTTGAGTTTTTTCCTTCTCCTCTTTCTTTTTTTTTTTTTTTTCTCCTCTTTCTTTTCTAAGTTTTTAGCCTATTACTATAATAGGCATTTTGTTTGAGTTTTGGGGGGGGGGTAGTAAAAGGATACGGGGATTTGGAATAGTTCATTTCAGACAAATTAGTAATTCTGAATTGTGGCTGATGGTCATGCTGTGGAGATATCCATGTCGATTTTTGTCATCATTTCCTTGAGAAGAAAATTTATTTCTCAAAAACCCACAGTAGCAGAATTACCTTATCTCAAAAATGTGATGACCAATGAAATTAACTTATACAAGTCTGTACTTACAATATATAATGTATGTGGTTGAACTTTTAATTTTAATGCAAAATATTTTTTCTAAGAACTCATAACTCTATAAAGACAGAAGGATTCAAATAAAACAATGCAAAAGTGATTATTACTGTAATTAATAATCCACAAATACCCTGAGCAAAGAACCTAATGAACACACACCAGCTCTCAAGCAAGAAGTTGACAGTTTGTGTGGTGGCTTTCCTTCCGACGTGCTCAGCTGCTCCCTGGAGTTGAAATCAAATTGGTGCAGTTAATTATGAAGAAATGCTTCAGATGCTAAAGTGAGGCTGTTAAGTCACTCCTTGTAAAATTGAATTTTGAAAACCCAAATAACTGGGTCTAGGAGTATGACAGTAATATCCAGCTGATAGCCTGCCTTGGACTCATTAGACCGTGGCCTCACAGATTTTACTGTCTCTTCGGCTATTAAATTAACATGGCAGGTCAGTAATATGAACAGCCTGACTGAGGCTTCATTAGCCAGGAAAACAGGTGTTCCTTTCCAGGGAATACTATTACAAAGCTTTCTTCTCTTAGTGGGACAAATTTTCATGTCCAAAGTTCCTTTGCCTTATTTAGCAAAATGCTAGTAAAATAGAAATTAATAATTTGCTAGACAGTACATTTAAAAAATCTTGTTTTCTATCACAACTTATGGTTTAATTTCATTTCTGTGTTAATTGATGTGAAAGGAAAGTAGAAAAAGAGATTTGGATGGGAAGGGACTAGAACAATAATTAAGGCTAAGGATGATCCATTTGTCAAAGGAATTTTTGATGTTTTTTTCACAGAATGTGACAGAGCTGAGGCTCTCTGACAACCCCGCCTGGGAAGGCGATAAAGGAAACACTAAAGGTGACAAGCATGACGACCTCCAGCGGGCACGTTTCATCTGCCCTGTCGTGGGCTTGGAAATGAACGGCCGACACAGGTAGGTAGTCAGTGTGGACAGGTGACGTGGACTGTGGGTAAGTAATCCCAGGGCTGTTATGAACTATGCTGTAGCTTCATAATCACACTGGTTTCTCAAAGGTGTCTTTTGGTTAGGGAAGCGCTTCAGCCAATCTGGAGTGTTCTCGCACATCTGTACATGGCCGTCTAAGAGACATATGTACATTGTATGCGGAAAGCTACGCCGGAGGAACCGACCACCCAGCTCTGAAATGAAATAACCTAAGGCTTCATTGGTTTGTGGAGAAGGAAAACTTAAGGCCCAAGGATCTTGTACTTTTAAAGATTATATTCTTCAGAGAGTCTGAATGGAAATTGTTTAGGCCTCTCTTAAAGTTTACATTTAGTGGTGACCTTGTGAGGTGATGGGTATGTTAACAAGCTTGTTTGCGAGGATTATCTTAACAGTTTATACATATAGCAGATCATCAAGTTGTACACAAATATATACAATTCTTGTTTGTTTGTCAGTTATACCTAAATAAAGCTGAAAAAAAGAAAAGTAAATAAAATGAAAGGCCAAAGTTCACGAGAGAGATTCTGAGGAATGAGATTTGTAACTAACCTTGTTCTGTGTGTGTGTTGTGTACATACACAGTATTTTGAGGTGAAGTTCATAACGTAAAATTGGTCATGTTAAGGTGTATGTTTCAGTGGCATTTAGTATTGATCCAGTCAGAGTTGTGCAGCTGTCACCTCCATCTAGTTCAAAAACCCCCCACCCATTAACCAGTCCCTCCCCATTCCTCCCGCTGCCTCCATAGAATTACACACTATGTGACCTTTTATAGCTGATTTCCCACTTCTTTTTAAGAAAACCGTGGTTCACCCCAAAAGAGGAACTTAGCAGAGACAGTCTCAGCTCCGGGGTCTAGAGCAGGGGTTACCTGCAGTACGTTGCTCCAATTGTGGTTTACCCTAGATTTTCTTTTCACTTGCTAGTTAATCTCTTCTCCTTTTTCTCTTCTCAGTTCATTGAGCTTTGCCTGTTTTGGCTTTTCCCTGGTGCTATTTGTAGGACCTCCACACTAGAAAATTGATTTTGGGGTTAGTTTATATATTTAATATACAAAACGAAGCAGGTCAAAGGCTAACAAGAGTTTTGCCAAGAGAACACACCGGTCATAGCAAACACCCTTTTCCAACAACACAAGAGAAGACTACTCATGGGCAGATTGATTATATTCTTTGCAGCCAAAGATAGAGAAGCTCTATACAGTCAGCAAAAACAAGACCAGGAGCTGACTGTGGCTCAGATCATCAACTCCTCACTGTCAAATTCAGACTTAAATTGAAGAAAGTAGGGAAAAACCACTATACCATTCAGGTATGACCTAAATCAGATCCCTTATGATTTTACAGTGGAAGTGAGAAATAGATTCAAGGGATTAGATCTGATAGACAGAGTGCCTGAAGACCTATGGACGGATGTTCATGACGCTCTACAGGAGGCAGTGATCGAGACCATCCCCAAGAAAAAGAAATGCAAAAAGGCAAAATGGTTGTCTGAGGAGGCCTTAAAATAGCTGTGAAAAGAAGAGAAGTGAAAGGCAAAGGAGAAAAGGAAAGATATACCCATCTGAATGCAGAGTTCCAAAGAATAGCAAGGAGAGATAAGAAAGACTTCCTCAGTGATCAATGCAAAGAAATAGAGGAAAACAGTAGAATGGGAAAGACTAGAGATCTCTTCAAGAAAATTAGAGATACCAAGGGAACATTTCATGCAAAGACGGGCACAATAAAGGACAGAAATGGTATGGACCTAACAGAAGCAGAAGATATTAAGAAGAGGTAGCAAGAATACACAGAAGAACTACACAAAAAAGATCTTCATGACCCAGATAACCATGATGGTGTGATCACTCACCTAGAGCCAGACATCCTGGAATGAGAAGTCAAGTGGGCCTTAGGAAGCATCACTATGAACAAAGCTAGTGGAGGTGATAGAATTCCAGTTGAGCTGTTTCAAATCCTAAAAGATGATGCTGTGAAATTGCTACACTCAATATGCCAACAAATTTGGAAAACTCAGCAGTGGCCACAGGACTGGAAAAGGTCAGTTTTCATTCCAGTCCCAAAGAAAGGCAATGGCAAAGAATGTTCAAACTACCGCACAATTGCACTCATCTCACATACTAGCAAAGTAATGCTAAAAATTCTCCAAGCCACGTTTCAACAGTACGTGAACTGTGAACTTCCAGATGTTCAAGCTGGATTTAGAAAAGGCCGAGGAACCAGAGATCAAATTGCCAACATCCATTGGATCATCGAAAAAGCAAGAGAGTTCTGGAAAATCATCTACTTCTGTTTTATTGACTATGCCAAAGCCTTTGACTGTGTGGATCACAACAAACTGTGGAAAATTCTTAAATAGATGGAAATACGAGACCACCTGACCTGCCTCTTGAGAAATCTGTATGCAGGTCAGGAAGCAACAGTTAGAACTGGACATGGAACAACAGACTGGTTCCAAATAGGGAAAGGAGTACATCAAGGCTGTATATTGTCACCCTGCTTATTTAACCTATATGGAGAGTACATCATGAGAAACTGTAGGCTGAATGAAGCACAAGCTGGAATCAAGAGTGCTGGGAGAAATATCAATAACCTCAGATATGCAGATGACACCACCCTTATGGCAAAAAGTAAAGAAGAGCTAAGGAGCCTCTTGATGAAAGTGAAAGAGGAGAGTGAAGAAGTTGGCTTAAAGACTCAACATTCAGAAAAGTAAGATCATGGCATCAGGTCCCATCATTCATGGCAAATAGATGAGGAAACAGTGACAGACTTTATTTTCTTGGGCTCCAAAATCACTGCAGATGGTGACTGCAGCCATGAAATTAAAAGACGCTTGCTCCTTGGAAGAAAAGTTATGACTAACCTAGATAGCATATTAAAAAGCAGAGACATTACTTTGCCAGCAAAGGTCCATCTAGTCAAAGCTATAGTTTTTCCAGTAGTCATGTATGGATGTGAGAGTTGGACTATAAAGAAAGCCGAGCACTGAAGAATTGATACTTCTGAACTGTGGTGTTGAAGACTCTTGAGAGTCCCTTGGACTGCAAGGAGATCCAGTAAGTCCATCCTCAGGGAATCAGTCCTGAATATTCATTGGAAGGACTGATGCTGAAGCTGAAACTCCAATACTTTGGCCACCTGATGTGAAGAACTGACGCATTTGAAAAGACCCTGATGCTGGGAAAGATTGAAGGCAGGAGGAGAAGGGGACGATAGAGGATGAGATGGGTGGATGACATCACTGACTCGATGGACATGAGTTTGAGTAAGCTCTGGGAGTTGGTGATGGACAGGGAAGCCTGACATGCTGCAGTCTATGGGGTCACAGAGAGTCAGACATGACTGAGCGACTGAGCTGAACGCTTGTTTCCATAGGGAATGTTTCTGTAGGAGAAATTCAGAAGAGTGATGCTTTACCCGATGCTGCCAGTTGTCCTCCTGAAATGTAGTACTGTGTCATACCCACCCACCCACAAATGTGCCTGTTTCCTCAGACAGTGTCCCAACTGGTCACCTTCAGACTCTTTCATTACTGCCTGATCGGTAAAACAGTATGTGTCTTTGTTTGAAATGCATTTCTGTAATTAATAGATGGGGGTTAAGCATCTTTTATGTGTTCTGATGTTTATGTTTCTCTTGTCAACCACATGTTAAGGCCCTTGGCCCATTTTTCTGTATTGTTTATTACTGCTTTGAAAGACTATTTTGAATATTCATAAACTCTGAATCTTGGGACTTCCCTGATGGTCCAGTGGTTATGACTGTGCTTCCAATACAGGGAACCTGGGTTCAATTTTTGGTTGGGGAACTGAGATCCCACATGCTGCATGTAGTGGCCAAAAAAAAAAAAGAAAAAAAACTGAATCTCATATATATTTAAAATATTTTCTCCCTGAGTTCCTATTCTGTCTTTTGACTTTTGCGGAGTTTTTTAAAAATGCATTTATTTATTTTTATCATTAGTGTTTTTTCCAAAAGATTATTGCAAGGAGGTGGGAGTGGAACTGTGGCCTGTGTTTGTGGTTTCAATTTCAATATATGGGATTCTTCTCTATCTGAAAAGTAGAGCTTTCCCTAAATTTGTATGAATTTTTATAAGAATTTTTTTTACAAAATGAAGAAGCAGTTACCTTGGGACATACCTTGCTTTCACATGCACAAAATAAATAGGGATAAAGGCCTGATGTTCACAGACATAATTCAGAGCTGTGGCAGCTTGATGCTGAGATGGTGAATGTAGTTAGCTGGAAGGAGTTTGGAGTGCAAGCTACCTATATAATAGCTCTCTGCAAAACAAACACTGAATGCTATTTTCTACTTTTTTGCCTTGTTTCATAAAAGCAAAAATTCAGTTTGAGTTTCTTTCCATTAGTAAAAATAGGTGCTCATGTAGGTCTTTTGAAAAAATGAAAGTGTAGGTCTTTTGTAAAGAATGAAGTAGTCTTAAAAAAAAAAGAATGAAGTCGTCTAAAGCAGACTTTCAAAAAGTGGGGGGATACCTCATGTGTGGGTCTGTACTTATTTATTTATTTATGACACACTGATTTTTTTTTTTTTCTTAAGGGAATCAGATATAACCATTTTTCTCTTTGTGGTTCTTGGCCTTTGTGTAAACAGAATAAATATTAATCAATAATGTGGGTGGTAATTTTTAAGTTGTTATTTAAGTCATTCTCCGTGTTGTATTCTCTCTCCAGGTTTTGCTTCCTCCGGTGCTGTGGTTGCGTGTTTTCTGAGCGAGCCCTAAAAGAGATCAAAGCAGAAGTTTGTCACACGGTGAGTTGTTGACATTATTTGTTCCTTCTCAATAGCTGAAGACATCAGATGGTTTGGGCTCCCGCTCTCCGTGTGTTATTTCCGCATCTTTCAATTCTTTTGGAGACATGGATCTCATCAGTTGCTTCTCTGCATAAAACCCTTCCATCCCCATCCTTGCTTTGAATCCATCTTCCATCCCCTCCTTGGAGGTAGAGATTCAGACCACCTCTGGTGCGTGTCCCTGCCCACCTGTCCTCTCTGGTGCCTTTATTCCTTCTAGCGGGTGGAGGCCTGCTCCCAGAACCTTAGTTCAGAGCCGTTGCTTCCTGTGTGAACCCAGCCTCCTTCCCCATTCCTTGGGCACCTGGTTATCCCACAGATCTCATCAGAATGTACTTGCTGGTTGTGTGGTACTTTTCCCATTGGACTATGAGAGTTTCTTCTTTCTCATTTTCTTTTTTATTTTTATAAATAGGACTTTATTTTCAGAGCAGTTTAACGTGCATAGCAGAATTAAGAGGAAAGTAAAGGGTTTCTCACAGACCCTCTACCCCCATATGTGCACGGCATCCCCCTGTATCCACATCCGCACCAGTGGTGTATTCATTCCAGCTAATGAACCTATCTTGATCCCTCACCATCACCTGGGTCCCCTTTACGTTAGGGTTCATGCTTGGCAGTGAGCATTCCTTGAGCTGGGACAAGTATGTAATGATGTGTCTGTCACTGCAGGCTCACACAGTGTGTCTTCACCGCCCTCACCATCCCCTGTGCTCCACTGGTACATGTTTGAAAGTGGGAGCAGGGCTTGCCTGTCCCTTCGCCCTTGCCTTGCTCTGTCCAGGCGTGCTGCATGTCCTCAGTAGACGCTCATACTCGTGAGCACACGTGTAAGAGTGCCCGCTCAGCTCACATAAGAAGGTGCAGAGGACTTTGCTCTCTGGGATTGCCGCGCAGCCTAGGACCTCTGTGTCTTGGTGTTCCGCCTCTCTGTGAAGAACCTGGCATTTATTTTAATGTCATGGATGCCAACAACTGACTGCATTTTCACCTATATTAGCTCTGCTTGGGTTTCCTTAGGCTTCCCAGGATGGTTTCTTCCTGTTGTGAGTTATTCTTTGATTCAACAGCTTTCATAAGACAGCTGTTATGGGCCAGCCCCATCCTGGCAACTGTGGAATGGGGTACACGGTAGGTAAGATTGATTCAGTCCCTGCCTTCATGGAGCCCACTTTGCAGTTGGAGAGACACTCAGATAAATGAGCAAGGTAATGCTGATTGTGATAGCGGCCAGGAAGGAAATGCAGAGGCCGAGGTACCAGAGGGAGGAAGGCCTCCCAGTGGTCAGTGGAGGCGCCTCTGCAGGTTTGAGTTAAGACATGAGGGCAGGAAGGACCCCGCTGAGGAAGGTTTGTGCCTAAGCTCAGAAGTGGCAGAGGATTTTGCTAGTTGAAGGAACAGAAAGTGTGGTGGAGGGTGGGGACGGGAGAGGAGAAGTGGGTGAGGTGGAGGGTTAGGCAGGGTTCACCTTCCGTAGGCCCGGGTGGCCACGTGGGGGCTTGTGGATTTTATCCTCAGAGCAGTGGGAAGCCGGGGGCAGCTTCCAGCTAGGCCGGATGACTTTAGTTTCAGAATGACTTCTCCTCAAAGAAGCCAGACGCAGAGGAGGACTCACTGAAATGTGATTTCATTAATTTGAGGCTCAAAGGCAGACAGAAGGTGATGGGTGGTGAAGAAGTTGGGGATGTATAGTTGTTTCCACTTTGGGGTGATTATGGATCAAGCCCATCTCAAAATTTGGAATCTTTCTCATTAAGCTTTTACCAAAAAAAGAGAAATTTAAAGAATGCATTTAGGAATCAATCTGTGTCGTTTATCGTCCAGTATTGATTATGTCTCCGGTATTAAAGACGATGTTACAGGGGTTCCCAGGGAAAGTGGGATGTGGATGACTCGGTCCCTGCGCTTAAGGAGACTGCAATCCTGCAGGAATCAAGTTACATGAAAAATCGTATTCTCCTTTGTTTCTTGAGTTGTTGTTGTTTAGTCACTAAGTTGTGTCCAACTCTTTGCACCCCTGTGGACTCGCCGCCAGGCTTCTCTGTCCATGGGGATTCTCCAAGCAAGAACACTGGAGTGGGTTGCCATTCCCTTCTTTGTTTCTTGAGGCCAGTTGCCAAGTGGATGTAAGGATGTTATTGGAGTTGAGGGGCCAGAGAACTTCTGGTCGTGCTGGTGAGAAATGGCTTTATGAAGGAGGCATTTGTTTTGGGCCTTGGAGGCAGAGCGTGTTCTCATCAGTCAGGCTTTCCCAGAGATTGGGACGTCACTGTCGGTGTAGGAGTGCTGGCACGGGGACCACAGGAAGGACCCCAGACGTCCTCACAAGACATTGCGTGGCAGGACGGCAGCTCCCATTTCCCGTGCCTTCTGTCATGTGCCTGCCCTGCAGGGAAAGTTTCCATTTGGTCCTGGGATGGTTTTAATGCATCTCCAACACTCACTCAGCTCCCAGGAGAATGGGCCTTAAGCTCAGAGCTTGGGCAGGCAGGGCCTCCAGAGATTTGTTTTCGGCATTTCTACGCTTCCTAAATCCCATGGTCAGAGGAACCCGGCAGGCTGCAGTCCATGGGGTTGCAAAGAGACAGACATGACTTTGCATGTGCACACACACACCATTTTTATACTTAGCAAGATCAAGTTAATGTTTCAAGTAAATTTAAGTAAAAACAATGGGTAGATTTAAAGAAAAATATTAAGATGCTGACAGTACATTAGGCAGGGGAAGGCCTGAAGTTTGAGAGATGCTATTAGTGATGTTGGGTGCGCTGTGGGGGTGGGAATAGGTGGGAGAGGAAGAGCAGCGGCCGCATTCAGGAGAGGAAGTGCCCAGGCAGCCTGAGAAGGTGGGGGCTCGAGGTGCCATCACTGCCCGGGCCGCTCAGGAGCAGGGAGAAGCCAGGGGTGTGAGTCAGACTGCCTGGTGGAAACCAGGAGCACCAGGCTGAGGAGCAGCTCCCCGGGGGTGGGGGCTGAAGGGCAGTGCTGTTGATGCCTTTGCAGCAGCAGAGAGCCCTGGGGGCAGCAATGTGTAGGTCTGTGCAAGAGTGACAGAGAGAAAAGACTAAACAAGAGCAAGTAAGAAAAAGGAGCCTGTGAGAGAAGCGTCGTGAAGGAGAGGGAACTCAGCTGGCCTGGGGTTCCCATGAGCAGGAAAGGAACCTCTCTGTGTTCAAGCGTTTGTGTGTTTTAACAAGTAGTGTGTGAGGCGCTGTCTGTGTCAGGCACATCCACAGGTGCACTCTGGAAGCTTGCTTGGAAGAATGTAAATATGAGAAGGTGGGAAATTAAGCTGAAATCTTAAAGCAGTCAGATACCCTAAACCAGTGGTTCCCAGCCCAGGTGGCGCTGTAGAGTCACCGCAGTGGTTTTTTAAGTCCCCACTCCCGACCTCAGGCCCTGCGTCAGGATTTCAGGATTAGTGTGGAGCCCCCGAATATTTCTTTTCTTTCTTTCTTTCTTTGTTTTTTATTTCTGCTGGGAGGCTCAGCGATCTAAAGGAATCAGGCTTTTTCCCCTGACCCTCCGGGGGTGACCATCTCTCAGATGGGCGTGCAGTTGTCCTCTTCACTGGCTGACCTTGGATGTCCTTGGTGGTAGCCATTGTGACAGACCTGCAGCAGAACAGGAGCGTGTGCTCACAGCTCTGCAGAGAAATTGTTTTATTTCATGGAAAGGCAGTGCCACTCGGGAACTCTGAAGTCATTCTGTTGGTGTCTCGGAACAAAGTGCTAGTCAACTCTGAAAGTCACCGTCCAGTGCTTCAAGGAAGGGGAGGAAGCAGGGGGAAAGGGGAAGTGACCTCGTCAGGATTGCACAAGCGGCGGCCAAGACCAGGTGAGAACCGGAGCGCCGGCTCCTTCTACCTCCTGACGGGCCGCAGGGCAGCCGAGACCGCCCAGTCAAGACGGGACCCTGGCCGTATAACTCGGGAACCAACCTTAGGACCAGCTTCCCTTAAAATCAGTCTGTTGTCAGAAGAGTAATATTTTACTCTTTTCACTTAGGTGGTCTCCTTAAAAATCGCCTTTGCACACAGAGCTAGGTGGAGTACTCTGCATTTTAGTTTGCTAGGGCTCCTGTAACCAGGCACTGCAGACTGGGTGACCCAACAGACATTTAGTTTCTTACCCTTCTGGAGGCTTGAAGTCTGCAGTCATAGTGTTGGCTGGGCTGGTACTTCCCGAGGGCAGCGAGGGGAGGATCTGTTCCAGATCTCTGTCCCTGGCTTGTCCATGGCTGCCTCTCCCTGTGTCTGTTCACAGTCTTCCCTCTGTGGAGCGTGTCTTTGTGTCTCAATTCCCCCTTTTATAGTAATCCCAGCCCACGCAGTGACTGCATCTTAACTAACTGCATCTGCAGAAGGTGACATTCTAACGTCCCGGGGGTTAGGACCTCACCATTTGTGGGGAGGTGGGGAGCATAATTCAACTGATAACACTATTCGGTTTAGAAAATTAGAGCTTGGGACAGTCATTGGTGCCCTTGGTGGGAGTCATTCATTCAGTCACTCATGCAGCCAACACTGAGAGCCTTGTATTTTATAGGTCAGACCTGGGTATAGTACTTACTGCTTCTGCTCACATGCCTTTGGCCAGAATTTAGTCATGTGCACACACCTACCTGCAGGAGCCTGGGGATTGCGGTCTAGCTGGACACCCCGGAAGAAGAGGTGAATACCAACCACTTCTGCCCAAGTACCCAAAGGAGGAATAATGGTGCAGTTTCAGGAGCTGTGGTGCGTCATGAAAATGTGAATGAAGGGAGATAAGGCCACAGTGTGGAAATCTAAAGCAAGTATTTTCATGTTTTAGATAATGTCTGAAATTTAGAGGAACCAGTGTTGTAAGAACGGTGTCAGGGACTTCTCTGGCAGTCTAGTGGTTAGAACTGTGTTTCCTTTGCACAAGAACACCGTTCTTGGAAACAGGAAGGAATAAACACGTAAACAAACATGGTAGAATGTTATGTTTAAAAAGAAGAACAGTGTCAGGAGTGATACTGAGGGGGTGCACTTTCTCCACTTTTTCCCTCTGTCATTCCATGGACATGGGGCTTTTTGGTTCACCAGAAGAGACTCCAGGGTTTGAAATTGCCCTGGTTCTGTGTTCTAAAACACACGCTGTGTGCTTGACTTCAGAAAACAGAGTCCAAAGAGATGTAGTTGCTAGGTTTTTCTGTTTTCATGGTAAACAAAGCACTAGCCTAAAACTAACAGTATTCCCCACTGTGTTCGTCCCTGCTTGTAATAAGAAGAAACACATTGGAGTAACCACGGGTTGCAAAATAAATGGTGTGCTTGTTACTCAAAACATGAGCCATGGTCCTGCGAATACTGACGTCACCTGGGAGGGTTTTGCTTTTGTTTTTTAAGAAACACAGACTCCCAGGCCCCTCCTCAGACCTGCAGAATCAGAAACTGCATTTTAACAAGAGCCTCCTGGGGGATTTGTATGCACAGGTAAGCTTGAGAAGCTGACCTGGATGTTAAAGGGGGTGGTGATGGTGTTCCATCACCGAGTCATGTCTGACTCTTTGCCACCTCATGGACTGCAGCACACCAGGCTTCCCTGTCCTTCACTATCTCCCAGAGTTTGCTCAAACTCATATCCATTGAGTCGATGACGCCATCCAACCATCTCATCCTCTGTTACCCTCTTCTCCTGCTCTCAGTCTTTCCCAACATCAGGGTCTTGTCCAGTGAGTCAGCTCTTTGCATCAGGTGGCCAAAGTATTGAATCTTCATCTTCAGCATCAGTCCTTCCAATGAGTATTCCAGGTTGATGTCCTTTAGGATTGACAGGTTTGATCTCCTTGCTTGTCCAAAGGACCCTCAAGAGTCTTCTCCAGCCTCACAGTTGGAAAGCATCAATCAGTAGAGGTGTGAGTAGTAACATTTGGCTTGCTGACCTGGCTTCATTTAGTTAGGATTTGTGACAGGTGAGTGCAGTGTGTGGCTGTTTTAAAGTCAGAAGTGAAACAAAAATTTACACTCATACACTGGTTTTTTGTTTTGTTTTAGTTTTTATCATGGAGTGAGCAGAGTGGAAAGGGGAGAAAATAAAGAAGGAGGCACTTCAAAACCTGGTGGTGAATTCTGCTTCTCAGGCCCAGCCTCCTTCAGTTGTTTCCTTTCTGCCATCTTCATGGTCTCTGTGAATAATAAACCTTAGGAAATCACACAGCATACAGCACAGGCAGCCTTAAATTTTTACATGTAAGGAAAACACAATAGGAAAATTGAACAGTAGACTCTACATGTTCGCAAGCAGGTTCTGTATCCGGAAACTTGCAGAAATTATCTCAAGATCCCTATTTGTCTCACGATCACCTTTAAGATACAATCCTTAGAAATATTGTTCAGACTTTATTTTATATGTGATTTAATTTTGTTCTTTTATGTGATGAATAAACGCAGTCAGAGGCTGGCTCAGGGTAGAGAGCGCGGCAGCTTCCCGCTGGTTCTGATGTCCATGGAGGCTGCTGCTTTGTCTCGGCCTCCTGGGAGGTGCCCTGATGCCCCACTAACACCCAGCTTGTGCTTCCCCAGATCTCACGCTGCTTCATTCCACTGTGGTGGTGGTTTAGTCGCTTAGTTGTGTCCGACTCTTGCGACCCCATGGACTGTAGCCCGCCAGGATCTTCTCTCCATGGGATTTCCCAGGCAAGAATACTGGTGTGGGTTGCTGTTTCCGTCTCTAGGGTATCTTCCCGACTCAGGAATAGAACCCAAGTCTCCTGCACTGCAGGGGAATCTTTACCAACTGAGCCACCGGGAAGCCCCTTTCATTCCTCTACTTTTAAGTTATTTTTTATTTATTTATTTGGCTGCACCGGGTCTTAGTGCAGCATGCAGGATCCAGTTCCCTCACCAGGGATAGAACCCAGGCCCGCTGCGTTGGGAGGGCAGAGTCTTAGCTGCTGGACATGTCTTTAAGTTATCTTATTATTTTTTAATCTCACTGTTACAGAAATGATTTATTGCAGTATTTGAGCCTTTTGAGGGCAGTTGTGTGAATTTGTGTTCTATAATTGACATTGAAATGAAGGGAAACTTATCTTTTAAGTAACTTGAAACAATGTAAGCTTCTTTTATTTTTTATTTTATTTAATTTAAAAGTGTACTGGGGTTTGCACTTACTTGCGAAGAGTTGTTATAAAATGTAGGGGACAGGATTGTGGTGAACCTGAGCTTTCTGAACAACCACTCAGAGCATGACCATCAACTCTGTCTGCTTGTGAGCAGGCTGTCTGGGGCGCTGACGTTCTCTGATGGTCTTAACCTTCTATCGTGCGCTTTCCCTGGAATCGCATATCTTTGGGGAAGAAATGTTTGTTTTAGTGGAAATTTAAACGTGCTATGGTTAGCTCAAGTTTGATTTGCAGGCTCTGCTTTCAGAGCCTCTTTTCTTCTGTGTAGTTCCATGCTTTTCAGGCGCTGTTTTCATTGACTTAAGTGGAATCTCATTTAGTTTCTGTGTTTGAGAAGTGTCAGTTCACTGAGGGGTATGCTTTGTCCTTGAATTATACATTTATTTCTTTAGTGTCCTGTCCTGTGGTTCCTACTTGCCCCTTATTTTAGTTGTTTTAAGTTATGCTGTTTAATAGTTGTATGTTTCTAGCCCTGTATGATGCCGTGGGCTCTAAGTATATAAAAAGTCCTCGACAAAGATTTGTGGATTTTTGAAGACCTGAATCTGTGAGTAGAGAGAAGTAAGACCATCCATGCCTTTGACCTGTGCTGTTCTGTATGGTAACCACCAGCTACGTGTGACTATTTCAATTTTAATTAATTAAAGTTAAAGTTAAGGTTCACTTGATCAGTCACTCCAGCCACATTTCAGGTGCCCAGCGCCCCCTGTGGTTGTGACTGGTATAGGCAGCTTAGATATAGACCATCTCATCATCGCAGCTGCAAGCCTGCAGAAACTTGGGGGCAGCCTTTGTAAGAAGTTGTGTTTCAACTCCATAATTTCCTTTTACCCAAAGGAAGTAGACTTCCTTGTTTTTCTAGGATTTCTAGAATAAAGTTACATTGTTCCTAGCCAAAGAGGACTGCTAGAAGCATATTTTCATCTTCAGTGGGAGTTTGTTCTTTATTAGAATCTCATACACAATAGTACCTTTACGACAAGATACATTCTTACTCTAACTTGAGCCTGGATCTAAGTGTTTGGAGAATCTTGATTTCCATTAACTGTTCAGTGAGGCAGTCAGGTCTCCATGTCACTTATCCAGTCACCAGTGGAACTTTGGATTATTTTTTCTCTTGTGATTTCTTTCTCTAAACTGTGAAAGTAGCTTATCATTAATAGTAGAGTCTTTGTCAGTAGCAAGTTTCTAAATTCATTTTAGGACTATCTTCTGTCAAGGAATTATTTTTCCATTCTCTTTTGGTCGAATGTTCTCTGATTTCAAGTCAAGAAAACAGAATGATACCAATAAGAAAGCAAACACTCTCTATAACTTCCGACTCAGCGGTTCATTTCCGTATTGAGATGGCTCTTCCGTTGGAAATGCCAGTGTGCCTCCACAGGGACCTCTGCCTGCCCTAGAACTCTGCGTCTGTGCCACCGCTCCAGGCACGAGACCACAAGAGGCTCGGTCGAGTCAAATTGGTTGGCAAACAGAGAAGGGGATTGAATGATCCATGGCAAGTCTCCTGGTCCATACACACAGGTGTCCTGGACGTAGTGGCCTGCAAAGAGAACACAGAAACTTAGCTGCCTTGGTCGTCAGTTTACATCTACGTGGACAAGTGACACACTTCCAAGATCGTCTGTCAGGCCTCTCTGCTTCTTGCAAGTTCAGGTTAAACATGATTTCCATAGTTGCTTTGAAAGGGGCTTTTATTTTCAACTTTGAACTTGTGATGGAAGGGAACCATCACTAACCATTTGTTTGGTTAGTGATTCCTGAAGTCTTTAAGGGCTAGTTTAGGTGAATTCTTTAGAATTTTAGCTTGTCATGAGCACAAGTTTTCCATGAGCTGCAACACTCTGGCCCCCTGATGCGAAGAACTGACTCACACACGGATTTGCTCCAGTTTCCACTAGTTCTCTGTCCACCACGAGCTGCGGGCTCCCAGAGGTCATGCATGCTCTGTTTTCCCTTCCGTGTGTGCACCAGAGAACTTGCCATCTTTCTACTGGACTCGTCCGTGTCCTGTTGTGAATTGTCATCCACCATTTCCTTCCTGAGACTGTCTGCCCCTCTCTGCCCTCTTCACACTGCAGGTCTGGGTGGGCGGGGAGAGCCAGCTCAGGAGAGTAGGCTTGAATCGATCCCCAGGAGCCAGGTTCTGGCTCTTCAACCCGGAGGTGATTGCCCCAACCTGATGAGCCTGAGCACTCCCCTGCAGCCTGCTAATTCTCTTCCAGACTGTTCAAGAACAGAGGCACTGCTCTCTCCTCCACCCACTGTCTGGCTTCTGCTTTTTGTCCCAGTAACTGAAACCTCTGGGACACCAGTCAGAGGGGCAAAAGAATTCACAGTTCCTGGAGGGAGAGCCTCCTGAGGGCAAAGCAAAGAGACCTTTTTTCAGCAGGAACTGTGTTGGAAGTGTGGGGTATCGCTGGCTGATCCCACCAAGGAGCACAGACTTGTGTTATTCAGTTGTTTTGTTCTCATATGCCAGGGAGGCAGGGAGCTCATTTTAAATAAATGTTTGGGTTTGAATTCTAGGAGCAAGTGGGGAAAGCCAGATAGCTGGTGTATTTTTATCTGAATTTTTATCTGAATTTTTATCTGTATTTTCTCTTTGGAAGTTGCATCCCTGTTGTGTGTTCAGTTCGTGAAAATTTATTGACTCAGATTCTTAGAATTTGTATACTTTTCTGTCTGGAGAGTAGTTAGAAGTTTTTTTAAAAATTGACACCATGCTAATTGGATCATCACATACATGACCATTAGCCTTTTCCTACTGTTACTGAGGCAGCAGTTGTATAATTTTTGTAAAATTTGAAGGCATCCTGGGGCGTGTGTTTTTGTTTTGTTTTCTTTTTTTTTTTTTTTTTGTTTTCCTGAGCTGCTTGGCTTGTGGAATCTCAGTTTCCGGACCAGGGATGGAACTTGGGCCCCAGCAGTTGAAAGCCTGGAGTCCTAACCCATTAGGCCACCAGGGAGCTCCCTTGGGTTTTGTTTTTACCTTTACAGCCTTCATGAACTGTTCCCTCCTTGTTTCTCCATTTAACAGCTCGAATGTTTCCTTCCCAGCCAGTGTTTGGGGTGGAGCCTGGAGCATCTGAGGGAGAAGACAGGCAGGCTTACAGTGAGCAGGTGGAAAGAAAACCCCACCTCACTCAGGATGCCTGCCCTTGTTTGCACAAAGGACAGCTCTTGGGGGTAATTTGAAAGGATTTTCAGTGGTTAAAAATGTCTTCACCCATTTCTTCTGGACTCATTGTTTGCACTGTCTTCCTGGACCTGTTCACTTAGCTATTCAAGCTTGAAGGCATGTCCCAAATAGGAGCTAGCCAACTTTATATAAAGAGCAAATAAGCCCATTCAAAGGAAAGCATCATATTTCCCTCTGCCTCTCAGAAAACCTACCTACCCACACACAATGGCTAGTTTTAATATTTTCCATTCTTAAAGAGCCCCTAGCATGATATACAGTACTAGTAGGTATTCAGCAGTATTTAATAAGCAAATGAAGAAAGGAGGAACTTTCCAGTGATCTGTGCTCAGAATTTTCAAAGGGCTCTATTTGAGGAGACGCAGAATGCTGGCACTTCCTTCTGGAGAGGAAACAAAGAAGCGAGCCTGGCATGGGAGCCTGGCAAACCCCAGATCCCTAAAAGCAGAGACGCCCCGCACCCCCACCCCCGCCAACAATCACACAAGGGGGAGGTCTTACAGAATATATAGAGCTGTTTGGCAAGTCAAAGAGCTGAAATAGAATCTTTACGGTTATACGTCTGCTGCTGTTGCCTCGGGCCTGCACAGACACCCCTCTGCTGGGTTGTTTTACCTTTCAGTCGGTTCAGAGTCACCCAGTAGTGTCTCTCTGGGCCGTGGATGTCTTGGGACCACTGGAGCATGTCTTTTGCGCGGATGTCAGTCAGCACAAACTCCACAAACTTCCTCGTTAGTACATAGTAAGCGCTTCCAAAATAAATGGTTAAGTTATGGGGTGGCTCAACCTTGAATCCTGCATTTGGAGACACGTAGATGTCTCCTTCAGGGCTGAATTCAAGATGGTTCTGACTTGTCTTAGAGTTAATGCTTGGTGGCTGGATTACTCCGGGAGTGATATTTTTATCTTTCCACTTGCTTCTGATGTAGTGTATGATTTCTTTGTTGGTTCTGATTGGAAAGTCCTGTCCGCAGAGATTAATGACATAGTTCCATTGAAACTTGGAATGAACTAGATCTCTCATACAGTTAATATCTGCCTGTAGTCTTCTAAAGCCAGTGTGAGCCATTTTCTCTCTCTTTGATGAAATAAAAATGTTCTCAAAACAATTAACCAGGGATTGCACCGCAGTCTTATACTTCTTTGGGGCCTTTTCATCCACATGAATACAGTAAACATTCTGAGGCACATAAACAGCCCTGAGTAGCTGCACAAACATAGCCAGCTCCTTATGAATAGTTATGATATATGCCAAAGAGAAGCTGCCCTCGTCTGCAGACAGGGGTCTGGTTATGAAATGCAACTTGTGGGAAATCCTGGAGCAATTTCCTGGTCTGTGTAAATGAGCGAGTATTTCAGATCCATGAGGGTTTCTACAGAACTTTGCAATCTGGGGAGCCGCCTCTTTCCCTTCAAACAAAGCCGAGCACAGTTCATCTGGATAGAAGCCACATTCCACCACTGCTGGGTGGGTGGGTTCCTCCTCTGCTTCCTCGGGAGTCAGATTCCTTAAATAAATAAAAATGAAGATGCAAACGGCTGTGCATACGAGAAGACCAGGCTTTGTGGCTCGCAGCTGGCTCATGCTTCGAGCTCCAGTTGCCTTCTTATTACCATGGTTTGAAATATTCTCCTCTCAGCTTCCTGAAGGAACAACAGAAAGAATTTAGAGTGTTGTAAGTGCTTGTGAAACCCACACCACAGTCATGTTAAGCATTTCTTTTACCCCATAAGAGTTTTCTTGGGCCCCTTTTACTCTATCCTCCTTCCATCCTTGTCTCTGGGTAATCTCTTAATGTGCTCTTGTCACCATAGATGCATTGGCATTAACTGCAGTTTTATATAAATGGAGTTATACTTGTGTATTTTTTTGCCTGTTTTTTTTTCACTTAGGATAATGCTTTTAAGATTTAGGATAATGCTTTTAAGATAATGCTTTTAAGATTTGATCCACATCATTGCATTTTTCACCATTTTCCCTTTTTACTGCTGAGCAGTATTCCATCAAATGGACGTGGCACAATCTGTTTGTTCATCTGTTAAAGGACACTGAAGTTGTTTCTAGTTTTAGGATACTACAAGGTGCTGTAAGCATTTGTGCATAAGTCTTTGTGTAGACCTGAGTTTTCATATCCCTGAGGTAAGTACTTAAGAGTGAACTAGCTGGCTCGCATACAGGTTTTTATGTTTTAACTTCTTAAGAAATTGCCAGGTTGTTTTCCAAAGTGAGTATGCCATTTTATATCCCCACCAGCAAAGTATGAGCATTCCGTTTACTCCACATCCTTACCAACACAGGGTGTAGCCAATTAAAAAAATTTTTACCATTCTAGTAGGTGTGTAATGGTAATTCATTGTGGTTTTAATATGCATTTCCCCAATGATTGATGATGTTGAGTATATTGCCTTTATCTTGGCGGGAAAAAAAATTCTCAAATATTTATTTTGGACATAGATCCTGTCCTGGTTTGCATTACCCAGAATTTCTTAGGCTGTTATTCTGTATCATGTTATGAGGATATATCTTTTCAATAAAAGGAACAGCAAATCAAGAGAAATTTTGTGATCACATAATTCAACTTATTGAAATGAATTTATGTATTGTTTTAATTTTTTTTAGAGAAGGCTTCAGTGATTAAAAACAAAATATCTTTAATAAGATTATTTGATAATAATTTAGTTGCCTCCCTTGAACTCTATAGAGATGCACAAGTAGGTGTTTTAATTAATTATTATTAGCATACAAATACCATCCTTGGGAATTTTGGGAAGAAAATTGATCAGGTAAAATGTCTGTATTGTTAGTCATTTTTTTCCTTGTTTATGAGTCTTATTTCTAAGTTTCTGTTAAAAAAAAAAAGTCATATCATTGCCTATTCCTCCTTCCTGTTTTTAAAAACCCATTTACTTTTGACCAGTGTTAATCTCAAATTTGACATAAGCCCCTTACCTTTCCACATCATTATTGCAAATACCATTTGGGTAAAGTATGGATGAGGCAACATTTTTGAGTTATCTCTGTGCTTTTAAAACTGTGAGCCAGGAAAAACTATAAATGCTGATTGAGGGTTGTGGATTTTTAAAATGTATGCATTTTCATTGTATAGTTTTCTTTTTACACATCATGCTTCGAAAATAAAAAGCAACTGCTGCCCAGATGTGCGAGGTTACATTTTACTCTAGTTCAGTAAATGTTTGTTGATGGTCCCAAACATAAAACCTGATGGCATAATTTTAAAGACTTTTTTTTTATAAAGTACAGAGTCATCGTTATAATTAACACATTTCATATCTGGTCTCTAAAATAGACACAAACCTTTATCATGAAAACAGAAATCCAGTTGGAAGGAAATACCTTCCTGAAATGAAAACAAATGCTTCTCTGTTAAGAATTTTGGTTAAAGGTAAACCATGTACCATAGTTTATTACATTTTCTCCTGCATTTAGCTTTAGCATGGGAAGAGGGTTTGGGGTATTTTTCAGTTTGTTGTCTTGGTTGATGTTTTTAAGCTTATGGTCAAAGTAAAACCTGCTGGCCTCATCACAGAAATGTTAACCCCGCTTCACTGACAGACTCCACTTCATGCAGTGCCCAGAGGATTGGGTATTTTCCGTGGTTTGTGATAATTAAATGAAGATGAGCCCCATGTGTAACCTGTTGTCCTTCAGGGCAATGCATGGGCGAAGTCCCTGCCCTCCCTTATAAAGAGATGGTCAGTGGAGTGTGGTCAGGGTTAATCAGCTGCTTTTCCACCTCTTGTTCTGTGGCACATTGTTCACAGTTGCCCAGTCTTCCTTTTAGCTCGGGTTCACTTTGGAATCTAGAAACTGGGGAGTGCTAGAATGTCACATTGTGGGAAGGGTCACCAACTTTATTTTCATTGCTTCAACACACGCTTTTCGAGGACAGCCTTGAAATGAAGCCTTTGGAGACTCCACTGAAAATTCCTATAGGGATCAACCCTTTAGGGCCTGGCAATTTTTTCTTTTGAAGTCGTAATGAACACCATTTTCAGCTTTGCAGGCATTTCCTAGCCTCTGTTCTTGGTGATTTGTTGTTGTTTTGTTTCTGTAATGTAAAATCAACTTTTATAGTCATCATGAAACTATAATTGTTAAGCATGTGACTTTTTATCACTAATTTCCAAGAAATATAAGCAATATTTTTCAAGTGAGGGGAACATGCATCCCATTTAAAAGTACAGTCTTTTATTTTTGAGCCATTTTTTTTCTTCTGCAAAAAGTTTTATTTAAACTGTATTTTAAAGGCTTTAGAAAGAGCGGAAGTTATTGTGTTTCATGAAGCAGGAGCAGATATAGAAGTTCTTTGTTCAGACTTTTTTTTTTTTTTTTTTTATAATGAGTAGCCTCATTAAAATAAGGCTTCACAGGTGGTGCAGTGGTAAAGAATCGCCTGCCAATGCAGGAGCCACAGGAGACTCGAGTTCAGTCCCTGGAGTGGGAAATGGGAACCTGCTCCAGTATTCTTGCCTGGAAAACCCCACAGACAGAGGAGCCTGGCAGGCTATAGTCCATGTGGTTGCAAAGAATCAGACACGACTTAGCAACTGAGCACAGCAAAAACATCATTGAAATACATATAATGGAACTTTCCTGGTGGTCCAGCGGTTTAGACTCTGTGCTTCCACTGAGGGGTGGGGGGGTGGGGCACAGGTTCTGTCCCTGGTAGGGGAATGTCCAAAAAATAATAAAATATGTATAGTGTACGGTAGAATTAAATAGCTTCCAGACAATGAATAATGTTTTGAAGGTTTTACAGTCAGTTGACTGAAGACATATGACATCTCAGAGATTTTGTAGAATATCCTTCAATAGAAGTAATTACCAAGGCTATGGTTAAGGATGGTGTTAAGATTTTTTCCTTTTTGTGGTATTAGCAATCGCACATGATTTCTAATTCTAGTTCTCAGAATGGAATAATTTAACCTTTTATGTTTTTTGTCCAAGCCTAAAATGTTTCCAAGAAGTTATTTCACAATTCCTTACTATCCTAACTGTGAGAGCCAGTGAGTATATTTTCCTTCTTTCTTTCTTCCTTCTCTATCCTTCTGTAGTCCTCCTCTCCCACCCCACTAACAAGCCTTAACAGCCCAAAACAAAGCCAGTAATGTGGGTTTGGTACCAGGTATTGCCACTTGAACACTTCAGGGCAGTCGTTTTGAATTTTATTATGATGGGATTTAAGTTGTTATATAGACTTTTCAGGGCAGGTTGGCAACATTCTGTATAAATTAATTATTTTGTTGAAACTCACACTTATTTAAAGATTATTCCTGTTAGTAAATAGATCGTGGGCATCTTTAAAGATGAATGTGTAGTATTTTGCCATATACTCTAGTATACTTCTGTTTTAGAGCATTAATATTAGCTAGTTAATGTCAACTTAACAGGGATTAAACAATGTAGTCTTTATCTTCTGGACTGCAGGTTGGGGTATATGATAGAACCTGTCTCGTACGGCCTGGGGACCCAGGGTTGTGGGAGTGGATGGATGAGTGTTTCCTCCTGAGCCTGGCCTGGGAGGGTGCTCGATGCTTAAGTTGGATGGCGGTGCCTAGGACCCACCAGTCCCCTGGAGTGGTGAGACCTTTGGACCATGAATGTCAACTCTCTCTCCATTTACTGTGTGTTTATCCTAAAAAAGTCACTGTAGCTGCAGCGATGAAAACTTTGTTTTTTCTGTCATCCCTAGGCTCAGAATGATGTCCAGAGCATCCTATAAGTTAACGGTTTTTTTCTTGAACTATTTGAGCTTTAACATAGTAGACTAGTTTTGAACTCATACCGTCTAGCTATCTGGTAAAATAGATGTCTTAATCACAACATGCTAATTCCTAAAATGAGTATTTGTTTCTTCAGCCACTTTGATATGAAGAGGGAAACTGCATTTCAGGATATCCACTCAGAACAATCACAGCAAATACAACATTCTTATTATTGGTGGAGATTGAGAACTGAGAGTTTGGACATGCCCTTGAGGCTGACTTAGTTATTTCCCACATGAGGAATCAATAAATGGCAGCATTTAAAATTTAAAAATCAAATTGATCTCATTCTTAAAAACATTCCACTTTAAATTTTCTTGGCTTAAATGAAAAAAGGAGGGCTGTTTTTTGAGAGGAAAAGATGCACGATACTTCTGAATTTTAAAATATTACTGATATTCCAATAGTTCTATTTTAAAGGCATGGAGGAGACACAGAAAAACTTAAATTTCATTTTATTAGTAGTAACAACACCTGCTCAGCCTGTGGCATTCACGAAGCACTTACCGAGAGATGCTCCTCGCATGGGTCGGAGGTCCTGGCGTGTCTGCACCCTGCCTGGCTTTTCTTTTCCTTCAGTTGCTTCTCTTTCTGTGGCTCCTGCTGAAATCACATGAACCAGAATCGCTTGGCAGGTTTTGTCACCCTTTCGTCCCTGGAGGATTTTATTCTTGTCGATTCTGACCCATGGGTTGAAAAACAGAACCTGAGTGTTTCTTCGGGGCTGGCTCCCTTTACAAAACAAACACCTGGCTCAGGTGAAGGGCAGCGCGGGTGCTTCTCGGATTCTGAAAGCTGGGTGAAATCCTGGCAGTCCTGGGTCAGATTTCTTAAATGTTTTTAAAAGTAGGAGGCCAGAATTGATTATTGAGCCTTTTTCATTCAGGGAGTAAATAAAAGTCACTTAAAAATCTCCTTGCTTCCTACGTAGCATTGGAGCAGTCGAGTGCCTTAGCATGGCTCTCCAGAGGCCTGACTTCAGGGACACAGGCAGAGTCCTGGCCCTGCCCCGTCTTCCCACAGCCACCAGCTTAGCCTGTGCACAAGTCGGAGGTGGAGTCTCTGTCCACCAATAGTGGCTCCCCCCTTTGTTACTCTCCTCTGATGGGTACGTCTCTTAACATCCTTCCCTTTTCTGGCTTAAAAGGTCCTCCACTTGCTGGTCTGTTCTTTAGGTTTACCCCCACGTGTGTCTGCTGGGGAGAGCGAAGCCAAGCGATGCAACTCAGAGCCCTCAGAGACTCTCACCCTCGTGGGTGTCCAGACACCCGTGCTCTTTGTTAAGTCAGACGGGTCCAGCTTTTCTTCACCTGCGGTCACTTGAGATACCTGTTGCTCTTTTGCGGAACAGATGTTTATTAAGGTTTCTTAATGGGGCAAAGATAACCTGGTCTGTCTGATCTTAAGGGGCTGCAGCATTGCTGTATGTGTGACATGCATGCTTTTTATATAAAAACAGATCTGTGCAGCCTTTCAGTGGGGAGACCCTGTGTACATTTGTATGAAGGTACTCAGAGTCTCTGAGTCGAGAGACTAATTTTACCAAGAAAGGAAAGGCTATCCTGCCAGCTCGTGAAGTATTGCTGCACTGCTGCCCCCCGGGACCCTGAGGGCTTGTCTTAAATGTCCCGTGGGTGCTGCTGAACTGGCCTGGCAGGTCCGTCCCTGGGGGAAGAGGTTTGGTGCTGGATTTCACCTGGATCTCACATCCGTAACCTGGGGAAAAAAAAACAGTAGAAGAAAACAGCTGAGAAAATGATGAGGAGAGTTGCCTGAATGCACTTCACACTCCCAGAGCTCTCAGGAAAATACAGAATAAAAACCAAACATGTTGGAGGAGCTGTTGTAATAAGTGGACGAAAGATAGGGTTACTGTATCAGTTTCTTATACAGATTGATTCAGCTAAACTTTTTTTAATGAAAATCCTAATAAAACAGCCTAAACACATAAATAACAGAAGAGGTGCTATGAATACAGTGGGGTATTTTTGTATTTCTTAAAGCCCAAGAGGAGTGATGTTCTCCTTTTTAGATTACCATAAGTTTTTTTTTTTTTTTTCCCCTGCCTTTGACGTGATGTGATGGGCATTCTCACGTTTTAGGGAGTGTAAGTTTCATGCAGCCTTTTAGGGGAGCTATTTGGCATTAAAATTTCACTCCATTCCATCCTGGTTTGAAATATTTCTTTAGGTTATGTTCTTACTCATTTAGTCAGCAGTTATTTACTGAGCGTCCACTGTGTGCAGGAGCCTGTGCTTAAGACTTGGCTACAACCAAGAAAGATGAAACCTTCTCCTTTGGATCTTACGGTGTGACAGAGGGAAGCCCTGTTTTAAAAGTCCACACACACATACAGGCAGACATTCATTTATTAATATTATAAGCCATGAATGCAGGAAACTGACAGGGTTCTATGACAATAACCAAGTCTCAGAAGTGAAATTTCTGGGTCAGAGGTCCGTGTAATCAGTTCTTCATCACAGTTACTGTTTGTAAGAACAAAAATTGAGAAACCACTACTACATTTGTCTCCTATATAAAAATACAGATATAGAAGCATATTACTCTTAATTCTGTCTCCTTCAGCACTTTCCTACCTACCTGTTTTTTTCAATATTTAAAAAGAAATTAGCATCCAGAGATCGTATGAATATATAACTTCCAGCCTACTTTTTCTTTTAACACATAATCATTTTCTATGTTGTCAGAAACTCTAAAATAGCTATATATACTCTTCCTTTTTAAGAATGTATTATGATTTATTTAGCTATTCCCCCCCCCCCATTTTTTTGGACATCTAAGGTCCAAGTGATGAAGCAAAACTGAAAATGAATGTATGATTTCAAGTGTATGGTAATGGCACACATAGAAAAATGCATTCACAGGGAAATATGGGTGTTTTCTGCTTTGTGTGCATGTTACTTTTATAGGCAGAAGATCAGTCCCTTTGGGGTCTTTGCAGCAGCCCTCCCCCACCCCCCTTTCTAAAGTGGCTCCCACCCGTTAGTCCACAGAGAAGAGTCCCAGTCTGGAGGCTGGCATCATGGCAGAAGGCTGATTCCTGCCCTGGTTTCACTTACCTCCAGGGATGGTTTGCTCCACCTAGGGCCCTGGAGTCCTGCAGAAGCCTAGTGAGGTCAGGTGACAGGCCTGCAGCTGGTGGGAGAGCCAGGTGCTGTCTCCAAGGGCTGCCAGATCAAGTCCAGGCAGTTGAGGCCTTGAGGGAGCAGTGGGTTTGATATTAGTGGGTCTTTTAAATTTTGGAGACAAAGAGCAAGATACTGCGAGGTGTTTTTTTTTTTTTTTCCTATTTATTTTTATTAGTTGGAGGCTAATTATAGTATTGTAGTGGTTTTTGCCATACATTGACATGAATCAGCCATGGATTTACATGTATTCCCCATCCCGATCCCCACTCCCACCTCCCTCTCCACCTGATCCCTCTGGGTCTTCCCAGTGCACCAGCCCTGAGCACTTGTCTCATGCATCCAACCTGGGCTGGTGATCTGTTTCACCCTTGATAATATACATGTTTCGATGCTGTTCTCTCGAAACATCCCACCCTCGCCTTCTCCCACAGAGTCCAAAAGTCTGTTCTGTACATCTGTGTCTCTTTTTCTGTTTTGCCTATAGGGTTATCGTTACCATTTTTCTAAATTCCATATATATGCGTTAGTATACTGTATTGGTCTTTATCTTTCTGGTTTACTTCACTCTGTATAATGGGCTCCAGTTTCATGCATCTCATTAGAACTGATTCAAATGAATTCTTTTTAATGGCTGAGTAATATTCCATGGTGTATATGTACCACAGCTTCCTTATCCATTCACCTGCTGATGGACATCTAGGTTGCTTCCATGTCCTGGCTATTATAAACAGTGCTGCGATGAACATTGGGGTGCACGTGTCTCTTTCAGATCTGGTTTCCTCGGTGTGTATGCCCAGGAGTGGGATTGCTGGGTCATATGGCAGTTCTATTTCCAGTTTTTTAAGAAATCTCCTCACTGTTCTCCATAATGGCTGTACTAGTTTGCATTCCCACCAACAGTGTAAGAGGGTTCCCTTTTCTCCACACCCTCTCCAGCATTTATTGCTTGTAGACTTTTGGATAGCAGCCATCCTGACTGGCATGTAATGGTACATCATTGTGGTTTTGATTTGCATTTCTCTGATAATGAGTGATGTTGAGCATCTTTTCATGTGTTTGTTAGCCATCTGTATGTCTTCTTTGGAGAAATGTCTGTTTAGATCTTTGGCCCATTTTTTGATTGTTCATTTATTTTTCTGGAATTGAGCTGCAGGAGTTGCTTGTTTATCTTTGAGATTAACCCTTTGTCTGTTGCTTCGTTTGCTATTATTTTCTCCCAATCTGAGGGCTGTCTTTTTACCTTGCTTATAGTGTCCTTTGTTGTGCAAAAGCTTTTAAGTTTAATTAGGTCCCATTTGTTTATTTTTGCTTTTATTTCCAATATTCTGGGAGGTGGGTCATAGAGGATCCTGCTGTGATTTATGTCGGAGAGTGTTTTGCCTATGTTCTCCTAGGAGTTTTATCTTCGACAAAGGAGGCAAGAATATACAATGGAAAAAAGACAACCTCTTTAACAAGTGGTGCTGGGAAAACTGGTCAACCACTTGTAAAAGAATGAAACTAGAACACTTTCTAACACCATTCACAAAAATAAACTCGAAATGGATTAAAGATCTAAATGTAAGACCAGAAACGATACCGCGAGTTTTAATGTGAGCAGTTCCTGACTTGGTGGTGTTAGCAGCTAAGTCAGCTCTAAGAGTACAACGCTGGGGGCAGCACACCACAGCAGTAGGCAGGGTAGAGCCCACTGTTACACACAGACAACTAGGCAGTCATGTACAGGGGAAGGAGGCTGCAGGCTGCTGACGTGATCGGACCAGGGCAGCAAGGCATGGTGGAAGGTGGAAGGAGGCACAGAAAGCCCCCAGAGGAGGACGACGAGGACTGTGACGGAGCAGGGGAAGCAGACACCACACCTCTGCCTCATGGTTGTGTGCTCAGGAGGGTTACTGACACGGGAACCCGGCACCAAGCCCTACTGGGCCTTATCTACCACCCGATCCTGTTCCTGCAGATTTTCTCTCATTGTCTCTCCAAGGAGGACACCTCCAGGGGAAGGCTCTGCCCAAATCTCCCACAACCCGGGGCTTCTGGGTTAGGGGGACTCTCTCCCTGCAGAGGGGCTCTTCCTTTCCCCTGGCCTGCCAGCCTCACTGTTCTCCAGGGGCAGCCCTGGCTGGACGCCAGGCTGGACACGCCTTTCTCATTGTGCACAGAACTATTTGTTTGGCACCGATCTTGGACTTGGTGGGTCAAAGGAATATCTTTTCGGTTGAGAAAACTTACCGAAACATGAGCTTATTTTGACCTGAAGCTATGCTTTTTGGACTCGGAACCACAATAAATAACCCAGCTAAGGCAGTAGCTGAGGAGGGTTGGGAGATTCTGGGAAAGCTTTGGCAACTTCTAAGAACAGCACTTGCATGTCTTTTCTTGTGCTGAGAATGTTGTCTATCAAAGAGATTCTGGGCACAGTGGGTCTCTTACTGGTCTGGGCAGAGTGAACTAGTAGGACCCACTGGACCTGCCCTACAGCTGTCCTCATGGCCCAGCTTTGTCCACTGATCCAGCAGGGGTGTGTAGCCCTCATGGTGAGGGATGGAGACTTGGGCAGAGTCTAAAGGAATCCTGTGAGGCTTCCTTCTGCATTCTCCCCCAACGTGGGGGCGCACCTCCCAGCAGGGAGAACACAGCCATGTGACTGTCAGCCCTCCTTACTGGGCTGGGGGCTAGGGGGTTGGTGCAGGACCATCCCCCGCTCCAATACCAGAATCCGAAGATGCTGAAATCCCTTATATAGCATGGTGTAGTATTTGCGTATGACTGACATCCATCTTCCCATATACTCCAACCCACCTTCAGGTTACTTAATAAAATACCTAATAGAATGTACCTAAGAATAATAATAATACCTAATGATCTTCCTGGGTTGGGAAGATCCCATGGAGAAGGAAATGGCAACCCACTCTAGTATCCTTGCCTGGAAAATCCCATGGATAGAGGAGCCTGGTGGGCCGCAGTCCATGGGGTCGCGAAGAATCTGCAGGACTGAGCGACCAACACTACTACTAATAGAATGTAAATGCTTTGTAAATACGGTGTAAATGTTATGTTAATAGTTGCGGGTCTGTGTAAATAGTTACTGCCCTGCACAGATGTGTGGTAACTATTTAAATAGTATTCAAGTGTTGCTTTCTGGAACTTCATGAAAAAAATTTTTTTCCCCAGTTATTTCTAGCTAGAAATTGGTTGAATCCATGGATGAAGAACTCAGGGTAGGCAGTGCTTCTGCCTAAGGAAGCTGGTTAGAGCATGGTGTGGAGGGCTGTGTCTTAGAGCTCCACCTGTGATGATACCGGAAGCTCTGCTCCAGGAAAATGCAAAACTGCAACAGTAGCTGAGGATGGTTGAGTGCTCATGCCCAACTCGGCATTCTAGTCCCTTCAGTGTTACCCTTGCTGGAAGTTCAGTTTATTCCCATTTAACAGAGGTGGTAACTGAGGCCAAGGTCTAGGCAGAGGGCCTCTGGAGAGCCCACAGGAAGAAGTCCTCCCTACCCCCTGGCTCACACCCTGTCCTCAGCAGCGCAGGCTCCCCAGGGAGCAGCTGAGAGTGCAGGTCCCTGTGGGGATGACAGTGGCCACTGCAGCCCAGGACGGAGCTGAGATGCAGCTGTGTCTCTGGAATGGTGCTTCCCCTGTCCTGCTGGAATTCAGCCCATTTACCCAATTGCCAACTTCCTAAACTCTAGAACCGTGGTTTTCAAGGCGTGGTTCCCCCACAGGCAGCACCTGCAGGACCTGAGAACACGTTAGAAATGTAAATTCCCAGGTCCCACCCCAGAACTCCTGATTGGAAACTGGAGGTGGTTCCTAGGGATCCCCCAGGAAGGGGCTGCTCTGAGGTCAAGGTTACAGACCTCTGTCTGGAATGTGAGATCCCCTGGTCCCTTCCCTTTTAGCCTTGGCTCAGCTGTGTGTGAGCCTCATGGGCTCTTATTAAGTCTGTCATCATGAGATGAGGCAGCAGTAGGTGCTCAGTAAGTACTGCTAGTGAGTCCTTAACAGGCATCTCCTAAATGCCCACCCTATGCTCGGGTCTGTGCACCCAGAGGTCGGGTCCAGTGGTGGGGATGGGGACTGTGAGCAGAAGCCCAGCACAGTTTGGAAATGGGAAGAACCCTCCAGAAACGCACGTTCCCAGATACCAGCCAAGGCCAGTCTCGTAGGCAGGCCTACTGGGCTAACCATGCCCAGAAACTTCTCCAAGCAGGACGGGACCTCCACAGCTGATCAAGCCAAGGTGCAGGCGGGAAAACGACAGGAGGCCCAGTGGCTGGCCTGAGAGCCAGGACCTGGGGTCACTGCCGTCCACGTGCTCACGGGACCTGTCTCCTCTCTGTCCAGTGTGGGGCTGCCTTCCAGGAGGATGACGTCATCGTGCTCAATGGCAGCAAGGAAGACGTGCAAGTGCTGAAGAGCAGGATGGAGGAGAGGCGGCTGCGAGCCAAGCTGGAGAAGGTACTGCGTCCTGGGCTTTGCCCTCAGCCTCTGAGTCTGGGTGAAAGTAGGTCCTGCCCAGCTGTTGCCCCTGCTCTGGAGCCCGTTGCAACCCCCCAGCTGCACTGCTGGTGGCGCCCTCAGGGTTTGCAGTGATGGAGGTGGCTTTTATGACCTAGAAGAGCCTGGGCTCTAGGAAGATGCCTCGCAGCTTAGGCTCCATGGTCTGCTCCGCATTGAGCTTCCTCTGAGCTTCCTCCTCAGTGTGGAGGGAGGAGTGGTCAGTCCACCCACAGGGGATGGACGTGGCCAGGAGAGTAGAGAACAGCCTTCCCACTGCTTGGCCTCTCCTCCTGCCCACCTGTTTTGAGTGGCGCCTCGGTGAGCATCAGCTGCAGGCAGCACTCTGGGTGGGGATGTGGGGGTGCAGGCTTTGTTTTGTGCCCCAGGCTCAAAACAGTTGATCAGCTAAGAAATTTGTTCAATATGCCATCGATTCTGGATCCAGCAGTAAATTTTGTTTTTTCTTGAGTACTTAGAGTGATAGCTATGGTCTTTTTTTCATTCTTAAAAGAAAAAGGTTTAGGTTAAATGTGGGAGAAATTTCGTGTCTTCAGAACTAAGGCAAAAGAATGCCTAAAATACTAGAAAATTGAGGACATAAAATTATGGGGAAGAAAAAATAGCCTGCCTGTTTTTATGCAATTGGAGTACATCTACCAGTGATGTAATAATTAAAGATTTTTCAGGTTTTTCTTTTTTAAAACCCATAATAGAGGAAAGTGCAGGACTGTATCACTCTCAAATAATATGTAGTTCATGTTCATGGGGCTTTAAAAGCCTGATGCTTGAGAATGTGGTGTTGGTATTACGTGTCCAGAATTCTCAGAAAGAGCTAAACCATTTGGGTTTCCTCCTCTTATTGTCTCACTTAGGTAGAAAATAAATAATGTGTGTGAATTATTCTGTAGTGCAGGAAATTGTGCCCAACTTATGTGATCAAATGCCAATAGAAGTGTTCCTCGAAGTGGTCTTGTACGGGGTTATTACAACATTCATGAGGATAAAGAGCCACTCTGTGTTTTAAAGGGGTGACTTTAGGTTTCAGTTCAGTTCAGTTCAGTCGCTCAGTCGTGTCCGACTCCTTGCGACCCCATGAATCGCAGCACACCAGGCCTCCCTGTCCATCACCAACTCCTGGAGCTTACTCAAACTCATGTCCATCGAGTCGGTGATGCCATCCAGCCATCTCATCCTCCGTCGTCCCCTTCTCTTCCAGCCCCCAATCCCTCCCAGCATCAGGGTCTTCTCCAATGAATCAACTCTTCGCATGAGGTGGCCAAAGTACTGGAGTTTCAGCTTCAGCATCAGTCCTTCCAATGAACACTCAGGACTGATCTCTTTTAGGATGGACTCGTTGGATCTCCTTGCAGTCCAAGGGACTCTGAAGAGTCTTTTCCAACACCATAGTTCAAAAGCATCAGTTTTTCGGTGCTCAGCTTTCTTCACTGTCCAACTCTCACATACATACATGACCACTGGAAAAACCATAGCCTTGACCAGATGGACCTTTGTTGGCAAAGTAATGTCTCTGCTTTTAATTTTTTTTTTTTTTTGTCTCTGCTTTTTAATATGCTATGCAGGTTGGTCATAACTTTCCTCCAAGGAGTAAGTGTCTTTTAATTTCATGGCTGCAGTCACCATCTGCAGTGACTTTAGATTTAGGAGAAATTAAATCTATAAATGTGTTCATTTTAAGTTGGTTTTCTAAATAACTGTGATCTTATTATCAAATGAGCAAAAAAAGAAAAAGCTTGAGATGTTTTTGACAGAGCACATTTACCAAAAAGGATCTGCTTGTTCTTGATTGCTACTATCAATCAAGTTCAGTTTTGAAAAAGCACAGAAGGGGGAGATTGTATTTTGAAGGAAGTTTTAGGAGAGACGGTAGGTGTGGTCGTAGCCCTCTTACCTTAGTTGTCTCCTGTGTCCCAGGCTTCCCCCAAGTTGTTGAAAGCCCAGTGGAGCTAACCTGCCCGTCTCCGCAGGGTCCTCCCCGGAGCTTCTGGGAATGCCTCTTAGAGACAGCTGCCGGGAAACCAAAATATTTCCCAAATATACCCACAGCTAGGAATAGGACATAGCATTTCCTTTCTAATGCCCCATTGCCGGTGCTTTTCAAATATCATAACCTTAGCTGTGAATGGAGGGCTTAGAAGTCAGTTTTCTGTATTATTTTTGAACCGTGAGGTGTTACCCTCAGAGTTGAATGCATGTCTTGCATGTGTGAAATGAACAAGACGTTGCGTTTTGTACAGGTGTTACAAATCACATGGCATATATATATATATTACAAGACCAAGAGACCACTGCCTGAGCAGGGTCTCTGATGTTTTCTAGAGATGGGATGTTTTCTAGATATGGGAGCCTCCTGAAAGGGTTAGGCTGTGTATCTTTAGCGCCACCTTTTGCATACTGAAGGAAATGGCATGATTAAAGTAAATTCCCTCAGTGAACAGAGTCCTGTTTGTCCCACGATTCAATCAGCTGTGTGGTTTTTAATATTCTTCTCTTAATGTTTATTTATTTATGGCTGCACTGGGTCTTCACTGCTGCGTGGGCTTTCTCTAGTTGTGCTGCATGGGCTTCTCATAGCGGTGGCGTCTCTTGTTGCAGAGCATGGCCTCTAGGGTGTGCGAGCTTCAGGAGTTGTGACATGGGCTTAGTTGCTCCTCGGCCTGTGGGATCTTCTCAGTTCAGGGATCGAATTTGTGTCTTTTGCATTGTTAGGTGGGTTATTTACTACTGAGCCAGCAGGGAAGCCCAGCTGTGTGGTTTTTAGAATAGTTTCATTTCTTAATTTTTTGCTGACCAGCTTAACTATTATGAGCGACAGAATTCTAACAGAAGTAATCCACAGTTGAGAATTGGCTAAAGTGTTCTTTAATACAGGCCTCAAGTCCTTACAGTTAAATACACAGATGTCAGAGCATTTTGACCACTTTGAAGAGGTCTTCCTGAAGAGGTTAGGATTCGGTCCATAGTTATCCTGTCTGGATTTTATGTTACTCTCCAGCTAACTGCTCTATGTGTGCAGCGGTCACTATTAAAACGGACTGTTCTCACCGAAACTTGTCTTCCTCCTTGAAATTGTCTGAGGATGTGGTTTTGGAATATAACTGCTGAGCAGATCTCTCCAGATGTATACTGCGTGAGGCATAAGTGTGCAGCCAGAAACACCTAGGCAGGACCAAGGTGCAGGGCTGAGGGTCAAAGTCGTCTTCAGAGGGAACCCTGCCCTAGGTGACCTGTGTCAGCCTCAAGTTGGACTCCCAGGCCAGTGGCAGCCACACGGACGCTAAAATCAGTGAATTGGAGCAATGTCCTCTCTCCCTTTCTTTTCACAGAAAACAAAGAAACCTAAGGCGGCAGAGTCTGTCTCAAAATCAGATGTCAGTGAAGGTAAGATGCTAAAAGAAGGCCTTATTTAGCAAAAATAAGACCCTACGCCTGTTTTGCTAAATAAGTTCCTGATTTGGTTTTGTTTTTTCACAGAAACCCCAGGACCATCAAAAATGAAAACAGGGAAGCCCGAAGAAACCAACCTTGACACTCGAGAGAAGAAGACCAACTCGGCTCCAAAAAGTGCAGGTGGGTCCAGTTGAGATGACGGTGGGCCACTCAGATGGCTGGAGACCCGCGTGGTTGTGTCACTGTTTGTTGGGGTGAGTCTGAAGACTCGAGCTTATCTTGATTGTGTCTCTTGCTCTGTTAGGGGTTCACTGAGCTCTCTTGGGGGTTGACTAAGAAACAGTTGATTCACGGGATTGAAGGGGGTGTTCACACATGCCGTTGTCCAGTTTTCCTGTGGAGCCTGCTCGTAGGGCCAGGCGAACGGGGTGCAGAGACCAAAGACCTGACTCGTTCGTCCCCCATTTTAAGGCTGAGTTCTCTGTGCACCAGATGTGCACTGGAGCCAGCCTCCCTCCACCTGCCTCCCGACCAGGAGCCGTTTGGTGGCTAGTCCAGAGTTTAGAGACACTAGTATTTATTTCACAAAAGAGAAGCACAGATGGATAAGGTGAGGAGTGAGTCATCTTGTGTTCATGGGTTCCAGATACCCCTCCACATACCAGCCACCTGGCCTCAGGGTCTCATGTGTGTCAATCTCTGAAGCTGGGGCCTGTGCAAGTAGTGATTAAGGTGATTTTTAAATGACAGATTTACATACAGTAGCTTCGTTTGTTTTTTGGGCTTGGTGATTGAGATACTGTATTTCAACATTCCTCCCCAGAAAGGAGGAGGGAAATTCCTGGGCTTGGTGGCCTCTTGAGAATGTGATGGTAGGAATGGTCTGCAGCCCCAGCCTCAGAGTTCAGAGCTTTTCGTTTTTTCCAGCAGCACATGGGATCGCTTCTGGAAAAGCCGCGAAGAGGTCCATCGCCGACAGCGAAGAGTCAGAAGCTTACAAGTCTCTCTTCACCACCCATAGCTCCGCCAAGCGCTCCAAGGAGGAGTCGGCGCACTGGGTCACCCACACATCCTACTGCTTCTGAGGCCAGCGGTGCGGCCTCAGCCAGGCCCTGTGTACTTGCTGTCCCCTTAAAGCTGGAGCCACTCGAGTAGGAGGGCGCAGTGGGGACTCTGTGACCCCACCCGCCTCGCCTGTCATCCTCTTCCGCTCACCTCCACCCTCTGTGCACTTGGACCTTCCCACGGCCCTGAGAGCATGTTGGCTGCATATTTATGCTCAGAATAATTAAAGACTCCAGGTTCCTCCTGGGTGTGTGGTCAGCTCATTTTGACTAAAATTTTCGTGGTTTTGCTGCCAATGGTTAATTAATTAAATAAGCCGAGTGAGACTGAACTTGAGAAAGGACGAGTTGAGTTTCTAGTTGAGTTTCAAGTACGTTCTGCCTACGGGGCTGTGGGAGGGAGTGTTTTGCACCAGAGCAGGGGACTTAGGGGGTTTCCTTGCTCCATCGGTGTGATGAGAGAGGAGATTTAATTGTGCACCTGATAATTTGGTACAAAAATTAAGTCTAAAGTCTGCTTTTTCTCTCATCTCTGTGTTTTCCTTCTTCCACTAATATTTGAGTAAGAAACTTGCAGCCATTGCATTGTTAGTGACAGTAATTCTGTGACGTCACGTCAATTCCACGTTCTCTCTCAGCAGATTATGAAAAGGGAAACTGGGCATAAAATTGGTGTGTCTCATGCATAAAGTGTGTTGAAGTCAATAACTAATGAAACTCTGCTCTAAAGGCAGGAGCATCAAGATTGTGAGCCCTGCCTTCTGGAGACGGGGGCATATTACTGAGATGGTTCCTTATAGGAGATCCGGGGCATGAGGTTCCATTAAAAAGCAGGCAGAAGAAACACAACACTGTAAATCAACTATACTTCAGGAAAATAAAGTTTTTTAAAAATCAGGCAAAGGAGCTGGGAGAGGAGGTTGGAAGCGGGAGAGAGCAGCCTGGAGTTGGGGAGGGGAAGGTGCTAGAGAACTGAAGCCAGGCTGCTCTGTCACCCTGTCCTCTGCCTTAGCAATCTGAGGAGTTGGACCTGAGGATATGTGAATATAGATTCATTTTCATCAGATTATATTAACATCAGTGAATTTTTGTTGTGAACTTTTTCCAGAAAAAACATGAAAATTATCGTTTATGTACATTTACATACAGATACATCTAGTTATGATTACCATGCCTATTTCTGATCAACCCTGGGGTCTCGCACCCCTGTAAGCTCTCTACCCAGGAGCCCCCCACCCCTGAAGCTAGGGGGAGTGTGAGCCCCAGGTCAGCCTGTGTGGTACGTCCGACTCTCCTCTGTCTCCCCTTCTGATTTCACATCCTCTCACAGAACTTCCCTGGGCTCGACACAGTCAGAGGCTGAGTGCAGACACCCCGTGGACCCTGGGTTGTAGCAGCAGAAGTCTTCTTTCTGAGGAATAAGTGTGAGTCAGATGACCCAGCGGAACTGGTGCAGGCCCTGTGTTCTGCTAATTGGGATTTTTTTTTGTTTTGTGTCACTTCTAGAAGCTGCTGGTTTCGAATGCAGTGGCCCGGGCGCTTGGTTGTATTCCTGGCGGCGGCCTCTATCTGCTGCACCCCTGTCACCTCCCAGTCCCCACACTTGCCTGGATGTCAGCCTTTCCCCCACTTCATCCAGCCAACTCCTGATCATCCCTCACACTCTGCCCGGATGTCTTTTTCAGGAAAACCTGCCTGCCTGAACTAACCTCCAGCTACCCCCTTGCACTCTTAAAGCTCTCATTTCTTACCACAATTTTTTTGTTTTTTGGCCATGCTGTTCAGCCTGCAGCATCTTCATTCCCCAGTCAGGGATTGAACCTGTGTCCCCTGCATTGTAGTCTTAACCACTGGACCACCAGGGAAGTTCCCTCATCACAGTTTGTTTTTTCACAGTGATAACACTTCAGTCCCTGGATTCGGAAGATCCCCTGGAGAAAGGAATGGCTACCCACTCCAGGGTTCTTGCCTGGAGAATCCCATAGACAGAGGAGCCTGGCAGGCTGCGGTTCATGGGGTCACAAAGAGACATGACTGAGCAACTAACACTTTTCACTTTTTTCAATAACAGTTATATTAAATATTAAAAATGAGTTTTCATTTACATTTGAAATTGAGATGTCCAATCTCCATTGTTTTTCCAGAGAACTAACAGGAAAAAAAGATCACCTAAAAGCATGTAGATTTTTTAAGGCTAGCTATTCACAAACTTCACTTTGGCATTTTTCTTCAGTTTTCATCTCAACTTATTAGTACTTATTAGTCTAAAACTCAAACATAATTTGCTAATGAACAACTGCACACTTCATACTGTAACCATTTGATAACGTCATGTAAAACTAATCTCAAATGTTGGTTTGTCTTCAATTTATAAATAATAAAAATATAGCAAAAAAGGTCTTTCCTAATCCCCTTATCACAATTTTAATGAAATAAATGATACTTTTAATTAAGCCAGGCATTGTACACTCAGGTGACGTCATCGAGTGTGGATATGAGGTGATAGGAAGTGGTGGGGACAATAGAACATGGCCACCAGAGGGGCGGTTCCTCCACTCCAGCAGAGTGGGGCCCTGTGTTATCAGATCTTCCATACTTTTCAAGGAAATCAGAAATCTGACCTTTGTAAATGGAGCTCCCCCACCCCCATTTAAATACCCCAGCCAAAGCAAGAGATGCAGGAGACTTGGTTTGATCCCTGGGTCGGGAAGATCCCCTGGCAGAGGAAATGACAACCCACTCCAGTATTCTTGCCTGGAGAATCCCATGGACAGAGAGCCTGGCGGGCTACAGTCCATGGGGTTACAAAGAGTCAGACACGACTTAGCGACTGAGCACAATCATTTTTCGGAACAGTGTTGGCCACACAAAAAACATCATTAGCTCCTAGTTTGCAGCCTCTGGTTTATTATCTTTCTCTCCCATTTGGCTTTCTGCTGCACCGGGGCACATGCCTTGAGTCTGCTCTGCTCACCACAGTGTCTGGATTCAACAAATGGAAAAATAAAAATAGGAGATGGACCCGCTCTCCCAGTAGAGCACCAGGCTCAGAAAGCATACACTGGCAAGGAGATGGCATTCTGTCACTCCCCGCCTGCTTGCTGGAAATGACGCCGTTTCCCTTTAAATCCTACTCCCAGGCAACCCCCTCAAGTCTCTCTATCCTCTGCCCTGAAGTCATCACAATGGCCAGAGCGGGTTCTGGCTGGGGGGCCTCTGTGACATCACCGCGATCCAGCCCTGCCTGGTCCCCTGTCTCCAGGTGCAAGAGCGTAGCCGCCCACTGTGAGCCACATCCTGCCCCATCTCTGCTCACCATGCAGTCTCTGAAATGGTGCTTGTTCTTGCCTCTGTGTTTCTCCTGTGGCTATGCCTTTATGTTTTCTTCTCTAAGAGATAAATCCAAAGAAACCCAGGGGAAGGTGCCCTGTGGAGGGCACTTTCGAATTCGGCAGAATCTACCGGAGCATACCCAAAGCTGGCTTGGGAGCAAGTGGCTCTGGCTCATTTTTATTGTCGTGCTGTACGTGATACTGAAGTTTCGAGGAGATAGTGAGAAGAATAAGGTAAGGGTGGCTCCGTTTGTTACTCCATATTGATTCCATCTCAGAAACCTCAGACTCAGAGAAACAGATGCTCTCGTTATTATAGGCAAGACTGTTAGGTAAAATGAGTTTGAATATGGAGTATCTACTCCCAGTCCTGAATGTGCTGGTTAACTCATTTCCCCACATATCCTTAGAGAAAACTAGACCTGAACTCACAGAGGTTGGGACTCATAGTTAAAGGCCACCTTTTGTTTATTAGGTAACTAAAGCCTTGGCTCAATGTTTATCCTGTTAAATCAGATTTTCTTCAAATAAGGATAGATTGAAGAATTTGGCATGTTTCAGGTCAAAATTATTTACAGAGCCAGATTCACTGCCCCTGATTTTTCATTTCCCTGGCATCTGAATTATTACCAGTCGCTGAACTGAATGGAAGTGGTATCATTATTCCAAGTAAAGGAAGAGATCTGTCATAAAGGGTCAGAGGTGTAAAGAAGTAACAGCCTGTCTATGAAGTGGCTGAAGAGCTCTGAGAAGGGGATGGGAAGAGAAATACAGTGGCTTGTTCCCTCTTCAACAGACCCAACGCTCCAGGATACTGTGTCTAAACTGATGGGAGCAGGGGATTGGCAAACATTTTCTGCAAAAGGCCAGATAGTCGATATTTTCAGCTTTGTAGCCCATTCAGTCTCTGTTGCAAGGACTCAACTCTGCCCTTTGAGCATGAAAGCAGTCATAGACTATAAGCAAATGAATGAGCCTGGCTGTGTTCCAATAAAACTTTATTAACAAGAACAGCTGGCAGGCCAGATTTGGCCACCATTTGCCAGTCCCTTGACTAGATCAATGCTAGAGCCAACTTCTCTCAGGTGAGCCCAATTCTCTTAGAACTCTGTCAAAACTAGCCGTGTCAGTGGTATCATTCACCCTGAATATCTTTCTTGACAGGTGCAGACTCCCTCCACCCTTCGGGGCTGTACATTTCGCCCTCCAGGAAGGAAAAACGCTTCTCCAAACAAAGACTATGCATTCAATACCTTAACCCAGCTCGAGATGGACCTTGTGAAATTTGTGTCCAGGGTGCGGAATCTGAAAGTCACCATGGCAACCAGCGGTCACTTCAGGCTTCAGAACTTAGGGAGTGCAGAGCCACACCATAACGTTACAATATATGAGATTTGGGGTGAAGAAGACTCTGCCGATTGAGTGGGTTTGTGTGTCCAAATAGGAGAGGAAAAGTTGGGTACTGACAAACTGTATCCAAACTATAAAACTGTTGTGAAGAAAAGCAGTTCTCAAATTCGTGACCTTTTTCCTTTCTCATTTTTTTTTTTAAACTGGAAAAAAAAACATGAGGCCAGAAGCCATTGCAGTTACTGTTTTTGTGTTTCTTACCTCCTCCAGAGCTGAGGGTGGTGAGAAGCGTGAGGACAGTGACATTAGCATTGGGTGACAATCTTGGCCACTGTGCCATGACCTTTGTAGAATAAGGCTTGGGAGATATTTGGGATAAGATGCTAATATTATTTCTATAATAGCTATCTTTATAGTAGCTAGTTTTAGAAAGGGCAGAATCATTTTTCTCTAATTAACTACATTACAAAGGACAACTTTAATTATAGGTTTAAAATTATAAAATGATTGAATTAGGAGGTGTGTGTGTCCAGAGAACGGTGGATTCACTTCATTTTCTTTCTTTCTTTTTTTTTTTAATGTTTATTTATTTAGCTGCACCTGGTCATAGTTGCAATCTGTGGGATCCAGTTCCCTGACCTGGGCTCCCTGCATTGGGAATGTGGAGTCTTAGCCACTGGACCACTAGGGAAGTCCCTCACTTCATTTTCTTACCTTCAGAAACTTAGTCATTCTATCTTTGTGGGTCTCACGTATTGACTTTTTCTACTGTAAAACTGACGGTTTCATGTATCTATATGGATTAAGAAAAATGGAGACTCAAACCATGTTTCTAATGTCATTTGGATATAGACAAGCTAATCAGGAGCTTCCGAAGCAGTCAGTGTTAACATTCTTTGTGAGTGCTAAGTCGCTTCCGTCGTTTCTGACCCTTTGCGACCCCGTGGGCCACTCTCCGGGATTTCCCAGATGAGAATACTTGAGTGGGTTGCCTTCTCCAGAGGAACTTCCCGACTCAGAGATCAAACCCACATCACTTATGTCTCCTGAATGTTCTTTATAATACTTGTTTAAAGTATGGATATTTGGGGAACTTCTCTGGCAGCCAGCCCAGTGCTTCCATTGCAGGGGACAAGGGTTTGATCCCTGGTTGGGGAACTAAGATCCCACATGCCTTGCAGTGTGCCAAAAAACCCCAATAATAAAAATGAAATAAAATATGGATATTTTGGCATGTTTGTATGGCTAATGGAAGCTACGCTTTGTCTGGGCTGTTCTATTAGCTCATGACGCCTCATATAGGCCAGCCTGATAGTTTTAGGACAAGCAGATGCAGGCCTAGGCAGAGACATCTGCTCTGGAGGTTCCCTTATTTCCACTTCACACCTAACTAAAGTGTGCTTGAACCTCTATTGCCTTCCATCTGGCTAAAAAGAGTTAATCCTCGTGGTTCGAGCACCATCCTCAAGACCAATCCCACACAGTCTGAGAGACCTCAGGTTAGACCTGCCCATCTCTTCCCCTCTCATCATTGTCACCGTCTTTGAAAAGTGGTCCCTGAACCCTTTGCTTTTTGTCTTAATTTCAGCTTTCAGAATATTAAAAAAAAGAGAAGGAAAAAAAAAAACTGGAAGGAGTTGAGACGTCTCCTCAGTGCCTCCTGTACTCTCTGGGTGTTTTCAAGCAAAAGTTATTTTTCCAGCACATTCTGAAGAAATGCAGATAAGGAAAAAAGACTTTGGTTTTAACCTGTGATGTCAACATGGGGCATATTTTAGATTAGAATGGAGATAATCAAAAGGTTGCCAAATCACGACTCACAGGTCAAATAAGCTTCTGCCTGTTTTTGAACAGCCCTTGAACTGACAATGGTTTTTTTATTTTTAATTTTAATTTTTGGCCACGCCATGTGGCAGGCAAGGTCTTAGTTCCCTGATCAGGGATAGAATCCATTCCACCCACAGTGGAAGCGTGGAGTATTAACCACTTGGACCATCAGGGAAGTCCAAAAATGGATTTTATGTTTTTAAATGGTTGAAAAAAAATCAACTGATGAATCATATTTCATGATATGAAAATTACATGAAACTCAAATTTCAGTGACCATAGATAAATTTTTATTGAAACAGAGCCACACTATCATTTCATGTTGCCTATGGTGACTTTTGTGCTCTGTGGCAGAGTTGAATTACTGCACAGAAACCATTGTGACCCACAGAGCTGAAAATATTTACTAACTAGCTCTTCACAGGAGAAGTTTGCTGATCCTAGTTTATGTTCCTCTCATTCGGTCGTGTCCAACTCTGCAACCCCATGGACTAGAGCCCGCCAGGTTCCTCTGTCCATGGAATTCTCCAGGCAAGAATACTGGAGTGGATTGCCGTTCCCTTCACCAGGTGATCTTCCTGACCCAGGGATCAAACCTGGGTCTTCTGCCTTGCGGGCAGATTCTTTACCATCCGAGCCACCAGGGGCATCCTAATTTATATGTTAACAAACAGAAAATATGTTCATTGGAATCTGATATATTCAGTAACCTTCACAAACATCCCCTCTTTGATAAGCAAAAATGTAATTCCGTATCATTTTTGTGTCATTTTGTCCTAGCTAATGATGGGAATCCTACGAAAGAGCAAAACATCAAAATTTCGTATAGGAAGTTGATCTGGGATATAATTAGAACAAAATCTGCTGTACAAGTGGATTTAACAATTCCCATAAAAAAGTGTCCCTAGTCTTTGCCTCGACTAACACAAAGCTTTGCAGACCCCGGTGTTGCCTAGAAAATAGTGTTTTCCTTGCCCCAGTCTGTTTCATGCATTATTTTCATGCAAAAATGTAATAGATATAGATCAAGGAGCGAGAGCCCCACAAAGCCGCTCACCTCTGCTGTTTGTCAGCTGAAACCCCAGGGTTTCCGCACTCTGCAGTGACGCAGCAGCTCGAAGCCACCAGATGGCTGTAGCCGTCTACGCTGCTGTCTCCATCAGAGGAGATTCACTTGGAGGGTTGGCAGGATTCGTAGCCAAGACCTTCTCCTGGCAGCCTGAAGAGACCACTGCCAGAGGTGGTAGGTCATGAGGCAGAGATGTGAGAGCATCCTCTAGGATCTGAGAACAGTCCCCAGTCAACAGCTAGAAAAGAAGCCCAGAGTCTCAGTCACACAGCTGCAAGGACATGATCTGGAAGAGCCCCCCATGTCACAGGGAACCCCTGTTGTGTGAGACCCTCGCAGAGGAGCCCACCCACCGGAACACAGACTCTCGGTCCACAGAAACTGTAGGAGAATAAATGTGTGTTGTTTGAAGCCACTAAGTTTGTGATAGTTTATGACACAGCAGTAGAAAATCAGTACCACACACACACACACACACACACACACACCATCTTTCTGTTCCCAATTGCTGAACACCATTGCTGTTCCCAATGCCTTGGAGGATAAGTCCATACTCCCTCTGACCTAGTCCCTGGCCTCTAAACCAGAGGAATGGGACCAAAGGAATAATGGAAGGGGATCAAGAATAGGGTTGTCCTGCTCCTTGAAGCTAGAAGTTACAAACTATTGGCTCAGGGACCAAACCTCCCCATGCCCTGACATGTTTGTTTGACCATAATCACGTTTTTTAGCATTTTATTTGAAATAATTGTAGATTCATAGGTAGTTACAAAGGTAACAGAGTGTCTTCTTAAACCCTTCACCTGGATTCCCCAGTGGTTGCATGTTATGCAACTTGAGAACAATCACAGAACCAGAAGACAGATGTTGCAACAGTGTGTGGGGAGAGTTCTGTGTTGTTCTGTCCCCGGTGTAGAAGCATGGACCACCACCCCCCCAACTACACCATCTTGGCAGAGACCCTCAACAGCCTTCCCCACCTCCCCTGACCCCTGGCAATCGTTTCCATCTCTATGACAATGTTATGTGAATAAAATCACACAGTGTGTGACCTTTGAGGTTGGCCTCTCACTCCATACAGCCCTTCAGATACATCCAGGTGGTGTCATATGCCAGCAATTCATGCCTGTCTGCTGCTGAGTCTGTTGAACCATCCACTTGTGGGGGGACATTTTAGTCTTTTGTAGTTTTCGCTTATGATAACAGGACTGCTATGAAGAATTGTGTGCAGGTTTCTATGTGAACACACACTTTCATTTCTCTGGTTTAGATGTCCAGGATTATGGCCGCTGGTTCACATGAGAAGTGTAGGTTTTGGCCTTCACTGAGAGTCAAAGATTTAGAAAAAAAGATGCACCTAGAGAACTGCCTCTCTTTCTCATCCCTGCTACCTGAATCCCATGCCCTCTTCCCCTCCACAAAGCCCTGTGGGGCTGTGATCAGCCTCGTTGCTTTCTGTCTTATCCTTCCTGCATTTCTTTTGCGCAAATGAACAGATACATGTGTATTTTCTTATGCTCCTTCTTTCTGATGTGAAGGAGAGCAAGCGTTCTATATTCTTTGGGGCTTTGCTTTCTCCATTTAACAGAATGTCCTTGAAAATCCCTTATTGGCTTTGAGAGGGTCTTTCTCATCACTTTTTCCCCCTGCGGAGTGCTCCATAGTGTTTGTTCAGCCTCTGTCTTACATGCAAATATTCAGGTAGTTTCCAGTAGTTTGAAATGACAAATGATAATGCAGTGAATCACTTGTGCATACCTGTTTTTGTGTTGTTGGAGACATAACTTTAGGGTAAATTTCTAGGAATGAGCTTAGTGGGGGAGGAAGGTAAGCCCAGGCCTAGTTTTGTTATGTATTGCCAAATTTCCCTCCAGGAGGCTTGTACCAGCTCGAATTCTCATCAGAAATGCCAATACAGTTTTTTTTTTTTTTTTAAACGGATGTGTGGACAGCTGAATGGACATTTCTGTCTGAATTACCTGTCCTAGATGGCCTTGTGAGGCTTGCAGTTACCTAAGATTGCTGCTAGGTGGCAGACGAAGCCTGTCATGGGAAACAGCGCTCTGGTTTCCCAGACTTTGTTTTCCAAGACCCTTGAAAATAATGTGTGAGATGAAGTGATAGTGGTCATAACACTTTTATCATAGTTAGCAACTGGCGTTCTTTGTACCAGTGGTAATAACAGGGACTTCCCTAGTGGTCCAGTGGCTAAGATCCTGAGCTCCCAATGAAGGGGGCCTGGGTTCAATCCCTGGTCAGAGAACTAGATCCCACATACTTCAACTAATAGCTGGTGCAGCTAAATAAATAAATAAATAATATTTTATATATATATTTTTTAAGCAATAATAACAAGATTACTTTTTATCAACAATGAACTTTTGTCATTGATTATTTATTCATTTATTCAAGTGTTTGTTCTGTGCACTTCTCCAGGTTCTGGGCATGAGAAGATAAAAACAAATAAACATCTTCCCGGGACAGAGTTTGCTGTCCACTGAGGGAGAAATGAGAAGCATGCCCATGAGTCCAATAGGTAGTCTGTCCAAGGCAGGAGGTGAGGGTGTGGGGGTCAGTGAACAAGATGGTTTTTTAGATCTTCAATGGTGTGGTCATGGAAGGGTTACTGAGAAATCATTACTGGAGGGGGTCAGCCCTGAAGACCAGCTAGAGATGGGTATGGAGGACACTGGGAGGGGAGGTGCAAAAGCCCAGAGGCTGGAGGGAGCCCAGCCTGATGGGGAGCCCTGGGTGGGGGTGGTGTCCTGTGCTTGGGGTGGAGTTGGGGAGGGGATGAGGTGGGGCCCAGGGAGCAGGTGCCTTGCAGGCCACCGACAGGACTTGAGTTTCCCTCCTTGTGAGATGAGGGCCATGGAGACACGAGACTGGAACCCCCGTCCCCCAACCCCCCAGGCCAGGATGCACCCATTTCTCCAGGTATCTCCAGATGGCCCAGCCTGGGCCACACCCAAAGGATGCCCAGTGAGTGCTGGTCTCTGCTCTCAGGGGCCCTTGGTGGGGGTGGGGGGCCTCAGAGGACAACAGACATGGCAACATGAGGTTTCCCGTGGGAAACAAGGAGTCTTCTGGAGGCCCTGAGGGTGAGCTCTGCCTTCTGGCGCCTTGGAGCCACTTACCAGTTCTGTAAACTCTAGAAAACAGATAATACACTAAGCGTTCGAGTTTATGAAGATGCAGGTGGGTTGCACATAGGGGACCCAGTCAAACAGCTCTGCCTCTGTCTGTCTGTCTGTCGTCCTCCTGTAGACTGCCGGTCCCTTGAAGCCTCATCTGAATCTCATCTAGAACGTCCAGCTGTCCCCTCCTTAACTAATGAATGACATCTCTCTTTTTTTGAGAATTTTTTTTTGTTTCTTTTGTTTATTTATTTATTAGTTTGGCTGTGTTGGGTCTTAGTTGCATCTTGGTGTGTTGTTGGCAGTTGCTGCCAAGTCGTGTCTGACTCTGTGTGACCCCATGGACTATAGCACGCCAGGTTTCCCTGTCCTTCACCATCTCTTGGAACCTGCTAAAACATGTCCATCGAGTCAGTGATGCCATCCAACCACCTCATCCTCTGTCACCCCCTTGTCCCCTGCCCTCAATCTTTCCCAGCATCAGGGTCTTTTCCAATGAGCTGGCTCTTCACATCAGGTGGTCCAAGTATTAGAGCTTCATCTTCAGCATCAGTCCTTCCAGGAACTATTCAGGGTTGATTTCCTTTAGGATTGACTGGTGTGATCTCCTTGCCTTTGGCATGTGAGATCTTTGTTCCCCGACCAGGAATAGAACTCACATTCCCTGCATTGCAAGGCGCATCCTTAACCACTGGACCACCAGGGAAGTCCCCTGAGTAACATCTTTGACACGTGATCATCGTATTGTAAAAGAGTCATGATTCCCTTACACGGAGCCCTGAGCCCGTCTCAGCGACAGTGCTGACATGAAGATAGCTCTGAAGCACATTACTCCCAGAGATGAAGAAATTAGATTCCCTTCCATCTTGAAAACCCATAGAAAAGGAAACGTGATGGAGAGGAGGGAACAGTGGCCATGGGAGGACACACTGCCGCCCAGGCTCTTCTTTCTCTCTTTCCTAGGGGCACCTGGGGAGGCCCAGCAGGGACCTGCCCCAGAGTGGTGACCTGGGAGAGGCAGAGACTTGGGAGGCAGCTCCCTGGGGGCGGAGGGAGGCCCTGAGTTCCCAGGGCAGAGCCCCTCCCTGTCTGGCCCCTGGTCCCCACCCGGACCCTCGCGCTCCCTGCTGGGGCTGCGGTTCTGAGCCCTGAGTTTGGAGAGCCTGCTCAGTGCCTTCCCCTCCCAGTGTGTGTGGACTCAGCCTTCAGGCAGATGCGCGGGAGCTTTGCCATCATAGCCATCTCCCTCGACCTCGATATTCCGGAAACACCATCACTCACCCTTCCCACTGTCATTTATCTGTTCGTCATTCAGCCAGGGCTCAGGAGCATCTTGTGTGAGCACGGCAGTGGGTGCTGCAGATCCAGTGATGTGTGAACGTGGAGCACATGGCCCGCCTCACACCCCTCAGAGGCTGCTCCCAGGAAAGAGGCTGAAAATGGCGCAGCCACGAGAACAGGATGGAGCTGCCCCAAAACTTAAAAAGCAGAATTTCCATATGATCTGGCAACTCCACTTCTGGGTAGACACCCCCAAAGAGTTAAAAGCAGGATCTGGGAGAGCTGTTTGCACACCCAAGTTCATAGCAATGATTTTCACAGCCACCAAGAAGCAGAGGCAGCCTCAGTGTCCATGGGTGGATGGATGACTCAATAAAAACAAAATGTGACTTATCCATACGTTGAGTATTATTCAACTCCAAAAAGGCCAAATTCCTCCTGGGCACCGAGAATGCAAAGATAATCAAATCCTACCTACAGTATCTCTGGGGATTTTGTCAGACAATGAGGAAAACACCGACATTGGCCACAAACACATAAATAAACAATATTGTTCAGAAGCAGGTGAGTGCTGTGAAGAAAAATACTCTGGAGGAGGGGCCCCTGAAGTCAGATGGTCAGGGAAGACCTTTCGAAGGACACTTTGAACAACACGCTGTGTGAGGTGAGGCCGTGGGGATGGGAAGCCAGTGCAAAGGCCCCGAGGTTCTCTGAGAAACCCACCTTCCTTCCGAGGGCTGGCCTCCATCCTTCATTATACCTTCATTTGTCCTGTAATTGGGTCCTTGACGGATGTGCTGACCCCAAGTATACCACTTTGGCACAAGGATTATTTTGAGCTGGAGGCGGCTGAGGCAGAAAGTGCTCTCTGCCCCCAAAGCAAGACAGAGGTTTCATAGAGGGAGGTGCCCCTCCCCTGCCCCTGGGGAGAAGAGTGATTCTTATTCTAGAGTTCCGACGTACCACACTTAACCAGTTCCCTCCTTGTGGATGCTGGGTGCTCCCCAGTGTGGTGTTATCGTGAACACATATGGTTCCTTTTCCCCAGACTGGGCAGGGGTTGCTGCTTTCCACTTGAGGCAGTGCAACTGCCATCTGCCAGTGTTTGGGTTTATTCCACAGTCAGCAAACACTGAAAGCGCAGCCAGGCAAGGCACTGAAAACAAAAATCCTTGCAAGAGCTTACACGTGACTTATTTTAGAATTTCTAAGTACAGTTAAGTGATGATTCATCCCACTTAAATCTGAGCTGTTTAATGGGCCATCTGGTTCATCAGAATATGAAAGACTTTGCCCAGCAACCTGGAAAAGTACCCAAGAGGAAAACAGAAGTGGTTTTTAACCACTGAGAGGGAGTCCCAAGAAACACCAACTGAGTGTCAGCTCCTTGAGGACAGGAATGTTGGTGAATAAATAAACTGCATGATGTTGGGGCCTATTTTTCTTTCTTTTTTTTTTTTGGAGGGGGGGGGCTATTTTTCTAAAAAATATTTTTTATTAAGTTATTGGTTACGCTAGGTCTTCATTGCTTCATGCGTGCTTTCTCTAGATGCAGCGATCGGGGGCCCCTCTCTAGTTGCAGCTCACAGGCTTCTCATTGCGGTGACTTCTCTTGTTGCGGAGCATGGGCTCTAGGGCACACGGACTTCGGTGGTTGCAGCTTCTTCACTCTAGAGCACAGGGTCAGTAGTTGTGGTGCACAGGCTTAGTTGCTCCACAGCATGTGGGATCTTCCTGGACCAGGGATAGAACCCTTGTCTCCTGCATTGGCAAACATTCTTTACCACTGAGCCACAAGGGAAATGCCTACAAAATATTTTCTTTTTTTTCTGATTACAAAAGCAATGCAACTCAAAGCACCAGAAACCAAAGAATAACGAGTAAGTGAGACTTCATAGAAATTAAAAGCTTTTGCACTCCGAAAGGAAACTATAAGAAAGTGAGAAGACAACTCAGAGAATGGGAGCAAATATTTGAATATCATATATCTGATGAGGATCTAGTATTAAGAATATATGTAAAACTCAAAACTCAGTAAAAACCAACTGAAAATGTGCAAAGGACCTAAATAGATATTTCTTCAAAGAAGATGCACAGATGGCCAATAAGCACATGAAAAGATGCTCCTCATTACTCATCAGGGAAATGCAAATCAAAACACCCATGAGACACCATTTTAGACCCACCAGGATGGCTGTCATCAAAAAGACAGGCAATAGCAAGGGTTGGTGAGGAGGCAGAGAAATTGGAACCCTCACACACTGCTAGCAGAAATGTAAAATCATGAAGTTACTTTTGAAAAAGTCTGGCATTTCCTCAAAGGGTTAAACATACAGAGTCACAGTGCGACCCAACCATTCTATTTCTAGGTGTCAACACCTGCCCCAAATGAAAACATACGTCCCGTAGAAAACTTTTACATGAGGCTTCCCTGGTGGCTCAGGGGTATAAAGAATCCACGTGCCAGTGCGGGAGACACAGACTTGATCACTGGTCTGGAAGACCCCACATGCCAGGGAGCAACTGAGCCCATGAGCCACAACTACTGAAGCCGGCATGCCCTGGAGTTCATGCTCGGCAACAAGACAAGCCAGCACACCGCAACTAGAGAGTAGCCCCCCTCACAGCAACTACAGAAGGCCCGGGTGAAGCAATGAAGACCCAGAGCAGCCATAAACAAACAAATAAATAAATAAAAATAACTCTTATAAAAAGCTTACACATGAATGTTCATATTAACATTATTCATAATAGCCAGAAGTGGCAACAACTCAAATGTCCATCATCTGATAAATGGATTAATAAAGTGTGGACTAGTCATAGAGTAGAATATTATTCAGCCATAAAAAAAGAATGAAGGGACTTCCTGGTGGTCCAGTGGTTAAGAATCTTCCTTGCAATGCATGCCATGCAGTGCAGCCTTAAAAAAATGATATAAAAAATAAACCCCATACCTTTTAGCACTCACTTTCCACCCTTACCCCAGCCCCTGACAACCACTAATCTACTTTCTGTCTCTGTGGATTTGCCTCTTCTGGGCATTTCTCATAAGCTGAATCAGCTGTATGCAGCCTTTTGTGTCTGTAGCATGTATCAGTATTCTGTTCTTTCTCATGGCTGAATACCATTCTATTCCAGGGATGGACCACATTTTCTCGATCCATTTGTCCATCAACGGACATTTGGGTTGTTTCTATCTTTGGGCTACTGATCTCTCTCACTCTTTTTTTTCTTTGAAACTAATTTTTAGATAATATAACAGTCTAATTTTATTTTGTCTGTTTTGTTTTTTATTTTTTGGCCGTGCCACGTAGCATGTGGAATCTTAGTTCCCTGACCAGGGATCAAACCCACATCCCCTGCATTGGAAACTCGGAGTCTTAACCACTTGGACTCTCAGGAAAGTCCCATCTCCCTCACTCTTAATCATATCCCCTTACTTCCTTCATAGTCATTACGCCATCATCCAACTTATCTACCCTTATCTGTTTTCCTCCCCTCCTCCTGCACTGGAAGCTCCAAGCAGGCAGAGTTCTGAGTGAGTCACTGCTGTGTGCCCGGCCCACGAGGATGAGAGAGAGATTGGAGGGGACCTGCTACCACTGAGTCGGACCTCTGGGAAGTGAGGGCTCAGGAGCTGACACAGGAGAAAGTTCTCGTAATTTCCAGGCGTGGCCAGAAGCCACTGCTTTCCTCTTGGCCACAGCGCCCTCTGCTTTGAGAGTTTGCACCATCGACTTTGGCTTCCCTGGTGGCTCAGTGGTAAAGAACCACCTGCCAAAAAAAAAAAAAGAAAAGAATCCACCTGCCAATGCATGAGATGAGGGTTTGATCCCTAGGTTGGGAAGATCCCCTTGAGCAGGAAGTGGCAACCCACTTCAGTATTCTTGCCTGGAGAAGTCCATGGACAGAGGAGCCTGGTGGGCTGTCCATGGGGTCACAAAGAGTCAAACACGACTGAGCGACTAAGCACACAGACGCATCATGCACTTTATCTTCCTCTGAACCTTTCTCTTAAAGGAGAGGTGTTGGGACAAGTGGGAAGATGGGTGTGTTGGGTGGGCCGGGGTTGTGGGGGTCGGAGAAGCTGCCATCTTCTGGGATCCAATTCCTGAAACTTGCTGGTTCCACCGAGACACCACACACAATTACCCCGTGGAGGAGGTTCCCCTCTGTGACCCACTCTCCTAGCCTAGAAGAGGATGCCCACAGTCCCCTCTGTTTAGCTTTTTATTTTACTTTTGCAGTTTTGGGGAAATTTGCCAAATACACCCTCTTTCTTGGCAAAGGAAAATTCAATCTAAGTCAGAACTCTATTTGTTCTTTTAAGATTTATGTAATTCCACCATACATTAGCTTCTTAGGGTTGTCATAAGAATGTTGAGAGTCCTTTGGACTGCAAGGAGATCAGATCAGTCAATCCTAAAGGAAATCAACCCTGAATATTCATTGGAGGGACTGATGCTGAAGCTGAAGCTCCAATACCTTGGCCATCCGATGCGAAGAGCTGACTCATTAGAAAAGACCCTGATGCTGGGAAAGATTGAGGGCAGGAGGAGAAGTGGGTGACAGAGGGTGTGATGGTTGAATGGCATCACAGACTCAATGGACATTTTGAGCAGGCTCCGAGAGATGATGATGGATAGGGAAGCCTGGCATGCTGCAGTCCATGGCGTCCCAAAGAGTTGGACATGACTGAGGGATTGAATGAGACAAAACACGTGGGGTGGCTTTAACACAACAGACATTTATTCTCTCACAGTTCTGGAGGCTAGAAGTCCAAAACCAAGGGCTAAGAGGGCCATGTTCTTTCCAAAGGCTCTGGGAAGAGTCTGTCCCAGGTCCTTCTCCTGGCCTCTGGTGGTGGCTGGAAATCCTTGGGGGTGTTTGGCTTGTAGGTTCATCCCTCCTATCTGGGCCTCTGTGGTCACACGGTTTCTCCTCTGTCTGTGTCTCCATGTGACCTCTCCCTCAGTCTCTCTCTCCTTTTCTTATAAGGACACCAGTTGTATGGGATTAAGAGCCCACCCTTCTCCAGCATGACCTCAGCTTAACTTTCATCATGATTACATCTGCCAGGACCCTGTTCCCAAATAAGGTCAGATTTACAAGTCCTGGTGGCTTAGCTGGTTAAGAATCTGCCTGCAATAAGGGAGACCTGGGTTTGATCCCTGGGTCGGGAGTATTCTTGCCTGGAGAATCCCATGGACAGAGGAGCCTGGTCTATGGGATCGCAAAGAGTCAGACACGACTGAGTTACTAACACACGTATATCATAATTTTTATTTTTTCTTACTCAAAGACATGGGATGTTCCTTCCTTTGTTCCTATTCTGTGTGTTGTCATCCGGTAAGGTTTTCTTTTTTTTTTTTCCTCATAAAGAACCATGCCTTTCTTGCTAAATTTATTTCTGAGTATTTTATCATTTCTCTCTACATTGTGAATGCATTAAAAAAAAAAATTATGTGTCTATTGCCAGAGTGTAGGAAAGCTGTTGTTTTTGTGTATTTATCTTGGACCCAGACAGCTAACCAAAGTCTCTTATTTATTCTAGGTATTTTTTTTTTTTTTTAGGTATTTTTAAAAATAATTTTATTTGTTTATTTATTGGCTGTGCTGGGTCTTCATTGCTGTGAGGACTTTTCTCTAGTTGAGGTGTGCGGGCTTCTCACTGCAGTGGCTTCTCTTGTTGCAGAGCACAGACTCTACGGCAGTTGGGCCTCAGTAATTGCAGCTCCTGGGCCCTAGAACACAGGCTCAGCAGTTGTGGTGCATGGGTTAAGTTGCTCCATGGGATCTTCCCAGACCAGGGATCCAACCTGTGTCTCCAGCATTGGCCGGCAGATTCTTATCCACCAAGCCACCAGGAAAGCCCCTAGGTTTTTTGTTGTTGTTTTTTTCACTAACTAGCATATTGGGGGTTTTCCAGGTACACAATCCTATAAATAAGGAAATGACAGAATGTTTCATCTTGGAATGTTGTACAGCAGAGAGTAAGAATGAACTAGAGTAATCAGTTAGCATTAAGCTTTTCCACGTGGTACTGTTCGGTGAGGAAAAGAGTAAGCATGCTGCAACTACAAGATCCCGCCTGTTGCAGCGAATATCCATCCTGTGTGCTACAGCTAGGACCCGGTACAGCCACATACGTAAATAAAAGCATGGGGGAAGCTGTGGATTGGGAGCAGGGGCATGGAGGGCATGTGTTTCCCCCATCAAAGGACAGAGGAAAAGAGGGAAGGGACAGCAAATACCATCTTCATGGGAATGTACAGTGAAAGCTCAGGGGTAGGTGGGGCCAGACTGGGGAGCCAAAGGCAGGTACTTGCAGCTTAGATGCAGCTGGGGGATATGAGCCAGCATCCCATAAGTCACATCCTTGTACCACCTGGCTCGTGGTGGTGGCAGCCAATGGCTTCCTCCTTTGAGTCAATTCTCTCACCTTGACAATGATGAGAGAGTAGGAGTGCTGCTTCTCCTGGTTCCTTCCTTCATTGGCTTGTAATCCATCCAGTATACTCAGAGGCCCACACACTTTTTCTGTAATTGGCCGGAAACAGTAAATATTTGGGGCTCTGAGGGCCAGCTGGTCTGTGTCCCATCTGCTTAACTCCTCTGTTGTAGTGACAGCAGCCATATTATTCACATGCTGCCTGAGGCTGCTTTAAGACCATATGTACCTAAAATTCCTATTGGGCCCTTTATAGAAATCGTTTACCAGCCCTGTCACAGACCACCAATGTCTTCCAAGTCAGTAAACACCCTTCCTCACCACCACTTTCAGTCACTGCATTTTGCTTCCCTTCCATTTGTTGTTGCTTAGTCAGTCGTGTCTGACTCTCTGCGGCCCCACAGACGGTAGCCGGCCAGGCTCCTCTGTCCATGAGATTTCCCAGGCAAGGATACTGAAGTGGGTTGCCATTCCGTTCTCCAGGGGACCTTCCGGACCCAGGGATAGAACCTGAGTCTCCTAGATTGGCAGGCGGATCCTTTACCACTGAGCCACCTGGTAAACCTTTCCCTTCCATAGACATTTCCAAAGTTGTTCTACCGAGAACGTTAATTTCCGTGGCAAGTGCTCTCAAAACTGAGTTTGCTGGGACTTCTGGTGGTCCAGTGGTTGAGGTTTTGTGTTCCCAATGCAGGGGGGCCGGGTTCGATTCCTAATCAGGGAGCTGGGATCCTGCATACCACACAGCACGGTCTTAAAAAGCTTGCCAACAATGGAAGGCACCTTCTGAATTTGAAATGCAACAGGACAAGGGTTCCCCAAGCCCTGCCCGACTTCACTCCCAGCCTAGTCCTGGTCTCTATGCTCTGAAGGGCTGAAAAATGGACATTTTCTAAGTCATGTCTGCAGACCCAAGATCTTGCAACTTTGCAAACCCTTAAGTTAAGGCCACCTCTTTAGGAATCCCACTGGCCCTGTAGTCCCTGCAACCTGGTCCCAGCCACACCGAACTGTTTAAAAAGAGCTCTTTGAAAAGTTTCCTCCTTAATTACAGTGTAAGCTTTGCTAAAGAATACCTTGCTTGCCTGGGGTCATGATACATTAAGCTTGGGGTGTGGGGGCGGGAGAGGGGACTTGTTGGATTCGGAGGAGGATTCAAGAGGGAAGCTTGAACCAGTTTTTCTAGTTTCCGGGCACTCTCAAGATTCTCCTCTGGGTTTACTTTTCTTAAGTAGAAACACAACCTGGATTTGCAGAGGAGCTGGGGCTTTTTGTCACCCGGGACCCTTCAGGGCCAATGGGGAAAGCAAATTGTTTGGAAAGTGTTGCCTCTTAGGCATTTCTTTTTTTCATAAAAGAGGAATTAGCATCTTTGCACCCTCTAACCTTGGACTTCTGTCAAGTTTCCTTATACCATTTTCACTTGAAAAATATAAGCCTTTCTCCTCCTGAGCCAAGAGAGTATTTCTTGAACGAACAGTGGTGTTTGAAAAGCTGAAGCTGTCAAGCTTGACTCTACACCTGTATTTATCATGTCAAAGACCCTACATGCACATGTCACCTTGCAACCAACTTTTAGCTGGATTGATTGGAAAAGCCAGAAAGAAATAAGAAGCAATCATTATAATCATTTTCCAGGTTACTAGTACTGCCTTAAAAAAAAAAAAACAAAAAATGGAGGGGGGGTGCGGTTTTAGAGTTGGTTTAAAATTTATTTTAAACTTTATTTTTTTTCCTGGGGTTATACAATGATTCATGGTCATAATAGAATTAGGAAGTCTTTATTTATTTTTTTAAATATCTTTAGGCCATAGCCTAGGGCATGTGGGATCTCAGTTACCCAGCCAGGGCTTGAATCCTTGCTCCTTGCAGTGGAAGCTTAGCCACTGGACTGCCAGGGAAGACCAGCTTCATCATTATTAACTGAACTTATGGCAGAACTCTAATACAGACTGGTGATAAACAGGGCAGTACCTTTTGGCTTAGATGTGAAGGTGGAGAAAAAGGATAACTTTTCATCTCCTGCCACCTGCCAATCAACATTTTCCTGGTCATGGGGGTGGGAGGGTATGAATCCTGCCAAGAGATGAGAAAGCAAGGATGTAGAAGTTGAAGGATAGAACTGCTGGGGTCAGGAGCTTCTGTTTTAAGTGACAGTGACCTGGCCTGTTAGTAAATCATACTCAAAGTGTCTTAGAGTTTAAAGATAATAATAATAATAAAAAGATGCTGTGGCATAATAAGAAATATGTATTTGGTCTCTCCCCCCACCCATTTCTAGGTACATAACTCCTAACCCCCTTGGAATCTCTGGAGTAAAAAAATGTCTTGCTCTATGCTAATGAGATGGTTGGTGACTGGGGCTCCCGGGTAGCCTCAGGATGGGGGTTGGTTGCCATGGGAACCACCATCTGCTTAGAAGGCTGGAACTTCCAGCCCTACCTCCTGACCTTTGGGGAAGCGAGAGGGGCTGGAAGTTGAGTTAATCGCAGGTTGCCAAAGACTTACTCAAGGGTGCCTGCCTGATGGAAGATCCGTAAAAATACCTGGACAGTGGATTCCAAGAGCATCCGGGTTGTTGAACACCTAGAGGCGGGAGAGGGTCTGGCAACTCGGGGCCCCACCCCGAAACTTACCTGTCTCTTCTACCTGACTATGCCTGAATCACATCCATTCTAATAAACCAGCAATCTACCAAGTGCACAGCTTTTCCTGGGTTCTTTGAGCCTTCTAGGAAATTATCAAACCTGAAGAGGTGTTCATGGGAACCCCAGTTTATAGCCAGTTGGTCAGAAGTGCTGGAGGCCTGAGTTTGTGACTGGCAACCAAAGTGCGGTCAATCTCTCTCTTTTTTTAATGGGAGGACAATTGCTTTATAATACTGCGTTGGTTTCTGCCATATATCAACATGAATCAGCCACACGGCCCCTCCTTCTTGAAACTCCTTCCCACCTCCCAGCCTATCTCACCCCTCTAGTTTGTCACAGAGCATCAGGTTTGGGCTCCCTGTGTCATATAGCAAATTCCCACTGGTTATTTATATTGCATTGGTAATGTATATATTTCAATGCTGCTGTTTCCATTCCTCCCACTCTCTCCTTTCTCCTCTCTGCCTGTGTAAGTCTGTTCTCTATGTCTGCATCTCCACTGCTGCCTTGCAAATAGGTTCATCAGTACCATCCTTCCAGATTCCATATATATGGGTCAGTCTTATGAGGTTGAGGAGTTAGTATCCTAATGAATTAAACTGTGGGAAACGCTCCCCCCGCATACATCTGGTGTGAGCGGTGAGTAGTAGAGAAAAAAACATGCTTCTCCCTTTAGATGCTCTTCATTTCTCCTCCATGAAGAAAAAAAAAAAAAATTCTTTCAAAGCATCTTGCCATATGGACTGGAAGGAGAGCTGAGCCCACGGACAGCAAAGAGAATGCAATTCTACTGAACCCGACACACTGTTCTTAGCTCTGATGCTCATAGAATTCATGCGCTGGCTAAAAAGACAGTTTATGGTTGTCTGCTGAAATTTCCAGAGTGATAATGCAGAAATGTGGCTAATATTTTTTAATTTTTTTCTCTTAGGGAAGTTAAAAACTTCTCGGAGGAATATCTTCAAATAGCTCTTGCTTTGACCCCAGGTGATTTTAATTAAAATCATAGTAGCGAATTCCCTGATGGTCCAGTGCTTGGGACACTGAGCTTTCTTTTTTTTTTTTTCCCCCTCCCCCTCCGACACTGAGCTTTCATTGCTAAGGGCCCAGGGTTCCATCCCTGGTCAGGAAACTAAGATCCCACAAGCCAAGAGGCGCAGCCAAAAAAATAAAATAATAAAATAAATAAATAAAAAATGATAATAGTTTAAAAAAAAGACAGTTCCTGGAGTGTTAGTTCCTGAGAAGGAGGGTTTAGGCGTGGCAATGTACTTTAAATGTGGGGGTTTGGTCTTGAAGCGGGGTGTTCTTAGAAAGCCCAGACTTTACTTGGATTGTACCCTTATTTGGATTGTCTTGCTACGGGGGTGCTGATGGAGATGGGAGTGGGGAGATAGCCCTCTATGTGCATGCGTGCTAAGTCACTTTAGTCATGCGACCCTATGGACTGTAGCCTGCCAGGCTTCTCTGTTCATGGAATTCTCCAGGCAAGAATACTGGAGTGGGTTGCCATGCCCTCCTGTAGGGGATCTTCCCGACCCAGGGATAGAACCCCAAGTCCCTTACATCTTCTGCATTGGCAGGCAGGTTCTTTACCACTAGCGCCACCTGGGAAGCTCCATGAAGTGAGGTAGCTCAGTCGTGTCCGACTCTTTGCGACCCCATGGACTGTAGCTTACTAGGCTCCTCCCTCCATGGGATTCTCCAGGCAAGAATACTGGAGTGGGTTGCCATTTCCTTCTTCAGGGCATCTTCCCGACCCAGGGATCGAACCCGGGTCTCCTGCACTGCAGGCAGACTCTTTAACCTCTGAGCCACCAGAGAAGCCCATAGCCCCCTATAATAATAGCCAAACATCACACAGCACCTAGGATGCTTTCTATGTACTTCCCAAGTATAAACTCATTTAAACCTCAAAACGACCCTTTGAGGTAGGTCCTTTACAACTTCTCTAAGACTGCACAACCAGCAAGAGTCACAGGACCTTGACTCATCCTGCCTTCTGCCCTTCAGAGAGGCTTGGTTTCTGGCTCTGCAGCTGCCTCGCTGGGCAGGCTTGGGCGCTTACGTTCTCAGAGCCTCGTTCCCCAGGTACAGAACAAGGGTGATTCTGGAGTTGTTGGGCAGCCTTGAAAGCACCTGACGTGGGTGCTGCCCAGGGGAAAGTCGGGCTCGTTGTGCTGACCTAGACCTGGGGCAAGCCTGGTCCCAGGATTCGGGTTGTGTTGCATCTCCAGACTGAGCTGAGGGTCTGTGCAGGGAGCAACTGCCAGTGCCCTTGACTGCACCGCCCAACTGCACATGGAAGAATGGGCTAGGTCACTCTGGATGCTTCTCTCCATAAAACCCTGACATTAAGGACTCTTCCTCATTTGCTGTCTCTCCTCCCCATCTTCCTCCCTCTCTGCCCCCAACCCCTTTCAAAAATATATTTGTTTATTTGGCTGTGCTGAGTCTTAGTTGCAGTATGTGAGATCTAGTTCCCTGACCAGGGATTGAACCCAGGCTCCCTGCATTAGGGAGTTCAGAGTCTTAGCCACTGGACCATAAGGGAAGTCCTTTCCCCAAATCAGTTGATGCCTTTCTGTAAGAACCTAACAAGCAGGACAGACAGAGTGAACACAGGGCAGGTGCTGGGCAGGATTAGGGGAGGATTAAGCCCTTTGTTGATTGCTCATGCTCTCTCTGCAGAGACAAGCCCTGCAGTATTGCTGAAACATCCTCTCTTGGAAGACACATTCTCTGGGGCCCCGTCTGGATGGCCTCTGGCTGGGTGGAGCTGCCATGGGCCCAGCCTTCTCGGGGAGCGAGCTGAGGGCTGCCAATCTCAGAGCGGGTGAACCAGGGCATTCACTTTGGGTTGGTCTCCATTCTGGGGCCAAGTCGACTCATCTCTGGGGCCAGTTGCTTCAGACCTCAGAGACAAGCTGCGTCCTGCCAAGAGGCGTCTGCCTCCCAAATGCAGGGCCCAGGGGTGTGGTCCTTCAAGCATCCCCACCTGGGTCCCCTTCCTCCTCCCATTCTCTTGGTTTATGGAGGAAACATACAACCTCCCCTTCCGACCTCAGTCCTGTCCCTCACCTTGCTCCAGGTCCCACCCTTTGTGACCTTCTCCAGGATTTCAAGTCTTTTAATTATTCTCTGCATCTCCCAAATCTTCCGTCTCTTCCTTTGTATCTTGTGAGCCTGCAGAACTATTACCTTTTGCTTTTTTTCTTTTCCTTTTCTTTGGTTGCAGTGCAGAGTTTAGAGAATCTTAGTTCCCTGACCCAGAATCAAACCTGTGCCATTTGCAGTGGGAGCTCGGAGTCCTAACTACTGGATTATAGAAACTAAGTTTTCTCCTTCCAAATGGAAGGTCAGTTCCTTCCAAATGATAGATTATAGAATTGGCTTTTGCCTTTCACGTATTAAATCATAACACCGTCTTCTAGAATTGTAAATACATCCTTGGCTAGTTCTGTTTATTCATATTATACTTATCATTACTGTCACTTGGAAAATGGAGGAAGAGGTTGGTTATAGCGTATTTGGACACCTCTTGGCTTCCTTATGAGTTGTGTTCCAAGTGTTTGGCACCTAGTAGGGGCTGGATCCAGTAGACTTCCCCAGCGGCTCGGCAGGTAAATCATCTGCCTGCAGTCAAAAGACAGAGGAGACACGGGTTCGATTCCTGGGTCAGGAAGATCCCCTGGAGGAGGAAATGGCAACCCACTCCAGTATTTCTTGCCTGAAAAATCTTCTGGACAGAGGATCCTTATGAGCTACAATCCAAAATGTGGCAAAGAATTGGACACGACTGAGCATGAACACGGGAGAAGGCAATGGCACCCCACTCCAGTCCTCTTGCCTGGAAAATCCCATGGATGGAGGAGCCTGATGGGCTGCAGTCCATGGGGTCACTAAGAGTCGGACACGACTGAGCAACTTCACTTTCACTTTTCACTTTCATGCATTGGAGAAGGAAATGGCAACCCACTCCAGTGTTCTTGCCTGGAGAATCCCAGGGACAGGGGAGCCTGGTGGACTGCCGTCTATGGGGTCATAGAGTTGGACATGACTGAAGCGACTTAGCAGCAGCAGCAGCAAAGCATGAACACACTCTCGCTCACACACACACACACACACACACACACACACAGACTGGATCAGTGCTGGTGAATGAATGAAATCACTCTCAAACCAGAGTTCCAGGTGTCATGTTATTAGCCTCCAGCGGTTAATTTCAGCTCACCCACAAGACCAAACATGGCTTTCACTCTCCAGATCACAGAACCATAGAATGCCAGCGTGGCAGGTTTCCCCAGGGGCCCACTGCCCTTCTCTGAATGCATCAGGTGAGCTGCCTGGACCATCGCATGGCACTGAGTAGGTGGGCTGCAGGCTGGGCAGGGGCAGGGCGCAGGGGCCAGACATACCTGGGCTTGTGAATTTTATTCTCAGTGTGGTGAGAAGCCCTTGGGGAATTAAACCAGTCACCTGATCTGATTTCCTTTTTGTTTGTTTTGCTTTTTTAAAGATCACTGCAAACCTCTGGAAAACCAGATCCAGGACTGGAGAGAGAAAGCAAAGAGTATAAATGCACAACTGTGACCCAGAAGGAGCCCCTCCTCACTGTTAATCCCCACCCTTAATGGCAATGACTGAAGTCAGCTCGCCACCTTGTGATTTAATGTAGGAACTGCACCCTCCCATCCTGGTTCCCAGTGCTCCACGCAGGGGTGGAATCAGGATCTGAACCCCACTGACCGGTGCTACCAGACTTATCTGGGTCTAGAGGCCTATGTTCAAGTCCTGGCTTGACCACCCGGGTTGTACGACCCAGGAGGATTCATGTTTCTTACCCAAATCAGAGACAGAAATGCTCTCATCTCAGGGCAAATGATGTTGTCGCTGTCACTGGCTTTTGCAAACTCGCATGAGTGCGGTTGAGCAGATTGCCCTTCAGAGGTTGCAGGAAGAGCATCTTCCTTCAGTGTTACCTTAAAAAAAGGACATAAAAGGCCTGGATGGCTTGGATGTTTAGCCCTGGAAGGGATTTGGGGGTCATTATGTGTGTGTGTCTTAGTTGCTCAGTTATGTCTGACTCCTTGCGACCCCAAGGACTGTATGTAGCCAGCCGGGCTCCTCTGTCCATGGAATTCTCCAGGCAAGAATACTGGAGTGGGTAACCATTTCCTTCTCCAGGGGATCTTCCTGACCTGGGGAACGAACCTGGGTCTTCTGCTTTGCAACCGGATTCTTTACCACTGAGTCAACAGGGAGTGACCTCCTTATTTCACAGAGAAAGAAGCTGAGGCTCCGGAGAAAAGAAAGCAGAAGCCGCGACTCTTCAAGACTCATCCTGTTGGAGTCGGCCTTTTGGCTTGTCGGTTTAGCAGTGCGGTGGAAGCTCTGGTTACAGGCAAGGACCCTTGTGGACAGAAGGTCCCAGGAGGACATTGCCGAAGCGGGTGCAGTGAGGACAGAAGCTGCATCTTCAATGTGAGGATAAGGGGGTGCCCAGGGAACCTGGGAATGGTCCTGGGTGCTCCGGGAAACACCCCAGTGTGTGGGATTTGGGTCATTTAATGAAGATCTTGCCCCAAACCCCATCACTTTACAGAAGAGGAAGCTGTGATGCAGGGAGAGGAGAGAGGGGAGGGACCTTGCACTCGACCTGGCCGCCTTTTCAGGAGCTGCTCCATCTCAGCAAACTGTGTGGCTACAGGTGCCGTCCTTTGTCTGATTCTGACCAAACATCTGTTGTCTTAGAGGGATGATGGAACTATGCACTTCATAGCCTTATTATTCCATTTTTTTCCCATTTTATCTTCCCAGCAGCCTGGCAGGTGGAATTCTCTGGCAGGGTCCAGACTTGAACCTGTCTGCTCAGCTCAGGGAACTGGGTTCACAGCCGCTAACACATACGGTGTCACCAGAAGCTTTGAGCTTTTGGGGAGCAGGGTGTTATATAAAGAGGTGGAGAAGATGTTTCGTAGTGGCCTACTGGTTAGGATTCTGGGCTTTCACTACTGTGGCCTGGGTTCACTCCCTGGTTGGGGAACTGAGATCTCACAAGCCGCATGGCATGGGCAAAAAAAAAAAAGAGGTTTTTAGGAAGTATTTTCTCCTAGGAGGACCGTCCTCAGAATTTACTTACATCTTTGTCTCCCAGAGCAAACCAACTACCCCCACTCATCGCTTTGTGAAAAATGAAATAGAAGACACCAAGCCACTGGCATAAAGCTCCTGCCTCAGTTCCTGACATACATTCAGGACCCAGATTGAGGCACCTTCTTCCATTGGACCCCCAGCCCTCAGCTGCTCCCCACCCCCACCTGCTCGAGAACCCAGATGAATGAAGCCTCCAGGGATGGGAAGGAGAGAAGCGTGAAAGCCTCCGGGGGTTCTTCCCACCCTCTAACAGTACACTCATGGGAAGAGGGGCAGGGACATCCCTCACTGGAAATGCCCCAGCTCGCTGAGGTTGATGGCAACCCTGTCATCTTGCGAAGAACAAAATCTGCCCCAGAAGTTTGGCAGGGGGAAGGGCAGATGCCATCTGAGACTCCTCCGGGCTGAACCCCCAAAAGGAGCACATCAGATCCCACACCTGAGCTGCTTGGTGGGTTGACCCTCCTGGAGTTTCTGGATGCCGTATACCTGGTGTCCACTGGCAGCCTTGGGTCATCCTTGCCAGAGTGTCCTCAATGCTGTGGACAGGAAAGTCCCAGTCTGGCTCTGCTGTTGTCTCTGAGTTTCTTTTGGAGCATTTCTCACGAAGACTGGGGATCGGAATCAGCCGGAGCCCTTTCACAGATTGCAGATGGGACCAAGGGATGGACAAACGAGGGGGTGAAAGATGATGAATTCAAGTGCTTCCTTTCCCACCCCACTCTTTGGAACTGGGGATCATCTTTTATCTCCCACAGTGCCTCGTGTCTGTATTAGACTGGTTGTACATCTCTGGGATCCAGTTGAAGGTCTTTGTAGAGCCAATATCAAAACTGTACTTCGTGCCACCCCATAAACTGGAGATCACTTTAAAATGCACTCTCTGGGGACTTCCCTGGCAGCCCGAAGGTTAAGACTGCACTTCCACTGCAGGAGGCGTGGGTTTGATCCCTGGTGGGGGAACTAAGATCCCGCAAGCAGCACAGCCACACAAACAAAAAGAAACTCACAAAAAAAACCCGCTGAATAAAATAGGAATCCTTGAGTTCACACTGACACACATTTAAAAATGAATAAGTAAATGAGGAAAAGAGAAGTGCTTCTTAACAGTGCAATGCAAACTAATTAAATGTAAAGAGAAGATGGAATTAGAAAATTACTCGTTGGCAGTCATCGTAAGAATAATTCAGACAAGAAACATCCATGGATGCTAAAATTAGTGAAAGTAGAATAGGGATGGAAAATTAAGTCTCTCCCTTTGAAACACTTATTAAATACAGACAAGGAAAAGTAACATTACTGTGGAGAAACTTGACCAAAACACCTTAATCTAGAGATCAGTGCTCACACCAGCAGTCACAGGACAAGTTGAAATCGTATGCTTTCTGATAAGAGACAAGAAGAATACAACATCCCTTCTGTGAAATTCCAGGCAGGCATGTAACTGGAGTCTCATCCCAGGAAACACGTGCGTATGTGCTCAGTTGTGTCCGACCCTTGTGACCCCCAGGAACCCCAAGGAACCCCAAGGAACTGTAGCCTGCCAGGCTCCTGTCCTTTGAATTCTCCAGGCAAAAATACGGGAGGGAGTGGGCTGCCATTTCCTCCTCCTCCTCTTCCTGACCCAGGGTTCAAACCCTCTGTCTCTTGCGTCTCCTGCATTGGCAGGCAGGTTCTTCCCCACTAGCACCACTTCGGAAGCCTCATTCAACAAATACTTGTCCTGTAATCTTCAAAGACGTCAAGGTCATGAAAGCTGAGAAAAGACTGAGGAAAGTCTCCGAATGGAAAAGACAGAAAAGACAAGACAACTAGGGGCAAAGTGTGATTGAGATTGGATTCTTTTTTTAATTTTTTCTACTTTTTATTTTGAAGATTTCAAACATATAGAAAAGTTGAAAAACTGATAGACTATATTAAGATTTTGCCATATAAACTTTACATGTATATGCATCAATGTATCAAATATACGTATCAAATATATCAGCATCTGTCAAATATATATGTCTAAATACCATTGTCATATCTCAAGCAAATGATGACCATTCCATAGAGACTGGGTCCTTTTAATATAAGGAAGTATTACTAGAATGATTGGCAAAACTCTTAACAAAAAGTATACTCAGCCTAAATCTAGCAAAAGATGTATAAAATCTTTATAAAGAAAGTGTAAAACTTGACCAAAGGGCATAAACGTAGGCTTAAGTCAATGGGAAGATATCATGATCATGTCAGTCTGGTAACCAGTTAAACTGCCTTGACTGGACTTCATTTCCCTGTGGGTTTGTGGTTAGGATGAGCCTAGAGATTCTGGTTCAGGGCTTGGCAGACAGCAGTACCCTTATGGTTTTTTATGTTCACACCGTTGGACCATGGTCACCAGGCGCTTCTGCAGGTCATACACTTGGTCAGTTACCTGCTAGTGTTCACTTCCCCCTCCCTCCCCCTGGCCTGCCTTCCTCAGTGTGGGGCCAGCTCCCACTACCTATGTTGGGTTCAAGTATGGGTTCCTTTGCTTATAGGTGCCATTGGACTCTGACTTCCCAGAGGCCAGGAACATCCTGATTTTCCTCCAGATGTTCAGCAGCAGGGCCCCTGGTCTTGGGCAGAGACCCTCACACAGTGGGCTCTTAAGACTGTCAACTGAATATTAACTGAGCACCCAGCGTTGGCTGGCTTGTGATGACTATGTCAGGCACCGTGCCGCAAGCCCTCAGATCTCCAGTTCTAGACCAGTGGTCCTCAAAGTGTGGTCCCAGACCAGCAGAGTCAGCACCACCAAACTCCTGCCCATCCCTCCTTCCACCAAGACTGACTGAATCAGAATCAGAGCTGTGCTTAGTCGCTCAGTCATGTCCAGCTCTTTGTGACCCCATGGACTGTAGCCCACCAGGCTCCTCTGCCCATGGGGAATCTCCAGGCAAGTATGCTGGAATGGGTTGCCATGCCCTCCTCCAAGGGGTCTTTCCAACCCAGGGATCAAACCCAGGTCTCCTGCATTGCAGGTGGATTTTTACTACCTGAGACACCAGGAAAGCCCGGAGTGGGTAGCCTATCCCTCCTCCAGGGGATCTTCCCGATCCAGGAATTGAACTGGGATCTCCTGCATTGCAGGTGGATTCTTTACCAGCTGAGCTACCAAGGAAGCCCAGAATCAGAGAAAAACTAGAGGGTTATGCCCAGCAATCTACCATTTAACAATCCCTTCAGGGACTCTGATGCACATTAACAATGAAGAATGACATTGAGAACACTTGAATTCTAGAGTTTTGGGAGATGGCTAATTATAAGGCAAATGGGTTAATTCCCAGCAAGAAGATGGAAGAGACTTCTCAGAGGTTCATTGTTCATTCCCACAGGGATCTGCATTTCCAGCTGCCCACCTGGGGAGCTGACCCCCAAAGATGGCATGCTTAAGGGTCAAGTTAGATTTTTGAATTTTAAATCTCTGCTTTCACTGTTTATAATAGCCAGGACATGGAAGCAACCTAGATGTCCATCAGCAGACGAATGGATAAGAAAGCTGTGGTACATATCCACAATGGAATGTTACTCAGCCATTAAAAAGAATACATTTGAATCAGTTCTAAAGAGGTGGATGAAACTGGAGCCTATTATACAAAGTGAAGTAAGCCAGAAAGAAAAACACCAATACAGTATACTAACGCATATATATGGAATTTAGAAAGATGGTAATGATAACCCTATATTCGAGATAGCAAAAGAGACACAGATGTATGGAACAGTCTTTTGGACTCTGTGGGAGAAGGTGAGGGTGGGATGATTTGAGAGAATAGCATTGAAACATGTCTATTATCATATGTGAAACAGATCGCCAGTCCAGGTTCAATGCATGAGACAGGGTGCTCAGGGCTGGTGCACTGGGATGACCCAGAGGGATGGGATGGGGAGGGAGGTGGGAGGGGGTTCAGGATGGGGGACACGTGTACACCCATGGCTGATTCACGTCAATGTATGGCAAAACCACTACAATGTTGTAAAGTAATTAGCGTCCAATTAAAACAAATAAATTTAAAAAAATAAAATAAAATAAATTAAAAAAAAAATCTCTGCTTTACAGATTTTTTTATTTTTCCAAATGGGACTTTATATGGTTTATTGGATAACCATTTCTTCTTTCACTGATAGGAAAATTATACCCTTTATCATATACCAAATCCATGTGTATATTTAGGTGTCCCCTATTTAAATTTTTAAATCTTTGAAGCTATTTAAATTTTTATCTGTGAACTAGAATCATAGTATTTGTTTCATAAAACAAAGTGTTTTGTTTACAGAAAAAAAATCTTTTTTTGGAATAATGCTAAAAATGAGTAGCCTTATTTCAAAAGTATTTGAAAATGTCAAATATGTCTTAATAAAACTAGAAGAAAAAAGTGTTTGACAACATTGAAATAACAGCCAGTAATCTTCCATCCCTTCACCCACCGGATCTCAGGCCTGAGGCAAATGTCAGAGTTAGGGTTCCGAGCAGAGTTAGGGAGGGAGAGCCCAGTGGGGGTGTCAGCCTGGAGACCAGAAATGGGCATGTTTGCATCTTCTCCTTAAACGTCTGGATAGTCCTGACCTTGACTACCTTGGGAGGGTGGAGCCTCCTGGGTCTGAAAGGGCTCTTCCTTCCTCTACTCGGCTGGTGTGGCTCCAGGGACGGGCACCGACTTGGTGGCACTCACACTGCAGTATCTACCTCCACGGTGTCTGGGAAGGTCGCCTATCTGCGTTTTGGAAAGCAGCATTGATATCTAAACCAAATAAGAGGCATGTATGGAGCCTGAGAAGAAACAGCGACCATGGGGGAGGAAGGTCAGACCCAAGGGTCTTCAGCTCCCTCAAGACCTGCCAGATCACAGACGAACCTGCAACGTATCCTTGGAAATTATTTTTGCAAGATACACAGCTGGCCGTGTGAATTAAGAAATGAAGTGTGGGAAGGATACTGACGACTGGCGGTAGCAGTGTGGCTGAGATTCGCCTGGTTATCCCAGTAACTCATGTTCTTGCCTCTGCTCCATCCTGAGAAAACAAATGAGGAGGAATTCCTCAGTTCCTCCATTTCTGACCTCAGTGCTGAGATGCATTAACCCCAGCTCTGTGCCAGGCACCGTGCTAGGTTCATCCCACAATAGCTTTTCTTTTATCAGCACAGTAACTTTCTCAGGCTGTTGCTTGTATCATCCTTGTTGTTCTGGGAAGACTAAAGCTCAGACAGTTACTTAGTAACTCAGTCAACATCACCCAGCCTGGAAGTGGCAGGGGAGGGATAGGAAGCCCAGGGAGCCTAGCTCTAGCCTGTGTTCTAGCTTCTCTGCTATTCTCTGCTGACAACGATCACAAAGCTGCTCTCTCTTGAATGTTTGGCATATTTGTTTCTCATGACTGCTGTAACACATTATCATAAACTCAGTAACCTAAAACAACACTTTTTATTGTCTTACAGTTCTGGAGGGCAGAAGTCTAAAATGGGTTGGCAGAGCTGTGTTTCTTCTGGAGGTTTTAAGTGAAAATCCATTCTTTTGCCCTTTCTGGCTGGTAGAGACTACCTGCCTTCCTTGATCCAGGAAGGCATTGATGGAAGGCATCCATCATTCCAGCCTCTGCCGCCATCATTACATGTCTACCTCTGAGCTCCTGCCCCCTCTTGTAAGGATCTTTGTGATGATACTGGGTCCACCCAGACAATCCAGGATAATTCCCCACTTCGAGATACTTCAACATGTCTGCAAAGTCCCTTTTGCAGAGTAAGGTGTCATTTTCCCAGGTTCTGGTCGTATGCTTGTGGGTAGCTTTTGGAGGCCATTATTGTGTCTAGCACACTTGGTTGTTTCCATTTTGTTCAGTTCAGTTCAGTTCAGTCGCTCAGTCGTGTCCGACTCCTTGCGACCCCATGAACCGCAGCACGCCAGGCCTCTCTGTCCATCACCAACTCCCGGAGTCCATCCAAACCCATGTCCATCGAGTTGGTGATGCCATCCAATCATCTCATCCTCTGTCGTCTTCTCCTGCCCTCAATCTTTCCCAGCATCAGGGACTTTTCAAACGAGTCAGCTCTTTGCATCAGGTGGCCAAAGTATTGGAGTTTCAGCTTCAACATCAGTCCTTCCAATGAACACCCAGGACTGATCTCCTTTAGGATGGACTGGTTGGATCTCCTTGCAGTCCAAGGGACTCTCAAGAGTCTTCTCCAACACCACAGTTCAAAAGCATCAATTCTTCAGCACTCAGCTTTCTTCACCGTCCAACTCTAACATCCATACATGACTACTAGAAAAACCATAGCCTTGACTAGGCGGACCTTTGTTGGCAAAGTAATGTCTCTGCTTTTTAATATGCTGTCTAGATTGGTCATAACTTTCCTTCCAAGGAGTAAGCATCTTTTAATTTCATGGCTGCAATCAGCATCCGCAGTGACTTTGGAGCCCAGGAAAATAAAGTCAGCCGCTGTTTCCACTGTTTTCCCATCTATTTGCCATGAAGTGATGGGACTGGATGCCATGATCTTAATTTTCTGAATGTTGAGCTTTAAGCCAACTTTTTCTCTCTCCTCTTTCACTTTCATCAAGGGGCTCTTTAGTTCTTCTTCACTTTCTGCCATAAGGGTGGTGTCATCTGCATATCTGAGGTTATTGATATTCCTCCTGGCAATCTTGATTCCAACTTGTGCTTCATCAAGCCCAGTGTTTCTCATGATGTACTCTGCATATAAGTTAAATAATCAAGGTGACAATATACAGCCTTGACGTACTCCATTTTGTAGAATAATAACAAAAAAGCATTTTTAACGCCAAGACCTTAACTCCACTGGAAAAACCTGTTGATCAAGCAAAGTTGGGTTTATTAGTCCTCCTGCAATAAAGGACACCACTTCAACAGAGTCTCGAGAATTAAGAAAATTAGGGAATGGTATTTATAGGGTTTTAGGGCCCTGGTTGGGGGAGTTTACAGCAGTTTTGCAAGGCAAGGGACTGGTTGGAATCGGGTTGTTTCTGACACAGCAGCTTTGGAATGGTGGGCCAAGTGGTGGAGTTTTGAAAGTAGAGCTGAGGCATAATCTTATCTTCCAGAAGCAGATATGTCTTGGAGCAGACAGCAAGTGCCTTTTACCTGATCCCAGTATTGCTTAACACTGGGATGATTCGAGATTTTGTTCTCACTAATTATAAGAATAATAGTTCCCATTTATCAAAGCTGTCCTCCTACAGCCAGACAACTTGAGTACATTTTGGCAATGACAACTATACATGCAAATATTTCAGCCTAATCTCAGGAGAGCATAATAATCCCCTTCTTGGGTTTGGGAATCAAAAAGTCCTGCATAAAAATTCTGGTTGCTGCACCTACTTCCCCAGAGATAATGAGCAGTTTCTTCATCTGTAAAATCAGGATGATGCTTCCTACTCCAACAGTGAGGGTGTGTATGCAGTAGCTCCAGCCCGTACACCCCGTGTGCCCACAGGAGCAGGGCCAAGCATCTTTGTTCACCCACAGTAGACCCGGGTCATGCCTGCTCTCCCAGCATCATTGTTAAAAGTGTCCTTTCGTTATTCTCAAAAGCATCCAGGAGATGATAAATTATATGGGGACCATTCAATACAGTGAAGCTATGGTTATTATTTCTACTCTGTAGGTGAAAGGGGGAGGTTCAGAGAGGGTAGGTGACAGCTCCAGGCCATTCGGCTGAGTGGGCAGAATTCGTCACTCTAGAGGTGACTGTTACTAAAGCTGAAGCTCCAATACTTCGGCCACCTGATGTGAACAGCCGATTCATTGGAAAAGGCCCTGATGCTGTGAAAGATGGAAGGCAGGAGGAGAAGGGGAGGACAGAGGATGAGACGGTTGGATGGCATCACCGATTCAATGGACATGAACCTGGGCAAACTCCAGGAGATGGTGAAAGACAGGGAGGCCTGGTGTGCTGCAGTCCATAAGGTTGCAAAGAGTCAGACATGACTTGGTGACTGAACAACAGAGAGGCGCGGGCACGGCCAATCAAGTGCTGCTCCTTCTGCCTGGAGTACTGCCCCACCCCAAGTCCAACCCAGTGCAGCACTTTGTGATGGCATATCTGTGTGCTTTTTAAATTAAATCCATCTCCCCTCGTAGATCAGGAGCCACATGGGAGTCAAATCGAGGTCAGTGTCATTCGTGACTCTGCGGCAGTGCCCAGAATGTCAGGGAGCACAGTGGGTCCTCCCACTTGTCCTTGGCATGCAAATGACCAGCCTGCTGCCTTGTCAGTGTTCCAGAAAGGGTGTGACTGTGAGCAAAGCAGCTTTTCTCTTCCTGAGACCCACCGGGGCAGGAAGAGGGTGCTCCGCAGTAGAAGAGATCATCCCCACGCTGTTCACTGGAGGCCTCCGTATAGATCCCTAAGAACTGGTGGATAACAGAGCTTTCATTGTATTTCCACCTAAAATGGCTCTGAATCATCCACTGTCCACAGTCCAGTAAGACCCAGGAAATGGGGGAAACCGGGTCCATGTACTGGTCTCTCCCAGGTGTGGTTTATATGCTAGGCTGATCCCAAATGTCCCCAGTGAAAAGGACATTTATCCTGTAATTACCATATTGTGGACAGTAAATAAACACATATATGTGTGTTAATCATTCACTTCTTCCCCTCTAGGGAAGATTAAGGTATAAAGCATAACTTGACATCTCTTACTATTAGGAGGAGACCCTGTTTTATCAGAAGGGTTTCCCAGCTGGCTCAGTGGTAAAGCATCTGCCTGCCAATGCAAGAGACACAGAGACTTGGGCTCGATCCATGGGTTGGGAAGATCTCCTGGAGGAAGAAATGGCAATCCACTCCTGTATTCTTGCCTGGGAAATCCCATGAATGGAGGAGCCTGGCGGGCTACAGCCCATGGGATGCAAAGAGTCAGACACGACTGTTTTATCAGAGCCTAGAAATTACATCTGATTGGATGCAGTATCTTTGTGAGGGCCAAACCCAAAGTATGGTCATTACAGGAAAAAAAAAAGTCCTTTCCACAGGGGACATTTGGGGCCAGCACAGCATGTATTTGTTTAGATTCAGGGAATATATGATCATGGCATTAAAATTTCAACCCCTGAAAGAGTTTTAACAAGACTTAAATCAGAGCTGACCCCGTGACTCAGCAGTTTCCATCCCTGCAACCTCATCTTCAGAAGTCCAAGTCAGGATGTGCCTTTTATCTCTTTGTTACGACAGGAAAAACTGGAATAACCTCAGGGTCCATTTAGTGGGGGAAGGGGTTCAGCAGGGTGCATCCATACAATGGAATGCCTCCCAGGTGCTTCAAATAATGAAGCAGAAGCCAAAGATGACATCAGGGACTGAGGAGAGAACAAAGCCTGCCTTAAGTTATACGTGCTTGCGAATTGACACTCAGAGGAGAGCCTAGAAATGCAAATGAGTTCAGTCAGTTACCTCTTCAGAATTTAAAAAAAAAAAAAAGATTGTATTCAGATATTACTCAAGTCATTTAAAACAAACTCACAGCATTGACACTAACAAGGAAAGAGCAAGTTATAACAGCTGACATTAACCCAGTGAAATTCCACCACAGGTGAGTGGGTGCTGGTGTTCACTGCTCAGACGTTTCCTTGGTCAAGTTAGATGGTTGTGCCATCTAGGAGTACTAAATTAAAGTGACAGTTCCAACCCAGACCCCTTCAAAAAAGGCTGAAAAGTCAACCCTAACCCCATTCTGCATCAGATGAAATGTCTAACTCCTTCAGGGGTCCCCATTCTTGGCTTTGCTGACTTTGGGGCTGTATACCTCTTTGTGATGGGAGAGGGGTGGCATCCTATATTCTGGAGGATGTTTAGCCGAATCCCTGACCCCTAAGCACTAGATATCTGTAGTTAACACCACCCCCAACACACACACAAGTTGTGACAACTGAAAATGTGTCCAGATGTTTCCCAATGTTCCCTGGGGGCGAAATTGCCCCACCCCCACCCCTACCCCCACCCCTGGCTGAGAGCCACCCGCCTAAGAGTGATCTGTTTTCAGGTTTCCTTGAGATGGTCCTGAAGGGTATCTCCTGAGCTGGGGGAATTCCTAATATCAAACCCTTTCATTCTCAAAATCTCCCTGTCTGATAAATCATATGGTCACGCTGGCTCTGACCCTTCCCCCCCAAAAAAACACCTGTTTGTGTCCTCACCATCCTGATGTTTAGCCCCCCAGTCCCTTTGGATGATAGGGGAATTAATACTTCCTCATAACCAACAATTACTGTGAGCCTCAATCACATTTATCTTCCATTAGATGGCCACCTCGCTCTTATTTCATGGTCCACTTGTAGTTTTCAACTTTTCCTTAAGGCCAAAGGAAAACTGGGAAGCTGTGAGCAATGGGCAAAGTGCCCTTAAGGTACTTGAGTGAAGTTCTTCTGAGGATTTCAGCCAGTTCAAGCTTTTCCCACCTTAACGTGTATGCTAAATTACATCAGTCGCGCCCGACTCTTTGCAATCCTGTGGACTGTAGCCCACCAGGCTCCTCTTTCCATGGGATTCTCCAGGCAAGAATACTGGAGTGGGTTGCCTTGCCCTCCTCCAGGGGATCTTCTCGATGCAGGGATCAAAACTGTCTCTTATGTCTCCTGCTCTAAAAGGTAAAAAGTGGTAAAGGTGGGTTCTTTACCACTTGTGCCACCTGGGAAGCCCCAACCTTAACTTACTTTTATTGTTGTTGAGATCTCAGCACTGCTTGAGGATGGGTGTTCCTCTTGTGATTCTGTGAATAAATACTCAGTGATTGGATGCGTCAGGGACAGAGGTAACCCCTATGGATACAGCAGTGGATAAAGGACAGGTGCCCCATGTCCTTGGGCTCTTATCCTAGAGTCAGGGTAGTGAGGTGTTGATTGACCAACAAGTAATAAATAGGAAAATGCCAGATACGTGAAGCACTACAAATTGTCATAATTAAAATACCTCTTGGGAAGTCCCCCCGATTGTCCCACCTGCCTAATTCTCTTCTCTAGTCCTTGGTGTCGATTAAAAAAAAAAAAAAAGTCACAACCTAAAAGTGGTGAGTTATGTTTTCTTTGGTGGGAATTTCTAGGACTTCAAGCCCAGGAGACAGTATCTCAAGTGACCCTGAGTGAACTGCCCCAAGGAGGCAGAGGGAGGAGTCAGGTTATATATAGAAGTTTGTAACCCAGGGCAGGTAGTCCGAACATCAAAAGTATTTTTGTGAATACTTTTTTTGTCTGTGAATACTTTTAAAGAAAACCAAATATCTCAAGTTACAGAATTTAATGCTAAGACATAACTCAGCTTGTAGGTTGTGACTGTGTTTTTAAGTCAGCGTTGGCATCTTCTGACGTTCTCTGTGTTTGACATTAGTTTATTAAGTCTTTTCAGTGGAACAAACCCCCAGATGACAGGGTTTTTAGTCTGTTTCGTTCCCTGCTCTATCCCTATTGCCCAGAATAGTGCCGGGAGCATGGCACATGCTCCGTATATATTTGCAAAATGAAAGATGGGGAAGAGATGACTCGGGGCAGTGCTGGGAACCACAGGGCGAAGGGACCTTGTGGACCCCAGGTGACAGGAGCGTGTGGCGGGGCGGGCACAGTTTGAGAAGATGACATGTCTGACTCAACCCTGATCTGAGAGGGGATCTGTCAGCCTGGACTCCTCAGGTGCTGATGCTACGGAACCCTACATGCTGAACACACCGCAAAACAAGTCCCTTTGTAAAGTCAAGGCTCCCACTTTGGACACTCATTAAGGACTTTGAAGGTATTACCTCTCACTTCTTCCTTCCCCAAACCCCAAGAGGCTGAGAATGTCATTTCCGTTTTAGTTATTTATTTATTATATTTATTTGGCTGTAGCATGCGGGATCTTTAGTTGCGACATGTGAACTCTTAGTTAGGACAGGTGGGATCTAGTTCCCTGACCAAGGATTGAACCTGGGACCCCTGCATTGGGAGCGTGGAGCCTTTGCTCCTAGACTACCAAGGAAGTCCCTCATTTCCATTTCAGATGTGTGAAAACTGAGGTTCGGAGAGGCTAGGGAACTTGCTAGTGGGCCATGAAGATGGAACCCCCCCAGGCCGACTTCCCTGCACCTTTGAGGGGACCCAGGCATCAAGTGGGCCGCGGCTGATCCAGTCTCTCTCAACCTCTTGCTGACGCTGACTCTGACGCTGACCACACCCCGGCCGGCAGAGCAGAGCCTGGGAAGGAGGAGGTGAGGCCCTCGAATTGGCAGACACAGCCAGCTGGGTGGTCCTCATTTCCAGTGAAAGGGTCAGGACCACCCAGAAGCTCCACAGACTTGTGGGCACCCCAGGCTGGGCACAGCTGCCTGTATGAGATGCTGGCACTCAAGTTGGTTGCCTCTTGTTCCCTAATCCCGCTGGGAACCCTACGCCAGACCTCTGGGAGGTGGGGTTAGAGAGGGATGGGAGATTGTACCCATTATCTGTTGTTTTAATTTCATTTACCATAAACATAAATGCTTTCTTTTATAATACTGATTATTCCTACTTTTGACCAAAAAGTCAAATAATGTAGTACTGGGAAGGCTTCCCTGGTGGTTCAGTGGTAAAGAACCCGCCTGCCAATGTTTGATCCATGAGTTGGGAAGATCCCTAGAGGAGCGCACGGCAACACACTCCAGTATTTTTTTTTTTTTTTCACACTCCAGTATTCTTGCAGGGAAAATCCCATAGACAGAGGAGCCTGGTGGGCTACAGTCCATGGAGTATCTTTAACTTAGTCCTTCTCTTTTCTGTAAACTGGAAGTTGGGTTTACAGGCTTAATTAGATTCAGGTTAAACTTTTTGGCAAGCATTCTTTCTAGGCAGGGTTGACAGAGAGAGATAGAAAAATATAATCTGCCCTACACTTGAATTTTGGGTGAACAACGAATAATTTTTATTTTTATTTATATTCTGCCACACTGTGCAACATGTAGGATCTTAGTTCTCCAACCAGGGATCAAACCTGTGCCCTCACATTGCAAGTGAAAATTTTAGCTGCTCAGTTATGTCCAAATCTTTGCAACCCCACAGACTATAGCTCTCCAGGGTCCTCCGACCATGGAATTCTCCAGGTGAGAATACTGGAGTGGGTAGCTATTCCCTTCTCCAGGGGATCTTCCCGACCCAGGGATTGAACTTGTGTCTCCTGCATTGGCAGACAGATTCTTTACCACTGAGCCACCCAGGAAGCCCATTTGTAGGACTATTAATACTTATACTTTAAAAAAAAAAGTGTTATTTATCCACAGTTCAAAATTAACTAGGAATCCTCTATTTTTTCCAGCAACCCTGTTAAACCTTGTTAAGTCATGTGCCATTGTACACTTGGTAGGGCCTCTCTGGATACCAGTTACTGATGGTAGATGTGGTCACCAGGTAACCACGGTGACTTTCAGATCTCTTGACTACTTGGAATTGACCATGTCAGGCACTGGCACCTTGATGCTCCCATTTGATAGATGAAGTGACTGAGGCCATGAAGCTAATCTGGAGAATCCTTTTGCCCCAGGGAGCCAACCTCCAGGAGTGTCTCTGGCTGTTTTCAATACTCCTCTCTGCACCCTGCACAAACCTGGAGCTCCACTAATGCCCAGGTTTTTGTTGACTTTCCCAGGGGCCACCTGGAGGATTAGCAAAAAGATCATAGGCTCTAAAGATCGACAGATCTGCTTAGTATTCTGAAATCCACGTCACCTGGTGGGATGGCCTCTCTGTACCTCATCTGCGCACTTTATAGATGAGGAAGCCAATACCCGACTCACTGAGTTGTTTTGAAGATGAAAACAATGCATTCGATGAATATTTTTAGGCTCCTTGATTATATCAGTGGATGTGTAAAAGACATTTGATAAAATTCCATATACTTTCAAGTTTAACTAAATCAACATCTTCTTTCTATAACAGCAATTGAATTTGATAAACAGTATCCACCACAAGTCTATAGAAAACATTCTTAATGATGAAAATACTTTCACCAAAGTTAGGAAGAAGACAAAAATCTCCCTATTACTACTTGTATTCAACACTACACCCAAGGTTCTGCCCAGGGACCCGAGACCGTCTTCCTGTTCTCTTGTACATTGATTTATTTGGATCACAGGCATCTCTCTCTTTTTTTAATTGAAATAGAGTTGATTTAGGGCTTTCCTGGTGGCTCAGTGGTAAAGAATCCGCCTGCAATACAGGAGATGCAGGTTTGGCCCCTGAGTCAGGAAGATCCCCTAGAGAAGGAAATGGCAACATACCCCTGTATTCTTGTCTGGGAAATTCCAAGGACAGAGGAGCCTGGTGGGCTGCAGTCCATGGGGTCCTAAGAGTAACATGACTTAGTGACTAGATCACCATCACCACCACCGTAATTGATTTGTAATGTTGTGTTAATTTTTGCTGTACGGTAATGTGATTCGGTTATACATTTATATACATTTTAAAATATTCTTTTCCAAGCCAAGCCATCCTCTGCTGAGAAAAAAAAAAAAAGAAACAAGAAGGAAGAGACTGTAAGGATTAAAAGGAAAGAAACAAAAATGTCATTTTTCAATGATAACATGGCTGACTTTGTAAAAAAAAATCCAGGAAATTCAACAAACCACTACAACAAATAAAAGAGTTGAGTGAGATTACTAGAAAAATGATTGATATTTTAAAAATCAATACAGTTCATAGATAAAAGGAAAGAAGAACTAGACATATACTTAAAATAATGATACACAGCAGCAACAAAAACTGATTAGGAATAAATCTAATAAAACATACATAAAAATTTTGGGGAAATTTATAATGCTTTGCTGCAAAACTTAGAAGTTTTACATAAAGGTCAGTTTTCCTCAAAATAATCTCTAAATTCAAGGGAAGCCAATAAAAATATGCTAATGAATTAGCCCCAAAACTTGGCAAGGGTGATTTTAAAAGCACATGTTTTCTATGAATTTTAGACTTTGGAATTTTGTTGCTTTGGAAATGGCCAGGAAGAATCAAGGCAACTTATCAAAATAAAATAAGAAAGAATACATCTTAAAAGATTTTAAGCTTTCTCAGAAGCAATGTGATAAGTACAACAGGTGTATCAGATGAATATGCTAGAATAGAACTCAGAAAAGACCAACTTTCTGTGTGAGTGTTAGTTATTCAGTCTTGTCTGACTCTTGGCAGCCTGCGAGGCTCCTCTGTCCGTGGGATTTCCCAGACAAACATATTGAAGGGGATTGCCATTCCCTTCTCCAGGGGATCTTCCCAACACAGGGACTGAACACTGGGCTCCCTCACTGAGGGCAGATTCCTTACCATCTGAGCCACTAGGAAAACCCCCTTCTTTGGGGATGCGTATGTGATAACTTGGTAGAGAGGAAATGAATTAGTTGGCAAACGGTTCTGTGTAACTGGCTATTAAAAGAAGATAAATTAGATTCCTGTTATTAGATCATTCACAAAATAAATTTCAGATAGATTAGATAACTCAATATAAAAATGCAGCACTGAAAACTTTTAGAAGAAAGCAGAAAATACCATGATATCACGGTGAGGGAGGATTCTTCATCAAGATAAAAATAACAAAACTTTAAAAGAAAATATTGGGATTTCCCTGAGGATCCAGTGGTTTAGACTCTGTGCTTCCAGTGCAGGGTATGTGGGTTCAGTTTTTGGTCAGGGAATTAAGATTCTACATGCTGCAGGGTGTGATCAAAAAAAAAAAAAAAAGAATAAAATGAAATAAAATTAAGAAAAAAGGAAATGTTGATGCAGTCAATTGCATTAAAGAGGATTTCAAATGGCAATAAATAAGATAGTTGATGTGAAAAGACCATAATATGTGCAGGGCTTCAGAATACAGGATATAAACCCTAGAAATCAAAAAGAAAAAAGTCAAGCAAAAGAGCAGTAAAAAGTAGAAAATAGACAAAAGATGTGAACAGGCAATTCTCAGAAAACTGAAGAGTGGGCCATTTGCTTTACAAATGAACAAAAATGTTTCAGAATTTAAAAACAATATGTGAAAATTAGGAGGTGAATGGCTAGGGGAATAGAGAGATTAACCTTTATATTCTGCCCTTCTGTCCTATTCTTATTTGTTTTCTGAGACATGCATATGTTTCATTTTAATTATTAGGACTTTACTTCAAAGATAAATATCAGACACCTTGACTAGGGGATTAACACATAATAAGTGCTCATTAAATATTTGGATTTAAAAAAAAGCTACTTATTTTAGTATGTTTAAGTGTAAATATATTAGCACTGGCATATCAGACCAGAGGGAAATATAAATCTGTGGTCTCCCACTGGATATGGAGTTCCATATGCAACCCCACATCTTCTGCCCTAAACCCCAGTTGGACTCAGTGAGCGGTCAAGGTCCTTGTTCTGAACTGGGCTCCTGAATGGGCTTCTTGGCTTACAGGTTCCCCCACTGGACCCTGTGCCCAGGAGCCCCACGCACAGACCCCAGCCCAGGGTGAACATTTAGGAAGTGTTTATTAAGGACTCATTAGCAATAGTCATGTATGGATGTGAGAGCTGGACCATAAGGAAGGCTGAGTGCTGAAGAACTGATGCCTTTGAATTGTGGTGCTGGAAAGACTCTTTAGAGTCCCTTGGACAGCAAGATCAAACCAGTTAGCTGAAAAGGAAATCAACCCTGAATATTCATTGGAAGGACTGATGCTGAAGCGCCAGTACTTTGGCCACCTGACGTGAAGAGCCAACTCACTGGAAAAGACCCTGATGCTGGGAAAGATTGAAGGCAGGAGGAGAAAGGGATGACAGAGGATGAGATGGTTGGATGGTATCACTGGCTCAATGGAGATGAGTTTGAGCAAATTCGGGGAGATAGTGAAGGACAAGGAAGCCTGGTGTGCTCCAGTCCATGGGGTTGCAAAGAGCTAGACAGAATTTAGCGACTGAACACCACTAGCAGTACTTACTGAGCACCTACTGCTGGCTCATCTCATGACGACTGATTTATTAAGAGTCCATGAGGCTTACTCACAGCTGAACCAAGGCTAAAAGGGAACCTGGTCTCCCTCCAGACTGAGGTCTGTGACCTTGACCTCACATCATCACCTGCTGGGGGATCCCTGGGACCCGCCTCCAGTTTCCATTCAGGAGTTCTGGGGTGGGGTCCGGGAATTTGCATTTCTAATGTGTTCTCGGGTCCTGCAGGTGCTGCCTGTGGAGGATCCAGGCTTTGAGAACCACGGTTCTAGAGTTTAGGAAGTTGGCGATTGGGGTAAATGCAGCAGGATGGGGGAGGGACCATTCCAGAAACCCAGCTGCTCTCAGCTCTGTCCTGGGCTGCAATGGCCACTGTCATCCCCACAGGGACCTGCAGTTTCAGCTGCTCCCTGGGGAGCCTGCCTGCTGAGGACAGGGTGTAGGCCAGGGGGCATGGAGGACCTCTTCCTGTGGACTCTCCAGAGTCCCTCTGCCTAGACCCTGGCCTCTGTTAAAGGGAATAAACTGAACTCCCAGCAAGGGTAACACTGAAGGGAACACACCCCAGAGCTGGGCATGGAAGATGCAACCATCCTCAGCTACTGTTGCAGTTTTGCATTTTCCTGCAGCCGAGCTTCCTGTATCAACACAGTTGGAGCTCCCAGATAAACCCTTGTGAGGAAAAATACAGGTTGCAGAAAGATACAGAGTTTTATACCTGGAGTTGATCCATAGATGCCTATATGGGAAATTCAAGAATAAAAGCAGGCAAAGAAGGAAATATTCCAACTTCTGTTTTCCTGGGGTGGTAACTACCATACTGTTTTCCTTCCTACACTGGGAGGGGAGCACACAGGGGTTTTGCTTCCATTTCTTAGTCTCTAAAATACATCATTTGAAATTTTTACCTGGAGAAGGAATGGCAACCCACTCCAGTATTCTTGCCTGGAAAAGTCCATGGACAGAGGAGCCTGGCGGGCTGCAGTCCATGGGGTTACATGACTGAGCATGTGTGCATGAGGGTGGAGGGAGATGGGTTGGTAGCAATAAAGTGGTAGAACTGAAAAAAATAAAAAGAAATTTTTAGGTGGTAAGTTTCATCAGTGTTTTTTCTTTATGTCTTGGTGTTAAAGTCACATCCATTACTAAACTTTTTCCTGCCCCTTTAACACTTTGTGCGTTTAATTCTTTGCTATGAGTGTACTCACGTTTTGAAACAAGGAATTAAAATTTCCCCTCCAAATGCCTCTCCTTAATGTCACTATTGAATAACAGGTTCTTTTTCCACGATGTGAAATGACACCTTTTACTGTTTACCAAATTCCCATATGGTGGCTCAGTGGTAAAGAATCTGCCTGCCAAGCAGGAGACTCTTGGTTCAATCTCTGGGTCGGGCAGATCCCCTGGAGAAGGAAATGACTACCCACTCCAGTATTCTTGCCTGGAGAATTCCATGGACAGAGGAGCCTGGTGGGCTACAGTCCATGGGACCGAAAAGACTCCGACGTGACTAAACAACAATAGCAACAAAGCCCCATATATATGTGAATAGGGTATTAAGGGCTTTATTCAATTCCATTAGCTTTTCTGATTGCCCTTGTACCAATACTAGATCATTTAATACAAAATTAAATTTGCATTTTTGTCAGAAGAGCATATATTCATGGTCAATGATGTTGGCACGACACAGGAAGAGGGTAATTTCCCATCACCTCTAAGCTCACCTCCACCTGGATTAGGGTTCCTGGCAGGATTAGGGACCAGAGCCCAGACGGGGTGCCTGCACTTCAAAGGCAGCCCTGCCCAGCCCCTGATCAGCAGGCGGGGGTGGGGTTCCAGTCATTCACCAAGATTCTCAGGGATCCTTATATGTGAATGGAAACGGTGCCCCTCTGGGGCTGGCAGTGTGATGATCTGTGACTATTACACTTTTGTGTCCCTGGTGGCTCAGATGGTAAGGAATCCGCCTGCAATGCAGGAGACCTGGGTTCAATCGCTGGGTCAGGAAGATTGCCCTGTAATTTACCAATGACGAAAATGAAGTCCTAAGCCATTAACTGTCTTGTCCAAAGTCAGGAAGCCAATTGATAGGCGAACATTTTCAGGGTCGAGCTGCATAGCAGGACATGGGCTGTTTCTTTTGCCTGGAATGTCTGTCCTCATCAGGCTTTCACACTTTGTGATTCTGTGTGTTGGACTGAGACCACAAGCCCGTGGAGGCAGACACAAGGTCTGTTGGGTTCACTGCTCTATGCCCAATGCCTGTAATCCTGGGAGATGCATAGTAGGTGGTCAGTGGTTATTTGTGGATCGGCAAGGTAACGCTTAGCCTACTGCCTGGAGCCTAGGAAAGGCTTAGGACATGCTAATAACTACGTGCTGGAGGGCATCTGCCTGCTAACAGGCGCTATCTCCAAGTGGCCAGAGCAGAGTCTTCTCAGGCTGCTCGGAATTCCAGCATTTCAGTAACAGACAAGGCTGTTCCACTACCCATCTGTGCGGTGCATCAGTGCTGTTTCTTCGAGTAACACAGCCTGTGAGTGAGCAGAGCCTGCGTCATTTTGGCTGCTTTTATCTAAACTTTGATAACAAACCACCTTTCACAGTCAGCTGAACCTGGGAAGTGCAGAGAAATCACGATCATCCACTGGGCTCTCTCAGACCTCGTTCCTGTGCGGAGGCCGTTTGGTTCTGTCTCCCGTTGGGCCATCCAGGCCTTCCCTTCATCACCACACTACGAGGAAGGGGGTGCCTCAAAGATTCACTGCCCTCTGATATGGTAAGAGTTCTAGATTCTTCTACATATTTTCTCAGTTACTAAATAACAAACCCTTCAAGTTCAGGTCATCCAGCAGGACTCCTCAACCCCAGGAGAGAAATATTGGTTGTTTTTATTGATTAATTTGAAATCCATTTTTTATGCAGGTATTTTTAAAAATGAAAGATGTCGATAGCTAATAATGCAGAAGCATGGCCAACTATATTGCTGGGTGGTAAGTTTGTTTAAAATAGCAAAGAATAAAATCTTTATAAAAGCTGCTCACAGAGATATATACTTCGATATATAGAAAAAGGGCTTCCCTGGGTCTCAGTGGTAAAGAATCCATCTGCCAATGCAGGAGACTCAGGTTTGACCCCTGGGTCAGGGGTTTGACTTCCTGGGTCAGGAAGATCCCCAGCAGAAGGAAATGGCAACCCACCCCAGTATTCTTGCCTGGGAAATTCCATGGACAGAGGAGCCTGGCAGACTATAGTCCATGGGGTTGCAGAAGAGTTGGACACAAGTGAGCGACTAAACAACAACAACATAAAGAAAAAGGATTCCAAGGATATATCAGTTATCTGGGGATTAAACTCAGGAGTAAGATTGATTTCTAGGAGAAAGCCAAGGAGATGGACATTCATATGTTCTGTAGCTGTACATTTATAAATATTTCATGAATGTTTTATGACCAAAATATATTCATGCATTAGTGGGTAGCTTAAAAAAAAAACATTAAAGCAAGCAAAATCAACAGAGAGTTATAAAGTGGGAATACAAATCCGTGTTCCCACCCTTTCACATCCCCTCACCCTCCCAGAGGGCCAGCATAAACAGTGGTTCCTTAGATCTGTAATCGTTCCTTTGTGAGAGAATAATTTGTGTTAAAATAAAATGTTAATAGCAGTTTTCATGAAGTTGGATGGTTATGCATTGGGTGTGGCCCCAGGAGGAGAAAGGAATTAGACCACACCTCCCACAAAAAGGTAAAGGAGAATCCACAGATGAAACACTTCTTTCTGAATCTGATCTGTTCTGCAGGTTACTGCGACACTGACTTCGTGGAACTCCAGTCTTTTAAATAAGAATGATGTTAATTAGATTCGTACTAGCAGCTATTGTGTGCGTGACCCTGTTTCAACTCTAACTCAACTGCTTTCTCTAGAAAATGGAGCTCACGTCTTACTTCCATTTTATTTGTTATTATTGGAGAACTTTTCAAACCCATCCCAAAGTAAAGACCCACCCCTCCCTCACCCACCCCTCCCTCAGACTCACCCCTCCCTCACACTCTTCGCTGTTTCCATCACCACTACTTCCTGCCACTTGCTTTTCGGCCATCTCCTCCTCCACTCCCCCATCATTATTTTATTTTTTTTCCCATCATTATTTTAAAATGAACTCAGACTTCGTATCATTCCACCTAAAAATAAACAGATAAAGATTATTCGTTTGTTTATTGTTATTCTTATCACCTAACCCCAACATGGTTATTATTTCCGATAGAAATTAACCCATTTCTTGCCATCTAATAACCAGTCCCTCTTAAAAAAAAAACAAAAAACCAGTCCCTCTTTCATATTGTGTCTTTTAGTCAGGCCCGGGGAAGACCTAAAGTTGCCCAACACCCTAAGGCATTTAAACAAACTCAGTGATATCTGAGAATTAGGGCCACCACATCCCCAGGATCTTGTTAGAAATGCAAAATCCCAGACCCATGGAAACCAAACCTCCATTTCAAGGAAAACCACAAGTGATTGTAAGTATACTGCACTAACATATCCAGTCCACTCTGGATTAATCCACTTTCTCCCTGAGACCTGGATCTTGCTTAGCTATGCGTCTCCTTCAAGGATTACACCCACAGTGAGAGTCTGACATGCCACAGGCATCAACCAGGTTCTTGGGGACAGAGAGGACCCCACTATTCTAAAGCTCCCACTCTTGTGGAAGAGATGGATGGCAAATTTATAATTAAACAAAATAATTGCAAGTTGTGATTATATATATATAAGCTGGGTGAAGTCTCTTCTGAGACTCTGTTTTATTTATTTTTAAAATTTTTCTTTTGTATTGGGGTATAGCAGAACAACAAACAATGTTGTGATAGTTTCAGCTGAACAGCAAAGGGCCTCAGCCACACGTATACATGTATCCATTCTCTCCCTTTGTTTTATTACTTATTTTTTATTGAAGTATATAGTTGATTCACAATGTTGTATTAACTTCTGCTATACAGCAAAGTGACTCAGTTACACATATACACATTCTTTTTTATCTTCTTTTCCATTATGACACCCTGTTTAAATTGCACTGGTTCCTGAGGCCTTGTCCCCACCACCCCAGCATCCCACCTGCCTCCCTCCTCTTTCTTCATTTTGCTCAGTGGTCCTCGCCTCCAGATGTTGGATGTGTTCATAGCTTTTTTCTTTGGCTAGGACATGAGGTATAGAATAAATATTTATTGAATGAAAGTCTACTCAAAGGTTTTGAACAATGAAAGAAAGCACTTACTAGTGATCAATATGAAAGTGAAAGTGAAAGTCACTCAGTAGTGTCCAGCTGTTTGTGACCCCAAGGACTATACAGTCCGTGAAATTCTCCAGGCCAGAATTCTGGAGTGGATGGCCTTTCCCTTCTCCAGTGGATCTTCCCAACCCAGAGATCGAACCCAGGTCTCCTGCATTGCAGGTGGATTCTTTACCAGCTGAGCCACAAGGGAAGCCCAAGAATACTGCAGTGGGTAGCCCATCCCTTCTCTATTGGATCTTCCTGACCCAGGAAAGGAACCAGGTTCTCCTGAATTGCAGGTGGATTCTTTACCAACTGAGCTATCAGGGAAGCCCTGAACCCAAGTGATCAATATACGAATCAGCTATTTAAAAAAAGATCTATTTCATCTTTACCTACAGGAAGAGTTCCTATGAGGATAGAGGTTGACACAAACAACAGCTACTGAAAATAACTTGCACAGGTCCCTGCGGTGGGTGCGTCCCCTCAGGGCTGGGAGCCCTGCCGGCACACCCTTGCCCGGGGTTGTGTCCTTTAGAAGAAACCCAGGAAGCCCGCCAGAGGCCAGAGCACAGGTGAGTCACTGAGGACTCTATGCCCTTGTGGCCATCCTCTGGGTCACCCATCCAGATTTTTATTTTTCTCACCTGAGGGCTCTGCATGAGGAGGCTGGTGTTTTATTGTCCTTCCTAGACATAAAAGGGACCTAATCTCAGCTTCATCAGTATAAAGATCTCAGGTGTCTCAAGACCTGTCTGTACATTTAGAGCAATTCTACTTAAAGCAAGATTTTTGGGAGGAGGAGGGAAGAGCGGAGGTGGAGGACTGGAACAGACCAGATAGATTATGAAGCTCTCAAGGAGGATGAAGGCAGTGAGATGAGGGAGGTGTGGGAACGAGTCTGAGAGATTTTGCCCTCTATCTTGGAACAGGGGTAGGAATGGAGGGTTTAACCAACATGCAGGACAGCGACAGCCCCACGCCTATAAGGGAATCTAAAAAGAGAAGGAATGTAGAAATCAGTGCTGATGGATATGTCTCTCCATTTGCAAACTGTAAAACGAGTCTTCTCCCTCCAAACTCAAACACACACAAATGTACACACCACAATTCCATATACCCAAACCTCAAACACAATTCTAGGAGAATTCTTGACATAAGACAGGTAAAAAGATAGTGTGATGGAAGCTCGGGCAAATAGCATGAAATACAATCAACATGGGAAAGATTAGTCATCACCAAACTGTCTCCACCCTTGGATTGTGCAGAAGCTACAAAATGAGATGGAGCTACAGATAACAGTGAAGAAGAAGAGCAAGAATATTGCCACGTGGAAAACTCACGTCAAGTAGGAAAGAAAAAGCTCTCCTTTATAGGTTGTGTGCAGAAAATGGGCTTAAATAGAAAAAGAACTCAAAGGACCCTTCCCAAACTTCTTAATCATGGTTACTGGTTGGGAGAGGCTAGGAGAGGCGTTCATACTTATCCTAATGTACAAATGTGACCTTGTGAGGACGTGGCCTTCTCTACACGGTGGGAGTGTGTGATGAAATTGTTTGCAGCCTTTTATTCTATTTTTTAATTTTTTGAAGGAGCTCTGTGACTTGTGAGATCTTAGTTCCCCGACCAGGGATTGAACATGGGCTTATGGCAGTAAAAGTGCTGAGTCCTAACTACTGGATTAGTAGTCCTTCCTACAACTGGGAAGTCCCAGTTGTAGCATCTTAGAAACTAAACACATATTAGTTACAAAGTCTTCCAGCAAACCCCATAGATTCTATGGGCTCTTGCTCCATTACATTCTACAGCGGAGTCGCCCACATCTTCATGGCACCCAGACCTTCCACAGCCTGTGAATGGCTTTGGTTGGAGTCATTGGCTCTTTGAAAAGGTGATTCCATCAGGTAAGTGGTTTGGCACCTGGTGTTAGAGTCTCATCCTTGAGCTATCTGCCTGGGCTGGGAAGGACAAGTCTTGAACCTCTGTGTGCCTGGGGTCCCTCCTGGGTGCCAGGGAGTCGCCTCCACATTTGCAGGTCATCCTCCCCCCCCCCAGCACACATACACACTAAGACACACGCCCCTTCACTTCCTATTTCTGCCTTTCCTCCTGATGTTTGACCTGTCTTAGGTGTGGGGTTCATGGTGGTCTCCATGGTAAACTCTGAGGCTTCCCTTCCCTACCATCCCCTGGTACCGAGGTACTCAAGGTACATCTGTTGTAAGACGGAGGGACCTGCTCATCCACCACCAGCCTCAGAAAAGCATCTCATTTACAAAACAGCCTCTGGTAGGAGAGTGCTCAGTGGGGTCTGGAGATAACAGGAAGAATGTGTGTGGACTGAACCACAGAGCTTCTGACTCCATCTTAGCAGCTCCCTACTCCTAAGCTGTGTGTGCTGCCCCAGGGCTTGCCCACCCTCCCTTCCCCCCTTGCTTCCTCTAAAGATCTGGTCTCTGTCCTTCTGACCCCTCTGGGTTTCAGTATTGCCTCCTCTGAGAGCCTGCCTCACCTCCAGGATAGGCTGGGCTGCCTTATCCCCCCAGCAGCCCTGTCTCTCTAGGGCACTGACGCCTTGGTAAAGGGATGAGTTGTGCCGTTGTTTGTCAAGATGTTGTCTCCCACCAGCGACGGGAAGCCCCGAAGCCAGAGGCTGGAGCCTCTTTCGTTCCCTCTGAGCTTCCCAGCACAAGGCCTGGGACTGTGTAGGCGCTCAATAAATATTTGTGGAATGAAAGATGGAAAAGAGACAACTCTGGACAGAGATAGGGAATCGCAGGGTGCAGGGACACTGTGGAGCCGGGTGACAGGGGAGAGGCTGGTTTGAGAAGGTGACTCAGCCCCGGTCCAGGAGGGGACCAATTAATCAGGCCTTCTTAGGTAGGTGCCAATGCCCCAGAAGCACAAGGACACTGAGTGCTTCAGCAAGTGACCTTTTAAGGTCAAAACTCCCACTTCGGAGTACGGATACTGGTTTTCGTTCCTCTCGCCCCAAACAAACCCCAAGAGCTTGAGAATGCCTGGCCTGGCAGAGGTTTCTGCTCTGTCCGCCCCCTTCCTCCTCTGGGGTCTGGTTTAAGACTTGGTGGAATTTAGCACCCAAACTCCTTGGTTCTGGGGCTCCACCAATTCCTAGAGCTTAGAAATAAGCACTGTATCCTGTGCTTGCCCACCTAACTCTGTCAACCAGGAAAACTTGGGCTTGTCTGGCCGGTGGAGATTTAAAAGTTTCTCGAAGGATACAGGATGTGCTGCAAGGTCCTGGATGTGCAGTCAATGCTCTGTAGTGCTGGGTTTTAGCACTGGGATGCTGGCCACCACCATCAGGCTGGCGCTGGATGCCTGACCGCAATTCCTCCCCTTGCCCACTCCTCCCATCACTGCCAGCCTTCTTAGAGGTGCAGAGGCTGACTCTCTGACCTCGCCAGAGACTGCCCCTGAACCATCTGTTCCCCTTCAGTCAAACAGAAGGAGAAAGGCAAATAAATCTAGAAGTGAGATGGCATCGACGATGGTGGGGAGGGAGGGACCCACAGTAGATGCAAAGTAACACATAGTCGTAAAGGTTTCTATTGTATTCATAACCCACCCTTCCTTCTCCAGGCCCGGCCCTTTGCTGACTTCTCTGACTAAGGGAACCTAAGCATAGTATTCTTTTTTTTTTTTTTTTTTTTAGCATAGTATTCTTAGGGGGACCCTTTACTGTCTCGTTTACAAAAGAGGAAACTCTAGCTGTTAAGAGGTAGGGAGCTGTCTTTGCTCGCCTCCCCCCTTCCTTCTGGGGATGTTCAGAGCAGTATATCTCATATCCTCTAATGTATCCAAAATATAATTCTTTTAAAAAATGAATTTATTGATTTTTAAATGACGTGTAATTGACATACATTATATTAGCTTCCACAGTATAGCATGATGATTTGTATATATTGCAAAATGATCACTGCAAGAAGTCCAGTTAACACCCATCACCAGACATAAGTCACAGAATTATTTTCTTTTCTGATGATAAGAACTTTTAAGATCTATTCTCTTAGCAACTTTCAAATATGTGATGCAGTCTTATTAATTACAGTTGTCATGTGTTATATTGCATCCCCATGACTTATTTATTTTATAACTGGGAATTTTGACTTTCCTTACCCATTTTGCTTGCCCCACACCGCTGTTAACCATCAACCTGTTTTTGTATGTTTGAGCTTGGTGTCTTGATTTCACTTTTGTTTAAGATTCCTCATATAAATAGGATCATATGGAATTTGTCTTTCTCTGCCTGATTTATTTCACCTAGCATAATGCCTTCAAGGTCCATCCATGTTGTTGCATATGGAAAGACTTCAGTCTTTTTTGTAGCAGGATAGTATTCCATTGTACACATGTATGTGTACACATGTGTGGAGATATATTTATATATATTTCCATTCATCTGTTGATGGACATTTAGGCTGTTTCCATATCTTGGCTATTGTAAATAATGCTGCAGCGAATGTAGGGGCACAGATATTTCAAAAACACAATTCTTCACTCATGTACCTATCAACTTATTTATCCCTCCATATATCTATTTAATCATGCAGTAAATGAGCACGTGCTTGGTGGTGACAAACCAAGGTCACCAAAGGGTAGAGATTCTCAACATTTCCATCTAAGGACCTCTTTACATTGAAAAAAACTGAAATTGATTATGTGGGTTATCAATAATTACTGTATCAGAAATTACTGAGTCACTTAAAACATGTATTTGATGGAGAAGGAAATGGCAACCCACTCCAGTATTCTTGCCTGGAAAAATCCATGGACAGAGGAGTCAGGCGGGCTGAAGTCCATGGGATTACCTGACTGAGCATGTGTGCACGAGGGTGGAGGGAGATGGGCTGGTAGCAATAAAGTGGTAGAACTAAAAAAACAAAAACAAAAACATGTATTTGAAAGTAACAATAAGACACCCACTACATATCAACCTAAAATCACATTTTATGAAAAAAGTAACCATATTTTCTAAAACTAAAGAAGAAACGTCTTGAGAACAGTGGTTGGGATTTGTTCATTGGTCAGCTTGTTTATCCATTTTACAGCTCCCTTTAATGCCTGGCGTAATAGAAGGCAACTGGGTTCTCCTATCTGCTGTGATAGGCCATCACATAGCCTCTGGAAAATTCCAGCGTAGTGACCGAGTGAGGCAAACGACATCGCACACTGTTATGAAATAGCCGTGCTCTCATGACCCTCGGAAACGGTCTTATGGACCCCACGGCCACAGGACACACCCGCCAAGGGCAGCAGACGCGTCTGGGGAACCCCAAGCAGCCCACAGCGCCCCTGAAGCCATGGCTGCCCAGGCTCTGGCTCCCTTGACCTCCTCCCCTTGTCTCCTTTCATCCCTCCCCATATTCCTCTCCAAACTTCCCCTTCCCGTTCCTCTGCCTGGCTAGATAACTCTCTGGAAGCTCAGTGTCTCTACTCAGCTCAGGCTTTTCAGACTCTGAAGCCTGTAGCCCTGGTTTTTATTTGGTGTGTGGCCTGGGGCAAGTTATGTAGCTTTTCTGTCCCTCATCCACTCCCTCTTCAAGGTAAGGAAACTAAGACCTGACTTTGTATAGTCAAAGAGATTTTATGGTTAACCAATATTAGTGACGCGCCTACTCTCTGCTGGCGAGTTGTAGATGCAGGGAATGGGACAGACAGATTCTTTGGCCCTCAGGGAGTCTACATTTTAGAGGAAAGGTGCATTTTCATTCATAAAACAAATGTTTTGAGGGCTTCCCAGGTGGCTCAATGGTAAAGAATCTGCCTGCCAAGCAGAGACTTGGGTTCAATTCCTTGGTCAGGAAGACCCCTTGCAGAAGGAAATGGCAGCCCAATCCAGTATTCTTGCCTGGGAAATCCCACTGACAGAGGAGCCTGGTGGGTTACAGCCCATAGGCCCCAGAGAGTTGGACACGATTTAACGACTGAACATCAGCCTTCTCTAGGCCTGATACTGGTTAACATGTGCAAAGCACCAAAGTTCAGATTATGAAATTCTATGCAGTGGTTTTTAGAATGAGGACTTAGAATATGGTTAGAGCTTGAGGATGTATCCTTCAGTGGAAAATGCAGGTCGTGGCAGCAGAAGGAGAGTGAATGGGGGCAGAGTGACTTTGCTGAGCTGTGGAGGGAGCCAGCCCGGCTTCCTGGTTGTGTGCCTTTACGAGGTTGCTGAGTTTGAAGGGCCTTGTGCTTGGGTTAATGCTCTGCTGTGATGCTCCTGGAATTCCTCACTTTTGAACAAGGGTCTGGCAAAATTATCATTTTGCACTGGGGCCTGGCAAATTGAGGAGTGATTTCACCATTAGGAGTGTACCTAAGGGGTAGGGATGGTGCAGACACATGGCACGGCCCCAGGTATTGCTTCAGCTTAACCCCCCCCCCAACCCTGGAAACACCCACCCCCCCACCAAGTAGCTCCCAGCTGCAGGGAGCAGCCCCAGGCCAGTGCCGCCGGGAGTCAGTGGACACAGGTGCCTTGGTGTCCATCCTCCAACCCCCGACTGGATTGGGATGAACAAAGCAAAATAATGCAGGGCTTCTTAACCTCGATGCTGTGGACATTATGGACCAGATAACTTTCTGTCATGGGGGCATCCTGGGCACTGTGGGTCCACCTGGGAGATGTCAGGAGGGCCTACCCCACGAGCTGTGACAACCAGAAGTATCTCCAGACTTTCCCAAATGTCCCCTCAGGGTAGGGGGAGATCACCCCCGCTGAGAATCTTTGAATCCAGAGCTCGGCCCCAGGCCTAACTTCTTCCTGTCTCTTCCGAAACCCAAAAGACATCTAATCTCAGCCTTGTTAGTACAAAGATACCAGATTTTTCTAGCTATACCATTCTGAGTAATTCCACTCAAGATGGAAGTAAGATATATGTGTGGGGGGAGGAGGATGTGGGTGTGTGTGTTGGGGGTGGGGAAGGGCCTGACACATTGATTCCAAGATTTTTCTGGAAGACTTAAATCAGGGAGATGAGGCAGTTATGGAAACAGGGCAAAAGCTACAATCATCAAACATAGCTTGGCACTGGCACTTTAGACAGATGGGAGGGCAGAAAAATACACGTGGACAGAGATCAATTTACATGATTAATAGGGGCGTTTCTTTCTGCCCCTTCTTACTGTGAGGGCCATTGGCTAGCATCTCTCCTCTTGGGAAAAATAAAAATTAGGTCTGGGACTTCTTTGGTGCTCCAGGGGTTAAGAATCCACCTGCCAGTTCAGGGGACAGGGGTTCGATCCCTGGTCTGGGATGATGCCACATGCTGTGGAGCAACTTAGCCTGTATACCACAACCACGGAAGCCTGCCAGCCCTAGAGCCTGTGCTCCACAACAAGATAAACCACCACAATGAGAAGCCCGAGCAGCGAAACTAGAGTAGCCCCCACTCGCTGCAGCTAGGGAAGGCCCTCACCCAGCAACGAAGACTTAGCGCAGCCAGAAATAAAAATTAATTAATTAATTTAAAAAATTAGGTCTGTCTACCTTAGACCGTGAATACTTCTCCCTTCTCACTCACCTCCCTGCACCCATACCAGCTGCAATAAAGACTGAAACATGAACAAGGATGTGTGAAAATCATTGAAAAAAAATATTGTTCTGCTTTTAGTATATGTGCTCCCGAAGTGAGGGCTGAAAGCATACTGAAGAAAAGATGCCTCGATAGAAAAAAGGGCAAGTAGCACAAATAGTCTGTGGAAGAAATCACACACATGACCAGCAAATTATAGAAAAGATGAAAATCAAATGCACCATTTTCTGTTGAGCCATCCATTTAGCAAAAATTGTCATTGTTGTTTAGTAGCTAAGTCATGTCCGACTTTTTTGTGACTGCATGGACTGTAGCCTGCCAGGCTCCTTTGCCCGTGGGATTTTTCCAGGCAAGAATTCTGGAGTGGGTTGCCATTTCCTTCTTCAGGGGATCTTTGCAACCCAGGGATTGAACCCAAGTCTCCCGCATTGGCAGGCAGATTCTTTGCCACTGAGTCACCAGAGAAGCTCTGGAAAAAATTAAGGATCAGTAGAATAACGTCTTGTAAGTGGGAGGAGGTAGACACATTTTCTACACCACTGGTGGGGATGTAAAGACTAGATCACGCTGCTCCCCTAGGCTCTGGCGCCCAAACCCCACTTCTAGGCATCACCCCTGGAATATAGGCATCACGTTTGCCTGTCTGCAGGCTCTCTCTTTCCTGCAGCCTTGCCCTGGCAGCCCCCAGGCCTTAAAGAGCCTGTGGCCCTATTTTGTTTGTCCCACAGGCTATTTTAAAAGACAGCTTGACTCAACTTGTTAGGCTATGAGTTTAGTCTTCCGCAGACATGTTAGCACCTAGGGTCTTATTTACCCACTTCTGTCTCCTCCCTGGCTTTGAAGGGCAAGTTACTAAAGTGCTGTGTTTCTGGGTTTCTACACAGGCAAAATGGAAATAGTAATAGTTCTCACCTCACGGGGCTCCTGCAGGATTAAATGGGATACTCCGTGCAAAGGACCTGGAAGAGCGAGACACACGTGGTAAGTGTCGGTGCAGGTCAGCTAGGGTGCAACGGACAAAAGCAAGAAGCGGTAAACAATTCTAATGTGGCAGCTCGCATAAACATTAGTTAAACTTCAAACCAGCAAAACAGAAAAAAAAAAATGGAAGGAAGACGGAAGAAAAATGAGGAGGAAAGCAAAAAGGAAAGAAGTGAATCTATATATGAAAGTCACTCAGTGTCCAACTCTTTGCGACCCCATGGACTGTAGCCCACCAGGCTCCTCTGTCCATGGAATTCCCCAGGCAAGAATACTGCAGTGGGTTGCCATTTCCGTCTTCAGGGGATCTTTGCAACCCAGGGATGAACCCAGGCCTCCTGTATTGCAGGCAGATTCTTTACCATCTTAGCCACCGGGGAAGTCCCAAATCTACATATATTAGCATGCAAAGAAGTCCCCATTCTACAGCTAAGTGCAAAAACGCAAATTGCAGAAAATAAAGTACTGCTATTATTATTTAAAATTTATTTAAAATATAGATATAATGTAACATTTGTGATATCGTCTATATCATGTGTAATATAGATTATGGATAGAACGTGTAGAATTATACTTCTGTGTTTTAATGATGTTTATCTCTGGGAATGGGACAATTTAGGGACTTTCTCATTTATTTGTTTCCTCTGGTGCTTGCATTTGAAACAAACCCATCGCTGAGTGCCTGCTCAGAGATCACCTCCTTCACGTGACTACATCCTTGAAGCACCCAGTCTCCTCAATGTCCTGGCCCCTGCTTTTCCTCCAGTGCCATCTGATGCTATATGTCCTATCTGTCTCCAGAGACCCTGGGCCTCTCGAGGGCAGGGACTTGGCCTCATTGCCACTGTCCCCTGATATGGGAGAGGCCCTGGCAAGCTACCTGCCCAGTCAATGAAGAAAGTGGTCACCCGGTGAGCTTCTCCAAGAGGGGAACAGCATTTCTTCTCTAAACATCTACTCTGGGCTGAATACCCTGAAGCTAATAAGAGCAAAGAGTCCAGAGGGCCTCCTTCCATTCTCCTCTGGACCAAAGTCGGCTCTTCAGCACCATCTGTCTGACCCACAGGCTAGTCAGCTCCTCCCCAACCTGTATGGAACCCTGGTTTCTGTTCTAGCATTTCTCCTCTTAGCAATCCCTCCTTGCCTCCTTTCCCTCTTCAATTCCCTCCTTCCTTTTCTCCCTCCCTGCCCTCTGTAATTGTTCATTTAAAGTTATAGCCCCTGCCAACATACACTTCATAAGTTTGGGGATTTTGTCAGTTTTGTGAACGTTATCCCCTGAACTGCAGTAGAACTTGGCACATAGGAGGGCCTCAAAACATTGTTGGATGGATATGTAGTTCCCACTAGACTAGAGGTTACAGAAGGGTGGGTTCCTTACCTGCTGACAACCGAGCAGAGATGCTTGTAACTACGTGTAACTGTCTGTTGGAGGAATGAATGTCTCCAAGAGCCTCTCACTTGCTGATTAAAAGGAGGGCTACCAACTTGGCAGGTGCACCTAGGAGGTGAACTTGGGTGAATAAGGGGTGTAGGGAGGTGGCTGAGAGTGGGAGGGGGTGAGGGGGTTGTGGGTCAGCCAGTGGTCATCCTGGGGAGCAGGTTCGGCTGTGGACAGAGCGGCCTGTGCTCTAAGGATGAAGAGAATGCAGCCGTGATTTTAGTAAGCAATATTGTACAACGCTAACATTGGCCAGGCTTGGGGATCTTCGTTCCCTGACCAGGGATTGAGCCCCGGGTCTGGGCAGTGAGAACTCAGAGTTCTAACCACTGGACCACCAGGGAATTTCCTAGGCATTATTTTAAACCCCCTCCTTATGCGATCTCATTTCATCCTCACTCCTAGGAGGTAGGCACTACTATCTCCATTGTGCAGATGGAAACACTAAGGCACTCCGAGCTGAGGCAGAGTCAGGATTTGGAGCAGACACAGCGGGACCAAAGCCTGTGGTCTTCACCAGGTCAGAGTGTGGTGCATCCCGGGATGTGCAGGGCACCACCAGAGTTCCACCTGTCCTTAACGCGATAGGAAATGTAAGGCATTCGGACCCCCTGTTTTCTAGTGTTCGGTATGGTGAGACATGAACCGCCCCTAGGCGAAAGGGGTGATTTGCTTGTTTGGATAGTATGGGGCTGGGGAAGTCTTGATTTTAGGTATTCACGTCTTATGGGGCCTCAGCATTTTCCTGAATATAATATTTATAATCTAATCCTTTGGGTGGGGGAGGGGACATAATAGGAAGCAACAATAAAATTCTTTTTTTTTTAAATCATGTTCAAAACTTCTTTACCTCCTCTTCCCCTAAGTCCCAAATCCATATAACTGATAGAATTTTTATAACTTTGTATGCATGAATGAAAAACTGTTTCTTTAAAACAAACAGTCTACATGAGTGGTTTTGAGCAGGGTAAATTGGTTGTTTAAAAGGTCAATGTGTGATAAGATTAAAGCACATCCTTTCAACACAGAGAGAGTTTAGGTGATCTGCACCACAAAGACGGATGGAGGATCCCCTAAACGATGCAGCTATGGTTTTGGAACATGTGCAGTTGATTCATTATATACAGTTTCTGGGTCTCACATATGAATAGGGAAGAAATAATTTCACACTTGTTTTCCTACAAATCATTTAAGCCGGTGGGTCTCAAGGAGCTAGAGAGAATCAGCTGAAGGCTGGGTCAAGGCAGAGGTTGCTGGCTCTGCCCACTGAACTCCAGATTCAGTGGGTCTTGGGGTGGGACCCCCAAACTTCGAGTTCCTAGGTGATACTCATCATCCTGATCCCAGACTTCACTTTGGGAATCACTGTTTTATGCTATGTCTGAGATCCTAATGAAAAATAGCTTTTCAATGGACAAATAAATGAAACTGGACTTCATTATAACAGGTCGCTTATGCAGCCACGGAACGTTTTTCAGCAAAATGAAAATTCATTATTGCCAAATGGAATAAATTAGGGCAGGGCAGTGCTCTGAATCTTTGAGCCCATCTAAGCTTCTCATGAAAAGAAAATGCCAAATACATTTTCTTGACAATATACTGTCATTTTCTTTTCTTGACAGTATATTGTCAAGATATGGTACACGATATTTTCAGTTCTTAGTTTTTAAATATTTATTTATTTATTTGGCTGTGCTGGGTCTTAGCTGCAGCATGGGGGATCTAGTTTCCTGACCAGGGATGGAACCCAGTCACGGAGTCTTAGCCATCAGACCATCAGAGAAGTCTCTCCAGTTCTCCAGTTCTTAGTTTTGGAGGCTACAGATTTTGTTCAAGTGAGAAAGAAACATATATATATGTATCTTTAAGATTTTTTGTTGGTGTTCCTGGTATTAAAAAGGACTTCAAAACTGATATTTATTATATATTATAGAGTGGATCTAAAGAGTAGTATCTTTTCTTCCTTTTAGGTTCTGGTTTTAATCTGCCGTGGATTTTTGCTGGCTAGGTTCCCCTTTAGATCCTTGGGTTGCCATGGTGCCATTTTGGCTTTTTTAATGTTGTTGTTTTCAGGCTGACGGCCCCAATGAAATGAGTTCTTACATGTAGAACTCAAGTGCTTGGCACCAGGTTCAGGAAAGCCAACGTTGGTGTGCCACGTGAGGGAGATGCCAGGGGTAAACTGGAGAGACTGCAGCCTGGATTGTAGGATTTAAACGAGAGGGCAGAGGAGAAAGGACACGGGTGGCTGCCTGTTCGCTGAGCGCTCCTGCCGAATGGGGTCTTGCTCCAGCTTCCTTGCAGACCCCACTAGTGGAAGTTGTTTAAAGAGACCCAGGGGTGATTGACACCCTCTCCAGGTGCCAATATTTCATAATTATGTACTGTGACAGTACAAGATGCTTCAGCTTCTGAGGTCAAATAAACACATTTGGGCATTCACAGTGATTGCGTTTTTTAAAAAAGTTATAAAAGTAAGATGTAATCATAGCAGCAATAACAAGAGAAGACCAGAGACACAACAACAATCTTCCTTTCTGGTTTAAATTTTGAAACGAAACCAGGATGTTAACAGTGAGTAGTATGTTCATTTAAAAAAAAATATTAAGGCAGGAATTCCCCAGTGGGCCAGTGGTCAGGAGTTGGCATTGTCACTGCTGAGGACCCAGGTTCAATACCTGTTTGGGGAACTAAGATCCCACAAGTGGTGCGGTGCAGGCAAAAATAAGTAAAATAAAAAATAATTAATACCAGACACATTAATTGCACCCCTACCCACAGGTAGGAACAAAACCCCAAACAGAATGAAGTAAAAAAAGTCAGCTTTCTCTTCATAACCTTCCCCCAACAAGTCCCATCCTATTTCCTGGGTGTAACTATACCCCCAAATGTGGCCTATGACCTTTTCACTATTCCCAGTGGGAATTAAAAGTGATCAAAAAGCACAGCATATGTTGATCTTAGAACAGAACAGTACTGATGATCAAAATCCTACTTACACCTTCGCCTAAGCTATTTTCCCTGTAGTCTTACATTCTGCCCATTTTTTGCCCAAATTGGCAGCCAAGTGAATGTTTAAACCCCTTGACACTAAGTTGTGGCTGTGCTTCCATGACTTTTTGTTTGGAGAAATGCAAAAATGTGCATTTCTCTACATGGATGATTCTATTATAAAAATTTCTTGGTGTCTTTCAATAACAGTGCCTCTGAAGATTGTTGAAGACAGAGAATGTCTGGGAGAGATTGCCAGTGGGTGGGGTTGAAACCTGAAGTTTTCCTGTCACTTTTTTTCTCTCACTTCTAAAGCACATGTAGAGGAATCTTGGGTAAGTTTTCAAACTCACCTCTCTGGAGAAGAAGCTGTTTGGTTGCCTGGGAAGATTTCTGTGAAAACCATCAAGGACTCAGATGCTGAAGGGCAACTGTTCTACTAAGCTAGTTTCTCCTGCTGCTGACCTGGGTTGTCACGGTGGATCCCCTGATGTTTAAACGGATGGTACAGTCAACAAATGACATTTATTTTTGTGCTTATAATCTTCCTTAAGAAGACTGCATTTTACTGGGCTATCAGGGGTGTGTGTGTGTTTTCTTTTTTTTAAAATAACCTAGGTACTTTGCCTCTTACCTTAAGGCAAATAGCATGTGAAAACCAAGGTGTAAGCAAACGTCGATGGCGCTTAAGGAAGACCCCAAACCCGCCCACCTCGTTCTCCTTCAGGGCACTCTTTGCCCCTGATTCAATTTTACCTGGACCCGGAAACCAGCGAGGCGCCTCTTGTCAATGTCAGAACTGACCCCCCCGCCCCCCCGCGCCCCCGCCGGAGAATTCACGGAAATGCTAATAGATCTGGCTTTGGGGACAAAATACATTTAAAATGTCCCTTGCCTGCAAGATGTAGACTACACAGTAAAATAATTTTGTGATGGAGGAAGTCCTAGGTACCGCTTGTTAGAAACAAGTGAAAAACCATTCAAAACGCTGGGAAGACCCTTTTCAATTGGCGATTTTACAGTTTCCAAGGGGAGGAGGGCGGGGGAGGAGTAACCAGGGCCTTCAGGTGTGTCTTCCAATCGCGATAGCCCGTTCTGGCTGTGAATTGTGCCCCCATCCCCCTTCCGTTAATTAAATAAACGCTCCGAGCATTTTACGGCACACGACGCGGCCCTTGGGGACCTGTTGCCGCCGTAGCTCCCATTCTTAAAAAACCTCAGCTGGCAGAGGGTCGCAGAGCTGGCAACATGAATCTCCAGTACCTAAAGGTGAAAAGAGAGGTGCTGGGTGGAGGGCAGATCCAGGGGTCGGCAGGGAGAGGGGTGCGGGAGGGCAGGCTGCCAGGGGCGGGGTGGGGGGTGGTGGGGAGTTCCCTGGGTGGGATGGGCGTCGGTGGGGGGTGCACCGTGGCCCCTAGGCTCTGCGTAGTCTAGGCTCAGGAGGCCGAATCCGCGCCGCCGGGCACCTGGACACAGTGGGTCTCCTCCCCGCCTGGCGGCGACCTGATAAATAGGCGAGGGCCGCCGGGCTTAGCTGGCCTGGAGGTGCCTGGTGTTCAGGACGCCGAGCCGAGAAAGCCTCCGGGGACACTGGGTTCGCGCCTCAGCCCTCCTGCCTGCGCCCCCGAGCGGTTAGGCTGCACCTGGATGGGCCCGGGGACGTTAGTGGGTGGAGAGGTAACAGGCACCTTTGAGGGCGGGGGTCCCCCAGGGCGGGGGAGGCGAGAGCCAGCATGTGTCTGATAGGTGCCCGAGAGCCGCTGGGATAAGCGACTTTGAACAGCAGGCAAATTTGTGGTTTTGAGGTAGTTAAACGATTAAAAATTCGCCTGCCGAGAAACGGGGCGATGGTTGTCGAGTTAGGAACTCTCCCCAAGATTTCTGCGCTCGGCGAGCCTCTCTTAAGCTGGCGTCCTCCGGGCCCTCTCGGCTCGACGCTACGCTTTTGTTGATTTGAGAGGGTGTTTGCCAGGAGAAACTAAGGGCTGCGAAACTCCTTCGAGGACAGGCCTGGCACGGAACAGAAAAGTGTTGGGTTGGACCCTGGGCTAAGACGAGAAGCTGTGTGTAGCCGCCACTTTGAACATCACTAAAACAATTGCTATTTTTATTTGATTGCTATTTTGAAGTGACTGTGAATTGATGCATGTGGCGCCCCCAGCATGCGCCTGAGTGGGCTTGTACAATTCGGATGCTCTTGGACGCCAAGAGTCCCTCCGATGGGTGCCATTGCTGCGAAGAGAGAGTGTGGGAATGGGGCATGAATGGGGGCCCTCCCGGGTGGCTGCAGGCTTTTCGACTCTGCTTCAGCGGCTCTCACCACTCACTGGGGTCCCAGCTGGAGCCCACGCTGTTCCGCGGCGCGGGACACGCACCTTGTTGGGTTCTCAGCGCCCAAAGGGGCGCTTCGGGCCTCCACCTACGGCTCGGGCGCCCCTTCCCTGGGGCGAAAAGAGGAGTCGTGGGCCCGCTCCAATCCCGCTCGACCCGCCCGGTCGCCTTCCCGGGCTTGCGCTGGGGGTGGGGGTGGGAGCGGCGGAGGCCCGTCGCCTGGGGCTGGAAGCCTCGTTTCCAGACGCATCTTTAGAGGTGGCGCACTGCCGTAGCGCTACTGTCCTCGCCTACGCTCGTCGCCTCCGGTCTCCAGCGCCAACCGAGCGGACTGGGGGCTGGGGTCCAGGCTTCAAGCGGGTATGTTGAGTGCAGGCTCCCTAGGTGGCGACAGAGGGAAGCCGCTGACCACCCTCCAACCCCAAATCCTGATGGTATAAGGCGTGCGGCGAGGCTGGTCCCCACGATCCCCAAGTTTTGTTTAGAGTTAGGCGGCTGCGAAACCGCGGAGGGTCCGGTGGGGGTATCATTCTCTGGCGGTGGCTGCCCAAGGGCGCGGCCACGCAGTCACGAGTCTTCATGCGGCGACGGGTGGGGGCCTTGCGGGGAGGCCTGTCTTGAGCGCGGGAGCCGTCAGCTGACTTCTCTAGGCTCAGAGCAGAAAAGTTGAGTTCCAGGGAGGGCTGGGGTTTCCTACATCCCGATCAGGGCGCGAGCTTTCCTGGGCTCCGTCCCTGAAGCCGAAGGTTGTGCGTATTCGGGCAGGGTCCGCCTGGCGGGGAAGACTGCGGTTCGTTTGAGTCGCCTTCCCCGTCCCGCGCGCGGAAGTCGCGTGTCCCTTGAGGGAGGGGCAGCGTCCAGGCCCAGGGCGCTGGCTTGGGAATGAATGAATGGCCTTTGCCGAGCCGTTCGGAAACCTCACTGCCTCCGAGGCTCCCTTCAGGGCCCATTGGCTCCTTTTGCCTCCGTCGTAGACTCCCCAGGGCTGCGAGGAATTTCCGTCCCTCCGGCTGCCTTCGGCGAGCGCTGTCGCGGAAAGGGCTGTCAGGTCTTGGGGTCGGGGTTGGCACTTTGGTGCCTGGTCCTGGCGCCCAACCTGCCCGGCGGCGCAGTTGCCGGCGTGGATGAGACAAGTTGTTGAAGCTGCAACCCAGGCCGGGTCTTGGAGTCAAAGCCGGGGATGGAAGGCCCGGCGTGGAGGAGACCAGGTGCGTCACTGGTCTGGGAATCTGGGGTGCCCGGAGGCGCCGCAGCCTCCCTCGAAAGTGCCTGGGACCCCAATCTTCCACGCCCAGGGCGCCAGCAGGCCTGTCGCGCCGGGTCCGATTCCGCCCCCATTCTCGAATCCCAGGAGCGCTGCTTCTGAGGTTTTTTTTTTTCCTTTAGCCTCCAGGCCCCGGTATTTGAAAGCGAGCTGTCAGGGGTCCTTGTGTGCATTGCCTCTGTCTGTACTTCTAGTGCAAAGCCCGGAGGCAAACCCGAAAAGCCCCCAGTGGTAACCTCCAGATTTTGTCCTCCCACTTGGTCAGCAAATCACCTGAGTCTGCCTACTAAGGCCAGGGAGAACTTTTCGCTTGGAAGACGCCTATTTTTATTTTGGTTACTTTAGGCCCATTTGGGTTTTAAGAAATGCTAAAGCGCAAACCAACCCAAGCAGGAGTAGGGAAGAGGTGGGTGCATTCATTCCGTGGACTGGGAGCAGCGTCCACTCCAGGCCCCCTGGGGCCCTGAACTAACAGGTATTGATAACTGCAGTATTGGATTCAGAATCAGATGGAAAGAGCCCCCTTCTCTGATTCCCTGTGAATGTTTAAATTCAGCTCCCAAATCCAGTCAGGATGTTCCAACAAAATTCCCCCTCAAGAATTAGAGACTTTATCTTTGTAGCAAAAAAAAAAAAAAAAGGTCAGTTACAATTATTGGGCCAATGGATTTCGTTTCTTTAAAAAACTTTAATAGTGCTTTCTGCCTTCAAGTCTGGGTGGCAAATACATAATGCGCTGAGAGACAGCGTTTATGCGGAAGGAAGTTTCGTTTTCTGCCCGCATCTGCGAAACGGAGGGGAACTCACCTCTCCAGCGGGGGTCCCTCTACGGCCCCTCCTTCTGCCCCCACCACTTGCCTCTCCCCTGCCTATGACACTAGGGTTGTATTCTGCCCCGCACCTCGTTTCCCTGTTAAGCTGAGGCTTCCGAGCGCCCGGCCCGTCGGAGGAAGCTGCCGAGCTGGCGCTGAGCAGGGCAGGGCAGGGCGAGGCGGGGCGAGGGCCCGCGGGTGCCCCCACCTCCCTCCCGGCCGCAGCCCAGCCGTGGAGATGGAGCTTCGGGCGATGGCGGCATAAAGTTGTCCTAGACTTCGGGACTGGTGTAGAGGCCCGCCCGCTCGGTGGCGCTTGGGGCGGACTCCCCAGAAGGCCTTCCACCCCGTCCCCTCCGAGGAACCCAAGAGCACCGTTCCCACGCCGTGCGGGGGAGGGGTCATCTCGCGGAGGGGTTGGGTCTTCGGCAGCACGACCCCACTGTAAACCTTGTCTCCCTGGAGTGGGTGGTTAGGACGTTTTAGGAGATGAGGGGACCTCAGGTCTTGAGACGTCCCCTAAATCGGGGTCTCTAACTGCCCGTGACGGTGTCTTTCAGAAGATGGGGAACGGCGGCCTAGATGAAAGGGGGTGTATGTGGGGGGGCTCTTGGATTCGGATCCCTTTTCCCAGCTCTGCCAGTTTCAGGTGTGTGCGAGGTGAGGGTGACTGATGGCAGGCGTGACCCTGGCCTCAGGCTTGCGGCCGTCAGCGAGGTACCTTCCACTGGACTCTGCTCCTAGGCCCCCGCAGCGTGGGACTCCGCGCGGCGCCCGGCCAGGGTGCGGGGCGGAGCTAGGCTGGGACTGGCTGGGGGCCGCCCCGCCCGGCGCCAGGGCCTTCGCGCCGGCCCCCGGGGAGGAGTTATGATAATTTCCTTCTCATTAAGGCTCCCCGATCCCCCGGCTATCGCCGGGACACACAGTGCGGGCGCGGCTTTCCAGGTCCCCTGCAGCGGTCTTCACACCCGCGGTGGCAGCATTTACAATCGCGGAGCCGCCGATGCGCGCCCAGTGACCCGGACAGCTAGGCCCGCGCGGCGGGGGCGGCGGCAGACGCCTGGCCACCGTGACCCCAATTTTGGATTTACCGCTCGGGGGGTGGGGGGAACCTGGATTTAACTGGCGATTGTTTTGGGGGACGCCGGACGCCATGTTGTGGAAAATAACCGATAATGTCAAGTATGAAGAGGACTGCGAGGTGAGCTGGGCACAGGGGCGCAGCCCGGCCCCACCCGAGTACAGTCCGGGAGGCGGGGGCCACTGGACCGAGGTCGGGGGCGAGGGCGCAGGAGCCGCGAACAGGCACCCACCGCTTGCCCTTCAATGGGACAGAGTCCACTTCTCCGGACGCCCCCTATAGTGCGTTTCTCCGCGGTCCCCTTCCCGAATCGGGCCTTTCTCTAAATATCCAGCCTCGGGAAAGGGCCTGGAAAGAGAGTGGCAGATCCTACCACAAAGCTTACCGGCCGGTTTCACGCGAAGCAAAACAGCCCTTCTTCCCGTTTTCTCGGAAGAGCGCCGGGTCTACAACTGTTAGAGGTGGCTTTTACGCACGAAACCTCCGTCCAAAGGCGTTAGACGAGACGACCTGCCGGCGACACCTTTGCGGAGTCTCCTCCGAGGCGGGCTTGTCACCTGCTCCGCTACCCCCTCGGGGAGACAAGAAAACAGCAGAAGTTTGGCTTTCGAGAGAAGTGGGGGCTGGGGAGGGGGGCGCGCTGAGGCCAGATGGGGCCGTAAGCGCTCGGGAGTGCTCCATCCTGTCGGACAGGTTGAGCTAGAGTTTCGGAGAGTGGGAGGGAGGGAGGCGGAGAGCGGGAAGAGGAAGAAGACGCAGGCAGCGCGAGGCGTGCGCCTGGGCCCCGGGAGAAAGGCGAGCGGTGGCTGCGGGGACGCGCGAGAGCCGTGCGTCCGGGGCACCTCGAGGGGCTGCTCCCGTTTGCAGGCCCGGACACCTCCGCTAGGGGGCGACGGCGTCCTGTCTGTCCGGGTCCCCCAGCCCCCGCTCCCGCTACCCCTGTGACCCGGGGACACATGGCGACACGTCCTTTCAGAATTAAGTCGGACAGCCCTGGGGCCAGGGAACGTGCACAGGCAAGGCTGCCCAATTTTCGGGGTCCTTCCTCCTCCTAGTGTGTCGGATTGATGCGGAAACTGACGCTGGTCGGGCAGGACGGTCTCACTCCGCCGTGGTCCCGCATCGGTAGTCCGGGAGCGCACGCCTGGCTCCAGCGGGTTCCACCCCGAATCCCTGGGGCGGCACTGGGCGGCCGGCCCGGCTAGGGAGGGTCTCTCGCCCGGAGGTCTTTGTCCTGAGGGCGTGGAAGGGAGGGTGCCTGGGGCGGGGAAAAAGCGCATTTCCTGCGCGGCGCGCATTATCCGCGCGCGCCTCTTCCCCACTTTTTGGCGGACAACGCTGGCATGTGCGGACTTGTGGGCGATCGCGCTCTGCGCAGCGTGCAGACCTTCTCCCAGGATCCCTGCCTCAGCTTCTCCCGCCTCAAGACCTGGGATGAGGACTGGGAGCCCCCGATAGCCTCGGGCGACAGAGCGCCCAGACCTTCGCCGCCGGGCCCCGGGGGCACCTTCCCCCAGGTCTTTTCTCCAGTTTTTCTTCTGCAGACTCGCGGTTGACAACGAAGTTCCCCCGGGGCACGTTGCTCCCCCAGGGGCCTTTTGGCTCGAGGGCAGGGCCCCGCGGGGTCGGGCTGGGCGGGAGCAGTGGGTCCCCGGGCGCCAGAGGCCCAGCGCGGCGGCTGCACTCAGTTCGCAGGAGCGGGGTTTCGTCCTAACCGGGTCTCGGTTTCTCTGCCCCAGGATCGCCACGACGCGAGCAGCAATGGGAACCCGCGCCTGCCTCACCTCTCCTCTGCCGGGCAGCATCTCTACAGCCCCGCGCCGCCCCTCTCTCATACCGGAGTCGCCGAATACCAGCCGCCCCCCTACTTTCCGCCTCCCTACCAGCAGCTGGCTTACTCTCAGTCGGCCGACCCCTACTCGCACCTTGGAGAGGCGTACGCCGCTGCCATCAATCCCTTGCACCAGCCCGCGCCCACCGGCAGCCAGCAGCAGGCCTGGCCGGGCCGCCAGAGCCAGGAGGGGGCCGGCCTGCCCTCGCACCACGGGCGCCCGGCCGGCCTGTTGCCCCATCTCTCCGGACTGGATGGCGGCGCGGTGAGCGCACGCAGGGAGGCCTACCGACGCTCGGACCTGCTACTGCCCCACTCGCACGCCCTGGACGCCGCGGGCCTGGCCGAGAACCTGGGGCTCCACGACATGGCACACCCGATGGAGGACGTGCAGGTGAGCGCCTCGGCCCTGCCCGCTCCGGCCCGGATCTGTGCGCCCCACCGCGTCTCTCCTCTTACCCCCCCCCCCCCACCCCTACCCCTACCCCGGCCCCCGGTCCCCCCGCCAGGCTCTCCCCGAACTTAAGGAAACTCTCATTTCTCCCCCAGAATGTGGACGACCAGCACCTACTTCTGCATGATCAGACAGTTATTCGCAAAGGTACGCAATGAGCCACAGTCCTTGTCTTCCTCTGGTCCACGCACCCTACCCTGTTCTGGTTTTTAACTGCGCTGTGAAGTTATTAACTTATTGGCAAGGTGGAGCCTTTGGGATCTGACTTGGGACATCTGACTTGGTGGAGGGAGTGACAGGCAGGTAGGTTTTAGGAGTGAGAAGAGAGGGCATTTAAGATCTAAATGGGAAAAGATGCTCTCGGGTGCTGCCTCTCAATCTCTGGTTTTGTCACTTGCTAATTTTTTTTCCCTTGGGGAGTGTCACTTCTTGGATTTGAGAGTGTTTGTACAATGCTCCAGAAAGAACTCCAGAGTGAGTTAAGCCTGTGATTTAATTTGGAAAATCAGTGGAGTGATTGGTCCTGTGACAATTTTAGTTGTTGGATGGGTTGCTGTGATTTTATTCCTGATTTCAAATACAAGGTAAAGGGCCTTCATTCTGATCTGTAAGAAGATGGTGGGAAGCAGTTTGGCCTACGAAACATACAGCCTTAAAATGCATGGGGCTGGGTGATCTCTTGGTTTTAGGCTGGGATGAGGGGGGAGGAGGTTTGGAAAATGGGATTACTTGGTGAGTGAGTGGCTCATGAAATTAAGTTACATCTAGCCAGGATTACCAGTTTGGTTTTGCTGGGAAAGATAGTCATCCTAAATCAAGGGTAGTTAATGACCTGTTACTTGAGGTTAAACTGTTTGAAATCAACTGGGAAAAATTAAAAAAAAAAAAACACAAAACCCGTATAAAATAAATTGAATTTCCTAGTAAACTTAGAACAGATTTATTTGTATTAAAAAATTTGCTGTGATCAGTTGCATTAAAAGATTTTAGCAAATGATTGGAATATGTCCTGCAATTTTGGATATTCCTTGAGTGGTGGGGAGAGGGAATCACCATTTAGTTAAGAAGTAGTCTTTTGAAAACAAATGTTCTAATTAAACAGATTATAATAGTGGCTAGAAAATGCAAACCCAGATTTTGACTAATTAATTTCCCAAGGTGTTAACTTGTGAATTTTGGATTTGATTATCTTGAGGAATACAGCTTTAAAAAAAATCTGTTTGCAGTTTATAGCCCAACATGCAATGTTACTGTCGAAGGGCTCCTTCACTTTTGGTGAGTGATTTGAAAAGGTCTCTTGCTTGGAACTGCCACTTCTGATCTTCATTTACAGGTCCTATTTCCATGACCAAGAACCCCCTGAGTCTCCCTTGTCAGAAGGAGCTGGTGGGGGCTGTGATGAATCCCAGCGAGGTCTTCTGCTCAGTCCCTGGAAGACTGTCCCTCCTCAGCTCTACATCTAAATACAAAGTGACAGTTGCTGAAGTCCAGAGGCGGCTGTCCCCGCCTGAGTGCTTAAATGCCTCATTACTGGGAGGTGTTCTCAGAAGGTACATGGGGACACGTTGTGGGCATGGTGGTTGGGTCGGTGGTGGGGGATGAAAAATAAAAAAGCACCAGGGAGGTATTTTTAACATTTATGTAACTTTTATACCTAACACTGAATTCTAATTGCCTGGGGGGGGAGGGGGATGGCTTAGTACATTTCATCTCTTTTAGAAAGTGGCAAGTGTAGAAAAAAGTGCTAAAACAATGCTAATAAATTCTCATTTGGTTGGAATTTGATTCCATGTATGAAGTGGTAGCAAATGTATTTAGGGTAGAGGAGCTCCATGGGTCTGATTCTCCCCAGGGGAGTAGTTTTGTGTGTGTGTGTGTGGGGGTGCTGCTGCTGCAGTTTCTACAAGTGAAAATTTATCTGCTCACAGTACAACTTGCAGTGTTCTGTTATTAAAAAACAAAAATGCTGGCGATGCTAAGAAAGATTTTTTAATTTTATGGAAATAAGGACTCCCTGCATCACTTGATTAGGAACGATATAATGTCGAAGGTCTCTGACAGATTTCTGTTTTGATAGCAGCAGTTTAGGTATTTCAGCATTTTAAAGTGGTTTCTTGAGAATAGAATTTTTTTTTCTTTGCTTAGAGCCAAGTCTAAAAATGGTGGCCGGTCCTTGCGGGAGAAGTTGGATAAGATTGGGTTGAATCTTCCAGCCGGGAGACGGAAAGCGGCTCACGTCACCCTCCTGACGTCTCTTGTGGAAGGTCAGTGGAGTTTTTTTTTGTTTGTTTTGTGGTATTTGTAGTTGGTGTTGTGTTGTGTCTTTTAATATTTCTCTAAAGAAAAGCTTAAAAACAACTCAGTCACAAGTAGAGAGGGATGCAAGGAATGATTTGCCATGTGTTCATTGCAGTGACTCACAGTCATTTAATCAAATGTTAACCCCAGAAAATCACTGTTAAATTTCCTATCAGGTGAACCAGTTTCTGAAAGATGAAATGATTTGGTACATGTTTTTTCGTTGTTTTCTTTTCTTTTTTTTTTTTTTTTTAAAGCTGGTTCCTTTGGGTAAAAATACCGTTTCTAGTTTTTGTAGCTGTGGAATATTGGGATTATGGTCAATGAAGAGAAAAGCCCCTGTATACAGTGAGACTGGTCCAATTCACAACTCCTTTGTTAATTTCCCCATCAAAAAAAGTAATAGGGGGAAAAAAACCCTGATGGGGCCCACAGATGGGTACCCCTCTCCAATGCTAAGATAGTTAGGATGTGATATTTCAGTTTCTTGAATGGGCTTACACCCACTAACCTGGAAAGTAGCCAAGAATGCAATACGGCCTTTACAAAGGGGGCGAGGGAAAAGTGAAATAATTATTTTTAAAAACAAAACAAGCTGGTTGTTACTGCGCGCAGGAGAATGAGTTGAGCCGAGAGAGGCTTCTCGCCAGCGCCTCGTCCAATCAGCGGGGCGCTGGGGGCCCGGGCAGCCAATGAGGGGTGGTCTCCTGGCAGCCAGGCGATCGTTTGAACATTTTCTTTCCCTGGTTTATGCGGTGCCACCGCGGTGCTAAAAGAGACTTGGCAGGGCCCGGCTCTACCTTTTTATGAGTTGTCTTTGGAGGTCAGGGCCAGGAGAAAGGAGCTGCCTGTTAGATGCTCTTGGGGACCAGCTGTCCTGCATGGAGAATGGTGGGCTCTGCGTGTGTGGAGCATAAATGTGGCTCCCCAAGGTTTCCCCACCAGCCAAGCTGGGGTGCTTGAATGAGAAAGTGTGCACCAGAACAATGAATCTCAGATTCTGATTTAGTGAGTCAGGGAGGGCATTGGGGAGCGGGGGTGCCACCATCTGGGTTTTTGTAAAGCTCTAACAGCTCCACATCTTGGAATCAGACACTTTGGTGGGTTCCTCAGGTGGGAGATGACCACCACCACCCTACCACACTGCTTGGTTTTCTCACTGTCCGCTCCCAGTAACTTAGACAGGGGGTAAGCAGGCCAAGTTGGTAGGTAAAGCTCCTGACATTTCTGGTAGGATACACTCCTCCCTCTTTTTTTTTTTTTTTTTTGGCCATACAGTGAGGCATGTCTATCTTAGTTCCCTGACCAGGCATCAAACTTGTGCCCCCATTGCATTGGAAGCATGGAGGTTTGACCACTGGACTGCCAGTGAAGTCCCCCTCTTAAAGAAACATTCTAGAGACTTAGCTCAACCAGCAATGGGGCACCCTTGTTTAAAACAAAGATTTTATCCCAGTTTGCTTCTTTGACAAACATGCTCACCTCCCTTAAATTTTCTGACTTCTGCACAAGGACACAGAAAACATGGTGTGAAAACGTGGAGACAGAGTATCTTCATGATCTGCTCAGGTTGGGCAGAGGACTGGGTTACACTGGTCAAGAACAGTTAAAAATTTCAGTTTTCCCTCCCTGACGTTGTATGATTTCACCCTCTATTCCTAGGGAAGAGTACCCACTGAAAGTACCCAGGAAGTTCTCCTTACCAGCTGGATTGTTGGCCCCATGTATGATTTCATTTTAGAATGCAGAATGACCACTAGACTGATGATTGTTCAGTCTCTAAGTTGTGTCCAACTCCTTGGCAACCCCATAGGCTGCAGCACACCAGGCTTCCCTGTCCTTCACACTGTCTCCTGGAGTTTGCTCAAACTCAAGACCATTGAGTCGGTGACACCATTCAACCACCTCATCCTCTGTTGCCCCCTTCTCATGCCCTCAATCTTTCCCAGCATCAGGGTCTTTTCCAGTGAGTTGGCTCTTTGCATCAGGTGACCAAAGTATTGGCGCTTCAGCATCAGTTGTTCTGGTGAACATTCAGGGTTGAATAGACTGATAGTGCTGGAGAAGGGGAGAAGGGCTAGTTTGCCGTGGTGACCACAACCACCTTAAAGTCTGTTACCATTGCCGATTATTCTAGGTGAGGCAGTTCATTTGGCTCGGGACTTTGCCTATGTCTGTGAAGCAGAATTTCCTAGTAAATCTGTGGCTGAGTATTTAACCAGACCTCATCTCGGTGGGCGGAATGAGATAGCAACTAGGAAGAACATGCTGTTGGCCGCACAGTAAGTATCCAAACTTGAGAATTTGATGCCCTGATGCTCTGACCTTGAAGCCCAGAGGCCAGCACAGCCCCTGGTGCTCAAGAAAGAAATGCTCTTTAAATAAGTTAGGGTCTTGAGCAAAAGGAATGTCGTAGTGTAAAAGTAGAGTCAAATAGGGTAACTTTCGGGTAGGATTTAGAAGACTAAGAACAGTGAGAGTATGGCTCACAATGAATGTTTTTCAGCTGCTTAGTTATTTAGCTCAAAATAGTTAAGCTTACTCTTTGATCTTATTTGCATGTCTTACAAAAATGTGTTAGAAACAATTTATTTTGTCATATCCAGTAGCGATGATGTGCCTTCTGCTTCCTGATAACAAGATGTTTTTCGATCTTAATTATTTTAGCTATACCACGTGGCATGTGGGATTTTAGTTCCCCAACCAGGGATGGAACCTGTGTCCCTTGCAGTGGAAGTGGGAGTCCTAACCACTGGACCACCCGGGAAGTCTCTTTTGTGTTTTAAAACAAAACGGCCCAGTTGAATGTATAGGAGTCGTAGGCAAATTAAATGTCTCCAAAACAACTTAATGCAGCTGAGGGGTTTCTCATCGAAACCAACAGTAAATTGATTTTAAAATCATGGTAAATGAAGCAGAACCAGTCGAGTGGGAAATAGGGCAGAAAAGAGAGCCGATGAACCAGCCTGTATCACAGAGTGACTTTCAGGGAAATAAATTCCCAGTTCTTGACAGAATTGTTTTATAGGAACCAGACTGCATCAGAGAAAAAAATCACTCTCCTAGGCTGGAATTCTGATTCCACCTCTTTACCAGTCCTGGTGACCTTGGCCACTGCATTCTGGTGTTAATCCTTTTTATCTTTTCTAATTGCAGGGAAGATTAAATAAGATAGTGCTTAAAGGAGTTTAGTTTATGGCCTTGAACAGAATAGGTGCTAAGTGCAGCAGCTTAGGCCATTGGTGTCAGTTTAAAACCTACTGGGAAAAAAAAAAATAAATAAATAAAACCTACTGGGTAGGTCAGCCCCTGTTTCTCTTCGTCTCCAGGTGTCACCCCCACGTAGTTTAGTCTTTGCTCTTTACCTGTCACAGGCCAAGGTTGAGCTCAAGCTCAGCGGTGTGCATTGACTGTTTTCACAGGCAAGTGTGTAAAGAATTTACAGATCTTCTCAATCAAGACCGAACTCCCAACGGGAACAACCGACCCACCCCAGTCCTGGAGACCAACATTCAGAACTGCTTGTCTCATTTCAGCCTGATTACCCATGGGTTTGGCAGCCAGGCCATCTGTGCTGCAGTGTCTGCCGTGCAGAACTACATAAAAGAGGCCCTGATAGTCATAGACAAATCCTACATGAATCCCGGAGACCAGAGTCCAGCCGATTCTAGCAAAACCCTGGAGAAGTTGGAGAAGCACAGGAAGTAAAATGAGGGGGTGGTGAACCAAGGGCCGAAGAGTTTGGAAGGAAAAGGACTCCCAGATCATCTCGACCAGGACAGACTGGGAACCCCACTTACCTGGGGGGCAGCGTTGTTACCCACCTTCCCATGAAAAAGGGCCTCTGTCGATTTCCAGCTCTTCACGTGCCCTCCTGGATTCCTTAGTGTTTAGGGAGTGCTGAAGTGTCTCCTTAACTCTGGACGAGATATTGGAAGTGCTGGTTCTTTACTCATTAAGCTTATATTTTATTTTTTTGGAACCCCATTCTTCCTTACTCTGGAAGTGGTGCTACAAGTTTTCGAACCTTTTAAATAAATCCCCGGGCTAACAAAAACTCACATTCACTCAGCTGTTGAAAGGTCAAATTGATGGGATTCAGATCAACAATAACTTTTAGTGTTGAGGTGAAAGTATTTATGTAGTTTCTTTAGACTTGTCCTGCATACCGATAGGAGGCAAGGATTCTGTCCACCTAGCAACTGGTTAATAGGTGGCATTTGTAACACTTTAAAACCCCTTGTTCAAAGGGGCCCTTCGGGTTTTACGAAACTTGTAGAAACAAAGCCTGCTGATGACTTTATGTTTTTTCTTTTTAAAAAAAAAAAAAAACTTTGAAAGTTAACTCTTCAAGGAGGAGACTCTTTGAAATGACATTCCTTTAAGGTATGGAAGCTTTATTTTGCATATTTATTTCACATCTTAGTGAAACTTGAAAAGGGTAGGCATGGAGCATTTTTTTTTTTTTTTTTTGCTGTCTGTCATCCCCCAGTCCCAGAGGAGGCTCTGTATTTTGAGAAACTGCGTTGAGTGTACAGATTTTATTTATGCATAATTTAATGGGGTCTGTAAATATGGGTGCACTTCTTATGACTTTTTGAGAAATGGGATTCGATTTTAATATTAACTTTTAAAGGTGACGGGGTAATCTAAGACACATCTTTAGGTTTTATTCGTATGTACACAGGGTATTAAGAGTTAAGAGGATCTTCAGCTCTGTTCTTGACTCTGGAAGACTCTTATTTAATTGAAGCTGTCTGTCCACAAAGCAATAACTTTGTCTTGTTCCTGTTGGGCTGACCCCCCGAAGAGGTACAGTTCAAGGTACAGTGCGTGTGGGTGAAAATGGAGTTTTGGAATTGAACTCCTTGCCTGTAAATGTTCCCTAAATAATTGTTGTGTATATGAAACCTGTATAATAAAAAGTATTCTCGATAGAAGCTGTGAAAGTCTGGTTGGAACCTGAGATCATTTCTGGTTTGACTGTAGCCGAGCAGCAAAGCTGTGTGCCAGGGGAATCCCTTGTAAGATTGCTCCGTCACCCCATGCCATGCACTCAGCAGCTCTCAGCTTCGTACCATCTCCCCTGACATAACGGCTGCTGGGAGATGTGTGAGGGATGGTTGATCGGCAAATAAGAGGAATCTGCAGTTTGGGAATCCTGTCTTGTGTAAGGCCACTTATTGAGAAACATGGTTCATATGGTTAAGTTGCATCAAAATTTTGAGAGTGGACATGAGATGATTGTGGGTAAAGACTTGGGCAGATCCTCCTTGGGAGGACTAGGCATTCAGTCAGATGCAGGCAGTGGAGGTGTGTGGTAGGTGCCCTGAATGTTTTCTCTATGGAATTTCTCCATCTTTGAAAACATGATCATGCACATAGACATTCTAATCATTTTGTCTGCTGCGCAGATCAGAGGTTGGGTTTCTGTCCTTGGGGAGCAGAAGAGACTGGCAGGGCTTTGTGTGCTTGTGGGATGTTTGCTAGGATCTTGGATGTTCACCGACAGTCCTTAGGTTTCAAGTTGAAGTGGCCTGGCACATCCTCCAGGAAGTGATATGTTTATAGTTTGGCCTGAGTGGCTGGGCTTCAAAGGGAGTGTGGGAGCAAAAGGGTTTTCCACGTCAGATAAGGCTGTTGCTTCAACTCCAGACTCATAATCCTTGATTCATAACTCTACCAAATGCTTAGCAATTCCTGATTTAATATTGGCATTGGATGTTATTAAGTAACTTAAACTCTGCCAACCTAATGCTTTGCTCTTGGCAGCTTGTCCCTGGCCATTGAACATTCCCATTAAGTTGGATTTATCTGGTTGCTATCTCAGGATTACAATTGCTTTGCTTTAGAGCAGTGAAAAGAGGTCTCACATTGGCAGTTATTTCTCAATCGAGATGTGAGACCTTGGGTGTTAAGAGGAGATGAAGGGAGCAAAGGATTGAAGGAAAAAGGACTATTTGCTTATCAGCATCTCTGCTTGCTTTTGGACTAGACGCTGGCTTTGAGGAGCTGTGCTGAATTGCCGTGCAGACAATGTTCTGGAATCACCCCAAAGTCAACCCAGGATTCAATGAGTCATAAAGCAGGGCTTATGCCTGGCTCAGTGCTCAGTTCTTTTTCTTTGCTCCCACCGAACACCAGCAGGACAGCCACTGGCTTCCTGGGTCCAGTGTGTGGTAACAGGTTTTACTTCCCAACACTCTGAGCTGATGCCATGGTGAGCAACTGAGCACCCTTACGAGGTCCCTACCGAAATCTTGGCTGCCTTGATTTCTCTCCTGCCCTCTGGGCACGTCTGACTCCCATGGCCTCTAACCTCAGGCTGTCAGACATACAGACTCTTGCTTTTAAGCCCTGTGTTGGTAAGAATTATGTTTCTTTCCCCATTTTCCCTTCACCCTGTGCTGTTGTTGCCTTCCTGGCTCCTTGACAGGTTGATTTGCTTTTTATGAAGGCACATGATGCTGCTGAAGTCTTTTTGTACTCCAGGAGAAGAATGAAGATGCTCCTTTTTTCCCTCATGGTTGCACTGAAAGAAAACCCATTGCGGTTCAAAGACACGCCTGATCCAGAGTTCATTTAGGAGAGAGACTCAGCAGGTCTCTGCATCTACAGACTGGATAGCTGCCCATCTGGGCACCTTGGAGATAGATGCCTGCCTGTCTCACAGACACTTAGAGGTTCTCTGGAAGGTCAGATGGGGTGTTGTCAATAGCCCTTCATGGCTGTCTTCTCTCCATGTGCATACAATTTAAGTTGTGACTTAGGAAAGGGACGATTAGTCTGTTTCTCATTTGAAATGATTTCATAACAACCATCATTCTTTCCGTTTTGGGGGTCTAGTGTCAGGGTGAGATCTGAGATCCTGTATTTGGATATTAAAAAACAAGATAAGGTCACAGATGGGTGAGAGGCAGAAACTCCTAAGGCTCAGCAGTGGTGGGAATGCTGGTGGGGAACCCACTGCCTTTTTCCTGGGGTAAGTGTTGGTTACCAGCTGTTAGGAATTCCTGTATGGGATGCTTGATGCCTGAAGACTTCCGGGTTGATCATCCTTGATAGAGGATGGGCCTACACCTCAATAAACTTATCAGAAGTTAAAATTGCTTCAAGTTCAAAGTGTATTATTGTACATCAGCTTTTTTTTTTTTTTTTTTTTTTTGGCTGTGCTGTGCAGCTTGAAAGATCTTATTTCCCTGACCAGGGACTGAACCTGGGCCCTGAAAGTGAAAGTGCCAAGTCTTAACCACTGAACTGCCAGGGAGTTTCCTACACCTCAATTGTTTAAAAAATTATTTAATTCACTTGACCTATCAATTGTCTTCACTTAGCCTCGCTTACCCTAAACCTTCTCAGAACACAGTTCTGCCTACAGTTGGGCAAAATCATCTAACACTTAGCCTGTTTTATAGTGAGGGGTTGAATATATCACAATTGTTTTTTTTTTTTTTAATTCTTGGCCACACCCCTTGGCATGGGGGATCTTTTTTTAATTTGCTGAATTCTTTATTTTTGGTTGTGCTAAGTCTTCGTTGCTGTGCGCGGGCTTTCTCTAGTTGCAGTGAGTGGGGGCTGCTCTCTAGTTTCCAAGTGGGGCTTATTGTGGTGACCTCTCCTGTTGCAGCTCTAGGTGCCCAGGCTTCAGTGGTTGTGGCACACAGGCTTAGTTGCCTCCTAGCATGTGGGATTTTCCTGGACCAGAGATGGAACCCATGTCCCCTGAGTTGGCAGGCAGATTCTTAACCACTGGACTTCCCTGGAAGCATGTGGGATCTTAATTCTCCAACCTGGGATTGAACCCTCACTCCCTACATTGGAAAGTGGAGTCTTAACAACTGGACTGCAGGGGAAGTCCTCATATAATTTGTTGACTACTCTACTGAAGGTGGAAACTAGAATGGTTGTGAGTGTATCGGTCACTGACCCTTGCTGCTGCCCAGCATCATGAGAGGGTCTCACTAGCCCAGGAAAAGGGCAACATTATAATTTTGAAGTATGGTTTCTACTGAATGGCAGTCACTTTTGTTCCATCCTTAAGTTGAAAAATTATAAGTCAAATCCTTGTAAGTCAGGGAGCATCTCTAGTCTTTTCCTTTTCCCACGGGTGTGTTGGGGTGGTGAAGTGGCAGTTTAATTTGCCTTCCTTTACCGCAGGTGGAAAAGACCCTGATGCTGGGAAAAATTGAGGGCAAGAGGAGAAGGAGGGTGGCAGGATGAGATGGTTGGATGGCATCACCAACTCAATGAACATGAGTTTGAGCAAACTCCGCAAGATGGTAAAAGACAGCGAAGCCTGGTGTGCTGCAGTCCATGGGGTCACAAACTGTCAGACACTACTTAGCAACTGAATAACAATAGCAGGTGGAGAACCCAGGAAACAGCTGTCCTGGGCTACAAGGGGAAGAACAGTCTGAGGTACTTTTAAGCATGGTTTCCGGGTGAGGGAGCTTTCTGTGATCCCTGGGGTGGCCATGACCCTCAGCCAATGCCTCTCCAGTTGCCTGTGCTGAGTGGGTGGTGAGGTTTGTCTCCTTAATTGGAGATAAGAAAGGTTTGCTTTCAAAATTTCAATGCCGTAGTGCACCCATGTGCTATTCTCAGGGGTGGCTTCTGCTCTCTGATGATCTGATCATTGTTGATTTACTTTCTCAGATTTCAGATACATTGGATTTCTCTTCCAGTTGACAGTTTTCGTGTACTTCTCTGAAATCCATAGGCCACCAGGCTGGGAGGCGTGGTGACACTTGGAGTCACCAAAACCTGACCCCTTCCTGGCTTTGCCAACCCAGGCTGGCATTATGTTCACGGTCCATGGATGCAAGGCGTATCAAACCTCTGTCTTCTCGTGACATGGAACATAATCTGCAGAAACAAACCTGATCTCATGACTTTTAAAAACTACACTGGAGTCCATAGTTTCATCGAATGCTCAATTACGTCATAAACACTAGTTTTCTTGCCTCTTTTGGATAACATTTTGATGTGGGAGATGGATGGGATAAAAGTGTGAAAACTGAGAGGAGTTGAAAGGCCTAGTTCCAGGAACGTGTTCAAGGAAGAGCTTTGGTAAGGATGTTTACAAGGTCACGTCTCAGGCTTGTGGGATTTTAGTTGCCTGACAGGGGATTGAACCTGGGCTTTCAGGGCCCTTGGCAGTGAGAACTCAGAGTCCCAACCTCTGGACCATGAGGGGATTCCCTTGTTCTCTCCTATCATGATGCGCTGAGTGTTCCTTGTGGCTTTCCAACATTTTCCAAGGGAAGATCTTGAGTCTTAAGGAATGGTCCCAAGAGCAAGAGTCTGAGAAACGGTGGGTTTAAGAGGGTGTCTTGGCGTCTGGCCCTTGCTGAGATTAGAAGGCCTTTGGGACTTCACGGATGTTAGGAGTTGAATTGTACTCCCTAGAAGTGGGGTATGTCCAAGTCATAACCCCTGTACCTTGGTTTCGACCTTATTTGGAAATAGGCGTGTTGTGAGGAAATAAGATGAGGTCGTGCTGGAGTCCCACGGGCCTTAATCGTCATGACTTGTATCCTTACAGAGAGAGGAGAGGCACAGACATATGAGCAGAGATGGCCACGTGAAGTCGGAGGCAGAGGTGGAGGGTGGCTGGCCACCTCCCGAAGCTGGGAGAGGTGGAAAGGCTCCTCCCCACGGATTTCAGAGGGAGCGTGGTCCTGCGGACACCCTGACTTTGGATGTTTAGCCTCTGATGAGAGCAGAGCCTAAAGAGCCGGTCACTGTGTCATTATTTTTGTCCCAGTCCTCCCGTTCCCCTCCCCTACCTCTCCTCCATCTCCTCTTGGAGGTGGGGGTGGTGATGGCCCAGACTGGGGCTCCGTTTCATTACAACTTAGCCCAGCCATTCCTTTTTGAGGAACCAGGAGGGAATCATGTTTGGGCCTGAGGACTTGAAGACGGGGTGTGATTTTTTCCCCACATTTGACAATGTCTGGAGATATTTTTGGTTGTCAAGAGTAGGGGGAGAGAAAATTGCTGTTGGCATCCTAGTGGGTCGATGGCTAAACACCCTACAGGGCATAGGACAGCTCCCCCCACAAAGGATCCCCCGGAGTGTCAGCCATCCAGAGGTAGAGCGTTACTCAAAGGGATCACAGGATTTGCTTCCT